>NC_047666.1:29739410-30939410 GCF_011762505.2 Arvicanthis niloticus | reverse complement strand
CCGGCTGGTGGTGCTGTCTGGGAAGGTCCCAGACCTTTAGTTGGCAGAGCCTGCTGGAGAAAGGGCATCACATTTTATACCTGGGCCCCACTTCCTGCTCTCTTTCTGCTTCCTGTGTACAGATGAAATGTGGCCTCTGCTTCCTGACTACGCCACCAGCCCCATGTTCCTTACGATGGCTTCCCTGACATGAGCAACCCCACTGCTTCAGGAACTGCGAGTTGAAATGAGCCCTTTGTCCCGAGTTGCCATGTTTATCAGAGGATTCTCTCACAACGACAGAAAAGTGACTAATAATGTAGTCAGACTGTGGCCAGGCTACAGGCGAATCCTCAGGTGACCGCATGCTAGGACATACCGCTGGGCTGACGGACAGTCCCCCGAGGCGGTCTCCCTCCAGGACGTCTGTGCCCGCATTGTACACCACGACGTCGGGCAGGTGCTCCTGGAGGGACCTCCTCACATTCCTCTCCACCTTCTCCAGATATTCCTCATCTTCTGTGCCCCACTCCAACTCCACCTTCCGCCTGATGGCCTCTGGGAAGGAGACACAAACAGCACCAAGTACAAAGCAGGGAAACCGAGGCAGAGTATGATGCAGGGACTTGTCAATCCCCACAACAGGACTGACTCCACCTCAGTCTGGCCTCTCACTGCACCGAAGCTGAGTGGCGGAGGGGCATCCGTGGGAGGACAGGTTATTAAAGCTGACACTATCCCTGAGGGCCTAGACGCCCTATCCTTGAGCCCTACTAACACTGGACACCCCACAAATTTAAGCCCAGGCTCCAAATAGTCCAGAGTCAGCTTAGGCCGAGTCAGCAGTGCCCTTACCTCACCACCTGTGCATACATGGCCCTGCCATGTTTTCATCCTAAATGTCCCGAGAGGCCCATCTGTTGAAGGCTCAGCTCTCAGCTATGGTGCTACTGGTACTGACGACTGGACCTTTAAGAGGTTGAGCCAAGTGAAGGAAGTGATACAACTTGGTGGTGATATATCAGGACTATGTCCCTGAATGTGCTCTGGCTCCAGTCATCATGAGGTGAGAAGCTTTTCCTACCACATGTGCAGCATTGGTACCCTGTAACGTGATAAGCCCAACGCAACAGGGCCTACTGAACTGAGATCAGGACCTTAAAGCCATTAGCCAAGGCAAACTTTCCTTCTCTCAAGCTGTAGCCAGCTTCACTCCACGGCTGCTGCTGACCTTGGTAGTGGTCCCATGGTACTGGCTTCTTCAAAATCATCCTACATATTCTATCACAGAGACAGAAAGCTGACTGAGACGCTACTGCCAGTGGGGCAGGAAGGGTACTGATTTCAAATTTGGTCTCAGAGTCTTTGGGTTATGCTTGAGTCTATTTTTGCTTTTTTTTTTTTTTTTTTTTTTTTTTTTTTTTTTTAAGAAAACATTTGTTATATTTTAATTTATATTGTATCTTATTTTAATTACATATATATGGGAGGACACTTATTAGTGCCTGCAGAGGCCAGAAGAGGGCATCAGATCCCCTGGAGCAGGAATTAGAGGTGGTTGTGAGCCACCTGATATGGGAGTTGGGACTTGAACTCGGTTCTTTTTAGCTGAGCGTTTTCCCCCAGCCTTCATTTTGGTACCAGGTTATGGAGTATTGCTGCGACAGCTTTTAGGAATATTATGTTAACTTTTGAACTTTGAGCTGGAAAAGCCACTGAGTGTGGGAGCTTGGAAGGCAAGAATGTTGAAAGCAATGAAGACGACGGAGGCCTGGCTTGTGAACTTCCATGGGGAATCGTAGACTCTATCAAGGGCCATTTGTGTGCTGTTTTGTGATAAGAATCTGTGGTTCTGGTAAGCTGGAGCTAAAGAGTCAGCTGTGACTAACAAGAGGACAATGACACTGAAGTAAAACCTTTGCTTTGGGGATGACTGACACTAGTCAGATAGGACTGAGATTTAGTGATAATTAAGAAGAGACCAGCATCATTAAGGCAAAAATCTGGGAACTGTTTCGTCAAGGTTAGCACACCAAGCAGGAATGCAGAGGAGGCCAAGGCTGTATATTTGCTGGAAGCTGAGTTCTGAACTGTGTAAGAGTCTCCCACATGGTACTGGCTTTGAAGGCATAAAGGGGATATGGAGGAAAAGTTGAGGCTTGGCACCACGTGGAGGGATAAGATACCCTAAGAGAGGACAGGAAGGTTATTGGTGAAGGTGTACCTAGTCAGACTGTAGACTCCAAAAATGTGAAGATTCTAGTACATGGATGACCACCAAGGCCAGCAACAGCTGTGGAGTGGCGCTGGCATGGGCCTAGGACACAGGATGTGTATACTGCAGAGGCTGGAGCTGGAGAAACAGACCAGGCCCTTCTCAGGCCAGAGAATTATGGGTGAGTCCCAGATGTCAAGCGTTGAAGTTTTTACACTATTGCTTTGGTTTGATTGTGACTGTGCACTGGTTCTGGTTCTTCCCTCAAAGAGTGTTTAAAAAGCATTTAATTTGATCTTGTAAGAACCCAGTCATCAGGCTGTGGATACTTCAGAGAAACGTTGGAGTTTTAGAACAAGCCTGGAGTTTTAGAGAGACTCAGAAATTTTGGAGAGACTTTGGATATCTTAGAGAAACGTTTTTAAATGTTTTGGAGAGACTGGACTTTTAAAGTACTTGAATGTTTAAAGTCTGGAACTCTCAAAGGTTAGAACATTTGATATTGTGATATTAATATTAACATACCATCCTGGGGACAAATGAGAGAGGAAGGCTGGGGTTGAATAGTGATGTTTGTCACACTGACAACAAGGGGACAATTGTGTTGTATTTTAGGGGTGGTGGCACCCCAGGCAGGTGGTCCCAGGGTTTAAGAAAAGAAACTGAGCATGTCAGGAGGAGCCAGCTAGCAGCATGGCCTCTGCTTCAATTCTCACCTTGAGTGCCTTCCCTGACTTCCCTCATAATAAACTATATATAGACTATAAACTGAAATAAACTTTTTCCTCCCCAGGTTGCTTTTAGTCATGGTGTTTTATCACAGCAATAGAAATCTAACTACGGCACAAACCCTTTCTTCTGCCATCTTTATGTTTTCTATTGCACTCTTGTTCTTTCTGTCTGTCTGTCTGTCTGTCTGTCTCTCTCTCTCTCTCTCTCTCTCTCTCTCTCTCTTCTCTTTCCTCCTCCCCTCTCTCCTCCCCCACCTTTCTCTCTCTGTCTCTCATCCTCTCACCTCTCTCTCTCTCCCTCTCCCCCGACTCTCATCATCTATGCTCACCTCTAATGTGAAGAACCCTTGTGTGTATTTCTGTGGTCTTGGGGTCAAGTGACTTCCTTAGGTCCCCATGTGCTTGTGGGTATAGTGGAAGCACTCAAGTTGTGGGAACACTATAGATAAAGGAGTGGCACAGTCACACCCACCAGGGACACACTGAGGACAGAGGTGGGGATAAACTTACCTTTTGCAAAGCGATCCCCAGGGTAGATGTGGCGGTTGTACACATCCATGATGTATACACGCTTGTCCCCCATGAAGTCTCGCTCGTGCCCATTGCCCTGTATGCAGACATAACTGTCACTGCAGGCAGCTGCTCTCAGGAAGGGGGACCCCAACCACCACAGGAACGGCACCCTGCTTTGTCAGGTTGCTTGACCTTAGGGGTCTAGTGTCAGACAGCGGACAGGCATCAGAGCCAGACACACTCCAGACATGACCCCATAGCCTCCTTCAGAACCTGCAATCTGGCCAGCCCTATCTCTCAGCCTCTCTGTGAAACAGGGCAAGATCTGGCCTCATGACCTTCTTGGCTCTGCAGGGCATCAGTGGAATTGGGACACAGAGAGAGAACAAACTGCCAAGGGTTGTGTATGTGAGGCTTGGTTTCCCTGGTGCTGAGTAGCTGAGGCTTGTGAAGAGCCTCCTGCCTGGCATAGGAGTAGTCAGCAGGAGGCAGTGAGACCCTTTGGGTTCCAGGACAGAAGCTACCAGGGATATGGGAAGGGGACTCTCTCACCAAAGGAAAGCTCTGGTGCCTGGACTCCTGCAGAGTGCTCACCTGGTGGGCATCAAGATCAATGATGGTAGCTCTGGAAATGCCTTCCACACGTTCAAACAGGAACTGACAGGGAGAGAAGATGTGTGAAGACCAAACAGGCCAGAGGACCCAACCCTTTGGGGACTAAAGGGTTGCGGGGTGGGGGGGGGGGAAGAGGGGGAGAGGACAATGGGCAAGACATCACTTTCCCAAGAGTGCCGGGGTGCTAGGAGAAATGGGGGGGGGGAGTGGTGGCTGGGGAGGGGAGGCTCTGGAGGCACAGAGTGTGTACTATGGCCTGAAGGTTAAAAGATCAGATCATGGATCCCCTGGGTAATATGGGGTTGATAGATTAGCCCCCCAGTCTTAGAACTTAACTCCTCAAACTTTACTTTATTCTCTAATGCTAACTCCTGATGCCTCTTCCTTCACTAGGAGAGCCCTTCCCTGTTCCCCTCTAAGTCCTAACAGCCAGGTCTGCTGGCGGCCTATCTACATGTCTGTAAGAACAGAGACTCCATTAGCCTGGCACCGGCATGAGACTGGGCAGAGAGCACACTGGGGGCTCAGGGGCTCCACAGAACCACAGACTGGGCAAGCTCCCTTCACTTGGCTTCCTCAGAATGATGCTCAAGGGGTTGGTGAGGGAGGAGCAAGGGAAGGAGCTGGGTCCAGTTGGGATATGAAATCGACACCAGCTGCGTGGAGCTCTGTCGTCACCAGGATCCTAGCTTGTCCTTGCCTCACTCCTCCCCACTTCGGCCACTCTTCTTTACACCCACATCCTGAAACCTGTCTGTCCCTCCACCCACACCTACACCTAGCACTGGGGAGGCTGTGATGACTCCCTCCTGACACAGACAGGCCTTCTAGTGGCTGGAATGTGCTGGGTCCAGTTTGGGTCTTGTCCAAGTTGAGCAGCTAGAGAAGTCCTACTCCACTGTGAGGAATACCCTCCCTGCTTCGAGCCCACCTCCCTCCCCTGGAGTGTGTGATAAGCTGTGGGACGATGGAGTCTTTAGAGGTAAGGTACCACAAGTTCAGAGACACACCTTGATGGCCAGTGTGATGTCTGCATAGGCACAGAAGCCCCCTCCACGGTCACTGGAGCAGTGGTGGAAGCCACCACCTGCAGAAAGCCAGACAGCGCTGGTCAGAACCAGGTCTGGGTGCCTCTACCTCCCTACCATCCCCGCATCCCTCTCTTGTTGAGATTCTAGGTTGGCCAAGTGAACAGAACACTTGGACATGTCATCACTCCAGACCAAGAGGTAGCTCGATGCCATAATCACCTCACCCTACAGTAAAAGCCACTTTTCAGGGAGACCCAGCCATGCCGGCCAGCTGAGCTGCCTGCCCAGGGTTTGCACACCAGGGAAGGCGCAGCATTAGCAGGCTGGCTTTGGACCCAGGTTTTCCTCGTAGTGGACGGAGATGACTAGGAAGGACACCCTCTGCTGGCCACAGCTGCCCACAGCTGGCCACAGCTGGCCACAGCTGCCCATGCCATTCCAAACCTCGAGACATAGACTGGGAGTCCCGTTTGCTTTGGACCAGAAGCTGCTGTTGCCTTCCTTCTGCTAAAATGGCTAATAATCTGCTCCAGCCCGTTTGTATCCCTGGAGACCCTGGGTTATAGAAACCTTCCGAAATGGAGGTCCAACATTATCCCCATCCTGACAGTGTGAGGCTGGGGCTGTGCAGATGAAGGACCTGCCTCTTCCACTCCCTGGGGACTCCTAACAGGGCTCCCAGCTTGCTGAAGCCTCTCTGTAAGTCAGAAGAGAGCTCCATCTAGTACCTTTTACAGATGAGCTGTCCTGGGCACAGAGAGAGCCAACAACATGCCATAAAATACAACAAGCAGACAGCATACCATTAGTGAAGGCCAGGCTTCACCAGGACCTAGATGCTCAACTAACCAGGTCCTACTTTTCATGATAAGAGTTATCACTGAGGTCCTCCATGAACTGGGAACTATGTTGCAGACACAGGGGGCATAAATTACCCATGTGCTTACGCAACTGGGTATCTTAACACCATGGCTATGCCAGCTCTAATGCTGGGTACCTGGCAATGTAATCACAAGAGTCATGGCCCCTGACCATGCAGAGTTCACAAAAAGGAATTGGGTCCTGCTACAGGGTTCTTCACAAGCCAGCGCCTTCCTCATAAGACAACTATGCAACAGCAAAGGAAAGGCTGCTAGGAAAAAGGTTCTTCACTGTCAAGGACTGTGAAGACAGACTGCAGAGGCCACACAGAACCGGAAAGCACTGGCCCCCAGAACCCCTGATGTGGCACTTAGCCTTGGCTTATCCATTCATCCCAGGATCAAGCCCTGTCCACTGACCTAGACCCCAGAAAGACAGACCCTTTCAGGAGAGCCACATGGAGGCAACTAATTCCATGCCCAGGAACCTACCCGAGGGATGTCACAGGCTCTCTGGGTGGAAGAGAACTCCCTGTCATTGTAAATATGTAAATGTTGGCCGGGGGCATTCTCAGAACAAATATCTCAGAGCAGATAGAGGAACCCATGGGGCCTACACAGGAACAAAAAGGCTATATACTACATAGGCTACTAAACTGGCTCTGAGGGCTTTCTTGTCCCTCTGTCCTCATTCCCTTTCCACCTCCACCAGGACATCCAGACATTCTGAAGCTCCAGCACTCACCAACATTGATGGCCCAGCCTCGTTCCACAGCCAGCTTCCCCGCCTTTGGAGACAAGCAGAGAACAGGAGTTCAGGCCTCATCCTGAGGCAGACAATATAAGCTCTGGGGCAGGACAGGCCACAGGTAGAACGAGGCAGCACCTCATTCCTCAACAAACCAGTGGTAACCAGAGGAAAAGAACCAAACTGCCCGAGTGGGGAAGGGTTCAGAGTGGCCCTCCCAGTTTTACAGGGAAAACACCAGAAATTCAAGTGAGGTGAACTGAGAATTCCCACATGGCTTTTTAAATGGAAAAAGAGGCGGTCTGCGGTCTGCTTGCGGAAATACTGCAAGTTGAAATCCTGCAGGCATTTGGGGGGAATGGCAATTAATAGAAAACGTGGTAGTGCCAGAGTGCAGTGACCATGCGTGGGACAGACCTCCTTGATTCTGACACAAAGTGTCCCTCAACTCGCTCCCCAGCACTACTGTAGGACATATGCTTGTTGGGTTACAAACACAGTAACTCAAATTGTTATTGGATGGGGCAAGTCAATACACGGCAAAGTAGGGTAGGGGCCTGGAGCTGCACATCCCACACAGCCTACCATGATGGTGCCGCCAGTCTGAGTCCGCAGGGGCCTTAGCACCTTCCTCTGCACAAGGAAGTTGGGGAGAAAGATGACAGGGGGGATCTCAGTGATGGTAGCCACCACAAAGGACCACTGTGGAAAGAGACATGGAAGTCAAACTTGATGCCAGGCCTGGACATAGTGGCTCCCCTCTCTTTCTTGGGAAGTGACAGCTGGGAGGCACCTTTGAGTCCCAGCTTTGTGCCTGGGCACAGTGAAGTTGATGGCATCGTTTTGAGGCACTCTTCTGCCCTCTTGTGTCTAGAATAAGGACTGCAAGCTGTGCTGAGACTGCATGGGGCTCCTCTGCTCCCTGCAGCCCAGTACTACTAACCAGGAAGACCTGGTTTCTGAGGCCAAGTAACAGTCAGCACTTTCTAAGTACTTAGGGCCTATGAGACAGCCAGCTGGGCTTGGGGTCCTGTCTTGTGCTGGGACACTTGTAGCCAAGGCTAACAAGCCAGCAAGTGCTATTACAGAGAAGTATCAGTCTTCACAGGAAGGGAGAGGCCCTTGTGGAGAAGGCAACACCTATAAAAGGTAAACAGTGATCAAGAGTCCCCCAGATGTAGGCTTTAGGCCAAAGATACCATTTAGGGCAAGGGATTGAGTTCAGGAATGCCAGAAGCCGGACAGGGCAGGGCAAGGAAGCATCTTCTGTGGTCTGTGGTTCAGGACCTGGTCTGCAAGCACAGGTTCACAGCATACTTGTCAGAGCAGTACAGAGGCACAGGAGGAGGAAAGCCAGAAGTAAACACTAAGATGACAGCAGGGACTTCTGAACCCCATCTCCAGCTGATGTGAGCTCCTTTGTTATTTTCCCTGCACTTCCAATCCTGACTCCACTCCTTCCTGCTCGGCTCTGCGGAGGCAGGTTCTGATGTCTCTGGCTCCCTCTGCTGCTCCTTGCTCTTTTCGTTGGAGACAACAATCTCTCTATATATCCCTGGATGTCCTGGTACTATGTAGACCAGACTGGTCTCCAACTCAGAGACACCTGCCTTTGCCTCCGGAAGGCTGGGATTAAACGTCTGCGCTACTACGCTTTGCCTCGTCTACCTTTACAGACAGCAGCTCCACGCTTTCACCAGGAGACTGCTTCTTGGCCAAGATCCATGAGGACTCCAGGCCCATGTGTAAATGGAGTCATATTTACATGGAACCTGAGCACACCCTCCTGTATAAATCATCCTACATTGCTTATAACGTGGGTCGTGTTACTACTCTGATTAGACGTTTATGCCAGTTTAGGGAGTAACACAAGAAATGTGTATGTTAAGATGGACGCATCACTGTTTTGAGACTATCCTCCCTCTGTGGTTGGTTGGACCTGAGAACTAAGGACCCAAATATATGAGCCTGTACTTATCAATTCTAAGCTAAAGGTCTCGTGGTAGCACATGCCTGTCTTCCCATCTTGGGAGGTATAGGCAGAAGATTAAGGAGTCCAAGGACAACCCTGGCTACACAAGACCCTGCTTCAAAGAAACAAAACAAAACACACATGTTTAATGGGAATCCCGTGCCTCAGTTACTTCAGGCATATTTCAAATGCTGGCCAGACACTGAGGCTGGTAGATGGATGGAGCTGAGCTAGGATTTCCCCATCATGACAGCTGTATCAGGCAGCACTGCTCTGGAAAAAAAACCAAACAAACAAAACATTGATGTAAGGTAGGGGCGGGTTGTGGCTGTGCTCTGGAGGAAGAGGGAGCAGGGGGGTTGGCAGTGTGGGCCATGGGCCAGGGAGATGGTAGTTACAGTGGTCAGAGTGAGCAGATATAGAGCCTCACAGTGACACTGACACTGGAGGGTGAGCAGCAGAAGAGAGAACAGCTGAGGACTGGTGTGTGTGGGGTGGGGGCGACAAGGGACAGATAAGATTATCTGGGATGTGTGGTAGGCTGCCAAGAGACAGTCTAGATGAGTAGGTAGGACCCACCCAGAATGCCATGGGACAACCTTGGGAGGGCCAAGAGCTCTGGGCTAGTCAGGCTAGACACAGGGCTGGGGCAGGGCTCTCAAATCCCCTCTGGGCTCTGCCTCAGTTGTATGATTTTTCATGCAGCCATTCCCTCTGTGCCAGGCTCCTTGTCTGCAAATCGGGGTCTGAAATGAGGGTGTAAGCCTGCTGAAGGGGCCCTGCTGGGGAGGCCTGTCTGTCATTACCTCCTTAAAATACTGTCCTAGATGCCTAGAGACTATTGTAGACCTGCACACAGCTACCAGCACATCTGTGTCACCATGCAAAGATGCAGGGCATCTGTGTACCTTCAGAGGTACATTAGCACTATCAATCCCTAATCTAAAATAAAACTGTGGGGCCTAGAGGCCTGTGCCTGTAAATCCATCAGTGTGGGAGGCTTCGTGTAAAGATACGAGCTCACACCAACTTTGTCTCAAAATTAAAGGATTTTTTAGAATTATATTTTAAAGAGGGAGAGATTGATAATGTTGTTTAGTAACTGAGTGCCTGCCTAAGATTTGACAGACAGACAAACCTAAACTCCCAGGGATCCCTGGGCTCTCTTGCTTTTCTTGCACCACCCATCAGGTGAATCCAATGCTTTGTGCTGGGTGCTGTAGGCTCCCGATTTGATGTCCTCTTGGGCTCGCTCCTGCTTTTGTCTGCTATCTGTTAATTTTGCTTGCTATAAACGTAATAAACTCATTCATTCAAAATTAGCATGGCTATGCTAGATATCTTCTTGGTACAGAACTGGTGTATACCCCCCAATAAGCAAAATTAGGTATTCAGACAAATGTGTATGGGCATATCCATAGCAACACTACTGACCATCATTAAAACTGAGAAATAGCTCACACGTGCGTAAGCTAATGGACGGACAAACAAGATGGTAGAGTATTATGCATCCATGAAGAGGAATGTGTAGGGGGTGGTGTGTGGCTTCCTGGCAAAGCACTTGCCTTGCATACTTGAGCTCTCAATCCCAGCCACTGGGGAAGAAAAATGCATGGCACCTGCTCAATAGGCTGTGTGGTGAGGCAAGCCAGATGCCAAAGCTCACACACTGTTTGATTCCATCTATACAAAGTCAAGTACAAAGTACACGAGTCTGTGGAGGCACGGCAGAAGTGGGTGGAGACTGTACAGAGGGCGGAGAATACCAGGGAGCAAGTGCTCTGTGGGACCAGGTTTCCTTTCAGAGTGGTAGGAACAGCTATAGATTGTGACATCACATGGATGGATGATGGAGACGCTGCCGAACCTTAAGACAGTGGACTGTGATATATGGAATGAGCCACATCTTCTTAAAGGAGAGATGGGCCTCTTGGGGAAGCACTGACCCGAGCTCCCATCCCTTCTCTCATCTTCTGCCCTCTGGGTGCCCTGAGGTCAGTCTCCCTCCCTTCCCTCCCACAGGGCCTTTGCACTTGTGACTCATGCTTAGACTGTCCCTCATTCCCACCCTTCAGGCCGGCTGGCCTCACTGTCCCCCACACCCTGCTTTGCTGGCCCCCCTTTCTGCAGGTGCTTGGCACCTGTTTGGCAAGTTATATTTCTTCTTTGCTCTCCACTGGAGAGGGACTCGGTCTCTGGTTCCATCCCTCCACCGTAAGACCCAAAACAGTGTGCACTTTGGTTATGAACTTGCTGGTGGTGCTCAGGGACAGCCATCAGGAGCTGCCCAGCCTGACCTGCTCCCAATGGCAGGGCCCTAGAAATCACAAGTAAAGAGCAGTGCCGCTGCTGCCAAGATTCCAGTCTTAATAGGTCCAGCCCTAGGCTGTACACACAGTGGGTGTTCTTGAACCAGTGCTGTCTTTCTCTTTTGGGGCCCTGGTCACTGGGATGGGAGACCACAGCACTGTAGGTTCCCCGGCAAGTGTGTGGGAGAGTAGATGCAACCATGCAGACATGGGGTGGGGGAGGTGTGACTGAGCTGTGCATCAGATAGGTCTCACCTGAGTGGCACCAGCACTTCACTCATCACTCTCCCACTACAAACCTGTTCATGGTACTCAGGATAAAACCCATGTTTCCTCCTCAGCTTGCCACACTCACTGTGGCCTGGACACACAAGACCTGGTCTATTATAAAATTATGTTTCTCCCTTTGATCTGGCTCCCACAGGGCTCTGAGCTAAGTGTTACATTGCCATCCCCTTGGTAAACAGCTATGTGTTACGCTCATATAGCTGAGCAAACCCCGCCCCTCCCCCACTCCCCACTCCCACCCAGACGCCCCGTTCTGCTCTTATTTTTTATTTGGGAATCCCAGACTACGCTGCTTCCAGATTTTTGGGACACCTGCCCTGTAAGTTTTCCATTAGGTTTTATAAATGGGTAGAATCGTAGTAGCCCCAGCCTCTGCCTCATCCAGGCCCCACTCGGTTTTGGTCTCTCCCTGTCCAAACTCAGAGCATCCTACCCTTGCTTTCCCCCTCCCCCTCTGACTCCTGGCCAGGCTTCTGGGCTGGGGACTAATCACGCATGTCTGGGCCCCAGGAAACCAGGGCAGCCAGGCACCGGGCTTCCAGCCAATGCCTCACACCTCTCTCCTGGGAGCCAGGGCTCAGCTTGGCTCAGTGTCTTCCTGGCAATCTTTCCCAAGCTGACACTGCCATGGCCCACCTAGAATTCTCACCAGCTCAGGCCATGGTTGGAGGGGAAAGAGGCAGCAGCTGTGGCCCTGGTCCTGAATAGATGCCTGCCAGGGCCCTCCCCCTGCTTAACAGCACCCCCAAGTGATTTTGAGAAGGCATAGGCTACTTCTGAGCCAAGGTCTTTCCAGAGTGAAGCAGCCTGTTGACTTCTGCCATCTGTGGAGTCCTGAAGCCATAGGCTCTTGACAGGAAACTTGGGGGCCAGAACTTCCATTCTCCGAGGCAGAGAATCAATGGCACCCAGATGCAGTTCCAGCCAGGGCAGACCGGCAACCATGCTCTCCCCCCAACACCAACCTGTTACATAAGGAATGCACTAAAGACCTTGACTTCCAATAGTTTACACTCTCCTGTGCAAAGAGGCCATAGGCAGACAGTGGTAGCCCAGTGTGTCCTACAGTTGGGATTTCAAAGCTTACAGTTAGCATTTTCAGAATCAGAACTGGAGCTGGGGCTCAGTGGTAGGCTGCTTCCCTAAAATGCTCAATCCCAATAATCACAAAAACTAACAAGAACACCCCCTGAAAAGCCCAAAGCAAAAAAAAAAAAAAAAAAAAAAAAAAAAAAAAAAAAAAAATAGAAAAAAGAAAGGAATCTGAGAATATCATTTAATAAACGTCATTCTGGCTTCTCTTGAAAGAGCAGGTCCTGTAGTCATGTTGGGCCCAGCAGTGCGGCAACCAACCACATGGCCCACATGGGAGGGAAAGAACTTCCACAGCTCAGCCCAGATGCCTCCGCCTGGCCCCACCACCATCTTACGTTCCCTTCTGGCCCCTGGGGACACTTCAAACCCATTTTAGCCCTAGAGTTTTCATTTACAAGGAGGCTTTGGAATAGCATCTCAGGCCACTACAGAAGCAGAACAGAATAAAGTGGCCTAGTGGACAGGACAAGGGCTAATGTCCCCCTCCCACTGAAGTGACGGCAGCAGTGTCCTTTAAGCCCTGTCCAGAGCATAGGCTGAAAGTCACTAATATGCCCAAAGCCTCTAAGGGGTTCTGTCTGCACCCCCCTGTCTGCACATACCCTGAGAATGGGGAGCTAACTACCCACAGAGAGCTCTTCTTAGGCTCCCTCCTTAAGAACTTCCCCTGTGCTAGGGACAGGAGTAGGTACCCCCAGGGTTGCACCCGCAGATCCCGGTGGAACTGTACCTTCAGCTCATTGAGATAGCGCCTCGTGTGCACCACCAGCAGGTCCTCCTCCGAGGCCTCCCGGGCCTCCACCAGCATGCCGTCGGACAGCAGCTTCTCTTCTGGAACCACAGAGCAAGGCCCTGCTTCCTTTCCAGCTCTCAAAACAGGTCCATCCCCTAGACCCTCCCTCAGGCTGCAGGCTAGCCTCTGGCAACCCCTCAGCACACAGCGAACGTGTGGGTATTCTGAGAATGGCTGCCTCCCTAGGCCACTGTGGCCAGTGGTTAGGGCCCCTGTCCAAGGGCGCTGAGCTCGAAACACACAGCAGTCTCTGCACTTTCCATGTTGCTGACAGCCACCAGGTGAACTCAGGTACAACTGGGTGACTTCCAGGAGAAGACAGAACAAAGAACAGGAATGTTCTCAAGGTAGAAAAAGCTCTTCAGAGCAACTCTCCCTCCACAGGTGGCTCAGGATGGTATGGCCTTTCGTCTGCCTGAGCCTTGCTCATCCCCCTAGCTAACCAAAGGAGAGCAGTGGCTCGAAGGCAGCAGAAGCCAGAGCTGAACAACGGCTGTTTTCAGGTGCTATCTATCTTCCTGCTGCGACCTTCTATTTATGGCAAGTGAAACTACCTTTTACCATTTTGATGACATGGGCTTCCTTTTAAAACAAAGTTTTAAAAGAACAAAAAATCCCAAAGCTCATTTAAAAATATGCAGTCAATGTAGGAATAGGTGGTATAGGGGCACCCGGTGTCTGAGTGGCCTGCAGTGTCTGGTTTCTGTATATGGCTACCAAAGATTCATTTCATTTTGCAAAAGAAACTGAGGCTGAGAGCAGACGCTTCCCCCACAGTATGGTGAGACTGGGCCATGATGTTTTTTTTTTTGTTTTTTTTTTTTGTTTTGTTTTGTTTTGTTTTTTTGTTTTTTTTTTTCTAGAGAAATTAGAATCTAGGGTCAATTTTCAATGAGTTGTGCTCACAAACCAACCAGTCCCATCCACATCTATACACAGATCCAGGCAGGGCCTCCCTCCTACAGCATCCCATGGCCTCTGACACCTCCAGACTCAGCCAGTTCCCTTCCTGCCACGGTGCCCAAGGAGCCTGCCCTGTAATCCTGCCTCCCATTCTTCCTCATCCTCAGAGGAACTGTAGTAAGGGGGATTGGCTGCTCACTCCCAGCTGAGGAGGAGGAGCCCTTCTGTGGTGCCACTGAATGAAACAGGAGCCCAGGTGGGGGCAGAGAGCACCAGCAGGAAACCATTTGTGCAGGCAACAGATGTGCAAGGCTAGCATCCCAGGCTCACACCAACACCACATGTCACCTGTGTGCTTTCTAGTCCACGACTTCCTTTGGCTGTTCAGGCTGGCCCCTACAACGGAGGGGAAAGCTGTACCACTTGCCGTAGATAGGAGGTCACCAGAGGAACAAAAACAAACCCAATAGAAACAGCTGTGTTATTAATGTCTAATTTGATCCTGTTTTCTGCACAGTGCAGAGCTGGGAGCTTGCTGTAGATATTTAGGAAGGGAGATAGGGCTCTAACTGGAGGGAATACAAGACAGGGCCCATCTTGCTTAGCAGCCTGCCTGGAAAGACCCTTTAACAGCAGGGTAGAAGGCAGTCTGGGGGCTGAAATCGGGTAAGGATGGGATGGATACAGGGATGGAGGAGGCAGATGCAGGTTTGAGGGGGTGATGAGGATGGGGAGAAGAAAAAATGGAGAAGGTAGATGCAAGTCTGAGAAGGTGGTGAGGACAGGGAAATGGAGGAGCCAGTCCAAGGGGATGGGGCGGGGGGGGGGGGGGGACACTTACCTTTCAGGAAGTTGATCACCTTGCCCCATTTCCCAGCATCAAAGGGGTGCAGCTTCTCCAGGCCCATGAAGGTGATGTTGTAACGTGGTGAGTACACGATGGGCCAGCGTTTCTCTGGTACATGTTGGTACAGCTGTGTTGCGTGAGGCCTTCAATGTGCAGAAGAGACACCAGATATGGACGGCAGCCTCCTTGTGGAAAGCAGTCTCCCCCTCCCCACTCACACCAGGTCACTTAACAACCAACAAAATGGAAACAGCTCCTTCCTGAGCCCTGGCTGGCTTTGACTACACAAGCTTCCAACACAGTCTTCACAGCCGCCCCGGGGACCAGGTGTGCCCAAGGTCACATGCCAGCTCCAGGTGTATTCAGTACTGGCGCCAAGGCCCAAGGCCTGCACGGGAGAAGGCGGGGTGTATGGTGTAGGGGGCTGGAACGTGGCTGTCTCACGAGTCAGCTCACGAATCTGTGAAGCTGGGAACAAAATGCGCTGGGGAAGTGGGGTAGTGTGTAGACCGCGATTGCAGGAGGCTGTGCCCTCCTCTGAGCCCCGCAGCCCACCGCGGTGCTCTGCGGAAGGGAGACCCACCGTTCGTCCGCACGGTCACCCAGCCCGCCCCCAACTGTCCCGCCGTGCCCACGGGGATCCCCAGAACCCATGCTTGGCCCCACGCGCGACCCCGCACACTCACATCCCGCAGCCGGCCCTGCTTGCTCTGGAAGCCACTCTGCACCGGTAAGGGTGGGAGGGATGCAGAGGGTAGGGCCTACGCAAACACGCCTCCTCCATGGCGCTGGGAGCTGGGGGCGGAGCTCTGGCCTGCAGCTGCGTCACAGACAACCAGACCGGCGCCGGCCAAGGAGAAGCAGCCAATGGAGTGCCGCCTGGAGGGCGTGGTTATGCGCAGCTCCGCCCGTATTACCAGGGTAGAAATAAGCAGACACTTGTTTAGGTGGTGGGTTTGTTCTGGGCCTACCAGCTCTGCTATATGTTCTTTCCTTGGCTGCAGCCCTTCATTCCTGTACCATCTGTGGCTATTTCACCATCATATAAGCACTTAGCATAAAATGCCCTGAGCCTGTTTCCCTATTGTAGAACAGGGCTGGTGATCCTAGTTTTTTAGGATCCAGCCGTGTATATCTGAACATTTCTCCTGTCTCCATTCCCCCTACACCCTGACCCTGGAAGCTGCCCTACAGCTGGGGCTGTCCGTATGGCTGGAGCCTGGGAGGAGGCCCCAACAATGGAGGCCAGAAGAAGAGACAATGGACTTCTGTTAGCCCAGCTGTCTTCATCAACCAAACAGAAGCAGCTGACCAGAGGAGCAGCCAGGAACTAACATGGCAGCTGGGAGCCCAGGGACCACAGGGTCATGTGAAGGGAACAGTTGACATTTTGTTGTTGCTGTTTTGGTTTTTTAGGGCATGAGGCAGCATAACACAGAGTGTATGTGAAGATCAGAAGTCAGCTCTGGTCAGACAAGTTTTTCCCTCCACCTTTGTGTAAGTTCCAAGGATTGAACTCAGGTTCTCTAGAACGAGCACCAACGGCATGTATTTGCCAAGTCCTATTGTGGGCTGGCATTGAAAGAATGTGTCTGATGTGCATACTGTTAGATAATTTTCAGAAAACAGGAGACAGATTCTGAAAGATGCTGAGAAAAATTATCCGTAGGAGTGTGAGTTCAGTCAGGACCTACTGCACCAGCCATGGGTAGTGGGGCTGACCCTGAGGAGACTGCCTTCAGTTCAGGGGTGGGGGAGGCAATTTCTTGTTCCTAGAGGTTTGGGGGAGTTTCCACACCATGTGACCTAGCCTATGTGCTAGGAGTTACAGAGTTTGAGCCATAGTAGATAAGACAGTGGAATTATGATTTAAAGCTGCTATAGGCTTGGGCAGGACGAAGGAACGGCATTTGCTTATTACAAACTGGGAGGGTAGTCTCTTCCTTATTCCTTTGGTATAATGAGGCTTGAGCCTGTCCTCAGCCCAGCCTGGGCCATCTGCCAGCACCCTGGCCTTGGAAGGTTGAATCCATTTGCTGGGCTTTCAGTGCTACATCTAGAGATGAGTGAGGTGATGTTGGCTGTGCACCTTCTGATGAGAGACTCCAAAGATAACATCAGCTCTTACCGAGTGCCTGTCAGTCAGATAGTGCTAGGTCAGTCCCCAAAGCCTCATTCACACTGAACTCTAAACAACTCAGGAAGGCAAATTTTATACAAGAGAAACTGAGGCAAAAAAAAAAAATAAGTAAAGGTGAAGTCACTTGCCCAAATATCAGGGGTCTGGATAAATGTGTAAAACTTAGGACAAACACACACGCAAAGAGAGAGAGAGAGAGAGAGAGAGAGAGAGAGAGAGAGAGAGAGAGAGAGAGAGAGAGAATGAATTAGACTGCCAGAAAGGCTGGTCTCATCTCAGGGGACTTGTTCTGGGTCTTGGAACGCTGTACACCTGAGCGTCAGGTTAGGAGAATAAGTCAGGGCATGCAGCACCTAGGAGCTGAGGCCCAAGAGAGAAGAGTTAGTCTAAGTATGAGCTAGGTTTGACTTTTTGTGGTGGAGGAGGACGGTGGTTTGCAGAACGCTGGAGATTGTGAATCCCTTCAGACTCTCACAGCAGGCTGAACCACCTGTCTGCATGGTCCAGGTGTGAGAACAAGCTGTGTGATTTGAGTGGTTCCATTTGGGGATGGGGGGCTTTTTGTTACAGCATCCTAGCACATCTGGTAAGACAGCAACAGGGCCACGGCTGTTCACACAGTAGACAGAGCAGAGAGCCTCAGCCCAGCCCAAGGGTTAGTGGGAGAAACCAAGCATTTGCTTTTCAAAATACATATGGGTTTTTTGCCTTTGTGTTTGTCTATGTACCACGTGTATGCAGTGTTCACGGAAGCCAGAAAAGAGCATCAGATGCCCTGAAATTGGAGTTACAGATGGTTGTTAGCCACCATGCGGATGCTAGGAATTGAACGCCGGGTCTTCTGCAATAGCAGCAAGTGCTCTTAACCACCAAGTCACCTCTCCAGCTCTCAGGAGGGGCAGATCTTTAAAAAAAAAAAAAGATACAAAAGTCATCACTTCTAAATGTTGTAAATTGTAAAGTGTACAAGCTGAGGCTCTGAGACCCAGGTTCACAGCAGTCACAGAAGGCTGCTTCAAAGAGGTGACTTTAAGCAATGTATTTTTACAATGTCATTGTGATAAGACACTGACTTACTGAACATTGTATATTTATTATCCTTTCCCTTTCATGTCATTCATATTATCTTTTAATTAAAAATGAACAAGAGATGCAGATGTATTGTAGCTCTGTGGTAGAGGACTGGACTTAGCCTTGGGTTTGATACCACCAGCACCAGCATCACCAGCATCAGCACCACCACAACTCCATTCAATCTGAGTACAGAATTTTCTATGCAATATATAGGTGGTAGGGGTTGCTGGGTTCCCATATGGAACTTTTTGACAGCTGCCAAGCTCAAGGCTAAGCTGGCGGCAGGCACTGCTGATCGGCAGCCCGCCCACATCAGACTGAACTGACAAGAGCACCAGATACACCTGAGGCAGGAAAGCAGGCTGCAGATCCTCGAGGATCACACTGTTGCCGTAGCAACATCACCATAGCAACGGCAGCAACGATTGGCTCTTGGACATTGCCGCAGTTTCTGGTGCAAAGGTGATCAGAGCATTACTATAGCAACCAGAAACCGAGGGAACTAGGTTTGACAGCTCAGTGCCCACTTCCTTAACATCACGGTGAGAGACGTGGGACCTAATTAAGAACACCTTCAAGTCTGGGAAGGCTTTTTCTTTCTCCGTCCCGGTTTGACAGCTGTATTCTGATTGGCCTCCATTTTGTATCTTATTTGCGTGAGCATGGATTCAGCCAATCGGAGCTCAGTTGGCCCTGTTGCTGTGTGGAGGAACTCTGGAGGGGCTAGTTTCTCCTTGAAGCTCTTCTCAGAATAAAAAAGCTAGTTTCTAGAGGACTCCCACTCACTCCACCAGGGGCCTGGCATCGGATGCTCTTTGAAAAAGAAAGGCCAATTTGAGGACTTGCCAAAGACAAACACATTGGGGACCCATGGAGCCTGAGACTCAGCCTCCAAGACACCACACCTGGGTGGCACAGAAGCCCTGGTCCCTGCAGCTACCTCCCGCCTCCAAGAAGCCTGCAGCTGTCAGCGGTGCTCAGTGGCCTCCTTTCTGCAGGCTGACTTCGTGATGGAATGGCACTCCTGCGACACTCCAAGAGCTTTCTGTCTGTAACACTTGCTGACCACCTCATCCGTTCCTCAGTTGGTACCTCAGAACCTGCTGAGCACAGAGTTGCAGCATAACTCTCCTTGGGTGGCATCTTGCTACTACTGAGGATCCCCAAATCGTTATCTTCCTGTTTAAATTGTTGCTCTTCCATGGAAGCAGTCTTCAGAGAGGCTGCCTTAACTTGCATTGAGCTTAGTAGCTGTCTCCACTCGGTTATGCATCCTCCCACCCATCCACCCTCATAGCACTTTGCTATTCAGAGAAGCCAACCAGCCATGGCCTCCAAAAGAAGCAGGAGCAGTATGGTGTGGGAAGAGCCCTCAGAGTCCCCTGGAGAACAATACCAGCCACTTCTTACTGACTCCCTTCTGTTATGGTTTATCTTGGCTGTCAATTTTACTGAATCTTGAAAACACTCACCTCTGAGAGGGTCAATAAAGACTAACAGAGGCAGAGAAGGTTCTCTACCAGCATAGATGGAACCTTCTGGAGGCAGCCTAATATAAGGAGGCCCAAAGAAAAAACCTGACTTTTGTTTTTTTAATGTTTCTTGGTCTTTCCCTCCACCTCCTCTCCCTCTCCCCCTCTCAAGAGAGAAAGAGAGAGAGAGAGAGAGAGAGAGAGAGAGAGAGAGAGAGAGAGAGAACCATATGGGCATCCACATTGCAGAATGTGTATGCAGGTCAAAAAACAGCTTGCAGGAATTGGTTCTTTCCTTCTACCACGTGGGTGTCTGATCAAACTTAGGGCATCAGACTTAGTGGTAAATGCCTTTAACCACTGAGCCATCTCACCAGCCAAAGCTGTTAGGGGTTTGTCTATTTGTCTTCTCCTCTTGTTTGTTAATGTATCCAACCTGCAGTTGCTGCCCCTGCTGCCACTGCTGCTGCTGTTCTTCACTGACATCAGAACCAGCTTCTTTAGCCTTCCAGTGTGGAGTGAGAATCAGAAGCTCTCTGTAATCCTCAAGGCCTTTGGCATCAGATCAAGACTGCTAAGGTTCCCGGCTTCAGAGACTGAGCAGTTTCTGTTCTGCCTTTTCTGCAGCCGTTGCAGGACTACCCACCCCATATTGTGTAAACCAGTTTAGCAAGCCTCTTTGTGATACATGTTTGTGTGACTGTGTCCTCTCCCCACTGTAACAGGTGCTCACATCACACGCTATCGTCACCTAAGACGTATCTCTGCAAACCTTTGCACAGCAGTGGCTCCTCCTCATTCTGCCAGTTGCATGCCGTGTCCCCTGTTGACCGGAGTTTATCTCCAGCTCCCAGGCTCCTCCACACCCCAGACAGAGAGATCCACAAGACCAGCTAGAAATTTTTTTTCTGGCTAAATGATCCTCTAAAGATGACATCATTTTATACCTTTAGCAGTAGCACAGAAGTCTGCTTGTCTGCCCGTTTACAGATGTTACTAATCTGAAAAGTGGAGCTGGATCTTGGTGTGTGTTTGCAAATTGTGTAGTGCATACATTGCCTTCACAATTCTCAAGGACTTGGTGCTGTCCAAATCCATAGAGGCCTGAGCCTGTTCTATACAGTGGTGTGGGGTTTACATAGCACGTATCCAAAGCCTTCTGTGTACCCTACTTAACCCAATTTAATCTTAATTTTAACTTAAATTTGGGATAGGGTCTCATGTAACTCAAGATGATCTCAAATTTCTTATATAGTGGGAAATGACCTTAAACACCAGTTCCTCCTGCCTCTACCCTCCCAGTGCCAAGTGACACACGTGCCACCGCACCCAGCACTTATACTTTGAATCATCTGTGACTGAGTTACAATCCCTAATGTGACACTGCTGGGTAGAGAGTGGCTACGCTGCATTTCAGGGGATCGTGATGGTTTGTATATGCTTGGTCCCGGGAGTGGCACTATTAGGCGGTGTGGCCTTGTGTCCCTGTGGACATGAGCTTAGGGACCCTCATCCCAGCTGCCTGGAAGTGAGTCTTCCACTAGTAGCCTTCAGATGAAGATGTAGAACTCTCAGCTTCTCCTGCACCATGCCTGCCTAGATGCTGCCCTGCTTCTGCCTTGATGATAATGGACTTCTGAACCTGTAAGCCAGTCCAATTAAGTGTTGTACAAGAGTTGCTTTGGTCATGGTGTCTGTTCATAGCAGTAAAACCCTAAGTAAGACAGGGATTATGACACAGTCGACAGTCTGCTCACTATCATTTTAAATGTATTTTATTTTATGGGTATAAGTAAGTGTTTTGCCTACATGTATAATGTGCACTGCTTGGGTGCAATGCTCCTGGAGGCCAGAAGAGGGCATTGGAAACCCTGGGGCTAGAGTTATAGACACTTGTGAGCTGCCTATGTGGGTGCTGGGAGTAGAACCCAGGTCCTCTGAAATAACAAGCACTCTTAACCACTGAGCTGTGTCTCCTGATCTTATTTTTATTGTATTTTAGTTATTTTATCATATTATTTATCATTTTATTTTTATTTTGTCTTTTGCTTGTAAGGTCTTTTGTTTTTTCAGTTGATTACATTCATATGAGGGACCTACAAACAAGTCATACACAGAAAGTGTACAGGGCACTGATTTTTGTTATATCCAGAGTTAGGTAACCATTACTTTATTTACTTACTTACTTACTTACTTACTTACTTATTTTTCTTGTTTGTTTGTTTTTACTGTGCTATAGACTTTGGGCTTTGAATGGTAGACAAGCCTCTACCCATTCCCAGCTCTCTTTTGTCTTTCTGATTTGCCTAGACTGCCTGTGAACTCACTCAACATAGTCCACTGGGCACACGGCACACTTTTCACCTGAGCATCTGGGATTACAGGCCTGTATCAGCCCAACTTTTGGAGTGGTTTCATCAATTAAAAAGAAGCCTTGATTCTGCTAACAGGCCTTTCCCTTCTCCTCGATCTCTCGCTCTTCTGTGCCCCTGTGGACGATATCCACCTTAAACACTGATCTTGGACGTTTTCTATATGTGCAGTTAGTTGTATAGCATGGGGCTTTAGGTCTTGACTTCTCTCACACAGCACCACATTTTCAAGGTTGTCTGTACTGCAGCATCTCACTCCTTGTTATATGAGGAACAGGGCATCCTGGGCATGTGTTGTTCTGGGCGATGGTGAGTAACACTGCTGTGAGCATTCCTGTTTAGTCTCTGTGTGGACACTGGTTTTCATTGCTCTTGGGTAAAGACATAGGACTTGGTGTATGGGAGGGTGCTCCTGTGTGTGTGTGTGTGTGTGTATGTGTGCGCATGTGGTGGGGGTGGCTGTACCCAAGTGTGTGTAGAGGTCAGAGGTCAGTCTTGAGTGACATTTGTCAGGACATGATTTTTGAGACAGGGTCTCTCACTAGGACCTGGGGCTTATCAGTTCAGTTAGGCTGGCTGGCCAGTTAGCTGTGGGGGCCCACAGGCCACCAGTGCTGAGATTACAAGTAACATGTGCACTGAGCCTGGCATTTCACATTGTTTCTGGGAATCAAGCATGGGTGTTCATGCTTGCTAGCAAGCACTTTCCTGACCGGGCCATCTCCCAGCCCTCAGTGTTGTTTTAACATCTATTTCCTATAGTTCTGAGTAAGGCTGAGTGTCTCTATGAGCCACAAAATTTACCATACATTGCTGACTTTACTGCTGTTCGCTTGTGTCCAAATTGCTAAAATCAGGAAGATTTGGTCTGTGCATTGGCATAGATGTTATTGCTGTATTTTCACAATTTGTCATCTGTCTTCTGACTTCACGTAGAGTTTTGTGACATTCAGATCATAGAAATGACACTTACCTATCAAAGTGTGAGAGATCCAGAAACATAAATATAAATGAAATGCAGATCAGCCACTGTTCTTCCACCCAATTCCAAGACTGTTAACAACCCCTCAATTCTCAAAAAATGTCTGTCTGTCTGTCTGTCTATCTATCTATCTATCTACCTACCTGCCTGCCTACCTGTCTATATATCTATTGTGTGTTCACACAGACATTCATGTCATTAGCATATATGTGTAGGTCAGACGGTAACTTCTGGAAGTCCATTTTCTCCAGTGTGGGTTTCAGGGATTAAACACAGGTCATCAGCTTGGCAGCAGGTAGTGCATTTACCTGCTGAGCCATGTTACCAGCACCAACATTCTGCTGCTTTTGAATATATAAGAGTGTGTGCCCATGTGATTTCACATGCATCCAATAGCTTACTGTGCTCCAAAACATTGTTGTATGTCACTTGCAAGTTCCTTGTAATTGCAATCATAGAAATACATGATTTCCATGCTATGTTGTTGGATGCTTAGATGATTTATATATTTTTGCTATTATAAGTAACACTATCATCAAAATAATCTTGTACAGAGATCTGATTTTTTTTTTATTAAAAATCTGTACCAAGTGAAGTGGCATGTACCTGTAACCCCAGATACTCAGGGGTCTGAAGCAGGGGAATCTCTTGAGCTCTTAAGCTTAGGACCAGACTGACGCCTAGGTAACACAGCAAGATCCCATGTCTTAATCTTTTCCCCTCAAATTTCAGATTATATATTTTTTTTTTTTAGTTAAATGAATCAGAGAGTAACTATGAAGCCAGTTGGTGGCCACACCTGTGATGCCACATCTGTGATGCCACATCTGTGATCTCAGTACTTGTGAGGTGGAGGCTAGAGACCAGCCTGATCTACAGAGAGAGGATCAGGTTAGCCTGGTCACAGGAAACATTGTCTCCAAAACAGGGTGAAAAAAACAATGATGCTGATTTAACAGCCTTTGCTATACCTTATCAAATGACATTTTATAAATGCTAACTCCAGAGAGCACTTGTTTGCTTATTATTATAAGATGAGACAATTTATGCCTTGTATTACAGAGCCTTATACATGGTAGGAAAGCTTCTTTTATACAGGGGACAATTCTATACCTAGTCAGGAGGTGCAAACATGGACCTGTAGGGGAAAGCTGTGTATCAGTTGGTATTTGCTGTGTAACTAATGACCCACACACTTAAAATGAAAACGTTCGCTGTTTTTTGCGAGTCCATCTGTTTCCTGGGTAGTTTTCTTAACCTGAATCACATCTGGACCAGTCCTGACTATGGTGAGTTGGTGAGTCAGCCCGGGATGACTCAAATCCCTGGGTTTCTCTTTATTAACCTGTGTCTCTTACCTTGCTCCAGGCAGCTCACCTAGGCATGTCTAATGGCAGCGCCCAGACTCCAAGCAGCAAAACTGCAATGATCAAAGCTTTGTTTTTGTTATTTTTCCATTTTTGCCTAGTTTACATCTCCCTCTGATCAATTAGCCACGGGGAGTCACATGTCCCAGCCTGCAGCCAGTGTTGGGGAGAGGGAACTACCAAGGGATGTGAACATGGGAATCAAGGATAATTGTGGCCATTATTACTGTTATCCACCACAAGCTGCATCCTCAGCAGATGGAAATACAATCTCCATGGCAACTAGCCATGGACCACTCCTGAGGCCCAGATGGTAAGGAAAAAAATCTCAGCAGAGGCTTCTAACCTCTGCCTACACATGATTTGGCATGGTATTCAGTCTCTAGGGTGTGGTACATCCCAGGGGAACCTTCCATTGCCAGCTTAGAGGCATGGATCTGCAAACAGAATTTAAGTTGGAATACAGAAACACAAGAAAGGAACAATTCACCACAGCTGGCTTTACAGAGCAGAATCCTCTAGAAATGATGATTGGCCTCTGGTAGAATGCTCAGAGGATGAGGAGGACCCTGCAATGCAGATGGAATTTTCCAGAGGGAAAGCATCCCAGAAGCACATTACACTTACTCTCTGGAATCGCCCATTTTGAGAGCTAATGTCCTCATTTAATAGCCTACAAAACAGCAGCAGGGAGAGACTGTGTGGGTTGCCCGAGATCCCCAGTGAGATAGTACTGCACAAGGATGAGCCTGAACTGAGAGAGCAGGCTCTCTCTGCTCTGCTGGGCAGCAGCTGGGGTTTGTAGCAAAAGCTCCACTTCTTAATTAGAGTCTCCTGCTTAATTAGCTGCTTCCTGAGCAGCAGTTACTCCCTGTCTGGAAATCTCAATCACCAGCATAGGCTCTAAGTCACTGTGACCACACTCTTCTGGTCTCCAGTTTCCACCGGGGGAACCACTTCACGGTTCTGCCCATCAGAACAGCTGGGGAAGGGACAGGAACATGCGGGAAGCTGATTTTCTCATCACACATCAGAAACTTCAGAGGACTTCCCAGGCACCCAGGGGCATTGTACGGTGGCAGAACTCAAGGTTGGATTTGCCTGTAACTCCCCAAGTCATTGTGGCTCCATCTCTGTCCTGCACCACAGTGACCACAGAATGCCTTCCCCCAACTTATAGTCATCAGGTTTAGCAAATAAAATTGCAAGATGTCCAGTAGCATTTGGAGTTCGACAGTAACACGCAATTGCATAGTATTAGGTAGATCCATGTAGGCAGTCTACCTTCACCAACACATGCTGCCACAGCCACTGTGGTGTGAAGCATACATTCTAGAGGTTTCCCAGGCTTTATCCAACAACTCTCCTGAACTAGAAAGCCTGTTCCATAATGCCAGCAGACAGGCTAGGAAATCTAAGTAACATGGGCTGTCTTTTCTATTAAAGGGTCAAATAAGACAGAATGTCATATAAAAACAAATAGGGCACCAAAGCAAATCAGTGATTAAGATCACCGGAGGCTCTTGCAGTAAACCCCAGTTCAATTCCCAGCACAACACAGCAGCTCACAACTGTCTGTAACTCCAGTTCCAGGGAATCCAACACCCTCTTCTGGCCTCCAAGGGCACAAGACACACGTTCATGGTAGGTAGACAGATACACATGGGGGCAAAACACCCATACATATCAAATAAAAATAAATATATCTTTAAAAACAAACAGTAAAGAGGCCTCTTGGCAGAAAGTCAGATTCCTCCAGGGTCAGCACAGCAGGTGCTCAGGGTTACGGATCATTTGTGCTGTTCCGAGTTAGCCTACTACAAATGAGTCTGAGGCCAAAGGACTCAAGGCTCAATGGTTGAGAGAATGCACAGTACTGGAGTTTGAGGCCCTGTTTGTTTTTATATGACATTCTGTCTTATTTAACCCTTTAGTAGAAAAGACAGCCCATGTTACTTACATTTTCCAGCCTGTCTCTGGAACTCAAGGGGATCCAATGCCTCTGGCCCCCACAGGTATTGCACTCACATACTCACGCCCACACACAGACTCATAATTAAAAAGAAAATATGACTGTTCAGAGTAAAACATAGGACCCAGAGGGACTCCCATTGGGTGTACTTGTCCTCTTGAGTCAACATGGCCATGCTTCCCCCTGCAGAAATAAAATGTTTTGCCTTGCTTTGGATTGTGTGGTTATTTTCCCAGGATCCAAGACCCATTTCCAACAACACTAAGCAGAGGCTGGAGGCTCTCAGATGGTCACCCACTCCTGGGTGCTCTTGAGCAGACTGGGTTGCCTCTCTGAGCTTCAGTTTCCTGAGCTAATCAGGTGGGTTAATAGTTGACCGATTCCTTCTTGGGACAGGTGAAAGGGCACACATTTCAAAAATGTGTGTTCAAAAAAAAGCATGTTCAGTTCCCAGCATCACATAGCAGCTCACAACAGTCTGCAGACGTGCTATGAACTTGAACACTGACTGAAGCCACTATATGCAACACACTCGGCTGACCTACGGGAGGCAGCCAGTGCAACTAGAAAGCCATCTGCAAGAAAAACCCAAAGCTATTATTGTTCACAGTGACTTTACACAATGAAATCTCACTATACAATGAAATCTCTCTGATTTTGGATGGCTATGAACTGATAAGAAATTATAATGCTTTAGAGGAAAAAAAAAGTTAGGCAGTCCTGGGAAAGTCCCAGTGAGCTCAGTGCCAAGAAAGTTGAAACAATTCCCTCTACACATCAGACTTACAAATCCCCCTGCATAGTACCTGTCCTCCTCAGGAAAGGACTGGACCCACAGGCTGAACAAACCCATTAGGCTTAGGCAAAATTGTACTCATCTTGCCTCTGGGCCATGGAGATGCATCAGTTGCCGGGGAAGAGTTGATGTCTAGAAGTCGGGTACTTGTGGGATTGCTGGCCCAGAATCCTCTCTGGGAACCCAGCTCTCCCTCACTCTCAATCCATAGGGTCTGATATGGTTCGAATGTGATTCGTCCTCCTAAACACTGGATTTGACCTCCAAAGTTTTTTGTTAATAATATTAACAGTGAAAATTTAATTCAACCCCATGTTTAAAGGAGGGGTATTAGGGAAGTGATTAGATTACTCACGAGGCTGTAGCTCTATGGATTGAATTCTGGTGACTTTACCAGAAGAGGGACAGGGACCTGGAGAGATGACTCAGCTTCCCAGCTGCTCAGCACATCTCTGGTGAATGAAGTATGACAGAACTTGGGCCCACTAAGCACCTGCACTTCCAAGTGTCACAGCATCTTCATGATGGCTGTTCAGGGAGCATTCCTATATTGTGGACCTGAGAGAAAGCTGGAGCCTGTTGACTACTGGGAGGAAGTGTAACACTCAAGACTTGGGAGCAAGTGAGAGGAAGTGAGGTTCTTGGGGTGTGTGCCCATGGAAGACACATTTGACACCTCTCTCTACTGTCTTGTAGTTCAGAGCTGTGAGGTAAGCAGCCATCTCCTCCATGTATTCCCCACCAGCACAGGCTGCCTCACCACAGGCCTCAAAGCAACCCAGCCATGTGCAGTGCCCACAAACCAAAACCACCCAATGGACCCATCCTCCTTCTAAGCCCATCGGCCCAGTGTTTTGTAATGGAAAGCTGATTGTTATACAACTCTCTGCTCTCTGTGAAGATTCCCAAGAACAAAGTCCCCGCTTGGCTCCATGGGATGCCCCTGACTCCTTTCTCCTAACAAGCCTTCAGCATCTCTGGCAGCCTGCTGGAACACTTGCTTCAAACTCAAACAACAAGCATGCTGTGATGTCCCCAGGGATCAGAGTCAGGGGCCTGGGCAGAGGCTACTACCTGTCATTCTCAAGACTTATAGGCTTTCACTGAGATTCACTTTCCACATCTAGAAAGGGTAGGCAGGAGACAATGACACGCGTGCTGGTTAGTTTTTAATCTACTTGACACAAACATAGATCTCAGTTAAAGAATTGCCTCCATCAAACTGTTCAGTAGGCAAGTCTATGGGGGCATTTTCTTGGTTAGTTATTGATGTGGGAAGGCTCAGGTCATCTTGGGTCAGGTGATGCCACCCCTAAGCAGTCTGAACAAGCCAAGGGGAGCAAGTCAGTACAACAGCATTCCTCCATGGTCTCTACTTTGGTTCCTGCCTCCAGTTTTTGCTCCGGTTTCCCTAAATTATAGACCATTATAAGGTCATGTGAAACAAATTCCTCCCCAAGTTACCTTTGGACATGGCATTCATCACACCAATGAAAAGCAAATTAAGCTAGTGTGCCTCACCTGGCTGGCTATCTGAGCGGCTAAATGACCACTCCACTCACTAGAGAGCCTCACTCCTGAGCTATTGCCATTCACAGGTATTTGTCACTGTTGTGTCATATGCATTCAACTGCCAAGAAATCAAAAGAGAAGAAGGAGAAGAGCTTTAATATATAACTTTCTCCCAGGCCTCTCCAAACTACACCTGGTTTTCACTGAGGAAGGGCAAGGCAAACCTAAACTTAAAAGAGGAAAAAGCTTAGCTGCTAATTGTTTTATTTTTCAAGGACAAGGTATTTGTTAGTTTTCCATTATTATACCAAAATACTTGAGAAAAGTAACTATATTATTTAGTTAATTATGTAGTGCTTGGCACTGGAGAGATGGCTCAGCAATAAAAACTCTTGTAGGGTTTGGTTTCCAGCACCCATGCCCAATAGCTCACACAGCCAATTACTCTATCTCCAAGGTATCTGACACCCCCTTCTGAGATCCATGGGTATTTGCACTCACTTGCACATACCCACACACAAACACATATTCATATAGTTTTGAAATATAATAATACATCTTTAACAGAGAAAGAGGCTGGAGATATGGCTCGGTGATTAAGAGACTGCTCTTCCAGAAGATATGGGTTCAAGTCCTACCATCCACAGGATGGCTCTCAATCAGCTGTAACTCCAATCCCAGGGGATCCATCACCCTCTTTTGGCCTCTGGGTACTGTACTCACATGGTGCATAGACATGCATGCAGGCAAATCACTTGTGTATATATAAATCAATAAATAAGAGATGACTCTGGAGGCTGCAGTCCAGGGATGAGTGGTTAAGAGGACAGTGTATTATGGAGGGAGGATGTGGATCAAGCAACTTATTTGTGATCTGAAACATGAAAGAGAGGAGAGAGAGAGAGAGAAAGAGAGAGAGAGAGAGAGACAGAGAGAGACAGAGAGAGACAGAGAGAGACAGAGAGAGACAGAGAGAGACAGAGAGAGACCCATGGGGGCATCTTCTAATCTCTTTCAAGGGCACACTCCAAATGACCTAAGGAGTTCCCATTAAGGCTTCAACCCCTAAAGGTACCTAGGATCACCACTCTGGAAAACACATTTTATCACATCTACCTCTCTGATCAGACAGCATCCACATTTTATCAGGTCCTACTTTCTGTTGTGGATAATTTAAGGCTAAATTTCAAAGATAAGTTAGCTATAATGGAATTTGAGTTTTATGCGCAGGCCTGAAAATCCAAGCTTCATATAATGCAGAATTCTTTTAATATCCTTCTAGATCCCCCTCTTCTAAACCACTAGCTCCTGGACCCTCTGGTGCTTCCTGTGAAACAAGAGGGTCAGACCTGGGGACTCAAAGCCAGCAGAGGAAGAAGGAGCCAAGCCCACTCTGTAACTCTATTGCTTTTCTTTCTGCCACAAGGTGGCACTGTGAAACAGCAGTCCAGAAGAGCGTGGCGAAGGATCTTGGATCTGGTAGCTTCCTGCTGGCCCAAAGATCTGCACACAGTTCTCTTCAGTAAGTCATCTCCAGTGGCCTCAGTCAGCTCTTGGTGGCCTAAGCCAGAAGAGAACAAACAGGTATCCGTTGCTAGTGGCAATGGGTGCTGAGACAGGTGTGAGGCAGTGGACCATGTCAGAAAACTTGGTAAGGTTGAGGATTAAGAAACCCTGGCACCCTCATACCTGAGGACAGTAGATGTTTCATCGACTCCCAACCAGATTCCTGCCCTGGCACACATGACCATTACTCCCACATAAAGAACGTGACCAGTGGTCACATAGCACAGAACACAGAGTTCTCCATGATGAGATATCTAGATGGTCTCGAGGGTTTAGCCAATAAGCTTCCCTTCCTGGACATTCCTTTCTGCAAAGGTATTTAATCTCTGGTCTACCCTGAGGAAGTTGTATGCACCTACTCTCCATGATGAACAATCAATAAACAGTTTGGAACCAAGGACAGTATCTCTCATCAAGAATAGCCATGAGGGCCGGCGGTGGTGGCGCACATCTTTAATTCCAGCACTTGGGAGGCAGAGGCAGGTGGATTTCTGAGTTCAAGGCCAGCCTGGTCTACAGAGTGAGTTCCAGGACAGCCAGGGCTACACAGAGAAACTCTGTCTCGAAAAAAAAAAAAAAAAGAATAGCCATGAGGGAAGACCTTCATCATATAGGGCCACACTGCCTCAGTCTACCCCAGAAGCCCCCTCCGTGTTCCTGGACACTTGCAGCTAAGCAAAGCCAGAGTTTCCTCTCCCGCCAGCCCTGGGTTCATCTTCACCAGTCTGTGGCCCTGTTCTAACTCCTCCCACTTCCCAGCAGAGTCTGGGTATCTGGGAATTAGGGAACACCAGCTTTGGCTTCATCCAGGCTGGGGTCCCCATCTTAGGCTGTGTTCCCCGACCCATGAGTGGTGCAGCACTTCCCACAGGCCCAACATCTGATGGTAGTGTAGGGTGAAATGCAGCCTACTGCCCTGCATTTTGTCTGCACAAACAGAGGTCACACACCCCATGGTGAGCAGACACTTGAAACCGCAGACAGGAGCTACTAATGTCACAGCCATCACTGCCATCCTGTGCAGTAGGTATGGTCTGAATGTGAAATATTCCCCACAGGCTCACATGTTTAAAAACTTGTTCTCAGCTGGTGGCACAGTTTTGGCTGGCTATAGCTTTTTAAAGTGAGGTCTGACTGGCAGAAAATGGGCACTAGAACCTTTGGGGAAAAAAATTAACCCGTTCCTGCTACCATGATGGACTGAAATCTCCAAACCGTGAGCCAAAATAAATTCTTTCTCCCTTAAGTCATTTTTGTCAGGTGTTTTGTTGCAGTGATGAAAATGTAGCTGACAAGAGGCTGGGATGGGTGTTGTTGTTGTTTAGATTTATTTGCTTTCTAGGTATAGGTGTTTTGTCTGCATGCGTGTATGTGCAGCACATGTGTGCCTGGTGCCGGTGGAGTTTAGAACAAGGCATCAGATTTCCTGGGACTGGAGTTACAGATGGCTGTGAGCCACCATGTGGTACTGGGAAGAGAAGTTGGGTCCTGAGCAAGAGCGTCGAGCCAGGCCTCTTATCAGCTGAGTGATCTTTTCAGCCCTGTGGCATTTATTTTTAATTTACAGAAGTTGCTTCTTAGAAGTGATATTTTACCTTTTTGTTGTTGTTGTTGTTTTTTGTTTTTCGAAACAGGGTTTCTTTGTGTAGTCCTGGCTGTCCTGGCACTCACTCTGTAGACCAGGCTGGCCTTGAACTCAGAAATCCGCCTGCCTCTGCCTCCCAAGTGCTGGGATTAAAGGCGTGCGCCACGATATTTTACTTTCTCATTTAGGTAGGCTAAAAAAGTCACCAAAGAACACTTACTGTGAGAAGCATTACGTGGTTTCTGTTAGAGAAATGCAAGCAGAGCAAAGTCAGAAGGGCCTTGCTGGGGATGGGGTGATAAGGAGACCCCGACCCAGCTACGCAGCACTGGAAAGGAGTCGGAGGATTTTACGCTGGAGCAGAAATTCTAAGTGAAATCAGTAATGGAGATCTGGGCTGCTGTGGAGCAGTCTCTTGTGAACTGAAACATAGAATCCCGGAGGTAATAAACACCTAGGTCCCAGGAAAGCTCTGGAACCTTCCAGATTCACAAGTGCCCTCCTACCCCAAAGTGACTGTTCTAGCTTGTTTTCTGTTGCTGTGATATAAACGCCATGATCAAAAAGCAATTGGGGAGGAAAGTGTTTATTTGACTTACAGCTCACTCAGCCCATCACCAGGGGAAGCCAAGGCAGGAACTCAAAGGAGCAAGTAAAGCAAATCCCATGGAGGAGCACCACATATGGGCTTGTTCCTCCTCAATCACTTGGCCAACTTTCTTATATAGCGTATGTCCACCTACCTAAAATAGTACTGTCTACAATGGGTTGAACCCCTCTCCATTAATTATTGATTAAAAAAATGCCCCACAGACACACAGACATGCCAATCTGGTGGAGGCAATTCCTCAACTGAAGTTCCTCCTATCCAGGTGTGTCAAGTTGACAACCACGATCAGCCATCATAGTTACATAAGCAGTGTGTACCAAGGGGCGGCTCTGTCCTATTCCACTGCCTGCAAGTCCTAGGGACAGCTCTGGGGTTCCAGTTTTTGTGAGCTATGCCATCCACGCTGGAGTGGACTTTCCGTGACACAGCTGTCTTTGAGCCATTCATGCGACTGTAAGTGACCCCTCCCCCACACTCCTCTAACAAACACAATACACTCATTGATCCACCAGGTTGGATTTGGGTGGTGTTAATGGAGGGTGGAAAGGCTCTCTCCCACAGTACAGAGCTGACAGCCAGAGTACAAGGAGCTAGTGGTGGATGTCATCTGATAGCCTACTACCATGAGTGACTGGATGGGCCCCAGCTGTCATCCTCTGATGATCAAGTGCCTACTTCCCCTCAGCTGCTGTGGCAGCAAGGGAATGAAGCACACACAAGAGCCCTGGAGGTAACAGCCTGTGTTTGACAGGCCAGACAAGAGAAGCTGCATCCCTCCCTTCCCTGGCAGCAAGGAGGGAGAGGGATAGAGCTGTGGACTCAGTGGCAACACCCTCAAGTTTTGGCATGCTCTTGCTCCCCCAGCCTCCTGCCCAGGGTTGACACTTTTTTCTTGATTGGTCCAGTTTTTCACTGTATTTGCATGCAGACACATTCAGTAGCCAGACTCTCTGCAAGTGAAGCAGTGATGCAGACAGACTTGGTTGGTCTCAAGAAGCTGAAACTGCTTTATTGGAACAGCAAGGGGCCCCAACCTTTGATGGGATGAAGAGTGAGCTCCTCTAGAAGGGCTGGGGACACCTATATACACATAGGTGGCTAGGGGACACCTATATACACATAGGTGGCTAGGGGACACCTATATATACATAGGTGGCTAGGGGACACCTATATACACATAGGTAGCTACCAGGAAGCTACCAGGAAGGTCTGGTATGGTGAGTTGCTTTTGCTGCCTGGACATGTTGTTTTTGCAGGTAGGGCCAAGATGTCTGGTTATGGTGGGGCTATCTCCCAGCATAGCCTGATACAGTTCCTCATGACTCAAGACTGGTAGCCAAGATCCTCAGAGGAGGAAAGAGAAAGAAGATGTCAGAGCCAGGCTCCCACTGGACTCCAGGTGGCTCTAGGGAAGAGGACACTACCTTTAACAGCAGAGACGGACCTGTAGGAAAAGCATGGACCTCACTAAAGATTTCACTGCCTCATCCTCTGAGACGCCGTGCTTCATGTTTGCTGTAGATTTGAATCATTCCTGCAGCTGTCTGTAGCCTGTGAGACCTGCTGCTCCAAAGACTTGCAACTCCAGCCTCCAGGACCTGCTCATGGGGTTGGAGGTAGGGTGGAGACTTGCTCAGTTTGCTACCGGTGTCTCAGCAGCTGCTTTCCTAGGCTCAAAATACTTATGCTCCTGCTAAAGCACCACTGCTTCCAAATGCAGTTCCTCTTACTATCCCTTGACACTCCACTCTTGCAGAGGAGATGGGACAGAGCCTGAGACTGGAGAATGACCATCTCTGTACTGTGGCTTTAGCTTGTTATCATTTCCCTGTCTGTGGTGAATAGATACTTGTTCAAGTCTCCCCAGGTAATTGACATTTGACACTTGGATTGGGAGTGTAGCTCAGTGGTTCAGCATGACTTAACATATACAAGATAATAGGTCTTGAGTTCCAACCGCAACACTAAAAGCAAACTACAAATCTACCTCATGACATCTGAGATCCCACTATTTGCATGCCTGTTGGGCACACAGAGGGTGTTCCTGATAAATAATATCCCTGTAATGCATGGAAGAGGAATGTTTTAGCTCAGGGAGGGCAAGTGGTTCAGAGAGAGGACAATGTATAACAAAATATGTGTGGAGATGACATGACCAAACCAATTACTTTGAATGCTGACCTAAAAATTAATAAAATAATGATTTTTGCAATGATTGCCATGAAGAGCCACCTTCGGGAATATCCTACCATGACATAGCGCATAGTGGGTGGTGCCTAATGCCTGGTCTGTATTTGGTAGGAGGAACCACAATTAGAAACCCTGGCATGCTGGGCACAGTGGCTCAGTTTAATCTGAGCCACAGCTGTGCCCTCGGCCAGCAAAAGATCCAAATATTGACTCCTGAGAATGGAACCTGGATGCATAGGGGGGAGGCTCAATGGGTCAGAAGGACCGTGATACAAATCTGGAATGGAGTGTGTGTGTGTGTGTGTGTGTGTGTGTGTGTGTGTGTGTTTTGATCAGTTTGTGTGTGCTGCGTGTTTGTGTGTGTGCAAGCATGCACAAAGCTGAATAGCTGAGGACTTGTCTATTACGTGAAAGATCCTGCCTTTTGTCCCCAGCACTAAAACCCAAAGCTGAGCTCTGCTGGAGGAAGGCTTCTAGTTCTGGAGTTCTGGGTGTGATTTCCTTGAATTGGAGATTACACAAAGGTAGAAGACAGGCTTAGTGTACTCTAGACTCTGGGCTTCACCACAGCATGGAAAGATGAATTAAGATTAGAGGAAGTAAAATAAGCAGAAAGGAGTAGAGAAAGAGGGGGGGGTGTCTCTGAATAGTTGGACTGAGAAAGATCCTAACATTTCTCAAAATTCAGAGAGAGAGATGCTCACAGACTCAAGACTATTTTTTTAATTCAGAAAATTAGAGGTAATTTGCCTCTTGTAGCCCCAACTTGCTAAATAAGGCACAAGGCACCCTGTAATTTTGTTGTTACTTGTGAGGGTTTTTCCCTTTAGGCATGGCCCACACCTGGGGCCTTTGACTTGTGTGCTTCCAGATCTGAATTCAGGACTAAGACTCGGGCTTCATTACTGGGAAGGCTTGATTGCCTCCCACTCAAGATGAACAAGGTAGACTTTGTCAAGGAAGCATCTAAGGCAGTTAGTTCCCATTTTCTTCCAGCATCAGCATCCGCACAGGAGTTGAGTTCATCCTCAACTTGCAGACAAGGTCACAGATATTCAGAGAGGTTAGGGAAGGTCAGAAAGTCCTGGCCTGGAAAACAAGAGTACTGAGTTGTTTATAAACATGGTTTCAACTCAACAGACCCAATATCTATGACTTTAAAACAAAACAAAACTAATTTTAGTAAATAAAAATAAAATTATATATCATTGTTTTGGGCATTAAAAAAAACCTATCTAACTGTACTGTTATTTACCCTCTGACCAACATCTCCCTACTTGTCCCGAACCATCTTAAGCATCAGATGGATGAGTCTCACTCACAGTGCTGTGCAGCTGTCCCTCCATCCTTTTCCAGAACATTCTCATCTTCCCAAATGAAAACTATGTCCCATAAACCCAACATCCCTCCCTATGGCCTGATGCCATTGTGCTACTTCCTGTTCTTTGAGGCTGGCTTCTCCAGAGACCTCACAGATGTTAAATCACATTTCAACTGGTGTTGCTTTTTCTCAATGCTAAGACAAAGGCCATAGTCAATAAAGAAGGGTTTGTTCAGATCCAGGTTTGAGACAGTGGGAAGGCAAGGTGGTGGGAATACAATGTTGCATAGGGTTTTTTTTCCCCCAACCATAACAAGATGCCATCTTGGACTTTGCCTCATAGCAGTGACAAACAGAGTAGACTAAGAAGCCATAGCCAGGTCTATGGTAATAGTGATGGAGCTAGTGATGCTCCCTAGGGAGGTCAGGAGACTCTTGCCTTGGGATTTCAGCTATGACTCCCTCTTTCAGGTGCAAGTGATGTGATGACTAACATAATGGTAATAGCTAACTATGTTTACAAGTGTAAAATCTCTGGGCTTAAGAGAACTCTAAAGGGAAATCAGGCCTCCAAAAGTTAAAGGCTGCTAAGGGATACATTTTTACTGCTGTGTCTGCTTCTGTAAACAAGCTTGCTTTGCAGGAGAACACATTGTAACTTTGTATTCTTTATAAACCCCTCACTGAGGTGCCTTGGGGCTGTAGTCAGGAATCCGGAGTTCTGTCTGTAGACCTGGCACAGAAATCTGAATAAAAGTTTCTTCTCTATAAAAATTTATTAATAGTCAGAGTAGGGAATCCCAGACCTGTAACAATTTGGGAGATCTCCTGGGACTTGGCATTCAACCAGATCCACCTTCTTTTTGTGGCCCGGTATACTGAGAGCTGAAAATGCCCAGTGTCTGGAGGGAATCATGGGCAGGTTCTCAAGCTTGGATTGTGAGAAAGAGGCATCAGAAAACCTCCAGAGGTGTATGTAGGTAGGTAGGGATCCTGTCTGTAGTGCGCATTTGTGAGACTTACGGAAGAGCTGGAAGCAGCATCAATTTCTAAGATTGAGGGATTTCCAGGATGCTGATGCCCCTTGTTTGAGTTTTGTTTGTCTCAGTGGTCACCAAATTGTAGAATTTGATTCCTCTGTTTGGTGTTGCTTAGCTCGTTCATGTTTATGGTGTTGCATCTTCTTTTTTAAGAAGGAGTAGGCATGCTAGGACAGACTCCTCATGCCACACATTCCTTGCTGACAGGTATCTATATCCAGGGCTAAAAAAATTCTTATTTTTAAGCCTTCTTTGTTCTCAGTTTATCCTGTTTCCTCCCCCTGGTCACTGGATTCAGTGTTGCAGGGATGGAGGTGTCTTTTAGGTATGTGTAAGGTGGTTTGAATATGCTTGGTCCAAGGAGTGGCACTACTAGGAATTATGGCCTTGTTGGAGTAGGTGTGGCCTTGTTGGCAGAAGCATGTCACTGTGAGTGTGGGCTTTGAGACCCTTCTCCTAGTTGCCTAGAAGTCAGTCGTCTCCTGGCTGCCTTCTGATCAAGATGTAGCATTCTCAGTTTCTCCAGCACAATGCTTAGATCTTGCTACGATTCCCACGTTGATGATAATATACTGAACCTCTGAACCTGCAACCAAGCCCCAATTAAATGTTTTCCTTTAGTAAGAGTTGCCTTGGTCATGGTGTCTGTTCATTGCAATGGAAACCCTAACTATAACAGCAGGTAATTGTTGTAGAAGCTATTAATCCCATCCCAAGGTTTCTACCCTGCTTTGATCAATTAGTTCCCAGAGAAAACACACACATACAACCTTTACATTTACCATAAGCCTTAAACAGTATGAGAGCTGGGCAGCCACCTACCCTCTAGCCTGCTAGGATCTTCTTTCCTATCAATAATACCCAGTTATTACTTACTATGTTTCATCTGGGCTGCTCTTAACTCTAACTGGCCAGCCCTCAGGGCCACGTTCTCTTGGACTCACCTAACCCATGGCAGCTTCTCCTTCCTCCTCCTGCACCTTCTCCTCCCTTGTGGTTCTCCTCCCACTCCAAGCCCCTAAAACCTAAACCCCACCTATGTCTCTTCTGCCCAGCTATCAGCTGTCAGCATCTTTATTTACCAATGAGAAATAATTAGGGGGCAGGGTCACTTAGTGGCTACATGTAAACTCTCATGTCTGGGGCAGCCAGTCTTGGGGCCCAATAGTAGCATTACACTTTAAGCAGCATCAGTCCAAGATCTCTGTCCCAGATCAGGAGGACCACCTGACTACGAAACAGAGAAAGGAGAGACAAAAGGACAGACTGTTCCCAATGATTATCTCTGCTCCTCTCATACTCTTTGGCTTTGGTTTAACTCTAAAACTTTTGCTAAAATATGAATCTTATCTCAAGATTTGTGAGACTAATATGTAAGCTTTATTACATAGGACTATTATGTATGTGTACCTCCTGATCTGAAAGTGTATTGGGTGTAGTTAAAGACCTGTAAAATCTATAACAAAAAGTTAGCTTTAAACTTATATATAGCATGAGGGTTGATGGTTGAAAATCAATACGAAGTGTCTTGATTAGGGTTTCCATTGCTGTGAAGAGACACCATGACCAGTGCAACTCTTATAAGGACAACATTTAATTGATGCTGGCTTATAGGTTCAGAAGTTAAGTTCATTATCATCAAGGAGGGAAGCATGACAGCATCTAGCCAAGGCATGGTGCTGAAGAAGGAGCTAAGAGTTCTACATCTCACGGGCAGCTAGGATGGGAGTCTCAAAGTCCACGCCCACAGTGACACACTTCCTCACAAGGCCACACCTACTCCAACAAGGCCACACCTAATAGTGCCACTCTTTGGCCAAGCGTATTCAAACCACCACACTTAGACAATCTTAATTCATTACAGCATACTGTATATGAATTACTGTAACTTGGATTCAACTCTTGTTCTAAAGGAAATGATTTGTTTTTGAATAGCCTTGGGTCTCCAAGATATTTTGGATTGGGATGGATTTTGTGTAATGTTTTTTGTCCTGAAACTAAGAATAATAGATAAGGGGAAAAATCACAAAAACAAGGTTTATAAAAACAAATTTGGAAACAACACTGAAAAGGTTGTGATGATTAAAAATATAATAATTGCTATTCCTCAATCAAGGCAACATAAATGAGATTTTGTTTACTGTACTCTGAAACTCTGCTCTTTTAAAATATGGCTAAATAACCGGTCTTCAGGATGTCAGCTTTATGTCAGAATAATGTGAATTAAATCAAAATGTTTGTCCTTGAACGTTCTCAAAAATTCACTGAGTCTGCAAGTATCAGTGGTTTGATTTATGCAAAGATTCTTCTAGTAATTTTGCCAATTCTAGTTTTTACTTTAAACAAAGTCCTATGGCTAGATACACACCTGAGTTAATAGAATACACCAACTCAGGACCCAGAGGGCTAGGCCTGAGAATTCATTTTAAAGGGGCATGAAAGAAAATGCTGTCAGTAGCAGAACCATGCAGGAAAGTGTCAGAAAGGAAGCTGTCAAAAAAAAAAAAAAATCGCCCAGCTCACATCATGGCTTTGGGGTTCTTGCCTCTGGCCAGGCTTTGATGGCAACCCGACAGTCACTATCTGGCATCCCTAGTTGGATACTCTAATTAAAAATATGACTTTTAAAAAGACCAGAAGAGTTTTGCTGTCCTGAGATAAACTCTGACTAGAGTTTTGGACTGACTAAGATGGCAGAGAGCTGTGTTATTCCAGATAAAGGAGAACAGAAACTTGAGAAACAGGGTGAATTAGGATGAAAATGATAAAAAAAAAAAAAAAGAGAGAGAGAGAGAGAAACACAGGGGAAGAGATGAGAAGCTAAGGAGTTAGGGTCACAGCCATGAGCACCCAAATCTGAGCTGTTTCTGTCTTAGGATGTAGCAATACAATGACCTAAGCAGTTTGGCCATAGACTCTTGTCTATGGACTGTCTCTTCTTACCTAAGTCAATTCAGGCTAACAGAAAATGACTTGAAAATGTATGTCTGGCCTCTTTGTTTTTGCTAACTTTATTACGTTTTAGCTATTTGGATAAATTGAGTCATACAAGAAACTGTGATGTTCTGTAATATATACTAGAAAAGGATAAAAAATTAGGATTCGGAGACTCTATGAGCTGCATTTATGGTATGAAGTTTTATTTTAGTACTAAAAGTTTCAATTCAAGAATTGTAATGTTTTAAAGCTATTATTGGGACATACAGGTTAATGGTTAGTCACCTCATAAATGATCAAATTTTTTGACATGCTTAGAACCATGCTTGTACTCATGCTAAAGACAAATGTCATTTATCAACGAGGATAAGCTTTGTTTAACTTTCTGTATATGTTTTCAAGGTTAAAGGCTAAAACAAGTAACTAAAGACAAGGTTATTTGAAGTTAGATGTACTTACTAGACAGCCTTCAGAAACTCTTCAGAGACCTGCTGAATATGGCATTTAACGTGTTCAGTGAAGCTAGGAGGTGGTGGCGCACACCTTTAATCCCAGCACTCAGGAGGCAGAGGCAGGCAGATCTCTGAGTTCTAGGCCCACTTGGTCTGTAGAGTGAGTTCCAGGACAGCTGAGGCTACACAGAGAAACTCTATCTTGCAAAACAAAAGGCTTCCTGTGTTAGATGAAAATGCCAGCTCCCAGAGGTAGCCCTAAGGACTCCTCCAAAGAAGATGACTTCACCTGGATTGTGGTAACGCTACCCAATGGGTGAAACTGTCCCTTGCCTCGCCCACATTCAGGACTACTCAGACTGTAGACAAACAAGACGCTGGAGAATTGACTGCCCCTCTTTGCCTTGCCAAGGTAGGCCATTCTCTCAAGTTTCTTACCCACAGGAAAGTCTCTCAGGTCTTTTGGGTCTGGCAGCGGAAGGCTGATGCTGCCCTGTGTGGCAGTCAGAGAGTCAATGCTGTTCTGTGTGAAGGATGGAGACTGAAGCCACTGTGCATCCATGGAGATTGCTCAGATTTCAAGGAGGAGCCTACAGCAACCATCCAGGCAGCTGCTAAGTCTCTGTTATTTATTGATACAGAGGCTATTTTGTTTATACTTTCTGCTCAAATTATCCTTCTTAGATCTCTGATGGTGTTGATGGCTAACTAACTGTAGCTTTATCAGGTTAGCAGTAGCTGTCTGGTCAATACATTTTATATATAAAAACCAGGCCTTGATTTTCTAGAACTATCTGGTCTCCTGGTAAGAAAGGCAAACACACACATCAGATTCCTATGTGTCTTTTACTATCCCTCTACTTAAAGCAACTCACTTTGCAGTGACTGCTCTCAATATTCAACCACTTGTGTCTCCCAGGAAATGACTAAATGGGAAAGGGCTTGAGGTTTATGTGAGTTGCAAGGATCTGAGAAAATAATTTTTAAAAACAATAATAATGAAACATAAAGGTGATATATGATGTTAAGACTTCAAAGGCTTAGAGAGTAAACTGAAGGAGCTGAAAGGGTTGGTGGCCCCATGAGGAGAGCAACAATACCAACCAGCCAGAGCTCCCCAGGGTCTAAACCACTACCCTAGGAGCACATATGGAGGGACACATGACTCCAGCTGTATATGTAGGGGAGGATGGCCTTGTCAGGCATAGGTGGGAGAGGAGATTTTTGGTCCCATGAAGGCTGAACACTGAGGGTGGGGAATCTGAGGGTGGGGAGGGGGTTGGGGGGGTAGGTGGGTGCACACCCTCATAGAAGCAGGAGGAGGGGGGATGGGATAAGGGGTTCCTGGGTGGTGGTGGGAATGCGGTAAGAGGATAAAATTTGAAATGTAAATACTATATCCAATAAAAGAGGGGGAGAAAAAGAAAAGTGGTTAGAACCAACATCCTTAATAAAATGTCAGCCCTCTTAAAAAATTATCTTGATACTAAAATTTGTTTTGAGAATTGTATATTGCAGAATAATCAGCCTTGGTGTATCTACTCATCAAGCAAGCTGGGCAGACCTGCTCAAACCTCTGAGGTCCTGGAATTCCATCTGGATGCAGTGAAGACATACCATCAGAGGCTTATCAATTTACTCTTCCCCCTACTCCTCTTCTAATATCTCAACGCCCATAATCAGCTTGAAGAAGCTAATGAAGAGTCAGTGCCCCTATTCCCTAGGCTTGGGGACTAAGGTGGTAAATGTTGGGCTGTCTTTCTAGGGAAAAGTAGTGGTTTTGTGGGAATAGAGAGGATTAGCTAGGACTTATTGCATAGACATAACCTATTGGTAGAAATCTGTACAATTATTATCAAGATGAAGATATAAATTCTTAAATGGCACCAATTTACTTTGATTACAAATTTTAAGGTTTTCATTGGTACGAGCTTCTTATTGATATAAAAGTGAGATGAATATTGTTACTCTCATAGGCATTGTACCAGTATAACACACTTAGGAATACAAGGCTTAGATCCAGTCCTTCTTTAACTTTTTTAACAGATTTGAAATGGTCAGCCTGTTAGTTAAGGGACTATAGCAAATTCATGGCTTGGAGTTTATTGTTAGGGTGTTTTCTATGTTTTATTTAGAAATAGCTGAGTGGAGTTAACAGACAACAGTCCAGATTACCTTACATGGATAGTTGGTTTTCAAAACGTCAGAAGTCCACAGAATTGATGTTACAAACATTTCTGTATTAATGTTCATTTTGATTAGAGACCTGTCTGCTCCTGACAGCTTCCTGTATTGAATTCTAAGAAGAAATTGAGCATCTTTGGAGTTACTCCAGTTGTGGTGAGACAGCCACTAGACAAGAATTGCCTCTTTCCATCTACAGACAAATTACTGTCCAGAAAAGGACACACTTGCAGAATAGTCAACTGATTATATCTGCCTAGACAGAGTGATCAGCCCTTAATAATTCTGCATCACTAAGGTCTGTCAGATGATTCTGGGCCAGAAGGCGGAAGAACAGATGCTCCAACGTTTTGTAGTAGAGGGAGTGTCCAGGTGTTCAGCGGTCTCTATAAATTGGCTATGTTTTAGAAGCTATGCTTTGTGCTTCCCATAATCTCAGTTAACTCAGTCATTCTGGATTTCTGACGGGGTTGAAAACTTATAGTCTTATAGCCGATCCTGGCTATTTACCTTGAGAGAAAAGATTTGAGTGGATGGTTTTCAGCTGACATTCATTCTAAAGCCAAGGAAAAAGCCAGGTTCAGAACTAAGTGTTTTAGTTAGGATAGATGACAGAGGTTCTGGTTAGTCGACAAAATGATGGACTGGGTATTAGGACTATCTTGTATTTCACTGGTACAAATAGGCATAATTATGTTAAAATTGTATTTTGAGAGAAAAGTTTTATTTTAACAGGAAGGGTGATATGTAGGAGGAGCTAAGGTGGGAGGAGTACTGAGAGGAAGAGAAGGAGTAAGGAGAGGAGGAGAAGAAGGAGAAGAGAAGCTAGGTGATGAGAGAAAGAGGGGGGAGACAGGGAGGCAGATGTTCACGTATCTCCACCAGTCAAAGATAGCTGAGAATATCTAGGTTGGGTAGTGGGTTATACCTCTCTGATTGAGCATTACCAAACTTATAAAGCCTTTGATTCACATTTTTTTTTTTTAAAAAAAAAGTGTATAAATGCAAAAAGGAAAGGGGGTATGGGATAGGGGTTTTCTAAGGGGGGGGGGAGAATGGGGAAAGGGGATGGCATCTGAAGTGTAAATAAAATATGCAACAAAAAATACTTCAAAGGCTCAGAGTTTTACAATATTTATCAATGAAGTTCTGACAAGCTATTACTCTGACGCTAGTACAGCACTGACTACTATCACGGTCACAAGCTCAAAATTCAACATTTCCGTTGGTTGTATAGACCAAAAGGTGCTTCTCATTGTGCTAAAAACTTTCTCTGTCCAATCTATATATAGGCAGCCCTCTGAACAGAGGAGAGTAAGTCAAAGTCATTTATTTTGGTCCCAAAGATTTTTTTCTACGATTCAAAGGCATGGGTCTGCTGCTTTTTTCTACAATGCAGATTTCTGTACAGATTACAGCGGTGATGCTAGTGTATCTAAAACTTCATCTTTCTGTAAATTTTAAATTCATGTACACTCCAGGAGGTCATGACTTGGATTTGCCTGTCCTAGATCAGATGGACTCCAGACAGGTACCCCTGTCAATCAAGAGCCCAAGCTTCCCCATAGTGCTTGTTTCTGAGGTGGGTAGTTTTGAATGTAAGATTTTCCTTTAAGTTCCTAAACTTTAACTTCTATCCCTAGCCTGTGTCTGACCCAGCAGATCTCAACTCAGCTGACAGACACCATTCATGAATCAGCTGTGGGCTAGAAATTGCTCTGAATGGCCATGAGACCTGGACTTACTGAAAGCTGATGTAGACCAGTCCAGACAATGTGATTGCCACCCCCACCCCCCGCCCCCATCTCTTCAGCTGGTTCAGCTAACCAGAGGATTGCCCCAGCTGCCCGAAACCCAACCCTTGGCCATTAACTAGTATTTCAGCCCTGACAACAATGTCCTAGTTACAGAAGAGAGTACATCTCTCAACAGAAGGCTGGAATGTTAGGTCTGAAGGAAACTGGGACCCTACTGAAAGGGATCACTTCTTGTCATCCTGACCACTCCTACTACTATCAAGGTAGATCATATCTGCACCTGGATACATCACTACCAGGTCAGGTGCATCACAGGGGATGATGACCTAGCTGCAGAAAAACAGGCCATCACCAAGGCCTGGGAAGATCTGCTGAAGACTGATGTGGGTGGTAGACTAATAATGTTGTTTTATCTGGCTGTGTTCCCTCCTGCTCTTTCATGGGCTATATGTCTAGGTCCCCCTCTAAGAGCAAATGCAAATGTGTCATAGATGTCTCACATTTTCCACCATGTGCTTTTGTACCAACCCTACTATAAGTGTGTACGAGGAGCTAAGGTGGGAGGAGTAAGGAGAGGAAGAGGAGGAATAGGAGAGGAGCTAGGGGAGAGAGACCAGAGAGAGGAGAACATGGAAGCAGATATGCGCGTGTCTCTAGAAGTCAAAGGTAGTTCGTATATCTAGGTTCGGTATTGTGTTACACCTCTAATTGTATGGGCATATACTTATTGAGCATTACCAAACATATAAAGCCTTTGATTAATCTTTAAACATTAGAGTCTCATTTTCCTACTGAGCCCATGTAGCTGGCGGGATGGTCTAGGCAATGTCCAGCCTTGCGGAGACAGCATGGAAGATTGGCAGAGCTCCCCCGCTGGCGTCTCGTGGGTGGCAGGGCTGATGTTTCTGGCTGGTCATTTTTAGCTGCGGCACACCCAGGGCCTCTGGCCACTTCCAGCTGGGAGTGCTTGGCTTCAGGCCAGGGCTAAGCAGAGCCGCTGCCACATAGATAGTCGGCCGTCCAGTGGCCTTCATTTAGATAATTACTTCAACAATGTGGCTAGCTTTGTTTCTAGCTGCATCACACACGTGGCCTCTGTGGAAGATGGGAGGCTGAGCTAGGCAGAGCCGCTGCAGCTTAGATAGTGGGCTTGACTAGCGGCCATTTTAAATTTTTACCGCAACACCAATGTGTCTTTAGAAATATCTTAGGGTTCCTGCTTTCAGTTTGGGGGGGACTTATAGTGAGAAGTGGATATCGCTAAAAGTCATGGTGATTCTATTTTTAACTTTTGAGGGAACCCATACTGTTTTCCAGAATTGCTGCCCCATTTTCCTACCAGCAGCACACAGGGAATTTGACTCTTCCGTGCCCTCGTAAAAGACTTACCTGATGCTGTTCTGAGGTTGCCCATTTCATGGGTATGAGAGACCCATGCCTCCAACAGGGCTACCTCCAGTGGTTTTATACCTTGTTGTGGTAGTTACAATGTGACAGGAACAATGTCTCCTCAGTTGCAAGCCCAGACCCCACAGGCTTTGTCTGTCTCACTAAAACTGCTCAGCTGACCTGAGAGGGGAGAGGGCAGAGATAGGTCATCACCCCAGCCACAGCTGGCTAGCACCAGATGTGTGTCTGAGTCCTTCAGAGACTTGCCAGCCCAGCTGAGGGCTAGGTGACTGGAGAAGAACCTAGCCAGCATCAGCCAAACCTGGCCTGGGGTGGAAGTCTTAGCTGACTCAAAGTTATGGACAAGAGAAAATTGATGTTTTTAAAAGACTGTCTAGTTTAGAAACAATTCCAGTTCATTCTCAGTCCCTACAGACAAAGCAGCAGGTAAAACTCTTGCTTATCCTATCTGCTCTGCTGATCCTTTACTGTTATCAACTCTTCTCCTCCTCCTCTTCTTCCTCCTCCTCCTCTTCTTCATCCTCTCCTCTTCTTCTTCTTCTTCCTCTTCCTCCTCTTCTTCCTCCTCCTCCTCCTCCTTCTCTTCTACCTCCTCCTCTTCCTCTTCTTCCTCTTCCTTCTTTTCTTCTTCTTCTTCCTCCTCTTCCTCCTCTTCCTCCTCCTCCTCCTCCTCCTCTTCCTCCTCTTCTTCCTCCTCTTCCTCCTCCTCTTTGTACCCTACCTTTATGGTTTCTTTTGTGGACAGGCACTCCTTTATGGTTTCTTTTGTGGACAGGCACGACTGTCACTAACACTGATGCACAGGAGTTCTTTGTAAGCAGCTTCCAGTGAGATACTGATCTCATGTAACTTCATGAGAGATTCACAAAAAGCTCTCAAAAACAGTTGTGTCATTTCAAACTGCCACCAGCACTACTAGATCTTGTCCCTCTGAGTCTTACAACAGAGCTAAGACTGACCTGGAACTCTCTGTGTAGCTGAGGCTAGTCTCAAATTCCTGATCTTCCTGCATCAGCCTCCTGAGCACAGGGAGTGACAGGCAACAGGCTGCTGTGCTAATATGTACGTCTTTGTGAGACCTGTGCTTTATGCTTCTGTATTTTAGGGGGAGACTGCTGGCTTATTTGATGGGTGTATGTTTAACCTTTAAAAACATTCTCAATAGTTTCCTAAAGTGGTTGTACCATCTTCCCTGCCAGCATAGGGTGAAGAGCTCAATCCCATCAACATTCTCATCCACAGCAGGTAGGATCAGGCTTTCCCACTTACACAGCTAGATCTGTAATTAACTAAGACAATCAATTCTCCTGTCTCAGCTTCCTGTCTGTCCTCACTCCGAGAACAAACTGGGCTGACTAAGAAGGGAAAAGGGTGTGTGTGTGTGCATGTGTGTGTGAGTTTGTGTGTATGTATATGTGTGTATACATATTCACACACATATCCACAAAAGAGTAATAATTTGAATAAGAAAGCAAAAAACACCTCTCTTTAAAAATCCCACACACATTCTTGAGGTGCTAATTGACTGGGTATGTGTGGGAGTTGATAAGTTATAAAATGGGAGTAATCAAGAGAGAGCTGTCAAACAGAGGGGTAAGAGAAAACCCATCAAAATGTGAGGATGTCTCAATTAGGTCGACTGCTCTATCCCTCTTTCCTCCCCCCTCCCATGTTGTAAGGGAAACTCACAAAGTGGGGAAACGCCTACGATTTCTGTCTGTCTTCCACCACCAGCAGGTCAGAGCTTGCTTCTATTTAGTGTTTTATTTGTATTGTTAGTTAATGAATTAATTTTTGAGACAGGGTCTCACTATATAGCACTAGCTGGATTTGGGTTCAGAGAGATCACCTGCCTCTCTCTGCCTTCTGAGTGCTGGGACTGACAGAGTGAGCCACTATATCCCTGAACCCATTTTATTTTTGCTGCTGGCTTTCAGGCTGCTTTGGGTAGAAACTCTGATCTTTTTCTAGGGCCATCCAGTCCATCATGGTGGGCTCAAAGACGCGGCCTGCTGTGTTTAGCAGTTCTTTTTAAAAGATGTATTTATTTTATTTTACAGGTATGGATATTTTTGCCTGCATGTATGCACAAGCACCATGTGTGTCTGGTGCTTGAGGGGACCAGAAGAGGGCACCAGATCCCCTGGTTATTGGAGTTGTGAGCTGCCATGTGGTGCTGGGAACTGAACCTGGATCCTCTGGAAGAGCAACCAATGCTCATAACCACTGAGCCTCCTCTCCAACCCACCCCATGTGGGCCCCGCCCCCTTGAATGGGCCCCACCCCCTCTTGTGTGGGCCCCAGCTGCTGGACGTTTTTGTGCTTCATTTCCTGTGCTGTCATAACAGCCATGAAAGGAAGTAAGGACTGTCAGACAGCCACATCAAGGTTTGCTCCTTGCTGGAACCTGTTCAATCAGTCCTGGAAGCCACTGTAAGGTGCACCCAACATCTGGCTTCTTTCCCTGGGTTCTGGGCCCCTCACTACTCATCACCATTTTCCAGTGGTTGATGTAAACAGAATTCTCACCTCAGAAAAAATACATTTATTTTGAACCAAATAAGAATGAATGAGTAGGTCCCAGGAACACAGCTTGAGTGGCTTCCATTAAAGAGCAGCACTGACAGAATTCAGCACGCATGGGGGAATAGGGGAAATGAAGTCCTTACGTGCTGTTGTTAAAAAAAAAAAATAGTGCAGTCATCTCGGCAGACAGGGAAGCACTCACTACACACACTGACAGAGTCTAGCACTCTGATGACAAACCGTTGTGATGGTAACCATCTCTCTGCTCTGGATGGTATTCAGGACCCTAGCTCTGCCTTCCTCTGCTTTGTGTTCCTATCAGCATTACCCCCAATACTCAAAATCTGGAAGTAACCCCAGCAAATGCTGTCTCATGATAGATGAAACAAGTACCATGCATGGGCACGTGTATGTGTGCACGCACACACACACACACACACACACACACACACACGCAGCGGACTCATACACTACAACACAGATAGGTTTGAGGTCATCTGCTAAGTGAACAGTCATGAACAAGTGCTATGTGAATGCACTTGGAGTCCTGGAGGATCTTCAATTTGGGACCAGAAAAAATGTCCCAGAGATGGGAGGTGGCTATGGTTGTACTCAGTGCTACTGAACTGCACGCTTTAAAAATGGTAATGGGGGACTAGAGAGATGGCTCTGTGGTTACACACATTGCAGACAATGTGTCTTCTTCTTGCAGAAGACCTGGATTCAATTCCTAGCACTCATGTGGCCACTCACAACTTTCTGAAATTATAGTTTTATGGAATCTGACACCCTTTTCTAACCTATGCAGGCACTGCATACATCTGGTGCACAGAGACAGATGCAGGCAAAACACTCATACACAAAATAAGATAAATTATTTTAATTAAAGGAACTGGTTATGATAAGAGGGTAGGGGAGATGGCTCGGCAATCAAGAGCATATGCTATTTTCCAGAACACTGGAGTTCAGTTTCCAGAAACCATGCCAGGTAGCTCATAAATGCTTGTAACTGAAGCTCTAGGAAACCTGACACCCTCTCCTGGTCCCCATAGACATCTGTGTACATGCATGTGCATGCGTGCACAGGTGTACACACACACACATACACACAGAGAGAGGCATGCACACATTATTAAAAGTAAAAATACAATCTTAGAAAGAAAGAAAGAAAGAAAGAAAGAAAGAAAGAAAGAAAGGAAAAGAAAGGAAGAAAGAAAGGAAGGAAGAAAGGAAGAAAGAAAGAAAGGAAGAAAGAAAAAAAGCAGTCTGAGCAGGCTATGGGGAGCAAGCCAGCAAGCAGCACTCCTCCATGGCCTCTGCTTCAGTTCCTGCCTCCAGGTTCCTGCCTTGAGTTCCCACACTGACTTCCTTTGATCGTGGACTATGATATGGAAGTATAAGCAATATAAACCCTTTCCTCCCCAAGTTGTTTATTGTCATGGTGTTTTATCACAATGGAAAAATCTATTTAATACAACTAGGCTGGTCTTGAACTCATAGAGATTCACCTGCCTCCTCCTCCTGATTAATGGAATAAAGGCATGCATCATCACACCGTGTCTCCCAATATGCTTTTAGCACACAATGCTACAATTCTGTGATCTAACCACATGGACTTATAGATTTGATCCATCCATTTAAGCTGCTGTGTTCTGTTGTAGGTCTTGACTGTTATTCCATGCTTTAGTTATCCATTCTCTCAAGTAGGGAAATGATTTTTCCAACTTGCTCACACTCGTTCTAACTTGCTCACACTCACAATCTTTGGCAACTGTCCTCCTTGTGTGAACCGTGAGTATGTGAGGATTTTACCTTTCAAACTGTGTGTTGGGCATGCCAACCAATTATTTTACGATCTTAATGGGATATATTTCATACATCCTAAAATTCACCTGTTGACAGCATTCAGGACAGTGTTTTTTAGTGTATTCACAGAGCTGAGTGATGGTGGCCACAGTCAATTTTATAACATTTTCCTTACCCCTAAAGCCTGGAACCATTAGTAAGTCACCCCCATTCCCACCTTCCCCAGCCCTGAGCGACTGACCTGAGTCTAGCCTCTGTGCTTTGGCTCACTGTGGACATTCACAACAGTTCATATGATAACCGTCCCTTCTCAGACTGCTGCCCTTCACAGAGCACAGTGCTTTTTAGCGATCACCCATGTTGCAGCATGTATCAGAATTTCATTAAACTTTCTTTACAGGGAGGCTTGGTGATGTATGCTCATAATCCCAGCACTTGGGAAGCTGAGGTGGGAGGGTTGTGAGTTCAGTGCCATCCTGGACAACATAGCAAGACCCTGTGTCAAAATAAGAAACTTTAAAACCTATCTGCTATTATTTTTAACTTATTAAATATCTCAATGTGTGTGTCACACAAGCCGCATCTCATTCTAGATTGTGCTAAAAGATTGGAACCTGGGTACCCTAAGAAATTTGGTTAGGGTGTGAATTACTGGAGTTTATTCATATTCATGTTCATGATTATTGTGTGCAGTCAGGATCCCTCTCCACTACTGACATCAACAAAGCTCTGAAGCCAGTGTCCTGCAAACATGCAGCACCATCCACTGGGACATGGCCTGAAGTTTAGCAAACACACATTGTTTGCTGAATCCATCTCGTTGGAAGACTCAAGCTCCGAGGCAGAAAGACTGATGCCCTACAGGTACAGGAATGGCTTCACTTTCTCGGTTGAATCAAAGAGTTTGAAGTCAGGAAGAGTTTGAAAGTCAAGCAAGGCCAAAAATTATTCAAAAAAGATGCTTTTATTAGGGTTTAAAAGAGAAATCCCAGGGAAGGCAGCTGTAATGCTTAGCATCTGTCCAGGGGTGGAGGATGGAGGAGGAGATTGAGAAAAGCTATAGCATTTGAGATAAACTAGCATAGAAGTCAACCCCTTAGTGGACAAGCAGCTACATTGGAGTGGGGCTTTAAAGGCAGAGTAAGAAAGCCCAAAGAACCACACCCTTCCCCCCAAAGCATGCACGAGCCCTGGCTGGCATCTGAAAAAAAATTTAGGCAGATAAACTCATCTCTTGGTGGTTGGAGAGACCATCCTCAGGCTCAGGAATTCTGGGAAGGAAAAATGCATTATGTTACTAAAAGGGTAATTATTCCTCCTACTGCTTTAGCATGGCTTAAGGCAAGCCTAAATTCCTAAGGTTGGTCTCTTGGCCAGGTGACTGCATTGTTCAGCTGGATTAATGGATATATGGTTTGGGTAATTGGTAATAGTAGGTCCCCATCCAGGCCAGAGATTTCATCTCCTTGACAAGAAGGAACTAGTTTGCTTTCACTAGATCTGTAATATTGCCACATCAAGACCAACATGCTGACAAGAGGAAGCTGCCATTAGGAATAGAAATGTAAAAATAGTACCACAAAATTTGTCTTTTAATCTAAACTAAATCGATAGGGACACACATCTGTCTCAGATATTTTCAGTAAAGGCTTGCAGACACGTACAGCAAAAAGCTCTCCAAATTGGCAGGAGCTCTTTGATCTTCTATCAGCATGTGAGATTGTTCTCTGTCCCTGTCTTTGCCTAGAGTTGATGTTTTTCTCTGGTTATTGGCAAGGATGAGAACTTTGTCTCTTCTGGGCAGGGGCCATTTGAATCCCCCGCCCCCTGCCCACCTCCTTTGTAGAAATTATTTACATGGCCACATGTCTCTTCAGTGTTATTTCTTTAGCTCTTTGCCTCTGGAATTCAGAAAAAAAAAAATAGGGCTCTGAAAACATGGCACTTTTGGCACGCTGAATATTTAGATATGTTGACTTAAACATGTAACTTTTGCCTTAAGAGTACAACTTTCACCTCAAAGGGACTTAGACATAGTTTACTTGGAAGGTAAGTATGAGTAGCTATGTCACTGGATGGCAGATTTACTGTTAAGTGTCAAACCTGGGACAATCAGCTGAGTTGCTTCTCAAAGCCTGTTGGGAGCCGACTTTTAGCAGAAAGTGGCTAGATTATCTTTGCAGCCATCTGGAACCATATACCCTGATAAGAGATTTGGTTTTCAATAGCCTACAACAGCTGAAGCACACTCTGATATCCCACATATTTTGTTTTGTTGTTTACTGTCCCCAGCTGCAAGGCGCATGTGGTAGCCACGCCTGCAAGGCATGCGGTTCACATGCTGTCCACGTGCTATCCACGTGCTATCCAGGCCATACGTGCCTGTAAGGCGCACATGGTATCCAAGCCTGCAAGGCGCACAGTGCACGTGCTATCCCCACGCTACAGACGCCTGTAAGGCTTATGTTATATCAATACCTGCAAGGCACATGGTATCCACGCGCCTACAAGGCATGTGGCAAAAGCGTATAAATACCTCAGAATTCCCTTCAATAAAAGAGACTTGAGAAAGGAGACTTGATAAATGAGACTTGAGAAAGGAGACTTGAGACTTGAGACTTGATCACACCCTGTCTTGTCTCCATTCTTCGCGTCTCCTGCCCCAAGAGCCCCACTCTCTCTCTTGACCAGAGCACTTAGCCCCAAAAGCGTTGAGGCAGAGTAAAGGCCACAACAAAAGCAGACCTGGTCTCGAGGTTCTCCCAGTATCCAGGGTCTCTACCTGTTACAGGGTATGGCTGGCATACCCTGCCTTCTACCCTGAACTCACCAGCTCAAGGGCTGGGCTGCCCTGCCCCAGAGGATCTTCCCTGTATAATCTAGTTTGATTACTTGCCCCTTTTGTACCTGTGGCCTCCTGGATGCTGCATTTCATTCCCCTCCCCAGGCTCTAGACTCCCCCAGATGTCCCTACCTCTGGCTATGCTCTCCTACATGTCTATAATAAACGTTCCCCTCCACTGTATTAGGAACGGCCATATCTTTTTCTTTCCTTTTTATTTCTTTTTTTCATTCATTTAAGTGAGCCCAAATTTCACATTCCTATGTGAAAGCAGTTTCATGAAGGTTTTAGAGTAAAGAAACTAGGAAGGCTATAAACCAAGACACTTTTAAAATATGTTGGCAGAAACATTAGGTAGGTGATCCAGCAGGGTCAGAAGACCTCTGTTATAGGCTTCAGATGGGAAAACCTTTTGGTTGGTGGAAACCGCAATTTTGTTAATACTTCCCCAAAGGTTTGTATCTGTTTGTTACAGGAAGTTAGGTCAAACACAGGTAGGTAAACCAATGCCTACTTCAGATACTAAAAATAGCCCAAGATAAGTACTAATCAGTCTCTGGACCAGCAACTTTTTAATCTTTCCACAATCATTGAACTTTTAATCGGTTTGTGGGCCTTACAGAAGATTTCAGTTTGAAGACGTAGCTTCTTTCTGGTGAACTTGTGTTCATAAAACAAAGGAAGGGGGAGATCTGCTGGCCTTGAAATTCAAAGGTGCTCAGAATCAAGATCTTATCACTGACACTTCTGTGAGCAGGTCCTGGGTGCCAAGCCACAGCACTGCAGAAACAGAAAGAAAGAAAAGATCTCTTGCATCTTGTACCTCTCATCCTGGTGCAACACTTCCTTCAAAGTTCTACTAAGTCTTGACCTGCCAAAGAGCAAGCAGATAGCCCAGGCCCTTTCCTGGACATGCTGCTACAATTAGAAGAGAGCTGAGTCTGCTGGCAACCCAGACAGATGTGTGCTGCACACCATTGGCTTCTGGTTTGGCCTCTTGGCAGAGCTTCTGTGAGCCACTGTCTATGCTACACACCAGGATACTGTGTCAAGACACTGCATGACCTCCAAGCCCACTGAGTTCCCTTAAAAACCCTGCGTGCGCACGAGCACACGCGCGCGCGCGCGCACACACACACACACACACACACACACACACAAACACACACACACACACACACACAAAACTAAAATAATAAGATTGCTGCTTTTTAAAAAAATACTAGTGTAGAAATTCCACAGTGTAGAAATGGCAGAAAAATGCCATCCTCTAACTAACTGGAATTTCAGCTCATTAATACTTCTGATAGATGGGAAATCCCCCAGACTGTGCTATTCAGTCATGTCAGATTATGTCTTAAAATACACTAACAAAGCAACCAACCTTTGTGTGTGTGCTGATACACACACACACACACACACACACACACACACACACACACACACGTTGTTGATTTTAGCTGAAGCTTCCTGGCTGGCTACTTAAATTTACTTTGACAAGCTGCTTCTTGGGTCAGGAAGGAGACAGAAACATCTCAGAGGAAGTGGCCTGGGCAATGGCAGGAAATCTCAGGTGGACAACAGACAACTTGAAAACTGGGAGACTGACAGAAAAACAGGCTTCTTCCCTCAGTGAACATAACAAAAATGTATGGAAAAGAAAGTGGGGTTTTTCTTTCTTTAAAAAGTACTGTGTATATATGGGGCCAGAAAAATGGCTTAGCAGTTAAGAACATTGGCTGTTCTAGAGGATCCTGGTTTAAGTCCCACCACCCACATGGCAGCTTACAACTATTCCAGTCTCAGGGAATCCAACGCTCTTTGTCAGAGAGCGTGATCTCCTCAGGCACCAAGCAAGCATGTGGTACACAGACATACATGCAGGAAAAACGTCCATACACATTTTCAAAATTAAATAAAAATTTTAAAAACTATTATGTTTCTGTGTGGTGTATATGTGTATGTGTTCCTGTATGTTCAGGTGTATGTAATAGAGAGAGGGGTCAACATTGGGGATCTTTTTCAAGCACTATTTTATTCATTGTTATCTGTCTCTGTGTGTGTGGGGGGGCTTTGACAAGCTGCCTACAATTTATTTTCTCCCTTGCTTCCTTTCCTAATGTGTGTGTTTTGTCTGCATGTATGTATGTGCACCATATGTGTGCAGTGCCTTTAGAGGCCAGAAGAGGACATTAGATTCCCAGGAGCTGAACTTGCCATTTGGGTGGTGACTGGGAATCAAATATGGGTCCTCAACAACAGCATCCAGCACTCTGAACTCAGAGGCCATTGCCCCAGCCCCACTACCTACAATTTCTCACTCTGCAGCCACTATCCTCACACAGTGCCATGGGAAGAAGGGAATGCATGAGTGTGGAGAAAGGGCTGCCCATCCTCAAGAAGCTGTCACCAGAAGCAAATGTTCTTCCTGGCAGAGGGTGATGGGGCCAATCAGGTAAACAACCGTCAGTGACTATGTGCCAGTGGGAACAGCCCATAGCTAGTCCACATGCAAAGTTAACTATGGGAAGATGGACCCCAGAAGATCACATCTGGACAGCAATGAGAGACAGAGTCCTCCCTATTTAAGTGCTGCCATTTTCTTCAGCATGCAGAGCTCTAGAAGGCACTTGGCCAAGTGAGGGATTTTTAGCCCCCTGGTGCTCTCTGAGTAGGTGGGATTGCCCACCATAGACATGCACTGTTAATTCTTTACTTACATATTTTTCATAGACAGGGTCTTGCTATGTACCCTTGACTATCCTGGCACTTATTATGTAGCCCAGGCTGGCCTCAAACTTACAGCAATCCTTCTGTCTCAGCTTCTCAAGTACTGCTGGTATTATAGACATGTACTACTATACCTGGCACAATCCTGACTTTTAAAAATAAATCATATACATATATACATAGGTATACATACATTCATATGTGTATGAAAAAGGATTTATGGAATAGCTGATGATTTAAGTTCTGCGTGTATATTTAATTTTTTTTTACATTTTATTTAATTTATATGTACATGTATGAGTCTGCATGTGCCACTACTCAGGTAGTGAGAGATCAGAAGATAACTTGGGGGAGTCTGCTCTTGTTGTCATATGGGTCCTGGAGATTGAACTCGGGTTGTTAGGCTTGGCAGCAGCTGTCTCCCTACTGAATTATCTCTCTGGTTCTCTCTATGTATATTTATTTATTTGACACACAGCCTCCAGTGCAGCGCTGGCTGGTCTAGAACTCACTAGGTAGATCAGGTTGGCCTTGCCCTCACAGAGATCTGTCTCTGCATCCCGTGCCAGGGTGTGCACCTCCATGCCTAGCTCTACATGTGCATTTTATGACCAACTTATTGCTGTTAATATTTTAGGTATTGAAGTAGTATTATAGTTATATTCTACACAGAAGAGATCCTTGTCTGCTAGATTCACAGTGAAGTCCAGATGGAGTCAACACTGTCTTCATCCTCGGTATCAAACCAAGGAAGTCAATACAGGAGCAGTGGATTGACCCAGGGTTGGAGTAGGTGACACAGCACGGGACAGTCATGAGGCCTTGTCAGATGATTTTGTTACCTGTTGTGACTCCACTATAAAATGACTTAAAAATTATTACAAAAAGGTAGCGCATACTCTTCAACATGACGACACCCCACAGGAAAATTTAGCTGTGTGAAACTTGTTCTCTCAGTCCTTCAGTGTCCTAGACAAAGGCCCAGCTTGGCATTGTGGTTCCTGACCCTGGCTTGGCATTCTCCATGTGATGGCCGGAAGTGGGCCTTGGCTCTGAGCTCCTGCAGGAATCACTGTCTTGATATCAGTGCATCCCTTTGTTTCCTTTATTTCGTGGCTGCTTCTATTTTGGCAGCTGGTCCTGGTTTCCTATTTAGAGAAGCAGCAAAGCCCACTTCTTAAACAAATAGATGTAAACAAATAGATGTAAACTTCGATTCAAAGACAAATGGGAAATAACAGGGCAGGTGGTAGTCAGATATTGTAAAAAAAAATTTTTTTAGGGTGTTAAAGAAATGACAGAAGTTTGGGAGGAAGTGGATGACAAGTTGCAGGAAATATTTTCTTAGTTTATTTATCAGGTTGACAAAGTGTCCTCACACAATCTGTTTCTCTTCTGTCCCTGGGGATCTGTGCTGGGGCTCAGGATGCCTTCTGAGACCTTCTCAGATGAAGTATTAATACCCAGGGGAGAAGACTAGTGGAAGTTGAAATCTCTAAATAGGAAGCGAGGTTCTTTATCCATGGGCACCAGACATCATTTCTTACCCTGTTAGTAAATGATGGAAACTCTGGGAAGGGGGAGTACAGTGTGAAAGATAAATTCTTAAACATTTACTGATAACCACTGGTTGTTCTGGGGTAGGAGAGTGTCCTAGTCACACAAGGAACACAGTCAGCAAGTGTGTCCACTGGTCTTTATATGTGGCCCACACTAGAAGTCACAATCCTGGGATGATGGGTAGGCAGGCATTCACAAATCCATACTGAAGTACAACTCTCCCTCTCTCCCCTCTCTCTGTCAATTCATGTAGGGAAGTCTCATGCACCCTACCTGTTTCTCCAACTGTAAAAGCTCATGAAGCCAGAGGGCTGTTCTAAGTGAGGTCAGCTTACATCCCCATCACCCTGCAAACAGCCTCTTCACCTTCGACAGCCACATTCCACCCTACACCCTGGCAATCATCACTCCCCCATTTGCCCTTTCTGCACATTATCATTTCAAGAATACTATGTGAAAGGGCCAGCAAGATGGCTCAGCAGGTACTGGCGCTTGCAGCCAAGCCTGATAACATCAGTGCCATTCCCAGGACCCATACAGTGGCAGGAGAAACTTGACTCTGCAAGTGGATCTCCGGCCTTCACACACTTACTATGGCAGAAGAGAGTGCTAGACTCCCTGGCACTGGAACTCACAATTGTGAGTTGTTATGTGGGTGCTGGGAACTAAATCTGGGTCCTCTACAAGAGTAACAAGTGCTCTTAACTGCCAAGTTACCTCTCCAGCCCCAGTCACCTTAATTTTTTCCCATCTAGTACAGTTCTCCAAAGATTCATCGAAATTGTTATGTCAACAACCCATTCCTTTTTATTGCTGAATAATATTTCATATTATGAGCATGCCACAGTGAACTCATCCATCAAAGAACCTCTGGCTGTGACCAGTTTCGGCTTAACCCATGAATCATCTTACTCACAGGGTTGTGAGAACATCAATTCTTATTTCTCTGGGATAAATGTATTTTTAAAAATGTATTGCCATCATTTACAGCCTTGATGTTCTCTTAAATATCCATTACTGATGCCGGGATGATGGCTTAGTGCGTAAGAGCCCTTGCCATAGTGCGAAGTGAGAACCAGCTCCCACAGGTTGTCCTCTGACCTTTGCATGCATTGCCCTGCTTAAATGTCTGCTTTGGCTTCCCTCAGTGATCCAGTGTGGTTGAGGTCTATAAGGACCCTGGACCAGGAATGGGAGTGAGAGGAGTTACCCAGAGGAGGGCATGGCTTCCAGGCTGGGTACCAGGTGCTGTGGGAGGAGGGAAAGTGCAACCACCCTCTTACAGGAAATAAAAAATAAACAAATCTCCCCTAGGGTGTCTGTGCAAACTTATCCTGGGTGTTCCTGGTTATGCTTTTGTTGTTTTTAATTTCCAGTGCTGGAGATCACACACCTAATTCACTCCTGGGCCTTTCATGCTTCACTTTTAACCAGGTACTAGGATCAGGTGGCTAAAATTAAAGAAGTTCAAAGGAATTCACAGTGACAGATCCGTTCTTCATCCAGTACCCGCTGTGGGCAGCCAGTGTCTTCCACACAGAGCATTAGTAGGTTTGAGAGTGCCTGGACTCCATGGCAGACAGGTGACCAAAATACACAAAACAGACCTGGTAGGGCACAAGGAGACTACAGTCTTTAAACCATTATCATCACAGGACCCTTTGGTTGGAGCTCTCTGGTTATCCAGACATCAGTAACATATAAACACACACACACACTTATTTATTTGTTTCTCTCTGTCTGCCATGTAGACAGTCGTGTAGATAGCTCCTCAGGGCCTGAGGGTGCCCTCCAAATGACCCTCCTTCTATCCAGCTGTCCCATGACAAAAGCAAGTTAGGAAGGAAAGGGTTTATTCGGCTAATGAATCACTGAGGGAACCCAAAGCAGGCACTCAAGCAGGGCAGGAACTGAAGCCAGGGCCAGGGAAGAAGGCAACTTACTGGCTTGTTACTTATGGCTTGCTCACACTGCTCTCTTAACACTTAACACTCTCAGAGGTGGCATAGCTCACAGTGAGCTGGGCCCTCATCAATCATCACTCAAGAAAATGCTCCACAAACAGGCCCACAGACCAATCTGACAGGGACATTTTCCCAATTAAGGTTCCTCTCCCCAGAAGACACTGGTTTGTGTCAAGCTGACAAACAAACAAACAAACAAACAATTAATTAATTAATTAATAAAAATAAAGCTAGCACAGACCAGGAATGGTGGCCTCTCAGAAACACAGTGAGACATTAGTGTCCATTCTAGAGGCTTCTGTAGCCGCCAGTGGCTACGGGGAACCGGGTTCACCTGAGAGAAAGGCTGGGAATGAAAGGGGAATGGAGGGCGAGAGAAGCATGGGGCCAAGACAACGTATTCTGATCAAGGCCCGAAGTTTAATATTTTGCTTTCACATATAAAGGGGGAGCCCCACCCCCCAGAGTCTCTGCTGGGTTCAGCCCAGGGGCTGGGTGAGGAGATAGTAGCCCGAAGGTGTGGTCCATTCTTCTTAGCTCCAGTAGTAGACTGCAGGGCGCTAAGGCCGGCAATGCAATGCATCCCATGTCCTGTTGTTTGGTCTCTTGTGGTCAACAGCCGTTGGGGCCTGCTCAGGCTGGCAGGCTAGGGGAAGGGCACAGGCTTCCTCCTCCAGGCTTCCCCAGCCGGCCTGAAATTCATATACATGTACTCGTTCATGGCATCAGCCTGTCACTTTTCCTTCAGATCCCGCTGCTCGATCCCGGTCTTAGTGGACCTGAAGTCAGGTTGTAGTGTTTTCTTTCAGAGCTATGTAGCTCCCTCACTGACCCTTGGGAAGTTTCCCTTGGAGCATCTATGGGATTGGTTAACAGAAAGTTCCCAATGTTGGGGTGGATTGATCCCGGAGGAACTCAAGACCTCCTTGGCCCCTGGGGAAGTGTGGCCTTGGAATGGGGAGTCAGTGGGTGCTCCACCATGTCCTGGGGCGCCTGTCTTTGTGCTATGTCTTGGCTCCACCGCCAGAGGCTCCAAACAAGAGCGAGCCCGCTGGAAGGGTGCCACCAGCGACCAGCGACCAGCGACCAGCGACCAGCGACGAGCACGCGGCGGCGGCCTAAGGCCACGCGATACAGGTTCCCGAGCTGCAAAAGCTCGCAGGACACGGCGCGCTCTAGGGGCTCCGCACTGGGCGCGTGCTCTCCGCTTTCCCGCCTGTCCCGCCCCCAGTGCGCTCGCTCCGCCCCACGCGGCCACCTGCTACCCAGCGCGCGCCAGTGGAGGGCGCGGGAGCGCGCACCCGGCCACTAGCGAGGCCGGGAGGATGGCGCGGGCCTCGCTAGTGCAGCCGGCGTTCTGGGCGCTGCTGTTGCTGCAGGCAGTGGGCTCCGCCGCGGCCGCCAAGCTTAACATCCCCAAGGTGCTGCTGCCCTTCACGCGGGCCACGCGCGTGAACTTCACTCTGGAAGCTTCTGAGGGCTGCTACCGCTGGTGAGGCGCGCGGGCCCGGCGGGAGGCGGCAGGTGCGCGCGGGAGGGGGCTTGGGCCGCAGGTGCGCGGCGTGCTCGCTCCAGCCGGCCCCGCGTGACCCCGCGGCGCGCGCGCTCGCTGTCTGCGCATGGCGCCTGGGCCACTCGTGTCTGGGCTGCGTGGGAAGAGGAGGCTCTCTGATCGCGGGCTATGGAGGGCAGCGCGGCACGTGGCCTCGGTCCCCTGCTGACAGGGCCCTGAGGAGCTCCAGCTTGAGCAGCCAAGGCTCTGGAGTCTGTGGGAGACGAGGGACTCACCCCTGGCGCCTGTCTGGTGTGAGAAGAGTGTCTGTAGAGACCTGGGCAAGGAGTCTGTGGGAGACACACCACACCCGTTGCACCACTTTGGGAGGATCATTAAGTCTTGGATGAAAGGACCATTTTCCAGCTTAGAAGTGGGAGGCAAAGGAATGAGATGCTGGTGGGGTGGGGTCTACTTTGAATACCTGGCCTTCGGCAGGGCGCAGGGCGCTGTGGTTCAGCTAGGCAGACTGGGGAGAACTTCTAGTTGCTGGTTGCAGGCTGAGTAGGGTGTGACCCGCCCTTGACCCACACCCTAACCTCGCTAGTGCTGAATAGTCCCTCCCTTCTCTCAGGCTACACTTTGCTGCCAGCCTCCTTAAGAATCTATTTAGGTCATTGGTTCTCAACCTGTGGGTTAAGATCCAGTTTGGGGCGGCATATCAGATATTCACATTACGATTCATAATAGTAACAACATTACAGTTATGAAGTAGCAACAAAATAATTGTTTTGGTTTTAATACAGTTCCACAACACGAGGAGTTGTAGTAAAGGAATTTGAGAACCACTAGTCAAGGCTAAGGTTTAGCTAGCTTAGGGGTGTGTGTGTGTGTGTGTGTGTGTGTGTTAATGTTCTATGTGATGCCTAGAGCTCAGACCCATATTCTGTTACATGTACTTATCAAACTTATTTGTTAAAAGTCTGCTTCATAAGGGTGGCATTGTACCCCTATAATTTACTTCACTGGGGAGGCTGAGGCGGGAGGATCGACTCTTTGAAGTCAATCTGGATTATAAGACCAGTGTCTTCTAGGTTGGCCTCTGAAGTATGAAGGGGTGGAGTCTTTCCATTGCAGTTTGGAGTGAATGCTTTGCCCACGGGGAGGTGTTTATTCCTCTCTGGGGCCTTGTTTTGAGTGGGGAGATCAGCTGTTAATACTCTGGAGGGATACATGCTCACTCTATTGTTGAAATTGTCTGCTTGATAGATGGGCAAGAGAGAGGAAGCTGACTGTTGAAAACAGCTGGCTCCAAGTGACTCTCCTGGCAAGTTCTGTAGTCATATGTTTCTTTCTAGAATAACAACCTTTTCTTTCTTTACTTCCCCTCTAACTGCACTTTCCTGAGAATTGCTGGTGGGTCTTGGCAGATTTTTATATTCTCAGTAGAAGGACTGGGAAAGGCATTCAAAAGCTGAAATACATCAGAGGCCTTCTGGATTGTTTAGTGTCTGGTGGCTTTCATCCTAAGGTGTGGTTGAATAGTGTTTTCTTTGAAGGTGTTTGGTTGCAGTTTCCCCCTTACTTCACAGGAAGATGGTCTGTCAATAAAGCACAATTCAGAAATGTTATTCTGAATACAGTCACTTCATTGCCTTAGTTTTGAGAATTCTGGAAGTTTTGGGAGTTGGCAGGTAGCTAAGACTCATACCTGCAGTCATCTCTGCCTGGGAGGAGATGGCCTCTTTACACAGGAGTACTTCAAGTCTCTGAGATGAAAAACAGAGAATTTAACTCATGCCAGGCCCTGGGGGTATTGCTCGTCCTTGGGATTCAGTACTGAGCTCCGGGTCTCTGAAGTTACTGCAGGTCTGAGCCTGTAGCTTCAAGGTTACTTTTCCTAGTTCCTGAATTGTAGCATCTAATAACTGGGAGGTCATTTAGTCCGAGTTGCTGCATTTGAGGGAATGCAGAGAGTGGCAGCTCATTCCTATAGAGTGGCAGTGGTGTTGCTGAAGCAGAAAGCCTTCCAGCCCATGCAGTGGGACCTGGGGCCACAGCCTTGGCAAATTTGCCAGGCTCATTTGTCTTTCCAGTTAAACCCAGACAGCCTTGCTACAGACCAAGCTGTGATTTAGCTTAAGCGATTTTACATGGAAAGTTATTTTATTGGTTCCTTTAAAGGGTATCCTTGTATATACAAATGATGCCCACAAAAAAAATTGAATTGAGAGGAAAAAAGAAATCCCACTTTTTCCTTCAACTTTGCCCCAAACTCAGGCGAATTGTGGTCTCCTTTCAGTTCTGTGGTTCATTAAGAAGGTGCTCTGTTGGGAAGCGGGGTAGATACAGCAGAGAGAGGTGTGAGGATGAAGCCAGGTAAAGTCTGGAGACTCTCAGGCGTTGGTCTATACCTAAGGCAAACCTTGTGCATCCATGCTTGTGCGTGTGTGTGGTATGACTTCCCAGCTCACTGGATGATGAATCTTACCTGAGGTAGCAGAGGAACCTGCCTGATACATTTGCCTAGTTTGTTTCTGAATCTTCTTAACTTAGGCATAAGTGAGTTAGGAAAGAAAGACGGGGAAAGCTGTAGGGAAGTGGGAAGGGAGAAGAGCACTTTCCTCTAGAGTCCGTCCGAAGCTTCTGCTTGGCTGAGAGTGAATTCACTACAGTTGACATAGATAACGACTTAACGTCTCTCTCTCTCTCTGCCCCATCTATCTATCCATCCAATGAAGCAGGCTGACAGCCTGAATATATATGTTACTGTCTGATTAGCTAGACATAAGGCCTGAATGAAAATGGCTCTGGGTAGGACCACCCCCCACCCTCAAATCTCAAACAGAACTCTTAACTTTTTTGTCAGTAAAGATAGCCTGCTACCCTGTGTTCCCTTAAGTTAGACATTTACCTTATCAATTGCAATTCTGTTGTGTGACCCTCGGGAATCTTATCTGATCTCATTTAAATTCCATAGGAACCATTTGACGATGGTAGCATCAAGACCCACTAAAGTAGGACACATGCATACACACACACACTCACACACACATACACACACACACATACACACACACATACATACATACATACACACACACACACACACATGATTGTTTACTTCTCTTTTTTAAAGTTTATTTATTTTATATGTGTGTGCCTAGTGCCTGAGGAGGCCACCACAGAGTGTTGGGTCCCCTAGAACTAGGGTTACAGATGGGTATAAGCGATAAGCAGCCTCATGGGTGCTGGAAACCAAACCCACATTCTCTGCAAGAGCAAGTGTTCTTTATCACTGAGCCATTTCTCCAGCCCCTTTATGATTACTGTAAAGACAAAGAAAGTTGACTGTCTCTTGATGAGTTGGCACACTTATTTGTGACAACCATGTCTTATTTGTGACACCGTGCTCATGTGTATATTTTGTTTTTCTCTCTAGGCATTTCTCACTTAACCCTTGCGCTCAAGCCTGCATTATAGTATCTGGGGGCTGAAGAGTTGGCCCTTTGGTTAAGAGAACTCACTCTTCCAGACGACCTGGGTTTAACTCCTAGCACCTATGTGGAGGCTCACAACTGTGTAACTCCAGGTCTAGGGGATCTCATGCCTTCTTCTAGCTTCTGTACACACATAGTGTACGTATATAAACTTGCAGGCAAAACATATAGAATAAATTAGAAAACAATTTTTTTAAAGATTTAAAAAAATCCATAATAAACCCTGAGCTGACTAGTTTTTATGGCAGCTTGACACAAACTAGAGTCATTTTGGAAGAGGGGACCTCAAGTAAGAAAATACCCTACCAGATTGTGAGAAAGCCTGTGGTATATTTTCTTAATTGATGTTTGATGTGGGAGGGCCTAGTTTACTGTTGGCTGTGGAGCCTGTGAACTGGTGGTCCTGTGATGAGAAAGTAAGCTGAGCAGGCCATGAGGAGCAAGCCAGCAAGCAGCACTCCTCCATGGCCTCTGATCAGCCCCTGCTTCCAAGTTCCTGCCCTGACTTCCATCAGTGATGGGCTGTGACCTTAGAATTGTAAGCTGAAATAAGCCTTTTCCTCTCCAAGTAAGTAATAGAAATCCTAAGATAAACCCCAAATCCTCTTCATAGACTGGCTGGTCCCGAAGTTCTTTTATGTGTTGAAGCCATACATCTATTATTTTGATAAGTCAGGTCCCTAAAAGTCTAGGGGAACTCCTCAGGCTGCTGAGAGTGACAGTAGAGAGCTGAACCTCCTGCCTCTGTTCCCCAAACTGCTAGCAATAAGGACCCTCAGACCTGTCAGAGCTGTTTCTGGGTCAGAGAGTCACTTAACAAACAGCGGACAAATAATGGTGACATCACTATACACTGGACTGTGTTCCAGAAGGAGCAACAGTGGAGTGGCTGCTGCCCTGCTTCCTGGAATTCAGAGCTGGACTCTGGGAGTGTTTGCACATGGCCCGTGGAAGAAATGGACTGCAATCCCAGACATGTATTCTGGATACATCTCCCTGGAGTCCAGCTGGACCTTAAGTAGGTTCAGATGGAGAGAACAGCAAGGGCTAAGGCCAGCCTGGGGCTGAGCATGTTGAAAGAGGAGGTACATTTGGTGAGGTTAGGGTGTTGGGGAAACACATGAACAAAGTGGAAGTAATTCAGCAAAGCGATTTCTTTTCTTTTCTTTTGTTTGCAAGATGCCAGAACCCAAATGAAGCCAGGTAACACATTCACCAAAAATAGCCCTGTCTCTTATTCCCAATGTAGGACCTCATAATCTGATTGGTTAATTGGCAAAAAACTGGAAGGGGTGAGGGATGTTCAGGAATATGGACCCTTGTCTGGCTGAGCATCTTTGATAAAAGAAACAAAAGCAAAACTGGTTCTCACAAGAGTAGCAGAAAGTGAGGATAGAGAGCCCAACAGGCAGAGGTCACGTGAGACCTTGGCATTGGGTAGGGGACAGAAAAAAGGTTGACAGGTCAGGCATTGAGTCTTGCTTTTCTGAGAACCACACCTGCTTGGCCTCCAGAGCTGCCTGCTGTAGAGGTTCCTGAAGGGTGGGACTCAAGAGGTGTCCCTGCTTGCTCACCTTACAAGACCAGTGTGAGGAAGGTTCTGGAAAGTGTCAACATGTTGACTTGAGCTGACCTGGAGCCCTGGGTGGTTTTCTTCCACTTCCTTTGTGGGCTTCCCCTATTCTGCCTGACCCTGAGGTGGCTTCTACTCATAGACTTATGAGAGATGGGCCCTGCAGATGTGTGGAGGGTGGGCTGGGTTGACCACCAGTCCAACCTTCCCATCCATCTTCTTTGTCTCTCTTACCCTCTCCCTTAAACCCCCCACCCTCGCTTTTTCCCCCATTATTTTCTGGTCCGGCCTCCTGAGTCTCTGTTCCTCCTTACTCCTTCCCAAGTCCTGGCCTATGTTCTGAAAAGGGGACAGCTCTTTTAAAGGCAGTGGCACTGAGTTGGACATTCTGTATGCCAGTGGGTCTCATGCAGCTATGGTGAGGAGAGAGTGTGACCCTTTCCAGCTCACTCTCCCTTATTATTTATTCAGTGGTGCTGGCAGAGAACCCAGGATCTGGCATGTTCTGGGAAGCACTGTTCTACAAAAACATATCCCCAGAATCTCAGAATTCACTCATGATTATTGAGACCTGTGTAAAGATTTTCTTGAGTCAGTATGCGGATAACAGTGTTTTATTTATCTGCTTTACAATTTATGTTCTTTTATGTATACATATGAGTGTTTACCTGTGTGTATGCGCCTAGTGTCCGTAGAGGTCAGAAAAAGGTGTCGAATCCCCTGGAACTAGACCTAAGGGCAGTTGTGGGTACTCACAACTGAACCTGGGTCCTCTGCAAGAGTAGTACATGCTCTTAACTGCTGAGCTGTCTCTTTATCCCCTCTTCTATTTTAAAACAAAATATATGTAACCCAGAACATTGCTTCCTAACTGTTTGCTCAGTTCAATGCATCAGAGCGCCCTGACATCCATCTCAGAACTCTGCCTTGTAAAACTGAAACCCCTGAGCCGTTGAACACTGGCTCCCCACTTCCTCCTACACTACACTATCCACGACAACCGCCCCCTGCTTTCTTCTCTTTCTTTCTTTCTTTTTAAAAAATATTAACCGAAAGTTTTACTTCCTAAGTGACTGTCCCCTTCATAGCCTCCTCCTTTTTTAAGTGCTTGGCTGCTTCCGAGAGCTTCTGTGGGAAGTACTGACCCCAGGCTCAGAACATTTTTTGCTTCTAGTTTTCTGGCAAACCCAACAGAGTATCTGTTTACCTTGGTATATAAGGTTTCCTTTTATGTTACCTTTCCAGTAAAGGTGAATTAATTTAAGAAAAAAATGAAAAGAAAATCAGAAGATGGTTCAGCATTTAAGAGCACTGACTACTCTTCCAGGACTGAGTGTTAATTCTAGGCACCCATCATGGTGGCTTACAGTTCCCCGCTGTCCCGTGCTCTTTTCTGGCCTTTGTAAGCACCAGGCACACATGTAGTGCAGGCATACAAGCAATCAGGATACAACAGAAAATAAAGAATATAAAGATACAAACTGTGTTGGATGTGACTATGCTGCTGTCAGGTGGTGAGCAGGTCCCCAAGGTGGGTGTGTCTGGTCCCCATTGCTATTAGATAAGGAATGTAATAGGGAAACCAGTCTACAATGGTTTGGGCCTGTGGTGAGACCGGGCATCATGGTGGGAGTGGGTGGTGGACCAAGGTCAGCTTACCTCATGGAGGCCAAGAAACAAAAAGCAGAGAGAGAGAGAAGGGGGCTGGGGCCCCAATATCTCCTTCAATGGTGTGCACTAATGCCCTGACTTCCACAGGACATGGGGTAACTTCCTCAGGGTTCTCCTGCCTTTCAGTGATTAAGTGTTGAGGATAAGGCCTTCTGGAGACATTTAAGAGCCAAACCACAGCCGTGGGGAAGGTCAAGAGAAAGTGCTGGAGTCCAGGCAGCTGTTCTTGGTGGTTAGAAACTGCAGGACCAGGAGACCAGTGTCCCTGCTAATGCTCAGTAGGAACACCCACCTTGGGGACCTCCTCACCACCTGACAGCAGCATAGTCACATCCAACACAGTTTGTATCTTTTTATTCTTTATTTTCTGTTGTATCTTGATTGCTTGTATGCCTGCACTACATGTTTGTCTTCTAACCCCCTTTAAAATAAATATTATTCTTTGCTTAATCCTAAAGAGCTATTTTTTTCAATCCTCAAAACCTGCTCTAGAGGGATGGTGATACCCACTTAAGGCCTGAGACCTGGAGCCTCCCAGCAGACTGTAGCTGGGGTGTGAAGTGGAATAGGGCACCTCAGCTGGTACCTGGCTTGCTTGGCCGCTCCTTCAACAAGTTTTTAAAATGTAAATCAGTCATCTTTAAGAATTACATTTAAGCCGGGTGGTGGTGGCCGCACGCCTTTAATCCCAGCACTTGGGAGGCAGAGGCAGGAGGATTTCTGAGTTCGAGGCCAGCCTGGTCTATAGAGTGAGTTCCAGGACAGCCAGGGCAACACAGAGAAACCCTGTCTCAAAAAAAAAAAAAAAAAAAAAAAAAAAAAAAAAATTACATTTAAAAGGGTACATTTAGAGGTGGAGCTGGTAACCATTGATGCCATCTTCTGCAGGTTCTGGGAAGTCCTTATCGTAGTCTTTGAATGTTGTACCCACTACAAAGTAGCAGGATTATGTCATTGCTTTCTGGTCTGAGCTGTGTTAAAACTATTGTTTTCTAGGCATATGGTGACATGTGGAGGTTTCCTGATCCGTCACCTGGGGTTCTAATAGGACTACTGTGGACACAGCTGTGCACTTCACACTTTACACAGAACAGAACTATGGTATAATAATGAACATTACTGTGGTGGTGTTTATGACAGGACTGAGTCTGTAGGAAACATAACTGCAAAGCATTAAGAGCCCAGCCTGGAGGATTCACCTCCCCAGTCTTGAGATGCTGAGTATGACAGGAAATGAAAGCCAAAATGTTTGCAATACAACGAAGGGGTGTATGTGATTTTGGCTCCCGAAGGAGTCTTTTTTTTTTTTTTTTTTTTTTGTTTTGTTTTGTTTTGTTTTGTTTTGTTTTTGTTGTTTTTTTTGTTTTTTTTTTTTTGTTTTTTTTTTTTGTTTTTTTTTGTTTTTTCGAGACAGGGTTTCTCTGTGTAGTTCTAGCTATCCTGGAACTCACTCTGTAGACCAGGCTGGCCTCGAACTCAGAAATCTGCCTGCCTCTGCCTCCCAAGTGCTGGGATTAAAGGCGTGCGCCACCACCGCCCGGCTCGAAGGAGTCTCTTAGGCAGGATTTGTTTCAGATTTCTGGAGTTGGAAATGAATGCATGGTCACTAGGATCTGCTCCTTGGTTCTCAGGTTTTAGTTGTGGTGTTCCTTGGCTCATTCTTAGGGTAGCAAGATACTATGGCAACCTGATGCTCACTCCTCTGCCCACACACATTCCAGGCTTCATGGGCATAAGCCACAACACCTGTTCTGATTGGATCCGCCTGAGGGACATATGACAGTCCAAGTCCATCTCTGTGACCTGGGTGCACAAGGCTTTTGTTGGTCAGTAGTGTGTCTGTCAGTGTCCTTGGGGCAGAGTGCTCTGGTGCCTACTAGACTGAGAGAGGAAGAAGGCTCTGTCTCTTCTGGTGGCTGTTACAAATCCATAGATGAAGAAGTGGCTTGAAATAATGAGAATGTTTTCCCTCAGTGCTGGAAGTCACAGATGTTGCCTGAGTGGCTGTGTTGTGGGGCTACTTCCTACTTGCAAACGTAAGCTTTTTGTTGTGTCCTTGGGTAGGCAGCTCTGAGAGACCTCTTTAAGTGGCACTCAGCCCTTTCTGGAGGCTATGTGCTCATAGCCTAATCACTCCCCAGTACTGCCATCTTGGGAGCTAGGGTTTCAGTGTGGGAGCTGGAGGGACACCTTGACGTCATCCTAGGCAGGTCCACCCAGGAGGTGCTGTTACAGGAAGAGGTAGATGGAGGTCGAGGGCATCCCCTTCCTGAGTGACAGTCAGGTATCTTTCTTGTGCCTGTCTACTGAGTTGGTAGGGAGAGGACAGCTTTGAATTTGGTCTTGTAAGGAAGCTGTTGTCACCAGGGGACTTTGGAAGGAACAGGAGCCTGTGAGGAGGTGGCATGGCTGTGTGACAGGCACTGAACCCAGTGTCTGCAGCTGTGAGCTCTCACCTGACCAACTTTGGGACTGGTTCTGAATACACTTGGAAAGCTGTGCAGCACCCAAGGCTTTCTGGTTCACTCCACGGAGTTGCTACACTTTGCTTTATACTTAAAAGCTTTGGTGGTAGTAACATTCTTCACTTGAGTGTCCTGTGAACCCTTGAGGAGGCAGACAGACCAAGGGCAGCATACACCAGCTTCCCACAGACAGAAACAGTCTACAAAAAGGAAAACCACAGATCCCAACACAAAACCCCTTACCACAGCATGAGAGAGAATTAAATCCAGAGAAATGTCAGGGAGCAAAAGGGTGAATCCCAGGAGTGCAAAGTTGGCTTGACACTAAAACAAAACAAAACCTTAGTGTAACGTTAGCAGCAAAAGGAACCCACGTGACTGCCTCAGTCAGGACACTAATTGTCACTGATAGCAGACCTGCCTGCTTTCAAGAGCACAGAATTCCTCAGCCACACCTTGACCAACCAGCTAGCCTACTGGAAGTTGCAAGCTTCTCCTTCCTGGTCCATGCTCACCCCAGCCCTGAGTCCTCCTTTGTCCATTCTGCGTTTTCCTGCTCACCTCCTACTGAAGCAGGAGCTCCACAAAGGCAGAGGCTCGTGTGCATGCTGAACTCTTCTCAACATCACATGTGATCCAGCAAATAGTCACATGGTTTGGATTTTCAGTGTCCCTCCAGGGCCCATGTGCTTCAGGCATGAGAGTCAGCAGAACCTTTAGAAGGTGGGACTTTGAGAAAAGAAGCTGTCTTTGGAAATGTGTCCTTGAAGGTTTCCTGGGACTCCAGCCACACTGTCTCCTCTTTTGAGCAGCTTCTTGGTCTCCACACGCTGACACCAAAAGAACCAACTAATCATAGGCTGGAACTTCTGAAACCACAGGCCCAAGTCAGCCTCTCTTCCTTATATGTTGTTTTTTTAAAATAGGGATTTGTCATTGTTTTAAAAGCTGAGTACTCCTCATGGATTCAGTGAATGACTGAGTGCATTAAAGATACCAGGAGGACCAGTGGCACAGGAGGAGCCAAGAGGAAAAAGGCGTTGCCCTCTGCCTCAGATTTGAGAGTGGGTGGGATGGGCTGGTAACAAGGGCATGTGATGTGCAGGGAGGCATTGCAAAGGGATAGAGATGGGAAAGTTGTGGAAGAGAGGGGCTTATAAGCTGAGATCTGACTTCAGATGGTTGAGGCTCCTGCCTGAACCTGCCTATGGGGCTGAGGGCATCTGTGTCTGTTCTGTTGGGGAGGCCTGAAGGAGGAGGCAGAACACCAGGATCAAGGTTGAGGGAAGCATACTGACCCGCAATCCCTTCTTTCTCTTGTGGTTAAGAGTCCTATAAACATTGTAGTGAGGTAGTCTCTACTGACCTTGTTCTGTCCCCAGAAACCAGGTTCTTGCCCCCTCCCCTCTAAGAATCAGTGGACAGATAGCTAGAGTGCAAACCAGAGGTACTGTATCATCCATTCATCAATAGCTTTAGACAGGGTAAAACAACTTAAAACATAATGCCACACAGGATTTGAATGAAATGTGTGTGCCTTAGTCAACGTTCTATTGCTCTGAAGAGACACCATGACCATGCTATCTCTTATAAGGAAAGCATTTAATTGGGTCTTGCTTACAGTTTCAGAAGTTTAGTCCATTACCACCACAGTGGGAAGCATGGCAGCATGACACACAGACAGACATGGAGCTGGACCTGGAGCTGAGAATTCTACATCTGGATCCACAGGCAGCAGGGGGAGAGAGCCACTGGGTCTGGCTTGGGTTTTTGAATCCTCAAAGCCCACCTCCAGTGACACACTTCCTCTAACAACACCACATCTAATCCAACAAGGCAACACCTTCTAATCCTAAGTAGTGCCACTGCCTGATGACCAAGCATTCAAATAAGAGTGTCTAGGGGCCATTCTTATTCCAACCACTACAGGTTGTAAACATGTTAGCTTTGGGATGCCAGCCACTGGCTCTGAAAAGTGCTGCTCACAGTGAAACTCGAAGGCCTTTGGATTACAGTCAGTATTGGTCCATAGCAGGGCAAGTCTGCAGGTCTGAAGTGTCACAGCTCTCACAGACTTACAGAGTAGTAGTGAGTAGAGTTGAGTCTGTGCAGGGCTGGATGGTCTTGATGTCTAGAGACTGGACGTAGAGTTCTTGTACCTACAGTTCCCAGGTAAAGCTCAGAACCTGGCTTGAGTGAGCTCCCTGCTGGAAGGTAGGAGTCTCAAGTGCTGGGGCTTCAGTCTCTGCCAAGTTCATCTCCAGCAGATCCTGAAGGTACACAACTCTTCCTGGGTTGAATCTGTATCTATAGAGTTCATGCTGGGCCAGGTTGGTCTCTGACCGGCTGAATGTGGACACACAAATAGGGTGAACATAGAGTTAATCATGGAAGAGCTGTCAGACCTGGTGGGAGAGGGGAAGAACCTTGTGCCCCCAAAAGATGGTCAGAAAGCTCTGTGTTGGAGTCCCATGTACCCCGACAGCAGCAGGACTACTGGCCTGTGTTCAGGGGCCTCCTCAGCTGGGTAAGAGCTTTGCATTTTGTTCTGTCTGAGCTTCCCTAGTTCTTTGCAGCTAGACATTGTTCCCATTGAAGATGAGGCTATGGTGGTTCATATGGCAGATGAGTGGTAATTCCCTGTAGCACCTTCACCTTTCTGCAGATATCAACAGTGAGACAGGTCAAACTGTCCTCAGCCCCGCTGTTTATTGTGCTGCCCTAGGGCCCCCAGGAAATGCAGGTGGGTCATTTCAGACTGTGAGGCCTGCCATATGTTCCTTTAGGGTGGGTCCACTGCTGTCTGCTACTTCTGTGCAATTGGAGAGGTGCCCTGAGGATAGCAGTTGATTTAACGTGGGCATGAGAATGCACTGAGCAAAAAGCCTTGTGAACTGGTTTCCATTTCTTCTGCAGAACATGAAACATGACACCACCCACAGTGGGCAGACCTGGTAGGCTTTTTCTTTGCCTTCTCATGGTTGATGGGTTTCTCCTGATTGGTCCTTTTCTATACCTCATTTGCATAGACAGCCAATTATAGCCCACCAGGCTTTCCATAACTAGGACCCAAGCCATGTTTCCCCGAGCCTTGCTCCTAGCCTGGTCTTAGTTATTTCTGCTATCTTCAGAGGAAAAGCCTAAATACCTCAGAGTCTAGTTCCCAGTCAGAGTCAGGCTTCCAGCCGGATCCACTCTTCTCTAGATAGTCAGTCAGACAGACAGAAAGATGACAGACAGACAGACAGACAGACAGACAGACTTGCTCCCTCTTTTCTGCCTTAGCCTTTGAGACTTGCTGCTATAGCTGCAAGCCAGAAAACCAACTCTAGCCTTCAGTACTGCCAGAGACAGGAGACCTGCCTCTCTTGTCAGTGATCCGTTCTCTCTCTGCCAGGAACTTGGTACCCCAGAGCCTTACCCACCCCGAGGGTAAAAATTGAGCTACAGCATTTGCTGATAGGTGCCCCAGAACATGGGGCTGTCAAGTTTCTAGCCTGTTGGTTAGCATCCTGTAGCGACCAAGGATCTGAGTTTCTGATTTCTTGTTTGAGGATCTGTGTTCCCATTCAACTTTTTACTCCTGTGTGACAAATGCTGTCTTTGTCTGCCTACCCTGTTATTGGTGAGAAGGCAAGACAAGAACCCAAGATAGGAGAATTGACTCTCAGTGACATCTCACATAATGATTGGAACCTATGGCAGAGGAAATGCCCCTTCTTGATAGGAAATGAGGAAAGAGAGGCCCAAGGCTCAATATCCTTTTCAAGGGCTCATCCCCAGTGACTTAATGCTCTCCCACAAGAGATTGTACATCCTCCTAGTAGCACTGTATGCCTGTGACCAAGCCTGTAGCATATGGGCCTTTGGGGGACATCCAACACACAACCTATAGCTACCACATAGACAATGTCACTGCCCTAGAAACCTGTACTCCACACCTTCACCCTATTACTGGAATTTCTAGCCCTAATAAGCTTGTATAAAAGACACATAATCCAGATATTTTAATTATAAGCCATATGCCTAGATTAGGCAGATCTAGTACTGTATTAACTTATTCTCCAGCTATAAAACCCCTTGTTACTTGCAGTTTCTCCCAGCCATGCAGTTCTGGTCCATTGGGGCTGCTTTCTCCTCTTCTTCCTCCTCTTCTTTTCTTCTTCTTCCTCCTCCTCCTCTCCCTCCTCCTCCTCTTCTTCCTCCTCTTCTTCCTCCTCTTTTTCCTCTCCCTCCCCCTCCCCCTCCATCCTCTCCTTCTTTCTCTACCTGCCACCCCCTCTGAGCCTCTTGTTTCACCTTTCCCCTCCACTGCCCAATCATAGGCTTTTATTGACCAGTTAAAATCGGGAGAAGGTTCACAGGGCATCACCTGAGTCTCGATGGTCTGCTTGTTGGGTGCAACCCCTCTTGAGGAACCAGTATTAACATTAGAATACAAACAGCATCAGGCCAACCCATCACATCACTCTTCTCCTGACTTCTTAAATTTTGGAATAATTCTAGACTTACAGAAAAGTTGTACATAGCTGATAATGAACACTTTCTTCCAGTAGCTCCTCAAGTCACAGCTGTGCTACTAGGACATTCATAGCAGAACATGACTACTCATGACACCCTAGACTGTTTGGGCTTTACCAGAGTTTTCAGGAACTCTGAAAACTTTTCCTCTTCCAATGTACTGATCCAAGCTAGTGTCCTTCCTACAAGGCAGTCATTTGTACTGTTTTGTGCATTTTCTAGTCTCTCTCTCTCTCTCTCTCTCTCTCTCTCTCTCTCTCTCTCTCTTTCTTGTGTGTTTGTGTGTGTTTGTGTGTGTGTGTGTGTAGCTTAACTTCTTTGAAAAATATCTTTATTACTGAATAAAGTCCATCTCTTGCATGGTGAGAGACTCTTCCTCAACTTTGTCCTTCCCCCTTGGCTTCTGAAGTGCTCTATCCTCAGAGGACACCCTTAGTCAACCACAGATGCCTTTCCCTGGGGATTCCATGTCTCCTCACTGGCGGCTGAGGTTGGTTTAGTATTTCAGCTTCCTGAAGCTGCTTAGTTGGTACTTGTGTTGTGTTGCAATGTTCTCAGTTGTGGTTGGAGATGTTGCCTGTGTCCACCTGGCCTCCAGAAAGACATTAGCCATGAGGCTAGAAGCCTGGAGATGTCTGTTCAGGTGTGCTGTGTACCACTGTTTTATGTTAAACAGCATATTATGTAACCTGAATTGCTCTCAAACTTGCTGTATAGCTGAGGAGGACCTGAGTTCCAGATGATCCTGAGTTTTGGGATTACTGGCAAGAGCCACCATGACTGGCTTTTAGCTGTGACAGACTCTAGTGTGCCTGTGCTGTGTTGAGACTGGGCCAGATGAGGCTGAGGAATGAATGCTAGCACTCTGCTCAATGGCTGTCCTACCCTGGGCACTGGGTACTCTGCATAGACTGTTCTCAGAGTACAGCATGCCTGTCTACTTTCCACCTCAGGGTTCCTGTGTGTGACAGGCAGGACAAATCTCTTCCATTACCCTGTCATCTTGATGGCATTCATTCAGAGGCCTCCTGAGACCTGCAGTAACAGGGAAGACCCACTTAGCATTCCAGTGCCACATCTGGTGTGTGCTGACATTTGTCCACAGTTCCCCTTGACCTGGGACTGTTGCTGTGCTCTGTTATGGAGCTGAGGCAGTGACACCCAATGGCTTCCCCATCATGTTTCCAGCTGTCCTGACTTACCTGCTGCTGGGCTCATCTGCCTCTCTCCTTCCTGTGGTTGTAAGACCAGTCCAAGTGTATAGGGGCTGGCTATCATTATACTCAGGTGCTGTAGGATCTCTACAGGGATGAAGGATAGCATCTGGGTGAGTGCTCTTGTGTCCAGCCTGGATCAGACCCAGCATTTATTTGTTCCTCGTGCATAAACCCCTTTCCTGTGGATGAAAAAATTACATCAGTAACTCACAGGTTGAAAATATTACCTAGAAAATTCCAGAAATAAACCCCTCAACCAATAGGTTTTAAGTAACTTTGATTATGGTCTTGTTATAACTTGTATTTTATTACGTTACCACTCTTAATCTCTTTTTGGGCCTAATGTGTAAACTAAAATTCACTATATAAAGTATTTGTGTAGGCATAGATAGAGGCTGCAGAGGTTCAGGGGTCCTCTGGGGTCTTGGGCCTAACCGTGTCCCCTCCCCCCACCCCCCACCGAGGTGAGGAGGCCTCGTGCAGTCCCATGGAGAAATCTCGGATGGTGACTGGATATTGAGGCTGTGTCCAGGTGCCCAGTGTCTGGCTTGATTTGCCTAGTCGGGGCTGTGTGCAGTGACTCAAGCCCTCAGGTTGCAGAGCTCGGATTCTGAAGGCTTGGCTTATTCTATCTTTGTTTTAGGTTATGTATGAGGTTCCTCACCTCTGTTCTATGTTTCAATTCAACAGATTTCCAGGTAGACGCCTCTGCTCTGGCTTCTGTGTCTCACAGTATGGTTACAGAGAGTGATCTTTCCTCTTTTCACTGCAGGTCATCCACCCGGCCAGAGGTAGCCAGCATAGAGCCATTGGGCTCCAGTGAACAGCAGTGCTCCCAGAAGGCAGTGGTGCAGGCCCGCTTGACCCAGCCAGCCCGTCTGACCAGCATCATCTTCGCAGAAGACATCAGTAAGGGTTTTGTGGGAGATCCTTGGTGGGATGTGAGACAGAGACCCCTTGAGACCTCTACCTGGGGTCTAGGAAGTATCTTTTCTGGTTCTTCCTCACGGAGACTGACTTTCTAAGCTCATAAATTAGTATAATAAAATAAATAATAAAATGAATATAAATAAATATAAATAAATTTGTGACTTTAGGTGCTTTTAACTGGTGTCAAATCAAAATGAAAACAATTGACCTAGTATAGGAAGCCATGCTTTTCTTTCTGTTCCCCATATTTGATTCATTATATTGAAGATGTGGAGTATAGTTTTCCTTGGGATCCATGGTGGATTGGTTCCAGGGTCCCCTGGGATGCTACACTCCTGGGACCAGTCCCTCAAGTGGTTTGGTACAGTGTTGGCTTAGAACTGTCCTGTATTTCTAAACCATCTTAGATAACACACAATGCTTCATGTGTTACAATACTCTGCAAATCATCAGAGCATCTGGTTTAAGGAGTAATGATGGTGAGTGCTCAGTACAGAGGAGTTTTCCTGAGTGCATGGTTGCTGGAGCGTCCGTTTGTGAATCCACAGATACAGAAGGCTGACTGAACCTAGAAAGCCTGTGACCTTCTGTTATGCTCCCTGCACTGGGGTGTGATGATTTCCATTTTACTATGTTTAGTATTTTTCCAGCAGTGCAGAGGTTGAACCCAGGTTGGGCCTTGTGTGTGTAAGGAAGTACTGAATCGTTGAGCTACATGTTCAGCCTCTGCTAGGAATTATTACTTTAAAATACTTTATATTATTTATGTGTACATGTATGTGCTGTGTGTATGCCATGGAGGCCAGAGGAGGGTGTTCGATCCCTGGAGCTGGATTTACAGGTAGTTGTGAGACAGCGCATGTTCTTAATCACCAAGGCATCTCTTCAACCCTACATTTTAAATACTGAACACTATGCCTTTTTGTTGTTGTTGTTTGTTTTTTTTGTTTGTTTGTTTGTTTTTGTGGCAGGAGTCTTACTGTAGTCCTGGCTGTCCTGGAATTCCCTGTGTAGACCAGTAGACCAGTCTGGCTTTGAACCCACAGAGATCCACCTGTCTTTGCTTCCCAAGTTCTGGGATCAAAGGCATGTGTCCAGCCTGCTGAATACTCTTTGTAACAGGAGGCCATCTCACAGATGTCCCTTCGTGTTAAACATCTCGAGTGCTCAATTTCAGCTCAGTGTCAGGAACACTAGCTTTATGCACGGAGCAGCTTGGACTTATTTTGCTTATTTCCTACCTAGCATAGATTCCCAGTTTTGATGGGTCACGGCATATAAATTTTATTGCCTTTTAGATTATATTTTAGTTATGTGTAGGATGTGTGTCTGTGTGTGAGTGTATGCGTGTGAGTGCTGGTGCCCGTGGACATGAGAGGCTTCAGACCTCCTGGAGCTGAAGTTGCAGGTGGTTGAAGGACATCTGACATAGCTGTATCCTTAAGAAGAATATGCTGTGCTACAAATGGCTCAGGCCTCTAAACTGCCCATAATTTTTGTTTTGAGGTGGGTCTAGTCTGAACTACTAGACCCAAGTGGTCCTCCTGCCTCAGTCCCCTGAGTAGCTGGGACTATAGCTGTATACTTATATTGAGCACAACAATATAAGAATTTTTAAGGCTCTTGATACGTGGGCTAATACAGATAGAACAAGTGTTTCTGTCTGGTGCCTGGAGAATGGTCAGAATAATTCGTATTATACATGGTTGTCCTCACTCTAGAGGGTTCTCCAGGTAATGCTGTTATCTGTCTTATTTATGAGGAAGTAAAAAGTCCATGCATCTGCCTTGTGATATAATGGGTTGTCTTACAGAAGGTTGATGTAAGTAAAACAGGGAGGCCAGGGAAATGGCTGCACAAACCTAGAGACTTGAAATCCATCCGCAGAACTCAAGTAAAGGAGGATGGAGAACTGGCTCCACAGAGCTGTCCCCTGTTGTTCCCTGTGCCCATATGTGTGCTGTGCTAAGCAGCCCCCCCTACCCATTATCCACACAATAATAAGTAAACAAAAATTTTCAGAGAAGCCGAACAAACACCAAAAGAACAAGCACAAGGAGCAAGCAGCAGTGTGAGTCCTGATCTTGTTGCTCAGGCAGAAAGAGGCCCAGTCAGCCATTGTGTTTGCCGATTCCCTTCACGATTACAGCCCGAGCAGAACTACATTTTCCTGGAGGAATGTTTTCCCACACAGCTTTAAATGTGGGTTCACAAAGAGACGACGAGAAAGCCGGTCTTCCTGTCTGGGTGGCTATGTTAGCTACCAGAATACACTGCTTGCTCCTGGGGTGAACTGGGTTCCTGTTGTGGTGTGTTGGGTTCTTGGTTACCGTAGTCAACGCCACTGGAGGCGGGACGGTGTCTGAGCACCATTCTCAGTGCTGTTCTTCTTGTCCCTGCAGCCACAGGCCAGGTGCTGCGCTGCGACGCCATTGTTGACCTCATCCACGGCATTCAGATCGTCTCTACTACCCGTGAGCTCTATCTTGAGGACTCTCCGCTGGAGCTGAAGATCCAGGCTCTGGACTCAGAAGGTGACTGCACCCACTGCCCTTTGGCAGGCTCTCATCTCGGCCATAGCCTCTGTCGATGTGTCTTCTCATGACTAGCTGCTGTTCCAGTGGCGGGGTAGAAGCTGTCTCTGAGGTGGCTGTGTACACATGGCCTGTGTGTATAGGTCTTAGCTGCCTCTGGGAGTAAGTTCTTCTTGGTACCACTGTGTCAGGAGCTGACATCTGGGCAGTGGTGAAAGTGGAAGAGCTGCCCACAGAGGTAATGACCATACTGGGCAGCAGGAACTGTTCTCCCTGCTCTGTTAGGCTGTTTTTGATTCCCTAAGCACTCCAGACCTCTAAACAGGGCACCTGTGGGCTGCTGGTTCAGGGTATTGGGTGTCACTTCTTGACTGGTATGGATAGTGACTGGCTCTGGGTGGGGTTCTTGTGTGTGGCCTTGTCTGGTGGTCGGCAGTCTGTCTGGGCTGGAGACTGACTTCTTGGAAGGAGCAAGAGGAGTTTGTTGTTCAGCTTGTTATAGTTGTGACAAACACCTGAGATGAACAAGTTAAGAACAGGACATTTTTATTTTGATGTGTATTTTTAGAGGTTCCAGCCCATGTCTTTGGGCCCATGGCTCACCAGAGCATCATGGTACATTTAGTCACAGGAGATTTCTTACCTGCTAGCAGCCAGGAAACCAAGAGGTAGAAGGAGTGGGCTCCTGATAATCTCTTTCAAGCCCTTGTCTCTGTTGATGTAGCTTCTCCCTACTAGGTCTTAATTGCTCAAAAGTATCCCACCTCCCAGGAGCACAGCACCATGGTTGTTAACTAAGCCTTCAGTGCATGGTTGTCTAATACATGCAGAATCTTGGGGTGTGGCAATACACCCCATGAATAAACAAGGTATGTGCATGGAATAAATGGCCCAAGTCGGAAAATCCGGAATCCGAAATGTGTTCAGTCTTAGGCTTCTTGAAACACTTGGACGAGCCTATGTAAATATCCCCAGATCTGAAAACTACAAGATCAGAATCACCTCCAGTCCTAAGCATCTTCAGGTCATGACTGTTTATAAAGCATGGGGACAGCTGAGGTGGATGTGCAGGGTGCAGGTTGACAACTATATTGAGGAAGACATGGTAGTAGTGAGTATTGTGGGTTACCAGCCATGGGTGTACACTGGGCAGGTGTGTAGTTAGTTACCCTGTAGCTGAGCCAGTACCTGGATACAGGAGTCCTGCTTTAGGTCAGAAGTAGGCCATCTTGTTCTGTGATGGGCTGCATAGTGAACATGACAAGCTTCTCTGGGTGTATGTCTCTGTCATATCTTTTCACCAGGGACCTTATTGCTCCAGGAAGCCACATGTGATGCACCAATGAGTGAATGGGTCCTGATAAACTTTATTTATAAAAGCAGGAGGGGCCATACTGGCCCCAGGAATTATAGTTTGCTAACCCCTGATCTGTTTCTGCTTGAAAGTATTTAAAGCAGTATTTTTCTACTGAGACTTATATCAGTTAATTCACCTTGTTTTAATTTTTTAAAAATTTACCTTATGTATATTTGAGTGTTTGCATGCATGTATGTGCACCACATGTGTGGACTACCCAGAGTCCAGAAGTGGGCTTCCGATCACCTGGAACTGGAGTTACAGTCGTGAGCCTCTATGTAGGGGATGGGAACAAAACTTGGCCCTCTGTAAGAATAGCAAGTACTCTTAACCACTGAGCCATCTTTCCAGACCTAATTCACCTTTTTGAAAAGTAGGTTTTAGCTTAATTCACAAAATAGTGCCATCATCATTGTATCACTGTCTAATTTTAGAGCCTTCTCACCAGTGTAGAAGGAAACCCAAACCTGTGGATGCTCACTGTCAGCTGACCGTTGCCCAGCCCCTGGTGCCTGCTGCCACAGCCAGCTTTCTGTCTGCATTTCTTGTTCTGGACTTTTCCTGGAAGTGTGGTTATACGGCACAGACACAGTCTTTTGACTGTCACTAAGCCTGGAGCTTCCAGTTTGGCCTTTAGTACCATGTGACATGGAAGTTTGGGTTTCCACTTTGCAGAACTTTTATGTAAACGTGCTTTAGGTTCTCTTGAGTAAGCACAGATAAGTGGGCTGGAGAGATGGCTAGTGGTTAACAGCACTGGCTGCTCTTGGAGAGGACCTAGGTTTGATTCCCAGTACACAACAGAGCAGCTTAGAACCATCTCTAACCCCAAGTCCAGAGAACCTAACAACCTTTTCCAGCCTCCTCAGGACACTAGGTCCACATTCATACATATAAATGAATCTTTAAGAAGCAGCTGAGTGATGTGCTGTCGGACTGGCTTTCCTCAGCCAGACATACTGACCTTTGTTGTCTATTTTGGTCCAGGTCTCTTCTATGAGTGAACTTGACCCTTGTAAGCTTTGAGGACTTCACTGTCTGAGAAGGGTTGTTGTGTCTTCGCTAGATTCCTGGCATTACTCAACACTACCTCTGTACCTTAACAGATGTCCTGTGGGAGCCTGTGGGTGTCAGCCCCCGTGCTAGGCCACGAGCAAGTTGGGTAATGCCCATTGTGCGGACAAGGAAGCTGTGGTAACTTTCCTGGGGCAACATGGCCCATAGGTGGCAGAGTATGCTGTTGCTGCTCAGACTTGCTCCTGCTGCAGTACTTTTCCTGGCTGTTGGCAACAATCTGCACTCTGTGTAAACCGTCTGCCTGCTGTGCTCTCAGTGTGATTTGCCTGCCTGAAACTCTGTCCTCAGAGTATGTGTGCACAGGAGTGAAGGCCCCTTTAAGAGCTGATTCAGCCATAAGAGGGACCAAAGCTATTCTTGCTGGATTAGCCTAGTTATCATTGTTTTGTTCAATTTATATACCTGGGCAGGTCAGCCATTTGCCTGCCTGTCCTTCTGTGTCTTAGGGTTTTCATTGCTGAGAAGAGACACCATGACCAAGGCAACTCTTATAAGAGACAACATTTAATTGGGACTGGCTTACAGGTTCAGAGGTTCAATCCATTGTCATCATGGTGGGAAGCATGTCAGCACCCAGGCAGGCGTGGTGCTAGAGAAGGAGCTGAGAGTTCATTTTGATGCAACTATAGCCTGGAGAGGACTGATTTCCAAGAAGTTAGGAGGAAGGCCTCAAAGCCCACCCCCACAGTGACATACTTCCTCCATCAAGGCCACACCTACTCCAAAAGGCCACACCTCCTAATACTCCCACCCCCTTCCCTGGGCCAAGCATATTCTAGCCACCACATTCTGCATTCTCACAACATTTAATGCTATTAAGCAGGTTGTTTGTTGTGAATCAGACTCATATGTAGCCCAGGCTGTCCTCTATCTAACTCTCTATGTAGCAGAGGGTGACCTTCAACTTCAGGCTTCCTTCCTTTTGCCTCTTGCCTCCAGGATGATGGAATTATAAGCATGTTGGTTATAACTCTTCTCTCTCTACTACACAGACTGTCTAGTCTGATCTTTTTCTTTACCTGGACCACAAGCTTTCCCTAAGCTATATAGCTTCTTTTCTGCACCTGGATTCTCTCCTAGATCTTTTCATCTTGTTTCTCTAACTGTCCAGAGAGGCACATTCTGTCGTGTCCCCACCAGGCACAGCCTAACTTCACATGCCACATGTCCCCTTGCCTCTTCTAGAGGACAGCTTACTGACAATAATTACTTAGCTTATTTAGTGGTTTGCACCTGGTTTTCTGTGGTTCTGGGATTCGAACCAAGAACTTTATGCATGCCAGTCAAGTACTGTATGAGCCAGATCTCTGCTCCCTCATGATGCATCTTGACATGAGGTCTTCACTAGATGTGGCAACCTAATCTTGCACGTCCATCCTCTTGATATCTTAGCATTCTACTATGAGTAAATACCTGAGGCAATCAACTTTGAAGGAAGAAAGGTTTCATTTGGTTTATGGGTTCAGAAGTTTCAGTACATGGTTGTTTGACCCTATTGCTTTCCAGGACCCTGTGCAATGGCATGCCTCCATTCTCAGTGGTACCACAGGCTAGTGACCAAATCTTTGCATGAGTTCAAGTCTTTGGGATGTCGTGCTCTGTCTTAGATGTATTCAGTTTTAGGAACTGAAAATGGACTGAGACAGGACTCCTTAAGTGTTCTCCTCCTGCAGCGCTTTCTTCCCCCGCAGTTTTCATGTGGTCTTGGTGTATAAGACCTGAAGTAGGCATCAAGTCAGATATTTACTCACAGTAAATCATGCATTTATTTTAAAACAACGCTTTTGTTTTCCTATAGTTTTACTATTTATTAGTGATGAAAGCAAATTCACATACTAACAAGATGGGTGTGCTTGCTCTCTTTTACACAAAGAGTTAAATCCCAGCCGGGGCTTTGATACTGTGGGATACAGAGCTGATGAATATTCTGATTTTTGAGGTCTTCGTGCTGAGATTGCTGCTTTTCATAAATACATAGTGCAAGATGGGAGAAATGCATTTCGGGATATTATAGAATTCCCAAGCCAAAACTTACATACTGATTTCCTGTGCAGCTTCAGTTGGCAGCAGCCGTATTTTATGGTAAGGGAGAGATTGAAGCAGGTCTTATAACTCAGGCCGCAAACTCACTGTAGCTGAGGATGTCTCGTATTCCTTTTCTTTCTGACTCTACTGCACAGATGATGGGATTCTAGGCATGTCCCACTGGGCCTACCTCGTGGAACAGTTTTTAAAATAAAAATTAATAGCAATATAACCTCAAGGATACTAATTTGGTATGTGCTGTGAGTGGCAGGAAAATATGGAAAGTCTTTGTGTTCCTTAATTAGACGATTAAGATACTTTTAAGAGCAGAGTGCTTTGTACATAGAGTAAAAACACTGCATTTATAACACATGGTGGTCTGAGATCTGAGCATGATGGCATGCCCAGTACAAAGTGCTCAGTTAGCCTGATGTGGTTGCTCATGCTTTTAATCCCATCCTTGGGGAAGCAGAGGCAGGAGAATTTCTATGAGTTCAGCACTAACTTGGTCTATGCAGTAAGACCCTGTTTCAGTCAAGACAAAACAAAACGAAAAGCTCACCCAAGTCCACGTGTTGCATGTTCAGAACCAAGACGGTAGTAAAGCTATGTGGCTGAACATGTGACGTGACACACTTGAGTTTTCACTATTTTCTGCTCGCTACCCCAGGTAGAAATGTTTCACTGTTGTAGTTTTTTGTGGGGCCCCACATCCAGTCATGGTGACAACCCATGGTTTAAGAGCTGGGGATATTGCTAGCAGTGTGTTTCCAGAATCTTTCCTACACCACGTGCATCCGTGAACTGTAACTGAGTGTGCTCCAGATGTTCAGAGAGTCCCCCTCCCTGTGCTTGTGCTGCACCTTTGGGATGGAGGGCCTTGGCCCAAGTCGCTGCTGTCAGAAGCCCTGCATCCTCCAGGCCTTCTTGCTCAGGTGTTCCTCCTCCCTGGCTTCCCAGGAGAAATTTTCTCTTTTCTGCTGACTTCTCTTGACCCTTACTGGCCTCGGTGTTCAGGGCTTGTTTTATTTGTTGAGCTTAGTTCTTGGCTTTATCTTCCAGCTGCTTCTGGACTTTGGAGCCCATGAACATCGGACACATATTTGTTCATTTGAGTTGCATGTTTTTCTGTGGCTCTGCTGGTACTAGGACAGAAGTGGTTTGTCCTCTGGAGTCTGAATCCCTGGGTCTCCTGGTTTGTATCTCTTGGTGGTGAGGCTTTGGGGTCAAGGGCTCTGTGGGTTGTACACAGTGGGTGCTCATAGCTACTTCTCAAGTGGAGAAGCAAGGCTTCCGGCCTGGTCTTCTCCCTACCCCAGCATGTCATTCTTAAGCATGCTTACATGGTGCTGCTGCTTTCCTCACTCTCCCTTCCTGGAGGGCTCTGGGCCATGGCCAGGGAGCTGTAGTATGGCTTCCGATGGTTTATTTTGTCAGGAGTAATTAATCTTCACCCTGCCCACAAGATAGGTTTAAACAGGGCTCTGTGTTCAGAAGAAGCCAGGCTTGGCTTCATGCTCAACCCCTGCTCTCTGGAAGACCATAATTGTGGACTCTGGTGGAACAGTGCTGTCTGTTCTGGTGACATGGAGCCTTAGCGATTCAGGGTGCTGCATCTTTTTCACTTTCATGCATCCTGGAATCACTTCTCCACCACCTTCCCCTGGCTCCTGGTTTTCTGGGTTCTCTTGTTTCCTTTTCTCATTCTTTTTTTTTTTTTTTTAAATTGGATATTTTATTTAAATTTCAGATGTTATTCCCTTACCCCATTTCCCCCCACCCAGGAACAGCCTATCCCATCCCCCTTCCTCCTGCTTCTATGAAGATGTGCCCCCACTCCCCCACCTTCCCACCCTTGAATTCCCTCTCCCCCAACTCGGTGTTCAGCCTTCATGGACCAAGGACCTCCTCTCCCACCTATGCCCGACAAGGCCATCCTCCCCTACATACACAGCTGGAGCCATGGGTTCCCTCCCTATGTGCTCCCAGGCTGGTGGTTTAGATCCCGGGAACTCTGGTTAGTTGGTATTGCTCTCCTCATGGAGCAGCAAACTCTTTTAGCTCCTTCAGTCTTCTCTCTAACTCCTCCATTGGGAAACCCTTGATCAGTTCAGTGGTTAGTTGTGAGCATCCGCCTCCGAATATGTCAAACTCTAGCAGACCTCTAAGGAGACAGCTATATCAGGCTCTTGTCAGCATGTACTTCCTGACATCCATATCAATGTCTACCTTTGGTGACTGCATGTGGGATGGATACCCAGGTGGAATGGTCTCCAGACGGCCCCTCCTTCAATTTCTGTCCCACACTTTGTCTCCATATTTGCTCTCTTGAGTATTTTGTTACTCCTTCTAAGAAAGCTTTGGTTCTTTTCTCATTCTTAACCATTTTCTCCCTCTACCTGTGGGAGGCTAGGTAGGTAGAGCTGGTGCATATGCAGGGTAGGGCCATCCATCTAGGAAGGAGAGATGTGACTTGAGCTCTCTAGAGCCCAGCCCAGGTGGGATGCAGGATGGTATACTGGCTGGCAGAGAAAACAGCAGTTGGCTGTACCTGGTCTGTTTGTGCCCCGAGTTGCAGGGCAGGGTTTCCAGACCCCTCTGAGCATCTGTTGTCACTCTGGTTTAGCTCACACCCTGAGGGAGCACACCCTCAGCTGGTTCCATACCTGTCTGCACATACCGAGAGCCTGGAAGATTCCAGTCCATTCCCCACGCACATCCTTCTGAATTAGTGAAACTTTAAGAAGCCCTTAGTTCTTCTGACTCTTGAATCATTGCATCTGTCTTCTCTTCCTCTTGTGAGTGTGGGCAAATGTGGGGCGAGAAAAGGGCTAACAGCTGAGCCCAGAAGCCACATGTGTAGACACAGACATTCTATGAGACACACCCCTTGTAGGGCATTTGTCTCCCCTTCCCTCCTTGTGAGGCCTTCCTGCTCACTGGGGACAGTGTCTTTCTTTCTTAAAATTTATTTTGTATTATGTTTATGTGTATATGTGGGTCAGGACCTGGAGTTACAGGTGATTGTGAGCCGCTCAGTGTGAGTTCTGGGAACCAAACTCAGTTCTTCTGTAAACACAGTACACATGGCTTTAACCACTGAGCTGTCTCTGCAGCCTACTAGAGACCTGATCCAGTAGATGCATACAGTAAAGTTTTTGTTCTATTTTATAGTAGAAAGAAGGGAAGGGGTTTACATTGAGCCAAGAGGAATTCTCAGAGTGTTCTTGGATATATAAATAGCCACGGTCAAGGGAGACTGCCCACTAGGCTATCATATTGAATGACTGGCATTGATTGTACAGCCTAAGGAGATACAGGATACCCTCTTGTCTCCATCAGCATCCTGAAGTGTCAGCCTGCTTTGCTCTGCCATTAGGGAGCTTGAAATGGGCTGGGCTGGGCTGTGTGGGCTCACCATGGGGAAAAAGGAGATTCCTATGGTTCCAGCTGTGTCACAGAGAAAGGCTGTAAGGTGGTGTGCAGCTCATCTCCCTGTCTTATTTAGGGTTTCTATTTCTGTGAAAAGACACCATGGCCATAGCAACTCTTATAAAGGAAAAAATTTATTGGGGGTGGCTTACAACTATAAGTTGTTTAGTTCGTTATCATCATGGTGGGAAGCATGAGGGAATACAGGCAGACATAGCACTGGAGAGGGACTGAGAGGCCTTCATCTGGATCAGCAGGCAGCAAGGAGTGAGCTTCGAAAATCTCAAAGCCCACCCATTGACACACTTTCTCCAACAGTGCTGCTCCCCATGAGTCTCTGAGGACCGTTTTCAGTGAGACCACCATACTCCCCTTGCTCTAGTCTTCCCTGAAAAGTAAAGGCAAAGGCCACCATTCTCTGGATCTTTTGCTAAGTGTGGTTTGATTTGGTCTTTAAAGCCCAAGATTTATTAGTGTAGTCCTTGTGCGTATATATGTGCCTGTATGAGTTTATGTGCTCCATCACCTGCATGCAGATGCCTATAGAATGCAGGAGATGTCAGATGCTCTGCAATTGGAGTTTCAGGCAGTTGTGAGCCACCTGATGTGGATGCTGGGAATCAAACCCGGGTTTCGTGAAAGAGCAGCCAGCATTCTTAACCTCTGAGGCATCTCTCTATCCCCTGATTTGGGCTTTGAGATCTTGGATGGAGAAGGTGAATCCGTGTGCTCTGATTATACAGATCCTTCTATTTTATGATTTTGGTCTGAAATGTCTCTCATAGGCTCATGTTGAAGATTGCAGGTGCAGGTGTAGTAGTAGGTGCAGGTACAGTTGCAGATGCAGGAGCAGAAGCAGGAGTGTTCAGAGATGTGGCCTGGGGAAGGGAGGAGCTCATGAAGGATCTGGCCTTGTCAGTGGGTTGATAATTGACAGGCTTTTGAGAGGTAGTGCAAACTCAGGAGATGGACCAGGCTGAACAGGCCCTTGAGAGCATACTCGCATGGATTACACCTTGTCTCCATTTCCTCCTTCTGTCCCTGAGTCTTGATTCCAATATGGTGAGAAGCTTTGCCCCGCCCTCCTTTTATGGTCCCTGCTGCTGAGATATACTCCCACCTTCCTGTGCCTTGGAGGGGAGGCATTCTCTGTTCATGAGATGTCAAGGAGGAGGATTAATGACTTAGTTCTCAGTGGCCTCCTAAGGTGTCTATACCATAGAGGGCTCAAGGTTAAGTGGGAGGGACAGGCCTAGGTTCAAATCTTGGCTCAGCGTTTTATGGTAAGTAGCAAGTGTCACCATTCCTTTGAGCCTTAGTTTCCCTTTCTGAAATGGAGGTCATGGTGTGCACCTGGCAGGGGTGTGGTGCTGAGCACTGTCACTGTGTCTAGTGAAAGCTGCCATCTCCCTGTTCTAGGACCCTAGGGAACAAACTTATGTGTTTTTCCCTTTCTGAATTCTTTTACAGGGAATACCTTCAGCACTCTGGCAGGACTGGTCTTTGACTGGACAATTGTGAAGGATACAGAGGCCAATGGGTTCTCAGACTCCCACAATGCACTACGGTAAGAGGCTCTGTAACAAGGGCTGGCTGCCTTTGAGTAGAAGCAGGAAATTGGAGGTTCTTAGCTTCTTCTTATCAGTAAAAAGGCCAGGGTGCCATCCAGGATGCCTGGTGCTCACAGTGACTGATTGGGGAAGACAGTTTAGTGCCTCCCAAGCCTGCGGACGATTGGCAACCTCTGTGGCTCATGGTATGGACAACTGGTAGCCTCTGTGGGAACTTGTTAGAGAAGTTAGGATATTGGACTGGACAGAGAAGACACAATACTCTAGAAGAGGCTATCTTGGGGTACAAGGGACATGTGGGTGGCCCTACAGGGCAGTACTTCCTTGGTGAGCAAGTTAAAGTGTTGGGGTGGAGGAGGCAAGTCCTGGCTAAGAAGACAGGCCACTAGTGAAAACAGTTCCTAGGGTCGTCTGGGTCCCCAGCATAGAGTACAGACAGGCTCATAGGGAGGGGGCTTCAGAGCATCTGGACTCACTACACCCCTCCTGGCTGCCGTCTGGCCTGCCCACCTAAGACCTTTCTACTTTCTGGAAACTAGAGAAACTGAGGTTTGGAGAGAGTGGGCTTGTTGGTAAGTGATAGTGTTGGCATTTGCACTCAGAGCTCTATAGGCGGCTTTATCCAGCATGGGGGCTGCTGAGCCCATGCTGGATCAGATGTGTGCTTGACAGAAGGACAAGCTCCTCTGGTCAGCAGGGTGGCTTAGTGGGCAAAGGGGCTGATCACCAAGATGACTTAAGTCCCCAGGTCATTTTACATGGTAGGAAAGTTGACTCCTGCAAATTGTCCTTTGACCTCACTTGACCCGTGACAGAAACCCGTACGTGTGCATGCACGTGGGGTGGGGGTATTGGAGTAAATAAATGCAAAAGATTTTTTTTTTATTTCTTTCCTGAGTCATGATTTTACACTTAAAGCCATGGATGGGTTGTCTGTTAGCTGGAGTGGCAGCGGAGCAATTCAATCTAAAACCTACAGAAAACACCAGCGTAATTTAGAAAATGTTTCCCTAAATTACCCGAGGCCCTGTCATCAGCATGATGTCCTGTCACCTTTGATTATTTCACTGTGCTTTCACTACCATTAGGATATTTTTCTTGAGTATCTACAATAAAGTTATCAAGAACAGGAAATTGGGGCTGGAGAGATGGCTCAACAGATAAGAGCATTGGCTGTTCTTCCAAAGAATCCAGGTTTGGTTTTCACCATCCATGTATGTCACAGTTCTGTAGGTCCAGTTCCAGGGATCCAACACTCTCGTCTGACCTCCACAGGCACTGCATGCACACGGTGCACAGACATACATGCGGGCAAGGCACACATACAGAATAAAAATAAATAAGATATATTTTTTAAATCAGGAAATTTACCCACATGCGTGCTATCTTCAGACCTTACAGTAGCAACCCAGGGTCTCACATTGACCCTGGGTCACGTGTCTTTTTTGCCTGTCAGTCTGAGAAAGTCTCTTGGTCTTTCTTTGACTTTTGGAGTTTTGACACTTATGAACATGGACAGTTCAGGTGGTATGTGTATGATTCTAGGCACGAGATGTAGGTGTTGTGCAGAGTTGCTGCACTCTGTCACTGAACTACTGGATGATAAACCACAGCGTAGGGTGGTGCTGGGTTATTCTGGGGCAACTGCAAGTATGTCCTGCCAGTTGTTCTTCTTGTGCAGTGCAGGGGGGTTATTGTGAATTGCAGGTTGAAAGAGAGGCTAAGCAGGGACCCCACAAGCTAACCCTACTTGTCACAACAGGAGGGTTCACCATGTGTGATTTATTTCCTATGCTGATCTGCATTACTGATGCTCTTTGAGTTGGGAGCCTCGGACTTGCCTTTTAATGTGCCTTTTCCCTGTGGACCCAACTGATGGTCTCAGATTCCAGTGAATGTCATCATATATGAGTGTTGATATAGTGCCCAGTCCCAAGATCAGGAAGACATGTTTAAGTATTGCCAAGCAGAATGATTCATGATGTCAGCATCCCTTATTCTGGGGTCCAGCCCTCATTAGTAGACCCTAGTAATGGCGAATGCCACGGGATATGGGAAATTTCATGTTTAGGTCTCATGATGTGTTTCCCTTTCAGCATCCTCACCTTCTTGGAGTCTACGTATATCCCACCTTCCTACATCTCAGAGATGGAGAAGGCAGCCAAGCAGGGCGACACCATCCTCGTGTCTGGGATGAAGACTGGAAGCTCCAAGCTCAAGGCTCGAATTCAGGAGGCGGTCTATAAGGTGGGCCTGGGCTCCACAGTAGGATAAGGAAGATGGTGGACTACAGCTGGGGATCTAGGGTGCTGTGACTTTTATATCTTTCTGTTTATTTGATTTGTGTGAGCCATAGTGCAGGGATGGGGTTAAGGATCCAAGAGTCAGTGTCTCAGGGGTCACAACATCTGCTCTTCAGTCTTGGAGGAGTTACCTCAGTTCCAAGAAGTACTCCTCATCCTGAAGTAGGTACACACCTACCATCTGAGACTCAATCCTGGGCTCCAGCAGTCTCACATGTTGTATCTCCCTGTGCTCTAGCTGAGCCCTTGAGACCGGCTCAGTAGCCAGTTATGGATGGTTGCATCTCTCTCCAGTCAGTACAAGGCTTTTCTTGTCAGCCTTGCTTGGCAGCACCAGCCCAGAGTCCAGATCTATTAGGCTACAGGGGTGATGAAGCAAATTATGGAGATTGAAAATGGCTGTAAATCCACCAAGAACAGTCTAGGTATATTGGCATTTCTGTCAGCGAGGATCATGTCTGTCATTAGTTTTCTCCAACAATGAAAGCCACAGGCACCTGAGGAATCTGACACCAAGGGCACACTGGACGGGAGGCCCTGCCATCCTGTCTCAGTCTCTCAGGTTGCTTCCTGAAGACTAGGTGGGAAAGAGACTGGGGAGTAGGAACTGAGGACACACAGTCCTCCACTTCTCAGGTCGTCCTGGACCACTGAGCACTTGCAGAGTGACAGCTTGGGCTCTGGCAGCCACAGCATCCGTGGACATTGCTCTGGGTCTTCTGGGTTCCTTCTGTGTGGTTGCTGTCACTTTAAATCAAGCTGGAGTGTGTGTAAGGTACGGTGAGTGGTCATATGCTTTTGACATGACAGTTTTGAGTGCATCCTGGTCCCATACCTATGAGGTCCTCCTGGGTTCTGGGGTGTGGGGTTGCAAATGATGTCCTGTTTCTCCACATCCTACTTCTTTATTCCTGTAGGAACATGTGAGATGCCAAAAACATAACAAAACAAACAACAACAACAGAGTTCTGGGGCTTTAGCTGTAGCTGAGCCGTGGACCTCGCATGGGCTAGTCCTAGCATCAGTTCCCAGCACTGCATAGAAATAGAATAAATGGGACTGTAGAGATGGCTCAGTGGTCAAGAGCACTCAACTGCTCCTGCAGAGAGCCCAAGTCTAGTTCCCAGTACCTGTATCATTTGGCTCAAAAAATCTGGATACAGGGTGTCTAGTTACCCCTCAGGCCTCCATAGGCACTCATATATATGTGACACACACATAGAAACAGACATGTACATGTCATTTAAAAGAAAAATATTAAAAACAACAATAAAAACAAACCAGTGGCTTAGCAGTTAAGAGCAATTGCGGCTCTTCCATAGGACCTAGGTTTGGCTCCCCAGCACACACATGGCAGCTCATAGCCATCTGTAACTCCAATTCCAGAAGAACTAACATCCTCTTCTGGCCTGATTGGGAGCCATGAGTGTGGTGCACAGACATACATGCAGGCTAAACACCCATACACATTAAAACACACACACACACACACACACACAGGTACACACACACACACACACATACACACACACACACACACGGACATACACACACACACACACATACACACACACATACACAGGCACACACACTTACACAGGCACACACACTTACACAGGCACACACACATACACAGGCACACACACATACACAGGCACATACACACACACATACACACACACATACACAGGCACACACACACACAGGCACATACACACACACATACACACACACATACACAGGCACACACACACACAGACATACACACACACATACACAGGCACACACACACACAGACATACACACACACATACACAGGCACACACACACACGGACATACACACACACAGACATACACACATACACAGGCACACACACATATACACACACACACAGGCACATACACACACACACACACACACATACACAGGCACACACACACACAGGCACACACACTTACACAGGCACACACACACAGGTACACACAGGCACGGCACTATCACTGTAAAAACAAAGAACCTTTCTTACCTGCAAGTCCTATGCCCCCATTCCCCATCCCACCTCAAGCTCTTTCTTCTTTTCTCTGTGCTAAGAATGTTCGCCCTGCAGAAGTCAGGCTGCTGATCTTGGAGAACATCCTTCTGAATCCGGCCTATGATGTTTACCTGCTGGTGGGGACGTCCATCCACTACAAGGTTCAGAAGATCAGGCAGGGCAAGATTACAGGTACAGCTATGTCTCAGAAGTCATGTTAGATGCTTTCTTGTTTCTTAAAAAAAAAAAAAAAAATCTATTCACGTTTTATGGGTATGGGTGTCTGGCCTGAACATGGGGTTGGGGTGGGCTCTATGCACATGCAGTACTTGAGGAGGCCAGAAGAGGGCAGTGGATCCTACTGGAACTGGAGTCAGCTACTATGTATTATGACATAATGTGGGTACTGGGAACTGAACCTGGGTCTTCTGTGAAAAGAGCCCGTGTTTTTAACCACTGAACTATCTTTTCAACCAGTTCCCTTTTTGTTACCGTGATAAAATACAGGGCACATGAAGTTTTCCATTATTAAGTTTTCATGTGTACAGACCAGCGAGTGGCATCACATTCCTTTATAGCACTTGGTAACCATCATCACCATCCGTCTCCAGAACTTACCCATCTTCCCCCACAGAACCAACGCCCTCATTAAACACCCCCATCTCTCTCCCTTGCACCCAGTGCTCACAGACATTGTCTCATGAAGCTAACTGCTTTGCTGACCTCAGTTACGTGCAATCCTGTGTGCTCGTTCTGTGATTGGGTTGCCATTGACTGTACCCTCAAGATTAGTTGCTATCTACAGTATGTCAGACCACATTTCATCTGTCTGTCTTTGGACAGTCGGCATGGCTTCATTTTTTGTTTGTCACGAAGAATGCTGTGAACATAGATGTGCTTAGTTGTTGCTTTCAATTCTCTGCTTCATTTAGAGCGAGGTTGTTCTGCTGGCCTGCCTCTGACTGCTGAGAAAGGTTGAGCTTTGTCTCAGGTGGGCCATTTCTGCCCAGGCTGTGAGGAAAACATGATTGGCAGGAGCAGAACTATTCTGGAAATTCTCTGGTTTGGGGTATGTGTGTTTTAGAAGGTGAGCGTTGATGGAGCTGGCTCTCCTAGAAATCCCGACTGTCTAGTTCATAGGTGTAGGCGTGTGGCGTCAAAACATAGTGATCAGAAGATCTCAAGGCAACTGTGCTGAATTCGGGGTTGGCTCATCTAAAGGTTTCGGCCACATATGTCCACAGGTGACCACTAGAGTGGCAGGGCCACTCCAGGTGACACTTAAGAATCATGTAGATGCTGCTACCTACAAGCAACTAAGTCCTCCAGTTTCCTACATTGAGTTCTAGGTTAGGTGACAGTTCATGGATAGGGACCTGAGAGGTATTACCTCCATGAGCTGCCAGTGGTGTATCTGGTTGGTCATCCCTGGTGGGGACTGCTTGATCCATTTGAAGGCCCCTACTTCCTGCTTCTGCACCCAGTTCTCTGAGAACAAAGATGGAGGGAAGCAGGCTTGTGTTTTGTGAGTGTCTGCTGTGTGCTGAGCAGGTGACATCAGCCTTCTCCTTGGTGTCCTGTCAGGGTGAGGGTACTGGACAGGAGGATGTGTAGGAAGCCCAGCCTGAGGGGCCTCTCAGGCTTGATCCCACCCTTGTCCCCTCAGTACTCTGTAGAGAGACCCTGTCTCAGGAAAAAAAAAATCTGTGTGAACACAGATGTCAACCAGAAATGGTGTTGCCTTGAAGGCTAAGGACCTGGAAAGGGTGGCATTGTGAGTGACTGTCCTCTGAGCTAAGCACCTGATCTCTAGGGACATTCACCTCTTGCAAAAGATCATCCCAGCCAGGCCTGCATTTATACCTCTACATATAGAGGAGGACACCCCAGTATCCAGCTGCCCCTTGCCACCTGGCTGCCTTAACTGCATGGGCCTACAGGAAAAGCCCCATCCCTACTGGGTAAGGCTTTCCAAGTTCAACTGTCTCAGAGAGGAAGGCCCACAGCCCTGTAGGCAATGTCTCACCTATGATCTGAAAGGAAGTCCAATAAGCTCCTGGTTCCAGAGTGAACCTGAGTGGAATTGTGCCTTGGTTTGTCATTAGACTCTTGGGAAGAGAGGTGGTTATTACTAACGTTTCCCCTGAGAAGGGATTTTAGCCTCAGGTGGACGTTGCCAACAGTGTCTCACTGGGACCTAGCACCTCTGAAGCTCTGAGCAAGGTTCTGACAGTGCCTCCTACTAGGACTCAACAGCCCTGAGAGGGGAATTCATGACAACGCCCTGAGTAGGCAGAGACACAGGAAAACCTGAAGGTCACAGAGCTATAGAGTTCAACTGAGTATTGTCATCCCTCAAAAAGGAAGTCAGAAAACCAGAAGGGTACTAGCTGGGCTTTCTCCCAGCAACAAGATGGAGATGGTCTATTACACAGGGTCCATGAGAGATGAAGCTGCCCAGCTCAGGAGAGGAGGGAGAGCCAGTATGGCTAGGAGGTGCTGGGCTGGTATTTTAAGAAACTTACCCTAAATCAGCACCCAGCTTCACCCTTCTCTACTTCCTGACTGTTATGCGCGTGTTACCAAACACCTCACACGCTTCCACTGCCGTGCCTGTCATGTGAGCCCAAAAGTCTTTCCTTCCTCAAGGCCTTTTGGTAGCTAACATAGCAGTTTATGACCCAGAGAATTACGAAAGTCCAGAAACCTTAGAGGTTTGGTGACTTGTGTCACCCTAGAAGTTGAGGAATGAGAGAACCCATGAGAGGTAATCCCAGAGCCAGACAGATGAGAGCCCCATGCCCTTATTAGTTGGGTCCATGCCTGGGTGATAGGTGATGGTGTTGGCCATGCTTAGAGAGGCTTCCAGATGGATGCCTGGGAATCAGCCTGTCGCCATTGGCTTCCCAGGAGCAGAGCCCACAGGTGGAAACGCCACTATTTACTTCATGTGTTTTTTTTTTTTTTTTGGTTGGTTGGTTGGTTGGTTGGATTTTGTGTTTTGTTTTGTTTTGTTTTGTTTGTTTGTTTGTTTTTGTACTTCTAACACTGTCTTTTGGGTGTTACCATCATGTGCAGCCATTGGAACATCCTTTAACTTCCAAAGCTGGATTTAACTATTTTGTTTGAAAATTAACATCCAACTTACGTTAGCTGACATTTTCTTCCACAAATTTATGAAGCCTACAAGTTGGGAATTTCACGGAGAGTTTCACATTAAAGAAATCTGTGGCTGAGCATGGTAGTGAGTGCCTCTGATCAGGCCCTCGGGATGGAGCAGGCAGGTCATGAATATAGATGAACCTGGTGTAGAATACAGGTTCAAAGACAGCCGGGCTATGGATCAAGGCCTTGTCTCAAATAGAAAAATGTGAAGATTTGTTGAAAGTGATCAAAGAGACACGGCGTCTGAGTCAGGCATTTCCCGGTGAGTGCTTTGGCTTGAGTTTGTTGGTAAAGCCTGTTGACTGTTTGGATAACCGTTGCCTGCATCTGTGTGCTCCACATGAGTTCCTGTTGCCTGCAGAGGGAAGAAAAGGACATTAGATTCCTTGGAGCTGGCATCATGGATGATTGTAGGCCTCCATGTAGGTGCTGGGGAGAAATCCAACAAGTGTTTTTAATCATTGAGCCAGCTCTCTTGCCTCCAAACCTTCTAACTGGGAAGTGTGTGTGTGTGTGTGTGTGTGTGTGTGTGTGTGTGTGTTGTAGTGTATGATGGGTGGTTTTGTGCATGTTTATCTACATACCACCATGTGCCTGGTACCTGTGGAGGCCAGAAGAGGGTGTCAGAACCCATGGAACTGGGGTTACAGACAGTTGTGAGCTACCATATGGGTGCTGAGAATTGAAACTGTGTCCTTTGGAGGAGTGGCCAGTGCTCTTAACCACAGAGCCATCTCTCCAGCCCCAACCTATAAGAACCTTCTAATACCAAAACAGACAAACAAACAAACAAACAAACAAAAACAAGCCAGAATCACAGGCTTAGCCAGCAGAGCACCTCTGAGCTTCATCTCAGCCCAGCTCATTCTTCAAATTCTAGTGTACTCTCTCCACAAGGGCTGTGATGGTGGTGGCAGCTGCTGCTGCTGCTGCTGGTATGTGCGCACGCGCAGACTCCTGAGCTCCCTGTTCCCCTACTCCTGCCTCTGTGTTCAGCACATTTATGGGATTTTTGATACTAGGAGAGATTGAGGTTCTGTTGAAAGTTCCGACGTTCTTTTCTCACACTTCCACACTGATGCTGGCTCCTGTCATGTCACTCTCAGTAGGAAGTTGTCTTGCATTTTAGGATCTGGTGTCTTGCTAGGTTGCCCATGTTGGCCTTGATCCTGAGTCCCACTGAATGTCAGCCATCTCTTCATTTGATTACTATTAGTGACTGCAGTGTGTCAATAATGTCTCCTCTCGCCGTCCTGGATGGTATCCACTGGGCCACTCACTTAGGTTGTGGAGTCTTCTGCTGTACACTGTAACCCAAATCCATGCACTAGCTTAGAGGTTTTCTCGGGTTTGTTCATGCAGCGCCCAGGAACTCCAGGCTGCTGTAGTTCTTCAGCATCACACCCTGTAGAGGGTCCTCAAAACAGTAGCCATGGCTGCCACTCCTCAAGGGAAGTCTACAGCTGTCACTGTCCCGGCTAGTGTTTTCTCAACTTGACAGAAACTTAGAGCCATCTGGGAAGAGAGCCTCAGTGGAGAAGTCAGTGTCTTCAAACTGTAGGCAAGTCTGTAGAGCAGACTTGTGGGAAGGCCCAGCCCTGCAGGCAGTGCTATTCCTGAGCAGGTGGTCCTGGATGGTATAAAAAGGCAGGCTGAGCAAGCCATGAGAAGCAAGCCAGCAGGCAGCATTTCTCCATGCCCTCTGCTCAGTTCCAACCTCCAGATTCCTGCCTTAAGTTCCCTCCCTGACTTTCTTATAATGGACTATAAGCTATAAGTTGGAAGGCTGGAGAAATGGCTTAGCAGTTAAGAGCACTGGCTGCTTTACCAGAGGACCCAGGTTTGATTCCCAGCACCTATATGGTGGCTCACCTATACGGATAGCTCCATATCCGGGTGGTCTACCTCTTCTGGCCTTCATGGACACCAGGCACCGCACTAGTGCACAGACACAACACCCAGACACATAACTTAAAAGAAAAATTTGAAGCTGTAAGTTGAAATTAAATCCTTTCCTCTCTGAGTTGCTTTTGGTCATGGTGTTTATCACAGCAATAGAAACCTTAACTAAAACAGTCCTCAAATGACCTTTTCTATTCCAAAAGGCAGGAATGGGTACACAGAAAGGAGGGATGGGTCTGAAACAAGTCCAAACCCAGTAGGGCCAGCACTCAGTCCTGTAGTTTAGGGTCCAGCATCCCTTGCATGTGGTGATGGTGTGACTGAGCTCTAGTGGATTTGGGCAGCCCTGAGCCTGTGGCTTGCCCATTGTATCCCACATAGCCTGTCTCTAGGGCTGAGTCTACTTGTTGCCTACAGCTTCCACCCTCCTAGCATCTCTCAACATGGAGTCTCCATTACAACCTAGGCTGCATCCCCATGGCTTCGTTCATACATTGTTTTCACAGCGTCTCACTGAGTCTAGGCAGAAGTCCATATGACTCCTTAACTCTTATATCTCTTACACTCTGCAAGTTTGCTAAACCAGCATCATGGGGATGGTATTGTGATCTGCCGCCAGCTCAAGCAGTAACTAGACTGACTTGGCCTCAGCTGCTATGGTCTCTGAGTGCCTGGACAGTGGAGCACAGTGAAACAAATCACGGGAAAATGCTTTGCTAGGATGCATCGTGGCCACACAGTAACATACCTGGAGGGCTTGTGCAAAGATGCAAAAAACCCCTAGAGTTTAGTGCAGCAGGACTCAGACATGACTCTACACCTTTGCCCCTCCCCTATGTGAGGTTCCAGGTAATGATAGTCTAGAGATTGTACTCTGAGGACCTATGATCCAGAAGCAATCACTGGGGACTTTTTGGAATACATAAGAGATGCTGAAGGTAGGCAAGTTGCCTGTTTGTCCGAATCCCCTTAGGGGCCTTCATTGGCCATATTTCATTCCAGGACAAGAAGCGGTATGTAGCTGCAGCTCTTCTGACAGTGGATGAATGGCTGGTTAGGACATGCTAAGGGTACAGGGGAGGGATGCTTAAGTGGTTAGGCTTGGGGACACGGTGCTAGTCTGCTCCTAACTAGCTATAAAACCATATCTTAGTGTATGTTCTATGTTCGACGAAATACTCAAGGCTGTCTCTTGATGTGACACATGCTGGAGATCCAAGAGCACCAGCTGCTCTTCAGCTCTGCCTTTTGTTTGCAGCTCCCTTGGCTGCTTTTCCTCAAGGCAGGTGGACCCTGATGTGGCACCACGTGCAGCAGGAGGTAAGAGAGGAAGCCAAGAGTTCACGAGCCAGGCCTGCTCTTTTATAACAACCCTCTCTTTCAGGAGCTAACTAGAGTTCTAGACCTGCCTTCAATCTTTTCAAGGCCATGCCCTAGTGACCTAACCACTTTCTCCTAGGCCACATTGCTTTGTTTTTAATTTCTAAATCTTTTCAAAACTTACGTTTTAAAAATTCTGTATCTCTTTGTGAGTATATGCATTTGTGTGTAGATGCCTTCAGTGGCTTAGGCATCAGTTGCCCTGGAGCTAGAGTTGTGAGTTGCCCAAATGGGTGCTGAGTATTGAACTCAGGTCCTCTGAACTCTTAATCTCTAAGCCACCTCTCCAGCCCTCAATCATCAATCCCTGCCTCTCTGTCGGGGTGTGTGAACATGAGAATATGCCTGCCACTGGTCTGAGAACAACCTCAACGTTGGTCCCCACTGTTCATTTCATTAAAACAAAGGCTCTTATCCACTGCTAAATACATCAGGCCAGCTGACATGCAAGCCTCTGGGGATTCTCCTAACGTCCATCATGCCATAGGAATGCTGGGATTGCAAACACATGCTACTGCTGCTAGCTTTGTATTGGTGCTGGGTTTTGAACACCCTTTGGACACCTTTGAACATCCTCATCCTTACTCAGCAAGTGCTTTACACACTGAGCCATCCGTGACATGTTTTCTAGCATATGAAGTTTAGGTTCTTAAAGCAGTGGAAGTCATGGCAGACCATGAACTAGCTTCCCACCTGACTTGCTCAGTCCTCTCTAAAGTGGGAATGTCAGTAGTCCTTGTTCCTAAGGTTGTTGAGAGACAAGATGAGGGAAATTGGTCATGAGATGCCTAAGCAACACCAGAGCACATTCACTGTGGAGTCTGGTCTCACGTTCCCGTTCTGGGAAATTAAACTCCTGTCCAGCAGCTGCCATTCAAACCGAAGTGCTGTGTTCTCTGCCCAGATGGTGAAGATGGTGGGTTTCCCAGAACCTGTGATTTCCTGGGGGAATTATTCTCTGTCCTGGGCTCTTGGTGAAGGCATTTTTACAGAAAATAGACCCAGGGAGAGCACAGAGAGTAGTCAGGACAAGAGTCATTCTTTGCGATGGTAAGTTGAGCATCTGAAAACCCATAGGAGACCATCAGGTACAGCCTTTTTGGTAATACAGTGAGGACCTCACTGGGCCCAGATGTAGAGAAGAGCTTGCTCACTTCAGGGGATGGTCAGATGCTCAGCAGTGTTAGCATCCAAGCAGCTGTGTTGACAACAGGCCCCAGGAGTCAGGCTGAGATGGCTGTGTTGGTATGCAGCATTTCACACCTTCACTTTCCCTGATTTTCTCATCTCTCTTCATACAGAACTCTCAATGCCTTCTGATCAGTATGAGCTGCAGCTCCAGAACAGCATCCCAGATCCTCAGGGAGACCCTGCCCGTCCTGTGGCCATCCTGACACAGGACACATCAAGAGTCACTGCCATGCAGATGGGACAGAGCAACCTGGTTCTGGGCCACAGGAATATCCTCTGCTCTGGCACCGTGTCGTGCTAACTGCTTTGAAGCCAAGTTGTTTTTCTCCCTTAAAGCCAGCCAGTACTAAAAATAGCACTGTTTCCCCATCTGTCTGAAAATCAGAAAGAGCCTAAATAGCAACCCGCCGAGTGGAATTGCTCACCTCTGTGGGTGACTCACAGAGACTCCCAGAGACAGTAGTCTGGCAGAGGCATACGTCATTCCAGGCCTCTGGAAGCTTCTCAGGAACCACAGTCCCCTCAGAGAGGGCCTGGCAGAAGCTGTATGAATACTGTGTGAATACTGGCACATAGGTTGTTGATAATCCAAGATTGATTGTATGCCCTGTGGTCTCTGGTGTCCCTTGCAGAGACTCTGCTTTGTAGGGTAAATGGTACAGTAAGGGTCTTGACTCACTAACATCCTTGCTCTAATTGGCCTAAGCTAGGGGTTCTTCACCCACCTCTTAGTGCATATAGTATCTGCATGATGCTCAAACCATGTGTGTCAGGCAGAAAGCCTCAGCTGCTTTACCTTTTGTACCTTGTTTTATACCTTAATTAAGAATTCAGGTATCCGTATGCAAGGAGCTTCTAGGCTTCCCAACAGCACCATCTATGTGGTTGAAGCCGGGTACCTAGGTAAGTGCGGCTCCCTGGGGTTTCCTAGACATCGATTGCTTGTGATTCCATCAGTTTGAGAGATCGAAACATAAAAGGAAGGCCTGAGATTCAGGTCAGCAGTACATGTCTTAGCCAATATGAGAATGGCCCTGGGTTCAATCCTTTGGACCAGTCAGCAAAAGCAAACCCACAAAACTGAAGAGGTACTGTAGCTCTCACTCTGGCCACATCCTCTGCCATCAGTCCTCAGCCCTGGCATCATGCAGACCTGAGTGCTGCTCTGGGCCTGTCAGGGATGGGGATCCTGTGCTTAGCTGAGCATCTCTAGGTTGACATGACACTTGGCAGTACCTTGGCAGGGAAGAAGGAGGCATCAGAGAGAGGAGGGAACCACCTGTGGCAGTAAAAGAACCTGAAGCAGGTGGATCTGGGAACTGCAATGATAGCCAGCACTGAGACCTTTGAGACATAGGTGTCATGGGAGTTACCATGGCAGCGTTTCCTTTGGTCTGAGGCAACTCACCTATGGAGCTCTCTGCCAGAGTTCAGCCTGGAGAGCGGTGGTCAGATGGGCAGCAAGACCCCTAAGATCCTCTTGCCAGGGAGCTTGTGAGCCTCTGGTGGTGCAGCACCCAGTTGACAAGCACCCCTTGTGTGTCTCAAGGACCCTTTGTGTCTCAGCAGCATCCTTTGCCTGATTGGCCTGTGGTGAGACTTAGCCTCACAGTAGAGGTTGGTAGAAACAGGTGGCAACAGTGTGGTAAGAGCAAACACCAGAGCAGAGGAAAGACTTCTGGAGGGTTCATGGGAGGCAGGTGCTGTGTCAGACAGATCTTCTGTGGTGGAAAGAGCATCCTGGCAGAGTGAACAGTTTAGCTGGAGTTACGGGGATGAGAAAGGAAAACAGCATTGTGAGAATAGAATAGCTGTGCTGCATTGTGTGTGGAGACAGGGCTAGCTAGGTGCCCTCAGAGCCCAGACCCAGATCCATCATATCCAGAGCTCTCAGAAGCTTTAGCCTGGGATCCAAAACCTATTCGAGCTTCAGGCTAGACCTGTCATCCCTGAGAGCTTAGGTCTCCTGTGGCTATAGGCGAGACACAAGTGTCACCACAGGTTGCATGTGTTTCAGCCTCAGAGTCTACACTGCCGTGGTCTTGGGTGGACTTGTACAGCCTTGGGATAGACTTGTGTTGGCCAATAGATAGACCAGCTGAGGACTCAGCATCTAAATGAGCTGTGGCCTCAGGCTAGACCCACTGGAGCCTCAGGCTAGACCCACTGGAGCCTCAGGCTAGACCCATTGGAGCCTCAGACCTACTGGAAAGTTGGAATCCTGATTGTCACGGCCTCAGAGCTTAAACCTGCTGAGGGTCAGATTCTGGTGAGCCATGAGTGTTTAGGGTTCATTAGCATTTAGGGTTCATTAGCATGTTCAGTGTTGGTCCCAGGAATCAAAAAGATCATCTGTGGTTCTCTAGGTCGGGAATAATGGTAGCCATCAGATTCTGTACTCCATATATTCCCCACAGCTAGGCCTTGTCCTAGGAGGGGCCTGGTGAACATTCTGGGCCTTTTACATGGGTGTGCGGTGCTTAGATTCAGCTTCTCTCTCAGCCCTGCTGCCCTGGTATCATGAGTGTTGAATCCCTACTTCCTGTTCTAGGTTTCACAGTCCACCCTGGTGACAGATGGGTGCTTGAGACTGGGCGTCTGTATGCAATTACCATTGAAGTCTTTGATAGAGCCAGCAACAAGGTCTACCCATCCGATGTGAGTGCCCTCTGGGATTCTGCTGGGGAGGTCATGTGGGAGCAGGAACAGCCAAAGCCACAGGGTTCCCACATAGGCAGACCAAAGCTTCCTGACACTCCTAGGGCAGTGGAGATGTCATGAGATTCATGGAGCACTTCAAGACACTGATAGGCTATGAGTTGGCATTATCCCCTCATGCAGGGTTGGGGGTAGGTACCACAGGCAGCACGGCCTGTGGATGGTATTGGTGGGGTGGCGGGGAGGCTCTCTGTACATTGGCCCCTGTTCCTTACATGAAGTCCCAGAGGGTAAGAGTCCATTTTGCTTTGGAGAGGGTCAGGTGTCCCGGTGTGCTTGCCACCTTCCAGAAGCTGTCAAGTGATCAAGGCTACTAAGTTTAGCTTTTTGGCTTTGGAAAGGCATGGTAGATGAACTGGGAAGTGGTGGCCATTCTTCTGTCCCTTGAGAGAATGTCCCAATACCCTCACACGGATCACACAGTCACTTGCTGTGGTGTTAGAGGTTTTCGAAGGAAGCCAAGCTCATTTTTCTTTTGTAGAGGTCTTTCTGTCCCCTGTTGAACAGTGACTAAGCCAGTCACTATGTTTGAAGCTGGATTTCAGGGACTCAGTTCTCTTTTTATATTCTGGTTCCTTCTTGCAACTCTTGCAACCTGGGAGAGTGACAGTAGTCTGTCAGCTGCCCTGAGCGTCATTCACTCAGCTAGAAATGTGATGTTGGGTCTTGGGGTCTGCTTGTGCTCAGTAGGGAGGGGTCAGAACACTGGGACCTCATTCCTTCTGCCTGCTTTGTTTGAGAGGCTTTCGGGCCACGAAGGCTGTCAGCCTGGCCTCGCTGCCACCTTGAAGCTCTCCCAGTCTCTTGATACCATAGTCATCTTTTAGACGCCCCCTCATCCGCTCTGCTTGCCTTTTCAGAACATCCGAATTGAAGCTGTGCTTCCGGCTGAGTTTTTTGAGGTTCTGTCATCTTCCCAGAATGGGTCTTATCATCACGTCAGGGCTATCCAGAGCGGCCAGACAACCATCAGTGCAACCCTCACCTCTGTGGTGGACCAGGTAAGCTGATCTCAATCAACCCGTTTTTTATGTCCTAGCTGGGCCCCCTCTGAGGGTAGAAATGTCAATTGGCAGGTACTTTGCCCCAGGACCCACCTGGTGCCACTGCTCTGATACCCAAGGAGACTGTCCTAGTTAGGGTTTTTATTGCTGTGAAGAGACACCATGACCACGGCAGCTCTTATAAAGGAAAGTATTTAATTGTGCTGGCTTACATTTCAGAGGTTTAGTCCATTATCGCCATAGTGGGAAGCATGGTGGCATGCAGGCAGACATGGTGCTGGAGAAGGAGCTGTGAGCTATACATCCAGATCCTCGGCAGCAGGAAGAGAGAGTGACAGTGTGTCTGGCTTCAGTATTTGAAACCTAATAGCCCACCCTGGGCGACACACTTCCCTCCAACAAAGCCACACCCACTCCAACAAAGCCATACCTCCTAATAGTGCCACTCCATATGAGCCTATGGGGGCCATTTTTATTCAGACCACCATAAGAAACTTTCCCACATGGTGCTTGAGCTCCAGGTGCCCTTGACTGTCCAGAGCCTGTGGGTATGAGGAAGTCCTCCTGTTACCAGACTTCTTTTTTCACCACCTGTACCTATTTCTATAAAAATGCCCTGCACTTTTCAAGATCAAATACAGAATTTGTTTGGGGATAGCATGGCAACAGGCCCCCTGGTACTTTATCTGTTTTGTCTGCTCAAGTCCTCCAGACTTTGGTTTTGTCTTGTACAGAAAAGCCTCATCAGCCTTAGTGGGGAGCAGTAGTCTACCAGCTGGCACATTGTGTGTTCCCTTCCTACCTCATACAAGCCCTCCAAACCTATGAGAGGCAGCTTGTGGAGAGATAGGAAGGACCTATGATGCAGACAGTGGTTCCTCTGTCCAGTCAGCAGGTGTCTCCATCACCTGCACTGCTGCTCTGGGTTTTGGATAAGATGTTCCAGGCCTCAGTTTCTTTATCTGTAAAGTGGGAAGAGTGACATCAATCCTGTGAGGGATACTCAAGGAATCAAATACATAGAATTTACACGAGTTGCCATTAAAGATCTAGAGTAAGCCTCGCTGCCAAGCCTGCTGTCTTTTCCATATTCTTAGGAGCACAAAGCTACATTTTATGGCCTGTTCCTCAGGGAGGGGCAGTGTCTGGGTGACAGGAAAATAAACCTAGTGATAAATGTGGTTGCCATGGTGACAGCAGCAATCTCATCCTTGTAGGATGGAGGGGTCCATGTGCTTCAGGTACCTGTGTGGAACCAGCAAGAAGTGGACATTCATATCCCCATCACACTCTATCCCAGCATCCTAACATTTCCATGGCAACCAAAGACAGGAGCCTATCAGTATACCATAAAGGTAGGTGAGAGGTTGCCTTTGGGTGTTTTCTTTGGGATGTTGGTTGGGTTTTTTTAAATTATGTTTTATATGTTTATTGAGACAAGATCTAAACTATGTAGTTCTAACTAGGTTGGTTTAGAACGAACTCTCCTGATAAGTCAGCCTTTGGTGGGTTTTCTTGATTGATGATTGAGCCCCTGGGCATGTGGTCCTGGGGTGCATAGGAAACCACTGAGTAGGGCACAGTGATGCACTTAATCCCAGCACTCAGGAGGCAGAGGCAGGCTTAACTCTGAGAATTCAAGGCCAGTCTGGACTATATAGGAAGTTCTAAGAGAGCCAGGCCTACATAAAGAGATTCTGTCTCAAAACAAACAAAAACAGAAAGAAAGAGAAAGGGAAGGAGAAAAAAAAAAAAGAAGAGCAAAGTGTACACCCGAGCCAGCAGCACCCTCATGGCCTCTGCATCAGCTCCTGCCTCCAGGGTCCTGCTGCCTGAGCTCCTGCCCTGCCTCCTCTCAGTGATGTACCTGGAAGCGTTAGATGAAATAATTCCATTCTTCCCCACGTTGCTTTTGATCCTGGTGTTTATCACATTCACAGAAAGTAAACAAAGACAGTTAAAACACAGAAATCGAATATAGGTCTGAGTTCTGCTTAGCAGTCATTCTTCTAAAAGATATTATTTTTTTTAAGTAATATGAATATAATTATAGGAAAACCTGAATTCAGGTGGAACCATCACCCTCCCTACAACATGCTCATCACTAGTGCCTCATGGTGCTTCCAATCCCATATGGTGCTGGGCATCAGGGACTGCGCCCAGCTAGGGCTCCAGCCCCAGTAGTCAGCCTGGTCCCATCGCTCCTCTGGTCTGCCTGAAGAAATGGTGACAGGTATCCTGTGTGCATTGGCACTTGCACACTAAAATATGTCACCTGAAAGTGTGTTCTTGACTCAGGGTTTCAGGTTGATCCCTGAGCTAGAGGAAGAAGGCCTGTCATTCACTTCACCAAAGATGGTTAGGAGCAGGCAGAGCTGTGTGCTGGACGCGCTTGTGTCAGCCCCAGAGCAGAATTCTACTGTAAGCTCCATGACCAGGGAGGTTTCTGCCCAGGTCTGAGCTCTGGTCATAGCTGTGTATTTATTTGTATGTCAGTCCCCAGGTCCCCAGAATAGGAGATCTCGAATGGAGATGGACGGAGAAAGTGAGGAAATGTTGGCCTGTGTGACATTTTTCCATGGGCGGGACTTTGGCTGTGTGTGTCGGTATGATTTTGAATGTATGAAATGTGTGTACATGGCACACAAATGTGTAGTATATTTAAGAGTGAGCCCATGAGTACGTGTGGTGAATTTATGGTGTCAACATAGGTGAGTGTGAATGAATGTAGGTGTCTGATGTGACTGAGTGTGAGGAGACATGCGAATGGTGAGTGTGAACAGGTGTGAATGTGTGGCAGTGGACATTTGTGAGCAGGCCAGTGCATGTGTGAGCGTGTGTGTGTGTGTGTGTGTGTGTGTGTGTGTGTGATGGGCAGATAACACCTGGGTATGAATAGATGAGCACATTTGTGTGATAATGAGCGAATGAGTGAGAGAGAATGCACACTTGCCCCGACCCTGTATATCCCCAGGCAGGGAGGGGCAGGGCATTGACAGGTCCCATGGTCATTTTCTTCCTAGGCCCATGGGGGCAGTGGAAACTTCAGCTGGTCTTCATCAAGCTACATGGTTGCCACCGTCACTGTCAAGGGTGTCATGACCACAGGCGGTGACACTGGCCTCAGTGTAATCCGGGCGCATGATGTTCAGAACCCTCTCCATTTTGGGGAGATGAAGGTAAGATGGTGGCAAGACATCCTGTGGAGAGCCTCAGGACAGAGGTTCCAGCTGCCCCTCTCACCTGGCCCTCAGGCTGTGTTCAGAGGTCTTATTCCTCCCCCAAGTGGTTGTGCTATTGGGGGGCAGGGGGTGGGGGGGGTTGATGGGCCCATCCCAGTTCTGATCTCAAGGAGTCAGGCCCCAGATCAAGAAAAGTCCACAACAACAGCCAGAGGACATGAGTAACCACAGAACAACAGTGGAAAGTTTCCCACGCAGAAGTCAGGACTCTGAATTAGGAGGGACGTCAAGGCTGGACTAACAATTTACAGAGGAAGAGGGCTTCCTGGCTCCTCTTCCCTTGCTCTCTTAAGGTGCCAGTTCAGGTGTCCTGTTACTGGTATTTGACCCTGACTGACTAAGAGCCCCAGTTGCTGTCAGGCGGGGTTACTCACTGTGTCTGTGCTCCCCTTCTTACCTCGAGTCTCATAGTGTGTCCAGTTCCAGCCTCCTCTTACATTAAAGGGGTGTAGGTATTCAGTGGGATTCACACACATTTGTTAAACATAGGTTTATCCTCAGTTACAGGTGAATCTACCAGGTCTGACAGAGGAAGTGCAACTACCCAATATAGGGATCAGTTGTGAGTCCTTTGCTTCAATCCCTTCCTCCTCTGTAACTGGCACCAAAGGCAGTCCTCAGGAGGCAGTGTGTGCCACAGTTAAAACTGGCTGCATAGCTACATGGAATATGATGGGCAGTTCTCTCTTTCTCTAGGTGTATGTGATTGAGCCCAGCAGCATGGAGTTTGCCCCATGCCAGGTGGAGGCTCGAGTGGGTCACACCTTGGAGCTGCCCCTGACAATCAGTGGCTTCATGCCTGGTGCAGGCAGTGAGGTGGTCACCCTGAGCGACTGCTCCCATTTTGACCTGGTGGTGGAGGTGGAGAACCAGGGTGTGTTCCAGCCATTGCCAGGTAAACCAGTAGCAGAATTGGGGCCCAGATGGTATGGGTTATCTGTGCACATCAGAGGGGCCACATACTTAGAATGGCCTTTGTCCTGTGTTCTTGTCCATTTTGAATCCTGCCTGGTGTGTTTGATGCCTTTGTCAATCTTTGTTTATGATCTTTTTCTCTTCTGTGTCTGCAAAGTGTCTCTTCCATGCCTGAGTGGAGTCTCCTGCCTACATGTATATTTCAGTTCATGAAATGCAACAGGTGCTCACACTATAATATATACTTGGGGTTTTGATTAGTTCAATTATAATACTTGTGACAGGCCCAGCCACTCCTGAGTACATTTTTCTCAGCCTCCTGTCTTGGGGATAGAATTATTGGTAGTGACTGTGACAGTATCAGCTTACATGTGTGGAGCAGGCAGTTTGCCTGGCTGACTTTGTTTAGATTGTACACCTATAGCAGGAGGAGCTGCTGGTGGGCCATGTATCCAGTGAAGACACTGGGGCAGCTTAGTTATTTACAGCCACATGTGGCCTGTGCAGGGATGGGCACAGACCTGCAGCTCCAGTTTCTGTGATCCATGGCCTTCCAGAAGTGTGGCTCCAGGTAGGGTGAGGATTTGCAGCTTACAAAATCTGCAAGACTCTTGTGTTATGTGTAGGAGCAGGCTGTGGACAAGAACAAAGCATTCAGTGAGTGAATGTGCCCAGGCCATGACCCAAGGTGGACAGTTCTGGTAGGGATTGTCTCATGATGAGCCTAGAATGTCAGGACCTGTTCCATCATAGAGGGCTCAAGCCTACAGGCTGGGAGCCATTGGAGATGTTTTAACAGAGAGGGATGTGAGTCTCTAGCAGCATATGCTTTCCATGTGGTTGTGTGTCCTGTGGTTGTGATGACATCCAGAGCTGTACAGAGGAAAAGGACATCTCTAGAGTGTGCCCAACCAAAACCACTCGCTGGTGGCCTTAGAGAATCTAATCTTTCCCCGTGTTAGCTATTGTGAATGGAAGAAGTGGCATTTTGAGGGGGAGGGACCACTAGCAGCCAGAGATGGACTGTCCCATGTACTGGCCCCATGCCCATCCCACAGAGCAAGTGTAGGGCACTACTCATCCTTTGGGGGAAACCCAGGGCCTATAATTCAACATTCCCAGAGCTGATAGGCCTCTTCACTTACTGGCATGATGTTCAATCTCTCTGAGCCTTGTTTTCTCGATGGGTCATGGGAAATGGGTGCAAGAGTTCCTGCCTCCTGAGAGGACTATACATGGACAGCCCTCTGAACATCTGGAGGGGTTTTCAGGGAGTCCAGGTTCTGAAGACACCAGTCAAAACAAATCCTATGTGGTTAGAATTGCCCTTAGAAAATGCTGGAATCTCTCTTAGTGAACAGGTTGTTGGATGGGAATTTTTGGGACTCACCAGGCTGGGGCAATGGATGTCTTACTGGTGAGGGCCACCCTAGGGCACACATGACCCTGGAGCAGGTATGGTCATCAGGATAAGTTAGTAGAGTCAGCTTTTCCAAGCTTGGGCACATAGCAGGACTTTGAGGAAGGAACTATAGCAGGTTCACTATTGGACAAAAATAACTATGGACTGGAGCAAGTGTTTGCAGATCATTCCTTAGTAAGGATCAACATCTAGAATATGTAAAGAACCTCTGTGTGTCAACAGTAAAGCATAGAGATTCAGTAATGCACACTGGACTTGAGCAGATATTTCTGCGAATGTTACATGTAGTAGTCACTGTTGTAGGAAAAGATGCCCACGCTCATCAGTCACCATAGAACTTCAGAGCAAAGCCACCAGGAAAGGGCTGGAGAGATGGCTCAGTGGTTAAGAGCACGTGCTGCCCTTCCAGAGGACCAAGGTTAATTTCCCAGAACCCACATTATGTACCTCACAACTGCCTACAACTCCAGTTCTGGGGGATCCCACACTCTCTTCTGGCCTCCACGGGCATCACATGTGTGCACTCACATTACACACACACAGTTAAAAAATAAATCTCAAAGAAGAAACACACTGAAAAGTACACCCACTGGGACAGCTACTAACACAGCTAACACAGCAACAGAAAGCATTAGGATGTAAGGAACTGGGCTCCATGCTCTGCTGGAGGATGTTAAAGCCAGCCACACTGGAAAACAGTATGCTGGGTTCTCAAAACCTTTAACAGAAGCAGTATGACTCAGGAAGTCCCACTTCTAGTCATAGACCTAAGGTTATTGATGTGCGAATATAAAGATGTCTTTGTTAGCCTGTTCACACGGCCAGGTAGCTCAGTAGAGGAGTGGGCATGGGGCATGTTCAGCTCTAAGATGGAAGTCCCGTTGTGGTACCTCGCTGAGAAGCCTTGAGGATATTGTGCCAGGTGAACTAACCAATCACATGAGGAAGTGCTATGTAGTTCTACTTAGGTGAGCTGCTTGTTAAGCAAGCTCATAGAGACAGGAAATAATAGCTGCTGTTAACACTAGACATTTCAGTTTTATAAGTCAGAGGGGCTGAGTGGGAACTGGTGGTGGGACCTGGACAACCCTGTGGCCTGTTGCTGTACATAAGAAAGTTGGGGTGGGATGATGATGTTGTTGTTGTTGTTGTTGTTGTTGATGATGATGATGATGATGATGAACAACAACCAGGTCCCACTATTAATCTCTGACCAGCCTAGAAGACACTGGAGAGCAGGTTGGCCTTGAACTCAAGACATATGCCAGCCGCCTCTACCTCCAGAGTGCAGGGATTAAAGGCCTGAGCCACCGCGACTGCTCGCCCCACTTTTGAGATGAGAAGTTTATATGTTGTGTACTTCACCATAATTCAGATTTGTTCTAGTTAGGTTTTCTGTTGCTGTGTTAAATACCATGACCAAAAGCAGCTTGGAGAAAGGAAAAGATTTATCTGGCTTACCGTTTACACTCCATCACTGAGGGAAGCCAAGGGAGGACGCTGAAGGCAGAAGCTGAAGCAGAGACCGTGCTGCTTACTGGCTTGCTCAGCCTGCTTTCTCATGCAGTCCTGGACCACTTGCTCAGAGGTGGTACCCCTCACAGTGGGCAGGGCCCTCTTACACCAATAATTAGCCAAGGAAATGCCCCACAGACTTGCTCAACTTGCCCACAGGCAGACCTGATGGAGGCAGTTCCTTGACTGAGTTTCCCTCTTCCCAGAGTAACTCATTTGTATCAAGTTGACAAACACAAACAGCACGACATTAATACATTTCGTGGAAACTTAGTTAAAATTTGGTGGGGAAGGCTAGCACAGATGAAAAGCGCTGCTAGCAGGGTAAACTGGGAGACACTTCCTGCACACATGCATGCCTGCACACGTGTATGGCACTGCTCCCATCCCTCTGGTCACAGCCAGAAAAAAATGCCAGAGCTCACATCGGTGTTGTGTAGCACAGCCCAGACTACAAGCACCTGTGATGTGCATGGTGGCATGAGAAAGTTGTGCTGTGCGTTCACCCCCACCGCAGAACAGCATGCAGAAATGTGGATAAAGGTGCCTGGCCATGAAGACTCAGGGCTGTGGGGAGGCAGGCAGATCAGCACAGCCCACGCTCTCCACACCTCTTTATTTAAGGCTGTTCTGATGGAAATGGGGAGGAGCCGGAGACCAAAGGGGGCTTTTAGAGGAGTCTTGGGCTGCTGGTAAGCTCTCTCTTGACCTGGATCCTGGACTCAGGGTCCGTTAAGCATATGGGGGAGGTGGGAAGCCATTGCTAGTTTTATGTGTACCAGAATATATATGAATCATACTTTGCTTTTGTTTAATTATGTTTTGTGGTGCTGGGGATGGAACCCAGAGCCCTGTTTGTGCTGGGCAACCATTTTACCACTGAGCCTACAACTCTAGCCTCTGGGAAATGTAATTGATAACAAAATCAAGTTGCATATGAAGAACAGAATGAAAAGGGAACCTTGGCCTGCCATGCCTTTTCCTTGAAGAACAAGTTCATGTTATGATTTTGTTTATGCAGGGAGGCTGCCACCAGGGCCTGAGCACTGCAGTGGAGTCAAAGTGAGAGCTGACGCCCAGGGGTCTACCACCCTCCTTGTCAGCTACACACATGGCCGTGTACACTTGGGTGCAAAGATCACTCTCGCTGCCTACCTGCCCCTCAAGGTGAGTTGTCCCTGTCCTTTGTCATCTGCCCTGTCTGTTCTCCATCTTCTCTTTAGTGTTCCTGGAGGTTAGATGATGGCCTCTCTCATAGATCATGTGCTTTTTTTTTTCTCTCCAAATTGACAATAAGCTAAGGCCATATGGGAGGGAAGAAGAAACCCCAGTTGAGGAAATGCCCCCATCAGATTGATTTGTATACAAGTCAGGGGGCTTTGAGTAATGATTGTTGTGTGTAGTCCTGAGTTGTATAAAAAGCAGGGTGAGCAAACCAAAGAAAGTTCTTCCCTGGGCTCTGCTTCAGTCCCTAACTCCAGGTTTCTACCTTGAGCTCCTACCCTGACTTCCCTCCCTCATGGACTGTGGTTGGGATGTGTAAGCCAAATAAATCCATTCCTCCCCAAGTTGCTTTGGTCATGGTGTTTATCACAGCAATAGGAAGCAAACTAGAACAGACCCCAAGTGCTGTCATTGGTATCTGTGGGCAGGCTACAAGTCCCTTAGCATCACAACCACTCTAGGTCCATAAGAACAATAACTTTCTGTCAAAAACTCTGTGAGTTTTCCCTTTGCTTACTGGAGACTTTGAGGGCTGTGCGGTCTTACTGGCTAATGCACAGTTTGTTTCAGTTAGTGTGGAGAACCTGCAGAGTGCTGGGCACTGTTCTTTGCCAAGTGCAACACAGGCCTAGAGACTTGCATGGGGTGCCTCTGCACACTGGTGAGGAAGATAAAGCCAGGTGTGGTGATGTACACCTGTAAATCAGCACTCAGGTGCCTGAGGCAGGAGGATTCTGAGTTCCAGGCCAGCCTAGACCTGGTCTCAGTGATGAGACCTGTCTCAAAAAAGAAAACAAAACAACCCAAATAAACAGGAACACAAAAGGGAACGGAGGAGAACTTGGGAGCAAGGACATTAAGCTAGCCCTGACCATGCTGGCCAGGGGCTCCTGAACCCTGCGCTTTGCCTGTCTGCAGCTTTGTTTCCTGTGAAAGCCATCTTCTACCCGACGGCCCACCAGCATTCTACAGCAGAGAGCAAGCCTTGAGCATGCTGGGCAAGCACTTGACCACATCTCAAACCTTTTTATTTTTATTTTGAGATAGTTTTGCTAGGTCACCCAGGCTGGCCTCAGACTGCTTCCTAAGTAGCAGGAAATGTAGGCCTAGGCCTTCACACTGGCTAGCTTTTGTTTTGTAGAGCACAGTATGTATGTGTGTGCTGGGGTGGGGGCTGGAGAGATGGTTCAGTGGTTAAAGCAGGAGCTGGAGAAATGGCTCCGTCATTAAAGCACTGGATGCTCTTCTGAAATACTGAGCTTCAATTCCACATAATGGCTCACAACCACCTGTAACTCCAGGCTCAGAATCAGAGCCCCCTTTGTCATCCATGGACACATATAGTACACAGATATACATCCAGGCAATCTACTCATGGAAAGTAATAATAATAATAATAATAATGATAATAATAATAATAATAATAGTGGCAGTGTGGTAGGATTAATGTATATATTCAGTATTGTGTCTGACATTCAGCTTTTGGTAAGTACTGTGTTGGGACTTGTGCAAGGTGCATCATGCCTCCCCAGAACCCTCTTTGTGAATATTAATGTGTTGCTGGCTCTTACCTCTGAGAAATGAGCATGAAAAGCATGTTTTTGTTCATGAAGTCGTTTCATATAGTCTGTGTTAGGATAGATCCTAGGTACGAATTTACTGGGGTTTATTTTCTTTTTCTTTTGAGACAGGATCTCTATGTAATCCTGGCTGGCCTAGAACTTGCTATGTAGCCCAAGCTGGCCTTGAACTCATAGAAACCCACCTGCCTCTGCCTCTGCCTCTTGAATTAAACTGTGCACCACCATGCCCTGCACTCTAGTGTACTCTCCGTTCCAGTGAGGACCTAATTCTTCCCGAAGCCCCTAACTCACAGCTGCCCTGTGCATGATGCCCATGTGCAGACTGAATTTCAAAGAGGACACGGGGTTTGCCTGACAGTCCCCCAAGCAGGGTGGGGACCTTACTTCTGGATGCCTAGCATTGCCTGGCCACATCCTCCCAGCGTAATGCTAAGCCTTCTCCTTCTTTCTTCAGGCTGTGGATCCCTCTTCTGTTGCTGTGGTAACCCTGGGCTCCTCAAAGGAGATGCTGTTTGAAGGAGGCCCCAGGCCATGGGTCCTGGAACCTTCCAAATTCTTTCGGAATATCACTTCTGAAGACACAGGCAGCATCAGTCTGTCTCTCTTAGGCCCTCCAGCCTCCCGGAATTACCAGCAGCACTGGGTCCTCGTGACCTGCCAGGCCTTGGGTGAACAGGTGAGTGGGCGGCCACCCTTAGTCCCATCTTGCCTACTGGGAGAAATAGAAAATCTACTCAGTCCTCAGAGAGCCATGAGAATGTTGTTCCTCTTACCCAAGGACAAGGGAGTCTCAGGCTCAGTGAGGTGGCCTGCCAACAGAATGGAATGTGGCCGTTGGGTTCCCCGGTACACATCAGCTTTCTTAAAGCCAGCCTGTCGGAGTGGCCTCCTCTTTCCCAGGGCTTAATAGTATCCCCCGTCTACTGTTAGAGGGTAGGGGTAGAAGTTTGAGACCAGGAGTCACAAAGCCCCATGTTTCAGGGTTGGGCAGCTGTCAAAAAGGATTGTGACCTTGGACCTGGGTTTGGCATACTAGCTTGTTCTTTCAGGATTCGGAGGGATGTGCCAATGCCTGAAGTGTGAACTTCTAGTTGTTTCAAGATAGGGTTTCCCTCTGCAGCTGAGGGTAGCTTGAATAAACGCCACTTTATTACTATGTAGCATAGGCCGACCTTGAACTCACTTTGCCTCAGCCTTCCAAGTGCTGAGATTACAGGCATAAGTTATTATGCCCAGCTTCAATGATTTTAGAGTTTGGTTTTGGTTTTGTTTGTACTGCTGGAAACCAAAAAATACTGGAAGGTTAAGAGTACTGAACCAAGTGTGTCACATCCTGAGTTCCCACAGGGCCTGCATAGCTGGACATAATACCCTTTTCCTCAGGCCAGGCCAAATCTGTGGGCCTTGTGCTCTTCTGGCTTCTGATAGATCTGTTTCTGAGAGTCCCCAGACAGGAACAGAAAGCAGGCAGAACCATGGACCGAAAAGTAAGAGCGAAAAGAATGCAGATTCAATCGAAGGTTCACTGTACACCCTGACAGCCCCCTGACACCAGCAATCCAAAGCAGCCTGCTGTGGTCGAGGGAGTGCATGGAGAAAGGCCCACTAGAGGAGCTAGAAGTATAGGACCCGGGTTCAGTTCCCAGCAACCAGCAACCACATAGCAGCTCACAACTGTCTACAACTCCAGTTTCAGGAGATTCATGCATGACACGAGGTGTGTGTGTGTGTGTGTGTGTGTGTGTGTGTGTGTGTGTGTGTGTACGTGTGCACATACGTGCAGGCAAAATACCCATATACACAAAATAAAACAAATCTTTTTAAATAAAAGGAGCAAGAAATGCATAATACCAAACAAATAATAAGACTAAGAGTAGCCACAAATTATCTTGACTTGTCTGGTTCATTGGGGTCCTCCTGCCTTTGCATGTAGAAGTTAGATTCTAGGTCAAGACTCACCTAAGGCATACACTCTGGGCTTCCTCACTTAGGGTTTCATGGGCAGACAGCTTGCTGAAAGTCAGGAGGTGCCTCCCTCCTCCCACCTCAAAGCAGACTCTTCTGTTCTCACAGTTGTGTGAGGCTGAGGATGCTCACTCCCTCAGAGGCAGCTGTTAGCTGTATTGCATATAAAACCCAAGCCTGCACTTGACTTCGGAGGCCCTGCTCCAGCCACAAGCGGGCCTTTCTGACAGCTCCTCCCCAGTCCTGTGTGCTCTTGCATAGCACATGCAAGTGTTGAGTGTGGCCTCCTTTAGCTCGGAGGAGCAAGTGGGCATGGAGGCGGATGGTTCTACCTGCGGCTCTGTTTCTCCACAGGGCTTTGTCCTGCACAGTCCCTTTTCTGACCCATTTCTTTACAGTTAAAGTCTCAACCTTCAGTGTATAGATTCCTACATCTGTGCTTCACCTTGATGGGTGTAAAGTTAGCACAGTCTTCTCTTTCAAATGTCCAGTACCAGATTCAGCTATGGGGTTGTCCTGATGTCCTGGGGAACCACAAGGCATCGCTGATCTGCCTCTTCTCTGAGATGTTGGTAGATGGTAGCTTGGGTATAGGCAACATCACTGTCCTACAGAAATTAAGTCTCAGTCCAGAGAGGAGGGACTACACTCGGGTGTCTGACTCCTCCTCCTGTTCCTTTAGGTCATTGCCCTGTCCGTGGGGAACCGGCCCAGCCTCTCTAACCCCTTCCCTGCTGTGGAGCCCACTGTGGTGAAGTCCGTCTGTGCCCCACCATCCAGGCTCACTCTCATGCCTGTCTATGCCCTCCCGCAGCTGGACCTGTCCTGTCCATTGCTGCAGCAGAATAAGCAGGTGGTGAGTATGGCCACTTTTGGGGAGGGAGGAGACATTGCTTAATGGACTGACAAGAGAACCTTAGCTCCCTGCACTCATGGCCTTGAGTGTTCTGAGAGCTGGGATTCCATATGCAGGCACCTGAATCTCAATAGCCAGAGCTATGTGGGGCGTTTCCATTTGCACCTTGTATGAGGGAATCCAGGGCCTGCAGAGGCGGGAGACTTTCCAAAGTCCAGTTGCATAGTTGGTCCCAGCTTACAGAAAGACATACTTAGCTTCTGATTTTCTACGTTATGGGGTGGAAAGGTGACAGGCACTTGTTAGAAGCCAACTTGGAGTTTTGGTCTTTTCCCAGGCTTAGTAATAGGGGATTCATCTTACCTTAATGGTGTGGCCAGTGGAGCCAGTCACAGCCACAGTCAGCTTCAGCACCAGAAACTGATGCTCTGTGGAGCTCTGCACTCCATAGCCCACTCAGTTCCATGTTAGAGTTACAGTCTTTGTGTACTGTCAGCTGATGTCAGTGGCTGTCATGTCAGAGCATATGTGGGTCAGACTGGCTGAGGGGGTGGGGCACAATAGGCTGTGATGTGTTAATTCATGATGGGTTCATTGTGTGTGGCCTCATCCTAAGTCCAGGAGCTTCCGTAGTGGCCAAGCAAGACAACCCCTCAGGCCCCATCGCTTCTGATTCTAGACTTGCTGTTGCCCTCTGCTGGGCACACGAGGAGCTGTAGAGTCCTTGTGGATTGTCCTGTGGTTTCAGCTGTTCCTGTGGGGTGTTGTCATTGTGTGTAGTAAGAGTGGGATTGGGAGCTGTGAGGAGAGGGGACATCAGCATTGCATTGTCACAGGACAGGGCATTTCAAAGTATCAAAAGGGAAAGAAAGTCCCTGGGGCCTTCAACCAGTAGCTATGAGGTTAACACCCACAGGTTGGCTTCCCCAGAAGCTGGGACTGGTCCAGTCCTCAGTTCTGGAGTCTCACAGCTCAGGGCCCTGAGCGTATCTACCTCAGGGATGTAGGAGAAGGTAGCCCCAGCCCTGCATGGAGGAAGTTAGTCATGGTTTCCTCATCCCTCCAGCACATCCTCCTGGTCCTTCAGCACCAGGTTCTGGACCAACAGTGTTGAGGAAGGTGAGGAGCTACCAGAAGACAAGAGGGCCACTACAGGAATGCTATAGAGAATATAGCTGGGAGGGCCAGTGCTGCCAGGGAGGAGGAGAGCCACAGAGGGGTGGGAGGAGGAGCTGGACAAGGAGATGATCCCCTAGTGGAGCTAAGGGGAAGTCCCAGGGAGGCAAGCCAGCAAGAGCAACAACAGCTCTGAGGTCAGCCGTGGTCTCTAGTATCCCTCCTGTGCACGTGGTGGCTAGGCCAATTCTGTGTGCTTGCATCTTTACATCATAGCCTCATTTCCCCATGACCATCTCTGCGGTGGGCAGAGTTGGAAATGCAGGACCAGCTTTATCCATCTCCAAACCCAGCAACTCCTCCTAGGGTCTGTGTTTTCCCTAAGCCATCTCAGAGTAGGTACTGTTCACCTCTGTGCACCCAGGCCTCCTGCACATCTGAATGAACCTTCTGATGCTGAGTGTGTCCACAGCCTTTCTAGCTGTGGGGCAGGTGCTGTGAGCTGGGTCCTGGTGGGTGAAGGACAGACAGCTTTGCCGTTGATCCACACATCTGTTCCAAGCTTAGTTAGGAGAGCTGTACAGCTGTAATGCCTGGGGCTGGAGGACTAACCTTCATCTCTCCTGTCGGAGTTAAGCACAGCTGTTTCCCCTGCTGCTCTGGGTGGAGCTGTGTGGTGGTTGTGCCTTCTCTGGCCCTTGTTCATCACTGGAGCTGAGAATAAACACTTCACAGACCCTCACTTATGTCCTTCACTTGCTTCACTTGGGCCAGTAAGGGTGGTTTACAGCAAGAGATACATCAAGGAGTAGGAAGTGTGGTAGGGGGATTACAGACTCAGAGCCTGCAGGTGGCTCAGCCCCAGTGTCTGCTTGGTTTTTGACCTCAGATTGTGGTGCTCAGAAAAAGATTTCTCTATCTCAACTTGGAGACTTGTTGAGATGAAATCCTGTACTCACTACCTGCTTCAAGCCTTTTTAGCTTTTTCTTGCACATTTACGGCATGAACTGTATCCATGCATATATATATCTATATATATATCTATATATATATCTATATATATCTATATCTATATCTATATCTATATCTATATCTATATCTATATCTATATCTATATATATCTCCTATCAAATCAGTCTGGGCAACCCTCCCTCTCAAACGTTGGGAAGCTTCAGATAGTTCCCCTGCCATTCTTTATGTAATCTATTATTCTGATATCTAGTTGCCCCCCTGTGCTGCAGAACCCCAGAGCTTACTGCTCCCCGTGTTCAGCGCTACTTCCCAACCCTCTGCCCCTCCCCTCTCTTCTAAGCCTCAAGTGACTCCCGCCTGTTCTGCTCTGCTTCTGTGAGATCATTTTAGCTACCACACATGCGTGAGAGCCCACATCACCTGTCTCTGTCTTTCCGTCTCTCTCTCTCTCTCTCTGCCTGGTTTGTCTGCAAGTTTTACCTTTTAGTTCACATCTGTTTTGTGTAATTGTCCTTGGTAGAGGGAACAGCATTGTGCTAAGTTTGGAATCTCAAGAAACATCTGCCTGCTGGGCTCCCTGCCAGAGGCAAGAAGCAAAATCAGTGAAGATGTTTCACTGTGATTCCAGCATGAGAGACCGTTGGCCTGTGTTCAAACCTCACCTGCTGTGGGAGTCAACCATTGCTGGTGGTGGAGGCCAGTGATGGATTATGTGACTGGATGTAAGTCCAGAGAGTAGCCATGATACATTCTGTCTTTTCTGCTTAAAGCTGCTTATGGCTTACAGTTGGGCTCAGTGTCAATGCCAAGTCCCCTCTGTGGCCTGTGGAGCCTTGGGTTCCTGACCCCCTAGCTGTTCTTACCTCTGACTCTATGCCTTTCATGGTTGAATATGTTGTCATGCCCCCTACCTGCTGTCAGTGCTTGGGGCTTGGGGTTTGGATAGGCTGAGCCCTGGGGCTTGTAGCTTCCCCCTTCCTGGCCCCATGCCTTCCTCACTGCCTCTGCCTGCCCTCATTTCTTTTTTTTTTTTTTTTTTTTTTATTTTTTTTTTTTTAATTTATTCATTTATTTTTACTGCACATGCGTTGGTGTTTTGCCTGCATGTATGTCTGAGTGTGAGGGTGTCGAATCTTGGAGTTACAGACAGTTGTGAGCTGCCATGTGGTTGCTGGGATTTGAACTCAGGACCTCTGGAAGAGCAGTCAGTGCTCTTAACCGCGGAGCCATCTCTCCAGCCCCTGCCCTCATTTCTTTATCAAGATTCTCCTTTGTCTTTGTCTTCAATTAAAGGTGTGGCATACCTGACCCTTCCTCTCAGCTCTCTCACTCCCAGGTTCCTACAGTGACATATCACTATAGAATTTGCTTGCCTAGTTTAATCTCTGCCAGTTACCGCTCAGCAAGCAACCATAGGTAAGTGACCAGCAAACAGGAGCACACTGTCCCTGAGTCCCTCTGAGAGGCACCTTTGTGTAGACTTAGGGTCACTAAGACAGCAAGAGCATGGGGAGTGGGTGTTAACCAGGAGAGCATTGGCCTTCATGTTGAGCAGTCTGTGTTGCTGAGCTGCAGCAGGACCAAAACCATATCACATATATGTGTGTCTTCCCTGTCTGTAAGCATTGGTGAGGAGGAGGTCAGCAAGGGTTCCTGGTCTGTCTGCAGCCAGACTGGGTTAGTCCAGAGCTGCCTTGGACTGAATGGTAATGGCGTGACTGTGGAGCTTGACTCAGAATGGGCTACGTGTTGTTGATGTCAGCAAGAAGTAATGGGCCTTGGACACAGAACTGCCATGTGATCCATCAGTCCTTGTGTTCCCAAGCCATGAGCTGGCTATTCAGGCGTGGCCCCTGCGATTTATGGTCCCATTAGGGGACCTTGAAGAAGATATATCCCCAAGGTGCATCTAGGTGCAGTATCAATTTAGTTTTATAGCTCTTCAAATCCAGAGGCCACCTAGGACGTGTTTGCAGAGTAAATTATTGGCAAGGTGAAACACCAGAATGGAGTCAACCAGTGGGACTGATTGACTGCAGTCAGTCCAGGTCGGGTCCAGGTCTTCCAGGCAGGTCAGCCAGTATTTCTTTTACCAATCTTGGTTGCTATTATGTACCTGGAGACTAATTAGTCCAGGATTGGGTTGAGCTGGTGCCTAAGGAGAAAGCAATGTCACAGGAAGTCCTTGGAGAATCTGGCCTGCTGTGTTCCACTCTAAGCCTGTGAGAGTGTGAGCAAGTTCTGGAAAGAGTCTGAGCCACAGCGTTTCATCTCGTAAAGTGGGAAAGTTCCAGTCAGCCTGCAGGCATGCTTGCATAGACCTGATGTCTTTCCCAGGAAAGCACCGATTTTCTACCAGAAGCTGAGAGGAAAGGTGAGATGTCTGGGGAAAGCACTGTAGTCCCTGCCCACACTCAGAGCTCTCCAGCTTGTGCCCCGCCCAGTTAAAACCCTTAGTGTGCCCAGTTGAGGAGTCAAGCTGCTGACATGAAGGACATGAAGGAGTGTTTTTTAAATTGTAGCATGCTTAGTCATGTCTGGAACCAGGAGAGCTACAAGAAATTGGAGAGGGGTCCTGGAGGTAGAGGCAGGAAGCTTGGTGCAACATCAATCAGGATAGCCATGCCACAGTAACAATCCCCACCCCCACAGCCATACATCTCAACTGTGCAACATAAGCTCAGCTCTTTCCTGCACGGTGCAAGAGTCTCACAGTGTCCATCAGTAGGTGCCATTGTACAGAGAGTTTGTGCTTGGGCCTCAGAGGGTCCTCTGGAACTACCACAAATCATTTGTCACATCTCACTAGACTTAGTGAGTTACCCTAAGGTGACAGAGGATAGTTCTTCCTTCTGGGCTGTGCCTGAATGGATTAGATCAGCTGTAAGCTATGTTAGAGCCCACCCCATTTTGCTACTTCAGTGTGAATTACAGTGTGAATTTGATTCTCCAAAATGACAGTACAGGATTCACATTTAAAATTCATATTTTAAATTCATATTTAAAACTCCTGGAGCTAGAGAGATGGGTCAATAGTTATGAGTGCTGGGTTCAGTTCTCAGCACCCACATGATGGTTTATAACTATCCTGCCCTCTTCTGTCCTCTGCAGGCATGAGGCTTACATATGTGTATGTAGGGAAAACAGTCAAACACATACTTACGTACATACATACATACATACATCTAAAATACATTTTTTTAAAAAAGAGTCCCAGCAGATGGGTTCTGGTTCCTGCCCTGACCAGAGCAGCCAAAGATGGAGACCTTTCTGCTATCCTGAGCAGGAAGAGCTGGAGCCTAGGGTCAGTCTAGATTTAGGGAGGTACCCCTACCTCTCCTTGACATGCACCCTGTGTCATTTTGTTAGGGAAAAAGGGGAGTCCTTATCACCCATGGGAAAAAAAGGAGCCAATTTGAACAGGACTTTGGATACATGAGTGGTGGCATTCCTGAGTGTTGGTTATGACTTATCTCTGCCCTTTCATCAAGACTATCTGAGCCCACAAGTGACACTTTGGGTTCCAAGGCATACCTGTGGCAGACATTAGTGCCAGAGTGCTAGGTGTGGCCACAGCATCTGATCATTGTTTCTTTTAGGTTCCAGTATCCAGTCACCGAAATCCCCTGTTAGACCTGGGTGCCTATGACCAACAGGGCCGCCGATTTGATAACTTCAGCTCTCTGAGCATCCAGTGGGAGTCCTCTCGGCCATTGCTGGCCAGCATTGAGCTTGACCAGCCCATGCAGCTGGTATCCCAGGATGATGGGAATGGCCAAAAGAAACTACATGGTGAGCCAGGTCTTTAGCTAGTGGGCCTGGAGGCAGAGGAGATATGAGAAGACCTAGACACACAAGAAGATCCTACACTAAGTTCATGCCTAGGACCTCAGGTGTCTGGGGCTTTATTCAGAGTTGAACCATGAAATACAGAGAGAGCTCATCTCCCTATCCCTCCCTCCCTTTTTGAAATGGAGTCTAACTATAGCAGTAGCTGGCCCAGAACTCACTATGTAGACCAGGCTGGCCTCAAGACACTGAGATCCACCTGCTTCTGTCTTTTGAGTGCTGAGATTAAAGACATGCCTTGACAGCTGGCTACTGTTCCTTTTTTTATTTTTTAGATAAGGTCTTCTTCCTATGCAGTCAAGCTAGCCTCAAACAGGTCTTCCTGTCTCTTGAGTGCTGAGATCTCATGCCTGCGGCAGTACACTCAGCTTCACTGTGTTTCTTTAATCCCATTTAGGCATGTGTGGTAGGAACCAGGGGCTCGGGAGCCAGAGCAGTCAGATCTCCTGCCCCAGGTCCCTTGGCCAAGCTGTGGCAGTGACAAACTTCCTCAGCAGCCCTGTGTTGAGCTTGTCCTTTCAACTTATCTCAGCAACTATTTGGGGCCTATTAATCTTTACAGGACTAAAAGCCCCAGCAAACTCAGTAACTTGTTTCAAAACTTGAAACTGAATCAGCAGCAGAATGAGGTGGCTCCAAGGTAACTACAGGCCCTGTGGCTGATATTTGTTTCTTGTCTCAGGTTTGCAGACAGTTTCGGTTCACGAGGCATCAGGAACCACTGTCATCTCTGCCACAGCGACTGGCTACCAGCAGTCCCACCTGAGCGCAGCCAGAGTGAAGCAACGGGTATCTCCCAGAGGACACAGTGGGTGGGCCCATGGGCAAGACCAGGATGGCTCCTGGTTTTGTGTAGATTCTGTCTGGTGTCTGAGGCCTGGACCTCCCTTGCTGGAGATCATTTCCTGCTTAATTTCCCCCAGCATCTCTTGAGGGCTTTAGGCAAATGTGCTGCCTGGTGGGAGGGGATCGTCCCCAAGAATGGACCTGTGTGGATGATACCCACCCTGTCAGACTACCCCCAAGCTGCTACTGAAATGGTGTGGAGACAGTAGGTACTTGTAGACAGGGAAAGTGGGAGTTTGCACCCTAGGGAGCCAGGATGCTGAGACAAAGAAGCTTCCTCTGGGAGAAAGTGGTCCCCATTTGGAAGGAGGTGGCCTACTGAGGCAGATGTTCACTTATCCCTGTCCCAAATGCCTTCACCCCATTCCATTCTTATCTCTTGTAGAACCTGTTAGTTTTTGAGTGGCCTCACTGGGCTCTCCTCTGGAGCCTCACACCCCACAGACGACATTTTAAGAACTTCACTTATGCTTCTGACCTCTGTGGGGGTGGGGGTGGGGTTCTCTCTGCCTCCCAGGAGTCCCCTGGGTGCTAACACTGCTTGAAGCTTCCATTCCTGGAATGAGGGCTCTACCTGGAGCATCTAGCTCCATTCTTCTTGGAGGGAGCTGGTGATGTCTGTGGTCTTAAGGATCTGACAATGTTGGCCTTTCTCTTTCAGCATGACCCTCTAGTACCTGTGTCAGCCTCCATTGAGCTTATTCTTGTAGAGGATGTGAGGGTCAGTCCGGAAGAAATGACCATCTATAACCATCCTGGTGTTCAGGTGTGACCCTTTGCCCACCACCCCCTCAAGTGAGAAACTGTGCACTCTTTGCCACCCAACCTGACCCCTTTCATCCCCGCATCTCCCTCCAGGTAGAACTCCACATCACAGAAGGCTCTGGCTACTTCTTCCTCAACACAAGCACCCAGGACATCATCAAGGTGGCCTACCAGGACACCCGGGGTGTGGCTATGGTAAGCCTAGGCATCAGGATCCCAGCTGTCTGCTCAGGTTGACATTATTCCAGGCCTACCTGGTACTGAGCAGAGCCTTGAGATTCTGAGTCGCTCTGAAGTTGTGTGGTTCCTGTACCACCTTTGTGCTTTCTCTTCTGTATCTGCAATTACCCGCACTGTTAATTACCTAATTCTTCCCTTTCAATCAATCTTCCATTCATCTTTTAATTATTCTTTTATTACATAAGTGGCTTTGTGGTAACCCTAAGAAGCTTGCATTTCAAAACTTCTCCTGTTCTCTCTTCAATCCCTTACCTCTCCACAGTTCCCACTTCACCCTCTCCCACCTCTAAGGACAAGGACCTGATTGGATCTCTGGCATGGAGGAATGGAACACCCTGGTTCCTCCATGCCCCGAGCTGTTCTTTCTTTTTGTATTGTTGTGTAGTCCAAAGTTACCTTGCTTGTACTTTTAGCTTTTTTATTACACGGGATCCTCTTTTTCTTTTCAGTGGTTTAGTTTTATCTTATGTGTATGAGTATTTGCCTGAGTGCAGATATGTGCACCAATGTATCAAGTACATGCAGTGCCCTCAGAGGCCAGAAGAGGGTGACAGATAACCTAGAACTGGAGTTATGCTGAGTATGAAAGGCCATGTGGATGTTGGGAACCAAACCCAGATCCTTGGGAAGGGCTGCCAGCCACTGCTTTTAGTCACTGAGCCATCTCTCCAGCCCCTAAATGTTCTCTTCTTAATAGAGTCCAGGAAACAAATAAAGAACAATCCTAAATATCTACACATGTGTCTGATGAGGTATTTATGCAGCCACTAAATGAAAAGTTCCTCTTGAAAGGAGGTCCAGAATGACACCCACACACATTGTCAACACTTGCCTAATAGGGCATCGCCACTGCTGGGCAGCTCTGAGCCCAAACTCTGCTACCTCTGTTGAAAGTGTTATTGGCCTCATTCCTAAAGAGTCAAGGCTCCCCTGACTCTGAGGACATCCAAGCTGACAGGGTGGATGAAGGGCACGTGGCTTCAGCCCATGAAGTCTGGTTGGCAGGCTGGCTGTGACTCCCATGCTCTTTACTTTTGACCTTGCCTTGTTCCTGCAGCTGAGCCCTGGAAGGCTAGCCCAGCACAGGAGGCACTTGTGATCCAGGGAGGGCTATGACCCAGGCTGTGACCTAGGCCTAGTACTTCCTTTCAGAAACACTGAAGCATGTTGCCACTCCCACTCAGGAGCTGATGGTATGACATCAGTCATGTGCCAGTGTTTGTAGCTCCAACTCCCTACATTTCTGATGCTCCTGATTTTTGCCTCCACCTGCTTTCTTAGCCTATAAATCACAGAGTTAATGGGCCTAAGCTGGACAGGTATACATTGACAGGAACCAACTGGTGGGAGGAATGTGACTGTAAGTATTGGACTTGAGGGTTAACTGTGGTGCAGGATATCAGGAGCTGGTGGGGACAGAGATAAACCAGAGGACATGGGATTTACAGGGGATGTGGATGGGTAGCAGTGTGTGCCTCTTTGATGCTGGCTCGTATGTCTCATCAACTTCATGTGTTTCGTAGAGGTTCTTGGTATGTTACAGATGTGAACAGCCACTCCCACCATCATTAGAGTATTTTCATGCCTGGGAAGGAAACTGTTCAGCTTCCTGTTACCTTTGAGTTCTTCCAGACTCATCCCTTATCCCAGCTTTTACCTACTTGATTACTTAACTCTATAGATTTTCCCATTCTGCACAGTTTCAGTGAATGGAATCATGCAGCATCTGGCTGTGGCCCTTGTCTAACATGTCTTCAAGGGTTATCCACGTTGTAGAATGTTCCAAAAGCTCATTCCTCTTTATAGCTGATATGGCTATGCACCTTTCCTTTGTTCATTCATCCATTAGTTGATATTTGGTGCCAGGACCTCATGTAGCCCAGGCTGGCCTGGTGCTAGATATGTAGCTGAGGATGTCCTTTAGCCAAGGAGAATTGAATTTCTGATGTTTTCTCCTCTCCAGTTTTGGGATCACAATTGTATACTACCACGCCTGTTGTGTGGTGCTAGAATCCAGCTCAGTGCCTCCTTCATGCCAGGTGGGCACTCTGCCACCTGAGCTACATTTCCCTAGTGTCTGACTTTACTATTGAATAATACTGCTGTGAACATTCATGTAGCGAAGGATTTTTTGAAAGATTTTTTTTTTTTTATATGTCCAGTCCACTGGATTTTGAGTTACAGATGGTTGTAAACTGCCATATGGGTTCTGGGTTCTGAAACTGACCGCTCTGGAAGAATAGACAGTGCTCTTAACTGCTCAACCATCTCTCCAGCCCTGTGTATGTTACTTGTATGGATATATATCTTATCTCTGCTTACATGCCCAGGAATGGTAACTTTTGCATAGAACGTTTTGAGGAACCACTGACTGTTTCCTGTGTTCCGTCCCACCAGTGGTGGATGAGGTTGCCAGTTTCTCCTCATCCTGTCAACACTTGTAATTATCAGACATTGATATCCTAGCCACTCCAGTAGATACAGGTGGCTTCTCCTCGTGAGGCAGATTTGTATTCCCTGAGGAGTAAAGTCATTCACCATCTTTGTGACTTTTCTGTCTTCTTCAAATTCTTGTGTCTTTTTGGATAAATGTCTAATTAGAACCTTTGATTGTTATTCTTTTTATTAAGTTGCAGAATATCATATTATTTTCTAGATATAATTTATTCATGAGATGTGATATGCACATTTTTTTAAATTAAGACTTGTCTTTTTTACTTTCTTGGTAGCATATGTTCAAGCTTATGTTTTTAATTTTGGTTAAAATAAAAACTAATAAAATTTAAATATTTGAGTTTTTAAAATTTCTGATTTTTTTAAAGTTACATTTATTTACATATTTATTGTGTTGGAGGTGAGGGGAACATACATGCCACAGCATGTGTGTGGATGTCAGAGGCCAACTTTGGCAGTTAGGTCTCTCTTTCCATCTTATGGGTTCTGGGATTGAACTCAGGTTAGGAGCCTTGGTGATGAGCGGTCCTGCTGGTCTTCTGTGCTTTTGCATTTTCTATCACCCTGAGACCCTGAGAGTCCATGACTAATGGCACTCCTGATGATTTGCTGTTTGCTTCTAAGTTTTGTCTACACTGAGTTAACTGTGTGTGACAAAATCCAGGTCTTCTGTCATGAGTGGCTGTCCAGCTGTCCTGGAAGCCTTTGTTCTTTTTGTTCTGCACTGGATGATCCTGGAATCCTTGTCAAAATCCAGTAGATAGTGACATGAGCTCAGTTCCGAGGCTGCTAGCTCTGCGTAAGTTCTGTGCGACTCATATGTCTTTGCTTCTGTCGCACGTCGTGTAGATTACTGCTGCTTCATAGCAAGTTTAACATCATGTGAGTCCTCTGGCTTTTTCTTCTTTTCAAGTCTTCTTTGACTGTTTTGCATCCCTTACAATTCAGTATAAATTCTAGAGTCAGCTTGTCAACTTCTATGTGAAACATCTAGAATTCTCCCAGGACTTAGGTTGGCCCTTTAACAATGTACAACCTCTGACCATGAATGTGAAGTATTTCCCAGTCACCTCAGCCTCCCTTGATATCCTTTGGTGGTGGGTCTAGTTGGGAGTGTTAAGTCTTATACTAGTGTTGTTAACTTTATTTCTAAGTATTTGTTCTTTTTCATGTTAATAATTCTAAATAGAGTTGTGTCTTAAATTTTATTTTTCTAACATTTGGCTTCCTGCATGTTAGTCTCATCCTGTAACCTTGCCGAACTCTTAGGAAGTTTTAGTGGATTCCTTAGGGTGTGTGTGTGTGTGTGTGTGTGTGTGTGTGTGTGTGTGTGTGTGTAAAATCATGTCATGTGTGAATATAGGTAGTTTGACTCCTTCCCTTTGAATTTGGAAGTTTTAATCTTTTTCTTGCCTTATTGTCCTGGCTACAGTCTCTAGTACAGTGTTGACTAGTATGAGAATAGCCATCATTGTCTTGCTCTAGATTGTGGGGAGAAAACTTGCATCCTTCCACCACTAAACACAATGTGGTAAATTTACAGATGCTCCAGAGGGATAGTGGTGTCTAAGAGGCTTTTGGGCAAGACCGAAAGTATTTTTAAATGTGTTTGTGAAGATAAAGACAGGTAACATTCCTCACCACATCCTCATCTTACCTTGCCTCTGTTAGCTTAGATGTAGATTGGGCCTCTGAGTATACACAGACTCAGTTCCTCCAAGGTTTCATCTGATTCCTAGAGCTTCCAGCAGGCCATGAATGGGTATCTGTGAGAGAAGGGTGAGGGTATTGGGCAATAATACTATTCCCTTGACTAGATAGTAAATCTCTGCTTCCATCATGCAAGTCACCCTTGAGAACACACTATAAAGGAATGTAGTCATGTTGTAGGGCTCTGGTCACAGACATGTGAGGTTACCATGGGTCTTTCTGCTACTAGACTGGTTAACACTAGACTTAGAGCATGCCCACCACATCTCCTTTCTCGTCTATGATTGGTGAGTCGGAGACCACCAGCTCATGCACACAGGTGCTCATAGGCACATAGGTGATGGTAGTGCAGGCCACTGCAGACCTAAGGGAGTTCTGGCTCTTCAGTGACCAACAAGCTGAGGAGCCCAAGGATATGCTTATAAGCAAGGTATGGGTGGTGCTGCCTTATTCAGGTTAATACATCTTGTCTACAATTAATGAGAGCATCAGAATGCCAGGTGAAAGGAGACAGGTAGTTTAGGGGAATACTATGGTTGCACCTCATTCCTACCTGTGTTCTAGCTTGGCTCTGTGCAAGGTTGACTTACATATGGGACTGATAAGATTAGTGGTCAGCAAACTCTGTGTCCACTTGCAGGGAAGCATCAAATGCAGCTGATTGAGAGCCTGTGGGAATCAGTCACAGCAGCTGTGAGTGGGACATGTGTATACATGCTACTGGTCGACTCCAGGGTACCTTTAGGATGCTCCTTCTCCCAGGTTCTCTGATGTGACTGTCTGCACTGACTCTGCTTATGGCTTGGGGACCTTTTGTTTTTCTGCTCCTCTTTCCTATATGCTTGTGTAAGGTCTTTGTTTTGAAATCTTTTATTTTGTTTCCCCTTTTAAAAGATTAGTTTTAAACTTAGCATTTGAGTGTTTGGCCTGCATGTATGTGTGCAGCACAGGCGTGCAGTGCCTGCAAAAGTCAGAGGAGTGCATCAGAGCCCTTTGAGCTAGAGTTACAGATGGGTTAAGCCACCATATGAGTGGTGAGACTAGAACCCAGGTCCTCAGGAAGAGCAGCCAGTGCTCCTAACCACTGAGCCATCTCTAACTTTTTAATTTTTAAGACCCTGGGATCTCCCTACATTTTCTGGCTGACCTTGAACTCCTTGGCTCAAATGCTTTTCCTACCTCAGCCTTCTGAGTAGCAGGAACTGTGGGTATGATACTCATACTTTTTCCAAGCATTTTCATTTGTTCCCCTCTATAAAAGAAGGAATAATTGTACACCGCTGTGTGTGAGTGCGCCTTGTCAAAGCTTGACACTAGGAGGAAAAGCTTTAGTTGAAATTCATCCGCACATCTGGAAACATACCTTATCTTTGTGTTCTAGAGATTAAAAATAACTTCCTGCTATCAAGAAGAAGGGAATTTGAAATCAGGAGAGGTGTGTCTGTTGTCATAGCAACCAACAACAGTTCCTCTTAGTCAGGTTGCCCTTCTTGAGTAAGCTGAGGGTGAACCTATGGCCAGAAGAAAGACCTTTCAACCAGGAGCACGTGCTCTGTGGAGTCTGTTTTTGGCTTGGCTCTGTGTATAGGTAATGAACAGAAGCTGGAATCTTTGTTTGAAAGGCTCGAATTTCAGCACTATAGTTTCTCTAGAATACCTCTGATTTTCTTGGTCAGACACTGCCAAGATCTGTACCCCACATCTTCACAGGGTCACAGTGGGCTGTAGCATTCTGTCCCATGGCCAGTCTGGCTCCCTGGGGAGCACCTTGGAGGAAGGCCTGAGTGTGGCTTCCATCCCAGCAGGTTCTGTGGAACACTGACCTTGGGTCTCTGCTTTCTCCTCCAACTGCTTCAAGGGGAGACCGGGTCCTGTTTCCTTCTTGTCTGGAACCTACAGGACGTTCAGAGTGTTGCTGGGCTGTGATGGGTGCTCCGGCTTCCCTCAGAGGACGATCTCTGAAGGACACGTTTGCACATTTCTTTGGCATTTTGCAGCTGCTAATTAGCAGCATCCTCGTTTCTCTTCTTCACAGACAAGAAAGCCCACAGCCGTTCTCACGCAGCTCCGAGACAATGCTTCGCTCTTCTCTATTGATAGGCAGTTGAGACGCCACAGTGGCTCCTGTATGTATGCAGTTGGCTTCTCAGTGTCTTTGGAAAAGATGTGAGTGTGGGATTCACACAGCAGGCTATGGTTGAAGTTTTCATGCCCACACAAGGCACCCCAGGCTGAGCAGGACTGATTAATTTTGCTCACACAGCCCCCAGAACCCTCTGCAAGGGGCCTTTATTTTATTTTTGGCAGGTTTGTACAAAAGAGTGTTTACCTGATTTAAACTTAAAGCTTCTTCCTTCCCAACCATTTCTCATATTTCATGAGTCCTCTGAGCACAGCCTGTCACTGAGAACTTGGTGTGCCCTGAGTACTTGACACTTCTTTTTGCTGTGTTCGTTTGAGAAAGCTCCAGTGCACAGTATGATGGTAACGAGGAATAAGGCTCTGCTCTGGTGAGTCCTAGGAGTGCTTCTTTATCTCCTCGGTACTGCAGTCTGTGGCCAGCATGATGCCCTGAGACATATGCAGACGCACACTGGCGAAGAATTGGCAGGGGGTGATGGTTGTAGGGCTTGCACTTGGGACTGTGTCCACATCTTCTGTGAGGTTAGTTGCAGATGCCGTGGTGCCCACTCCATACTCTCACCCTTGGGAAACGGGCAGAGATGACCACAGCCTGATGTTTTATCCAGACTGACTCCTGGATACCTGTGGTCTTTATGTGAGCTATGGTCATCCCTGCAGACTGCTGGGTGAGAGACTGAAGATATAGATCCCAGTCCTCTTGTATGATAGCTTGGCCTACTTTATGGCATTGGTGAGCACATCAGAAGAGAGAGAAGCTAATGGTCCCTCCCAGTGATGGTCAGAAATCTTGCTGGGGTCTTTATTCATCTGAAAATGTCACCTGCCATAACAACTTTGAAGTGTGAATGGGGCCCAGGGAGGCAGGGCTGGTGAGCTCATGGGCCATGCAGCTTCTTAATGAGCAATAATGCATTCATCATCTCCAGATTGATGACAGGACTTTCCCTTGGGCTCAGTACTTGACGACATTCTCAGTGGCATTGTCAACACTTAGAAATGAGAACTCATTCCAGACACCCCCACTGCCTCTCCTCAGTGTTCTTGAATGTCCATCAGGAAGCATGTGGTCACAGATTCTTGAGAAGTATGAACTACCTATAGTCTAGTGAGGAGTGGTCCAGGGTTTCTGTGGGGCTGCCAGTTATTGGTCAGCTCTCTGTTTCCCTCTGGGCTGATTCTTTGTCTTCAGTGTGAACTCATGTGCCAGATTGAAAGCTTTGTTACAGGGCAAAGCTCTGACGTGAGTCTAGGAGCTGAGCAGGCTAGACCCCGCCACTTCCCCACATTCAGCCTGGTGCTGTCCTCGCCTTCTGTCATCTGGAAGGTGACAGAACTTCCATTCTCTGGGAAGCCAAGTGGAAGAAGAATTGACTTCTCCACTGCCATTTTATGCCTTTGTTTAAAATGTGCAATGTGATTTTTTTTTCTTTTTTGAAGGACAGAGGGAAAAACAAAAACAAAAAAGCCCACCCACATCTGCATTGCCCACGTGGGTCTGTCAGCAGTGTGTGCATCGTGTAATTTCCTCAGGTTGTAAAGGACATGCCAGCTCCTGACAGCAGCAGCTTCTGTATGAGCTTCAGCCCAGGGCTCAGGGCATGTTCTCAGAGGTGCTCGTTTCTCCATGCCGGTTTGCATGAGCTTTCTTCAGGGGAAATGTAATAACAGCAAAGCCAGATGACTGGTAGCTTCTCCACCCATATTTAATGCCAGGCTGGCTAGCAGCAACAGCTCAAACCCCACAGCCATCATTTTGGAATATAAGTATGATTCCCACCCTGGGAATCTTTGTTAATCTACTTTAAGCCATCATATTAAATAAGCCAGGCATACCTCATCTGCTTCGATGTGCCCTGGAGCACAGTTACACCTGCATGTAGCAGCTTGGCCCAGCTTTCCCCTATCTACCTGTGGGCTCAGGCCTTTCTTAACTTAGCCTTTCCTTATTGGCCGCTCTCCTCTTCCTGTTCTGGATGCTGCTGACCCTGTTTCCCTGTGAAGGAGGCAGTGCCCCTGAATGGGGAACTAAGTGACTTGGGTTGGATCTCTAGCTCTCCTTCAGGCTGTTTCCACCCATCTTTAAGGCACAGTTTGTTCTTCTGTACCTTGAAGTTGCTGGGCCGGAATTCATAGGGTCTGTGTTCTCTGCAGAGATCATCAGAACTTCCCATTTTTAACCAAGCTAGTTCACTTAAAGCTGTGGGTCTCTGTCTAATCAAGGTATAGAGATTGTGTGTAGGCTGCTAGCCAGACACCAGGCTCTGTGTGAAGTCTTCTGGAAGATGCGGGTCAGCATAGAGGGGAAAGGCAAGCTGATAAATTCCACAGTGATGAGGGGATGTCAGTCCAGCGGAGGGAAGATCATACCTATCCAGTGAGGGAAGTGAGGCTTGAAATCGGAGCCAATAGTTGAGGGCTGGGGTGAGAGACAAAAAGTTGGTTATTTCCCTTTGGTAGAGAACCTATCCAGCCCACCACCCTCCGCCCCCATACACAAATTCTTGGTATTGGAACTCCAGCTTCGCAAGTACTCAGCTTCTTACTGAATGCATTTATACCCCCAAGCCCCACTGTGACAGAATGTAATCTGCAAAGTCAGTCACAGGGCCCCCGCCCTGTCCCTGCCTGCTCAGCTAAAACACATGCCTAGAAGACATGTGGTGACAGGTCTATGTTTGACAGTCAGATGTCTCCTTGAGGAGCCACTGCAGCTAAACCAGTGCTTGGAGCTGCAGTTGCCTTGGGGAATCTCCACAGCATGGGGCTGCATGGGTGAACAAGGATGGAGGGAGCTAGTAGAACTGGGGGAATGGAAAGACTAGGAAGTCCAAGCTCGTGTTTGTTATTCACCTAGAACTTCTTAGTTGGTCATGACTTCAAGCAAAGCTGGGTTGCAGCGATGGGTAAGTCACCCAGGAGTGGGCAACCTGGGTGGTCTGTTCTCAGGTCCATTGTGCTGTGAGTTCAGAGATGAATTCCCTTTGGGAGCAGCTACCCCCAGTTCTACCAGCTCTACATGCAGCTTCGCATAAGACTCCAAGGGGCATGCCGCTATTGTTAGAGCCAGCTGGCCAGGCTAGCCTGGGTTTGAAGCTTCTTGCCTCCAGGTTACTGTGTGTGTTCTCATCCATCACACTTTGATCAACTCCCCCTCTTTTGTATAAAATGCATAAAGTTGAGGTGAATGCTGCCTGGGGTTCCCCTGGGAGTAATACCCTCCGCAGTTCATGCCCGGCTACTGAGATGCCAGAGGAAAAGTGCCAGAGGGTCTTCTATGTTCACTTCTTTGAAGCACTGACCAGGTAGTTACTGCTAATGACCCTTTGAACAGAGATGGCGCCTGCAGCCTTGTGACCCTGTCCACCTCTGCTTTGCAGGTACACCCTCTGCTCCCAGGCTCATCAACTGTCATGGTCCATGACTTGTGCCTGGCCTTCCCGGCCCCAGCAAAGGCCATCATTCATGTCTCCGACATCCATGAGCTCTATGTCCGAGTGGTGGACAAGGTCAGTAGACTCCTTCTCTGCTGATGCACCTAAAGCAGGGACAATGTATCTTGGGAGGTATTTCCTTATATCCTTTGCTTTTCTTCCTGGGTCCTGCCCACCTCTGATCACTCCAGGATGGCTGAACTTACGCTGCCATCTCTGACTCCTATGCTTCTTGTGGACAGTGTGGGCTGACATCCTTATCCCACACTTCTTTATCCCATGCGTCATCAGTAAAGCTTGACAGTAAATCCTGCAGGATCGACTGAATTAGCCTTGACTTGGGAATGCATGTCCTCTGGCTCACCATAGGTTATTCACCAGCCTGTCACACACCTTGCTGAGCATGGTGTTTTGACCCAGAATGTGGGCTGAAGATTCTTGGGAATTTCAGAGGCAAATGAGTAAAACCCAGTACTGCCAAGTGCTCCTGTGTTTTGAATAGGCAACAGACAGACCTAGGTTTTCCTTTTGTGTGAATGGGAATCTCATTTAGAGCTGAGGTGGCTGAAGCTAGGCTTCCAGAGCTTACTGCCCTAGTGGTTGAAAGAGGGATGTTCAGGTAGCTTAGATTTCATAGCTAAAAGCGTTATTAGCTCAAAAGCTAAGAGTCTATTACCTAGCCTCAAGTATTCCTGAGTGTTTTCTTATAGAGACAGGCTGGCTGTGTATCTCAAGCTGACCTTTAACCCACTCTCCTGCCTCAGCCCCTCCTGATGCTACCACAGCCAACTTCCCTCCAGCTTGCTCACTAGATTTCTCTTCAGCAGGAGTTCTGGGTCTTCCTTTCCTAAAGGACGCATTAGGAAATGTGCCTGCTGCTATATTGTATAGGTTCAGACACTGAGCACCTCTGCGTCCCTGTGGTTCTAAACTATGTCCTGTCTCCCTAATTCGATTGATTGCCCACTGGTAGAAAGTGGAGTCCATGCCTCATGCTATGGCCAAGCCTCCCACCCCCTAGGCCCTGTATACTGTAAACTTATCATTTTTCACTCATTGATTGGCCAAACCCAGACGTCATTCTGGGTGACTTGTACCCAGTTCCTAAGTTCTGATTTAGAGGTTGGTGATGCTGTCTCTGAAAGCCTTAGGTGCCCCATGGTCACTGAGAGACTACCTGAGTCTGTGCTTTAGGTAGAGATCGGGAAGGCTGTCAAAGCTTACGTCCGTGTGCTGGACTACTACAAGAAGCCTTTCCTGGCCAAGTACTTCACCTTTATGGACCTGAAGCTGCGAGCAGCCTCCCAGATAATCACGCTGGTGTGAGTCCTCACAGGAGTCAGGGGAAGGGTGTCTTGGGGATGAGGCTGATTCCCATTGTAGTCTCTCAACAGCTCTTCTTTGGAGAATATATCCAATGTCTTTTTGTCTCAGGACTCTGGATGAAGCTCTAGACAACTACACGGCCACATTCCTCGTGCACGGTGTGGCCATTGGCCAGACCAGCTTGTCTGCAAGCGTGACGGACAAATCTGGGCAGAGAGTCAGCTCCACCCCACAACAAATTGAGGTAGTTCTGCTCCTTTTGCCCTGTGTGGGCTGCATCTTGGTTGAACATGTCTTTCTGGTGACAGGCTAGGATTTCAACTACAAGGAGAAGCCACATTGAAATCTGTGACTTCTTATGTCCTGTGAGCAGAAGGCATGGTCACCAGCTCTCATGTCTGTAGATTGCAGCAATTAGATACAGAACCAGGGGGAGCTTGAGATGTTGGCTTCCTTTTGTGGCACAGGGGTCCAGGCAGTTCAGAGAAATGCTTGTGCTTTGTTCCATGGCAAAGGGACAGACAAAACTTTCAGAAGCTATCGGCTGCTTTTAGCTTGCGTAGTGCTAGCTCCTGTAGTCCTGAGCCTTAGCCTAGGTCCAGGTCTTTCAGAGCAACTGAGCTCCAGGGCCCCCACACCATCTCAGTGTGGTGCAGTCTATCCTGATCTAGGTTTTCACAGGCACCCCACAGTAGGAAGAAGTCAGGGCAGCCTGGGTCAGCCCACCTTACCCAAGAATCCCCAGATACCCACTAGCACCAGCAATGGAGCCGTCTCCAGCAGGTTTCCGCCACACAGGGGTGGCAGGCTTCATTGATCTGCCTTTAGAATCGGGCAGAGGCGGTTTGTGCCTCCAGATGGAAGTGTGCCTTCCTCCTACTGGTGGTGAGGAATTCGTTTCTGCCTATAAATAGCTCAACCCAGCCAAGACTAATTCTCAGCACAGAGCAGTCTCCACGTTCTCCTTGGAGCACTTCTTACGTGCTTGACAAGCAGGAACTTGTGGGGGCCGTGGGGCAAGGATGGTACAGAGATGGGGTGTCCACCTCAGGTACTGACTGTTCCCGAGCCCTTCCGCTTGCAGGAAAATGGTGCAGCTGTTGAAGTAGAGCCCTGTCCCAGGATAGTTTGCTATAGGCAGCTCTCCAAAGAGGAGTAGTTAGGATTCTGGAGACGAGAGCCAGTCACAACTTCAAAAGTCACCCTCAGTTACCAGAGGGCTTGTCAGGCCTCAAGTCACAGAAACCCACCTCTGGCTCCCATAGGTCTCAGACCAGAGAATCCCTGACAAGTCCCCCAAAGAAGTATTAGTGCTGCTAGTTGGGGCTCACATTGAGACCTGCGCTGAGAGATTCATAGGTTTCTCCAGCACTGCCTGGTACCCCAGCCCCTACCAGTTACCCTCAGCTAAGGGATGTTCATATCTCATGTTCAGTGCATGCCGTGTGCAGCCAATGTCAGCTTACAGATGCCAGTCCCTTCTCTCTTCTGTCTCCACATCCAGGTTTTCCCCCCATTCAGATTGATACCCAGGAAGGTGACACTGATCATTGGAGCCATGATGCAGGTGGGAGCCAGTGTGGGTCTACATGGGCCTTCACTGTCAGCATTTCACCCTCGTGGGATGGTGAGGGCTCTCCAGCATGGCAGGCGCTGACAAGAGCCACTGTTTCTCACTTCTCAGATCACCTCCGAGGGTGGCCCCCAGCCTCAGTCCAACATCCTCTTCTCCATCAACAATGAGAGTGTGGCAGCAGTGAGCAGCTCTGGGCTGGTGCGTGGGCTCGTGGTTGGCAATGGCTCTGTCCTGGGAGTTGTGCAGGCAGTGGATGCAGAGACTGGCAAGGTCATCATCGTCTCCCAGGTATCACACGTGCCACTGATGATTGGCTCTTGGGAGTGGTTTTGGTGTGGCCAGATTTCTGTTCGGTTTGGTCTCTGCCTCTGTGAGGACACCCAGACCTAAGATGGCTCTTCTACAGACTAAATCTCCTAGGTTCTTCCAGCTGCTCTCTGGGATAAGATCTCTGGTATCCCTGGCTCTACAGGTTCTCTGGTATATAAGGGGATATGTGCTGCAGAACACTAATCTCAGTACTTTGGATTCCTCGGTTTATGTTTTGCTACCTTACATCTTTGCAGATGAATTGTGTGACAAACCTGTTAGTGGCTTGTGGTTGTTGTGATTCTGAGCCTTGGCCCAGGACTCCCTGAGGTCAGAGCTCTGAGTTCTTTTGTGCACTGTCTGCAGTGGGTCCTGAGCATGTGGTGACAGGATGGAAGAGGCCAGTCCTGATGAGATGCTCTGTGTATGACCTTGTATGCCTGGATTCAAAACTGGGTGCTAAAAGCATGATATATAGCTGCCAATAATTTCAGATCTGGATTTATCTCTTCCTTAACCACTGGCCCACTAGCTCTGGCTGCCTAGGCTCTTTGGTGAATTTTTTTTTCCAGCAGAGAAGCTGAAAGCCTCAGTAGAAGCAGTTGTCTTCTCCTGGAGGCTTTCCTTGACCCACACCAGTGGGATTACTGACAAGAAGTCACAGTCAGTTTTCAAAGACTGACAGCATCCCTTTCAAGAACACAGTGGGGGATCCCACTGCTCCCAAGAAAGCCTGATGATAAAACCAGAAGACCTTCTGGATTCCCCACCGCCTCCACCTCCTTTGCCACGGTGGCTCATACAGGCATCTGGGAAGGCTCCTGTGGTTTCACTCATAGAAGAGCTCATGTGTGCACTGACAAGTAGTTCATTCAAGCCTCAGTCGCCCCATTCGTCCAGGAGGCCCCATGTGGGCAGCCTGTGCCACACTCTACACAGAGAGCAGCTAAGCATACGTCTGGAGGCCTAATGAATGGCCACCCCCACGGGCCTGGTAGTTCTGGTTCCCTGAGGCTGACTTTGATCCGACATTGAGTTCATTGATTAGCTGTTTTTTCTTGCAGTTTTAGTATCTGCCTCCAAGAATCCAAGTTAAACCACAAAGTCTTTCTGAATGGCAGAGGCAGCCATCCCAATTCTGTGTATCGATTTTTGTGGGGATGGCAAGGAAGCATTGAGCATATCAAACCATCCCAGTGGTGCCCAGGGTTCACACAGGCATCCCAGAGAGTGAAATGAAAGACCCCAGGATGTCCTTTTCTGTTCCCTCTGTAGAAAAGACTGGCTTCTGAAGCAGGCTCTTTTTTCTCCTCTGGTCAGACATAAGGCACAGCCCTGGCCCTCCCCATGCCCTTCTCTCTACTCTTGCCCTGGGCTTCCCAGCTGTACCTTCTCTCTGGTCTCACCTTGCTGGGCCCTCTCCTTCACCTGTCTCCCATCATGGTCCTTGGCAGGATGTGGGGGTTGTGTCCCCAGCTCTTCTGAGAGGCTCAGCCTATAGCTTCCACATCCACACTGGGCATATGATTCTATTAGATGCTGCTGGCTCCATCTGTCTAATCCTGAACACACCAGAGTCCTAAGGCCAAGGGGTGGTTCAGAAACAGCTGGAAATGAGCAAGGACTTACTGAACCCCTCCTGTGAATCTAGCAAGCACTTGCCTAAATAATGGCACTAGGCAATGTCTTAATTACTTTCCTATTACCATGACAAAACACCTTGACTGAGGCAACCTTTAAAAGAAAACATTTAATTGGGGTCTTGCTTAGCTTCAGAGTGTGCGTCCATGTCCATCATGACAGGGAGCATGGCAACAAGCAGACAGGCATGGGACTGGAATAGCTGAGAGCTTACATCTTAGCCGTAACCATGAGGCCAAGAGTTAGAGACTAGAAATGGCATGGGTCTTTGAATCCTCAAGTCCACCCGCAGTGACAACAAGGTCACACCTATTAGCCCTTCCAAAACAGTTTTACCAACTGGGGACCAAACATTGAAATATAGAAGTCTATGGAAGCCATTCTCATTTAAACCATCACAGCAGTGAAGGAATGTGGACCCTACATGTGCAGTGTCTAAAGAGCTGTACACCTTATTAGCCCAGGACCCTATTAGTTAGCAGCATCTGAAGAAGCCAGTGCAGGAGGAGCTAGTCTTTGGTCAAATTAGTTGATATATGGAATGAAGGATAAAAGAAGGTGTAAGGCCTGTTGCCATCAGATGTGTCCTGGTTCCTCTACTCATCCCTATATCCTGGTGAGTCAGAGAGGCAGGTAGGCTGAGTGCTGGAGTTGAGAGCATCTGAGGCCTATTCTGAGAGGTCCACACAGCCTAGAGAAGAGCAAATCGGGTTCTTGTTGCCAGCCTCTGGTGCAAATCTACAGCATCTGGATTAAACAGGATAGAGCTGCAAGCCCAGGACTAGACTGGGACGGACTCCCAGGGTGTGGGGAGAGAAAAGGCTGGTCCCATGGAGTGAGCCATCCCCAAAGCAAGCCCTCCTCAGGCAGACACTCATTGGCCAGTATACTGCTAGTGCTAGGCAGATGCCTCCTTCCCCTGGATGGCTCTCAACACCACAGATGACCTTTAACCCCAGATCTCTTCTAGGATCATGTGGAAGTAGAGGTGCTACAGCTCCGGGCAGTGAGAATCCGTGCCCCAATCACACGCATGAGGACCGGTACCCAGGTGAGGTGGGAGTCTGATGGTTCAGGAGGCCTTAGGTTCTGGGCCCAGGCTCTTAACAGGCCACTGCTGGAGCATCATGCCTTGTGAGGGAACCACTTCTACCTTTCCTCCGTAGAGTATGTTGATCTGTGGGGTGGGGCTCAGATCGATTACAGCATGGGTGTCACACTCACCCCCAGGCTCTAAGCCTGTGGCTTCTTTACTGATCCATGTGTGTCCCTGCCTTTCAGCAGCTAAGCTGACACCTGGCCTGGCACACTAGGTCATGGGTCTGTGGTACTTGCTCTGCCATGTATGCTCCATACACTTGTCCCATTGGGTGATTGCAGTCGTACTCGAGGTGGGTTTGGCCCATGTCACAGATGAACAGAAGGGTGCCATTCTGCCCAAGGTCACACAGCTGGATGTGGTTCTGTGGCATCTGAGGGAATGTGAGTCTCCTGAACAATGGAGTGACATTCTCTTCCATCCTCTGTGCTTACAGTTATGCCTGGGTGACTTACAACATCTAATATGCTGTAAGTGTTTCTGTGTGGCTGTCAGACCATATTGCATAGGGAAAAAACATGAGACAAAGTCCAAGAGTGTCCATGACAGACTCAGTCTTTTCTGCATATTTTGGTGCGTGATTGAGGAACCTGGGGCCAGAGAGGTCCAGCTGTGGGCTAGAAGTTGCCCAGGCAGCCTGGCTTGGTGTCCTTTCCTTGCTGTTAGTCACATCACCCTTGCCATCAGCAGGTGCTCAGCAAACAGGTGGTAGTGTTCACCCCACTGTGTCCATTCCCAAGAGCAGAGTCTCCCTGTTGGAGCAGGAGAAAGGCCTGAGGGCATGGGGGCAGCTATGTAGTATTGTAAGGTAAATTTGGGCTTAGTAAAGCTCTGAGCCCCATTTTGGAAAGGGGTCTTACATGCACAGATGTCTCCCACAGTAGCAGGGAGTGGGGATTAATCTGGACTCTATGTGTTGTTTGTATTGTGTCAAACTTCCTGATCCTGTGCCTTGGCCTTGTCAGGTTAAGAAAGAGGAGAGCACAGTTCCCACTGCATAAAGGAGGCAGGAAATCTCTGGGGCCAATGGGGATGGAGATGTCAGGGAGTGGGGTACCCACTGCTGGAACCAGCAATTACAGGGCCTGGCTTTCCCCAGATGCCTGTCTACGTCACTGGGATCACCAGCAACCAGAGCCCTTTCTCCTTTGGCAATGCTGTGCCAGGCCTGACCTTCCACTGGTCTGTCACCAAGAGGGATGTCCTGGACCTTCGAGGGCGGCACCATGAGGTAACCATCCAGAAATCCCAACCCCCTGTCTGAACCAGCATCCTGTCCCTATTCTGTTTCCACAACAAAATACCAGAGGTGGTATACTTTATGGAGAAAAAGTGTTTATTTAGTTGTCAGCATGGGGAGTTTCACAGCATGGTACCAGTATTATCAGTGCCCTGATGAGGGCCTGTGGGTCATATCACAGCATGGCAGTTGTGGCACATGGCAGTTGGTATGAGATGTGTAGAGAGAGATGGCATGATGAAACAGGAAGCCAGAAACAGGAAGAGTCTACACCACCTGTGTGTGTGTGTGTGTGTGTGTGTGTGTGTGTGTGTGTGTGTTTACTTACCTACATCTGAACACACTGTTATGGATTAATAGGAGTCCCTTAAAGTCTATGATGACCCCTTCTGAGGACAGTGCCCCAACAGCAGTCACCTTGTTCCCTTCCACATGGTTTCCATCACCTCTTGTACCCAAATGTACAATACAAGAACCCTAGGGAACAAACCATAGTCAGGTGACTGCTAACAGAAGGCAACACGATTACCAATTACCAACCTTGCAGGAAAGTCAGTGGACTCCCAGAAGGTTCTGGGACAGAGTCTGTAACTTTGCTCCTGCTTTTTTGTCTTGGGTCTTTGCTCTGGTTTATTTCAGGGTAAACCCCTGCCTATCAACCCTCCTCCAGGATCTCAGGCACTCCTAAGATCCTGGGGCTGGACAGGAAAGACTTTGAATTAAAGCCCATGGACAGCAAAGGACTTACCTAGGGCTTGCCCAGCTAGGGGGAACTGAATATAGTACCAGCTCCTATGGCTCTAGGCTCTAGCTACAGGAGCCTTGGTTACAGTGCCCTGAGTGAGGTTGCTGTAGAAGGCCCTTTCTAGTCTTTACCACGATGGTGGAGCTGACAGCAGAAGGCCAAAGCCAGGGAAGAATTTCCTAATTCCCAGGTTTACACACCACAGGGCTCATACTTGTTAGGGCCCTGGCCCCAGTTTCAGGGTATTGCCCAGACTGTTAGCATAAAACACCAACAGTGTTATTATTCAGATACTATGTATCAGTGGCTCTGCAAGAAACCCTATATGGCCCAGCATGCTTCTAGGTAACTACCGACACACCTGTGCACACAGAAGGCTTGGGGATCTGCTGCTCTATTAACAGTGGATCTCATGTGAACCCAGAGTTTTCTAAACATCCCCTCATGGTGAAATGCGGCCAGTGGTGCTAGAAGAACACTCTGTTTCACTCTGGGTTTGCCCTCCGATTGGTAGCAAGACAGTGGCTTTGAACAGAGTCAGATACTAGTCTGGGGCCAGTGTGTCTGTCTATCACCTTCTGAGGATGCTGAGGCCCTAGGCCTCTATCCTGGAAACACATTTGATGTCCTCCCAGGTATCAATCCGCCTCCCACCTCAGTACAATTTTGCCATGAACGTGCATGGCCGGGTGAAAGGTCGGACTGGATTGAGAGTGGTGGTCAAAGCTCTGGATCCCACAGCTGGGCAGCTGCATGGTCTCGGCAAGGAGCTCTCAGATGAGATCCAAATTCAGGTAAGGGGCTGGGGGGCGAGAGCCACATGAAAGGGAAAGAGTGCTGGTGGCCTGAGTCCTAGGATGGAGAGCTCCTTTGACTGCTGAGGAATTCAAGGCATTCACCCTCCATCTCCAGTTTCCATCAGGGCAGGAGGCAGATGGAGAGGAGAGGAGGGTGTACAGAAGGTGCCAGGGAGGCAGAGATAAGCCTGATTGCAGCTCCAAAGGGGAGAGGGCTTGGCTGGTAAATAACCTGTGCAGAGGCCTGGAGATTCTAGAAGTGCACCTCACTCTTAGGTCTGAAAGAAACTTGATATTAGGAACCGCTGATAGGGACAGGAGCCCATCATGTCTGAAGTTTAACCCTGTGCATTTATTTACCAGTCACTTCTAGACTTCTTGATAGAGGCAGGCTTGCTTCTCTCTGCTTCTGGAATTGACACCTCCAGTGAGGAGCCCAACAGGCAGGCTACTTGTGGATGAACCAGAGGCCCATGGGACAAAGGGTCAAGGCCACACAGGGTTGGAGGAATTGTGTTGTGTCCTGTAGCAAGGGAGAGCCTTTGGTCCCACTGAGACCAACTCAGTCTGGCTCAGAGAGTCCCCTGCTAGAGCCTTTCCCTTGTTCTGGATGAGTCTTTATATCTCTAGGTCCTGTAAAACACGGTAGTTGGCTTTGAGAAATAACTCAGTAAAGTGCTTACTGTGCATGAGGACCTGAGTTCGAGCCTTAGAATCCATAAAGAAGTCAGGCGTGACCCTAGAGAGATGGCTCAGAGATGTATAGCACTTGCTGCTTTTACAGAAGACCCAGGTTCAGTTCCCAGCACCCATGTAGTAATTTATAACCATTATAAGAGGTCTGACCTTTGTGGGTACCAGGCACACATGCAGTATACATACACACATTGCAGGTAGAATACTATACACATTAAAAAAAAATAAAGGCCTGGCGTGGAGGCTTTTCAGCACTGGGAAGGTAGAGACAGGGGAATCCCTAGGACTTGCTGGCTAACCAGTGTCACCTAATCTGCAAGCCCAAGGCCAATGAGAGTCTGTCTTTAAAAATAAGACTGACAGTGCCCAAGATATAACACCTAAAGATGACCTCTGACCTCTGCACCAACCCATGCATGAACTTACACACAGAAACATCCTTATAGGTGTGCACGCATGCACTGCGCGCACACATACACACACACCCACACACACACACACCTCTAATAGAGGAGTTGCCTTGCCTCTAGAGAGAGTCTTTTGCTTCAAAGGCATCTTGCTGCTGATCTGGGATTCTGTAACCCCTGACCCCTTGTAAAGCTGCAAAGAAAAATTGAAGGTATCCCCTGACTACCAGGAGGAAAAAAACCAAAAAGGTTCACATCCCCTCCTGGAGAAGAAGTGAGCTTTTATCCTTCCTTTCCCTCCCCTCGCGCATGCTAGGCTCAGAGACAAAGAAAGAACTATTCTCTTCTATTGCCTCTTCTTGCACATGTGAGTGCACTAACAGAAGCAGACACTGCTCTCACACTCACACAGGGATACATAGACAACTGTCTACACAAAGACACAAATAGGTAACAGACCCATGTGAGTCTAGAGGCTTGCACACTCAGATACAGGCAGACACAGTTACAAAAAAAGCATATGACTTAACACTCAGGACTTTGAAGTTTTGAGTCTGAGTGGTTCTGTGTCCATTTCACTCCTTGAGAACCCCCGGAGTTAGAGTGAGTCAGACCAGGAAAGTGGGGCCAGCCCACAAATGTGGTTTGTTGTTGTTGTTGTTATTGTTGTTGTTGTTAGTATGGTTTTACCACATGGCAGAATCAGCAGATAAATGAAGCCTAGCTTCCCTGTACTTGAAACCCCACTCTCTAGTTTACCATAGTGCCCCACCACTCCTGGTACCTGCCCCACAGATGCCATTGCCCAGGGTGCTGGTACTGTTGACATACTCAAAGTTGATGGTAAAGAGAGTTCACTTAACAGGTGGAAGTCTGCTTGTGGATGCCTCCACTGTGCAGCCAGGGTCCCAGTCAGTCAGTGAGGCCACTCCACGCTCAGGACCACCTGCCTATGTGAAGATAGCCTCTGATTCTGCCCCAGGTGCCCCTGACACCAAAACCCTTGGGTCTCCCTGACGCTGTTTTTCAGCTTCCCTTTGGGATGGGCTTTCTTTTGCCTCAGGTCCAGCCTCTAGAGACAGGTGGCTCCAGAACCCACATAGCAATCTGCTGTAGAGATCACAGAGGTGCTGGAGGAACAACTTGAACTGTTTCCTCCTCAGAGAGCTGCCCATCTGCTCAGGGTCTGGACTGTCTAGATGCTTACACCCCTTGGGAGGCCCATCTGATCTCGTCAGAAGCTGGGAGTTGAGTGCAGTGTCAGAATGTGTGGGCCCTTGAACCAGGCTGGAAGCGATCCAAAACCTAGCAGCCCTAGGAGGCTTTGAACAGTAAGACTGGGTTGGTAACAGGCCATATGGAGAAAGGATCAAATTGCCTCAAGGCCTCAGAATATCTGTGAGTGACGGTATCATATTTGGCCTGGCCTTGTCATATCCTAAAGGCCAGCCCTCTCTATCACACCCCAGGCCACCTGGGAAGTGCTAAGAACCCATGAGGTGCAAGAGCACTTCAAGTTTCTTCTCAGCCCTCACTGAGGGAGAGCAGATGCTCAGATTGGATGTGAATCTGGTTGGGGTAGGAAATATGGCTCACTCTTTTCCAGGTATTTGAAAAACTGCGGCTGCTGAACCCTGAAATAGAAGCAGAACAAATACTAATGTCACCCAACTCGTTTATAAAGCTGCAGACAAACAGGTTTGTGATTCAGCTCCTATTTACTGTGAGGACACACTCTCGTCCCATCTGACAAGCCATTTGTCAAAGTTCTCAGGTGCCCCGAGTGCATGCAGGGAATCTTTCTGGGTGATGTGCTTGAATTAGGGTAGCTTCTGCATCCCCCTCCTCTTCTCTTCCCGTGGACATGCTTTGCTCTGCCATAGCCTTTCTGGATCCCTCTTCTGTTCCCTGTTGCCAAAAATCATTTTATGAACACTGCAGAATTCAGTCTTTAAAAGGGACCAAAGTACCAACTTAGAAGTGTTAAATTTTTCAAATGCCCCTGTGTTTGCAAGACTCACCACTTGAAGTAGAGCCCATGAATTAGCAATAACAGTGGCACTTGGGAACAGGATAGAATGCAAAGCTTGGGCCCCACCACAGCCTACCAAAGGAAAAGCTGCACTTGAGTCCCCAGGAGGTGAGGGCACATGTCGGTGCCAGTGACTTCTTGTTTTAAAGGCTGGCTACAAACATCGCTCATCCTTAGATTCACCAGGGACACCTTTCATAACATGACTTACACTTCAGTAGCAGTTGGTGAGTGGGGGACTCTGGGACACACAACCATGTTGCCTGAGGCACTCGGGGTTCATTCAGCCAGAAATAACTCAGGAGCAGATGCTGTGCTAGGCTGTATGACCACAGAGGTGAAGGACACACAGTGCCTTCAGAGGCCACAGAAAGATGGTAAGGAGTGGTGTGTGACTTTCAGGCGGAGCCCAGAGAAGAATTTCTCTGTAGAGATTTAGGGGAGGGGTCACTGGTGGAGATGCCTGACTTAGGGGCATTTTAAAAGATGAATAAGACGTCTTCAGAGTACAAGGAGGGAGCTGATAGAAGAATGTTCAGGCAGAGGCTGTAACATTTGCTTACACTCATCTAGAGGAGATCAGTGGTGCTAGCACACTGAGGAGTTTGCAGGAAGTGGGAACTAGAGGTCTGAGGTCTCCTTAGTTACCATGTTGAGGAGTACACAAAATGTTGTAACCCTTTCCTTAACAGTCCTTGCAAATAGAGGCTAGCCCTTGATCCATACAGCTCAAAGCCCCCACGCTGTTCCCCACCCAGGCTGCCACATTTCAGTAAGAGAAAGTGATTTGCCATAGAAATGATCTTTTTTTTTTTTTTTTTTTTTTTTTACAAAGTGTGATTGATAAAACTCTGGTCTCATGGTTTCCCATCCTGATGATTGACCCTTGGATATATGCTGGTTGTTGAAGTTGTGAGTTTTCCACATTAAGCTTCTTTGGATGACTGACAGGACCACGAGGTCCTGCTGAGTCACAGATGTGAAATCTTGATATTAATATGGCCCCTGTGTGTGCTGTAGCTCCTCCATGTATCATAAAAACAGATCATCTTTCTTCCCAAAGGGATGGTGCAGCCATTCTGAGCTACCGTGTCCTCGACGGACCTGAGAAGGCCCCCATCGTGCACACTGATGAGAAGGGGTTTCTGGTGTCCGGCTCTGGAATTGGAGTGTCCACCCTCGAAGTGATTGCACAGGAGCCTTTCGGCACCAACCAGACTATCCTTGTGGCTGTAAAGGTAGGATTGTCTTTCACACTGTCTGCGAGTCAGAGCTTAGATGTGACACTCTCAGGTGTAAAAGTGATTCACCGAGGAATTCTACTTAGGAATTTATCCAAGAATCACTTGTAGGCAGAAGCCCTGGCTAGATTGTGAGCCACTGGGCCAAATGTCCTAGAGAGGTATTGATTCTGCCTAGCTTGTTTCACAGAAGGGGAAAATGGCCAGGCAGTGGTGGCGCACGCCTTTAATCCCAACACTTGGGAGGCAGAGGCAGGCGGATTTCTGAGTTCGAGGCCAGCCTGGTCTACAGAGTGAGTTACAGGACAGCCAGGGCTACACAGAGAAACCCTGTCTTGAAAAACAAAAATTAAAAAAACAAAACAAACAAAAAAAGGTGGGGGGAGTACTGATCCACAAAAGTCCCGAAGTCCCAGAGTTGCGGTCTTGGCAAACAGGCTGCTAGTCTCTCTTGTACCTGACCACCGACATTCCCACCACCCACTGCTGAACCCCTGCTCAGGGCAGCACAGAACCTGAGCATGGTCAGTTCTTTCTGGCATGAAGTGTACTCAGTACCAGACATGCAAATAATTGCATCAACTCTGTGGACATAGTGGCTCATTGTGAGTCAGAGAAACTGACTCAGGTGTCACTCAAGGCTACACACTGTGCCCAAGGGCTTATTCTGACATTCCATGCCTAGCGGAGACAGAGACCTGCTCCTTGGGCACCCCGTCACATTGTCACCACCTTCTAAATCCTAGAGGACAAAGTTCACTCAATCACTGGACACTTTGATTAAGGCCTGGGCTGTAGCTTGTTTCATTTAGTGGGCCTGGCTAGTGCAGCCCACCTACTTTTGGGTGACAGAAAGTACTAGGTGTTCATCATATCCCAACCCTGCAACAGTTAACCTGTCTTGTGGCGTTGGACTTTGATGGCCTTATGGAGGCTTCTTGTCTACAGTCAGGGTAATTGTTTACCTTCCTTCTACGGGGCCTGGATTCAGAGGTGGCTCTAAGTGTCCCACTGTTGGCCCTCATCAGTATCCTGTAGGCAAGTGGCATCCCTTCTCCATCCAGTGGGCATTGCTTCTGCTTCAAGTGCCCTGAGAACCAGCTCCTCCCAGAACTCTGAACATCACAACCACAGTACAGAGGGCATGTGAACCATTGCCTAAGTTTTCAGTCATGGATCCTGGCTCACCTGAGTCTTTCAGAGGCTGACTAGCTGTATTGGGTGATGGAAACCGTGTTGCTAGGTAGGAACTCTAAAAAGCAAAGTCTTTCTTCTTCACACCCTGAAGTCAGCCCGCCCACTAAGTGTCTCTGAAATGGGGATCCACTTGGACAGGTATCACCACACCTGAATACTGTCCTCCAGGTCTCTCCTGTTTCATACCTGAGGATCTCCATGAGCCCGATCCTACACACTCAGCATAAGGAGGCGCTGACGGCTCTGCCTCTGGGGATGACCGTGACCTTCACTGTCCACTTCCACGACAGCTCTGGGGACATCTTCCACGCTCACAATTCAGTCCTTAATTTTGCCACTAACAGGTAGGACATGGCCATTCCTTGTTTCCCAGGAAGCTGGTCTTGTGTATCTGGGTTTCCTATATAGATCCAGGTGGGTGATGAAAGAAAGGCAGATGCTGTGGAAGGATGGCTGAAGAGATGGCATGCCACTCCACACAGGCCAGGCCTGGAAGCAGCAAGTCCAATCAAAAGGTAGAGGGCGTGAGGGGAAGAAGGGCCCAGGCCTTTGTCTGTATGTGGTAGGAAGTTGTCACATGATGATGTTCCCTAATGGGCAGGAAGCAGAGCATACCTACTGAGAGCTGCGACTGGAGCGTTTGTGGACGGCTCTCCATGTGACCAGGAAAGAGCATGCAGGGAAATGTAGCATCTGCACATGTAGCATATCCAGGCACTCTGTTCCTGTCATCAATGGATGGAGAACAAGGAACATGCCTCACACTGCATGGGCACAAGCGAGAAGCCACATCTGAGCATCTGTGCACAATCCAGCTGTTACATCTTTCTGGCTCCTCCCCTAGCCCTGTTACAGAGGCCCAAAGAGGTCAAGCCATTTGTCATGAGCTACCAGCTAGGAAGTGGGGTTTGAATACCACATTTACCCAGCTCCAAGCATGATTTTCTTAGCTGACTTCTAATCCTTGCTGCAGCCTTGGTCCTGGTATGATGTAGGAGAAGGTGACGGGAGCGCCAAGGCTTCAGTGTGGCCTGCCAAATATCAGAGTCTGCTGGACAGCAGTGGCTCTCTGTGTGCTCCCCTGTCTGGCATCAGCATCCTCTGGGTAGTTAAGAATACATTTATACAGGGCTCAGAACTCCATGATTTGAAAGATTGGTGGCTGCTGCCCTGGGGCATTGCAGACGTATGAGGGACACAACTTTGGCTAAGGTTGGGGCTTCTTGAGCTATCCAGGTGTGGTTACCATTTTAACTTGGGCTTCTCATGGGCCTGAAAACACTTGTGTCCCCTTTGGCTAAGAATCCTGAAGGACAGGTATAAAGACATTGCATGGCAGGAGCCTGAACAGGAAACCTGTTTGCAAGCCTGGCTTTGATTTTTGTGGATCCTGTGATTCTGACAAGGTAGCTCATCTCCCCAAGGCACTCCCACATCTCACACAAAGAATATACCTAACCCATCCATGAGAGAGTAGTCATGAGGGCCTCTGTACATGTGGGGCTCTACATATAGTACCATCTGTCTGTCTGCCTTGGGGGAGGTTGAGCCCAGGTCTGGCCACCCTTCGTCATACCATAGAAGTCACTCAGGCCTTGTGTGGCCAGGAGCACCTGCTCATAGCAACCATCTTGGAGGATAGAAGAGGTCTGGATGGAGTCAGACAACGTGGCCCTCACTCCTACCTGCTCTAAGTTCACCTCTGACATCCCTCACAGTGAGGGTTGTGCAGGTATGCTAGGAGTGCCTTCCCACTGCCAGCCTTGTTTGATCCCCACAACAGATGCACCATATCCATCCTTGTTCCTGCTTCACAGGACCAGACAGACAGCACAGCAGTGCTTGGACCAGCCGCATAGTGAAAGGCAGCCTGCACCTTCTTACCATGACTTACCATGACATGTCATGTCATGTTTTCTTCCATGGGCCTCTGCTTCCCTTCTGAGTGTGAGAATAACAAGGAAGGAGGTGTCAAGCCTGTGTCCCCCGCAGTAGAGTCTTATCTGGGACCACAGTCAGCCCCAGGGTTGCTCAGTAGGGGATAGGGCTGCATACTTTTTCTGTATTTTCCCTCTGCCTTCTCTTCTAAGCTTCAGCCCTCCTTTCCCCTGTCCCTAGAGATGACTTTGTGCAGATCGGCAAGGGTGCCACCAACAACACCTGCATCATCCGTACAGTCAGCGTGGGCTTGACACTGCTCCATGTGTGGGATGTGGAACACCTCGGCCTCTCCGACTTTGTGCCACTACCTGTCCTACAGGCCATCACCCCAGAGTTGTCTGGAGCTGTGGTGGTGGGTGACATCCTCTGTCTGGCTAGTGTTCTCATTAGCCTGGGAGGTAAGAGGGTTGTGACTGGTTCGTGCTAAGGTATGGCACCGCAGAAGGTGCTTGGTACCACATCGTAGGAGCTGTACAGGTGGCTCAGAGGATACTGCCCAAGGGCCACACTCACTCTGCCACTTGGCAATGCCTGTTCATTTGGGGCCAGATAGCAGTGGAGATGATATTGGCCATGCAGCCGTCTGTGTTCACTGTCCAGTAGTTTGTAGCAAAAGTCTGTCCACCCCTGTCTTAGAATAGCACTGTCCAGTAGAATTTTTTTGTTCTTATGGAAGTGTCCTGTGTGTATACTTCATCACCCAATTGCCTCTGCAAGTGCATACTTACCATATGGTTGATGCAGCTAGGGAACAAACCTGTTATCAGATAGATTGTGTGGCTAGTGGTAATACATACATACATACATACATACATACATACATACATACATACATACATGGCTCTGGGACACCTGAGCAGAAGATGAGTCCCCACACCATTCCCACACCCCTGTAAGTCGTACACAGATACTTGCTTTTCTCCTGATTGGTTCCCTTTCTTTAGTCTCACAAATTCACTTCCAAAGGAAATTAAATAGTAGCCAGGTATGGTGACTTACACCTGCAATCTCAACACTAAGGAGGCTAAGACTGGACAACTGACATGTGTTTGATACCAATCTGATCAGTACAGTGAGTTCCAGGTTAGTCTAGCATGCAATGAGACCTTGTCTCAAAAAGAGGAAAAAAAGAGGAGATAGGGGAAGGGAGGAAGATAGAAATAAAACTGTTATCTGCTACAGATAGAAGGAAGTTTTTGAATTGTATTTTTTATTGGGAACCAAGTGCTGTGTGGCACTGAGCCTAGCATCTGCCTTTTTAAAGAGGCATTTAAAGTATGTTGTACATATTATAAAAATGTTACTAAATCAAGTATTTTCAGAGTAAATTATATCTGTTTAATCTAGATAGCAATTTTATGAATATTCAGTTGGTTTGGGCTAGATTATCATCATCATTGTTTATTTATTTTTATGTGTATGAGTGTCTTGCCTGTTGCTGGGAATTGAACCTGGGTCCTCTGCAAGAGCAGTAAGCACTCTTAGCCACTGAGCAAACTCTCCAGCCTATGATTTCTTATTTTTATTATCAACACATCACCAGTGAGATCTGATCTCTTTTTAAAGAGGAAGTGATAGTGCTGGGTGGGGAGACAGGAGCCCAGAGATCCAGCCCCAGCTAGCCCAGGACAAAGAATTGGGAAAGCATCATGTGAGAACAGATTTCAGATGGGAAGGTGCAGGGGGAGCTAGTCCCTCCTGAGAACAGCTGCAGACGAAGAGGCACAGGTGGCCAGAGCTGGGAAGGTGGAAGGACCACTTCAGAGGTGACCTGTGTGGATTCCTCCTGAAGCTGAAGAATTCCTCACAGGCTAAGGGAATGGGGAGCTAGGTTTGGGCTATGGTGTCCAAATATGAACAAAATGGATGATATCTGGGCTTATTCTCCCAGGTGTCTCAGGGACCTGGAGCTCCTCAGCCAGCAATGTCCTCTACATTGACCCTAAGACAGGTGTGGCTATAGCCCGAGATGCTGGGTCTGTGACTGTTTACTATGAGATCGCTGGACATCTGAAGACCTTCAAGGAGGTAGGACTTGAGGGCAGCCAGAGGCAGTTGTGGCCAACCAACCCTGTTAGAGGCAGCAAGAGTACCAGTGTGTGTCTGTAACTAGGCTTAGAGACCCATGTTTATACTTGGGAGGCTGAGGCAGAAAGCTTATTTTGAATTTGAGACCATCCTGGCTTGCACAGCAAGACTGACTCAAAACTCAAGCAAGCAAACAAGTATACACAGTCCACCATTGTACCCCCAGCACATCGTAGTATGTATTCCCCTTGGTACCAGAACCTGATAGTGAGCAGATCTCTTTACACGAAGACGTAAGACCTCAGCACCTCCTGTCTGTTTTATTTCATAGTCTTTCATTTGTGTGTTTATTTGGAGACAGGGTCTTACTGTGTAACCCAGGCTAAAGTAAGATTCTTGAATTGAATCTCCTTTGCATCCCTGGTGTTTGTCACCACCTGTATGCTTGAAATCACCTCTGACTGATGCTACGTCGTGTGAGTTGTTGCTAGCCTGTGCTGGTTAGGAAGCACCTGTCTCTGCTCAGAACAAATGCACTTTTCTTCTGACTATTTTTGATCTGTTGTTGGTTGAATCCAAAGCTGCCAAAACAGCAGGTACAAAGCCTGGCTGTACCTCTGATTCCCTTTCTTTAAGAAACAAATAACCAGGCCTCCTGCCAGAGCTGTCTGCAGCTGTCAAGATCTAGAAGCATCAGCCACCCACTAAGTGTGAGATGGAAACTAGTTTCCTGTCCATCCCAAGCATCCCTCTCATGTCCAAACCAGCATCGGAGGAGAGATCTGGTCAATTGACTCTACCCATCCACCGACACCCACGGTTTTCTGGCTGCCAGCATGACCGTGCAGCCATTGGGGTGGACGTTTTCCTGAGGGAGTTCAGGCATGGGATGAGCAACCCAGTGATTTGGTATCACCCAGCAAAGTAAAATTTCCCCCAACAAGTCACCTTTGAGTCTTTATGAAAGCGAACAAAACCCCTTCTCTCCAGCCAAGAACAAGTCAATGACCCTAGTCTGGCTGAGTTCCAAACCTGTCTCATTTTTAGAGCCAGCGTGTGCTTTATTGAATCCAGCAGTTTAACCTAATAGTTTGCATATTTAGTGCTGTGGTTCAGGCGAGCAGCTGCAGATAGAGGCACTCTGATTAATAAAGCTCTGCTTCACAGGAAAGGCCCCTAAGAATGGTCATGAGAGGGGCCAGCAGTCACCAGGGTATATGGGGTTTGGGAGAGAACCTCAGGGGAGCTGGATCATAGGATATGTGTGGGAGGGACTTACAGTCTGGCTTTATAGGCAGATCATGAGGTGCTGGGGAGGCCAGGAAGCTGGGTGCAATGTTTTAAGGGTAGCTTTAGCTGGGCATATCTCTGCAGTGTCACTTCCTGAGAGGCTGAGATTGTAACAGCGTAAGGATTTTAGGGCATCCTAGACACTCAAGTCATACTTTCTGTTTGTCTGGGTTCAAATCCAAGATCATCCACTGGGCAAGTTCCCTCTGTGTCCAAGGGATACACCACACTGTGGTATAGCATAGTGAGCTAACTTGAGGAGGGAGCAGGTCAGTTTGCACTTAGTGTCTGTTCTCTGGCTGGTTTGTGTGTCAACTTGACACATCAGAGAGAAAGGAGCCTCACTTGAGGAAAGACCTCCATGAGATCTAGCTGTAAGGCATTTTCTCAATTAGTGATCTATGGGAGGGTTCAGCTCACTGTGGGTGGTACTACCCCTGGGGCTGGTGGTCCTGGGTTCTATAAGAAAGCAGGCTGAGTAAGCCATGTTAAGCAAGTCAGTACGCAGCACCCCTCCATAGCTTCTGCATCAGCTCCTGCCTCCAGGTTTCAGGCCCGCTTGAGTTCCTGTCCTGACTTCCTCCAGTGATGGATTGTGATCTGGAAGTGTAAGCCGAATAAATCCTTTTCTCTCCAGCTTGCTTTTTTGTCATGGTGTTTCATCTCAGTAACAGAAACCCTGACTAACACCTCACAGGTGTTTGCTCCACTCTGTGTTTGCTGATGTTCCCGCTGGAGAGTAGGGTGGTAGCTTGCTTGGTCACACTGCATAGACTTTGGTTTTAAATCAGAATGATGCAGATCAGGGGCACATAGTGGTGGAGCTGCTGCAGGACCACCTGCTGGTAGACTGGACGGGATGGTGTGAAGGAGGACTTGGAGTAACTCTCCTGGGTTTGTCACCACTGACCTGGTATGTGATGGTTTGTTACTATGAGAAGGAAATAGAAGCCCTATTCTATTGTGTGTGATGGAAGAAAAGGAGTGGGTCCTGGTGTGTTTGAGATGGGTGTCACTTCTCTAGCTGAGGTGGGAAGGACACAGTTGGGCAGTGAGTTTGCAGTCCCTGTGTCTCTTCCTGAAGACTGGGGCTGCATAGGGCTGACTAGCACAGGAACGGTATGTTGGGATACACCTAAATGTGGGATGATCATAACAGGAGTAGGCCAGATAGAGAAGGAGAAATTGTGAGAAGACCCATCATGACCAGGGAGAAAAGAAAAATGGGAGGCAGGGCCAGGGATGGCAGTGGTGGGTACTTCTGTTGGTCCCTTGGGCAGCAGCTATTCCTAGAAGGAGGCAGTATAGTGATGGCTGGAAGTACTAGTAAGGCCAGAGGGGCCAAGGCCCATATATGGTGGGGCTGTGAGCTGTAGGCTGAGGGAACCTTTCCTGCTACCATGACTTTCCTGTGCTGCACAAAAGGGACCCACAAGAGAAACCTCCAAAGCACTTGCCCCCACCAGGAAGAGTGGTGAGCGTGCTAGCTGTAGAGGGACATGGGCCTGTGGTTCTTGGAGAAAAAAATAGACATCCCAGTGGGGGAAGGTCTGCACAGGGGATAGAGTATGCTCAAGGGGTACCAGATGGGGTACATCCAAGCAGGCTGGCCTCTGCAAACCCTTGTAACTGTACACATTTGGGCCTGATTGATCCATTTTGAATAAGGATCCTCTGTCCTTATGACAAGATTAGTTAACCAGATCTGTGAGCAGAGGAAAGATGATGGCAGGAGCATGTAGCCTGTCCTGGACCACCAAGTAGGTTCAGCCTGCTGTTAGCCCTGGCCTTGCTGCTGATCCAGCTCTGCCTGGTGCCCTGGCTCTTCCTCCTGCCTTGGCTCTGATATCAGTTCTAGCTTTTCTCTCATAGGGTAGGAGAGTTGGGGTGGCCAGTTAAGACTCTAACAGATAACCCTGCCACACTCCAAGCAGGTGTTTAAGCTGTGAGCTCATTGGTTTTATTGCCTGGGGTATAGGTGATACAAGCTGAAGATATGGTCATGAAAAATACCCAGCACAAGCCAGCATGCAATCATCGCTCATTACAACTCACTTGTTTCCCTAGATAGTGGTCAGCACCCCTCAGAAGATTGTGGCCCGTCGCCTCCACTCTGCCCAGACCAGTATCCAGGAAGCCACAGCCTCCAAAGTGACTGTCAGCGTGGGAGACAGGAGCTCTAACCTACTTGGTACAGAATGAGTAGGCTCTGGGTATTTGGGCTTACCTTGCCAGACTTGGGGAGTGGGGAGTAGCATCTGTGCCCTTTACGTGTGGTTTTATCTGTTTGGGTTTTGTTGTTGTTTTGTGGTGTTGGCAATTGAACCCAGGGCCATAACACCACACAAGCACATGCTATACCACTGAGCCACACCCACAACTCTCTTCTCATTCAGACTCACCTCTAACTCCAGAGAGAGCCTTTAGCCCCTGCTCATCTGCTCCTTGCAGCTCTTAAGAAATATGAGGCCTCCATAAGCCAAAGCATGAAAGGCGCCTTCATAAGAGCACAGCGCCAAGGCATTGCCTGCGCTGAGTCAGAGCTGTGATTGCAGCCCTAGGGCATGAGCAGAGCAAGCCACAGTCCACCGCAGCTGATGGTAGAAACTAATGGCATCGCAGGCTGGTGGCTGGTTTTGATTTTTATAATTACCTCTCCCTAGTCATGCATAGAACATTCCATCTCACTCTTTGCCTGTGACAGCCCTGGACAGCAAATGCCAGAAATAAATATGTCGATACAGATTTTTTTTAACCACTTAACGGATGAATTAAGTTCCACTATTCTCATTGTGATTAATGGGATACATTTACTACATCATGGAAACGCTGTCTTCCTCCTTTAGTGCAAGCGGGAAAATAGTCTACTGCTGCCAGAATCACGTGCAGTGGGTTTATAGAGAGCCTCTGTCCGCCCAGTGTTAAGAAGCAAATGGCTGGGCTGGAGAGATGGCTCAGACCTAAGAGCACTGACTGCTCTTCCAGAGGTCCTGAGTTCAGTTCCCAGCAACCACATGGTGGCTCACAACCATCTGTAATGGGATCTGATGATCTCTTCTGGTGTGTCTGAAGACAGCTACAGCGTACTCACATAAATAGAATAAAAATAAATCTTTAAAAAAAAAAAAAGCAAATGACCAATGGACATTCTCCTTGCTGATGACAACCAGGCCACATATGAGCAGATTTCCTGTCACCATGCCCTCTGTGCAGGCTCAGTGCTCTGCTAGAATTCTCATCTGAGGTGGCCCTAGCATTCAGAGTAGCTCATCCTCCGGGTCAGGATCCTTAGGTTTAATAAAAGACATAGTACCTTCACCAAGCCTCATGGACTCCTGAGCTCCCTGAATGGGAATAATATGGGATACTGGTGCCATTCATGCCTGCCCGCTCTGTAGGCCCTGCTCCCTCATCTTAGTTGGTTATGGCTGTGGTAGCCTTGTGCTTGGCCCAAACCCTTCTCATCTGATTGCCGCCCCGGACCCTGTGCCTTTAGGTGAATGCTCCCCTGCCCAGCGAGAGGCCATTGAAGCCTTGCACCCAGAGTCTCTCATTGGATGCCAACTCCAGTTCAAGCAAGATGTCTTTGACTTCCCTGCTCGTGATGTCTTCACTGTGGAACCAGGATTTGATGCTGCTCTGGGTAAATTTGCAAAGAATTTAAAATGCAGTGAGTGCCTGCTGGATGTCTGGGGTTGGTCAGAAGTGTGTGCTTCATGATGGCCATATGCCCAGACAGGCAGAGATTGTTGGGAGGCTAGACTGGGGCTCTTAACAGGCTGTAATCTCTGTTGCTACTCTATGCCTGCCAAGAGGGAGTCACCTTTGACATCACCTACACTCTGCAAAGCTCGGAACCAAACTCAGACTAGAGTCCTTTTCTATAATCCTGCCGCTCAGCTTTAAATAGAGGCTTACCCTTCTCAACCTCCCTCTTTAGACTGAGGATGCCCTGTCCTCCACTGCATAGAGCAAGTAAGACGTGATTGCCACCATATGAAATAGTTGTGGACTATATTCGAGCATGCTGAGACATAGCCACTCCAAAGCTCAGGACACTATAGTGGTTCAGCTGACGACCCCCACTTCAGGCTGGTGATCCTGCCTGGCCCCACTGCATGGCGTGGAATGATGCTAGTTGAGACTGCAGGTATATTGCTGATGTATGACTGGTACCCAAGGCCTCACCATCGTCTAACACAGAGGAGGTCCTTATTGAACAAGGAAGTTAACTCATCTAGGTGCTCCTAGTTGTGTGTCACTGATGGGGTCTAGCCCATGTGCCCAGATACCAGGTTGCCCAGGTGCCTGAGTCCCTGCTCATCACACCTGGCCAGGCACTAAGGAGACAGGACAGGACAGGACTAGACACACGGCCTTCTGCTACACCTGGAACAGGGGCATCTTGGAGTCAGCTCTGTCCTGACCTGTAGCCCAGGGTTGGATCATGGGTCTATGTGCCATTATCTGCCCTCACTCTAGACCAGGCTGGCTGAGGCTTGAGCTGCAGAGCTGGCCCAAACATGATGCCTGTCCCAAGAGTACTATTCAGATGGAAACCTCATGATCAGAGGATTCTGAGAAAGTGAGAGGACTTTTTCTTACAGAGAAAGTATCTAGGCTAGCCCAGGGCCTCTGAAGGGGTATTCCTAGAAGGCCTTCTGGAGGAAGTGGCTTATCAGCTCCCTCTCAAATGTGTCTAGGAGTTCCCCTGTCATAGAGTGGGGCCAAGGTGGGGATCTGTGCACACGCAGGAGAATAAGCCTTCTCTCCACAGGCCAGTACCTCTGCTCGGTTACTATGCACAGGCTGACAGACAAGCAACTGAAGCACTTGAACATGAAGAAGACCTCACTGGCGGTCACTGCCTCCATCCCCAGCAGCCATACCTCTGTAGAGCAGGTGGGAGCCGAGGTCCCCTTCAGTCCAGGCCTCTATGCCAACCAGGCAGAAATCCTTTTGAGCAACCACTATACCAGCTCCGAGATCAAGGTCTTTGGTGCTGTGGAGATTCTGGAAAACTTGGAGGTAAGCTGCTGTGGGGGTTTCAGGTCAGGCAAGAGATGGTTCAGATTAGGATTTAGAATTAGGGAGTTAGGGTGAGGTTAGGGCTAGCGTTTGGAGTTAGGGTTAGGGTTAGGACTAGGGTTGGTTTGAGGCTTGAAGTTAGGAATATTTTTAGTTGCCTGGTTTATAGACTAGGGTTAGTGTTAAAGGTTGAGCTTAACAATGTATAAAATGTGTTAGAGGTTAGGATTGGTGGCTAGGGTTAGTGATTAGGGTTAGTGTCTAGAGTTAATGGTTAGGGTTAGAACGCACTTTATACAGTTAGTGCAGGAGTGCATTCCAACTCAGGGTAGGCCTCTTCTCTCCATGCTTTGCTGGTGCTGCCACTTCCTGCTTTCTCCTCTCCCTCCTCCCCCTCTTCCTCTCTTTCTCCTCTTCCTCTTCCTCTTTCTCTTTCTCCTTCTCCCTCTCCTCCCCTTCATCTTCTTCTTCCCCTTTTCTTCTGGCTGATGTATGACTGGTCTCTGAGGCTTCAGTCCAGAAAGCCTACAGGAGAGCTCTGATGTATGGATGGAGGAACCCTGTTGCCTGCTTCTCTTGTCTTGCCATGGTTAATTGCTCACAAGAGATGAAGAAGTATATAGTTGCCCACCCCAATGGGCTACAGATGCTGCTTTGTGGATACTTGGTTTTAGGTGCCACGTTGGGTCGGCTAACATTTTACTGCTTAACAAGAATTCAGTAATATTGATCACATCCTCTTTAGCAGACTCTGAATGTGGGTCATGCTTTGGGGTATCAGGGCCCACCTGGTTCTGGGAGAGAAGTCCAGCTTGTGTGGTTAGAAGGGTGTGTCCATAGGGGAGCTGGGTACCTGCAGTCCCACCTGTGGGACACTGCAGAGTGCACTCCCTGCAGAGCGTGCCTTCTTCCCAGGTGAAGTCTGGATCCCCGGCTGTGCTAGCCTTCGTGAAAGAGAAGTCATTTGGGCTGCCCAGCTTCATCACGTACACAGTCGGTGTCTTGGATCCAGCAGCTGGCAGCCAGGGCCCTCTGTCCACTGCCCTGACCTTCTCCAGCCCTGCCACTAACCAGGCCATCACCATTCCAGTCACTGTGGCCTTTGTGTTGGATCGTCGTGGGCCTGGTCCCTGTGAGTCATAGATGAGACATCAACTGACCCAGACCTGGGCAGGGAGAGCCAGGGCAAGGGGGCTTAGGTGTCAGTGGGCACTCACAATGTGAAAGTTGGATGAGTCCGAAACATAAAATGTCTCTCAAAGTAACAGTCTCTTTCTGTCACCACATCCTCAGCAAGGCCCTGTGCTCAATATCCTGCCATGGCTCCATCTTTCAAGTGTAAAGCCCACATCCCTGCAGTGGCCCCTGAGACCCATATGGTCTCTCCTGACCATTTGTAACTCGCCTCCCCGTGTGCTTCCTGATCTAGCACTAACCTCTTGCCTGTTTCTGGAACACAAGGCCCCCCAGTCTGAGACATTGGCATCACTGTTTCCTCTGCATACAATGTCATTTCCCTCAGAGAACTCGTTGACCTGTGTCCTCAACTGCCTCAGACTGCCTGTCAAGCATCAACTCTTGGTTAACACAGGATTAGACTCTCCCTCCCAGACATGTGCTGGGCTATGTTGAATGACTAGGACTCCTGCCCAACTGCCCCAGGAAGTCCAGTGTGAGGACAGCTCTTAGCTCAGGGCCCTCATGATGCCAGGAGGTACTCACTTCCTACCCAGCTGTGTACAGGCTTGTCCTGCTTCAGCTGCCTGTGGGTGTCAGAAGACAGCTACAAAGACATAGGGCATAGATTGAAGGGGCCAGTAGCCAGGGGAGGGCCCTGCAGTCTGGTGTCTGTACCAGAGAGTACCTGGTGACAAGTCAAGAGTGTAACACTGTGACAGATAGGCAGCAGGGATCTGGGATTCAGGCCACTCCACAGAGGTGGATAGCTTTGGGGCAGAAGTGCTGTCCACCTTCACCCTCGGGCTCTTAGGAAGGAGTCAGAGCAGGAGTGCCTGTCCCTTGAACCTCTGGCCCACCAATCCCTCGAGCTCTAAGGCCCACAGGGCATTTGTCAGAGCTGCTTCTCTTTCTTTGGAGCAGCCTAGCTGCCTCCTTGACAGAAAGGACACCCAAACCTGATGTGCGAAGCTGGTACCTAAGGATACTTTCTGGAAAGAAGGACAGAGATGGCCAGGGGAGACAGAAGGAGGTGCTGCGCTGTCTAGACGCCTCGTATTTAAGACAGGCTTGCCCCTGCATCCCAGGCAGTAGGACCTGGTAGACCAGGCAGATGTCTAATAGCACAGGAACTCAGGGGACCCAGCTATGGCTCTGCATTGTGATATCCGTCTTTGCCCTGTTGCAGATGGAGCCAGCCTCCTGTCACACTTCCTGGACTCCTATCAAGTCATGTTCTTCACCTTTTTTGCCCTGCTGGCTGGGACAGCAGTCACCATTATAGGTGAGACCAACCTCATACCCCTTTCTACACCCCGCATGCTCTCACCCTGCCCACTCTCACCAGCCTCTACTCTTGCAGCCTACCACACAGTCTGTGCACCCCGGGAACTTGCTTCACCCCTGGCCCTCACGCCCCGTGCCAGCCCTCAGCACAGCCCCCACTGTGAGTACCCCAGCCACAGGCATAGCCTAGAGCACCTCCACAAAAGAGTCATCTCCTGGGAAAGGGTGGGATCCAGGCCCTGAACCCTAGTTTTTACAGCCTGTGTCAGAGCAAAGGAGACAGTTAGAGCTGAGCCCCAGAGACAGATGTGCCAGAGGACAAGTGTGTCACAGGGGCTCAGATACTAGTCCTAACTCCTCACAGGTGTCCCCAGCAGACTGTGGGGATGGGAGGAATTGGTAGAGACACTGTTGTCTAGGCAAGTGAATTCCAGAACAGACAGATGGCTACCACTGAGAGGTCAGGTTGGAATGGGAGGATGGAGATTCTAGACTGTCCTGATGAGAGATACTCCCATAGAGAAAGATAGGAAAGCCCACTCCTTTCAGTAATCTATTTGTCTCCGACAGCCTAAGGTCTTGGTTACCCTCTACAATTCCTGCAGTACCTCTCTCCAAGAGTTCTGGAACTGCAGTGTCCTACCTGTGCAGTGGTACCCAGTAGCCCTTTGTCTCCTGACTCCTATTTGGTAGTCTGATGCCGGTGCAAGAGGCCCTTGAGCTAGTGTCTGCTCATCTCAGTGTTAAAGAGTTTTATCAGAGGATAGTTTTATGGCCAGAAGCACTGTCTCTGGGAGACAACCTCCCCACCCACCTCTCTCTCTCTCTCTCTCTCTCTCTCTCTCTCTCTCTCTCTCTCTCTCTCTCTCACACACACACACACACACACACACACACACACACACACACACACACACACACGCCCGGGGATCAGAGCCTCTTCCTGCTGCTTCTGGTCTTCAAGGCAGGACTCCTGAGTATCCCAGCATGCTAGGTGGTGGCTGTCCTTGTGGTTTCGGCTTGTTGCACAGCTGTTCTGCTGACTTTCTGACCCTTCCTCCCAGTGTTTGTTAAGTTACCATAGGGTCTTAGTAACATCTCCCAAAGTTCTTTTCCCTTGCCTCCAGGTCCTTGTTACAGCAGCATTGTGCTCAAGAATCTGGTTCTTCCATCCTCTTAGCCCCATGGAGAGATAACATGATGTCACGATGTGTCATGTGACCCACCCCAGACTCTGACTGAGTAGTGCTCCAGGCTGAGTGTGTGTGTGTGTGTATCTCGTCTTGGTCCCAAGGACCATAATTTTATCCTCTTTCAAAAATCCCAGTAAAGTCTCATCCACACCCCAAAGGATTAGCCAACTCTAGCTCCTAGTTCACTGGAGACAGACATCCTCAAGTGGGAATCAGGAGACAGAAGGCCGCTGGGTACAGAAGCACGGGTTGAGCAGTATAATTTCCCATGCCTCCCCTGCCCCTGTCAGTTTCTGCTGCCCTAGGTATGCTGCAGGCACACACTGAGGAGTGTGGTGGGAATATTGGCTCTTACTCCTCCGTACTCACTTTCTTTTCCTCCCCAGATCTTACCTCATCCCCGGCTTCTTTCAACACACTGCCTTCTGGTCGTAAAGCCAGCCCTCCCTCAGGGCTCTGGAGCCCAGCCTATGCCTCTCACTAGGCAGTATGCAGGGCTGGTATTGCTACACAGATGAACTGACCACTGGACAGAAGGGTCACTGTCATTTTCACACCAGGGTGAAACCATGCCTGGGCCCTAGGCCATCCTCACTCTTCTGGCTGTGCTGAACCACTGCCTGGTTCACACAAGCAAGGGTTTTTAGTTTGTTTGCTTTTAAATCTCTTTCCCAGCCTTGAGGGCCAGGGCTTTCTGGTTCCTTCCTTCTTGTGTGGTGTGCAGGATTTGTGGGTGCTGCTTAGTCTTGTGTTTGTTCTGCTGGAGGAACCTCATTCCCTGTTCATGGCTTTGAGTAGCTGGAAGCTGTTCCTACACCATCTACAGACGATGTCACTGTAGAGATCTCAGGGAAAGGATTTTCTCATTACTCCTGGGGGTTTTGTGGTGCTTAGAATAGAACCCAGGGTCTCATACCTGCTTGGCAAGAGCTTGTTCATTGGTACATGCTCACACACCAGCCCTTTTTTATGTTCTTTTTTTTTTTTTTTTCATGAAAACTCACTCTTCTCCTTGTCCTGCTGCTGCTAGGAAATGTGGGGGGAGAGCGGGTGTGGGTGTCCCCTTGGGGACACCATGCCCAGAGCCCTGTGCTGTCTGAGCCTTCTTACTGTGATAGTTATCGAACCTCAGCAGAGTGGCCCTCTCTTCAGAGCTCCAGAAGGACTTTAGTCTTTCAGCAGAAGGGCCTCCGTCACTGGTGTTGGAACGCCTCTCACTGTTCCTGAGGCAGCCTGGGAGTAGCCGGAGCATCTTTGGCCTGGCCCCGCAGCCCCTGGCAGAGCAAACCACTGATGTCGGTTTGTTCTGAGATGCTGCTGTGACTTGTGGAGCAGAGAGACCCAGTGTGATCTGCTCTTCTGCCTTGGAAGACACCGAATGCGGTACCTCAGCGGATCTGAGCCACCCTATTTGTCCTCCCATCCTCCTCCTCTGCCACCAGCACTCTCCTAGCTGGCCCAGGAACAGAAGAGGATGCCATGGGAGTACAACTCGTGTTCATGTCTGAGCTCAGGGACATGACCAGTCTGCTTCAGGTCCAGGTGTTGTGGCACTGTCAGAAAGAGCCAGAGACTCGCCTCCAAGTGGATGTATATGGACATCACATCACCAAGAGTTCAGTTAGCCTTTGAAGGTCATGTGTGATCCCTTGTATCCTTTGAGGCTGAGCCACAGGATGGACTTTTCTGCATCTGAGGACAGGATTTGTGCCCAACCTGTCTCTCAGTCTTCCCCTGGAGCTGTTATGGAGCCTTCCCTGCATTTGTTTAATAAAGTTCTGTGTCGTTTCTTAAGGATGTGATAGTTCCTGGGGGTACTGACTCTGCCTGGGTGTCTACTGACTGATGACCTGTTTCCAATGGCACCCTTCTCTCCTCTCTGGCCATGGGGTCTCCCTACCCTGGACACAGGGGCAGTAGCAAGACCTTGACTGCAGGAGTACAGCACAGTTCCCCTTAGCTCCACTTCCTGCCAGTCCTCTCAGGCACCTGTCATTCTTCCATCTCCTTCCTTCGTTGTCATCTAAAATGTCTGACTTTCCCTTTAAAATGGCCTTTCTCTGTCCTTCCCCCCAGGGCTCTACTCCCAAGATCTCGAAGGCCTCAAAGGACCAGCTCTCTGCCACCCTCCCCCACCACACACCCTTGGTCTCACCTGCCTTCCTGGAGCTCTCATAGGCCCCACCCAAGCCAGGCTCTAGTCCTGTCACATTCCTCATGGGAGCTGCCCTTTCACACCATACACAGCAAACAGCTAGGTCCTGCTCCTTTGTGTCCTTGTCTCCCTGTGCCTTTCTCTCCCCTTTTCCTTGCCTCATGCCACACGGGAAGTGGGGAGAGAGTGGAGTAGATGCTTCCTCAGCTTCAGGGACCTGTTACCACAGCACTACTTGTGCTGAGAACACCATGTGGCCCCTACTTCACTTCCCAAATCAGACCTCCATGTGAATGAATGGTGACAGCTGTCATTCTCATAGCTCCCAGGACACTGTACACAAGAAGATGTAGACAGCATTATCAAATGCTAAGTATGTTTGGTACTGTACTTACTGTACGTGTGCCTGCCTGGTACATGGTATTGGTGTTGCCCTTGGGTAAGACCCCTCTGAAACACAAGATAGCTACCAGGTTCCAGGGAGCAAGGACATCACATCCAGACATGGCAGGGTCCAGAACAGAAAGAAACTCTTGTTTCCTAATGACTGAAGCACTCTTTTCAGAGCTCAACAGACAAACTCACCAACTCCATCATGAAGGTCTGAGCCACGTCTGTCCTGTGGCTACTGAGTACAATGGGATCATCGTATCTTGAGGGCCTCTAGATGCCATGAAGCTGATCACTGGCTCCTCCCAGATGAAACAAGGATTGCAGTGTCCACCAGCCACCTTTGTTCTGGGGCACTGGGCTTCCCCACTCTGTCCTCCCTTTCTCCAGGGCCTTTCAAAGCACATTGGGGGAGCACAGCCAGTAAACCTGACTGGGCATGCTGACAGCCCAGAGCGACCCACACAGCTCGACTGGATTCCCAAGCCAGCAGAGCAGCTCTCACTGCCTGAAGGTGCTAGAAGATGCTTTTAGCACCAAGAATACAGAATTGCAAAGAGGTATTTTTCTCTAGAATTCTTGTTCGAACAAAAATTAACCCTCAAAGTCTTGCTCTTTGCCTGCTCACCTGTGTGGCACATTTGGACTTGGTCTGCTTCCTATTGCTGTGATAAAGCACCATCAGGACCATCTTCCCCACCCCCACCCCCCACCGAGATGACAGCATGGTCTGTGTAGCTCAGAGAGATGCCTGCGTCTGACTCCCAAGCACTGGCATTAGAGCAATGCACCACCACACACTCCATGAAGACCATCTTGAGGTGGAAAAGGTTTATTTATTTTATAGGTTATAGTCCATCATGGAGGGACATTAGGGCAAGAACTCAAGGCCATGGAGGAATGATGCTACTGCTTGCTTTGCTTTCCAGAGCTTTCTCAGCCTGCATTTTTTTTTTTTAACATTCCAGGACCACACGCCCAGGTGGCGAACCCTACTGTGGGCTGGGCCCTTCCACATCAATCAAGAAAATGACCCCACCAGACTCACCTACCGGCAATCTGATGGAGGCATTTTCTCAAGTTTTCCCTCTTCCCAGATGACTAAAACCCTGAGCAGCACACTGGCTGGCTGGAAACCCTTCATCTTGAGTCTGAAATGTGGACAGGGTTGAGCAGTAGTATCTAAGTTCATGAGAACACCCGGGACCTGGAGATGGGGCAGGAATGCAGGCCTGTCTCATTGCAGGGGTCACTTTACCAGCAGAGTGGCCTTTAGCAGGTGGCATTACCAAGAAGAGGCAAGTGGCTGCATCTCTCTTTCCAGCCTCTTGGACTCCCCATGTAACAGCCTCTCCAGAAAATGTTCGAAGGTCTTCCTACCCAGAAAAGTTGCATGTTAGTCACGTGGCTTTCATCGGCCTACGTGGTAAGCAGATAAGGAAAAGGTCTGTCCCAAGGTTCTGCCGTGGGCAGAAAGCCCTGTGGTGGGAGAGGACAGATGAGTCTCAGGTGTTCTGTCCCACCCCAGATGAGCCCACATGCCAGTAGTACCTGAGAAAGCAAGGCAGCTACTCAGGAAGACCATGTACCCAGAAGGAAACAGTTCACCAAATAAGAAAGAAGAATATCTTGTTTTTACATTTATTTATTTGAGGGAGTCAGAGGACAAGTTACATGGCAGTGTTTCTGATCTCACATCATGTGAGGTCTGGGGATCACCCAGGTCACCGAGGGTTGGCAGCAAATACCTTTACTCACTGCACCATCCATGTTCCTGGCCTGAGAAAATAAGAAAAAAAAATGTTGTTGTTTTTTTTTTTTGTCTTCACAAAAAAAGATTCATAAATAATTTAAAAGTTTCTTCTGGCTTTGTTGTTTGTTTATTTTATTGAGGCAGCGTCTCACTGTGTAGCCTTGAGTAGCTGAGAACTCATTCTGTAGACCAGGCTGGCCTCAAACTCACAGAGATCCACCTGCCTCCTGAGTGTTGGGATAAAGGTGTGCACCACTTTTCTTGGCAATTTTTTTTCATAAAAAAAAAAAAAGCAACAGAAGAACACAGACTTGATGCCCACCGTGCTCTGGATGCCCACCATGCTCTGTACACATTTATTGCTAGTACAGTCAAGGGCTTCTGAACTTTGTGAGGTTTGGTTTTGTTTTGATACTTTTTTGCTTTTTTTTCCCCTAAAAGCAGCTTGGAAACTATGACTTAAATCTCATTTAGCATCTGCCTTCTGTCTCATTTTTCTTATTAACTAATAAATTTGGACCAAAATTTTCAAGCAACTTTTATTACTTTTTCAAAGATTCATTTTTATTATTTTTAATCTTTTTATGTATACGGCTATTTTGCTTGCATGTATGTCGGTGTACCATGTATGTGTCCGGTGCCTACAGAGGCCAAAAGAGAGCATTGAATCCCCTGGAACTGGAGTTGGCATGGTTGTGAGCAGCCATGTAGACGCTGAGAATTGAACCCAGTTCCTCTGGGAAAGCAACCAGTGTTTTGTTTGTTTGTTTTGTTTTGTTTTGTTTTGTTTTGTTTTTCGAGACAGGGTTTCTCTGTGTAGCCCTGGCTGTCCTGGAACTCACTCTGTAGACCAGGCTGGCCTCAAACTCAGAAATCCGCCTGCCTCTGCCTTCCAAGTGCTGGGATTAAAGGCATGAGCCACCACCGCCCGGCACAACCAGTGTTCTTAATGACTGAGCCATCTTCCCAGCATCTATTTTTATTATTATTACTATTACTATTACTATTATTATTATTATTATTATTATTATTATTATTATTATTATGTTTAATTGTGTGTGGGGTGATGTACTATGACCGCAGGTGCCTGGAGGTCAGAGGTCAGCAGATTCTCTGGAGCTGGTGCTACAGGCAGTTATAAGCCTCCTGATAGGTGATGTGTAGAACAGAACTCAAGGCCTCTGCAAGAGCAGTGCTCACTCTAACTGCCGAGCCGTTCCCTAGTCTGCCCTTGTCATTTCTTGTTTGGTACTGGTTTGTGGTCTGTTCTAGACTCTGAGCAAGAAAAGGGAAGGAAAGCTCACATTGAACACCAAATACTGAGAATCTTGAACAGTGGCACACTGAGTCCACAAAGCAAGCCAGCACTTTGTATGTTGATATTTTCATAAAGCAGTCCGTCTCCAAAAGAATTTAATTAGTTAATTAATGTATTTGGGTGCTAGGGCTGCCACAGGCATGAGGTGTGAGGCAGGGGTATAAACACTGTGGCATGTTCCTTGAGACACTGCCAGTTCCCCCAAGGAACTGATGAAGAGCTGAGTTCTATTTTTTTCCATTTATTAACTTCACATCCCAATATCAGCCCCCCTCCTCCCAGAACCCCCTCACACAGATCCTCCCTCCATCCCCCTTCCCCTTCTTTGAGAAGGAGAAGCTCCCCTTAGGTCCCATCCCAAATCCTCTCCCACCTACTGTGTGTTGCCTCCCCACACACAAACACATCAGGTCACTGCAAGACTAGACACATCCTCTCTCACTGAGACCAGACAAGGCAGCCCAGATTGGGAAGTGGTATCCATAGACAAGCAACATTCAGGGTCAGCCCAGCTCCAGTTGTTGGGGGACCCATATAAAGACCAAGCTGCACATCTGCTACATACATGCAAGGGACCTAGGTCTAGCCCATGCTCACTGTTTAATTGATTCAGTCTCTGGGAGCCCCCAAGGATCCAGGTTAGTTGACTCTGTTGGTCTTTCTGTAGAGTCCATGTCTTCTTTGGGTCCCTCAGTCCTTTTCCCAACTCTTCCACAAGACTTTCTGAGTTCTGTCTAATGTTTGGCTGTGGGTCTCTGTATCTGTTTTCATTGGCTTCTAGGTGGAGCCTCTCAGAGGACAGTTAGTTATGCTAGGCTCCTGTCTACAAGCATAACAGTGTCACTAATAGTGTCAGGGATTGGTTCTTGCCCATGGGCTGGGTCTCAGTTTTGGCCAGTCATTAGTTGGCCATTCCTTCTGTCTCTGCTGTATCTTTGTCCCTGCATATCTTGTAGGCAGGACACATTTTGGGTGGAATGTTATGTGGGTAGGTTGCTGTCCTTATCCCTCTGCTGGAAGTCCTGTCTGGCTATAGGGATCCCTATCCCCCACTGTTAGGAGTCTCAGCTAGAGTTGCCCCATAGACACCCTGGGGCTGCCCCCTGTCCCAGGTCTCTGGAACATCCTAGAGATTGCCCCCCTGCCCCAAGCTGAGTTCTTAACACAGAGCTGTCACAGAGCAAGGAAGAAGGAGCGGAAGCCCGACGGTGGCTTGGGACTGGCTATGACTTTGTTCGGTTTTATGTTGTATACAATTAGCAAATAAAAGTCTGTGGAGGATTTCAGCAGCCGCCGCATCAGCAGCCGCCGCATCAGCAGCCGCCGCATCAGGCGACCACCTTCATCTACTGAAATGAGCGTCTTAGTGTTCACTGAAGGCAAATAAAAGCAAATTATACGATTCAGGAAACTGAAATCCAAAGACTGGTCACTTACCCATTTCCCAACACAGGGGTTTTGCTGAGTCCTCAGTGGAGGCCAGGTGAGCTGGGCCACACAGCTGTGGGCCAGACATCAAGGTGTGTGGGGCAGTCTGCGCAGTTTTCAACAGAGCCTTAGTTTTCCTTTCCTAAGTTTTCTGTGTAAGTCTAGTGGTTTGGATCTTAATCCCATAAAAGCCCACATAGTAAAGATTTAGTTGCCAGCCTGTGATACTCACTGCTGGGAAGTAGTAAAATCTACAAGAGGAGGGTCCAGAGGAAGTAAGTTAGGTCCCTAGGGGCATACTGTGAATGGGATATAGGGCCCCTGTTTCTATCCCTCCCCACCTCCTCTCTCTCTTCCCACTCCCTCCTCCTTCCCTCAGTTCAGTGTGAGATGAACTGCTTTGCTCTACCACGAGTTACCATTGTCTACTTCATCTCAGACATACCACAGTGAGTCACATGGCATGGACTATAGCCATGAGCCCACACTACCCTGTCTACCTCATAAGCTGCTGCCATGTGGTAACAGAAGAGCCTGTATTGAAGATATATTTTCCTTCTTCCTCTCCTCTTTGGGGGTCCAGGACAGCCACCTCAGTACTCTCTTCAGGAGAACACTCTTGTTCCTTGAGTGGTCCCCTGAGCCACTTATCAGACACACAAGTAACCAACCCAGTCAATCCTGACTTGTACAAGGCTAGACAGATGGGCCAGATAGATGTGCCCTCAGAGAGGGGCAGCTGGAGAGGGAGCCAGTGCAGTTCTCAGAATACACTGCAGAGAAGACCCACTCCATAAAATTCCACATGATTTCAGGCCAAGTGGGTTATTTAATTTGATAATTAAAACCTATTTTATCAAGTCATGTCATAAAATAATCTAATCACAGTTAATCCTCATTGTGTTTCATCATGTCAATGGCTTAATAGTTTCTATTTCCTATTAATAAAAATACACCACTAAATACAGGAAGAGAGATTACACACGCCATCAAGATTAGCTGTGGGGGATACAATTTCGTTGGAGTTCTTAGAAAACAAACAAAAGGTTATTAAATCACTGCTGTAGGCAATAGGGAACCAAGGGTAATGTTAGAGCAAGAACATGGCATGTTTGGTGACAGACAAGGAAGGTTGTTCTGGGGGAGGTGTGTCTGAATGGACTTCCTCAGTGGGCAGATGGAGGGTCAGTCATGGGAAGAACAAGGCTGTATTGCAGGAAGTCTGAGTGATGTCCTCTTTGCCCTCTTGTTCTTTTTAAAAGTTTGTATTTTTATAATTTTGTGTGTATAACTGTTTGCCTGCAGTATGGCTGTCCATCACTTACATACCTGCTACACATGAAGCCACAAGAGGGCTGCTGATCCCCCTGGAACTGAAGCACAGATGGTTGGGAGCAGCCATGTAGGTGCTGGGAACTGAACGCTGATCCTCTGCCAAAGCAGCAAATGCTCTTGACCACTGAACCATCTGCAGCCACCGCCCTTATGTTCTTTAATCAGCTCCTCCCCCCCCCCTCCCGTGCCCTCTGGGCAGAAGGAAGAGGCCAGGCTTCTGCTGTGCCATTGCCTGCCCTGCCAGATCCACCACCTTGGCCCTGAACCTCTGTGCTCAGAGTCTAACAGGGGACCTCATGGCCTCTGCAGCCACAACCTCAGGGAACAAATCTGCCCACCTCAGTTGGGATGCTCTCATGTGGCCTCAGAGAGTCCAGACCTCAGAGCCTGGTAAAGTTGGTGGCTGACTCCTCTCCAATCTCCAAAGTGACTAATGACTCCGTTAGTCAGGAGGATTGCTGGCGAAACCTGAGTGACGTAGTCAACGGTTTTACCTCCCCAGCCTGATTCAGAGAGAAATGAGACAGCACCAGAGATGATGGTTTCTGGTGAAGCGGTCTCCCACCTGGGAATTATTCTCAGCACCCCAGCCTAGATATGCTGACCCTTCCATTGTTCCAGCCTGGGTACACACTCCTTCCCATCCCACCTCCCACTGTGACCATGGTCTGTGTGTCCCTCCTCCCTTGGTCCAGTTCATCTGTCAGGAGAGGCAGTGGAGATTTCTACTGTTTTTTTTTTCCCCTTGTCCCACCTCCCTTCTCCATGCAGTGCCTGTACCCTCCCTGTTTCACCTGGGGACTCACCATGTGAGTCATCAGCTCACATGGTTCAGATAGTGATCACATTGACTGGGATAGAAAACAGATAAACAAGGTGAGAATCTAGTGTCCACTGCCTGACACAGGCTAATCTATCACTTGGCATGATTGCATTTTCAATTGACATACTACTTATACACTTTCATGGGGTTTGATGTTTCATGACATATACATATTAAATAGTGGCCAGATCATGACAATTACGACACCTGTCACCTCCAACATTCATTATTTCTATGAAATGACAACACATAGATCCCCTTTCCTGGCTACTTTGGCTATAGTACATTACTGTCAGCTATGGTCTATCCAAGCAGAGAACACCATAGAATACTCTTCTGACACACTGTAGCTTGTCCTATTTGTTTGGTTTAGATTTATTGACACAGGGTTACTTACTGTAGTGTGGCTGGCCCAGATCTCACTATGTAGCTCAAGCTGGCCTTAGATTTCACAGTGCAGGATTGTAGATATGAGCCATCGTGCCTGGGTTGTACCTTGTTCCTATTCAACAACCCCATCCTCTGGTGACCCCTCTACTCTCAATCTCTTGTTCATCAGCTTTACATGAGGTGGTTCACCTGGTACCTAGCCTGTGCTTGGCTCATGTCACTTAACATGATGATCTTAGCTTCATCTACTTTGTCACAGACGTCAGAATTTCATCTTTTTTTTTTTTCCTGGCTGAGTTGTGTTCCTGCAGAAATACGCCACATTTTCTTTTTCTGTGCATTTACTGGTGGGTGTGTAGGTTACCTCCACATCCTGGCTGTTGTGACCAGGGCTGCCAAGCGCCTGGCATGCAGGTAGCTCTTCTACGTGCTGGCTTCACTTCCTTGGATGAATACCCAGGAGTAGGATTGCTGGGTCATGTGGCGCTTCTATTTTTAATTTTTTGAGGAACTTCCACACTGTTTTCCATAATGGCTGTACTAATTTACATTTGTTCTTCCAAGGGTTTTTTTTCCTGTGTGAAGATACAGAGAGAGAGAGAGAGAGAGAGAGAGAGAGAAAGAGAGAGGAAGAGAGAGGAAGAGAGAGGAGAGAGAGAGGGAGAAAGAGAGAGAAAGAAAGAGAGGGATGGAGAGAGAAATATATCACACAGAAATGTCAGCAAGCTGTGGAAATACTGTAACCTGTATTCTTCATGAAAATCGCTCATGGGCATTTTGTATGTCAATAAGTGCGGGTCCTTATCCCTCAACCATTCTTTATGTTTATTTAACACCTACTGTGTGCATTATGTTTGGCTCTAAGTTTGCACTAGAATGCAGAGGAGCTGTTTGTGCCTTAAAAATGCCATCAATCTAAGTGGAGAGAAAACTAAATCAGGAATCACAGCAATACCAGGACCCTGCAAGTAGGATATGTCTCCAAAAGATCATGTTATTACAGACTTTGCCTGACCAGGGAGAGCTCTCCAGGGAAGCAATGGCCAGTCTGGGATTTGACTGACAGGCTGGTATTAAGCAAGGAAGGGGTGAGGGTAGGATAGTAGGAAGAGCATGGGCAGAGACTCCTGGCTGGATGAAGTTTGTTCACCGTGGCTAGCCACAGAGTGAGGGATAACACAGGAGATGAAGCTGAGGTGCCAGTGAGGCCATCTACAGAGCACTGGGGAAGCTCCAGGCAATTCCCTGCTCATGAGCACCTACTGGCACAGAGGTGCACACTTCTCCTCAACAGCCCTCAGATAGAGCCGAGGGTCTCCTTTGTGCAGGTCCCAGCTCAAGCCCTTGCTTGTAGGGTCTTCCTCCTGAGCCAGCCACGTGGACTCTGGGACTGTCTCTGCTCCAGTCTACAACACAGCAAGGACTCTGGTTAGCCAGGCCTAACCTGGAGGGGATCAAAGCTGCTTTGAGGCTTAGAGTGGTAGAAAGCCATTGGACATCCCTGTGTGGGAGGATAGCATTCCCTGGGAAGGACCTGGGATGCCTCTGCCCCTCCCCAGCCTTCTGGAGCTCAGGGATGATAGAGGAGACTCACTTCTAGGGAGAGGAAGGGATGTCTTGGGAGCTCCCCAGAAGAGAGGCTGAAGCCAGGTGCTAGGTTGGGGTGGTTGCAGGAAAAGCTGAGGCCAAGAGAGTTCTGGGGCTGAGTGATTAAGTAGGCCAGGACTTCTGCTGGTTTCTTGGAAACAGTAAAAGAGAGTGGTAAAGAAAAGGCTGGGCCTTTGCTTCTTGTCTGCAGGTTCTAATCCTGGTTCCACTTCTTACAAGCTATGTGACTCTGAGCAAGTCACCTGACCCCTTAGTGCCTGTTTCTTCATCCAGGAAATAGTGCCTCCATTTAGATGCGTAAGTGTGAGCGATGTGTGAGTTAATTAATAGAAGAGTGTCGGGTGTGTAAAGGATCCTTCAGAAAGGAGAATTGGTGTGTTTTTGGATCTTAAGTGTTCCCTGGAGGTGAATGGACTAAAAACTTGGTCACCAGTCTTAGTGCCATGGGAAGGTACAGAAACCTTTAAGAGGCAGGACCTAGTGGAGTGGGAAGGAATGAGGACATTGGGAGTTGGTCTTGATTCCAGTTTCTTTCTCTCTTTGCTTCTCAGTTTCCATGGAGCAACCAGACCTCCTCTTCCACTCCCTCCCACCATGCTGTGCTGTGCAAGGGCAGGGCTGGCGGCCATGGACTGATCCCACTGAGATCATGAGCCAAAATAAGCTATTCATTCCTTCTTTAAGTTAGTTGCCCTGGGTGGTTGGTCACAGCAATGGAAAGCTGACACAAGAATGAACATATTCTCACCCTTGGCACAGATGTCAAAGGCATACAGCTTTCTATGCCATCCACAGCTTCATGGATCTTCTGTGTTCTTTGGAATATTTTTCTTTTCAATTGGCTTATTTTGAACTTGGCCTTGTCATAAGAAAAAGCATCCATGAATTCACACATCCATGACTTGTCACATTTTGAGACATAACTGTAATCATTAAAGTGATAAAAGTGACATTCAGGACCATCCATGATATTGTCCCAGTGCCAAGGTGTGTGGTGGCGTGGATGAAACCCTCCTCCCCACCATCTTCACTTTCTCCCTGGCTTCCTGCCCTTAGAGGCCTCCCCTACTCTGCTTGCCTGCACCAGTTCCCCACAGGTCAGAGAACAGCTGCTCATGTGAATATGGGGCTGGATTTGAAAGGTCAGATAGAAACCTTGGGCCAGCCGTTCACTTATGTCTAAGCCCCCGTTCCCTTGGCTGCAGAGTGGGAACATCCCACACAGCGGTACTTAGGAATATTAAATGGTATCACTCACGTGTGCTGAGTACCTTGTAAGTGCCCACCCACTGCTAGGTAGCCACACAGATCAACCTCTACCCCAGAGCTAACATTCCAGTGGAGATGAGGGTGCTGAAGAGGCGTGATAGAAAGACTGAGAGGCTACACTCCGTACCACAAAGAGCACACAGCATGTGCAGAGGCTCTGAGGTTAAGCAAAGACCCTGGATGCTTACAGACCAGCAGAGGTGGAGTGGCTAGAGGAGACTAGTTAGCTTGAGGAAATAAAGACAGGGAATCCAGTTATACTGAAACTGCAGGTGGAAAACCAAGCCCCCCTTTTTAAAAAATGTACAAGTATATTCCATGTTTCTGGTACACCCCTGTGCCTAAAAAGAAATCATTTGTTGTTGTTGGTGGTGGTTTTTTTTTTTTTTTTTTTTTTTTTTTTTTTTTTTTTTTTTGACATTCCCATTTAGCTGGGTATTTCATCTGACAACTCTAGGCTGGAAGGGGGAGGGGAGGTACGTGGCTGAATCAGCTCAGCCACAGGCAGAGCCAGGCAGCTGGGGATGCAGCTAGATGTCCTTCTAAAGGTCTTGCTTACCAGGAACAGAGCCTGCAGCTTCCAGCAGGGACAGGAGCTTCAGGAGAAGCTCAATGGGGGACCCCACAATAAGCAGTTCCTGTCTCCCACGATACAAATAGCCCCACAGAGGATGAGTCATTCAATTCAGAGCAACAGGCAGGAAAACACTGCATCCTGCTCCCAGGGGCGGAACAGCCCTTTTATAAACGAAGGCAGGGAGGGGACTGAGGTAGCAGGAGAATGGCGTTAAAATTAGAAGAACTGTTCTCTTAATTAAAAATGCAGGAGATGCTGGTGAGTGGTAATGGGTTTCTTCCTGGACTGCAAAGGGGAGCCAGGTTAGCTGCTTGAATATTCATGGAGAGTTGGGAAAGGTCCCCTGGGACTCTTTTGCCCACCAGCTTCTAAGAGGGCAGCTAGATTTCCAGCTGTCATTGGCAAACCTCAGGCCAGAGCTAACCTCCCTGGGCCTTAGTTTCCCATGTAAACAGAAAGGATCTCTGTTTTGGGGAGGGTGGAAGAGAGATCAAGTCCAGAGCAGGACCTGGAGGGATGAGGGCTAGAGCGGGGTTGCTGAGCTGTCCCTCCCAGAATCTGGGGCCTGTCCAAAGGCAGGTAGACTCATGGGTGCCTGTCCAGTGAATGGACACATGAAGGAGAGATTTTTGCAAACCTCTTGCTTTTTGAGGGCACAGCTATTTTAAGACCTGTCCCCGGCCCCACTTGGCATTTCCATACCTCGTCACATCAAACATATTAAAAGGCACCCACTTGCCTCATTAAATAAAATTTATGTAGAGCTACCGAAGAGTTGAGTTGAAATGCAATTGACTAGTTGACTAATGTTACATTCTGCGGATATTTAATTAAACATTTATTCATTTTGACGTGTCAAAGTGGTATTTTTTTTTCCCCTCCTTACCCTACACCCCAACTCCGGTGCATCCGTGGACTCCTGACAAGCTCATGGTAGAGATACAAGTCCCCAAGGCCCAAGGGAGCAGGGCACTGTCTGTGGCCTAGATGTGGATAGCAGGCCTGCAGCCCTGGGCTTGTGACTGGCACCTATCTGCAGGGTGGGCTTTACTAGCAGCTGCCAGAGAGGTGAGGAGGCTTCTGCAGCTCGGGACACTGGTTGCAAGGTGTGTGTGTTTCCCCCAGTGTTTTATGCTGGAACTTAGAGCCCAAGCTGACGGGCCCCTGAGGCATAGCTTTTGGGAAGTGAGTAGACCATAAGGCTACTACTCCTCCTTAGAAATTTGTCCCTTATCAGGAGGTAAAATCAGGGTGGTTCTGATCCTTTACCCAAGTAAGGACATAATTCATCCCTCTCACTGTCTACCATGGAGAATGAAGCCCTGATGTCCTGATATAGAGAGGGAGCTCTTACCAGACACTGGCCAAACCAGTATTTGGATCTTGATCACGAGATCCTTCAGATCTGTGAGTAGTACATTTGATTTAACCTGTAGTCTAAGATATTACCATATGCAGGTGTCTTGCAGAACTGAGTGGCCTGGACTGAGAGCTGGGAATGGCAGCTTCAAGTCTGCCCACCTGGTTTGATGGGAGCCAGAATACAAAGGAGCAAAATATGGGACAGAAACTGAAGGAGGGGCCATCTGGAGACCATTCTACCTGGGTATCCATCTCATGTACAGTCACCTAAGCTAGACACTGATGTGGATGGCAGGAAGTGCATGCTGTCAAGAACATGATATAGCTGTCTCCTTAGAGGTCTGCCAGAGACTGACACATTCAGAGGACGATGCTCACAGCTAACCACTGATATGATCAGGGGTTTCCCAATGGAGAAGTTAGAGAGGAGACTGAAGGAGCAGAAAGGGTTTGTGACCCCATGAGGAAAGCAACAATACCAACCAACCAGAGCCCCCCAGGGCCTAAACCACCAGCCTGGGAGCACATAGGGAGGGACCCATGACTCCAGCGGTATATGTAGGGGAGGATGGCTTTGTCGGGCATAGGTGGGAGAGGAGATTCTTGGTCCCATGAAAAACAAACACAGAGTGGGGGGGGATTTGAGGGTAATGGGGGCGGGGGGGTAGGTGGGGGAACAGCCTCATAGAAGCATGAGGAGGGGGGATGGGATAGAAGGTTTCTGGGTGGTAGGAGGAAGTGGGGTAAGGGGATAAAATCTGAAATGTAAATATAATACCCAATTAAAAAAAACCAAAGGAGCCACTGGGGGTCCCTCCACCCACCTGGTGATCAGGCCCATATGCAGGGAGAGATCTATGATGACTGCACAAGTCACACACCGCAGGACATTACACTGAGAGGTTACATGGCATCTCCTTTAATTCTATGGCTTCCAGTGTCCCTGACAGTAAATCTAATCATTTATGCTAATAATTTTTTAGACAAGGTCTTACTATGTATTTCTGGCTGGCCTAGAACTCCCTGTGTAAACTAGGCTAGCTTCAGACTCACAGAGATCCTCCTGCATTTGCCTTCCAAGTGCTGGAATTAAAAGCATGTGCTACCATGCCTGGCTACCTTTCTATTTTTTAATACAAGCTCTTACTATGAAGACAGGTTGTCCTGGAACTCTGATCCTCCTGCCTCAGCCTCCCAAATATTTGAAATGACAAGTGTGTACCACCACATTCAGCTATTAGTCTTTGCTTTTTTAATAGGTGAGGTAGAGACATTTATATTTATTGTAGTTGTTGATCTGTTTGAGCTTACTCATCTACCTTTTATTTTCCACTAATTAAAATTTCTTTTTTCATTGTTTTAAAATTGATTAGATTGTCCCTGTATCATCTTGGAAATGATGCCTTACTACCTCTGTTCTTTTAGCGGTTACTATAAAATCAATACAGATGCACAATTTTCTACTCATGTTGATGGTATAGAAGTGTGTATATTCTGACTTGGGCATAATGGATGAAATCAAAGGCCAGCAAGAACAATGTGATGTGTGCTTGTCCTGTGCTAGTACTGCCTTATGTATCCAGATGTGGTCTTACTTTACCCTCAGATCAGCTTTGTGAGTGGGATTCAAGGTCTCATCTATAAAGGAAGAATGCTAGAGTTCAAAGAGCTGAACCATATAAGGGCTCTTCAGCTGCTGTGACAAGGCCAGACATTCCTGTGCTGCTCTTTTGAGTGGCTTATCCATTCTCTGTCACGTGTATTTTCAATATTCCTTAGGGAGAATTAAGCACCCTACAGAGCAGAACGGAGGGGAAGGGAACATTCCTCTTATGTTGTGTCCTCTCATGCCTTCAACCTCTGCCCATGTGTATGCATGCATGTATATGTTTATTTGTGTGTATATGTATATATGTGTATGTGTATACATATATATTTGTATATATACTTATGTATGTGTATTTGTGAATATATGTATTGCATGTGCATATGTATGCATGTACATGTATATGTGCATACATGTTTGTGTGTGATATATGCATTTATATGTGTAGGTGCGCATGTATGTGCATATGTTTGTGTACATGTGTGTGGAGGGCACATGTATGTTCCAGGTGACTTGTAACTCCAGGAACCTTCTTGCCCAGATCTCAGGCTGGAATTTAGAGATGCCTGGTGATCTCACAGGCTTCCCAATCATTCCTTCCCTGCTTTGTTCAGTCTTTTGTCTGCTGTTGAGCAGCTCTTGGCAGCAGTGGGTGGGAGCTATGAGTGCAAGCTTAGTCAGCGTGGCCTTTGCACAGGAATCCAGTGTAGGGAGTGGGAGACAAGCACAGAGTATCCAGCCCAGGAGCAGGTATTATTTTGAAAAAGTGGCCTGTGGACATGGAAAACAGTGTCTGGACTTCCTAAGCTGAAGGTCTAGTCTATTTTTATTTTTTTTAAAGATGTGAAGTAGTCAGGAGGAACGTAGACTATATTTCCTGTGGGTTGGACATGACCTTGGCCATCTTGAATTAGAGGTGCTGTGATCGATCACCCAACAAGATCCTTGGGAAACTGTTAACACCCCCTTCTGGGGAGAGGGCTGTTGTGGAGCTCATGGGCCTTCAGGAGATTCTCACAAAGGCTTCTCCCTCCGGACATTATATAAATGATCAGCAGTTGACTAGGGAGGCAACACCTCACAGAAGTTGTCCTTGGGACTTGGTGACATAGTTGCATTCTGGTTCCCATGCTTCTATAACTAACCACAGAAAATTCATTGCTTTGGACAGAGTCCTTCCTTTAGTTTTGTTGGTGCCCCAGTGGGTAAAGGTTACATTCTTCTGCATCCTCCTCAACATACTAGGTACATGGTTATCTTATAACTTGGTTTATACCACCAACAGCCAGCTATACCACGTATTTTTTCATGCCACTGTCTCTTCCTTTACAAATATCTCTTCAGATATTTTGCTTGTTTTAAATTTGGTTGTCTTTTTTTTTTTTTAACTTTTATTGATTCTTTGTGAATTTTACATCATGCACCCCCATCCTACCCATCTCCCTGTCCCTTTATATCCATCCTTCGATCTTGCTACATCCACCCCCGAAGAAAAATTTTAAAAAAATCTCATCGTGGAAGATGCAGTGTGTCACCATGTATCACACAGTATTTTTGTCCACATGTCTTTACTTGCAAATGTTCATTGCAATGAGTCATTGGTCTGGTTCAGGGCCTCTGGCTTCTGCTATACTCTTAACACTGGATCTTCACCAGGACTCCTCTTGGATATTTTGTTGCTGCCCTGTGTCATGAAAGATCCTGAAGCTCTGGGTCTGCAGGACAGCCCCCTTTATGTGTTCCAGCAATTCACAGATGGGGTGGATCAACTCGACGCCCTGGATCTGGGCCTGGGTGGTAGCTGAGTTGGCAGACCCCCAGCTCTCCTGCACCCATACCACCCAAGCAAACACTCCAGTACTTCCCCCTCTTCCAATGCTATAGCCAGCGAAGGACAAGGACAGCTCTCCCATGTTCACGTGCTTCCTGGGGCAAGGTGTGACGGGCCAGCTCTCTAAAGTGCCACAGCCAGTGAGAGGTGGGGCCAGCTCTGTTCAGCCCTTGGACATCAACAAGGTCCCAGGCAGCAGTCCGGACCAGGGACATTCCAATGACCTTTGGTGGTAATATGGGCCACAGACATCGACACAGAACCCCCACTACTGCATAGCCACAGACCTAGACATGGCCCTCAGTGGCAGCATTGGCTGGGACTTCACCATGGCCCAGTGGCATGGCAGGCTCCTCACATCAGGCTGTTTCTCTTCACCCTCAATCTCCAGTTCCATCTTTCTTCACAGTGCTCAAACCATTCAGCTTCTCTTTCTCTCCCATCTCTCCACCACATACTTGCACATTGTAGTGGCTCAGGTGGTGGCTCATGTGGTGGATGGGTCTCTCGGGTTGTCTGTTTTTGTTTTTTAAAATTATCTATTAGCCAGGCCTAGTGGCATATACCTGTAATCGTAGCACTCAAGAGACAGAGGCAGGCAGATCTCTGTGAGTTCAAGGCCAGCCTGGTCTATATAGTGAGTTTCATGTTAGCCAGAGCTACATAGTGTGATCTTGTCATAGAAAAAAATTATTTACCTTTATTTTATGTGTAAGAGAGTATTGCCCACATGTATGTGTGTATGTATGTATATGTATATGTGTGTATGTATGTATGTGTGTATGTGTGTGTATGTATGTATGTATGTATACCATGTGATGCCTGGTATTCAGGAGGCCAGAAGAGGATCTCAGATCCCATGAAGCTGGAGTTACAGGACATGAGTGCTAGGAATTGAATTTGGGTCATCTGGAAGAGCAGCAAGTGCTCTTAACCTCCGAGCTGTCTTTCCAGCTCCCATTCTTTACTCATTCTTTATTTAAGTTGTTTATATTACTCTTATGTTATTAAGGTTCTGTAAATAGTCTACATCCAAGGTCTCTGTCCAATATATAGTTTGCAACTATTTTCTCTAATACTTGCATTTTTTCCTTTGGTTTGCCATTTCCTTTCTTTCTGTGTCTGTCTGTCTGTCTATCTATCTATCTATCTATCTATCTATCTATCTATCTATCTATCTGTGTGTGTGTATGTATGTATGTATGTATGTATGTATCTATCTATCTATCTATCTATCTATCTATCTATCTATCTATGTATGTATGTATGTATGTATGTGTGTATGTATGTGTGTATGTATGTGTGTATCTATCTATCTATCTATCTATCTATCTATCTATCTATCTATCTATTTATCTATCTATCTTTACTGGGCTTTCATTTGCTGACCTGGCTAGCCTTGGACCTTAGCTTCTCTAGCTTTAGACTTTTAAGTAGCTGAGATTACAAATATATGCCACAAGACCTGGTTGCCTCTTCCTTTCCTTTTTCTTTCTTTCTTTTTAAAATTTTTAAGTGTGTGTGGTGTGTGTTGGGGGTGTGTGGGATTGCATATGTAAGTACAGGTCTCTGAGGAGCCCAGAGCAGTTATGAGATGCTCTGGAGCTGAGTTTACAAGCAGTTGTGATCTGATGCATGTGCTGGGAGCTGAATTGTTGCTGCACGAGCAGGTCATGCTCATCACTGCTGAGCTGTCGCTCCAACCCCTACTCCCCCTTTTTAACAGCATCTTTTAAAGAACAAAGTTAATTTTGTGAGTTTAACTTATTGATTTTTTCCTTTAGAAATGTGTTTTTTTTTTTTTAATTTTTTGGTGGTACATGCTTTTGATGCTATGTTCATCATTGCCAAACTCAAAGCTGTTATGATTTTCTTTTATTTTTATCTAGAAGTTTTATATGCTTGCTGAATATGTTCAGATCTATGATGTAATCCAAGTTGAGCTTTATAGAATGTCAGATGCCTGGGCCATTCTTTGGCATGTGGATATCCAATCTTAGTATTTGCTGAAGGAATCCCTTTTCCCCTGGTTAGCTGACTTAGCCTCTTTGTCAGAGACTGATCAAATATGCATAGAGCTACTTCTGGATGGACTTTTGTGTTCTTAATTTATAGTCTATCTTCACACTTTTTACGATTATTCTTGCTTATTATAAGTCTTAAAGTCAGGTAGTATGAGTTCTCTAACTGTTTTTTTACTTTTGGCAATTTGAGATGGTAGTTTTTATTAGATGGGACTCTTCTGCATGTCATTATCCATCAACAGAATATCCACAGTCATTGGGATGACCAGAAATGATCTCCACCAGGTTTCCAAATGTCCTGGTTAGGGACCATAGCACCCCTCCTATAGAGAATTCTCCTATAGAGAATCTCCTATTTAAAGGAAGGCTAGCATCAGCAACATTAAATGATACAAAAACAGAGCCAGCATTTCCAGGTTCCAAGGAAATAGATTTTTAATCTGGAATTCCATACCCAGCCAAACTATCAATCAAATGTAAATGCAAAATAAATACTTTAAGACACATAAGGACTCAAAGACCTTCTCACAGGCTGTCTCTGGAAGAACTACTTGAGGATGTACACTGCAAAATAGAAAATGTATTCAAGAAAGAGTGCACAGGATCCAAGAAACAGTGGACCCAATCCAGAAGCATACTGCCAAGAAATCCCCAATGAACCATGTAGCAGGCCCAGAAAGCAGCCAGCTCAAGTTCTAGCTGTGAGCCAGAGAGCTCCCAAGAAGATTTTTTAAGGAGAAAGATGTGTTTTCCACAACAAAGATGATATTAAAAGAATGGATGCTCTCACTGCATGTGTATAAAGATTAATAAATGATCGTAAACAATCCATTCTCATTGTCATCTCCTAAGTCTTGTTTCCTTTATTTTCCCTGGCATGCTTACAGCTCCTTTTTCTTCCTCTTCAGTTCAATATGCACTACTTGGCCTTTAATTTACCCAATTATAATACTGGAAAAGGAAGTTAATGGTATCTCAGATTTTATGCTGAAAGCATAACTTGGACCTTAACTTGAATCATAGTGTGGAGTATACATTCTATAAATCTGAACAAGGAAAAAGTGAAAGTGTGAAGACAAGGATGGGAGACTGGGTAAAGATGGCAGTCCCCAGGTGACTCCCCAGAGAGAGAGATTCAGAGGCAGAGCTGGCTGTCTAGGCTTTTCTGGGAGTGCTTTTGGGTATGGCACCTGCTAAGGATGCAGGGAGCTACGCTAAAGCTGAGCAGATGTATAGACCCTGTAGAGGTCCCTGGTGGTCATCCAAGGAGCTTTGGAGCTGGCATGACCCTGCAGCATGGCCCACTGAAGCAAGAGGGCCTGGCTGTGGAAATTTTTATGAATTAGTTCTGGGATGATAGTCATCTACGAATGGGAGATAGAAACCTGCCAATTCCAAGTTAGACCCATCATCATAGGGCGAATTCCAAAGGGAATCTGAGTTTGGAGCCATTAGCTGCCAGCATGTATCATGACAAGGGCTTTGTCCTAAAGTGAAATCCTCTGTGGGCAGCCACAGCAGTTAGTACTGTGTGCTCATTGGAAGCTGAAGGCTCTGCTCCTTTCTTGTGCACTGTGGAATTTAAACTAGGGATGGAGTCTGATTGGACAGTCCTAACTATTTTATTTGGTTCATCATATTAGAACACCTCTGCTTTATCCTCACCTACGTGACCTACTGTTCTGTTCATCTATGTGTCTAGGACAAGGGCAGGGGCATTAGGGGAACTTATACAGATAGCTGGTAGTTGAGTCTAGAAACAGGTATCTGAACTCAGCACATGTGGTGTCCAGCAGTGAAGATCAAAGCCAGGGAGAATAGAGGATGTCGCAACCGAGAAGGTAACCAGTGGGTTGTGCTTGGCCATCTTGCCAAGCTAGGCATACATGGCAGGGTATGGATGTTTTAGGTCTCTTATTTTGAGAGGTGCTGGGGGGAACTGTTCAGCTTAGTACAGAGCAGGAGGAAGAGTGGAGATTCTACAGACCCAGTCTTGGTTCAGTCTTCCTTGGCCCCACAGGGAAGCTCTTTGCTCACATGCTGTTGTTATGACCAGGTTCGTGTTGAAGCTCATGATTACATTGTGTAATGCTGTCAAAACACCCTGTATGTACCCTCTACTATAAACAGCTGGGTGTGCTCAAGTTGGCTCATGCTTGGTCTGGATGTTACCTGTGCCCTTATCCCAGATGTACCCATAGTCCTTGAATTTAACCCATAGCTTGAAGTCTGCCATAATGGGAACATTTACACAACAGAGATGGGCAAATGACCCAAGGGATTTTTGTTTGGCTATTAAATGTTCACTAGAAAGTCATTGCTTAGCCGGGCGGTGGTGGCGCACGCCTTTAATCCCAGCACTTGGGAGGCAGAGGCAGGCGGATTTCTGAGTTCGAGGCCAGCCTGGTCTACAGAGTGAGTTCCAGGACAGCCAGGACTACTATTTTAAATGTAAAAATCAAAACATTATGCACTTTAGATATACAAATGGGATGTAGCATAACACTGGTTTTCACAGGACACTTACAAGATTTACAAAGATAACATCAAGTTTTTTGAAGTATGTCAAGTAGCCTTGACAAGGGACAACATTAAATATTTCATTTAGAGTGATGTATACATAACATCTACTTGAGAGAAAAGACCTTGATGATTTCGATGACCCCAGGGAGGGCCCTACTTTCATTCTCCCCCTCTCTGTAGATATGATCAGAAAACTCTCAAGGAGTGTCTAGAAGGATATTAGCAAATATGAGTTAGTGAAGTCAGTGTTATGCCAGAGTAATGTCAGTCTTAACAAAAGCCATGCCTTCAAAATGTACATAATAAAGTTTTAGAAATGTCAGAGATGTAGTTAAGGCTTTACCCAGAGGCAAATTAATAGCCTTAAAAGCGTTTGCTAGAAAATAAAAAAAAAAAGGAAAGAATCCTTAAACCCGAAGAAGACAAAACATAAATAAATTTTGTTCAAAGAAATTTGGTATATGAAAATTATGAAGATTCACACAATCAAGAAATAGTATTATGCCTGAGCAAGCTGAGACTCCGAGGGAAGGTAATTGCTGCAGGTCTCAGTGCTTTCTGGCTACCTTTAGATTACATAAGGAAACGGCAGTTTGTGAGACTAGTAGTGTCTGATGCTACAAAGCATATCTTGTGTTTTAGCAGATGTAGGCCTGTAAAATATGCCAAACAGCTCACGAGTTACATGTTTTTCTGTTCACACGACCTAAAATCATGGGTCAGTAGCACTAACGTACAGTTCTCCTCATTTCTTTTAAGTAACCTTTGTATGACAGAGTGGTTGGCAAGAGTGGACAGGAAGTGCTGCTGGGTGGTCTGCTGGCTGAAGAGCTGAGGATGGAGGGTTGAAGATCTTGAGGTTGAGCGACGAGGGTCTGAGCGACCAGAAAGGAGGAGCTGGAGTGTGGAAGAGCTTGGGGTCAAGGTGCTCAAGTACACTGAAAGAAACAGGCTTGAGAAGCTCTGAAAACACACCCGCATGGCTCGCTAAAGGGCGGGGCTGATTGAAGGCTAAGGGACTGAGGCATGAGGAAGGACATCGGACTGAGGGAAACTGAGGAAAAGGCTGAGGCTAAGAGGAGCTGAAGGACTAAGGAGGGGGGCCTAGGGTCTGGGAGCTGAGGGGCTGAGGCTGTGAAGGGGGCGGGACTGAGGGACAGGGCGGGGTGCGGGAACGGGCGTGTTGGAGGGGGAGTGCTTAGAGTGAAGGGCTGAGGTGCTAAGGGGGCGTGGCTGAGCCTCTAAGGGGCGGGACTGAGACGAAGGAGGGTACAAAAGAAGGGGGGAGGTACCCAGAGCTTAGGGGCGGGGCTGAGATGCGTCGGGAGGCAAAGCTGAAGGGCGACTTGAGAGTGTGGACTTGAGAGAGGTTGAGGCGCCAAGAGGGCGGGGCTGAGGGAATGGGGCGGGGCTGAAGGGCTGACGGGGCGGGGCTGAAAGACTTACCGGACAGCGCTGAGGCGCTGAGGGGACCGGGCGGAGGCTGAAGAAGAAAGCGGAGGATCTGAAGGAAGCCGGGCTGAGGGACTAGAGGATGAGGGGGCGGGACTGAAGGATTTAGGGGATTGGGTTGAGGAGCCAAAGGGGCGGGGCCGAAGTTAAGCGCTAGGATAGGAGCAGAGGGACCTGAGGCTTGCTTAGGGGGCGGGGCTGGGTCTAGGCTGAGGGGCTCAGCAGTGGTGGCTCTGAGTTGCAGAGGCACTGAGGAGGAAGGCGCTCCGGGTGGAGAGGCGGGCCCGGCAGGCGGCGCCCTCCCTCACAGGCACCTCCTCCCTCTACGATCGTAGGGCTCCCGCTCCCTCTCGCGTCGCAGCCGGCACTTTGCAAACTCCTCGTCTGCCCGCGGCGGCCGCAGCTCCGTGCCCTGTCGGCCCCTGCCTGTCGGTGGGGCAGCGGGCAGCGGGGTGGCGGCGGCGCGGGGAAGCGGGAGGCGCCGAGGCACTGGGCGTCCGCCGGCGGAGGCGGGAGCCGAGGCGGAGCCGCGCCAGCCCCGCGCCGCCGCGCCCCCCGGGCCGAGCCCCGTTGCCGCGCCGCGCCGTGCCGCGCCTCCGTCCCCACCGCGCAGCCATGGCTGCGCCGCCGCCGCCCCGCTGTCCGCTCGCCTGAGGCGCGGCCATCCGCCGTGGAGACCATGGCGAGCGCCGCCGAGCCCCCCGGAACGGCGGCCGAGTACCTGCAGGAGCTGACCCGGATCGTCGCGGCGCAGCAGGAGCTGCTGGCGCAACGGCGGCGGCGCATCGAGGAGCTGGAGCGCCAAGTGGCGCGGCTGAGCCGTGAGAACGCCGGCCTGCTGGAGCGGCACCGGCGACACCTGGCCGCGTGCGCTCGGCGCCCGGACCCGAGCCCTTCGCCACTGGGCGCCATCCCGGAGCTCGGCAGCCGCCGCGACAAGTAAGTGCAGAGCGGCGGAGCGGGCGTGCCGGGGACGCGCGAACTTCTCAGGGGGCTGTGGAGTGAGTCCCTCGGCCGGACCCTGCCGCTCCCGGGACCTCCCGGAACTGCCATCCGGCCTGACCTCGCCGCGCGGCTATCGCGTGCAGCGCCCGCCTGCCAGGGGCCGCCTGGGCCACTCATGCTTAGTGCTCTCCACACCGATCCTGCGCCGTCCAGCCCCGGGGACTCGTCCTCCTCCCCCAAGACACTAATTCCCCTGCCTCGACCCGAGATTACCCCGGCTATTTCGGACAGAGGATTAAGGAGACGCCGGGGAGGCACATCCCCACCGCCCTGGCCCCTGGCGTCCCGGGAGCTCCAGCCTGCAGCATCTTCGCCTCCTCTGGGTGCTGGTGCCGGAGCCCTGCTAGCAGTCTTCTGGGCACATCTGGGCGGGGCTCGGTCTCTAGGCTGGGGGCTTAGGTGAAGCTGGGATGGAGTTGCCTGGTTTGCCGCAAGCTTTCTGCCTACTCCTTCTGTGGTTGCCTTTGGGACTGTCAGGGGTCAACTAGAAAAAGTGTTCGATGTGGTCGGTAGCTCTAGAATAAGCGACCTGAGAGCCTCTGGGCATGAAATGCTGGAGGAGGGAGTTACACTGACTCCAGATAGGAAATCTGATTCCTTGGAATGGGAATCAAGGCACTGGAGACAGCGTTTCTCCTACCTTACGTCGGCTGCATCCTGCTATGGCCGTGGGACAGAAGGCCTGCTACAGCCTGCTTGGAACATTTGTGCTAGGGCTGGTCCACTCTTTGGAAGAGAAGAATTGTGTGTACGGGTGGAGGGTCTGGAATGCCAGAATGTGGCAGAGTTCTGTGGCTCTGTAGAGGGCAGGTTGAGGTGTTGTACTCACCCCTGCTTTCTCTTCATTTAGGAGATAGGGGACTGTGGCTAGCTCCTAACTGGGGTCATTGATTAAGGGCTTCTTCTTCCACTTGAGAGCACAGAGAGGGAGCTCTTAGTTCTGAGGCTCTTCATTAGTCCCCTTCACAGAAGCTGTGGGTCAGCCCATGCTAGATGCAAGATTGGAAAGTCTGGGCTGCCCAAATGAAGTCTCTTGAAGCTTAGGGAGGGGGCACCAGGGCAGGGACACACATTCCTGTTTTGATAGGGAACAGTGACACACGTTGGTGGACTGATGCCTTACAACACTATCCCAGGAGATAGACATAGATTCTTTCAAAGTCACCCCTACTGACCAGCAGGAGTATGTGGACAGGAGAATGCTGAGGGGCAGAGGTTTCTTTCCCTGCCTTGGGGGAGTCTCCGTTGTCCATCCAGACAGTGGTCTTGGCTGAGGAGGTCAGAGGGTGCAAATGCTGAAATTTTATTTCATAAGATTCCAGCTTGGAGACCATCTGGCTTTGCTTTCCCCCCTACTAGAGGCACAGCCAAAGCCTGTGTCACCTTAAAAAAGTATGGTGTCACCTTTAAGGAACGCAAGAGGCAGCACAGTTTTTTTTTCTCTACAGTCTAGATTCAAGGCAGTTTGCAAACTTGAATATGCACACTAGGAGTCTGGGCTTCTTTGCTTTATGTGGATTCTGACCTAGCAGATTTGGAGCAGGCTGGAGAATCTACTGCTTTCACAGACTGGGACATACTATGATATTGGAATATAGACCCCATGATAAGGAGCTGTGAGGAGTGGGGTTAGGACAAGGAACAGGAGGGTCCCTTCAAGACAGAGCATACCAACCCCGTTTTCCTGTCTGCAACTAATTTCCTAGTCCTTTAGGAAAAGGAGTACCAATTCCTTCCTCTTTTGGCAGGAAAGACCTCATATCCTTCCTCTAGTTCTGCGAGATGAGATAGTATTTAACTGTTGTGTGCTGGGGGCCCTGGGGCACTAGGGGCTGCTTTTCCAAACATAGAGGGGTTTGTGTCCAGGTTATGTAAATAAAGTGACTGATGTGAAAGATGTGAAAGAGTGTGTGGTGACTAATGCCCTTTGAGAGCTTTTATTAAGTACCTGTTGTATGCAGAACCATCAGAGATAATATTTGGTGATATAGGAAGAACCACAGAAGAGATAAATAATGCCGTATAAAGAAAAGAATGTGGGTAGATGAATTTGGGACTAAGGCCCAGCTCTACACATCCCAGCTGGTGACTGGGGGACAGGTCACAGGACCTTTCCTCATCCCAGCTTTCCTTAAATGCACATGAAGCAGGAATCAGCCTAGCTGCCTCCCATTCTTTTTTCCCTAAGGTAACACACACACACACACACACACACACACACACACACACACGAGTGTGTGTGTGGGGGATGGGCACTTGGTAGGTAATTCATGCAGGCTAGATTCTTCCCATGTCTGTCAGTTTCTCAATTCTTTGGATCAGCTGAGCCCAAGCAGGAGGTGGAAACTTAAAGGCTATGTGCAAGAGATGTGCAATGGGGGAGATGGAGCTGTGGCGAAGGGTTGCTGGAGCTGACAACTGTTATTAGCTGAGTTTCCAGAGGTGAAAGAGCAATACAGGGCCACAGTTTGGGGGGAAAATGGAGCTGGGGGTCTGGGCTCTATCTCTACCTTTGGGCATGGATGATGCCATTCTCAGGTCTCTCTGTTTGCATATAGTAGCCCTTATAAGAGATGGTCTGACAAGCATGCTGGTCGAACAAGATCTGACTGACCTTTTTCTAGGTAGCTGGTAGCCACTGCAGCCTGAGTTAGGAACTCCCTGTTCACTATATAGATGAGTTTCAGGGGTCCACTGCTTTCCCTGAGACAAGAGTGAGCTTGATAATTATCTCACTAGGCACAGATGCCTAGACATGTTAGAAGCTTTCAATCCCAGAAACCTTTAAGCTCTTCCTTAGAGGGCTTTCTTGCATGTCTTGACCTCTAGTGCCAAGAGTCATTATTTATTCCAAGCACTGGGAGAAAAGATTAAAACAGGGAAGAAATCCATTCATTCATGATGCCTTTGCTATCTGGGAGTTACTTGCTTCTGTTGTTATTGACGTTGATTTTCCCCTGACATCAGCACTCATATGCAGTGTGAAGTCAGCTACATTCTAATGATACATTTCTAGAAGTACATTCCCCTCATTCTGGATACCTTGTAGGTGCTCAGAGTATGTTGCTTGAATGGTTAGAGCCTGGGAAGAGAAGAAGTATTAGAACCATCATATAGCAGGTACAGATGAATATATTGAGCCAAGTTTAGGAGAGCATGACAATATCCCCTAAGGATTTGCTGTGTGCTCATACCTTATGTGTCATTACTCCTATCAGGCAGAGACAGTTGCTGCTCCCATTGTACAGATGTGAAACCTAGGCTCAGAGTGATCACATGCCTTGTTTAAGCTCTGCCATCTGGTTGTAAGCCAGTGTTGGATCTCACACTGTTTGGCTTCTGATCTTGCTCACCTCCTGCCTGCCTTTCACACTGTGGAATGATCAGACCACTTCTCAGGATTCTTTTTTGGCTCCTGGCCAATGCTTGAAGGTACACAGCATGCTTAGATCCCTTCTGCCCTATTCAGTCTTGTCACCAATGCAATGCTTTGGGCGGTGATTGTGTAAAGAGGAAAAGATAGAAGAAGGTGACCCCCTTTTAGCCTTTGATCTCCTGAAGTTTCTTGGCAGAAGTAAACATCAGCCTCAAGTGGCTGGGGAGAGGCCCAGTGGAACAGCCTCTTCCGCCTTCTCATCTGCTCCAGCCCTCAAGGGCTGTCACATCACACATCACTCTGAGAGGACATTTTTTTTTTTTTTTTTTCTGAAGCTCTGAGTTGGTGACTCACTCTGGGGGAGGTTTTTCAGTGGCATTCAGTGTCTGTTGACTTACCAAACAAAGTGCTTTTCCTGGGTTTGTGGTGACATTAACCATGATGGTGGTGCTTCATTTCAGGGATATGCTCAAGGGTGGCTGTAGAAGAGGGGGTAGCAGGAGGAAACTGGACTGTCCAAATTGGCAGCAGGCAGATAACACAGAAAGCACTATGATGGTCCTGGCAAGGAGCCTTTGAGTTGTGTTCCTCAAAGTGGTTAGGAAGTACCAAAACTGGGGTGTAGGGCCTAGGAGGCAGAGCACTCTTATGTGCAGATTCCTTTCTCCCTAGGAGCAAAGACTAGGGGCCTGGGAGATGCTCAGAGGGTCTTTTTCTCCTCATCTGTGACTGTGGCTGAGAAACGGGTGGCAGGAGACCCTGTGTTTATGTTTCCACTAAATAATATTCTTATTCTCCCAGCTAAGATAAAGCTTGTATCCAGTGCTGGGAAGATGTCCCTCTGTCAGGAACAAGCTGCACCACACTTTGGGACACTTGTCCTAGTTGGACAAAATGTATTAAACTGTAAGGGATCAGGGTGAGCCATTCTTATTTTTCCAGCAGATGGTAGAGTCCACAGAAAGATGAGGGAGTGTTTTTCTGAAGCTCTCTCCCAGCCGTCTGACAAGCTAAGCAAATTATTATTTTACAACCCAGAAAATAAATCAGGGAATGCTTCTTTATCTAGCTGGCGCTGAGAGAAACAGTGAGTGGTGCAGTGTGTGAATTGCAGTTGAGAGCTGCTAGTGCTTTCGACGTGAGTGTTCACACCAGATTCAGGCCACCTTGCCTGCAGAAACCTCAGACCTCAGGGCTTTAGCATGGGGAGGGAGGTGTGAGCGCTTGGCCACAGGAGGCAGGCATTTGGGGACATCGGCATGTTCTGTCATCAGGATGGCTGTTTGTCAGTTATTTTGTCTATGATATTGCTTTGACAGTTGATTGGATTGTTTGTGCTACTTTATTTTATTTTTTATAGAAGAGCAACATTTGGCTTAACTTGGGAAGTACACTGTTCTGTGCTTGTCTGGGTGTCAATAGGAATAATTACCACTGTGCCAGCAGAGAAACAAACATAGACAAACTGGGAGTTTGTCAAATCTGGAATCCAAGAAAGCGAAACTGACCTATCTGAAAGGGAATAAGAGCTACTGATGCAGTCATCTGAGTTCAGTGGATCTCCTGCTTGCTGATGCTGACCCAGCAGAGACACAGGTCAGGCTGCAGACCAGATCTCCCCAACTGTAGGCTAAGTGTGGCTGAGTGACATAGATGGAATTCCTGTGTATCAGGTCTTTTCTGTGGAGCTGATAACTCAGAGTTATGAAGAATGCAGTGGTCAGTAAGTATTATGTATGGAAAAGGCTCTGGTTCCATCAACGAAGCTTTGATGTTGTAATGCTCCTGTCACCCTAACTGCTCTAGGCTTCCTCTGGAGGACCTTTAAGGCGTTCTCATGACTAGTCCCTGGGCAGTTAGCCCTCATCTAACAGTGGGTTGGAAGATCTAGCCCTTGATGTAGCTGTTTTCCACTTGCTCAAAGTTTGTAAGTTCCAGCCTCTCCAAGTCATCTCATGACAAATGAGAGTGACTACTTCTTTAGGGGATCAGGCATAGGAACTGCCTGTGGTATCTGCCACCAAAGACTCAATAGATGGTAGCTTTGGAGCAGGGTTAGCCAGGACATCGAAATTGCTTTGAAGGATCGTTTAGCTCCAGAATTTTCAAATATAGAAAAGTAAAAAGAATCATGCAGAGCTGAACACTGCTTCCCCTTCCTTCCCTCCAGGTTCTGCAATTAAAGTTTTTCAATATTTGCTTTATTGCATGCCTCTGTACCCTTGAGGGTACTAAGAAACACATGGATGGGAGTGAACATTTATGGAGTGCCTACTGTGTCCCAGGGATGAGCTCAGTGAAACAGACATGTGATTGCTACTACCTCTATTCACCCTGCTCCTGGGCCACACAGGTAGGCAGGATTCTTGTCCTTTGTTAGGGCGGCTTCCCCACTGCCTCCATTTGGAAACATGAATAGAGATAGAGCTTGGGTTGGAATAGAAAATGGGGCTAAGCAGTGTGCAGGCCCAGAGCATCTGAAGTAAGTGGTCACCTGTGGACATCAGCACAGGCTTCCTGCAGGAGGTGTCATTTGAGCTAGGGCTTTGGGAGCATGAGGGAGTAAGAGAAGCCCTGAGTGGCTATGATAAGTCAGTGAATGGGGACAGCTGGGCAGAAGCCAGACAGGCACAGATGAGTCTTGATGCATTTACCTTGCTCAGGACCCATATGTCAGATGGGCAGGGGCTAGGGAACAAAACTAGATTAAACCATTCCAAGTTGTGCCTTGTTTAAGTCCTGATTTAGAAATATGTGTTTTTCCTTTCAGGAGGAGGACAGAACTACAGAGGAATAGGAGAGAGGGGTTGTAGAAGTGGCTCAGCAATTAAGAACACTTGTTACTTTTGCAGAGGACCTGGGTTCAGTTCCCAGCACCTACATGGTGGTTCACAAACATCTGTGACTCTGTTTGGAATTGGACAGCCTTTCTGACCTCTGAGGGCATCAGGCATGTTTGAATGCAGATACATACAGACAGGCACAACACACATGCACACAAAATAAACAAATCTTCAAAGGAAAAGAAAGGAAAAGAGAAAAAAAAAGAGAAAGTAAGGAAGTCTTACTTGGCTCCTAGAATGCATCAAATTACAACCATAACATTAACTAAACCTATTTCATTTTCCTATTTATTTATCTGTTGATTGATTGATTGATTGCAACAGGGTCTCATGAATTTGCTGTGTAGCCAAGGATGACCTTGAACATCTGATTGTCTTACCTTCATATCCTGAATGCTAGGATTACAGACATACAGTGCTGGGGGTTGAGCTCATGGCTCTGTACAAGCTAAGCAAGCATTCTCCAAACTGAGCTATGTCCCTAGCCCCAGAGTCTCTTTTATGTTTGCACTGACACTGGACTCTCTTGACAGGTATGGGCTTTATCATCCCATTTTGCAGATATGAAATCTTAAGACCTTTTTTTAGCAGTTTTCCTACCATCACCCAGTGACAGAGGTAGGACCTGGGCCCAGGTCTGCCTGCCTTTTATGGTCAGTATGCTTCACTGTACTATGTTGCTTTGAAGCTACTCATAGTGCATTTATCACTATGTGAAACATTTGAGACCTTTCTAGGTGTGGTACAGTTTCAGTCACCCAGACCTTTGGTTAAGGTACTAGTATTAACTCCAGCTTTATCATCCACACAGAGACATCTGTCATTTTAAACTTTGGGTGTCAAGTTTTGCATCTTAGTGATACTTGGGTCACCTTGCAGAGATCAGTCTGCTTATAGGAGACCTTGACCATTTATGGCAAAACAGCCTCAGTGGCAGCGCCCTGCTGGCAAGACCACTGTGGGCAGCATTGTTAACAGGCGTGGGAAGGGCTCTCTAGCTGCTTAGCCAATACTAGACACTCCTCTTGGAGTTCGTTTGAATATCTTATTGTACATATGTATATTTGCTAACCTTCTGGAAATCTGTGTGGTAAAGTAGCACGTGCATTTTCATTTTTTTCACATAGGATATGTGGGGACGTGTGGTTATATGGGGAACTGGAACCTATACCCTCTTCAGGCCTTGTTCCTAAGCATCTTTGTTAGAGGTACATTAGTGGACTGGGTGGAGGTCTTGACTGCTCTCTGTGTACATTTTCATAGTGTATGTTGCACCTACAGAGAATCAAAGGTCTTGGCTCAGGATTGGGAAGTCCTCATCTAACTGCAGGAAGCATGTTTTGCTAACGGGACTTTCTTGAGAGTGTCCTAGAGCCAGCTGGGTCCTCTCAGTGTTGTGCAAACAGCTTATGGAGTATTCAGCAACATGACCAAGGTGTCATGTGAGATTCTGCTGTTTCTACAAACTTCAGTGCTCAAATGACAAGCCTGTGTTGGTGGCACTGGGACCTGCAGGGTCCACAAGGCAGCTGCAGGGACCATGATAGGGATGAGATTTATGGATGGTGACTTAGTTAGGGTTTCATGACTGTGAAAAGACACCATAAATGTGGTGGCATCTCTTATAAAGGAAAACATTTAGTTGGGACTGGCTTACAGTTTCAGAAGTTTAGTCCATTATCATCATAGAGGAAAGCATGACACTGTGTAGGCTGAAGGAGCCGAGAGTTCTACATCTAGATCTATAGGCAGCAGAAGGGGACTGTCTTCTGCAGGCAGCCAAGAGGAGGGTCTGTCACACTGGCCAGATGGGAACACACACACACACACACACACACACACACACACAAAACCACAAAGCCCCTCCTTGACAGTGACATATTTTCTCTAACAAGGCCATACCTCTGAATAGTGTTACTTCCTATGGGCCAAGCATATTCAAACCACCACAGATGGGCTGCAGAGTCCATGAAAAGCCCATAGCTGAATGGAAACTGGTATAACAGCAAGTGTAGAAAATCCAGGGACACATTCTAGCCTTGAGTTTCACTTCCATTTTCTGCTCCTGAATATGAGAAATGAATTTTCCTGAGCCTCAGTTTCCACATCTCTGTTCTGAGATAGTGATAACTAGATTTCCCTCTCTGGATTGCCTGATTTGGTAGAGGCACAGGGGAACCAGTGTGTGACAGGAATAGCAAGTGTTGACATTTTTTAATAGATCCAGCTAGGGTATAGGGAGTACCAGCTTAAATAACAAAAGCAAAGGCATTCTTAGAGCCCACACCACTATTTGGCTACATTTCCTTATTCAAAAAATGGAACAAAAAGGGGTGGGGGGGGATGGCTAGCATCTAAAACATTTGTTGCTCTTGCAGAGGATTGGAGTTCAGTTCCCAACAGCCATCTAGGGAATGCTCTAACTGTGTGTAACTTTGGCTCCAGGGCATTCAGTAAGAGACACCTACATCCACATGCATGCACACTTACAGATATACACCTCTACTCATAAAATAAATATTTTAAAAGAATGAAATGTATTGTCCCTACCCTTAGTCATAATGATTAATCACAATTCACTATTATGATTGGCTGTTTATATTGTCATTGTCAACACTTGCTACAACTCTATGGTACAAATAAGGGAACAACACAGGGAGGCAAAGGTGGTGGAGGTACTGGTTTGAGAAAGAATCATCCAAGCACATCAGATGAGCGGTATTCTTTTAGGAGCTTCTTTGAATGTTAGTCCATTATGTTTAAAAGGTATACCAGGCAAATGTAACCAAAGAGAGAGAAAGAGAGAGAGAGAGAGAGAGAGAGAGAGAGAGAGAGACAGAGACAGAGACAGAGACAGAGACAGAGAGAATGGCGACACCAGCCAGGCATGTAGTGAATATCTGTAATACCAGCATTCAGGAGGCAGGCAGGTTTCTGTGAGTTTGAGGCTAGCCAACAAAATGAGTGAGATCTTGTTAAAAAAAATAAAAATAAAAAACACCAATAGCAAAAAATATTAAATTTTGAGAAAAAGATTGCTATTGTGAATAAGGAAATTCTAAAGAGGGTCAGTCCCTCAAGAAGATATAACCATAGCAAACAAACATACCAAACAACAGAACCTCAAGATGCATGAAGCAAAAACTGACAGGGATAAAGGGGAAACACAATTGAAGAATGATAGGGAAGAACATCAACACCTGGCTTTCAACAGTGACTAGAACCAGCTTCAGAACACATATTTCATTCTTACCTGGAGAGAAGGAGGGCAGAGGCAGGAACTGGTCAGGGATGTTGGCAGCGAATCCCAGACCCTGGGGGAGAAGCTGGCAAACATGGATGCAGATCTGCGACAAACCGTGGGCACGAGGGAATCACCCTGGAACCGTGAGAACAAGTTGTCTCTGCTGTTCCTATAATGGAGCCCTGTCCCCAGCTACTAGTCTCTCTGTCTCTGTCTCTGTCTCTGCCTCTCTCTCTCTCTCTCTCTCTCTCTCTCTCTCTCTCTCTCTTCATTGTATATAGGTGTATGTGTTTATGTGCATGCACGCATATGAGTGTGTGTGCAGGGCAGAGGTCAGTGTTGCATATCTTCCCCAATCTCTTCTCCGTCATATTTTAGGGGGCAAAATGGGCTGAGTCTGTTACTGACCCTGGAGCTCACTTTTTCAGCTATGTTAGCCAACCAGTGAACCCCTGGGGTCTTCCTATCCCTGCCCACCCCCACCCCCACCCCAGTCTGTGATTATGGGCATAGGCACTGCTTCTGAATTTTTTTTAACATGGGTGCTATGGATCTGAAGTCAGGTCGTCATGCTTACATGGCAGGCACTTTACTGATTGATCTACTTCTATAGACCCTCGTTAGATTTTAATGAATAATTAGCAAAGAAAGAGTCAATAACTCAATGAGTGAACCAGTCAGCTAGTCACTTACTCTACATGTTCTATTTGTTACTGTCTTAACTAAGTTAAAATTTAGTCTCAAACCCAAACACCGTTTTATTTTATCTCAAGATTTATCTCAGCCTTGGGCAAGGCCTGGGTAGGCTATTCTTTTCCTTGTATCATCAAGGGAAGTTGCTCTGTAGTATATAATTGGAGATGGGCTTGTCTGAAGAATAAACAAATGCCTTCACTCATGTGCCTGGCACCTGTGGAAGGGTCTCAAAAGCTGGGCTCAACTGGAACCACTGACTGGAGAGTCCATATGAAGCCTCTCTAGTATGGTAGGAAGTCAGCCAGGCAAGAATGTTCTAAAAGGTCTGAGAGGGAGATGTAAGACTTCTTTTGACATACTCTTGAAAGTTCCAGAAGGTTACCTCAGCTACTCCTGTCAGTCAACCAGGTAGGAAGACCAGCGTAGACTCTCCAGCATGAGACTTGGGCCTGTTCTAGTTAGGGTTTCTATTGTTGTGCTAAAACACCATGACCAAAAGCAACTTGGGGAGGAAAGGGCTTATTTGGCTTATGCTTCCAGATCACTGTTGATCACTGAAAGAAGTCAGGACAGGAGCTCAAACAGGGCAGAAACCTAGAGGCAGAAACTGATGCAGAGGCCATGGAAGAATGGTGCTTACTGGCTGGCTCCTCATGGATTGCTCAGCCTGCTTTCTTTCTCCAGGAACATCAGCCCAGGGTTGGTGCCATGCACAATAAGCTGGGCCCTCCCACATCAATCACTAACTAAGAAAATGCCCTACAGGCTTGTCTACACCCCCTAATGGAGGCATTTTCTTCACTGAGTTTCCCTCTCTCAGATGACTATACCTTGTGTCAAGTTAACATAAAACTAGCCAGAATAGCTGCTCTTTCATTGTGTCTTTAATTTCCCACATTAGGTGTGCTTGAACATACACTCCGTCACTCCCTTTTCTCCAAGTTTAGTGATAGTTCCAGTGTGGCTTACTCTCAGGTGGGACACAGATCTTGCCTCTCTGTGCATGTATTCCTATCACAGAGACTTTTACATGTAGGGCCACTGTATTAGTTAGCTTTGTGTTAATCTAACAAAGTATCTGAGAAAATCAGCTTAAGTAGAGAAAGGTTTCCTGTGGCTCACAGTTTTCCCGAGGTTTCAGCCCATAGTTATTTGACTGAATTGCTTTTGGGGTTGGAGTGAGGTAGAACATGGAGGCTGGAGTGCATGTTAAAGGAAGCTGTGCCATGTGCCATGATAGCTGGCAAACTAAGTAGAGAGGAAGAGACTAGAGTTCTACAGTGTTCTCCATGGACACTCTCAATGGCCTGGAGATCTCCCACTAGGACTCTGAAAACCTTCCTCATGGTTTGGAAGCCAAGCTCTTAACACATAGCCTTTGGGGGGGAGTTCCAGATGTAGGATTTGACAGTCACTCAGAGAGGTTGGTGGTATGTTTGAAGAGGCCAGTGACCACAGAGTTGGGGATGCTTCTCATGCTTGGGATCTGGCCTGTAGCCTTGGTGAAGACTGGCTAGGGCAGGCAGGATCCCCTACCTAGTCACTCTGAGAGTGCTTACCCATCTCATCTTCATTTCCCACACTCAGAGCTATATTTTTAACTCCTGCCATATGGTAAAGCAGCCAAAACACCCAGGAGGGAGTCTGGGGAAAATCATATTCATGGATACAATGTTGATAACGTCAGCCAAGAGGGTCCCTATTCTCATTCTGCTCTTTCCTCTTGTTAACTCATCATGAGCAGCATCATCCTGATGGGCTGTCATCCAGCTAGGAACACAGGGTGCATCTTCAAGACCCCTGGTCAACCTGGTGGCTCTCATGTTGGAGAGAGTGGCTACATGTGAGAGTGGGGTCTTGAGTGTTTAGGAACATGTCATGGTGTGTGCAGAATTGGGGTCTTCTTAAATGTAAACAGGCAGCAGGTTGTGTCCTTCTATTTATCTCCTTCCTGTTCCCTCCCCCTTTTATGTTTACCTTGGCTATTGCTGTCCTTCTACTGCATCTTCTAAAAGTTCTTATGTTGCAAAGCTAATCCCTAAAGTCATATATGATAATAGTGTTTGGAGCTGTAGCCTTTGGCAGGCAATTAGGATTAGATGAGGTCTTGAGGGTGGGGCCCCGTGATAGTTTTAGAGACTTTGTAAGAAATGGAGGAGACCCAAATTAGAGTGCTGCTCTGTTTCACAAGTAGTATGCTTTGCCATGTCATAATGCAGCTCTGGTCCTCATGAGCTCCTCACTATTATTGTCTTGAACACGCCAGCTTCCAGAATATGGTCACAATGAATCTTTATTCTTTATAAAGCAATCCAGTCTCAGGCTTGCAGTTAGCAACTGATGAGAGACCTAGTCAGTTACAAATACATATATCTCTATCTCTCTCTCTATATATATATGTGTGTGTGTGTATATGTATATATGTATATCCATATCTATATCTATTTGCTGGCATGTTTTCTTTTGCTCACAAACATGCACAAGGCAGGGTGGCTATGTATTGGTTGATTGGTTCTATGCTTTCCCACATGCCCAACACTATCACTTCTTTCAGACATGTGCCATTTTTTTTTTGTTTTGTTTCTATACCATTCTCTTTGTCTAGAAAGCTCATCCCACACCCCTGTACCTGCCTTTTGAACCTTCTTGGAAGAACAGGTTTCCTATCTTAGCCTCTCTTCTGTTTGACCCATATTAGAACAAGTCTCCTCTTTATATGTATCCAGTTTCCATTTGTAGCCTGGGTCCTCTGGCAGCTTCCCAACTGCTCTTCTTCCTGTTTGCCTGTCTCCTCTCTTTCCTGGGGTGGGAGCCAGTTACATCCTGTTCATCTTTGAGTACCTACCCCCACCTGCTTATGTTAATGCAACACATTTCAAATATATTATGATTGTTTTGTGTCCAAGACCAAGGGTTTCCAAGCGGTTCACCCATGCCCCCGATGTGAGTATGTCACTGAAGAACAGGATAAAACCAAACTGGAACTTCTGTTTCACTTTTTAGTCTCAACCTGCAGCTTGTTTTTGCAGGGCTTCTCAGTGATATGTATCATATTACTGAGTGACTTCACATCAGGGAAGTCATATCTTCATGTCATTTATAAATACATGAATTCATTTATCAGACTGTTTTCTAAAATTTCTTCTGTTTGGAGAATCACATAAAAAATTCTATGGTTTGAAGTAGGCATAGTGGTGCATGTCTTTAATCCCAGAACTCTGGAGGCAGGAGCCGGTAGATATTTGTGAGTTCTAGGCTAGCCTGGTCTACATACTAAGTTCCAGTTCAGCCAAGGCTTCATAGTTAGATCTTGTTTCTTGTTTTTTTTTTTTTTTTTTTTTTTTTTTACCCGAGACAGGGTTTCTCTGTGTAGTCCTGGCTGTCTTGGAGCTCACTCCGTAGACCAGGCTGGCCTAGAACTCAGAAATCCACCTGCCTCTGCCTCTCAGGTGCTGGGATTAAAGACATGCGCCACCACTGCCCTGCTTAGATCTTGTTTCTAAAACAAAATAAAAAACAAAGACAAAAGAGAAAACAAGAAAAGATTAAAAATGATTAGGTCTTATAGTCTACCCCAACACTACAAAAAATACTGCTGCTGCTAACAACAACAACAACAACAACAACAACAACAACAACAACAACAACAACGTCTGTGACCCTGATTACAGCTAAGTTTTAACTACTGCAATTTTCTTCATGACAGCTGCTTTCCTGGCTTGAGGGTTTCATTAGTAGATGGACTCAAACACACACTGAGTACTGCCTATATTTACTAATTAGTTTTATCTTCACAATCTCATTTTTAGATGAGAAAATGTACCCAAAGAGGTGAAGCCTTTCTCCTGGCTGGGTTGGATGTGACACTGGTTTGTATGACTCCCAACCCAGTGCTGTTGCATTCTTGCCATGTCTGGGGTCCACTATACATACATCTATAGTCAAGCCTTTGGGTTCTGCTTTGTAGCTGGGTGGGAGCTGACTTAGATTTCTGTGATTTCTTCAGAGGATAGTCATGATAGTTCCCAGTAGACCCTCCAGTAACCTGAACCCCTGGGCAGAAGAGGGCAGGATCATGTATGTGTAGGAGAGCCCAGTGAGGGGCTGACTCAAGGCACAGGGATGGGTTGTGGGAGCAGCTAGTTCACCATCTTCTTTCCAGATTTTTACTTACCACATGCCAACTATTCCATCTTCTTCCACTGGAGACCTGGGAGATAGAGAAGCAGTTGTTCCTTTATCATAATGACAACCCGTCTTCCTTGCATAGAATGTTTTTGTTGTTGTTGTTGTATGCAGTTTCTTTGATCCGTGTTCTAAGCTGCCTTCAGGTCAGTCTTAGCCCTTTCCAGCTATTCTAACATCAAGACTGCGTGGCTTCTGAACCACAGTAGTTGGCTTCTTGCAATCTAGAAGCTAGATTAAAGCACTGAAAGATTGGGTGTCTATGGCCCTATTCTCTGGTTCATAGACAGCAACTTCTCTCTGTCTTCACATGGCAGAAGAGGGGCAAGGAGGAAAGCTCTGGGTCCTTTTGATAAGGCCACTAATTCTATTTTATGACCATTCATAGATCCCATTCTTAACTCCATCACTTAGCAAGTTAGGATTTCAGTGCATGAATTTTGGGGTAGACAAATACTTAGACCATGGCAAGACCCAAGCTAATTGTCAATTATGTAGATGGGAGTAGGGAGGGCTGGGATGCAGCCCAGGGCCAGAACTTCCTGCCTCTTTGCCTTGCTACATGGTGGGGAAGTGTGTGCTTCTCTGAGCCTGTCACCTCTGAGCCTGGTAAGGGAGCTTGCTAGAACAACCACCCTGGCTGTCCCACAAGGGGATGTGAACAGAGATAGCCCAGAGTCTCAGCTCCCACTTTTGTACTGTCCTTTAGGGACTCAATCACCTTGGACTGTGTGCTCCTGTGTGCTCTTCTTAGAAGGGTCAAGTTTTACTTCTTGAGGTGTGCCACTTTCTGCCTAAGTTCAGAGCTTTTTTTTTTTTTTTTTTTTTTTTCTGTGCTGGAAGTTGACTGACATCCATCACTTCCTCTCCCACATGGAGGCTGGGGCTGTTGGCTCTGCTGCTGGCTTTGCACAACCTGCTCCAGTCCCCAGAGTCTCCTGGTTTAAAGAGCACATTTCTATCAGGATCTTGGTCTCAGAAACCTGAAAGCTCATCCCACTTGGCCACTTAATAGGCTGAGTTTTGTTTTGTGCCTTTGAAAGGTCAGGGCTTAGCTAGTTACATGTGTGATTGGTCCTTGGAGACTTCCTAGTATGAGACCTCAGGGATGTCTCAGGCTTAGGTTCTGATTTCACTTTGAGGTGAAAGGCTATGACATTGAGATTGAATACTGTTACTTCTTAGATCCTAATCTGGGAAGTGCTGTTTGGTTGAAACCAAATTGCTGAAGTGGGTGAGTATGTAAAGAGCTGTGGCTGGAGGCTGGCTCCATCCTGTAGTGTCCAGGAAATGCTTCTTCATTTGGAACATGGGTGCAAGAATATGGTGACTTCTTGGCAAGCAGAGGCTGTAGTGTGCTTTTTATATAGAAGAGACAGAGAGACATGAATAAAATTAAAGGCAGTTGGAGAAAGCTAGAAAGACAGAAGAAAGGGAAGAGAAGAGGAGATGGAGAGATCCAATGAAAGAGAGAAATGGGGAAGAAACAAAGGATACAGGGCAGAAGGAAGTGAGAGGAGAGACAAAGATCTTAGATAAAGAGAAAGACAGAAAAGCAAAGAAACAGAAACAGAAGGAGGTAGCCTGGGAGACAGGCTCCAAAGAGGGGGAGACTGACAGGCACCAGGCACTGTGTCTGGGTTCACCCTCCTTTCCTTCCCCTCCTCTCCTCCTTTCTTCACCTATGCTGAATTTGTCATTAATGTATTCATGTATTCCTTCACCTAACAAGCCCTCTCAGAGCACCTCCAAGTGCCAGCCTTCTTGCAAGGTGAGGCTCCATCAGTCCTCAGGGTGCCAGGCTGATGGGGCAGGAAGAAGGTGGGTGAGTGGGGAGGGGGTGCCAGGCACATGTCAGAAAATGCCACACATTTGAAGGTGATGCTTTTGCAGGTTGCTTTTGACACTGATGAGAATCTGTACAAGAATGAGACTTGGATGGGGACAGAGGACATGGGCCTGCTTTTCCTGTGTGCTCCACAGCTACCATTTGCCCTGCTGATCTAACTATGCCCATTCTGCCCCTGTGTGGGTTATTCAGAAGCCTAAAGCTTTCCACAGACAGGGCTAGGCCTGCTGCTCCTTGGATTTGAAAACCAGTTTGTGTTTCAAAAGAGGAAGTGTGACAGGCAGTGAAATGACAGGCAGTGAGCCTGAAACTGAGACTGGAAAAAAAAAAGGCAGAATGTGATGGGCTTCACTTACTCACCCGGGCCTGGGCAGCTTGTTCATACAGGAAAGCCTGTTTCCAGCTGGCCTTGCAAAGGTCCTCCTACATGGTCCCCGTTGCTCCCCTGCATGGCCCCTGCTTCTGGCCTACTCAGAAGCAGAGCTTTGGGGCTATTTATATCCACTCCAGCAAATCTTTTGATCTTGATGATCCTGGGCAAAGCTTCTGTGTTGCTGGCTTTTGCATGCTGTCCTCCCAGACTGACATGAGCAGGAACAAAACACAATTTTGAGAGTGGCAAGGTTAGGTGGCCTCCTGTCCACATCCACACCTCAGCTTGGGACCTTAGAATCTGGCCAGCCAGCTCATACCCAGCCTTGTAATACACAATTTTCTCAGTGTTTTTCTGTTCTTAGGACAGGGGGACATTAGTTGAAGACCTACTATGTCTTAGGTGGGGTTTTTTTTTTTTTTTTCTTAACCTCAAAGGGGGACTGTTTTAGTTTTAAAAATTGTGGAACTCGGAAGAACACTCAGTGTGTAAAAGCACTTTTCCCCTTAGGCCTGACAACCCAAATTTGAATCACCAGGACCGTGTAAAAGATAGACTCATAAGCTTAAATGTTCAACTCCAGAGTTCCTGGGGGTGGGGTCGGGAATGGGTTGCAGAGGCAAGAGACTTCTCAGATGCTTGTGAGCTAGTTAGCATGCACAGCAGAATAACAGCAAAGAGATCCTGTTATAAGCAAGGTGGAAACTGAGAACTGACACCTGAGCTTGTTCTCTGACCGCCACATGCATGCAGTGGCACCTATATGGCTGTCTACATTCACACATACACCATACACGAGTATACACAAATCTATACTGCACACAATTTAGAGATGTGCAGTCAGTGGTACTGAGTATGCTCACATTGTAAAGCCCCCAGGACAACCAAGTTCTAGAGCTCTCCCATCTTCCCAAATGGAAGCTCACTAAACACTACCCCGACAGCTTTCTGCTCATGGGCTTCTCTCATGCTACTCTGTGAATACTCTAGGGATGACATAAACAGAGTTCTTAGCATCTATACTGTTATTAGCTTATTCCACTGAGTAGCACAGTCTCAAGCTCATCCTATGGTAGCACTTATCATCCCTCTAGAAATGGAGTAAGATTCCATGATGTACCTCTACTAGAATTTGCTTCTCCAAGGTTAGGGACCTTTGGAGCTCCCACCTCACTGCTGTTGGACATGCTGCAGCTGAGGATGCATGTAATGAACCTCCTGTGAAGCCAGGCATTCAGTGCTAAGGGTGGGTACCAGAGTGGGAGTATGTTTTGGGGATAATATGCTAGGTGTGTCAGGTGTCACTCATCCCCATATAACCCTTGACTTAGGTGTTGTTCTCTGTATTTCAGATGAGGAAACTAAGGCAGAGGAATGATGGATAAAGATAAGGGTGGGTTTGGGGCAGGCACTTAGTTGGATGAGTAGTTACCCTGAGAGGTGAGTTACTTATGCCTTCACTTCTTTAATAGAATTATTGAATTGTGATTTTTAAGCCAAATTGCTTTGGGATAGATGCAAAAATAGAGTCAGCTGTATGGAAGTGTTACTCAGCTTCTCCATCTCCAGAATTTTACCTTCTTATATTTGTTCCCTCTGCTTTTAGCCTCTTTCTCTATCTTGGGGGTTTCCATGTGGATGTGTCTCTTCCCAGGCCATTCCCACATCCATCTCTCACCTCAGCTCCCTCCTCATCCTTATTTTCTTTCTTAACACCAGTCTTTGAACTGCATGTGGATTTTTTTTTTCTTATTAGCTGTCTCTCTAGAGGATGTGTGCCACTGGAAGACAGTTTGTCTTGCTTACTCCCGTTGTCTCAGCAAGTGATATAGTAGGCCCTCAGAGTAGCCATTGAGTGACTGCTTGCATATTGCTGGCATTTTCTCACTTCCCTGCTGGATCTGCGGCCTAGGAGCTGAAGAGTACCTTGGCCTGGTCTTGACTTGGACAAAGGAAAGCCTAGCTTGGTAGCCTCTTACCCCAACATGCTTACCCCCAGCCTCTGTACTAATTGTGATGAAGTCTCCATTACTGCTGTTTTCAACTGGGCTTGTTGGGGCTCTGGCTACTCCTGATGCAAGGTTCTCTGCGCTGGCGGTGGCAGTTTTGTTGACGTTGTGGCCCCAGCTGCAGTTTGCAGGTGTCTCCCATTGTCTACAGCAAACAGTAATTGCAGACATATCCTTTCTTTTCCCTAAGCCCTAGTGCAGAGGATTTAGCTAATCATACTGGCCGGTGCTGGGGCATTCATCATTGCTGTCCAGCCAAGGCCTCCCCATCCCTGTGTGGTCATTTATTCCCCATCACCATGTCTACCTGCTTTACCCCCTGATAGCTAAGCTTTCTTTTCTGCTGGATAGTGTCCTTGTTTTCTGTGTCCTCATTCAGTGAGCATTGCCATATGTATTTTGGTTTCCACAGCAATCTAGCTAGATCCCTTTTATTCACTGTTGTTTCCATTGGCTGCCATATGGCTTTACCCTATGACTGAAAAAGACCTCACCCAGTCAGACTAGATCTCTTACCCTCATCCCAGGTACAAATGTACTATGATGGGGGCTGTAGAAGTCCAATGCCTGGCCACAACCATAGCCCTGGTTCTTGTGGGATAATTACTATCTGGACCCTGTGGGATCAGACCTGGACAGATTTTCTTGTGAGTCCCTCCCCTCTTACCTAGACTTGAATGGTGCCCCTCAGTCCATAGGGAACCCTTTCCTGAGGCTTCTCCTATTTCCTGCTTGTGCTGTGTGCTTAGGTGTGTTATATTCATCTAAACTGGCTCTGTATCCAGCATTTGTTTCTCTGTATGATCAGAACCTTAGGGAATAGTGCCACCCAACTCTACCATCCTCTACTTCAGGGATGGGTGCCTGGACTGCCTTTATTATGGGTTGTGTTCAGTGTGACACCTTCCTGTATGATACCATAGGCACCCACGTGAGGATGCCGTTGGGGCTCTGAGGGTACAGCATCTGGTTACCACTGGACCACATGAAATGGATTCTTCTCGCAAAGCATTACCAGGTGATGCTGTTGCCCATGTCTACATATGGCAGTGTCACACCCACCTTCACCCCATCAAATGCAAAGACTCTTCTGGCTTTCAAGCTCTCTGGAAAGTGCCTTTTACTCCAGCTCAGTTCTTGCCTTCTATCCCTGGTCTCTCTAGGGACTGCTCTTTCTAGCTCCAGGGTAATAGCTCACCTACCTTCCTGCTCTCCCATCTTTATATGGACTGTGCTTCTGACTTACCTATAGCCTGCAGTCAGTGACTGAGCCCAGGTGTTGCCTCTGCTGGGAAACCTTTTTAGCCTTGCTTTGTCCACAGTATCACCTTGGCCTCCTGAGACCTATGGAGACATTTATGTCTGTAAAATAAGCAGCAAAAAGGCCTGCAGGGCTCTGTCTATACCTCTCTGTGAGGGAAACCTTACTCTCTCTGCTTCCTGCTTCCTACTTGGCTGTGTATTTCTCCTACAGAAACCAGTGTGAGAAGAAGTCATACCAAGGGCCCTGTCCTGATTGATACCAATGCCCAAACAGGAAAAAAAAAAAGCCTAGGAGTCACAGACAGCTCGAGTCTCCATTTCTGTGGCTATGACTTCCAGCCTGGGCCATGTTAGGGAAGCCAAGGTGGCAGTTTTGTTGACATTGTGGCCCCAGCTGCAGTTTGCAGGTGTCTCCCATTGTCTACAGCAAACAGTAATTGCAGACATATCCTTTCTTTTCCCTAAGCCCTAGTGCAGAGGATTTAGCTAATCATACTGGCCGGTGCTGGGGCATTCACCATTGCTGTCCAGCAAGCCTTGATCCTAGCCTGGTTTTTGGAGGTCTTTCCTCCTATTGCAGCCTCAGTTTCCTCATTTGTATAATGGGCTGATGACCTGCCTTTTAGGAGTCCAGAATGTCAGGAGGGCTTGCCCTGCAATTCTTCAGCAAGACCTGGGTCCTCTGCCTTTGTTCCAGCCCCTAGTGATCCTTTCTCACCCCAGGGTGGTTAGACTGGGGGTGGCACTAAGTGATGGAATGGCATGAGCTCTATCATTAGACTACTGGATGTGTGTGGTGTCCAGAACTGAGTGTGTGGCCTTTGGACTTCACAGGACCTCAGTTTCCTTATCTGCAAAGTGGGAATGATGGCTTTTCTCAAGCTTGTTGGAGGTGAGAACCTCCAAGGTACAGAGTACAGAGACACTGGAATTTAATGTGGCCAGTAATTGGCTCTCCTTATTGCTGTAACCACTATTACCATTGTTTATTCATGTGACCCCAGGGATCTGAGGAAACAGAACTCAGATACTCACCCATTGCCATTTGTGCCCACATTCCAAGGGGCAGTCCTGTTTGAGGTTCTGCTGTATGGCCACAGGAAGGAAGTCTTGTTCTTGACACCTGAGTAGATATACAAGAAGCGTCATGCAGTCTCAAGAGCTGTGACTCTCAACATGATATAAAACACTCTGACTTTTGAAATTTGCCAAAGACAAAACTAGCTAAATAGTCTACAAATCAATAAAGCCTAAGGTAGGTGGTTTTTATGTTAGGTCCTGGTTGCCCTGTCTAAGATACACACAGGGTCACAGTTAACAAGGCTTGTAGCATAGAGTGCCAAAGATTACAGAGGGAGCTGAGCTATGAATTTCAAGGGTCAGTTATTCCAAAGGATTCATCTGGAATAATGGAGTGAGCTTTTTAGGATACCAGGTTATCTTCTTTGCCCTAGCTCTGTTCTAGAATTCCAGAGGCAGATTCATGAATACCTATCACTGCAGCCCAGCTGATAGCAAGACAATGGGAAAAGAGGCCAGAGGACAAAGTTCTGATAGGGGACCTGGGTGTGTTTTGTCTGAGAAGGGACTTGAGAGAAAGTGGGTTCTTTGATAAGCTCTTGGGAACAACACTTGAAGAAGGCTTGTTTTGGAAAGAGGTGACATTGGAGTATGGCAGTTTTAATAGAGGCCCCTCAGCCCATGTCTTCAAAGTTATGCAGCTGGGGTGGCTCCTCAGTGTGGTCCTTATTTTAGATGAGAGTGTTGGCCCTGTGTCTCTCCAGATTGGACACTGAACATGGGTGTTCCTGGGGAGGAAACCCTGACCCTGGCCTCTGATAGCTTCTTCAGAGAACCAGCTGAGCGTCTGTAATCTGGGCCCTGATCTCTTAGCTGCAAAGAAGTGTGGCTGACTTTCCTAGTCCATGTCACCGAATCTTCAGGGCTTTGGGGTTGAGGTCAATGTCAGTCTCTGTCTCTATTCTCAGCCTATGCTCAGTGCCAGGCATAGATGAGAGATCTGAGCTGGAATCAGGGAAGAGTGAGTAGTGGGCCAGCCATGACCTTGGATGTAGGTGATGGATCTTGTGCAATTCTCATTTACAGGGATGTAGTCATTGGCTGCCTTTTCCAGATGCACCCACGTTGAATAAATTCAGTCATTCAGTGAAAAGCAGAACGTCTTTCCTCTTACTCGATGGAAATCAACAAGGAGATGGTGGGACAGAAGCTCACTGAGGATTAATGTCAAGTATTACACACAGCTCATTGCTATCGATTGGGGTTTCCGCCTCACTGCATAGATGCCCCTCTTCCAGCTCCCCTGAAATGTCAACTTAGGAATTAGGGAACTCCATACCTTTTTGGTTGCCTTCCAAGAATGTAGCAGAAAATGTCAGGCCAGAGAATGTAGTTAACTAGCATCATACAGATTAAGCCTCTGGGTGTGAGGATTGCACTTCTCTGTTCCCTGCTTCCCAGCCCCATCCACTTTCCTGCTATCCCTTCCCCTGCTTTCACCCCCCACTCACCCTCCAGGCTTAGAAGCTATACCCCAAGATCCTGCACCTGGTCAACCTCTGGCAGGAGCAACTTTTCCTAGAGCAGCGTGGCTTCCTACAGAAGTCTCCCTGCCAGCACGACTGTTCTAATTAGTCATATTTTGAAAGCAGATCTGCTTAATTGCAAGCAGCTCTAAATATTGGTATATAAATAAAGTCATTAATAACAGTATATGCTGAAACTTCTCCCACTGAGCACTACAACAAATGGGCCTATTGACCGTCTGCAGCATCTGCCTGCCGGGGGTTGTCCTGCTTGCCCTATTCCTAGCATCTGTTGATGCTCAGAAGTGGAGAACAGTGGAGTCCCATGTAGAAGGGCAGAAGCAAAAGGGATAGGGGGCTGTAGACCTACAGAGATGGTTCCAGAGCAGTCAGCATTGAACAGCAACAGGACCACCTGATTGATCATCTGCAGCCATCAAGTTAACATGTGCTTAGTGAAAACAGTTACGGCTTTAAGCACTCCATCCATCAGCCTGCCTCCACATCCTCCCTGATTCAGATGTCTGGCCCTGGGAATGGTGATGTTCCCTGTGAATATTGTGCCTTCTCAGTGGTCTCTTCCTGTACGTGTGACATTGGTTATGCAAGCCAGCCTCTGGGTGGCTTGTGAGCATGGTGACATTGGGTTATATCTTGGTTCCCTTCTTTTAGGATTGCATGTGGTTTTATCTGCCAGGCACAGTTTGAGATTGCTCATTTGAAGGTATCTTCACCAAGTACTAACCATTTGTTAGATCCTGGGTCCTGTATGGTGGAGGGTGGAGTAAAGAGGGAGGCTGACAAAAGCCATGGTGGGGAATTGGAATTTTGTTCTGAATGCCGCAGGACACACTTGGAAGTACCAGGCTTAGATTAGATGGCCCAACTTGTCACTTTAATAGCTGCCTCTGGCTGTGGTGTAGAATAGGCTGTGGGAGGTGGAGGTAGGCCGTGGCAGGGTCGGAGGGGGCTTGTGAGGGAAGGGGGTGACATTGAGGGCTTTTGGGAGACAAGGCTCAGAAGCCCCAAAATGGGGTGGGACTCGTGTGATGACATCATGAGGACTCCAGGGATTCCGACTTGAGTAACTGAGAGAGTAGTGGTAGCAGCTGCTGCCCAGTTGAGGATAACAGGAATATAATGGGCATTCAGTGTGAGGTGCTTAATATTAACTGTTTGGTGTCATACTGACAGGTGTCCTCTGACATCTCTGGTTTCTAGATTTTTTTTTTAAAAAGTGCTTCCCCCCTCCCAGTAGACTTTATAAAGCATCTTATATGTATGGGGAAATTGGGTGTGGGGTCTTTGCAGCAGTGCAGCATCCTTGTCACATGGAGGATTCTATATTGATTTGTCATTATCATTAGTCCACAACTTATGGAAAGGCTCACTTTTGGTGTTAGATGCACTGTGGATTAGATAAATGTGTAGAGATTTGTGTATACCATTACAGCTTCACACAGAAGAGTGCCACTGCTCTTACATCCTGAATGCTACCCACTCATCGTACCCTTCTTTTGAGCTCTGGCCACCATGAATCATTTTATTGTCCCCATATTTTATCTTTTCCAGAATGTCAGTTAGCAGGACAGTATGTAACTTTTCAGAGTGGCTTCTTTCACTTAGTCATGTGACCTAAATTACTGTATGTCTCTGAGGCTTGATTGCTCTTTTCTTTCTAGTGGCAAATGCCATTCTACTGTCTGGGTCTGCTGTAGTTTGTTTCTCTACTTGCCTGCTGAAGGACATCTTCCTTGACTGTTTTGGCAATCACAATGAAAGCTGGTGCAAACATCCATGTGCTGGTTTCCATGTGGACCCAAATTCTTAGCTCCTTGGGGTAAACACTAGAGTGTGATTATTCATAAGAGAAGGTTTAATTTTGTTAGGAACTGCCAAATGTCTTATGAAGTGGCAATATCTGAGCTTCTAAATGTTGGATTCTTGCTTGGCCTCCACAAACTTCATCAGCTTCAATGCTCTCCCTCATATCCTCAGCCTTCTTAGACTCAGAGGAGTACACAGAGCCCCTGAACCTGAACACAAAGATTTTTCTCAAGGGTCTCTGAGCCTCCCTGGACACCAGGCTGTGCAGGACAGGCAGGAGGTGTGCTGAACTGGCTGGGCTAGGCTTAATTGTTCTAGGGACTAGGTAGCATGCTTGACTCAGCTAGGGGCTGTGTAACAAGAAGCTAACGGAGTTAACGAAAGTGTGATCCTGGCACTGAGAGGCTCAGCATAGAAAGTGGGGGTGTCTTTAGAAATGATCTGTCTTGACAGAATGTCAAGCCTTTTAGTGAGCATTTGCCTGCTCTTACGTTTCTCTCTTATATTTGGGCATGTTTTATTCCAAGTCCCCAGTACTGTGAGGTGTGTGGGGTATATCTGTGTGACTGTACCTTGTTGTTCTTATCATGTTTACTTGTATTAGCTGTAACCTTTTTTTATGGGTCAACATGGTGCTCACTCTAGGTACATGTATCTTCTTGTGATAACATCCAAAAGTAGGTTTTTTCCATCTCTTTTCATGGGGTGGGAAAATGGACACAGAGAGATTAAAGAATGTGCCATTGAATACCCAGTAGTTGGGCTGGGATCCTGTATGGCAATCTCCAAGCCTGTTCTTGGGTTCGGGAGCAGGGTCCAATTGCTGCTGGTGTCACATACTCTCCTCCTACCTTGTGTCTGTCTGATGGACACTCTCACCTCTGTTTCCTGTGCTTCTCTTATGCTCCTCCCTCTTGTTTGCCTTCTGACAGGCATTGCATGTTGTTTTGTGGGTTTTGTTTCTGCTCATTTTCTTTTTCTCATTGTTGCCTGGGGTCCCTAAGGGACAGTGTTTCTGACTGGTTCTTTTTCCTTGCAATGGAGCTCACGGATGTCCTAGGTTGTGATGGTGGTTGATACAGAGTAAACACTTGACATTATGTGCTGCAGCTGCATCTTGACTTACAATGGGGTCACCGCTTGATAAACATAGCTTGAATTGAAAATATAATTAGTTTGGAAAGAACATTGAATACATCCAAACTTCTACTCATCCTAGCACAGCAGCATAGTTCTCTGTGGAGCATTGGTTGCTTTCCTTTGTGATTGTGTGGCTGGGAACTGTGGCTGTTGCTACTGCACCACAGCTAAGAGAGTATTGTACTGTACAGCCCTAGTCAGGGAAGTATCCAGATGCCAAACTTCAAGCATGGCTCCTACTGAGTGTGTATAGTACCATTATAAACTTGAAGTATTGAAAGTTTAGAATCATCTCTAATAAATGTTATACCATTGTATGAAATGTATAATTGTGTGTTATAAATATAAGTCATGCATAATAGTTAAAATGTCATTAAAATGAATATTCTCTGGAATTGACCATATTAACTGTTTCAAGTAGACATTCAGTATAGGGTAGTCACAAGGTCCTATTGATACAATGATGTTTGTAAAACCTTGTGTCATGTAACAATCACTACTTTCTACTTTATCATGGTTTTGTCATTTTAGCTAGGACTTCTTCCATTAAACAGACACCTATTATTTATATATAGTAATAATTGTTTATTATTATTTCCCTTGAGACAACTGTGGGGGTCTAGCTTTTCAGTCTTCGAATCACTGGCTTTTTGGCCAGTGATATATGGTAGGCAGGACCTCGGGGCCAGTAGACTCTTAGTGGCATCTGCTTACAGTCCTAACAATTAAAAAGAAGTCTCCAGACCCTGCCCATCATTCAGTCTGACTGGGAGCACATGGCTTAAGAATTTGAAGCAAATTGGAAAACCAAGTACCCTATCATGTAGCCACTGGCTACTACGAGTTCCCAGGCCTCCTGTTTGAGTACTATATTAGCACTTGGCCTTGAGTTAACTGCATAGTATATGTAATTCAGTGAGACACCATGCGAATATAGGCACAAATTCTATCTTTTAAGAACAGGGCCTTGGGTGTGGTTGACCCAGCCCTATCCATGGTTGGATATAGTTTCTCAGAATGAAGAAGCCTCCTCAGGATCTGGCAACATACCTCCCTCTCATAAGGCAAAGCCACTCTGAAGGACCTGATAACCATTATCCTGTCTGCCTCTTCCAGGAGAGGGAATTAATGTCCTCCCACTCTTTCACTGTAAAATCAACCTAAGTTCTGTATGGGTTCTGGTTGCTTCATTTTGGATTTGGCACTTCCTCCAATGCTCAGTATGTTGAAGGCTTGGTTTCTAGCTTAATGCTATAGAAAGGTGGTGGACACTTTAAGAGGAAGTTTGATCACTGGAGGATGCTAGTCTCTTTTCTTTTCTTTTTTTTTTTTTTTTGCTTCCCGGATACACGAGTTTGCCACAAGTTGTGCTCCTGACAGCTTGTGTGTGATGGTTTGAATAAGAATGACCCTCTGATGTGCCTAATCCTGTAGTGACTTGATGTGCCAGGGTGGGTTGGTACCCTGGCAGGGTCCCCCTTCTCAAAGGAGAAGGAGAGGGATGATGGAGGGAGGTGGGCTGTAACTGAGACATAAAATGAATAAACAAGTAAATACATAAATAAATGGAGGAAAAAAAAAAACCAAAAGAATGGTCCTCATAGTGTAAGGGTCTATGATTTGCCAAAGAATGAACCCCTGACTCAAATAGTATATAAATGCAAAGAGTATTTTATTCTGCAGAAGTCCAGCATGCTGGGGTTTCCTATTACCAAGATTGAGAGGCTACCAGGTAAGCTTGCAGGCCTGATTTAAAGCATATTAGGAAATTCTGGGGTAGGTGACCTCTATGTTAATCTATTGGATCCACTGGGGCTGGAAGGAAGTAGCTGAGGAAGTCTGGAAACTGCTGCTGACCCATTGTCCTTGCCTCAGGCCAGGTGGTAGGGCATCTTCTGAGGCCTAGACTTGCTTGGAATTGTCCAGTTCTTGGAAAAAGAGATTTAGGCCTCATCTCCTGAACTGGATTTGAAGCCTGTCATGGAATTAGCCTAGCCATCCCAATAGGCTCATATATTTGAATGTTTAGTCACCAAGGAGTGACACTATTTGAAAGGATTAGAAGGGTTAAGAGTTGTGACATTGCCAGAGGAAGTGTGTCCCTGGGGATGGGTTTTGAGGTTTCAAAAGTTCATACCAAGTTCAGAGTCTCTTTCTCTGCCTATAGATCAGGATATAGTTCTCAACTACTGCATCAGTGTCTGCCTGCCTGCCATCACGATTCCTGTCATGATGTTAATGGTCTTAGCCTCTGAAACTGTAAAGCCAGACCTCAGTTAAATGCTTTCTCTTATTATAGTTGCCTTGGTCATGAAGTCTCTTCAAACAATTATGGAACTGAGTTCAAATGAGACTTTTCTCTTTTTAAGTCGATTAGCTTAGGTATTTTGTCACAGGGATGGAAGGTGACTAATAGCTTGGATAAACCCATTTTGTGTGGCAAGGAAAGAACCTGCCCCTCATGCTATCTTCAATACCAGAAAGCCAGTCTTTAAGTTAAAACTTCAGCATGTAAAATACCCAGTGAGGATGTAGAGATTCAGTACAGCATTCCTGGATGTTTCTGAAAGCATGTATGTTCTTAGTCTCTCTGTCTCCATTTGGTGAAGAGTGAAATAAGAGTGAAGCCATGTTCATGTGACTAGTCTTCTGTCACATGAACTTTATCAGGATTCTGGAGTCACTTGAAGAAGGCTATTGGATGTGTAGAGGACAGATGAGGCTGCCCACAATTCTTACCCAGGTAGCCTGCACCAAGCCCTGACACAGAGAGAGCTGTCTTACTCAGCAGCCTGGGACTCATGCACACATATCTCTAAGGTATAGGTGGACAAGGGTCAAACAGGACTGCTAAACAAAGCCATCAAAAACATTCTGTCATGAACAGGCTATACTAGTTAGTATCACTTTTATATGAGTAGATAGAGGGAATAGGATAGAAGGAGTGGATAGAGGGAAAATAAGTAGGAAAAATGTAATATTCTCTTCACTCAATGGTAGGGAAGTGTTCTAAGGAACACATTATTAGGTAGCTCTGTCATGTGAATGCTTAAAGGGACCTAGGTGGTGTGGACAAGTCATATAGTGTGGTTTCTATGGTTAGAGCATAAGAGATACACCATAGGCTTTGCATATCTCTCTGTCTCTGTCTCTCTGTCTCTCTGTCTCTAGTCCACTCCCTGTGTGTGTGTGTGTGTGTGTGTGATGTATATGTATGATGTGTATATGCATGCCTCAGTGCACTTTTAGAGGTCAGAAGACAATCTCAGATATTGGCCTTTGCCTTTTGCTTTGTTTAAAGCATGATCTTTTGTTTGCCCTTTCATATGTCAGGCTAGCAGTCATGCAAGCTTCCAGAGACTCTTGTCTCTGCCTCCCATCTTTCTGTAAGAGTGCTATAGAAGCTGGGATTACAGATGTGCACTACTGTGCCCAGTTTTACATGGCTTCTGGTGATTCAAACCCAAGTCCTTGTGCTTGTGTGGTAGAAGGCTTACCCAATTTGCAATTCCCATCCCCCATCTCCCCATTTCCCTAACTTTGTTTTTATAATCTGAAGGGAAACACACTAAAACAAAGATGTAAATTTTCTGTAAATCATGAGTCAGTAACACAGCTGATTGCTATCAGTTTATAAGCATTCTCTGTACTTGTTTGTGTCAAGTGCCAATTTCTGTATAATGGCTAGTGTGGCAGGTTAGGGTACCATTCACACCACAGCACGGGAAGAGTGCATCTATCTTCGAGGAGACATAAGGACACTGTAATCTTGGGCTTTGGAGATATGGTTGGTCCTTTGAGATTGTATCTACTCTCAGAATGTGTATTCTCCTTTTCTGGGACTTGTGCAGGTTTTGCTTCCAGCCAGATATGACCTGTGGGAACGCTGCTCCCTATGTTTTGTTATCTGGCATTCTACCACTACCCCTTTCTGAGAGATTTGGCTACATTTGTGCTCAGAACCATGGCAAGTATGTTTGGGAGGTCTTTTTCTCCTTCTCCTTCTCCTTCTCCTTCTCTTCCTCCTCTTCCTCCTCCTCCTCCTCCTCCTCCTCTTCCTCCTCCTTTTCTTCTTTCTCTTCCTCCTCCTCTTCCTCTTCCTATTTCTCCTCTTCCTCTTCCTCCTTTTCCTCCTCCTTTATGGTAGAGCCAGGTATCCAGCTGGAGATGTAGGGAACAAAGGAAGAGGTAGGTCACTGGGAGCTAGAGGCAGGGCCTGCCTACCATACCCTATGGCTGTCAGTTAAGGCTTCTTGCTTTACCCCAGCATCTCCCCACAGATGCTTGGGAACCCTGATATATACTGCTTTGTTATAAGGGAACAGGCTCAAGTTTTTGATCAATATATAAATAATTACACCAAGGCAGAGGTGTAGTCTTGTGTGATTGGAGTTTCCTTCCTAGTTTGGAAAACCATGAAATAAAACAAAGTGAGACAAAAAGGCAACAGCAGGCAGTCTAACTGAACCTCTAGGCGCACACACGTGGAGACTGCTGTGCCCCTCCATCCTCAGGTAACAGGGCAGAGGACTCTATGTAGGAACTGTCAGTGGAGAGGTGAGTAAGATGGAGGGGCAGCTAGGTCTGTGTGGTCTGTCTTATGCATACCTTCCTGCATATACCTGTGTTTTAGTCAGGGTTTGTATTCCTGCACAAAACATCATGACCAAGAAGCAAGTTGGGGAGGAAAGGGTTTATTCAGCTTACTTCCACATTATTGTTCACCAAAGGAAGTCAGGACAGGAACTCAAGGAACTTGGAGGCAGGAGCTAATGCAGAGGTCATAGAGGGGTGCTGCTTACTGGATTGCTCAGCTTGCTTTCTTACAGAACCCAGTACTACCAGCCAAGGGATGGCATCATCCACAATGGGCCTTCCCACCCTTTATCACTAATTGAGAAAAATGCCTTATAGCTGGATCTTATGGAGGCATTTCCTCAAGGGAGGCTCCTTTCTCTGTGATAACTCCAGCTTGTGTCAAGTTGACACATAAAACCAGCCAGTACAACCTGTCTTCAATACCCTGCCTTCTTGAGGCACCATTCATTGCTTAGGAACTCCTGGTGTCAGCCCTGCCCATCTGTTATGACTACTGCCTTCAGTGGGAAAGTGTGGTGTTACGGCACCTTTTAGTCCAGGAAACCCTGGCTTTTGATTCTGTCCTAATTGAGCTTTTGTTGTGCAGCAGAGCTCCAGGCATCTGTGTCTCTCCCACCTGCAGTAATCTCCCCAGAAAATGAGGCTATTGATACTTCAAACATAGAGTTGCTTAAGACTATCATTACATTTATCGCTCTTGTGTGCACTTGCATTCCATGTTTAGAAAGCAAATGCTGACTGTTCCTTATCTAATACTTTGATGGATGGAATTTTTAGGAAAATGGTGTTGCATTTTGTTTTCTCTGTGGTAGCATAAAGACACATTTATAACGATTACTGAAGCTTCATTGGACCTTGATGTGAGCTTTTCCACCCCCCTCTTCACTGTTTTACTGCACCACCCAAGCTGAGCTGGCTAAACCGGCATTTTAATGCTGTCCTGACTGAGGTGATTAACTTGGGAGGAATCAGCTGACTAGTGGGTACCATTCCACTTATCGGGGGTGGTGGTGAGGTGGGGGGAACTTGTGCTCTCAGTAGGGTCTTACACCCTGGGTTCAAATCCTAGCTTATGACATTAGCTTCTGCACTATTTGGCAAATTGCTAAAACACCCTGTACATCAGTTTGTACACCTGAAAATTGAGATGGCAATGATATCTATTTCATTATGCTATTTGGGCCTAAATGAATTAATTATTACTAATCACCTTTAAGTAGAATCTACTCCTGCTCTACAGCATTAGGAAATGCCAGTCAAAGCCACAGCATAGTACTAACTCTCAGGCTCTAGCTACTGTCAAAAACACTGAAAGCACATCTGTCAATAAAGATGTGGAGAAACCAGGAACCTTGTGTGCTGTAGTAGGAATACAAATGGTGCATCTGCTTTGGAAAACAGCATGGTGGTTCATCAAAAGCTTAAACAGGGGTTGAAGGTGTTATTGTGATAGACACTTATCTGTGTGTGAGGCTCTGGGATCAATCCCCTGCACATCATAAGTAACAATTAAGGCTGGAATGAGCACACACCCCAGTGATCCCACATCTGAGCATTCACCTAGAGGAGCTGAACTCAGGGGTTTGGGGAGTTATCTGAACAACCAGGTTTCTATCAGTGTCATTTGCAATGGTTGAAGATAGAAGCCGCCAGATGTCCACTAGCAAATGAAGAGTAAACAAAACATATGCCATGATGGAACAATGCACAGCTTTAAAAAGGAGCTTTTGACATAGGCTATATAATAGATGATTCTTGAGGACATTATGTGGAGTGAAACAAGCCACATAAAAAAGGCATGTGTTTTCTGATTCCTCTTAGGTGAGGTCCCTTGAATGGTGACATTCAAAAGTGTAGAAAGTAAGTAGCATGGTGGCTGCCAGGCCCTGGAGAGGGGTGGAGATATATTTAAGGGTGACCTAATTTTAATCTGGAAAGAATAAAAAAAAAAGAAGTCATGATGCTCAATTTTATGTTTTGTGTATTTTATTACAATTAAAGAATTTGTAAGGAAAATAGTATGTGTCTTCCAGCAAGTGCTGGATTTGTAAGTTTTCAAGTTACTGCTGTTCATACATGGTGGGGTGTATGTCCCAGGCTCATTTCTTTGGACGTAATGGTCTCAACTGATGAGTCCTCTGGTCTTTTGAGGGGAGTGGAGGTATTGCCCACTCCTGCTGAGCTGGGGAGGTTGCCTTCCCTTGGCCTTGTTTCTGGAACCTTCTGCTGTGCCTTGACTCATTAGAGTGCTGATGGACTGACAAGGGCCTCTGCCTGGCATCTAGGAATAGCCTTATCAGGTGTGTACATTCTTCGTCTCTTCGCCCTCCTCTGCCTTGTGCATGCTTAGTCTTTCAGACACTGTATAAACATCAGGGTTTCCGTCTTTGTCCTCTGAGTTCTGTGTCTGACGGCCTCCTAAGGCTTTCCTGTATGTCTTGCTGGCAGGGAATTCAGTGCCCTAATATATTTGTGAGAAGGTTTTTTTTTTTTTTTTTTTTTTTTTTTTTTTTTTTTAACACGAACCACCCACCCACTTCCTCACTCCCTCACTTAAGAAATGCTTATTGCATTTCTACCTCTCCCAGATCCTCCTCTTCCAGTTACTGAGAGATTACTGCTGTGCACAAAGCAAGACAACAATATTCATGGACTTGTACTGCAGTGAGAAGAAGTAGACAATAATGAAGATGAATATGGCTAATATTTAGTGCATTTATTTGATTGGAAGAATGCTTAGGAGATAAGCAGAACAGAGGCAGGGAGAGCTGGGAGTGGGTAAGTAAGTTTAGAATCTTAGAGCCAAAGCAAAACCCCATGGCAAACAGCAAGTGAACAGATGTATATCCAGACAGAGACCTAGCTATCAAGGCATAGGTTAAGGGAGGAGAGTTCACATGGGTTCCTGGTGTACTCTGGCTTTCCCCTTACTGGATGGCAGGATCCTCTGCTGAGCACAGAAGGGATATCACCCGGATCAGGAGCCTTGTGAAAGCTGTTTTTAAAGGAGATTTGAAAGGTGTTTTGTGGGCCATCAGAGTCTTCTGGAATAATCAAGGTTTAAGAGAGCTGGTATACATATTAATTGGTAGATAACTTGCCCTCAGTACAATATATGGCAGGTATGGTGGCACGTGTTTGTAATCACAGTATTTGGGAGGTAGAGGGAGGAGGATCAGAGATTCAAGATCATCCTTGGTCACAAGGAAAGAATTTTGGGTCAATCTGGGCTAATGAGAACCTGTTTTACTTTTAAAAAATAAAATCCAGGAAAGAGATGTAGTGGCTTTTCAGAGGCATCCAGTCAGGGCTGGGTTATTCTCATCATGTGACATAGTATCAACATCCCTGACTAAAGATGGTTGCACTCACTGTCTCCTGTAGCATTGCTGGTCCTGTGGCTGCTATTCAGAGGAGGCTTGCATTTGTTCTGGCCCTCGTCTACTGTCTGGTGGTGCTTCCCATTTTGGTTGAGCCTTGATTTTACTGCTTCACTGCCCCTTGGTTCCTGCTGCACTATAAGTTTCTCTCCATGGTCGTTCTAACTATAGGTTTCTCTCCATGGTTGTTCTAAATCTGGCTTGTCTTCCTTGAGTCATTAGATCTTTTGCTATTTGCTATGTTCCCTGAAAGATTGTAGCAAGCCCTAGAAAAGCCAAGGAGGACATTTATACCTGCACTGTACTGCTGACAGTGTGAGCTGGACTATGAAACAGTAACCATGGCAGCAACAGAGATGATGTCTGTGTTGGTTAGTCTTGATAGTCAACTTGATTGGATGGAGAAGTGCCTAGGAGATTGGTAAGGCACTCTTCTGGGTGTGTCTATGAGGGTGTTTCAAGAGCTGATTAGCTAAGGCTCCCTGAATGTGGTGGCACCATCCCATAGTTTTGGGGTCCTAATGAACTAAAAGGGGAAGAAAGAAGACATGAGCACAGGCATGTTCTCTGCTGCCATATAATGAACAGTGCTGCTCCATATGGCTTTCTGCCAATAGGTCCTGCCTCATGCCAGCCAATTATTGTCTGCATCCTTTGAAACCACAAACCCAAACAAATCTTTTCTCCCTTAATTGTCACAGTAAAATAGTCTAACATATGCCACTACACGTCACAAGCAGATCCCTAGAACCTCAGATACATAAGGAGAGATAGAGCTGGGCCTTCATTACATAAATGGGAAAACTGAACCACAGAGTGGCTGTTTGCACACACACTACATTTTTTTAGTAACAGAACTGCTAAAGACACCCAGTATCTCAAGCCTTGTCCCATGGAGTGATGGTGGCAGCAGTTATCTGTCCTCAGAATCAGGTTTCTAGCTTGTGCCTCATCTTGTCTCCTCCCACAGTCCCTGTGACCCAGGCCCTCTAGCTATTTTTTTTTTCCAGAAGAGAATTGATATTCAGAGAGATTGGGGTCATTTGCCTATGGCCACAGCAAAACTAGGGATTAAAACCCAAGGGCACTGATTCTTCATCATTGGTCTGTTTTGGCTTCTGAAATCAACTATAGTCATTGAGCAGAGGTGAAGTGAATATGTGGTGGATTGAACACTCTTTGTGGTGAAACCATTAAGAAACAGTTTATGTCTCTAATTGGTGTGAATCTGGGAGAATGGGGCCTAAAAATGAGGCATACTAAAGTCTCATACAGTATCTAACTTTATTCAGAGCATCAGACAATTTAAGTTTAAGGTTAAGGGTTAAGAAGAGTCATCTGATTAAAGTGTACAATCACAAGGACAAGTTACATGTGGCAAAAACAAACCATATTTTTTCATGGAGGCATATAAACAAATAGCAATAGCCGGTTGTGAAGAATAATCTAAAGTAAACTAATTCTTATCTGCTTCACCTGGAAGGGGCAGGAAAGCACATTCCATGAACAATTCCATGTTTTTGAAGAAACTGAGGTCACAAGACTTGTCTTGTTTTCTTGGAGTTCTTTTACAACCCTCAGAGTACTCCTCACACAATTCCATTCTTGGATTGTGCCTTGACAGGAAACCGCAAGGAAATTCCAAAAGGGATTTTTTTTTCCTTTCCATACTATGTGGCTGAAGTCTTACCCTTTTCGGGAAATAGACAGCATCAGAGACTCAACAAGACTAACAATGTTAGCAATGAGTGAGAAACAGGCCTTGCTGCCCAGGGTAAGCCTGAAATAGAGCTTTAAAGAAGGTGAAATGAATCAGGAACACAGATTCTGGAACCACAGTGGCTTGACTAGGAAAGTGACCCACCAGCTAGGAGACCCTTGGAATGTCCCCTCTCTGTGCAACTGTGTGATCTTGGAAAAATTAGTTAACCTGCAGTGCTTCAGTTTCTCATCCTTAACATGTTATTTCATAGAGTCCTGGTGAATTAAATAAGTCTGTAAACAAGATTCATGTATATGCAAAGTGTGTAATGTTAAGCTGCTGTCACCCAGTCACCAGGGCTCTGAGGAGGCAGAACACTTGTGCTTTGCAGCTCTCAGGAAATGCCTCCTGGAGAACAGGGTAGAGAGCATGGAGAGCATGGAGAACCAGAGCATGGAGAGGAGAGGCTTGGAGCAGGTTCAGAGGGTGGACATGTAAGTCTGCCTATAGTTCTGGGGGCTATGAAACCCATTAGCATTTGGCAGGGGCCTCATACTACATCACAATATGGAAGAAGGTGTTACTTGCAAGACAAAGCAGTGTGCTAGCTTTCATCCCTTCCTCTTCTTATAAAGCCACCTTGTCTGACTTCCCAATGGCCCTACCCAGATGCTGTCAGTATCTGACTTTGGGATTAAGCTTTCCATGTGAATATTTGGTGACACATTCAAGCCATAGGAAGGGTTCGTTTTCCCTACCTTTATGACTATGAGAATACCCTTTAAAATCTAATGAAAAGGAGCTGGGCATGGTGGAGTAATCCCTGAGCTTGGAGGGTGAGCCTGGAAGATCCTGAGTTTGTTGTTAATATTACCCGTGGCCTGGTACCAACAAGACCCTGCATCCATCCATCCATCCATCCATCCATCCATCCATCCATCCATTATCTATCTTCTATCTATCTATCTATCTATCTATCTATCTATCTATCTATCTATCTTCCTTCTTCCATCCATCCATCCATCCATCCATCCATCCATCCATCCATCCATCTATCCATCCATTCATCCATCCATCCATCTTATAATCTTACCATCTTACCTACCTGCTTGTCCATCTAAAAACATGTAAGAGACAACCTTAGCTTGCTTACTTATTGCTGTGATAAAACACTAACCATCAATAAGGAAAGCCAAGGCAGAAACTCAAACAGGAACCTGGATACAGGAATTAAAGCAGAGACCTTAGAGGAATGCTACCTACTGGTTTGTTCAGACTGTTTTTTTCAAAGGATCATGTCCCACATACCCAGAGATACACTACCAACTGTGGGCTTGGCCCTTCCACATCAATCACCAATCAAAAAAATGCTCTTATACATGTGTACAAATCTGATAGAGGCAATTTTTCAATTGAGACTCCCTTTCCCCAGATAACTCTAGTTTGCATGAAGTTGACAAAAAACAAACCAACAGCACAAAGGGGGGGTATGATATGAAAACCTAAACTCTTACAAACGTGAAGGCACAGTATTGGGAAGGACTGCTGAGCATGAGACTTACGGTGCAAAATTCTGCAGGGTCAATGCAAACACCTGGGAACAAAAGAGCTCCCCTGACAGACACGGGAGCATTTTCACAGGGTCTCCAGGATCTAGCGACCCTGAACATTCTCATGAGGCTATGGAAGGTATTGGGGCTGGAATCAATAGCCTCTGTGTGTGTCTCTGGAGATGGCAGAGTGTCACCAAAGGAAGCCCTGGGAGCCCCTACAGATTAGCTCACTTATCACATTTGCACTTGATGTGGAACTGAGAGGTTGAGAAGGCCGCTAATGTGATGAAATCAAGATCGTAAGTGATGTTGACACCGCACTGCTGGGCAAAGGCTCTTGGAGTGAAAATTATTAGAGATAAATATCTGCTCCAACTTGATGCTAGAGAAAGGGAGGAGGTAGCTAAGTCTCCGGGGAGGACAAGGAGAGCCGAAATGGAGATGGCAAAGGCAGGGCCCACATTTTCTCAGTGAGCTGCCCTGTGGTGCAAAAGAGGATGACAAGGGAGATGAGCCTGTGAGTCCAAGTTCTCATCTAGGTGCTCACCCAGGCATGTGCTTGATGACATCTCTGGACTGAAGAGGGAACCTAAGAAGTCCCACACACAGGCTGGGAGCTTGCAAGAAGTCCCAGTAGAGTGGCAGCAGAGCAATCCCAATGCCTTCTGTTGGAGAGATAGTCAGATGTGGGGACCTTCCCCAAGGCAATGCCAGCAGGCAATGTATTAGGCAGTTGTCTTTAGTAGATTAGGGAGTAAGGAAAGGTGATGATGAATGGGTTATAACTGCCCCTTATAGGTCTCTCCAACAGTGTCTAAGAAAAGTAAGAGTCAGACCAAGGTTTGCCTTGAGTAGAACAGCTGCTGGCAAGCAGGTACCCTGAGCCCCCTAACTCTCAGCTGCTTCGTAAGCTTTCATGAGGAGGATGTATGGATCAGAGTGCTAGAGAATACCCCTGATCAGCTTTAGGAACCAGGAATGAAAGAATTCTCCCCATTTGTTACAGATGGGAGTTGGGACCCAAAAAAGGAATCACTCAGGGTTCACTGGCTGTCCTATTCTCTCTGGGGGAGGGAACCTATTGGGTCATGGTGGGGTACCACCACCTGACCAATTAGAAGCCATCTATATGTCAGCCATAGTAATTAACAAGCCATATCTCATCTTCATGATAACCTGTTGTTCATATAATTAGCATTATGCTAATTACCATAGCCTGTGTACTGGACTAGGGACACGTCACAGCAGGATGACAAGCACAGGCTGCCTAAGGAGGGTGGCTTTTGATTGGGTGCCAGTTGATCATGCTGTCCCAGGGATTCCCAGGTTTGGGCTGAGGGCCTGCCAGCAGAGTGTGACTTTAGCCACCTGTCACAGGACAGGCTGTTCAGGGTGAAGGCTTGAAAGTGGATTACAGACACTGAAGCAGGAGGCGTCTGAGAAACTGTCAGTCTTGAATTTTTGTTCTCTTTGCTTTGGTTTTGTTCGGTTTTAATTGTATTGTGCCTAACCTGAAAGCCACCATTCTTACTATCTTTAAGTGTGCAGTTCACAGAGCACATTGACTGTCTTGCTCCCGGACCTTTTAATCTTCCCAACCTGACTTCTCTTTCCAACCTCTATCCAGCCTGGTGATCACCATCCTAGTATGCTATGGTCCTCCTGAGAGTGTCTCCTGCAGTACTTGTCCTCTTGTGGCTTGTTTCTTTCAGCCTTCCAGGTTCACCTATACTGTAATGTGTTTAAGAATTTTCTTAGTAGGGATGAATAATACTGTTTTGTGTATGTGTTGCATTTTGTATATTTGCCCATCCAGAGATAAGCCCTTACATGTGGTATTTATCTAATGTTCTTTGTTTATTGTTGTTGTTTTAAGAATTCATTTATTTTTATTTGTTTGAGTGTTTTGTCTGAATGTATGTATGTGTACCAAATATATGCCTGGTATCCATGCAACCAGTGCTCTTAACCTCAGAGCTATTGGCTCCAGCTCCCTTGTCCTTTAAAACAAGGTCTCACCATGTAGTATGTAGACCATGTTGATATGTAGACCATGGTGGCCTCAAACTCACAAAGATCTGCCTGCCTCTGCCTCTTTTCCCAAGTGCTTAGATTAAAGGTGTTAGTTTGGTATTTCTTTGGTTATTTTGAAACAGGGACTCACTTTGTAGTCCTACCTGATCTAGAACTCAGTATGTAGTCTAAGCTGGCCTCAAACTCCAGGCAGTTTTCCTGCCTTAGAATCCTATGTGCGGGATTTTAAGTGAGAGCCATCAGGCACTGCTAAAAGATGGTTTCTGCATGCCCCATGCACTGAGACTGGGGGCTGGGATCAGTAAAAAATGGTGGGGCAGGTTGCTTATAACCATGCCTGGATCAGGTATTTATATAGTCAATAGAGAATGATCTATTCTTTGGGGCCATGTTTTTTTCTGAGTATAGCAGACCTCACTATTTGTCTTCTCAGCAGACATTTATTTAGCACCACTGTTTGCCAAGCCCAGGGTACCTTGTATGAGTGAAGGTGAAATTGCATTTACTGGTAATTACTAGACTATCTGTAGATAATTGTTGCCATTTCATTTGTCCTGTACTTTGCACTTTTTGTTGAGGAAGGTTTCTAAGAGTTAAAAAATAGACATTGTTGTATTTAATTACTAGTTTCTTTTTAAAAATCTATTTTCCTTTCTGAGAGGATCTCTCTCTGTAGTCCAGTGTGGCTTGGAACACTCATCTTCCTGCTTCTGCCTCCCAATTGCTGGGTTGGCAGGCATGTGCCACCACACCCAGGCTTGCTTTTTTTTTTTTTTTTTTTTTTTTTTTTTTAATTGCTGTTCCTTTGGAAAGTGACAGTATTCAGTGGAATTAGATCAAGAAGGAGTCAAATGGGCAGGTGGCTTGTCTTTAGCTCTAGTCACAAAGGGAGGCACCTCTGAATCTGGAACAGTGCCTGGAGCAGCACAAATATGTACTAAGCAAATGAAAGGATGTCCTACCTCATCTGATCTTCCTTAGTGCTGTGCAGGCATGTATCTACTCCAAAGCTGAAGGGACACTGGCCTCAAGGGACAATGGAGCTGCCAGGGGCCATCCAGTGAGGATGTGGAGAGAGAACTCTTGGCAACTAATTAGGCTGCCAGAATATCTTTTCTTGAAATTTGGACAGAGCCCTGAGAACAACTGCAAATCTAGATATTGCTACCATAAAGACCATAGATGGATGAGGGAATTGCCTTGTTCCTTTATCCTTGACCATGAAGAGAGTCACAGCTCCCTCGGGCAGATCTGCTGTGGGAACACCTCATCTTAATCCCTCAGATGCTGAAGCTGTTTTCCCAGCGGAGCATACCTGCTTGACTTTGGCCTCTGCTGCAGCCTGGAGGCAAGCACAGGCAAAGTAGGCTTTAGGCCAGCAGCACCTCCTTCCAGCCATCTGCAGTAGAGAGCCACCCTCAGAAGGAAGCTTTCCTTCCAGAAAGCTCTGTCTGGAATTTGATCTCAAAGTTCTTTGCTCTCCTGGGATGGGAGACAGCTTGTGGCTGAGGGGCCCTGGAAGGGTCCCAATGTCCAGATCATACTGTATACGATGGACTGACATGGGAGCCTTTGCTGGATACATCATGGCTTGCTCATGGTGTGATGATTTACTTGCCTGTTCATTTGACTGGATTGAGAGACACCTAGGAAACTGAGCAAGCATACTTCCGGGAGTGTTTAGGGACTGAGTAGGGAGGCCACTCCCTGAATGTGGGTGGCAGCATCCACTAGGATGGGAGTCTGGATAGAGCAAACAGCAGAATACAGAGCTGCTTACATGTGTCATACTTGGGTCTTTTCCAGCAGGTGTGTTTTTGCTGCTGTCACCACCCATGGCATTAGACTCCAGATTCTTCAGCCTTTGAACCTGGTTTCATACTGGTGACTCTCCAGAGAACTACCAGGCCTCCAGCCTTGGGATAGGGCTATATCATGTGCCATTTTTTGTTCTGACTATATAGATATACCTTCCCTTGGTTTTTGGGCATCACAGGAGATCACATGTACCCTGTTGAGAATGTGCAGGTCGGGCTTTGGGGGAAAGTTAGTAAAGATGGTGTACCATTGGGCCTGGTTCTGTGTAATATCTTGCAACTGTCCTACAAGATATAACTTCAAGTTAGGAACATTTCTCTGCCTCATGTATTCAGAGCTTTTCTAGGCTAGGAGTTCATGTATGTTTTCTTTTGTGCTCTTTAGTTGTAAGACCAGCTTCTACTATGTTTAGGACAAGTTTGAGAGTCACCTTACCCAGCAGTTTAAAGGTCTTTAACATCCCTGTCTCTCCTAGGATTTAGAGTTTTATGTAGGGCCTCAGAACTTGCGAAAGATACCATCCCTCCATCCCTACCTTTGACCCCCTTTCCTTTCTCCATTTGAAACAGCTATGTGGATCTATTGTCTTGTGTGTAGGGTCAATTATATGTTATCTTCCCAAGCACACATATGATGTTGGAATGTAAGGTACTTCTAAGGCTCTTTGTAGGATTTTTTTCCCCTCTTGTGTTTTGTTAAGGTGAAAAGGCTTTTTCCCCCTTAGTCAAGCATCTATCCATAAGCATGGGCACCAGTCTCAGTTGTGTGGTATCTGGGTTGTGACAAAGTGACTATATTAGTGGACCCTGTCCAAGGCAAGGAACAGGGTGTGACTGACATTCCTTATACCCTTCAGGGAAGACAATGCACAATGGTGGACAGGGCCTTGGTCATGGTAGTAGCGGCATGGTGGGTGGAAGGACCTGGCTTGGCTTTGCTGACTTTCCAATCTTGGTAAGTTAGTTAAGCTCTCTGAGGGTGAGGGGATCCTCACATGCCAGTCTTGCTTCTAGGCAACCCAACAGCCAGAAGCTACTCAGGAAACATCTATTCTTGAAGGACTACCACTTTGTATTTGGTCATCCTGGAGATGGCCCACCTGTCCCCACAGCATATATATGGGATTCAATTCATCCAGATAATTCATAGCCACCAAGACAGCCAGCTGAACTGGAACCCAGCAGCTTCTGACTTAATTTCTCCCACAATATTACCTGGTGTCTCTATGCCTACCTCTACTTGGTCTGCAGCTCTCGGATAGGTGTAATACAGTCTTGCTCTTTGTTCCTAGGGGCTGTTTCATTGATGCATAGTAAAATGGATTCAATATAGTATGGGCACTGTAAAAATTTTAGGGTGTCCAGCTCAGAGGCATTAAGCCCAGTCATACCATGGTATTACTACCACCTAACCTACCTCCAGACTTCATTTTCCTCTTTTATAGTTCTGTATATTGTTCATTTTAAAAACATTTTAAAGCATGTGTTTACTTTTTTGTTTAGTGTGTGCATATGTGTATGCATGCATGCATGTAGACATGCCTTGCCACACCACATGGGGGCAGATAAGAGGACAACCTGTAGAAGTCAACTTTCTCCTAACTCCATGTGGGCCCCAGGGATTAAACTCAGGTTGTTAGGCTTGGTGGCAAGCGCCTTTACCTGCTAAGCCAATTCACTGCCTCTCTCTTTCACTTTCATTTAGAGTTTATTACTGTGTTCCGTGCTAAAGATTGTACATGGGGTCTTGTTCTCTAACACTGAGCCAACTTCCCCTGCCTCCCATTGGTAAAAGTGTGGCACAAAGCCTCTCCTCACACCTCAGGCTCCCGTGGGGGTACTTGTGGGAGGGAGGGATGTGGTGGAGCCCCCTACTCTCAGGTGCTGCTTCTGATGGTCTCAGCTGTTAAGGGGCTTGTTGTCCCATTTCTGAAATATGGAGCCACAGGAACTGGGTCAGATTGTATTGGGTCACCCTGTCCCGAATCTCACAGACCCATACTTCTCATAAGCAACAAGAACATCCAGGACACAGCTAGACCCCTTTGCTAATTCAGAAGAGGAAGGCAAAGTGCCAGAGAACTTGCTGGCCTGGAAAGCAGCTTGGGGGAGAGGCTGTGACTTCAGGGACTGGGCAGGGTGGCCCAGGCAAGTGTCACTACTAAAGGACATCATAGCTGATGTACCTGCTCTCTGGCATTGATAAAGGACAGAAAGAAAATTGCTCTAAGTCAGCTGTGGTCAGGTGACAGAGGCTCAGGCACCGCAGGAAAGGAGTTCAAGTAGGTGTCAGGAAACTCCAAATGCCTTCTGGTAAAACATGCCTTCTCTAGCCTGCTCATGCCTGTCCTCTTTACATTCTCCAAACCTGCTGTCTGCAAGGCCACGAAGCAAATGTTGTCAGTGAAGCTAAGAGACTGTGGGGCCCATCAGTTTTGTGCTGCAGCCTTTTGGAGCCTTTATGAGCTGAGAGATAGGGCTAATAAAAGGCTGGCCTATACAACATGTTCTGATATCTTCCAATCATCAAATAGTCTGTCTGAAGATGCCACTATAGTGTAGTCACTTATATGCTGCTACATAAATTGAGAAATGCCTCTGGTGTTGATTTCTTAGAGGAAGGAAGACAACTAATTCTACCTAGAAGTGGTTCAATAAATGGCTGGTTCACTGTGGTTGCTACCTCTTGGGCCTGCTGTTATAGATTCTTTGAACATGGAGTCCACCCATATACAGATGATCTTAGCTTGATCTACTTACCATACTTTGATTCCTGATCCCAAAATTATACCCATTCTGCATGTATGTTCTACACTTTTGCCATAACATTACATAAATTGCACAAAATCTTTAGTATAAAGTTGGCTTTGAGCTAGTGGATTTCCCCATTTGGTGTCTATTTAAGCATTCTGAGCACATTCAAAGTCTGAGTAAGGATACTGTGGTTAGATCAGTTAAATGCAGTTTTGACTTCATGTTATTTTTAACTTATGATGGGTTTGTTGGGGGGCATGAACCCACTGTAATCCAAGGCACATCTGCACAGTGTGTTGAGCTATATATTTTTAAGATCTCTGCTTCTCATTTGTCCATCAGAATTGTGTTTTCCTGGGTCATTTATGGCAGGTGTGCTTGATTCAGTTCACTTGTGAGTGCTTCTCTAATGCCAGGCACTAGGTTTCTACCTTGGTGGTGGAGAGCGAAGAGTGCCCTTGCCCTTTGGGTGCTCACAGTTCAGTTCTTCCAGAGGGAGAATACTGCTGCTGCTGAGGAGACTGCAACCCTGCAGCTGGCCCCAGGTTCCCTGACTTTCTGTTTTGAAATCACTCCCATGTTGTTATGTGTCTGTGGCCTACCAGGTTCCTTTAGGCTTGATAGTTCTAGCTTGCTTGTTTCCTGTATTTTAAATGTCCTTCTCCCGGAGAACCTCCAACAGTGACTCGGGTGTTTTGTTTGTTTGTTTGAAAATTATATTTTGATTTATTGTAAAATATGCACGATCTAAAGTTAAGCATGCTCACCATTTATACAAGTGTAGCTCGACAACAAGATGCACACTCAGCTTTCTGTGCAGCCATCCCTACAGCCCCTCTCTTAGATCTTGCCATCATCTTAGCCTAAGACTCTGCCCATTTTGGTCACTGACTTCCCACCCAGTCACTGATACCCATTATACTACTCTGGATCTATAAAGGGGGTCTTTGGGGAATCACACGGTATTCTGCAGCCACCCTTCACTGTGCCCCCAAGTCCCAAGTTTGAGGGCAGAGACTGAATGGCCAGGATGACTCAGGGTTTCTGGAATTACTTTCTCTTGAATCTTGAGTGTCAAGGAGAATAGACAGTCTTATTAAACAGGATGTTCCTTTAACTTTGCCAAACCTGTATGTTTCTACCTCCTCCAGGCCCATCCAGGATAGGAGACTTGGACTCAGGTAAAGGCCCTAACCCCTGAGCTGGCTCCTGGGTACCACAGTTGTGCAGGGCTGCAGCCTACCTGGAGGCACAATTGGGTCAAGGCTGAACTTCTTCTATCTGTGGTATGAGCCAGAGCTTCTCAGTGGGTGGCAGGGTTTCCAGGGAATTCCACAGCTTTAATTTAATACAACCACAGGAAATTCATAACTTACTCCAACATTGTTCCTTTGAGACACTAATTGTGTTTCTTGTTTCTGCCCCAGCAGGGAAGATCTGCAGGGAGCAGTGACTTCCTCTCAAGAGCCCCACATCCTTAGGGTCAGACAGATAGAGAGGCTGGTGGACAGAGTATGTCCCTGTAAAAACCCCCTCCTTCCCTTCTGGACTAGAGAGAGTGGATATTGTATATTTCACCATACCTAGTTTTGTTAGAGACCTAGGGGTCTACTCTTGCTTGGGTGTAGTGATCCACATGGTAGGAGAGCATGGCAAGAGAGACTGCACAGAGTCTGTACCTGGTACATCAGGAAACTGAGGCAGATGCAGAACATGGCTTAGCCTTCCGAATGAAGATGTTTGTCTCATCAATTGAGTGTTGATTAAATAATTATTTTAGGTTCTGGAGTATGAGGAGGTCAATACCTAGCCCTACTATTCTATAGGAAGGATGGATGGATCTAGTAGGAGTGACAAATTCAGAGAGAGGATTGTCCTGAGAATGGAGACTTTCTCTAAGGAGACTGTGGCTGGGCAGAAGCCTGCCTGATGGGAGATATGGGTAAACCATGAGGATATCAGAAGAGCATCTCTGCTGTCAGTATGAATGGAAGTGCAAAGGTCCAGAGGCAGGAACCCAGGGTGCACAAAGGCATGCAAGGAGCCAGGCTGTGTGTGTTTGAGATTCGAGAGCCATGGAACATATGTGAAAGAGTCATGGGCTCCTGTGTGTTTTGACTGGATCAGGTTTGTGGGCATTTGTGCCCTGGGATGGCCTGCCCATAGTCTTAAGTGTCAGGTGAGCATGTGGAGATATAGAAAGTTCCTCCAATAGGCTGCTGGGAACACTGTGAGCCAGAATGTGACCCAGACTTGCCCGACCATCAGCCATTGTTCCCCCTCTGCATGTACCACATTTAACATGGTGGTGTAGTAGGGTCACCACTCAGTACTTCTCTACTGCAGGTCATGGGGCTGATACCAATGAAGCCTTAAGGGAACAAAAGGACATGACTTTGGTTAGCCATATGTATGTGACTTGCCAACTCCCAGCTGCAGGTTGTGATGAGTTCTTGATATCATCCAAAAAGCTGAGTTGTGTGTACAAAGTGGCTGCTTCCTCCTTAAAGCCATGGCAGGTGCTGCTTCTGACCTTGCTTCTATAGAGGGTCTTGGGAGCAGGTACCAACCCATTTCACAGATTGAGGAACTGACCTTAGAGCTGAATCTTACCCAGCTCACCCAACCTCTAGGGCAGGCCAGACCTGAATACATTCTGTTCATATGATTTCTGTGCTCTGCCCTTGAGCCTTGTTCCTTAGTCCAGAGCAGTTTTATCCCAGCAAATTGACTGTGCACAGCTCTGTGTGTTGCAGGCCAGGTCTTGTGGATGCACCAGAGCATCTTGTATCATTTGCTTTCCTCACCTTGATTCTGTTATCTGGATATACTCACTCAAACAAATCAGTGCCAGAGAACAAAGGAGCAAACTAAGTATTGAGGAAAACTGAGGACTGGGAAGAAATGTGCATGTCCTGTGTGCATTTTCTTAGTGAAAACCCCCCACTACTCTGCTTTGTGAAATTGGAGGCTCTGTCTGGCTCCTAGAAAAGAAATTGGATGTCATCACTCCCTCCACATGTGACTATTGTCATGTCTGGGCTGTCCCATTTCAGGCTATGACATCCTGGGTGGCCTTTGAAGTGGCTGTGCAGTCCTTAGGGAAAGGGAGCTTTCTTGGATCTTGTAGATGTTTGAAGTTTGACCAATGGACCATATTTCCCAGCAAACCTTTCCCTATGGAGCCAGGCTGTGGAAAGTGGGGGAAAGCAAGCACCCTCAGGAGAGTCAGGTGTCCTACCAGGGCCTAGCATCCTAGGGAGCAGTTGAGTCCCCTTTATAGTTCTCTATGCAGGGGTTGTGGGTGAGACCTGGTGCCACCAAGAATACCGTAGACCAGAACACTCAAGACAGAGCCTTCCCAAAACCTATGTTTTACTTTTACAAAGGCAGCCTTTGTGTAGCTCAAAGCACCTTGGATAGAGGTGGGATGAGACAGAATCCATTACATCAGGGAGCCCAGAGTCCAAGGTGCAGAGACCATACAGGCACACTGTGAAGAGGCTGGCAACAATAGCTCCACCCTTCCAGCTACCTCCTCAGCCTTATCAGAGTCTCCCTCTTTGTCTCTGAAGATAGTTATTGTCAGAGAAGATAGAGAAGGTTCTGGGAGTCAGAAATGCCTGAAGGTAGGTAAGGGCCTTTGTAAGGTAGTGAACCCCCTTATCTGACAAATTAAAGTGGAAGATAAGACTTAGCTCACTGCCAGTGTAGGGTGAAGTAAACTAATGTGCCAGACCCAAGGTACTCAGCTTCCCTCCCTTCTGGTTACTCTCCAGGCTGCTAAGGATAGCAGGGTGTGGGGCAAGTTTGAGGCACCTTGGAACCATCTGGAACCATAATTTACATACTAATGGAAACATGGTGGAGGTCCCAAATATTGATAGAGCTGGCAAGGTAGCTGATTGTATTTAGAATAGCTGGGGTTGTGGTTTGTACAGTACTTGCCTAACATGTCTGAGGCCTTGATTTTAATCCCTAGCACTGCCAACAAACAAACTCAAAAAGATCCCATGTTGTCAGAAATCTTTGTAATCATCATGTCCATTCTGGGGAGACAGTGACATTCACTGGTAGGTATGTGGGGGCCATGTGCATACATGCAGACTGTGTTTCAGTCATCCACATTCTCTCTGTCCCTGTCAGTCATGACCTTATTCCCAGCGCAGTTAGAAGCTGCAACCTTGCACTCTTGCCCTTGAACTTCTTTGCAGCAGGAGCAGAGAACATCAGATCAGCACAGTTCCGGGGCTATGAGTACATGCTCCCGTCCACCCTCACAGGGAGCATCTGATAAGATTTGTTTGTCTCACTTCCTGGGAAACAGACACACAAGAAAGCTGCATTTCTTGTTTAGGGTTACCTAAAAGGTGGTAGAACCTACTTAGGACCAGCCTTTGTAAGAAAGATACGCTTTTATCCTGCTCTGCCCACTTACAGAATGCTGCATGAGATGGGGCCAGTGGCTACACAGGAACCATAAAGGGGTTTAAGGACAAGGGACAACAGTCTCCTAAGATGTGCCCTTGCTCCTTGTTCTGTGCCTGATTGCCCCTGTTACCTCCCTCCCTCCTCCTACCCTATCCTGTCATTGTTCAGTGACCAGTAGCTTGAAGCCTTAAGGAATGTACCTGGCCTTGCAGGTCTCCTTGGCATCAGCAAACGCACCTGCATCTTGAATCCCTTTTAGTACTCTTTGATCAAATCCTCTTCTCCTGCAGCAATAGCCTCACAACCCCAGTGATTCAGGTACCAGTGATGGTATTGGTATGCACTGTGGTGTTTACAGACCCCTGCAGCAGGGATATTTCTAGGTAGATCTGAGTTCCTCGTACCTCTGAGATCAGGATGGAGATACCAGCAAATGGATGTGGCACATAATCCTGCCATGAGTCAGGTAAGGGATCTGGTTGTGCCTCTAAGATGCCAGCACTGAGGTGGACATGGTACGTAAGGGGAATCCATGAGGAGCAGCCTAACAGGCCCTGTGTGAGGAGCCAGATAGCCCAGCCCTCCTCATTGGGGCCCTTCCTGTTCATCTTCTGGGTTTCAGACTCACAGAGGAAACTAATGGTTCTCTTTGGTCAACAAAAATTAGATGGAGCCTGCCCCAGACCTGTGGGACCTGTGGGAACCTCATTCCACACAGCTGCCCCCTCTGCTTTCATCTATTCCCAGGACCTCAGCAATAATCCGCCTCTCATGGCTGCTTGTCGAGCTCAAATCACATTTCAAAATAAACACCACGCGGAACAGTCAGGGGAAAGAGAGATTTATTAGCTTTCATGGGGTGAGAGACCGCAAGGACCAGAATAATAGGATACATTTCTCATTAGTTGTAAACGCTGGAAAAGAATTAAAGGAACACTAATATTTTCTGTCTTGAACCAAGCACCGTGAGGGTTGTGAAGTGCAGGGGAGGAAAGAGAAAGAAAAGTGATCTCACATGTGGGACTTGGGGTCAGGCAACCACCAGGCAATTTCACAGTTTCTCTGCATCGCTCCAGATATAACCCGTGTCTTCTAGCTGGCTTAGCCCTGAAAGTGTGCATTGGTATCTTCAGCAGTAAAATGAGATTAGAGGAAATTCAGAGTGCTGCTAGTGGGGAGGGCAGGGAAAAGTTTCCTGGTGAGACCTGCCCATCCTGTGCTGCTTCTTGTTTCTGTTCCTTCCCAGGGAGCTGCTGCCCCAGGTGACCCAAGGCAACATGAGACAAGGTGTGCTTAGGTTCTACCTAGATGTGGAGGGCACATAGGCTGGGACTGGCAGTGAGACATGCTGGGCCTATCTGGGCCCTGGCTTCTACAGTATGGAAGATAGCCAGCCTGCTGAGTGACACTTGGTGTGTAAAAAGGCACACAGGGCAGGTTGTATAGAGGAAGCTCAGTGGCAATGAAGGACATTATGGGAGGCCGAGGAAGGGGAGTTATCCTGGAAGAATGATTGGGGATCTTCTATGGAAGTGGAGGCAGTTCAAGCTAGAGCAGACAAAGCCTGTCTGTTTGGGGTTAGAGGTTTATAGGGTGGAAGGTTTAGGAGGCAGATGGGAAGGAAGGTATTGGTCCTGGAGGACCAAGGACCAAACACAGTGGCTTGTTTTGGACCTGCAGGTACTAGGTACTTCATAGAGCTGTCTTCTAGGGACAGACATTGAGTCTGTTTGTAGAAAGATGACAGGTGAGCTCTTACTCTTGGAGACATGTGTGCATGTGCACACAGCCCCCAACACACAGATGCATACATATACACAATCTGTTCAAGTTCAGAAGTATAAAATGACACAAGCTCATGTTCAAGAGTTACAGTAAGAGGCTAGAGAGATAGCTCAGCAGTTATAAGAGCTCACCATTATTGCAGAGGACCCAGGTTCAATTCCCACCACCCAAATTGTGGCTTGTAACATGTTACTCCAGTTCCAAGGGATCCAACACCCTTTTCTGGCCTCCACATGTACTGACTGCATGAATATGGTATACATAAACATATGCAGTGAATAGTCATACATATCAGATCAAAAGAAATTCATTTTTTAGAAAGGGATCTAGAGCAGGTTGATAATTTTGAAAAACACCAGGCAGATTTGTGCAGCACAGGTCTAAAGCCTGCCTTATGTTTGTTGCTAACAACAGCAGGTGCCAGTTGCAAGGCAGCACCTGACTTAGCCTTTATTCCAAACACAGTGCTAACACCTAGTCCTATCCTCCTGGTCCCCTGCTGGGGAAAGGGAACAGGCTTACTTGGCACTGGAATCACTACATTTTATAAGAATGGCACCAGGAAACAAAATGCCTTGCCTAAAGCCATCCATTGCGAAAAGGTGGAATTAGGATTCAAACTCTAGGGAGCTGCCTGGTCACCCTTGCTCATTCCTGGCACATGAGTCTTTAGGAAAGGGTGAGAAAGCTGTAGATTAAAGATGGAAGCAAAGAAGACAATGTGGAAGAGCTAGTGAGAGGCTTTGAACAGAGAGACCAGGGCACATAGGGACCAGGGAAGAAATGTGAGGGCTACTTACTATGTGGAGCAGAAGTTAGGGGCTGGGCAGCAGTGGGCCAGATATGCCGTGCTGACTTACACTGATGACATCAGTGGATCCTGCTGTCCAGTCAGTAGTGTGAAGCGCAGTCTGTGAAACCATGCTGCCACCTATTTCCAGAATCCACCCATATTTCCATGCACAAACTCTGTTGCCATCAAACAGACGCTCCCTTTCCCCTCCTCAGCCCCTGGCAGCTGCTGCTCTACTTTCCGTCTCTGAATTGTCTGTCTCTATGTCCCTCATAGATGTGGGAATCTTACATTGTCCCTTTATGTCTGATTTCTCTCAGCATCATGAGGACTGATTCCTTACAGCATATGTCAGAGATCTCTTCTGTTTCAGGATGAGCAAGCTTCCAGTGTATGGATGGATCATGGTTGTCTCTTTTGTCCTGGGATTCTTGGGTGAGCTTCTGTGTATTATTAAATACTGAACATGTGATTGTCCATATGGTTCTCCCAGTTTGTATGTGAAGCCCTGCCTTTCTGTATCTGTCTCTTTCTTTCTCCGTGACAGTCTTTCTCAGGAGGCCCTGAACTTAGTTCATTCTCTGAGTCTTTTTCCACCCAACCTCCCTTCTGCAGTGTAGATCTTTAGCTGTCTAGGCTGGGCTTTCTTGATGTTGGTTACCACTCTATTCAGATGCCTCCCAGTCTTAGGAATATGGGAGATACCTGTCCTGGAAATGACTGTACCAGTCTTTCCTGAGGCAGCCTTCTTATGAGGGGATGAAGGTGTTGGAGATGATGCTGCTGGGCACAAAACAGAGGGCACAGTAGCAGGTTAACACTTGATGGGCAGTCCTACACATTTCTTTGTTCCTTTGGCCCTCTCTTTGTGTCTGTCCACATCAGAGAAGTGGAGAGACTGAGGGTGAGTGCAGAGCTGCTGTAGTCTGGTCCATTTTGTGTGAGGGCTCATTCTCCTAGTTGGTGCTGCTGAGAGGTGGTAGATCCTTTGGGAACCTCGAGAAACATGCTTGGGTCATGGGAGTGGGACTGTGGAGAGGGTTGTGTGTATGACAGCTCTTACACACACACACACACACACACACACACACACACACACACACACACACGTCCCTATATACCTTACCTCACGATCCTGTTGGATGTGCCATTAACTATTGCCCTCACTAGAGGCTAAGCCAGTGTCCTATCCTCACTGCATGCTGCACTTCAGACCTCTAAGACTGTAAGGTAAATGTTCTTTTCAGAAGCTAGCTGCCTCAGGTATCTTGTAGTCAGGCAAGAATGGCTATTGCAAGGGGTCTTAGACAGCCTTTCTGAGATGGTAAATACCATGTAGCCTCCTCAGTGATTCTATACTAAGCACCAGAACATTCACTCCAACTTGTTAAAAACCTATACAGATCCTAACTGTGCTAGAAGATAGGGGCACAAGGAAGGAAGAATCAGAGAAAGAGAGACCCTCTTCAGTGTAACTGATGTGTGTTTGAAGCACTCACATTTTTTACCATGTTGACAGGGATGACAGTGAGACATAGCATACATAGTTTACAGGGAATGATGGTGATGTGTTTGTCCCTTCTAAAGGTAATGTCACCACACTAGTCTCCAGAGATGAAGGCTTCCACTTCAGTGTCCTATGATGGTAATTACTGACCTACTGTGCACCTGACAGGTGCCACTCCTAAGGGGAGACCCAGGGGAGGCAAGGTCTAGGGGATGTTCTAGCTGTGACTCACTGTGCTACCCTGGACTAAGTGACCATGGTCTGTGAGCCTCAACATACTTTTCCTTTTGATAGGGTGATTGTCTGTGGTTTGTGCTAGAGCAACAAGAAGCTGTTGTGCATGCTCGGTAAGCATCTGCAAACAGCAGCTGTGTGACCATCACCCTTACTTAGCAGCCAGTCTGGGCTAGGCCCCTTGCACCATAATGTCATACAATATCAACAACTGACAGTGATATGAGGTCTTGATGTTAGGACGTTGGCAGATCATCATGATGATGGAGCTTTCTGTGCCTAGTTTATTTCATTTTGAAGGTACCTAGGCTTGTTAAAGGCACAGGCAGGACTTGAACCTGGAATGTCCAGAATTTGATGCTGTTCTGCTGTGCTGGTTCACTGTGTAAGAGCACATACATAAGAATATGTGTACACCAGTGGTGCCAAATCATGTCGCAGACCTGTGTATTGATTATATCATATGTACTGTGTACTAGGCTCCATACTGGGCTCTAATGATGGAGTCACAGACAGATAGACAGACAGACAGACAGAAAATCTGAGTTTTCAGAGACAGAAAATGAACTGAAACTAGATACTCAACTGCAGTAGAACAGCCATGAAGCCTTGATGAGCAGTTTACACTGAAGCCTGAAGGAGGGAGGGAACAGAAGCATCTTGGTGCTGGATGGAGTGAACAGAGTTACAAGCAAAGAGTGCATCGTGTGCAAGGGTCCTAAAGGTTAGCAAACCTTCACTTATTTGGAAAACTAAGATGTCAACAAGGGGCTGGAGAGATGACTGCTCTTCTGGAGGACCCAGGTTTCAGTCCCAGCACCCACATGGCAGCTCACAACTGACTATATCAGGGGATACAGTGCCCTCTTCTGGCCTTTGAGAGTTCCAGGCATGCAAGTGGTATGCCGAAATACATTCAGGTGAAACACCTATATACATAAAATAAACACAAAAGGGTAATAAAACACAGAAAAGATGTCTGCCAGGCCAGAATAGAGTCAGAGTAAGGGGAGGAGAGAGAAATGAGCAAGCCCAGGCTCCACAGTGCTTCAGAGGGCATGTGAAGGGCTTGGGAAAGGTTTTTAAAGATTTCAATTTTTTTCTCAAAAAGAAATTAGGTTTTTCTGTAAACTAAATTAAGAGTTTGGCTTGTTTTCAACTTCACAGAAAATTTCAATGTAAGATCATAAAATAATGATTATAATGTCTGTAAATGCTAAGTATTTGGTGCCTTTGTTTCTGCCTCACCAGAGGCCACTACTAGTTCTAGTTTACTGCCAGGACCCTAGATTACCTGGTGTCTAGGCTGCAGAGGTTGCCTACTGTCCAGCACCCGCAGGAACATGGTGCCTTGTAGACTGTCTTGCTTCTGCTTCTTTTACCCTCTGACCTCCACTTTCTCACTCTACCCTGCTTAGTACTTTTGTGTTTTCTGTTTCTGTAGACTGACTTTGGTTTACTTTCACATATAAATGAGATTGTACCATTTGTCTTTCTGTGCCTAGCTTATTTCACATAACATAATGTCCTCTGGGGCTCATCACTGCTGTGTCACAGGGCAAGAGCTCATTATTTTCAAAACTGTATAATAGTCCATACTTATAAGGACCTTCAGCATGGGCACTATAGGTCATTAAATTATACTGCATTTAAGATTCATGATAGATTGTAGTTGCCCTGACTATAAACAAAACAGGTGAAAGGTTTTGGATGGGGCTGGGTGTGCAACTGTGAAATAGTGGATCTGTGGATTTGTTTCACCTCCTAATCTCTTGATGCATGTATTCTGTATCATCATGTGTGTATCTTTATAGATACAATCAGTTGCTTCTGCCTCTTTCATTAAGGATCTTTAGAGAAGTGTCTGGCACTTCCTAATGCAATGAGCTTCATGAGCCTTGTGAAGAAAGAGCAGCTCTGAGTTTCTTAGCATTATCAGAACCCCAGCTGTTCCCAGATTGTGGCACCGGAAATGCCCCCTGGCTCCAGGCAAGAAGAAAGCTGGTGTAGTTCATGGTAGCAGCTAGAGGAGCAAAGCTCCCTGCTGCTCAGTGGGAGTGTGGGGTGTAATCTCAACTCCTGAATGGCTGTGCCTGAGGGGAGCCTGGACAGTAAAGAAAGCAAGAAGGCGGGGCTGGAGACATGGCTCAGTGGTTAAGACTGCTTTTCCAGAGGTACTGAGTTCAATCCCCAGCAACCACATGGTGGCTCACAACCATCTGTAATGGGGTCTGATGCCCTCTTCTGGTGTGTCAGAAGACAGATACAGTGTACTTACATACATCAAATAAATAAATCTTGAAAAAGAGAGAGAGAGAGAGAGAGAGAGAGAGAGAGAGAGAGAGAGAGGAGAGAGAGAGAGAGAAAGAAGACTTCTGGTATGTGTTGAGGAAGGCAGACAACAATGGATTATTTCCTGCCATTTGCCTGTTTTAGAAACCGAGGCCAGGCTGTTTGGGTTTCCAGGACAATGGGACTTCTGGGTGGATAGTCCAATCTGGGAGATGGCTTCAGGCCTTGGCATCCATCTGCTCCTACAGCTTTGAAACTAGGCAGTCGTGCCTGTTCGATGTGTAGCCTTGGTGTACCATGCTACCTTATGGTTCTATCCTGCCTCCTGGCCTCCCTTAGTCTGTTCCTTTGAGGCTATCACAAGACTGCTATCAAGAAACCTGAAGGAGTCCTCAGGATCCTCCAGTTCTTAGCACCTGCTAAGGTGACATAAAATTTCCTGTCTACACCCCATGTCTTGCTGTGTCCCTTCCACCTGCTTGTCATATACTGACTTTTGAAGACCCAAGTGCTCCTGACACCTCTTGCGCCTTTCAGCTGTCAGTGGATCTTGGAAGCTAACTTTTTTAGCATTGTGTACTCCCAGTCTCAGTTTGCCTCTACCATGCCTAGCTTCTGCCTGGCTCCTTGCTGGTCTGCTGTACACAGCCGATGAGAGTCTGGATGGAGTCACTTATGCCCCTCTCTGCTCAGCCTCTCACCTCATTCAGGAACTGCTAAACCCTACAAGATCTGTCCCCACCACCATGCTGTCATCACAGCACATTACTCTTTCTCCTGTAAGCTCCACCACCAGCATCCTCCACAAGAACGTGGAGTGCAGGAGGGAAAGGACCTTTCTTTTATCTTCTGTGTTTTTAGCCCATCAGTGATGTTCAGTAGTTACTCATATGGTATGACTATCACCTTAACATGATTAAACTGAGGCAGAGAGATCAGGAATGTGTTCAGGTTTATGCAAGGTCCAAATGGCTGGCTCTGGATTCAGACCTAGACAAATGAGTTAACTATCCATGTTCTTGGTTCCTTTGTTGCCTCTCAATTAAAATTTGGTAAATTAGCTGGGCATGGTGGTACATACCTCTAATTCCAGCACTCAGAAGGCAGAGGCAGGTGGATATATGTGAATTTCAGGCCAGCCAGGCTATATAGTGAGGCACCCTCCTCCCCAGCAAATTGATAAATTAATGAACGCTAAAATCCTTCTAATTTCTTGCATCCTATTATAAAGTCTTTTCTTGCTTTTAATTTTCTTTCCTGTCTCTATTTCTTTGCATGTTATGTTTCCTCTGATTAGAGGGCCTTTCCACATTAAATTAAAAAAAAAAAAAACCCTTCTATTTATTCTTTAAAACTCCACGAGGGGCTTGAGCAATGGCTGTGGGAAAGAGCAATGTCTGTACTTGTGGAGGACCCACATTGGGGCTTACAATGGACTATAATTTCAGTCCCAGGGGACCGGACATTCTATTCTGGCCTCTGAGGGTACTGCATGCATGGACTTGGTACATAGAGATATAAGTAGGCAAAACGCCTATATGCACAAAATAATAAAATAATTAAAAATATTAAAAATATTAAAAACTAACTGGCATGGCTCTTCCACCAGTGAGTTTATGCCCCCAGTCTTGCTTCCACTGCTTGTGGCCATGCCTTGGTTACAGTCCTTAAGATCTGTTTTCCTGTCATTTTGAATCCCCATTTGGCCTTGAGTCACTTGGTGCTAGGGGTCTATTTGTCATCTTAGTCTCTTCCCGCCTATGCCTAACACATATGAGGGACACAATAAATATTTGTTGAGCGACAGACTCCAGTGTTCCTGGCACTTACCAGCTACCAAGTGATGCTATGTGTGTCAGACACTGTTTACACGATGCGTGCTCATTTTCATGCTGCTCATGTCTTCCAGAGATGGCTTACAGGGCCAAATTAAACCATCGAAAACAACCACATCTTGCTGAGGCTTTCCACACCATCTTTGGGGGAGGTCAGGCCTCTGGGAAACGGCAGGTGGAGGGAGTTGAAACCATTAATGCTCTCTGATGTATAGCTAGTTATATGGTGCCCCCAGGAGCAAAGGATTATGTCAGGGGCTAAACTAACTGGCCATAGGAAGGTCCACTTAGGCAGTCTGGGCCAGTCAAGCTTCTGGAGTGTACAGGGCTTCTTCTATAGAGAACTAACTCCCTACCAAGGTCTCTTCGTGCTGTTCTCTGGGACCAGCAGAAGGCTGATGGCATCTCTTGCTGACCAGTGTTATTAATGGTAAATAGTTCTAGCTGGTGAATGGGCTTCTCAGAGCATAGTGACTATAGGCTGGGTGTCCCTTGTTGGGTACTTGGACACTTGGTTGGTGGAATTGTTACTGGAGGTACTGGCTCTTAGGAGACACAGGCTTTTAAGCCAGGGTGGCTCCCAGCCTTGTGTAGTGCGTAGCAGCTCTCTTTGTACCTGTGTGGTTACAGTGGAGAAAGTTGTGACAGTGGAGATTATTCCCAGATAGCTGTGTGAGCTCTGTGGAAGATTCTTGATATGACTATGCTGGACAACATGCTTTTGACCTCAGTGGACACTGGTTCAAAGTAGCCATTTGTTTCTGAACATGTGTTGAACCCCAAATATACTCTGGTGGTCATAGCAGGAATGGGACACAATGTCAGCCTGTCTTGTACAGGGAGAGCAAATGGTGTCTATGTCACATAGGAGCATTGAATGAGGGCCATAGGGTGCATGAGGACCATTTGAGACTAAAGATTCATGGCGAACAGTGCCCCTCCTTTTATGGCCACAGAGGCTGAGGCTAAGGTCTTGAAGACCTGTGGTCTCAACACAGACTGGCACACTTTTATCCTCTGTAGGGCCTGACAACTGGGTCAAGGCAGCTTGCTTCCTCTTGAAAGAAGGGGCTTAGGGCAGGGCCTCTTCTTCCTTCCTCACTGGGCTGGGGCTACAGAGTGGACTTGTTGGCCAGGTTGGGGTTAGTCACATGGCTCTGCAGGCTCTCATTCTGAGAAAGGCTAGGTTATACAGCCCTTCTGTCTTTGCCCAGAGACCTCCCAACAGCCTCAGGAGTTTTCTCAGATATGGTTCAGAGAGGTGAAGTAAGTTTTTCAAGGTCACCCAGCAGGTCTGTAGACAAGGAAGGACTCCGGCCCTGGAGCTGGCTGACTCACTGAATTGTGCTGACCTCCAGTTCCCTTCTAGAGCTAATTAGTATCCTGTGATTCCACATCATGGCCACTCTAGGAGGTGGCCCTGGGCAGTGAATTTCTAGGGCACAAGATGTCCCCTCATTCCTCCTTCTGCCTGAGCTTGTCAGTTCAGAAATGCTGAACTGGGCCAGGTATAGTCTGAAATGGGCCCCAAATTAATACCCCCTTCCTCCTCCCTCTCATGCCTTTGTTTTGACTTCTTCTGCAGACAGCCCCAGTTTCCCAGTAGTTCAGTGTGTCGTATACTCAGATCCAGTGAGACAGCTGAGAACACTGGTGGAGGTGGGGCTAGAGGTCTGTTTCTCCACCTTCTGCACAGCTGCTGGAACCTGCCACCTCACCATCCTTCTCCATCTCTCTGACATGAAAGAACTGTTAGCTCTAAGTTCTGCTATGGCCTTTGGCAGAGAGAGGATTCTACTCAGAGCACAGAATGTAACTGCTGTCTCTGAGGAGGGGGCTCCAAAAGAATGCCAGCACTACAGAGGGGGACAGGTAGAGCTAGGATGGTCTTTCATCTACTCCTGTGAGGAAGACTGGGCCCTTAGAGTCTTTAAGCTACTGTCCTCCCAGGGTGCCCTCTGTTGGTACCAGGTTGTGGGATGATATAGATAGTAGGAAACTTTGTTTTTCCATAGTGTTGGCTTTCTGGAGAGCTGTATAGAGGTCCAGGCAAGCTGGCTCTCTTCCTAGGAAGGCTGGGCAGGGTATGGATTAGGGGCTAGACCCCACAGCCTTGTCCCATGACACAGGCTTCTAGAGAATCCTTAGCCTTATTCTGATTAAAGTTCTCTTTTTGTTATTCTCAGTCCACCGTGATTGTGATTGATACTGTAGTAAAATACTAAGTCATGCTTTGGATGTCAGAGTGGTATGGAGTCTGCACATACTTCTGCACACCTAGCGCTTCCCTCATACATGGAAGCTGAAAAAGCTGATGTCATAGAGCAGAGAGTAGAATGGAGTCGCTAGAGGCTGGGAAAGGAAGGTCAGAGGTCACAGAAAGCAGATTCTGAAATATAATTAGAGAGAAACGGTTAGCTCTGGGGATTTTTGCAGCACAGGGAGCCCTTTCCTGGGCAGGGAGGGTGTGGAAACTGTAGAGTGATGGTGTTGCTGGTGGAAACGATCAGTGACGGTGGAATGACTGTGCAAAGCAATGTGGTAGTTCCTTAAAAAGTTAATATAGAAATAACCTTTGTGTATCAAACCTACTTTTGACTATAGTCTCAAAAGAACTAGAACAGTTGTTTGCATAGGCAGGCTCGTAACAGTGTTTTAGATAGGGGTTATCTCAATGATAAAAAAACACTGAGAAAAAGAACAACTGGAGGAGGAAGGTTTTGTTTGGCTTACTTATCTTGAGTCACAGTCTACTGAGGGAAGTTAAGCAGGAACTCACACTAGACGGGAACTTGGAAGCAGGAGTTGATGCAGAAGCCATGGAACAATGTTTCTCAACCTGTGGGTCATGACCCCTTTGGTGCAGTGGAACGACCCTTTCACAGGAGTCACCTAAGACCACTGAAAAACACAGATATTTATGTTACAATTTGTAACAGTAGCAAAGTACAGTTATAGAATAGCAACAAAAATAATTTTATGGTTGGGGGCCACCACAACATGAGGAAATATATTTAAGGGTTGCATTAAGAAGCTTGAGAACCACTGCTATGGAGGATTCTGCTTATTGGCGTGTTCCTCATGACTTGCTCAGCCTGCTTTCTTAAAGCACTTAGGAACACTAGCCCAGAGGTGGTACCACCTACCATGGGTAGGGCCCTCCCGTGCTTTACAGACATGCCTATGGCCCAATCCTACGAGGCCATTTCTCCATTGAGGTTCTCTCCTCTGAGATGACACCAGCTTGAGTCACATTGACATAAAAGTAGGCAACACAGACAGTATTATCTTCAGTGCCCAAAAGGTGCAAAAAGGTATCTGTGACATGATCAGGAAAGACAAGGGTGGTTTGGTTGTATAGTAGAATATTATTCAATCTTTAAAACTATGAACATGAACTATGAACAAAAACTATGGACTTAAAAACATCCTCATATAAGCTACAACATGGATTTGGAGGATAATATATTTAAGTAGTATAAACTGGGTACTGATTCTGAATGGTTTACTCACAGGAATAGTCGGATTAATGGAAACAGAAAGCGGAATGGCAAGTTCCAGGGACTAGGAGGGAAAGGAAGAGCCAGTATCTAGTGGAGACAGAGTTTCAGTTTGGAAAATGGGAAAGGTCTGAAGATAGGTGGTAGGGATGTTTACACTGTGAATTGTCTCATGCTAGAAGTTACACTTAATGTGGTTAAGGTCCATGTCTCTAACTGGTAAAAGGCAAGGCACCTCTCTGAAGGCTTAAGGGGGTAGTGCTGAATGCTTCTCTCCCTCCCGCCCCTACCATACAGGCCTTCTATCCCTATACTAGGCCTCACCCTGGCCAACGAAACTCCTGCTTCCTGGGACATGTGATAAATGTTTAGATCAGGGAGCCATCTGGCCCCAGGTCATTCGTGAATCCAACTCATTCCACAAACTGCTAATTGCATGGAGATCCTTGGGTCTCTAGCAGATGCTGGCACTGGCACCTCTGTAAGGAGGTCTAGTCCCTCTGATGCATGCTGTCACCAAGCCATATGCTACCCCACTGGAGCTGCTAGAGGACCACTTGGAGGACCCAGAGCCAGTACTCCAGGAATGTATTTTAGGGGTGTGGTATTTTTGGGAGGTCTTTATTGGCAAAGTAGGCTAGAATACAGTTGGGTGGAGATTCATGAAGATGGGCTTCCTGTGTGGGCTTATCTATCAGGTTCTTCACAAGGCCTCCTGGGAGATACTGGCAGCACAGAGGTAGCATCTGTATAACAGCCACAGAGCAGTCCTGAGGCCTGGCTCTAACTTTACCTTCTGGCTCTGGCCTGTTCCAAAGGATTCTTGGGTCTGCTGGAGAAACTGTGTCTTCCATTGGTGGATTATGAGGACCAGTGCCCAGAAAGGCACCTGGGCAGCAGGTGAAGCAGAGGGGCCTTCTTTTACACTTAGGAAAGAATACCAGAGTTATTTCACCATGACCAGAGGACTGGGACAGTAGCTTCAGAGGTAGAAAAGATGTTTGCTTCCTGCCACCTTTGTTTAAGGCCTTTCTTACGCTGTCACTTTGTAGGGTCCTTCCTGCCCAGGGGTGTGTATGAGCCATGGCCTCAGGGTCATCCTGGCTGCCCTGTTCCCAGGCCTGAGACCCCGTTGCTGCGGTTCTCAAGACATCTTTTATGCAACTGTAGGTTGAAGTGGGCAGCGTGAGAAGCCAGTTTGAGAAATAAGTGGCATTCGTGCCTGAGGAGTGTCCCCAGAGCAAGGAGCTATTAATAGAAGCAGTGTTTGGCAGTGGCCTGTGTCCATGCGGCTGTAGATGCAAGTGGCTCCAAGAGCAGTACCAGACTAGACTGTGAATGAGGCTGGGTGCCTACACGGCTAGTATATGGGTATCTGAGTGGGCATCATGCTTTTGACTATCACTTTAGTGGGGACAACCCTCAGGGCTTCAGGGGGTATGTGTACATTGAGACTGATCTTGAAGCCATTATAAACCAGAGTAAGCCAGTAGCAGCTGGAAAGCTATATCTTGTTTCTGACCAGAAGACCACTCATTTATTATTGAATTTAGCAAGTACCAGGAATCCTCCTCCTTGAGTGTCCAGAAGCTCTGCTTTAGGGAGATTCCAAATACAGATTCATCAACAAATGATCATTATAGAATGGGAGATGTTTGCAGTAAAAGCTCATAGGGTGTGAGCTGAGCAGCAAAATGTAGACAAAAGGAGCTACAGGAGAGCAAACTTCTGCCATGGGGCTGCCCTTCCCTGGCTTGAGTTTCAAGCTGACAGTATTGGTCACAGGCTGCCTTTTTTTTTTTTTTTTTTTTTGTAAGTGGTACTTCCAAGTTTGACATTTTGGGCTCTGAGAAATCCAGATGAGCTGAGTGGACTAGCCTTTTTTCAGGGGCCTTAGCCAACCCACGCATTCCCATGACTCCCACGCAGCAGACACGCGAGTGTCAAACTCCAGTCTTAAGGTGTCCTTTAAGATTTGAAATTGCACTCATAGCATGGATGTGTTTTCAGCTTCGGACTTGTGTCCTAAGAATAAAAATAAAAATAAAAATAAAAATAGGCAGATCCCAAGGATAACCCCCTGGGCACATGGACAACACCAGTGTTGCTGAAGTCAGCTGTGCACATGCACTGGACCATGTGAGAAGAGATGCCATCTCCCCTCCTCATGGCGAGAAGTCAGCACATATGCTCTGCCCCAGCCCCTGTGTTGTCCTGTAGAGGTGGCCAGTCCTTGGGCAGGCATTACACTGCTGCCCAGCGAGTGCAAAACTGCAGGGCTTGTGGCAGGGTCTGCTTGCAGTTGAATTATTTAACATCTTAATGAGTCCATTTTTCACATCCTCCACTGGTCCCACAGGAAGGCAGGGCAGGCAGTTGGTAAAGTGGCAATGAATATTAATAGATCTGTTGGGAGGTGTGTCTGCTTAATGGATCTCCCTACCAGGGTGGGGCTGCTCGTCCTGACTTGCAGCCACCAGGGTCCCAGAAATATTTTTCTGGGTCTGTGAATGAGAAGAATGATCAGTTTAAGCCTGGGCCTTCAAGTACATTTGGAAGTGGGCATATTTAACATCCATGGCATTAGCGGGACAGCAGCTCAGTGAGGGATTGTGAGTATGCGTGTGTGAGAGTGTTGAATCCCCTTGAGCTGGAGTTAACGGACAATTGTGAGCTGCCATGAAGTTGCTGAGAATATAAGCCTGGTTCTCTGGAAGAGCCGCCAGTGCTCTTAACCACTGAACCATCTCTCCAGCCCTGGGCTGGAGACTACTTAAGCACAAATATGAAGTGATTACCAGAGGCCAGGCAACAACCCTGAGGAGAGGTTATGATGAGTCAGGTTGGGGGAAATTCAGAGCTGGTCAGGTGCAAGGTTTTCAAATGGGTATGGAGGTGCCCCACTCCTGACCTTTCTGGAGAGTGTGTTCTTAGTTTCTAGGTAAGAACATTCTGTAAAGCTGGATCTACAGTGTCCACTGCTTAGCTCTAAGAAAGAAGGAGCTCCTAATGGTCAAAGCTGCATGGTGGATAAACTTGACACAGTGCTGAATGAGAGAGCCAGTACTAAGGCTGCTGTCATGGAAGCATCTGTCCATAGAGACAGGAGTGAGTGACTGCTTGCCAAGGGTCAGGGATCATTAAGGAAAGTGCATCGTATGTCAACAGGCTTGAAAGGTTTTATCTATGGAAGAAATGTTTTTCAAGCTGATTTATGGTAGAGGTCACTCTGTAAGGTTACTCTCAGTGGTAGAGTACCTGCCTAGCATTTTTATTTTTTGAGGCTCTGTTGTAATTTCCAGCAGCAAGGGGAGAAAAAAAAAACCCAACCAAACATGCATACACATATGCATACATGCATGCATGCATACACATGTCAGATTATAAAACAGTAGTTCTCGACCTATGGGTCGTGACCCCAATTGCATATCAGTTATTCTACATCAGATATTATATTAAGATTCATAACAGTAGAAAAATTAGTTATGAAGTAGCAATGAAATGATTATTTTTGGTTGGAAGTCACCACAACTTGAGGAACTATATTAAAATGTCATAGCATTGGGAAGGTTGAGAGCCAGTTATAAAATAAAGAAAAGAGAATAAAAAAAGTCCTGAGTCATGGTCATGCCAATTATTGGAAACTAATTATGTTATGTTCTATACTTTTTTGTTTGCTTTATTTTGATCCTTAGGATTTCAGGGCCTTGCAGATGCTAGGCCATTCCTTTTCCACTGTGCCACAGACCCCAGCCACAATGTCCTACATTGTTTTTAATTCTTCATTTTAACCCAAAGTTACCAGAAAAATAAAAGATTGGTAAAGTTGGGGATGAGTAGAGATAATCAGAATTAACTATATATGTGTAGGCTCTGAACACAAATGTGTTCTGATTCTCTGAGGCGGAGAGAGTGAATGGGTGTTGTGTCCATCTGTCTGTCCCTCAAGAGCCACTGTCTCCTTTGCATGTCTCATGCCCTGGAAACCTATGCTCATGCTGTGCAAGTCCACAGATGGGAGAGAAGTGCAACAGGAGACCAGTGAGCCAATGGCTGGATTTCATTCTTCCAGCTCTGTTTCTGCTGTTCCTCTGTCCCCAGCCACAGTTGTTTTCATGGAGTCCTTCTGGATCCAAGTAGATGTTCCCTCCTGGTCCTCTAAGAAGGGGTGAGCTGCACCTGCTGTGATAGATTGGGTGCTTTGGTGTCTCTGCTTAGTTTCCTGACTTTGCCAAAGTTGCTGGATCACTCCAGTGACCCTTCTGGAGCTACTGTTCCCTGCCGGGCAGTGTGTCCTAAATGGTGTGGCCAGGATTTCTCAAAGAGGCTGCATGAAGCTAATTACCTGTGGGATACTCATCCAGAAGGAGGACGTTGTTCTCCAGGAACATTTCTACAGTGGTGTGACTTCCTGTGTCACGTGTGAGAACTGAGTGAGAACAGGAGCTCCTACTAGTGAGCATTCGACCACTGCAGATGCTGCTTTGCATCAGTGCAGAGATGGTGTCCTTTGGTACATGGCCAGAGGACCTGTCCTGTCAAATGAATGTCTCGTAGATACTGGACAGAGCTCTGGCAGGAATGTAGCTGTACAGCTCTGGGGCACTGCAGTTGGTGTCAAGGAATCATTAGAGGGAAAAAAAAATATCCCAAAACCAAAAACCAAAAATCTTTGACTGTAAGAGCCAAAGACAGCAATTTAATCTGGAGGCCCCAAGATCAATTTCTTTCTGGGACATTGACTGTGATTATTTATTTTTTTATGTGTTTTATTTGTGTGTACCTATATGGGTTTATGTACACCATATGTATGCAGGTACCTGTAAAGACTAGAGGGTATTATATTCCTGGGAGCTGCATTACAGGTGGTTATGAGCTGGCACATAGGTGCTGGGGATCCTAACTCAGGTTCTCTGCAAGAGCAGTAAGTGCTCTTAAGTGCCAAGCCATCTCTACAGCTGAAAACTCTTATTTTGTGAGCTCTTGAACAGGCCCTGCCTGAAGTGTCCTGGCCCAGATGTGAGATATTTGAGCCACATGCTGCATCCCAGCTCTGTCCCACTTTAGCTGTGCCCATCTCATTGCCCTCTGAGGTCTGCTGTTCTGGAGCTGTTTGTCATGGGCTGACACAGGATAGGTTGAAATTGTCTGAACATACAAACCACTTAGGCTGCACAGGGGCTGAAATACAGCAGCCTTGTCTTGCCTTCTCCGGGAGCCATGGACACATCAATAAATCATCCGTGCCGAGAACGTTTTATAATGTCTTGGTGCTTTATTATCTGTGTGCATTTGCCTCCCTGGCCCCAAAGAGGCGTTTATTAACTCCTCTAATACTGAGAGTGCATCGTCTGGCTAATTATGTCTCAGCAGCCATATGGGGTCACAATATTTTAAAACATAAAGCTCTCTAGGAGCTGAGAGGCAGCTCTGTGGGTAAGAGTGCTTACACATGGCATGAGGACCTGAGTCTGGATCTTCAACAGCCTTGTAAAAAACTAGGTATGGTTGCATGTACTTGTAACCTCAGGGTAGGAGTAGAACAGGAGGATTGTTGGATTTCTGGGTAGCCATCCTAGCTGAGGAAATGTTATAGATCAAGGGAATATGACTGAGCATGATTGAGGACACACACACACAGAAAGAAAGAGAGAGACAGAGAGAGGGGGAAAGAGAGAGAGAGAGAGAGAGAGAGAGAGAGAGAGAGAGAGAGAGAGAGAGAGACAGAGACAGAGAGAGAGAGACAGAGAGAGAGAGACAGAGAGAGAGACAGAGAGAATAAATATTTCTTGACACCCTGTGACCCTTTGCTTTTCTGAAGGAGTTCGATGTTAACCTTTGCAGTTGTCACAAAGCTACCTCATGGACATCAGCTGGGGCTGGGACCTGGAAGGTGGATACTGCAGCTTTGATGTGCATGGGACTCAGGACAAAGGAGGTGATTCTGCTCATGCTAAAGATTGCCACTACTTTAATCGGTGTGGCCTTCTTGATTCCATCAGGCAGCTGGCTCTGTCCTCCAGCAGGTCCTCAAGGCAGCCATTCTGCATCTTGGCCAGGAGTTTATTTTGGAAACTTCCTTTCCCTAGATCAAGTGTTTTGTCTTCACTCTCTTAAGGTTTCTTTCTTGAGTGATTTGGGACCCTATCTTTAGGACTTTCTGTCACAGAGGGCATGCATCCTGCCCTGCTGGTGCAAGGGGAAGTGACAGCTGATTGAAGAGTCACCTTCTCTTTATTTGCCAGATGGTGAAAAAGGGGCTGAGTTCCCACCATCTGCATCTCTCCTCCCCTAGCCTTTGCAGATCATAGCCAGCATCAGCAGTTATAAACAGTAGGCGTTTAGTCATTCTGCTAATCCCCAAACATGAAGTAGAGCCTTCCCTCGGCTAGGCACCAGGGGCTCAGTACACTGAGATGTCATTCAGCCAAACCAAGGCCAATCCATACTGCATGACTTTGAGACAACCAGAGTGTAATGGCCCAGTCAACCAGTGTTTTGTAAAACCTGGATCACTGTGCTTAGTTACAGATAATAAGTTTCATTCTTGTTAGTTTTGGCAAAGACAAACATTGCTCCAGGATGCCAGTGTCTATGCTTTATGAGAGCCCAGAAAGCAGTATACAGTCATAGACGAGCTCACCTGAATCCTCAGATCTGCCCTGTGTAGACAGGTGCTATTGTAGCTGCTGTCCTTGTGGGATGGCATTTTATAGGGGCCACTTCCCACCTCTCCAGACTTCTGGCAGAATTCCAGCCAAGAACTGGCAGTGAGAGGCTTGCAGCATGCATGCCATGCAAGCTGTGACTTGGGCTTCTTTCTGGTTCCCAGAGAAGCAAGGGCCTGTCAAGAGGGCTTGACTCCAACTTCAGGGCCTCAGCTCAACTTCACTGCCATGCTTCTGTGCCCTGCTGTACTGGTTGTGTATTTAGAGGTAAAATGGGCTATGGACCATTTCTTCACCAGTGTGCCATGTATATCACTTATAAATCAAGACACAGCCTTCCATGTCCTTAGCTGATTTAGTTCAGAGTCTGGGAGTGTTTAATATGCTGGCTGGTGGGATTTGATTGGATTTATAAGGATCCTTTATGGCCCCAAGCACTCAGTGTAGTGGTGCACACCTTTAATCCCACATCTGGAGAAGCAGAGACAGATTTCTGCTAGTTCAAGACAGCCTGCTGTACATAGTGAGTTCCAGACCATCAAGGGCTTTGTAGTGAGTCAGTCTTCTCTCTCTCCTTCTCCCTCTCCCTCTCTCTACCCCCCACCCCCACCCCCAGTTTAAAGGAAGTCTGGATAAAACCCACTGTGGGGTCAGATTGACTGGGAATGAGAGTAATCAGCTGACTCTCCAATTCATTTGGAATTGTTAGTGCAAGGACTCCTGGAGGAGGGTAGAGTTGATCTCACAATACTGCTTTCAAAGCTCAAAGAAAGCAATGATGCTGGAGATGTGCGGTGATGGAGATGGTGCAGGGCTGATGCAGGGAAAGGGCAGTGGTGCAGGGGGATAGGACTAAATGTCCAGAAGGAGGGACCCTCTACTTCTGAGATCCTTTTGATAGGGAACCTGTGTCTATGCAGGAGGGAAAGAACAGTCATGCAATCTCTGTAACGAATGCTGCTGGACACTTGGCTCTCTACTTGAAACAAATGGATTTAGATTCTTAGCTTAGGCTGTAAACCAAAACCTTAATGTGTAACTGTAAATAAAAGAGCTAAAGATGATAAAAGTACTTGCATGAAAACAGGAATGATTTTTCAGGACATGACACTTGGCAAAGAATTTTTAGGTATCACATCAAAAACCACAAGCAACCAAAGAAAAGAGATAAATTAGATTGGATTATGCAAAGTCCAAACCTCTGTGTCTCAAGAAATACTATTTTTAAAAATCCACAACACCCCCCCCCCCAAAAAAAAAAAACTACTAAGAAAGTGAGAGGGCAACTCTCTAAAACTGGGGTCAGGGGCACAGGACCAGCAGGCCTATGGAGTCTGTCACAGCAAAGGGCTCTGGGAGCTTGCAGCCACTCCCATCCTGGAGCCCTTTGGTTTCATGGCTGCCACTGACCTGTGCAAAGGTTCCAGTGTAGAGTAGATTTGTAGACTGATTTCTTGTGTCCTCAGTCTGAGATAGAGGCCTAGGGATGGAGCTCCTGATTGCCTCTGCCTCCTGCATTCTGACTAGCTGTCAGGATCTATCTAGAGTGCTTGGGCACTGCTAGTCTCCTTGGAAACTTCAACTTTTCACCACAAGAGCTGGTTTGTCTGGAATGCTGTAAAGTTCATTTGTTGTCATTGAAGTTTGCCAGGGGTGGGGCTGGAGAGATGGCTCAGCAGTTAAGAGTACTAGCTGGTCTTCCAGAGGACCTGGGTTCTATTCCTAGCACCCACAAGACAGCTTACAACCAACTCCAGTTTCAGAGAATCTGATGCCGCTTCTGGCCTACTCAGGTACAGCACGCAAATGGTGCACATACACACAAAACACCCACATGCATAAATAAAATTTAAAAATTAAACTCTATCATGCACATATGGAATGTTCTCATCACCAGCTTTGTTGTTTATTCTTTTTAGTATCTATGCTTTATTAGGACCTCTTCTGCGCAAGGCTATGTCTCACAAGTGGGAGTCCTGTGATCTTGTTTAATCTGTGATACTCTTGATTAGAAAATGTGGTTCTTCTGCCTTATAGACAAGCAGAAGGGGTTTGGAGAGGTTGAGGAACCTGCTCTTGAGTTTGCCTGGCATTACCAGGGCAGGGCCTTATTTGTACTCCATACTGTGTGACTCCAAAGTCACTGCTTATTTTGGCACACAAATCTGAAGGCACTTAGGAGAGTGTAGGGTCCTGTGGGTGTCAGAGACTTCTGGTCATAGTGTTGGCTGTGAGCATTTGGAACAAGAGTAGTGTGATGATAGCATCCAGTATGGTAGGTGCTTCCATTAGATGAGTTTCAAGGCCTGCACCAGTCACTAGTGGGTAGGAAGGGAGAAAGGAATCCAGAAGGAGGGATGTTCAGGGGTAAGGTCTGGTACCAGAGTATCTCAGTTATTGAACATAGCTACTGAGCAGAGCTGGGTGGTGGCAAAGCCTGAGAGTTGTCTGGACTTCATGTGGTAGGAGGTGGAGATTAGTTCTTCTGAGGGATCATGGCAAGCTAAGGGGAGTGGTTTACTGTGGCACTGGTGGCTTTCCTGGAAGTAGAGGAGATGGCTGAGACTTGTTCCTAAAAGGAGCAGTGGGGGATGGGTGACCAAGAGACCCTGCACGCTGAGTCTACATCCTCATAAAGCTGACATGGGGCAGGAGAGATTCTGAAGGAACCTGGAGAGTGGACTGAGGACCTCAGCAGAGTAGTGCTTCCCTCACCAGTGCAGACATGTTGTGAACACTTTCCACGGACTTCTGGGTTCTAGAACAGCATAACGAACAGCTTACTACCAGAAGGGCCTTTCTTACTCAGTGCTGTGGTAAGTGAGGTCCATCACCATGAAGGCAGAGGCTTCATATTGCCCCATTTCTTCAGGCTGTGGGCTTCTAGCACACAGTAATTAAGCTGGGGTATCCTGTTCTTCTGCCTTTCCTTCTTTCTTCCTTTCTTCCTTTCTTCCATTCTCCCTTTCTCTCTCCCTTCCTTCTTTCCTTTCTCTCTCTCTCTCTCTCTCTCTCTCTCTCTCTCTCTCTTTCTTTCTTTCTTTCTTTCTAACTTTCTTCCTTATACAGGAACTTCTTGAAGTTAGAGGTCACAGAGTCATTCAGCAAGCTTTACCATGTACCTACTGGGTGCCAGCAAAGCATACATGTTCCCTGCTTTCTAGGGGACTCTCTTCTCTCCCTTCCCAGTGCCCAGCCTCAGATCATAGCCATCAGCACCTTGGAAAGTGATATTTGTTGAGTGACTCTTATCAGGAGAGATGTATCTGGGGGCTTTCCATGATATTTATGGATTTAAGGCCTTCTCCCCATTCATTAGACAGACAAGGGAACATTCAGTTCCCAGACCCTCTACATATTACCACAGACAACATGTTTTCAGGGCTTTGGAGATTACTGACTCCATCTTTCCCTAGGAATGTCCCCATTTGGGTCAAAGCAAGGTGAATACACTGCCTATTAGCTAAGGACACTGAATGCTCACCTGGCTCCTTAGAGGTCCACACTGAGATGTTACTGGAGAAATCAGGGAGAGATGCTGGCCCTTACCTGTAAGGCTTTGCATGTTGTGTTGTTTCTGATGCAGCTTCTCTGTGTGAACTGGAATTCTCTAGAGTAGTTATTGAGGCCCCTGAAATACTAATGAATCCTCCGAGGATGGTACACAAGAGAAGAAGCTTGGAGACCTGACATTTGATATCTGTGTGCCTAGGTCTGGGAATCAAGGTTGTCTTTCTCATGGTGGCCCAGTGAGGTGAAACAACTGCCCACATATAGATGTGTTTCAGTTGAGATTAGAGGCCAAACTAGAGGTCCCTGAAGGCATCCAAGGCCTTCATTAGGGCAACTTAGATCAGCTGAAAACCTACTATGTGCTGGTGCCTGACCTTCCAGTGTTTTACTGGGTCCTCATGGCTGAGGTATTACTGTAATTTACATTTTACTCACAAGGAAACATATCTGGCGATCAAAAAACACTAGTGACGTTGGGTGGAGTTGGGATTCAAGTCTTGGGTGTTGGTCTCCAAGGCAGATATTCATTCAGCAGCTTTTCCTGTCTTTCATGGGGCTGAGGCTTCAAGAGGTGAAGTGACTGCTCAAGGCTACAGAGCATATATGTGATATTGCTGCACCTCGTGAGCTTCCACTGCAGGATATTAAGTAGAGTGTGGGTAATAGTCTCCTTCCATTCTGATGAGGGAAATGAGGAAAGGAGAGGGGAGGGGCATAGCTTCAGGGATAAGAGGCAAACAGCTGCAGACCTGGACTCAGGCTGCACCCAGCTCTGGGAACTGGAGCAAAGCTGCAGAGTCCAGTATTGGCCTGTGTTTCTGGACTGCGGGTAACTTGCATGTACTCAGTCTGAAAGGAGGAGTGAGTTGTGGGCTAGGACTTAAAAAAGCCCCAGGACATGAGATGCCCAAGTCCTGGATACCAGGAGGGAGACCTTTGAGGGGTTGGTATGTCTAATAATGAACAGGAACAGCAGTGAGCTTCTGTCAGACACAGACCCTAGGGTCATGGAAGGCAAGAAGAACCCTGGGATGCCTTTGGACTGCTAGAGTAATACCCCCTAGGAAACAGCAGTCTAAACTGTCCAGAAGGGAAGGCCCAACACAGCCTGCACTAAGGAGGTAGTATGTCTGCACAAGCCTCATGGAATGTATCTGCAGTTGGTCAGCAAATACTGGCTGGCGCTTTGGGCCCAGGGGAAGAAATTCATTACAGGAAACTGCAGCACAGGCACGTTTAATCTCTGCTAATTTAACCATATTAGCTAGAGAAAGGGAAGTGGAGGATGAAGATAAGAAAGGGAGAGGATGGGAGGGAGAGAAGGAGAAGGAGGGGGGAGAAGAGGGAGAGGGAGTGAGAGGGAAACAGAGAGAGAGAAAGAGAGAGAGAGAGAGAGAGAGAGAGAGAGAGAGAGAGAGAGAGAAAGAGGAGAGAGAGAGAGAGAGAGAGAGAGAGAGAGAGAGAGAACGAGAAGGAGAGAACACCTGAACATGTATAGCTGTGCATCCACTTCTTAAGCTCATGATGCCCAGTGTGAACCAGGGTCAGGCAACAGGAGTCACTTGAGTCAGAATCCAGGGTCTAAAGATACAAGTTTTGGCCCTTGAGCTCTTCTGGGCTGCATCAAGGAGCAATAGCCACCTCTCTAAGGACAAATGGCACTGGAGACACTAAGCAGCTTGCATGTCATTGGGTCTTTGTGTTTCTCACTCCAATCTGGCAGCTGCATCTTTTAAATCATACTCTTACTGGGGCCACCTTGAGAACACCAGCCTGGAATAATGTTTTTCCATAACAACTACCTTCACCCCAGCCACTGATCAAATGCGAACTTTAGTAGGCCTGGTCTTGTTGCTCAGTGCAATTTGAAGCCTTTTTATCCTGGGGTGCCTATGGGTCTCCTATGGGAAGGGCAGTGAGACTCAGAGGGTATATATTGCCTGTTCATAGATATAAAGCAAAACGAGACCAGGGTCTAGGTATGACCACCTGCCTTGCTTCTGAAAACTCAAGAACTTGTAGCCATCCCTGGCTTGTGTCAAGCATGGGCTGACTTGGGAAAGAGCTGAAAGTGATCCATGCAGGAAATTATGAGCCAGGAGTTGAGCAAAGGCTGCATTTGAGGGCCTAGGGAAAAGTTGTGGTTGAGTTCAGGCTCAAACATGACAGCAAGTGTCCTTAAGTGGGTTTTTCCAAATGGGTAGTAACTGCATGTGCAGAGGTGTGCTGGTGAAACGGTACACTGAGGGTCCAAAGAGTTCTAGGACCTGGGGTAGAGGCAGCACAGTGGCCAGATCCTAGATTGTGTCTGTGGGTCTCAGAACTCCTGTTTATCCCCTTAGAGTTTCAGAGAAGTTACAGGAAACTTGTCCTCCTTCAAGCCATTCCCAGCCACCCCTGCTCAGCTACCTATTGAGTGCTGTCCAGTCCCTGGTTCGTGTATGGCATCTACTCACTCTATATTACTATATACAGTTGTACCCACCTCTCTTTACTATGCTTCTGTCTACCACAGACATTTACCTAGACTTTAAACCTGAAAGGTTTGGCAAGTGAATTGATTGGTAAGTCGTAGAAAGATGTTCTCAGTAGAAATATTTGGTTATTCATTTATTCATGGTGCATTTATTGGGCACCTGCTGTGTGTTAGTCTGGGGTACAGTAGTGAAAGTGCTCTCCTCTCTGGACCTTATGTCTGAGTAGGGCAAGATGGAGTAAGCAATAACTCAGAAGGCAAGAGAGGAGGAGGCTGAGGTACAAAGACCACACAAGGATGTCCTGAGAGCATCACTTAGATATGGTGATCAGAGAGGCTGCTGGGAAGCCAGTGTTTGCACAGTGAATGACAGAAATAAGCTTGAGAGGGAGTTAGATGAAAGAAGTTCCAGAGGATGGAGCAGCCACTGTGAATGCTGGGGCAGGAATGCTTGAGGAACATCCAAGAGGCTGATGTGGGCAGAGCAAGTATGGGGGACAGACTCAGATTGTGTCGAACTTTAATTTATGCAGAATGTGAAGGGAACCCATAGGCAGGTTGGAAGTAGGCGGTGACATTATCAAAGTGCTCTGTGGGATGGATCCTGGAGCAGAGTTGAAATGGCAGCTGGGGGTAGGGTAGCCAGAAGGGAGGACATTCTTTTGACCTGATAGAGATGGGTGGGTCAGGGTGATGACTGTGTAGAGAAGAGGAACATGAATGATGGGTCTTAGGGATAAAGGTGCTGGAACTAGCTAATGGGGTTGGATGTGGCCCAGGAGGGAAAGAATCAGAGTCTGAGGTTGGTTGGGCTGGGTGGGCCATGGGATTAGGGCTTGGTTTGAGTGAGGTTTGTAGAGATACCTGTAGGCACCAAGTGAAGGGGTCAGATGAATGGTCATGCACACAGGGTGAGCACTGATGGCTTCACAGTAACTTAAATTGTAATGTCAGGTGCTGCTATAGCTACATCTACCTCTAGCAAACTTAGCTGGGGATCTCTAATTGCATTTTAGATATAGAAATACTACAGCTTACCTGCTTGCCCACCCATAACCTCAGGGACATGGGATAGATTCATCAGCTTTTCGGGGGTGTTGGTCAGTGGTCTATGCCTGGCCCCATTACCTATTATGATGTTATGCAAGAATGCCCATGCAGCTCAAAAACTACATAATGTGTCATGGGTCAGATGCATCTTGACCTGAGACTTAAGGTTGGTGCACTGGACCCCTGTGTAACTTGGGAATTTGGGTCTCAAACCTGCTGTAAACAGGCTGATTAGGAGTCTTATGTTAATGGTTTGCAGTCCCCCTGAGTATTGTGCCTCCTGCTGCTGCCCTTTCATTCCTGGGAGTGGGTTTGGGTACTAGTCCCCAAGACTAAGCCTTGTGCTGAACCTTGTTTCTTGTCCCAGCAGTGATGGATGAGCAAAGAAGCGATGCCAACCCCATTAGAGGGCATGGAGCACCTGCAGAGATCTGCCTCACCACGTGGGAGATGGAATAGGCCATGCAGATACACTGGAGGAGAAAATAAAGCGAGGCAGAGAGGGAGAAAGTTAAAGGGAAGGAAGGAGCAGAAATAAAGAGCCCAACATAGAATCTTGAATGTAGGGCAGCTTCTTTTTAGGAAATGAATGCTGAAATTTTTAGGAAGCATTATAATCTGGTAACTTTTTTTTTAAAAAGCTAAATAGTATAAATAAATGTTTGCTGAATGTGTTCTTAATATTAACTTGAAATATACAATATTGCTCTTTATGAGTTAAAAATAGGTTATATTGATGACAATATGATATACTTCACCTTAAAGATATTTTTCTGGAACACTTTTAATCTAATACTAGCTAGGAGGGGGTGGAGATGGATCATCGTAAGAAAGGAGAACACCACCTTGAAAAAAATCTGAAAGAACAGAAGGCATTCTTTCATAATTGTTTCACAGTCTAAGACAATTCAAAAGAACTTTAGTCGAGTAATTCAGAATAAGAAGATTTAAATAAAAATCAGGATGAGATGAATAGAAGGATGAGTAAAAACTGAAGGAAAATCCTGCAGGTCAAAGCAATGCTCTTCAGGAGTTCAGACATAAACTAGTAACAGCAACAGACAGAATATATGAGCAACAGACAGACTATATGCTCCTGGGTAGGTGACAAGGAGCAATCAGAAAGGAGGGCAGTGCAGTGAGTGAAGCTGGGCTGGGGTGAGGTAGGTAGGGAAAGCAGTCGACTTCCTCCAAAAGAATGCACAGGTTTCCCCTCCAGGAGAAACTGAGAAATTACCCTGCCTTCTGGAGAAAATCCTTCACTTAAGACACATGCAAGGCAAGATGAAGGCAGAAGTGATACCTGTCAACACCAAGGGCAGATAGCGCAGGCTGGTCTGCCCCCTGCCAACAGTTTCAGAGAATGATGGAGATGTGTGTACAAGGCTGTGGGTGGTGGGGTGTCCCCAAGAACAACTCCCACAGCCTAGATTTGGTTTATGCATAAAAGCAGCCAGCACACTTCATAGAGACTTGAAGAGAGGGAACTTTCTTGAAAAGTCTGCTTAAAAGTGAGACACATTTGGTTTGTAACTAAATCCAAATGCATATCTGGGAAGGAAGAAGCTATGATCAAGAACTGGGCTTGAACTATTAACTAGTTCAAACTTGAAATGTGTGAGGAAGAAAATGAAGAACTTATATGTGTTTTTAAAAAAGATTTATTTATTTTTATTTATATGAGTACACTGCAACTGTCTTCAGACACACACCAGAAGAGTGCATCGGATCCCATTACAGATGGTTGTGAGCCATAATGTGGTTGCTGGGAATTGAACTCAGGACCTCTGGAAGAGCAATCAGTGTTCTTAACCATGGAGCCATTTCTCTAGCCTCTTATATGTGTTTTAAAACATGAATGATGTGCAAATGATGATGTATTCACAAAAATTGGGAAGTAGGTGGCTGGAGAGATGGCTCCGTGGTTAAGAGCACTGGCTGTTCTTCCAGAGGATGAGGATTTGGTTCCAAACACCCACGTGGTAGCACATAACCATCAGTAACTCAAGTCCCAGGGGATCAGACATCCTCTTCTGCCCTGCTGGATACTGCATAGCAACCATGTGGTGCATAGACATACAGGCAAAACACCTGAACACATAAAATGAAAAGTTTTTAAAAGAAAAAATATTAAGAAGTCATGGAGCATAAAACTCCAGAAGGCTGTGTTTTCATCTTCTAAGTTTGGCATTTATACCCACTATGTAGCCTCCACTCTGTAGATTAGCTTCTTCAGCAGTCTCATACTAGGGACCAACCTACCAGCGCATGAATATTTGGAGACAAACAGCATCCAAATCACAGTAGAAGAAGATGGTGGGAGGAGATGGATGAATACACAGATGGAAAAATATGTAGATGGATAGAGAGATAGATAAATGCCTGGAGGAATGAGGGGATGAATGAACAGATAGATAAAAGGATGAATGGATGGATGGATAAGAGGGTATGTATGAATGGACAGATCAAGGGATTGGTGGATAGATAGGTGAATGCTGGATGGATAGCTGGATAGTTAGATGGATGAATGGGAGAGGGAGGGGTAGGTGAATAAGTGGGTGGAGAGGTAGATGGAAAGAGGATAGGTCAAGGCAGGAATGAGCTCAGGGAGCATTTTGTACATATGTCAGACATGTTTAAGTTGCATGGCTGCCCTTTCATAACCAGGACATGGCCTTGAAAGTTTATAAGCAGACTTATGATTCTGTGATTGGGACAAGTGACTGAGCTAGTCTGTGGTACCCAAGTTCAGCTGAATTAGCTTAGAATGGTCCCTGGTGTTGTACAGGGTCTGATTTTGAGATAAGTAATGTCTGCTTACTGCTATAGTCTTACTATTCAAGCCGGTGTCAGAAATGTGTGCTGGACTAGTCCCCGAGGAGGAGAGAGGCAGTAGCTAGGAAGAGCAGGAAAGTAATTTCTGCAGAAAATTTATGACTAGGGTAGATTTGGGAGATTAGAAAAGACTGGAGAGCTGGCCTGCCAAGCTGCTCCTAAGTACCCAGCACAGCACAAATTGAGTTTCATAGCCAGGTATCCTGTTCAACTTGCACAGAACTCCAGAAGGCTGTTTCATGATTCCTCTGTAGATACCAGGAAACAGGCTCAGCATCCATCCCCCTTGCTCACTGTGGCCAGCCTGATGAGCATCCTCTTTAAACCTTATTCTGGGTAAGATGAAACCTGTTGTACAAGCATGCAAACTGTAGTTTATTGTGCACTGAGGCAGCTACAGGAGAGGGGGTGATGTTAAAGGAACACCCCTAGTACCCTAGCTACAAGAGAGTACTTTGAACAGGGGCTAGATGCAGAAGGGCACAGCTCCTCCCTGCCTGTCTCTGCTTTATATTTATTGCCTCCTACTGTGTCCTCTCCTATCCAATTGAAATTGTTCAACCAGGAGAGGAAAAATCTGAGTGATACACTCTGTGGTAGTCAGCCCCCTTCATCTCTAAGATAGCTGGGCAGAAAGAACCCCGAGGAATGAGAGTATAGGGCTTAGGGTTGTGGGACAGCGAAGGTCATTGTGCTCTCAGCAACGTCTGGCTCACCAAGGGCTCTCATAAACAGTCCTTACAATTGTTATGGGTCCATCTATGCCCTTCACAGTAGGTGCCCAGCACAGTTTTAATTTTATCTAAGCTATGACACTTCCCAACTTAGTCCGTCTTGTAGCTTTAAGTATATTTTCAGTATTGTGTAACCATCTCCACCACCTATCTTCAGAACTTGCCCTAAACTGGAACTTTCCCCAGTAAGTCCTAACCTCCTCTCCAGCCCTGGTGGTCCCCATTTTGCTTTTAGGTTTGGCTACTGTCTTTGTTAGGGTTTCTATTGCTGTGAAGATACCATGACCACAGCAACTCTTTTCTGTTTTATTTATTATTTATTTACTCAGTTTACATCCCAATTGCAGCTCCCTTCTCCCCTCATTCCATTCTTACACTTATAAAGGAAAATATTTCATTGGGTCTGGCATACAGTTCAGAGGTTCAGCCCATTATCATCATGGCAGGAAGCATGGCAGTGTATAGGCAGACATGGTGCTGGAGCGGTAGTTAAGAGTTCTATATTTGGATCCACAAGCAGCAGAAAGAGAGAGAAACAATGGGCTCGACTTGAACATTTGCAGTCTCAAGTACACACTTAGTGACACACTTGCTCCAAAAGGGCCACACCTACCCCCAGAAGACACACCTCCTAATAGTGCCATTCCCTAATAAACAAACATTCAAATATATGACCCTATGGGAGCCATTCCTATTCAAACCTCCACATATATGAAGTGTCTGCCCAAAGGCTTTTATGTGCTATAACCTCCAATTCTAATTGTTTAAATGTGAGGCTTTCATTTATCTTTATTTTTAATTTTTGTATTTGGACATGTTTGTGTGGAAGCCAGAATTCAACTTTAAGTGTCTTTCCATTTCAACAAAACAACAACAACAACAACAAAACATTGTTTTGAGCCAGGGCTCATAGAGACCTAGGGTTTGTGGGTTTGGTAAGGCTATGTGGTTAGCCAGTGATCTCCAAGGATTCTCATTGTTTCAGCTACTATTGCTGCAAATAGACACCATGACCAAGGATATAGAAAAGAGAACATTCAATTTGTGGGCTTGCTTGCAGTTTCAGAGTGAGTCTATGACCGTTATGGCATGGAGCATTGCAGTAGGCAACTAGGCATAGTGATGGGGCAGAAGCTGAGAGCTTACTTACATCTTGATCTGCAAGTTGGGGGTAAAAAACAAAGCACGGCTTTTGGAACTTTCAAATCCATATGCCCCACCTCTACAATGGACACGCTTTCTCCAACGAGGACACACCTGCTGATCCTTCCTCAAATAGTTCTACCTACTGGGGATTAAACATCCAAGTACACGAATCTATGAGAGCCATTCTCATTCAAACCACTACACTCTTGTAACCTCCTCCTAGTGCTGGGTCTGCACAATTAAACTAGCACATCTGGCTTTTACACAGTTTCAGGTGTTCATGCTTGTGTAGCAAGAAGTTTACTGGTTGAGCCATCTCCCTGGCTTCTGGAGGTAGGACTTTTAGAAAATGATTGAATTATAAATGCCCTGACCTCATCACATGGTGATGAATTAATTATTGGGAGGTAGTAGAAATTAGGGGTTGGGGCCTACTTTGGAGGAAGTAGATAAATGGTAGTACGTTCTAGAGTGATAAGCTTTATTGTGGTGGTACTGGTCCTGCCTCTTTTTCTTTGTTTTTAGTTTCTGACTTCCATGAGATGATATTCTGCCTCATCTTAGGCCCAAAGCAATAGATCCAGCTAACCTCAAACTGAAGCCTCCAAGACTCAGTTTGGAAATAAATCTGTCCTCCTTTCTGTGATTCCTTTCAGATATTTGCCAACAGTCTGAGGAGCACACTGTCTTTTTTTTTTATTTATGTGTGTGGAGTACATTGTCCTCTGTTTCTAGCTTATTTCATGTAGCACAATATTGCTAGAATTCTCTTCCTTTGTAATGCTTAATTTTACTTGTGGATAGGCTACTTTGGATTTATTTGTTGGTGACACTTGGTTACTATGATTAATGTCATGTGAACACAGCTGTTTAGATACCCTTGACACTTGGCTTTGAGTCAATGGGTTTATAGGAGAAATGAAATCACTGATCATACAATGAGTCTGTGTTGGAGCTTTTGAGGCACTGCCAATGGGGTTTCTGTAACAGTTGTACTATATTCATTACTTTTCTTCTTGCTGTGACCAAATGTTTGACAAGTAATTTAATGAGACTGGCAAGATGACTCAGCAGGTAAAGGCACCTGCTATCAAGACCGAGGACCTGAGTTTGATCCCTGAAACCTACACAATAGAAGGAGAGAGTAGACTTAGAAGTTGTACTCTGTTGTGCACATGTGAATACACACAAAATAAATATAATAAAAGTTAAACAACTTAAGGGAGGAGAGATTGACTTTGGCTCTGTTTGAAGCGATACAGACCATCAAGGTGAGAAAGACATGGAAGCCAGAGTAACTTAAAAGCTGTGGCATCATAATGTGAGGTGATTGGTATCATCAGTCAGAAAGCACTGAGATGGGACTGGAACAATGCCCTTCCTCTTACACTTACACCAGGGCCATCTCCACTGTGCTGCCTGGGTGATGTGAGGACCTGCTCTCCCAAGTGTTGGCACAGGTGAGAAATGGGACCAGCATGCCAGAGCAATGCATCCAGTGAGGGGAAGGGCCAGTTACGCACAGTCCCTAGACATCCATGTGGTCCCTGGTAGCTGCCCTGACCAGGAGTATCTCATGTTTTGTGGTGGTAATATGAGCCACAGACATCAATGCCAACCCCTGCCACTGCATAGTCGCAGACTCAGACATGGCTGACAATGGCAGCACAGGCTGGGACTTCATCATGGACCAGAGGTAGCAGGACTGGCCACTCAGAACAGGCTACTCCTTCCCACCCTCAAGTCTCCAGTTCCATCCCTTCTCACAATGCTCACTTCTCTTTTTCTCCCATCTGATCATCACATACTCACACATTGTGGTGGCTCCTGCTGCATGCTGGCCACATGGCTGGTAGGCCCCTGGGTGACATCCCCCACCTGTGCTGCATGGCATGGTGGCAAGCAAGTGTCTGTGGCCCTCTGTGCACTGGAGAACAGGTCTGTGGGTAGCATGGCAGTCCACAGGTCTCTGTGTGTTTTCCTTCTTTCTTGCTGCACTGCCTGGATTTGATTTGACTTTTATGAGTCCTAGGCATAAGATGACTTTGGCCACTATACCAGGCATCAAGCTAGTATGAACAAAGGACTGCCATCTGCTCTGCCCCTGAATGATATAATAAACACCACCAACTTCCCCATTTGTCTTGACTAGTAAGATATTTCAGTTGTACATGTCTCTCTCTCTCTCTCTCTCTCTCTCTCTCTCTCTCTCTCTCTCTCTCTCTCTGTACTGGTATGTGTGTGAATGTGTATACACTTGCTTGTGGAGGCCAGAAGTGAATGTTGTGTGTCTTCTTTGATAATTCTCCATCTTATTATTTGAGACAAGGTCTTTAATTGAACCTGGACCTCATCATTTTGGATAGACTAGCTAGCCAGTGATTTTTTAAAAAAGATTTTATTTATTTATTTTATATATATGATGAGTACATTGTTGCTGTCTTCAGACACACCAGAAGAGGGCATCAGATCCCATTACAGATGGTTGTGAGCCACCATGTGGTTGCTGGGAATTGAACTCAGGATTTCTGAAAGAGCAATCAGTGCTCTTAACCACTGAGCCATCTCTCTAGTCCTAGCTAGTGATTTTCAAGGATGTACTTGTCTCTGCCCCTATGATTATAGATGTGTCATACCCAGCTTTTATGTGGGTTCTGGGAATTTGAACTTAAGTCTTCATACTTGTGCAGCATGTAGCATGCACTTTACCTACTTAGTCATCCTGCTAGCCCCTAGGATTTTGATGTAACAAAGTTCCTCAAAAAGCCATAGTGCTTATGACTACAAATGAGTTCTTAGCAACATAGATGTGTGGTATAGAGGTTGAAATAGTGAGTGAGTATGCATTGCTGTGATATTTAAATATTTAGATTCATTTAGATTTTATGGAATTCTGGGAATGTAAATATTGCCCTGTCGACAAAGCTTGAACACACACACACACACACACACACACACACACACACACACACACACACAGAGTGCTGCTTCCCTTCAAGATGCTGAAAACTGTGACTGTGACAAGCATAGGGCATCTTATTACATCAGCCTCCCCAGTGTCTCCTCTCCCAGATCATTTTCCAGTCAGTAGACACAAGTGACTCATGGAGCCCAGGACTAATCACTGAAGTGGAAGCTCCACGAGCTCAAGTTTAAGCTTCAGACACTTTGATCCCTAACCATGAGGCCTTGAGCAAGCACACAGCTTCACTGAGAATCAACAACCGCCACCCCCTAATAAGTCCAAGAATAGTCAGCCTCATCTCCCATGCTCACCATGCAGATGTGATGAGGTGACTCTTAGGCTGTCCCCCAGGGGTGAGTCCGCTTCTTGTTACTGAAGTGTCAACATGAGGACTCTGGAAACCAGGAAAGTGCGCTTGACTTGATTTCCTCACCCTTTTCTTTTCTTTTTAAAGATTTATTTATTAATTTAATGTATATGAGTACACTGTAGCTGTCTTCAGACACACCGGAAGAGGGCATCAGATCCCATTACAGATGGTTGTGAGCCACCATGTGGTTGCTGGGAATTGAACTCAGGACCTCTGGAAGTCAGTGCACTTAACCGCTGAGCCGTCTCTCCAGCCCCTTATATCCTCATCTTACTGACACTTTTCTGGCATGTGTCATGGCCTTCTATAGTTAACTCAGCAGCTTTCCACCCATTATCTTTGTTAGCCCAAGGAAATCACAGTCTTTAACTATATTAGTTACTTTTCTTGTTGCTGTGCTGACTAAAGTGATTTAAAGAATGAAGGGGGTTTGGGTTCAATTTGAGGATATACTGGGAGAGGTATGCTGCTGAGAACAGGTCTGTCAGTGGTGTCAGGGGTGTGGCCATACTCTGTCTACAGTCATGAGGTAGACATGAAGACTAGTGCCCAGATCACTTTTTCGTTCTTATTCAGTCTGAGACTCTAGCCCATGGGATGGTGCTACCTATATTCAGAATAGGTCTTCTCTTTTTATTTAAACCTTACTAGAAAAAGCCTTATAGATACACTCAGAGGTATGTTTCCATGGTGATTCTAAATCCAGTCAAGTTGACAATGTGTTTTAGCATCGCAAGTACCTACACCTTTATCAACTTGACACCCAGACATATCACTTGAAACCTTAGCATTTTACCTTTTGCTCCTAAAATGTTATTTTTGTCTCATAATGAAAAAATGCATTTAGTCCATCTGTAAAGGTTCCCATTGTCTTTAGCAGTACCAACACTGCTTAGAAGTTCAAAGTCTCTTCTGAGGCTGTGAGTTCCCAAATAAAAATAAAAAACAAACAATCTACTTTGAACATACAATGGCACAAAGTAAGTCCCATTCCAAAAAATATGGATGGGAGCATAGTAAGGATATATTTGGAAGACTGAAAATCAGCACTGGAAAACATCAAATTCTGCATCTCCATGTCCAGCTTCTGAGGCTCATGAAAGAATCATCTGGGCTTCCAAGGACTAACTAGCCCCCTCCTCCATTTCTGGTGCCTTCAGCCTACCCAGGGTCTTTCTTGAGTCATCTTTACTCCATTCTTGCAGTTTTTCTTGGCTGCCAGCCTATGGTCCTGGGATTGCCAACATCCAGGGGTCTCCATTGCAACTTACATAGCTTCATACAGTGATCTCTCAGGCCTCCTTGCAGGGGCCCCAACTCTAACACACACTTTGTGGCCTTAGCAGTATATGTGGTGTGTATGATATGTCAGAATGATGTGTGTGGTATGTGCAATATGTATATGGTATGTGATTATGGTGCATGTATGCTCTGTATGGTATATATGGTGTGTGTGTATGTGTGCATGTGTGTGTGTGTTATGCATTGTGTGTGATATATGTGAATGGTTTTGTGGTGTATATGATGCGTGTGATATGTATGTGATATGTCAGTGTGTCATACGTAGTGTGTATATAATCTGTTATGTGTTGGTGCATGGTAGTGCTTGAGGTGGTAGAGTTGAGTAAAAATGTGTCTTCCAGGAATTCCATAGTGGATGTATCTGTGCCTAGGCTAGTTACCTTCAGGGAAGCTGTTCTTTTCAGGGTGCATGGCCTTGAGAAGCAGCAAGGCTGCCTTCAAACAACTTCAGTTAGGAGATGTTTTGTCCTTTGTATCATTAGGTTCCTAAGGGCAGCAGGTCGGACTCTAGGTGTCATTGCTTCTCTGGGCAAAGAAACTTGTAGAACCCTGAAAAGATAGTGTAGAGAGACCTAAAGTCCAGGGCCAGAAAAGGAAGCAATGGGTAGAGTGGGAGCTGGGACAGAGTGACTGGCATTGTTAGTACAACTTCAACAAGCTGTGTAGGAAGAAATCTGTGGAATACCCTTGCAGTTCTTTGTCAGGGATCTGGCAGAGTTTCATGGGTTGACCCCTTGCATGCCCAAAATAAGGAAGTGCAGTGTGCAACATGTGCCTCAGAGTTGAGATTTGCCAAGCATACACTTTCTGAGTCTCTAGCCTCGTGTCCACTCATTCCCCAAAGAATATATTGTCATACATCTTTGTAGATATCACCTCTTCCAGGCTGCCTTCTTATCCTTGTATTCTATGCCTAAGCTGAGTTATTCACCTCTGCTCAGCTTTGGGATTGTCTATACCTCTGTGATGTGATGTGATGTGATGTGATGTGATGTGATGTGATGTGATGTGATGTGATGTGATGATGTGTGTAGTGTTTGTGAGTCTGTGTGTGTGTATGTGTGTGTGTGGGGGGTGGGGATAGCCCTGGCTATCATTCCTCAGGAACCATCCACCTTGTTTTTTGAGACAGTTTCTTTCTTACTTGACAAGTAGGCTAGGCTGATTGACCAGTGAGCTCCAGGGATCTTCCTGTCTCTACCTCCCCAGCATGGGGATGGTAAGCACACACTGGCACAACAGACATTTTCTTTTAAGATGGGTGATGAGGATCAAACTCAGGGTCCTCTCATGCTTGCAAGGCAAGCACTTTACCATCTGAGTTATTTCCCTTGCTCCCGATCTCACTCTTGACATTGTCTGTTTTTGCCCCCTGCTTTTCAGATAGATCTCTATACCCCGTGCCACAGGCAGGCAATTCTTGGCTGTCGAATGCATAGAAGATTGAATACACTATTTTTATGTAAAAGTGTTTTTTTATTATCCAAGCAAGAGAAAGCATTACAGGAAATCTGGAAGGGAGAGGGTAAAAAATGACCCATCAGCTTTCCCAGGCACAGCTGTGGTCACAGTGTGCACTCTTCACTACTCCCTTTTCCCACAGTGCCAGGAAATGTGGGTTCTGCTTTTCTTTAGCAGGAGAAGCCACCTCACCCAGAGGCATCAACTCTGGCAGGCCCTGGATTTAGGGCTCACCTATTTCAGTATGACAGAATGCTTCGAGATGGGCTCATGGCTGAGGAATGGAAACTCATGTCAGATAGATAGGTTATGCCAAAGGTCACTTGAAAAATTAGTGTGCATAGCCAGCGGGCCCTAGAGCCAGGATTCAACGTATGTCTAGGTCCCAGTTTTAAGTTACCATTGAGTCACCATGAGAATGTGAACATTTCCCAACAGGGCCAGAATGTCCTTCTTCCAGGATATTGCAACCTGCGGTCTTCCAGGAGGCTGATGCCATCAGGGGCTGAACTTCATGAAATGTACTTCTTGCTCTAAATCACATCCCTGTCCCATGGCCCCTTAGTTGTCGTGTTCTCGGGGTGTGTCTGACCCACAGTGGCTTGCTTACACTGGCACAAAGTGTCCCATACAGATGATTCTTACTGTAGTGCCCTATATATTAAGTTTCATGAAACGATAAACAATTTCTTTGGGTCAGTGGTTTGGCTATCACTGGACAGTAGGCTGAAGGCATATTTAAGGTGGGCTAGACTGAGTGTGTCTTTGACTTGGTGGTATTTTCAATTTATATCGTGTTTACTGGGATGTAACCCTACTGTAAGTCAAAGAGCATCTGTAATTACTCTTCACTTAGATTCCTGTGTTGAGCCACGTGTGTAGAGCTGCCTCAGGGGGAACAGTAAGCAGTCGTCTCTAGCTGTGGAATGGCTGTTTAAATGTTTTATGGATATGAGGATGTGGGCTTATGTTTTGGGGAGGGGGTGGGGAGCCCACAAATGGGCCATAAGAAGCAGGAGACTAGCAAGTAAATGAACTTTTAGTGTCCAGATGAGCTTGCTGGCCACAGGACTAAATTGCAGAGGTCCTCTAGGGCGAAGAGCCGGAAATTGGGAAATGGTCAGTCAGAGAAGACAATCAAGATTACCCTGGTAGCCCTCTGTTGTTTTGACTTCCATTCTGTACTTCTTAGCAAGTTCTACTCTATGTAAAAATCATTTGTTATTTCAGACCATATGTGGTAAAACTTTAGAAGCCCTGTCCTCGGGTCACCTGGAGAAACCCTCATATCCAGGCTGGAGATGCCTTGTTCCACTCCCACCTATGACCTGGGCAGATCATTAGGATCCTTTGAGACTGGGGCTCCTTTAACTCTGGAGTGGGGAGCTTGCTACCAGCAATCTCATGGCTAGCTGACCTTATGGTAAAGTGTAATGAATTCACTCTCTCTAGGGCTTGGCATGAAGATGGAAGGCAGGACATTGTTTCACTTCTACAGCCTCAAGTAGATTCAGTTGGGAGAAGGGTGCTGGCATGAATAAGCCATCCCTAAAAGCCTTGATGTGGAGAGCATAAGATAGTGGCCATTTGGAGCTTACCTCAGCTTCATATGGAATTCACATGATAAAGTCACTAAATAACTTAATAACACTCAGGACCTGCTTGGAACATCAGGTCCCATTGGTGTTACTCAAGGCTACGCAACCTTGACTGTCTTCCTAGGACCCTGTGAACCTCAGTGTTTTCACCTGTAAAGAGGGCAGCCAGATCCCTCCTAGGTTAGGATGCCTAGCTTATCCTGGCACGCCCAAAACCACAGTTTCCTCATTGTAAGATGGAGCTCACCTTAGTATCTTCTGAAGCTCTGGGGCCATCAGAGCCTGTGCTGAACAGCATCTGGAAGCCATTGGACATGGCAGTTAGCATGGTTATGGGGGTGTTAGCCATCCTCCAGCACATGGAGCCTAGGCTAGGTTCCAACTCACTATGTAACTAAACATGATCTTCACCTTCTGGCTGTCTCCTTCTCTCAAGTGCTGAGGTTACAGGCACTCACCAGCTCACCCAGTTATATGTGGTACACAAACCCAGGGCTTTGTGTGTACTAAGCAAGCACTCTGCCAAATGATCCACATCCCCAGCCCTCAAACTGGGTTCATGAGTCACATCTGCAGATGTGACAGAGGTGGGTGTAGGTGGTTAATGTTAGCTGCTGGCAGACTATGGATGTTCATTTGTGCCAGAAACTGAGCACACTGCCCAAGTCTCAGACCATGTGTGTACCACTTACCAGTGTCCTCAATAGAGTGGGCAAAAAGATGGTTGTGAATACCTAAGAATCTGATTTTTTAAAAAGTCTTATTTGTATGTAGGAACACACATTTTCCATGATGATGATGATGGAAACTGTGGATTCATTTGTATAGGGGGCACTGTGTTAGTATAAAATGCAAAGACTTCTGTAAGGTGCCCACACAAGCTTCCAGGAGGCAGGGGTCTTTAATGTTCTTGCCACATTCATCCTAAGGCACCCAGGCCCTCTGTGTGGAGGCTACCCTCTGGAGAATGTCCCATCTACAGCCCTTCCACTCTCCCAATCTGTCTCTGTCCGGGAGAATACTCTCCTTGGTTGTAAACTAATTTGGGGACCCATGTTACTCCCACCTAACTTCTGCTGTCTCTTACATGGGATAAACCTGGCTAGGACACAGTGAATAAGCCCTGTGGCTGTTGCTTTCCAGTTTTCTACCCAGCCTGGCTTTCTTGCCCTTCCTCTTAAAGGATAGGGTTTGGAGCTAACCCTAGGACTCTAGAGCTGTTGTGGGAGTGGTGAAAGAAATCCTCCCACTTAGGTGAGGTCTCGTCAGTAGCTCTGTTCTTTTCCTCTGGATAGGAACTTTCAACAAGCTGTTGACACACTCAATGGACAGGGTTGGTCATAGAAAAGATGTTACATTCTCAAAGTGGGTAAAAAGTAAGCCTTATCCCTGGGAAGGAAGCAAGGAGACTTGGTAAGCTGACCACTAGCCCTCTGACTGCTTACCAGCAGATAGGTCTAGTGGCAGCAGACAAGTAAGTACACAGGGCCAGCTGCATGCTTGTGCAGGCTGCAGGGTGAGGCTAGCTAGAAGGAGGGAGGAAAAGGAGGAAGGGAGAAGCGGGTTGGAGAGGGGAGAGAAAGGAAAGGATGGCAGGGTGTTGAAAGAAGAGAGAAGGTTAGAGGAGGGAAGGAGAGAGGAAAGATATGGATGGGTTGAGGTAGCTTCCACCTCTGGTTTAGGAGAGGAGGGACCCCAAAGCTTATTGGTCCCAAAGTGTCCCCAAAGCTTAATGGCTTTGAAAGGTAATACCATCTATGCCATCTTTTGTAATTGCTGGGTCAACACTGCCCTTGAACTACAGGCATACCACCTGGAACATTTGAACGCTGGGGGTGACTCCAAGATTCCTGGGGCCTGAGGGAGTATGAACTCTTCATCACTCACATGTCTTGTATTTTGTTGTGGTGGTTGTTGGCACCTTCTAAGTGCCTAACTGAGGTCCTAGGCTGGAACCCCCGTAGCCCAGGTCTCCCCATGTGGCTTGGCCTTCCTCAGGCATCATGTCTGGGTTCCTGGGGCAAGGATTCTGACAGAAAGAAGGATTTGGGAGAATGAAAGAAAAGACAAACAAGAAACAGAAGCTGCATTGCCTTACAAAATAATACAGTAAAAAAAACCCTCTTAAAAATATAAGCCTTTCGTTTGGCAATTACTATAGATTCACGTGGATTAAGAACTCACAGAGAGACCGTGCTCTCTGTACCCTGATCCCCTCAGTGGTCACACTTTACAGAAGTGTGGTGCTGTCTTCCAGTCTTCCCAGCTTTGCTTGCTCTCACTTGTGTATAGAGCAGCTTGATCATAATCATCACATCACCAAAGCATAGAACATTCCAGAAGCACCGCCTTGTCCAGGTGCATTCACCTCTTTCTTGCCCCCTCTCCTGCCACTGCTGATCTGTTCCCTCCTTTTATAATGTCATCCTTTTAAGAATGAAACCTAGCACATCCTAGAGATCTGCCCCCTACAGGCTCCGCCCCTACAGGCTCCGCCCCCCACAGGCTGCTGTTTCTATTTACTCTCCCAGCCCCTTCTCCCTGGCTCTCCCCACACCTGACCCTCCCGTCCCCCATTCCCCTCCTTATCCTCTCCCACACCCAGTTCCCTCCCTCCATCTGCCTCTGATGACTATTTTATTTCCCCCTTCTGAGTAAGATTCAATCATCCTTCCTTGGGCCTTCCTTGTTATTTAGCTTCTTTGGGTCTGTGGATTGTAGTATAGGCATCCTGCACTTTATGGCTAATGTCCACTTATAAATGAGTGGACATACCATGCATATCCTTTTGGGTCTAGGTTACCTCATTGAGGATGATATTATCTAGTTCCATCCGTTTGCCTGCAAATTTCATGATGTCTTTATTTTTAATAGCTGAGTAGTATTCCATTATGTAAATGAACCACACTTTCTATATTCATTCTTTGGTTGAGGGACATCTGTGTTGTTTCTTTTTCTGGCTATTCTAAATAAAGCAGCTGTGAACATAATGGAGCATGTATCCTTGTGATATGGTGGAGCATCTTTTGAGTATATGCCCAGGAGTGGTATAGCTGGGTCTTGAGGTAGAACTATTCCAAATTTTCTGAGAAACAGCCTGATTGATTTTTCAGAGTGGTTGTAAAAGTTTGTACTCCCACCAGCAACAGAGGAGTGTTCCCCTTGTTCCACATCCTCATCAACATGACCTAGGGACTCTCTGCACATATATGCAGCTTGGTCTTCATATAAGTCTCCCAATAACTGGAATGAGGGCTCTCACTGTCTCTGTTAGGGGAAGAAGATTCACACAGGTAGGCAACAGAAATGTTTGGCCTCAGTGGGAGAGTGTATGCCCAGGCCTGCAGTGACTTGATGTGCCAGGGTAGGTTGGTACCCAGTGGGGTATCCCCTTCCAGGAGAAGGAGAGGGGAGTGTGGAGGAGGGGATGTGCAATGGGTGGGCTGTGAGGAGAGGGGAGGGCTGTGATTGGGATATAAAGTGAATAAATACTTGATGGAGAGAAGAAGATAATGGTACTTAGATGAGATCACATTGTGTAACTTTGTGGGGTTGGCATCTTGCTGTGTATAATGTTCCTGGGCCTGTCTGAGTTGTATGTATCAGTACACTCAGTTTTAGGTGTGTATGGGAAATTGGTTTCAAGTCACCACTTGGCTACAAAATTGGAGGAAATGTAGGTTTCATGTGTGCGTGTGCATGTGTGTGTATGTGTGTGCGTGTTTGTGTATGTGTATGTGTATGTGTGATAGGCCTGGTTCAGAACACACCTGTAGTCTTGTACTTACTTCAGGTCATCTCTAGAGTATTCAGAATGCCAACATGACAAACATGCTAAACATATTTTTGCTGTGCAATGTTTAGGGAAGGGCAAGAAAGGATAATCAGTGTGTTTGGTGCAGACATAGTTTTTTCCTGAGTATTTTGTGTGACTGATCCAGTTTCTCTGCATCCTCACTAGCTTTTTATGTGGCACTAGTTCTCATGTGAGCCATCACATTGAGAATGCAATGGCACATCCTTATGTGGTTCTTTTTTTTTTTTTTTTTTTTTTTTTTCTGGAATGGCTAATGATGCTGAGCATGTCCTGTGCTCATTTGCTGTCGGTGTGTCTCACAGACTGCCTGTTCATGTCTTTTGCCTATTTCTCAGTTGTGTTTCAGACATTCTTTATATGTTTTAGATACAACTTCTTGGTCATATTTGCAACTTCTTGCAAGTATTTTCCCCAGTCAAACTTTGTATTTTCATCTTCTTTGTAGTATCTTTCATTAAGAAATAGACTATGGGATTAAATAAAATATTTAAAACTTTAAAATTTTACAAAAAACAGGCTGTGTATGGTGGTACACACTTTTAACACCAGCACTAGGAAGGTAGACACAGGCATATTTCTCTGAGTTTGAGAGGCCACAGGGGCTGCACAGAGAGACCCTGTCTCAAATAAAATAACATGAAAGATCATAAAAACAAATAGAAAACCTTGGATTTATATCTCAAAGTTCTTATATACCTAAAGTGTAACCCACTAGAGGAGAATGACAACCATGGTCTGAGTGTGCTAGGTTATCTAAGCATGAGATTCTGGAGATCAGTCAAAAGAAGGCCTAGTGTGTGTCTGTTTCTAAGACCCCCTCTCTCTAACAATTAAGAAAGATAAGCCATTATGGAGCTTGGGACAGCTGAACAAGCAGCTTTGACACCAAGTTGCAGATGGGACTCTGAAGGAATATAGAGATCTGAAAGGACACAGGATGAGTGTTCTTGAGATTAGAAGGCACAGGGAGTGCACACAGGGGCTCTGTGCAGGAGGTATTGACTTTCAGTGGTGTCCCATGGCTCATGAGGAAGTCCACATGGCCTGCAAGCGTGTGGTTTGTTCTGTGTTCTCTTACCAGCTGTGCTACCCCTGGGTTCTCAGGAATTACTTCTGTACTCCAGCCACACAGACTAACTTCTCATTCATTTAGTACAATCTGCTGCCCCTGTCTTAGCTCCTTCTGTTCTCAATTCCTGAGAATGTCTGACTGTCCTTTGTAGGCTTATCAGAATGTCACCTCCCTCACTTCCAGGTTAAGTTAGTTTTTAACTTTCTTTGTCTGTGACTAGGGCCAGCACAGAATTTCAGAGTTGTGGGTTCATTCATCTTCCCAAGAGTGGGCTGTGCTTGGGTATCTCACTGCAGCTAGCACACAGCAAGCTCTCTCTACATATCTGTGTGGCTTTGTGTAGTGCAAGGCACTATTAAAATGCAAGTTCCTATTAGCAATAAGAATGGTTACAGTAATTACCTTATGATCTTGGGCTCCCTGAGGCTGGTGGTTTGTTTATAGGGTTTATGTTTGCCTGAAGGGCCTCTTGTGTGCTAGTTAGAGATGGATGCTGATTACAGACAATTGGCTTCATGTCTGAGCCGAGTTTTTGTTTCTCTGTGCTGCTTTAATGTGTAGAGTGAAGGTTAGGCTCTGTTTAGTCCGTTATGGTGATGTTCATAAACTGATGTTTGTCCTTGGAGTTTCTTGTACACATACCCTCCAATCTGCCCCTGTTATTATTGACTTTCTTCTGAGACACACCCCTATCTTGACCCTTCTTTGTGGCAACTGTGGTTAGTAACAATGGATAGTGTGAGAGTTTGGCAAGGACAGAAGGTATGTGCATACAGCACAAGGAGAATCTGTTAGTGCTATGGTGGTTTGGGATGTGTCTTGTGAGTGAGAAAGGGCCTGATGGGGCAGGCAAGTCATGGAGGGGTTATTTGCATTGTTAGTGTGAGGGAGACCTTAGAGAGGCATGTGGGTCATAGAGAGGAAGGAGGATGTTCATTTGACAGTAGGAAAAGGACCTAACAGAGGTGTGGGTGTTATGGAGTGATTGAGTGTGCCATCATTAGGAGGTCATGGAGGGAGTGTGTATGTCATTGATGGGAGGAAGACCTGGCAGAAGTATGGGGGTTGGTGTACACTAGATCAGTGGGAGGTCACAGATGGGTGTGTGCCTTAAGTAAGTGGTGATGGAGGAGTGTGTGTGCCATCAGTAGGAGGTAATGGAGAGAGCTGTGTGCCATCAGTGGGCGGTCACAGAGGGGTATATGTGCCATCAGTGGGATATCATTGAGGGGGTGTGAGCCATCGGGGAGGTCATGGAGTGTATATGTGTGTCACCAGAGGAAAGTCATGAAAGGGTGTCTAGAGCAGGTCATAGAGGGGTGTGTGGGTAATCAGTGGGTATCCATAGAGGGAATAAATAGGAGAGTCATCGGTGGGAGATTATGAAGGCGATGCATGTCGGTCATCAGTGGGAGATCATAGAAGGTGTGCGTGTCATCAGTAGTAGGTCATGAAGGGGATGTGCAGGTCATCAGTGGGAGGTCATAGAAGGAGTCATGGTAACACTTATTCTTGTCCCACCTGCCAAACCTCACCTGTGCTTGGCTGACAGGTAGAAGAGTGCATGTGGTCTCTACATCAGAGGCCAGTGTGAGCATAAAGTAAGGGCAGCGCCTTCTTTGTTCTAGAATGAGTAGCCTTGGAGTAATGGTCACTTAGCCAGCACGTGGGCAGCCAGGACATGGTCTCTCAGGAGGAACTGCCACTGTAAATGGGGTGTTAGCAAATGCATGGCCAAAAGCAGAATGGTGCTGCTCCAGAAGCCCAGCTTTCACTTTGCTTGTTTATCTACCTCAAAAATACTGTTTCTAAAGTAGTTAGGTCAGGAAGGATGTTGCAGCTGACAGGTGAGATGGGGCCAGTGACCTTAATAACTGCCATCCTTGGGTCAGAGTCAAGATGGAAGAGACTTGATCAAGAGCCAGGGGACCTTGTTTATTTTCCAAGGGCTGTGCTGACCTTTCTTTCTGTTACTAGGGCTGTTAGGGACAAAACTTAGGCCTTGGCAATACCAAAAGCTAGGTTGGGTCACCTATTATCCATAGGCCAGACAAATATCAGGGAAAAGCAAAGAAAGTGGATTTTTAAAAAATGTGATCATACTGGGAAAAGGGACAAAGAATTCCAATGACCATCTTCCTCCCAAGTCCATCTTCAGGGTTCTGACATCAGGCTTAGGTTTAAACATAGAAGGACCAAGATGTGTACATGGGCAAGAAGCCTTGGTCAAAGCGTGGTTCCACCCATCATTGACCCATCATTATCTGGGCTCTAATATCCTGCAAGGTGGTCTGACAAGTTGTCTATGCCGTGTGAGACATGTCCTGGAGACAAACTCTTCAGGCTGACACCATTGCCCTAGGATGAGACTCCTGGGGGAATCCCAATTCCTGAGGCTCATTGTCTCAAGAGTTCGTTAGCTGGAAGGGAGGGGCACAGGTGTCTACCATAGGCTCGTGCACTAAAGGCCGAGTCCCGAGGGTCGTGCTATTTGTGCATATAGTGGAACTTTTAAGGGATGAGACCTAGTAAGTGGTCCTTAAGTCACTGGAGGTGTGTCCCTGAAGGTGCCTGTAGAATCCTGGTATTTATTTGTATAGAAGTTTCTTCTATGTTAAAACATTTCGTCCTTCAGAGAGGCTCATAAGATTCAAAAAGTAAACAACCTTCTAAGTCCTGGAGAACTACAACTCACAAGATTCATGAGATCTCCTCCCCAAGGCCAGAACACAGTGAACAACTGCTGCTGAGCCTGTCTTGAGAAGAATCTGAGAGCCGTGAAGGTGTCTGCCTGTGTGCGGAGAGCTCCAGGGAGGCCACTTCTGTGTGTTGTCACCTGTGTTGGGGTGGGCCTTTTGGTGATGTAACTACATTTGTGTTGTTCTTGCTCGTGTAATTAACCTCGGTAAACTCAATGGTTTGCTAAGTTGAACTTTGGTAAAACTGTTTCATTGATCTGTCATCAGTTCCAATATGTGGAACACAGACATGTGTCACATGACTTTGATCTCTCCTCATTTCCTAATTTGTGATGCATAGACTTTGTGCCATGTGTCCTCAGGAAAGGCCTCGCAACACTTCTTTCTTTTGTTTCCTGCCCAGGAAGAGGTTTTTGTTTTTCTTGGTTTTTGTTTATTTTTAAAACAAACAAACAAACAAACAAACAAACCTCTGCCCTGTGCTTCTACCATGATGTGCTCACAGGCTCAGAAGCAATGGTTCTGCCCATCCTTAGACCAGAGCCTCCAAAACAATGAGCCAAATAACCCCTATTCTTTAGAAGCGGATTGTTTTGGGTATGGTGTGGCCATGATGGAGAGATGACTAATTGGATAAATGGGTGGAAGGGCAGATGTGTGCACGAGTGAGTGGGTGTGTAGATATATGGATAGTGGTGAAAGGAGGGAGGGACAGATGAATAAATGAATGAGTGAGTGAATCATGATGCTTTCTATTTGATAAGCATACTCTTCCACCTGCATGTCTAGATGTGAGGAGGGAGGTGGATCCCTATAAATTTGGTGGAGGAACTTCATAGTGAAGTGTGTGTCCTTCATACACTGTTGGGGACTTGGGCTCTCCATGCCTGTTGGAAGTCTCTTCTAGGGTTAGTAGCTTAGGATTTTCAGTTTCAGATAGACTTCATCTCAGCTGAACCTTCGATCTTGATGGAACTCCTGCCTGGCAAAGGGTCAGAGTGGGTATGCTGGACATTGGGCAGTGGTATTCACCAGTGTTAGGGCAGTCTCTCCCCTTTAGGGACTTCCATAGTGACTCATGCTCCACCAGAGAGTGGTGGACCCCGATTTCATGCAGGCTTTTCTGTGTAGTACTCAGTCTGTTGGTTTGGGCTAAGGGGGGGTGGGGTCCTTGAGGAGTGGTAGGACATTCAGCCCTATCGGGAGACTGCTTTTAAAGTAACTGCAAAGTAAGCAAGTTGCAGATGTGCCGAGGATCCCACTTTCCCAGCCTCTTCCAGCCTGCATGACTCTTTTTCAGGTGTTGGGTATTTTAAGCTGCTGTAAATACCATTTTTGTCAGACTTTCGTCTCTAGTAATGATCGTCTGTGTACAGATATGCAACTGTGCTTTCCTTGATCACAATTCATGTCTATGAAAAGATCATTTCCACAGTCAAGCTCTGGGGTTTTTACAGAGCTTACATCCTGAGATGGGCATGATGCCAGCCCAGCAAAGAAGGAATTGACTGCCCCTGCCCCCAGGATGTCAGCATGCCATGGAAGATGATGCATATGTTAGTGGACAGAACAGAATTTCAGGAGGTGTTAAGTGCTATTAAGGGAGATTTGCCAGAGTGAGGGCTTTGAATATGAAGCACCCTTTGGCATGGAGTGTCTGGAAGTGGGGTTGGCTCAAATCTGGATGGATGAATGGATGGATGGATGGATGGATGGATGGAAGGGAGGAAGGAAGGAAGGAAGGAAGGAAAGAAGGACAGCACAAAAGCCTGGCAGAGCAGCCAGTGCAACAGCAGGTGCAGAGGCCCTAGTAAGGAATGTGCCACGTGCATCCAAAGCCCTGTATTTCATGGAACTGAAATTGGATTTCCAGAATATATATGATCTCACCAAGGTTTCATCCTGGTCTCTAATGAGTTGAGCACAACTGACCTCTGTCTGTCTGTCTTGGCCTACCTCTACCATTCTAACAGTTCTTGCTTCCCTTCTAAGCACCTATGTACCCAAGGGCCAGGCTCCATCCCAAGGATGTGAAGCTATCTAAGCTAGGCATTGTGATCCTGGGCTGCAGGATCAACTTTGGCAGTTGGGACACATCAACATTTGGTGTGTGGATGCAGGCTAGGTTACTAACTAGAGGAGGCCCATCCTTAGAGGTGTGTAAGCCTCAGTTTCCCCATTGTGCACCCTGTCAGTGACTCCTTTAAACCTGCGGCAGCTCACACCTCTGAAAACTCCTGGCTAGGGGCTAGGGCATTTCTACTTTCATTTCCATCAAGGGGCAAGGACGGAGGGAAAGATGGAGGATGAGCTTGCTCTCCTGGTAAATGATTCATGAGCACAGGCAGCTGCTTTAAAGACACACTTAAGGACAAAATTGGAATAGTCTTGTCAGAAAAAAAAAAAAAAAAAAAAAAAAAAAAAAAAAAAAAAACCAACCAAACAAGTCCCAGTTCCCAGAAATGCATTGGCTGTGTGAACTTACATCTAGAAGCAGTTCTGCCTGGAATGCTCTCCACACCTGGGAGGACTCTTGGTAGCTGCCTGGTGCTCAGGGCTCGGCTCGGCTGCTGGTTAAAGTAACCATAGGGACGTTAGAGGAGCTGTGACCATCCTCTGCCTGTGGGACAGCTGAGGACAAAGCACAGCTCTCTGCCAGGAGTGAGATGAGACCAGCTAACCAGCATGAAACAGTACAGAAAATTAAAGAGGCCGAACTCAGTAATGGTAAGAGTCCATTGCCACTGGCTCCACTGCAGGGCACCAACAAGAGGCTGCTACCACCTTGGGCTAGGAGCCCTGTTGCAGATCTGCCCTGAAATGGAATGGAAAGAAACATACCTGGAGAAATGGGCAAGAGTTGGCATTAAAGAGAAATCCCATCAGAAGCTGAGATGCCTCTCCTTGGAGAATGGAATATGGGTAGGCTAATGTGCCACCCAGTAGCTAGGATGCTATGGGCATAAAGCATTTGCTCTAAGACACTCTTGCTTTCCTCGGCCCTCAGATGACCTCTTCCTCTTGGGCACATTCCCTCCACATTAGATTCCTACTGATTGTAGCATTCCAAAGCCTTTGTCCTAGGATGTGTCAACCATTTTTGGAAATAAAATTAAAAACTTAAAAGATGAGTGAAAACATAGCATTTTTAAAAAAAACAAACACTGCAAAAAGGAATGCAACATAGAGAAGTAAAAAATAGCTGGTGTCACTGACGGTGTGCAATTCTTGTCCTCCTCTCCCATAGGCCTGGGCCTGCTCCATTCCCAAACTTCTCCATCTCATTGGTTTAGGACACAGCCTTATCTAATGACTATCTCTGGGCTTAAAAGTGTACCCCCTTTCTGATAATAGCAGTCTGCTTATATAGCTCTCCAACTCTCAGAATTCTGAGACAAGCAGGCACCAGCCACCTACTAGGGTAGAGCTGTGCCTAGCACCTCCTGCTGTCTGTAACTGATGAAGAATGCTAAGCACACTTAATACTGAAAATGGACTGCAACAATTTATTTCTATACCATGAAGTGGCTGTCTCACTCAGATAATGATCTCTGTGTTTGTGGACATCACCAAGGTGTTCTTTCATTCATTATCATACTTTGTACTTTCCTAATAAGTGTTCAATGAGGTGCCTCTGTATGTCAGTTGCAGTTTCAAACCCTGAGTCATGCAGGGAGTGAGCACAGACAAGGCTCTGTCCCTCCTGAAACATCCAGGAAAGAAAGGCACAGCCTAGCTCTGGAGAATATTTGACACACAGGTGACAGGAGGTCAGGAATATTACAAGAAGCTCTCTGAGGAGATATCTTCAAGCAGGTACCAGCTGCCTTCCAGAAGAGTGGAAAATGTTCTAAGAAGGTACACTCTGGCATTGTTCAGGGACATCCTGCAGGGTGGAGGGGTGGAACCCAGATATAGCCTCAGAGAAGCTGGGCCAGATCTCAGTGGAGACATGAGAAAGCAAGAACTCAAGAAAGCCAGAATGGCAGTGTGGCTCTAGCTTGGTCTTTCCAGCTGTGGTGGAGGCGGGATGTGGGACAGGAAAATGGAGAGGTGAGAACAGAAAGTCTGTTTTAAGGCTTGAGACTGAGGGGTAAAGTTGCTAGGGGAACTGTAGAGGGCGGTGCTCCTGGTGGGAACTGTGGAGCTAGTGCTGGGATTGGCTAAAGGTTACCTGAGTGACCCCCTGGTGAGCCATCCCACAGGGCTGCCCAGCAGTGACTGTGGTGACCTGACATGTACCACCTTCTGTTCATTAGTGATGCTAATACTGTAGCAAACTGCTTGTGTCTAGCTCCAAGTTCAATGCAGAAATCTAATCTCAAAGCAGGGTATTGGGGGTCCAGGCTACAGGGAGAGGGCAGGGGGCAGATCGATGATGTGTGGACTAGTGTCTTTGTGAAAGAAACTACCACAGAGAGCACTGGTGCCTTTGGTCATGCAAGGTCTGAGGCAGAAGACTCCACGTCCATCTGTGAACCAGAAAGCAGGCTTTGCCACATGCTGGATCTGCCGATACCTTTTTTAGCCCTGCAGCTTTCAGAACTGGGTGTTGTCAGTTGCCCTTGTTTATCATACACCAAGCTTACAGCATTGTGTTAGCCCAAATGGAGAGAGGCACACAGTGAGCCAGTTAGCCCAGAGAAGGTCTGGGAATGGAAGGGTTAGCCCTTCCTTTTAGCTGGAGGAAAGTTGGAAACTTTTGTGGACATGCTGTATTCCACACAGGCCTCAGTGCCTTCCTGGCTAACACCCAAACTCTGCAGCTGGAGGACATATTTAAGGAAAAAGACTTGCCCAAGGTCACACTGGGTAAGGACCAGAGGCCCAAACTCTGGGCCGATGCCCAGGAGCCCTTGGCCCATGGCACATAATGATTCCAATAATAGCTGATTGGACACATGCTACATCCAGCAGATTGTACTCGTTTAAGGAAGTGAGGGTATATTTTACAAATGAGGAAATAGAGGCACCGAGAGGTAACGTGACTTGCCCGAAGTCGCCCAACTGGTAAGTGGCTCAACCAGGATTTAAAACCATTGCTCATTGTGGGCAGCTCCTGAGGGCTGAGTGCAAGTACATATTCAAACAGAGACCACATGGGGTTCCTGTAGTGAGGGAAGGAGTGGGAAGGATGAGGGTGGGAAGGGGAGCCCCCCCACTCAGGTACACTTCTCTTGCTGAGAAGAGTCCTTGGAGCAAGCAGAGACCTGTAGAGATAAAGAGATCCTGGGGATTTTGTCAGGAAGGAACCTAGAGGAAAGGATAGAATGAGCAAAGGGCCTTGAGGCAAGAGTGGCCTGGAGTTTAAGGGAGGCAGTGGCACACAGTGAGGTCAGATGGGGGTCATAGATCAACCAGGGTCCTGTTTAGGTCATAAGGGGCAGCCATGGGGTTTCTAAGCAAAGGAGAGCCAGGAGCAATCATCCACTGTGAGTAGAGAGTATATATGGGAGACAGTACAGCCCTCCTCCGTTAGCTCTGACTGAACCATAGGACAAGGCCTCCCTGTGAGTGCCCCTGGAGACCACACTGTCTAGCCACAGTGTGTGATCTCATCACCCATGTGAATCTTGTATACTCTGAAAAGAGTGTATACAAGAGTTGGATTCAAGTGTGGGCACTAACTAGCCCAGGAACAGCCACAGCCCACTGGGGTTGGGTAGGAGTATGGGCTTGGAGGTGAGAGAAGCCTGGTGTCTCCTGCATACATCCCACATAGCACAGTGATAGTAAGGGCCCCGGGGTCATAGGCACTTAGCTTGTGCTTGGGATTTGTGTACCACCCCCTCTGCCCCTCAGCATCCAACAGGCAAGGTGGAAAGGATTTGGGAAGCCATCCATTCAGGTAGCCATCCAATTGCAAGTCTCTACCGATAGACATGTTCCTGTCTGTGTCTGGACAGACCAGGCTGATGAGCAGAGGCAGTTTCCTCTGAGAACCCATATGACACATGGTCTGAGACCCTGTGCACTAGGGCTGTTATACTTGAATAGCTTGGCACCACCTAGAGAGAGCCTTGTGTACTGGCATGGCAGCTGACCAAAGTTCCTCATTCAGGTTCTGTGGGGCTGGGGCGTCTGCATTTCTAATGAGCTTTCAGGTCATGATGCTGTAACTGCAGCTTTTCAGACTACACGTAGAAGCACTGGCCTGGACCAACCTGAGGGTGACAGTTGGAGAAACTGAGGCCTCAAGTGACAGGACCCACTCAAGGTCCAGACCCATTGACTATCATAATGCCAGCTATTACCACAAAAATCTTTGAGTGGTCAGGGAGCCTCATAGCAGGGTCTGACACAGGGACCCTTACCTGAACAAGGCTTCTGGAATTTCCCAAGGTCCTCTGTTGTCAGAGACAACACAAGCTCACCCTTGCAGGAGCCATATTTCCCAAGAACCCGAGGCCCCTCCCATCAGGGTGAGGCTACTCTAAACCTGGTCTTAGTGGTAGGATCTGGGGTGCATCCCTTTGGTACAGTAACCACTGCCTGTGCCCTGTGGTGGCAAAGGGCTGAGCTCGGGTAGTTCTGCTTCTGTCTAGGCAAGGTCTCATTTAGCCAGTGGAGAGGACATGGGCTAGGGCCAGTCAGTGTAGTCACTGCACACTAAACACCCTCGAGCATGTGGCATCCCACGGGAGCATTTTCATCCCACGGGAGCATTGGGCTGAGTTTCAAGGCGACTGACTGATCCAGGACTGAAATGGAAGGGCTTTGGCAGTTTTCCAAGTTTTGTCAACACCAGTGGTTCCCAAAACTTCATTTAGGAGAGAACAAATAGCAAAGTAAAGAGCAAGGGAACGCCCCCGAGTGCAGCCAGTTTGCAGGTATCAGGCATTTCAGGGCCATCCTGTGGCCTTTGTCAAGAGCTCGGCTGCAGAGGTGTTCCCCAGGATGGCTTTGCCTGCGGCCTACAGAAAAGGTCTTGGTCTCTAGTTTAGGGTGAACACTGACAGATTAGTGTACACAGGGGACACTAGGGTCCACAGAACAGTGTCCTTTTTAGTGTCACCAGCCCTGAGTAGACTGTTCAGGTTTGGGGCCCTGTGCTATTACTTCCCAGATACTTCAAGCACCACTTCCCTCACCTACACACATGGGACAGTAACAGTCCCACACGTCTCAAAGTGACCCTGTGTGGAAGGAATGAGTTTTGGACAAATGGCTCAGATGCTTTGGGTTTATCAACAGCTTGGGCCAGAGATCTGTCACCACAGCTCGACTCTTCTCTCTGGCTATACTTCTATTCACTCTAGGTAGCCGATGTTACCATTCAGGTACACTGCTTTTTCATGTTATCCTCTGCTCAGGGACCTGCATCAGCTTCCTGTTGCTTGAATACACCAAGTACACCTAAACCCTTTCATTCGCATCCTGCTCTGAGCCAGGTTGACATATGCAGCATGGTCATTCTTACCCCTTTCCTTTATTTGATATCTGGTGAAGACAGGCTCCCCTTTATGTCAGCCTTGCTCTGGTACCTCCTGGTTACCATGGTTCCTGCTCCCCAGTCCTTAACTCAGGGTTTACCAGGGCCATATGGAAGAAGAGAGCCCACTGTCTTCAGAAAGTTCACCTGAGGTAGGAAGGAAAGAAGGAAGGAAGGAAGGAAGGAAGGAAGGAAGGAAAGAAGGAAAGAAGGAAAGAAGGAAAGAAGGAAAGAAGGAAAGAAGGAAGGTGGGAAGAGCCATGTTTCTTCTCCCCATAGTGTCACTTGTAAAGAAGGTTGTGCCCTGTGCAGAAATGGCTTTTATAGGAAGGCTTCTGTATCACTCTGAGGTGTGTGGGACTTGCCCAGGCTAGTCGTTATACCCAGGGCTCAGCCCAGGCTTCTAGAAAACTGAAGCTAGTGTGTTCCTATTCTTCTGGTAGTAGTGGCTTCTTGTGCTTTTTCCAGGAGCCTCTTAGACTATTCCCTGACCCTGAGGCTCAGAGCACTTGCCCTGCCTGGTCCTCTCCAGGAGCTTCTTCACACACGGAACTTTCAAGGCAACTGTTATGGTTTGAATCTTACCCATTTCCCCGCAAGAGGTCACATGTTATAAGCTTGGTTTCCAGCCTGTTACACTAGTGGAAAGTATTGAACCTTTAAGAGGTGGGGCCTAGTTGAAAGAAGTGGAATCACTAGGGCATGCCCCCAGTTCCTGGTCTCTGTAAGGAAGGGGTGTCTTTGCTATGTGCTTCCACCAGAATATGCTGAGCTGCCATAGGCCAAAGCAACATGGCTGAGCAACCAGGTCTGGACCCTCTGAAACTGAACTGTAGCTTCACAAAGCCTTCTGACAGTCAACTCATTAAGGATTTAGGCAGGAGAAGTACAGGTGGCCACTGTACCTTCTTGAACTCACATGGGCTTCTTACAGTGTCTCAAGCTGTCCACCTCAGCCTTGCACAGCAGGCTTGCTCTCACCTTTAGGGCTCATGTGGCCTAGTGGGGCCTCTTCCTTCTCAGTCTTATTGACTCAGTAAAATCTGCCTGAGCCCCTGGATCTCCTAGGGGAATCAGTGCTCTACTGGACTCTAGAGGCCTAGCAGTGCAGCTGGTCCCAGTGTAGTGTGATGAACAACAAGAGGGAAGGTTCAAGCCAGCTAACATGAGAGTATGGGAGAAGGGACAGGAAGAGGTTTGCTGGAAAGGTTTAGATGCCTCAACAGGTATGGACGCCAGGAACTTACTGTGCATGGGGGACAGGGTAGTGTGACAGGAAAAAAAAAAAACTGAGTTTATAAATATATGTCTATGAAGGGAACTCTGAGCCAGGATGGACCATTTGTGGCCTGGTGACAATCAGACCTTGTAACTCTACACCCACAGGTGTGGCAAAGGTCACTTTTAAAGCAGAACCAGCCTGGTGACTGACCATATTGCTTCCTGCGTCCCAATAGGCTGATGCAGGGAGAGCCTGAGTTCAGGGCCTCTAGCTGTGCCTCTGCTAGGGACTGCCTTGGCGGGGTCTGTTGAATCTCATGTCTCTTCATCTCTCCTCTACTTTCTGTTGTGACTTTAAGAAAAATCCTACACTGTTTCTGGTCAGACATGGACCTTTGAATGCAAAAGGGTCTTCTGGCTGTACTTTTTCCTCCTTGTAATATGGGAGAGTTGGGTTTCAGAATTCTGACTGACAGGTGCTCCCTTACCAGCACCAGGAAGAAGGGACTCCAGGATCATGGGAATTAGAATTCCCCTAAGAAGAACTATTCTATATCCTACCCCCAAGCTATCTTTGCTCTAGAACAAAGTCACACTCATACCTGGTGTCTGGGTAGAGGAGTGGCTATGCCTCTCATATAGTCACCCTGTTTCCTCATGGCTTCCCTCTGTCAATTTTAGAATAAAAGACATTTGTGGCAATCAGGGCAGAAGATAACAGGATCCCTTGGAATAATCTGAAGTTGCCTCTTTAGATGCTTCTGGAATCTCCTTATAAGAACTACAGATATGAAGGCAGCTGATTTTCAGAAAGGGAGTATGGACTGGGAATGCAGGCCATACACCCTCGGCCACAGGCCTCACATACAGTGAGTACAATATTTGGTATATTAATCACTGGAAGTTTCCCTGGTTAGTGACTACCAGCAGTAGGAGTATCAGTGAAGTTCTGAATTCCTGAAACTTCTATTACCTAAGGCATTTTTCCCCCAAGCACCAATATGAGCCCTACCAGGAGTTAATGACCTCGCCTGAAAGGGTGCACAGTTAAGGTACCTTTATGGGACCAGATGATAGCTGGAGCACTGTACCCAACAGACAGCCTAGGTAGTGAGGAGAGGCTGGCCTTGCCTGCCTCTCACATGGCTTCCCCACACAGGTGAGTCTACAGCTCAGTGAGGAGCCACAGTCTGTGAGAAGAGACTGGCTCAGTAACGAAAGCCTTTTCTTTATTTTGTGGTGCTGGGATGGAACCTAGGGCCTTGCGTGTTCTAAGCATGTGTCCTTCCATTGAGTAGATCCCCAGCCCCAGGCTCTGCAGTGTGTCTAAGATAGATGGTTGAGTCAAGCCAGAGGCTAGCTGGTGGGGAAATGCACAGGTACCATCTCCAGCTCCCTCATATCACAAGGAAGAGCCAGGATACAGAAACTACACTAAAGGGAATGGTGCTCCCATGACAGCACAGCTTGTCATGGGTTCCATTCCTCCTTGGTGCCTGTCATCTCACAGGAAGAACCCACCACAAGGCTGAGTTCAGAGTCAAGGCCTGGGGGTACAAGGAGCTGTACTTCCTCACAAGGCTTTTCTCCCAGGGAACAACAATGCCAGAGTCACTATGGCTGTGCAAGTCAGCTTTCCGTCACTATGAGGAAACAGCTGACATAATCAATGTCCATCTGTATGACCTGTACCTGTGATGTTCCTTCAGGAGGGAATGAGTTCTTGGAGCTGTGATATCAGGAAGGAGCTGTGACAAAGAGAAGACTAGACAAATGTGGTGCATCCCAAATGCTGCTGCCATGTTTTTGTTGCTCAGTTATTTCTCTTTTACTTACAGCTGTTGTGATTCGTTGATTAGTGCAGCCTGCAGCTGCCATCACAGTGAGAGATGGGAAACACACAGTGCCTGTTCTTTTACTTGCCTGCTGTGTGGCCTGGGGCTAGTCACTGAACTTAATAGAGATGGTAACTGTGAGAGGCTCTTGATGTGTGTAGGTAGATGCTGGCATAAGAACAAATTAGATATGAAGCTATTGCTGCACCAGGAGAGCATGAATGAAGTGTGGACACAGAAGGAATGAGTGGTAGGTATGGTGTGGCTGCTGAACACACACACACACACACACACACACGATACACACATTCATTCACATGCATACTTACACATACACATGAACCTACTCACTCAGCCATATGAAGATAGTTCTAGAGCAGTAAGGTGGGGAACAGCTTTCATTTCCTGCTAGGTCTGTAGCCAGTGGGCCAGGAGAGGGCAGTGGGGAGGACGGGGCATAGTACAAGGGACTGTGTCAGTGTGTAGCCCAAGCACTGACCACTGATGAAACCAGAAGGCAGCATTCAGACATGCTGCCAGAGGCCTTTTCTGGAAACTTGTTGGAAATGCACATTTGGGACCACCCATGCTTCCTAGAATCATGTTTGATCCCTGGATGACGACTGGGCAGTGGTGACCTGGATGCTGTTTACTCATGGCCAGGGCTGGTGGGGCTGCTGCCATGCCTTTAGTTCAGACTCTTGGGGATGTAGCATAGTGATGACTGAACATCCAGCTGCTCTCTTTGAGCTGTACTTCTGAGCCTACTATCTGAGGCCATTGTTAGAGGCAGGGACTAGACTGTCAGGCACCAAAATGTCCCCTGCATTGTTTTTAGGCTCACTCAGACAGTGGGGTGCACCCACAAATGATCAAGTCATATACAACATCTTTTGCCCTCCCTAAAGTCTCAATGACAAGCAGGCACAATTCTACCCAAATTCACTCTGGGAAACTAATGAGTTTATTGGGCTTCCTTACAGAGCATAGATGTGAGGTTACTTGCAAGATTATGAGTGTTCCCACTCCAAGATAGTCCACACTGGGAAGTCTTTCCTCAGCAGGGATGATAGCTTCCCCATAGGCACATAGATGCAGCCCTCTTCCCTTTGTCTTTCCCATTTTATATATCCTGGCCCCTCCCTGAGTTCCTGAGGCCACATGCTGTTAGCCTCAGTGTGGCTGGGAGGAATGGCTGGCTACTCAGGTAAGGGTCCAATGACCCTCCCTGCACCCCCTTCTCTGAGGGAATGTCAGCAGTCCACAAGCCCAGCCATGATAATATTAACAAGTGGGTCCTGATGATCTGATTAAAATGGTAGTAGATTGGCTCAGAGGATAGTCCTGTACAATAGCAAGAAAGGCTGATGTGAATGTGGGCACTGCCCTGTGACATTGCTGCTGCAAATGTTCTGAAGCATTCCATAGGAAACATCCTGCTAAGTAAGACAGACCCTACCTGCCCTCTCCAAGCAGAAGGCAGGAAGCAAACAGACAACTAGGATAGCTTGCTTCAGATCATGACATGTCCCTGTAAAGACAGGTGGGGGAAACACAGTGAGGAATCATAATTAGATGGACCAAGCTATTGAGAGGAGAACATAGGGAGGGCCTGGCTCCTAGAAGGTGGTATCTGGAGTGGAATGTGAGTGGTAGAACAGAAGCATTTAATTCAAGAGCCAGGAGCAGCTCCCAGGTAGGGGGACAGCAGTTTCTAAGTTGGGGTGCCTGGCAGTGGGGGGGGGGGCATGGAGTGGAGTGCATGTGGCTGAAACAGGCAGCCTGAGGTGTATTGGACTCCTAAGAAGCTGGGGAAGAAAATAGACCTGAGTCTTCTGGCTATGAGCATTGGGGTAGAATTTGGATTGAGTTCTCAGGACAAAGTGCTCCAGAGAGGATGGAGAGGGACAAACCGTGGTCTGGGAGGCTGAGGGGGCCTCCAGGTCAAGGTGACATGAATGCTGCTTTAATTCGAATCATGTGAGTAAGGCTGACACAGAACATAGTCAGCTGTTGTCAGTTCCACCATGGCAAACAATGTGTAGGAAAGCCAATGTGCCATGGCCTTGAAGAATTTACAGCAACGACTTCGTGTCCAGATTAAAACTTGAATTTTACTTGTTTTTCTTAGGCTAAGACTGGTAGTGGCTTCAGACTTGAATTTATACTAATCCTGGCACTTCCCTGCAGATGGCAGAATCCCTTCTTGCCTACGGGGGATTATTTGTGGGTGTTAGGACTGAGATGCCAGTACTCAAGGAGATCAGGTTTGGATTCCCCATAGCAGAGAACAGCCCAGCCTGAACAATTTACTCACCCGGCTGTTACCATGGCATCCCACAGACTGTGACGCACAAGCATGGACCCTGGTGTCAGCTGCTATGTAAGAAGCAGACACTTGTGTCTTCTGCCACCCAGAGTCTCTTTCTGCACTACCCTGTATTGCTCACGTGGATCTCCTTGTTTGTATAGGCATTTATTCAGAGTGGCAGAGCCTCCTGAAGACCCCATCTGTCTTGGAAATAAAGATGTCAGTTTGTAGAGGCTGAAGTCTAGTAAGGCCCACAAGTCTGGGCATGCAGTGTATACCAGCCTGAGCAGCCAACGGCCAGCACCTGGCTTTCTTTGCTTGCTGAAGCCCTTGGCTACCTGTATAGCAGGTGAAGCATAAAGACACTTGATACCAGCCAGGCTGACCCACCTTCTTCTCCACTTTGTCCTTGTCCTTCCCCTTTCAAATCACTGCTCACCTCCTGGTCTCTCAGACAACATAAACTATAGCATCCGGGGCCTCAGCACATGCACAGTGAATGGATCATCTTGGCCTGAAGACCTGTCAGCAAGTGTGAGGGTGGCCACTGTGACCTCTCACCTGTTCTCTTTAAATTTAGAAATCCATCCTATTCTGAGTGCTTATCTTCCCTGCAAGGAGCTAGAGGGTTCAGGAATGCTTTTGATCTTCTGCTGCCTCTTCTCATGTTCATGGACGGCAGAACCATAGTCAAGTACACAGATACTACATACCACACAGGCACAATGCATATCCCTCCACATACATTTATACCCATTCAGCCATCAAACACACATATAAATTGGCATGCATGTATGTTAATGTGCATATTTATTCAAAATAAAGACATAGATCCATACCCATACAGGCACACATGCCTACCTTTAAGCTCACACAGTACTCCCTGTGCATAGCTGCATGCCCATATGGGCACATGTATGTGTACATCTAAACATGAATCACAGAGAGCTCATCTTCCTCAGAGTTTCCACAGCTTTCAACTTCTTGTGTCTTTATTGGCTGCTTCTGCTCTTGAACTAGCAGTGCAACTCAACTCAGGGCCATCTTGCCAATGTGAGATGAGGAATGAGTTGTTCTGCTATAACTTCCTACCACAGATATTTCTTGACTTGCTCCATATCAGACCTGTGTGTGGCCCAGCTCTTCAAATGCTGGAGCTGTTCCAGAAGTCTCCACTGTCCTTACAAGCTCCATGGTCGGCTTCAGAGCAGCCACAAAGCAGCTTCATGGCTGGAATACCATACAGTCTCCATTTTACCTGCAGACAGGTAGCAAATAACACAGCTTGTTGGCAGCTACTATGTGCTGAGCACCTGGGCTTTCTCTTTATTATATTCTTGAGAACTAATTGAGTTTTTTTCCTTCTAAAATCCATAAGGAAACTAAGGCTCACACAGGCTAAATCACTTTAGAATCCACATGGAAGCCAATCTGGAGCAGTACTGGGTGGTATCCTAGACAGACCGGCAGCTCAGGGCTCTGCTTTGTTACCTGACATCCCCTGGCCTTGCAGCATCCCAGGTTGCTAGGACTTTTGTCTGAGCTGGCCTTGCTGTAACTCAGCAACATAACAAGAAGTCTCTGCCTGTGTGAGCCCTGGAGCTGCACAGTAGACATGATGGGCATTTACTGAGTGGAAAGGCAGCTGTGAGAGAACCTGAAGTGAGGGCTAGGTGGAAGCTGCCTTCAGTGTGCTGTGAGGGAGGTATTGGAAGGAACCATGTGTAAGTCATCTAAGGCTGCATGATACAGGACCTCAAAGTTACTAAGATCGCAAATGCCTGCCATCTCCATGTTTGTTGAACTGCACCCACAGTTGGAGACATCCTAAAAGCAGTGGCAAGGAGTTCATAAAAAGACTATCCCACAGAGATCATACTGATTGTGATTTCAAAGAGAGTGGCCAAGGTCCCTGACAGCATACAAAGCAGTCACAGGGGGACTCACAAACACCAAGGGGAGCCAGGTTATTAGAGGTGTTCTAGTTAGCTTTTTGTTGCTATGATAAAACATTCTGATCAAAAGCACCTTGTGGGAGGAAAGAGTTTATTTCAGCTTACAACTCCCTGGTCACAATTTATCATCAAGAAAAGTCAGAGAGCTGGAGAGATGGCTCAGCCATTAAAGGCTAGGTTCACAACTAAAAATATAAGAAAACTCAGAGAAGAACTGAAAGAGAAACCATGGAAGAATGCTGCTTACTAGATCATTCACGGGCTCACACTCAGTTAATTTTCTTATATGGTTCAGACCCACCTGCCCACAATTGTCTGAGACCTCCTACATCAATCATCTATCAAGACTGTTCCTCCTACACTTTGGTCATAAACCAGTCCGATCTGGGCAATTTGTCAATTGAGATTTCCATTTGACTCTAGGTTGTGTAATTTTGACAATAAAAAACTAAGACGCACGCAGATCTAGACAAATTGACAGCCACAGTTAGCCACCCCTGGAGGACATATGGAATTGCTCAGGGTCAGAGTTAGTTTTTAATGTGTGGCAACATATAGGACCTATCTGAGTTTGAGCAACAACCTAGACTACTTCCTTGTGACTTGGTGGGTTTCAAGGCCCCAGCATAGGTACCAGACTTTTGGGGAGAACAGGAAAAGGTTGAGCTACAGAGGGGTCAAACACATTGTGTTTCTGTGTAATAATACAGAAAGAAAGTCATAGAAAGAGGAGACCATCTCAGTTTGTTACATCAGGAGATCAGTGGCGACATGACCAGAGGGCTCTGCCTGTCTTAGTTGCTGTTCTATTACTGTGAAGAGACACCATGACCAAGGAAGAGACACCATGATCAAGGTAATTCTTATAGAAGAAAGCATTTAATTGAGGGCTTGCTTAGAGTTTCAGAGGTTTGGTTCATTATCATCATTGGACAGGGAGCATGGCAACAGGTGTGGCAAACATGGTATTGGAAAAGTAGTTGAGAGCTACATCCTGATTTACAGGCAGAGAGAAAGAGAGATAAAGAGGGGGAGAGAGGAAGGGGAGAAATATATTGATTGACTGGGCCTAGCATAGGCTTTTTTTTTTTTCCTAGCATAGGCTTTTGAAAGCTTAAAGCCGACCCCAGTGGCACACTTCCTCCAGCAAGGCCACACTTACTCCAACAATCCACCTCCTAATCTTTCTAACCCTTCTCAAATAGTATCACTCCCTGGTGACTAAGCATTCAAATATGAACCTATGGACCCATTTTTATTCAAACAACCACAGTCTCCCAGGGACTAAGGGAGAAGGTATTGTCATAATGCTGGGCTGTAGCAGTGATGGATGGAAAACCTTCTGAGCTCAACCTTGAGGCTTTGACAGGAAGCCCCAGATGCTCCCAGTATGGGCCTCCCCAGAGGCTCACAAGACAGGGCAACCTAGAAGGAGGTTAGGATTGAGATATGTGACTGAACACATGTGTATATGACACATTTATTCTCATTCCTCCCTCTCCCTTTGTTGTTCTCTGTATACTTTCTCTTCTCTCTTAGCTGTGATCAAATGGAAACAAAAATTACAAGAACTCTTGGTCTCTGCTCTTGGGGATTGCCTTTCCCATACTGTGATTGGCTTGTCTTCAGGCTGAGAATGGCTTCATAGAGTCTTCCGCTCCCTAGTGCTCATCGGGACCTATGCCTGGGCCTCTGGAGCAAGGGAACAGACCACTTGGACATTTTGGCTATTTCCACATCCCATGACCAGCTCCCCTGCCTGTGTCCACCAGTGTGACCCTTGCTTCATGCTCTAACACTCAACACTGAATTGCTGCTTAGGAGCCCGGTGCTTTTGTAACAGCACATACACACCTGGAACATTTATTGCTGGAAACCTCAGTTGTTCCTCCTTATCTAAGACTGTGCCTTCTATGGTTTAGTTAGCTATGCTCGACCACACTCCAAAAATATTAAATGAAATTTCCAGAAACAAATCATTCTGTTTATTAACAAAAATGCCTTGTCCTTTAAAAATATTTATTCTTATTTGTATGTGTGTGGGGAGTGCCATGCATGCAGGTGACCACATAGTCTAGAAGAGGGCATTGGATCCCCTGAAGTTGGAGTTACAGAAGGTTATGAGCCACTTGATGTGGGTGCTGGGAACTGGACTTGGGTACTCTGGATGAGCAGCAAGTGCTCTTACCCACTTGCCTTCTCTTCATCCCTCATGCCATGTTTATAATTACGCACTGATCTGTGTGATAAAGCCTTATATCCTGCTCCATCCTGCCTAGGACATGCCCAGTGTCTCCATGCTGTATATGCTCCCCTTGTTAGTCCCTTATTAGCTGTCCCACTTATCAGGTCTATTGCCAGTGATTTCAAAACATGAGAGTAATGACACTGGCAACCGAGATGTAACAAGGAGCAGCTGGTAAGTGCAAAGTTCTTGACCTATTAAAGAAAATCATTGCAGAGGTATGGTAAGAATGAAACCTTTATCTGCAGTCATGGAAGCAAAAAGAAATTGATGTGTTTTCTGTCATCCCTCAAACTTCAGAATTTATGGCCACAATGCCTAAGTGTTCCATAAAGATGAAAAAGACACTAAATTATAGCAAGGGTTAGACTTTTCATCCCCATGACAAATATTTAAAGCCAACAGTTTAAAGGAAGGAAGATATTCTGGCTCAGGGTTCCAGAGGGCTCCATCCATAGTGAGCTGGCTGCCCTGTTCTGCACTGTGGTGAGGCAGAACATCATGGCCTGAAGGGTGTGGTGAGCAAAGCTGCTCACATCACAGTGGCCAGGAAGCCAAGAAGAGTGATAGACCAGGACCAGGGCAAGGGCCCACAACCCCCTTCAAAAGCACAGCCCTGGTAACCCACTTCCTCCAACCAGGCTCCACCTTCTGTAGTCCCAGCACATCCCAAATTTGAATCTATCAGTGGATCAGATCAGAGCTTTCAGAATCTAATCACCACTGGAGACACCCTCACAGACACTCTGGAGTGTGTTTTAGTAATCTAAGGTATCTCATTACCATAAATTGACAGTCAAGATTAATTATCACATAGGTCTTGGTACCAACTGTGGTTTCAGCCATCTTCTGGGGCCTCAGTACACATCCACCACAGATAAAGGGGACACTGTACCTGCTCTACCTCTCTTGGTTAATGGGTAGTTTGTGGAGAAGGCTGAGACTGGTCAGAAAGACATGCTGCTGGGGAAGCTGTCTTGGTCCTGTGTGTGCTGAAGAGTTCTCCACTGGTGCTCCAGCTTCTGCTGGTCATATTGCTGGACAGGCCTCGGGCAGAAGGATAGGGTGTCTGACTTCAGTTCAGTACTTTTTTATTTCTCTTTGCTTTCTGGCAATAAGATCCAGATTTTATTGGAGCCACCAGATATTAAATTCCTGAATGTGTGCTGTGGTGTTTTCTCCTTAACCCAGGAAGCCCACTCAGGACTTCAGTCATTATGGGATTTGATCCCAACTCATCTTTTAGTGGAGAAAGAAGGTGGCACTGTTGGCACCTTGTGAGATTTGTGCAGTAGAATCTAATGTCCAGGTTCTTGACATTTAGTCTTGTCTGTTCTGAGAAGTGCCTGTCATTGATTTCTGGGTTCTTGAAAGTAGAGATGGCAATGAGAATCACTCTGGAGACTGTTAGGGACAGAGGGAGGCCTTCAGCCTCTTCCTCACTCATTCATATACCTAGCTTCTGGTATATGCCCTGTATAGCATTTCTGAGCAAGAAGCTTCTCTGGGGTTGACACCAATTCCTAGGATGACATGGGTCCAAATAATAAAGGGAATGAAGCCCCAAGAATTCTAGGAAGGGTGGTTTCCAAGGTGGAGTCAGATGAAATGTACACAGACCGGGCTGGGGTTGGGCCTGCTAGCATTCTGCTGTGCTGGGCACAGGGATCAGGAATAGCTGAGAGGCCTGTGTGTTTCTGCAGGTAGTATCCTATGGGTCACTTGAATAAGGATGTGGTTGGTGTCTAAGTATGTGCTCTTCTCATTGCAGGTCTGAAGAAGAAAGTTCTCGCAGCATCAGGTATGTGTTTCATCTACCTTTTCTGTTTTTCTATCTCTGGAGTGGCCCTCAGAAACCATGTGCTTTAATTTCTTCCCTATGGGTCCCCCCTACACCCCTGACAACTGTCCAGCCCTGGCCTGCTGCCCAGGGGCTCTGGCAGCACAGACTAAGAGCACACAGACCTGCATTTATTGTGTGTTTTTCCTGGTTTAAATTAAGTTCTAGAGTATGTGCATTGGTATTTTTCTCTCCTTGTTAAGGCTACTAGTTTCCTCCTGTGCTGAAGCTGTGACTAGTTTAGGACCAGAAGTTTCTGCACTGTCACTGTTGGGGCTGGGCTGGGCCCAATGTTTAGGATGTTTGGTTTGGTACAGACTCTTACCACTTGACTATCACATTGGTACATCTCCATGGGGCAGGGAATGCAGGGAGCTTTCTGTTCCTTCCCACCCTACCTAATAAACATGGTGTACTGTCTGCAGTGGGAACAGTGACTGGGTTAAAGGGAAAGGCAGGGCTGAGTAGGAGCTCTGTATCTCAGTGCCTCTGCTTCCATCAGCTCTCAGCTCAGTAGTCAGGGAAGCAAAAGGGTCATAGAGACCATCATGATAGGGAGGAGAGGCTACAAGGCAACTTAAGAGCCTATGAGCTCTGAACCCTTTGGACAGCTGATGGACTTCTAGGTCTCCTGGTGTTGGCTAAGATGTCTGGTGTGTGGTTCTAGGTCCAGCTTGGTGGAACTGGGGTGTCAGTGTTGAAGGGACCCTGAAGATGAGACATGGAGGACAGAGTGACTGTCTCCTGAGTAGATGGGCAGCAGCTAGGGAGAGAATCTATGTGAAATGAAATGACTGTTTCTAGAGGCCCTGAACAATCATCCATCAGGGAGCAGAGACACACCAAGAAGGACCAAAGGGAGAGTCCTAAAAGGGCTGTGTGTAGTGATGAGGGGATTAGCTTGGGACAGACCAGACAGTATCCAGGCTGTTAACAGCAGGAGTTGATATCAAAGAGGGGAGACATCCTGGGTGGTAGAGACTGGGTGGAGATGGAAGGAAGGATCAGATGGGTGACTAGAACAACTCGATGCAACAGTCAGTGAAGGAGCTGAAGTGGCCCTACTGTGTGAGGAATAAGGAAGCTTTTGTACTGGAGAAAGGAAAGCTCAGAAGGAGCAAGTAGTTAAATGATGGCAGGGGGAGTGAGCCTGTGTATCTGCAGTTCCCTTTCCACAAGAAAAGACAGATGTGAGACAATAAAGGAGATGGAAAGAAATAAAGACACCAGTAAGATGACCTCTTGGCAGCTAGGAGCAGGGGCCTCCTTGGCATGTACCTAGTGATTGTCTTGCATGAACAGTATTCTATACTATTCATTCAAACAGCTAAAAATAAAGTGGTCTAAAGAGGAAGGAATTTTTGACTATGGGGTTGGGACTGATTGATGTCTGGGTTGTGGGCGTCTCCCTCCCATGGACTGTGAGCAGGCTGTATACTATCTGCTCAGATGCCTGTCACTTAAGGCAGATGCAGCGGATGCCAAGAGCTAACTGTCTTTGTTCAGAGTGAAGGTCACATACCCATAGCCAGGACACCTCACTCAGTCTGGAGCCCTACTCAGGAGGGGGTACTCTTCCTGAATTCCCATGACGCAAGCTGCTGCCTTCTGGCAGATTCTCTAAGCCTCTTTAGCAGAGAGAGCTGTTTTGGGCATGAGCGTGTTTGGGAATTCATGTGCACCACTTTTCCCCAGGCAAAAACGTTGCAAGATCAGATGTATTCATTTTCTACAAATGAAATGACTCATTTTTTTTTCTGAACAATTTTGCAAACGCAGGACTTCGGTCATTGTTCCTGGGACCATGTGTCTACTTTTGATTCCATTTAGAGAGAGCTCTGGAGGCCCTGAATTTGAATCCTCTAATGATGTTTTACTGGAGGGAGGGCAGCTTGGGAGAAGAGAGGGTTGTAGAATTTGGATTCTAGAGGAATGGAGAGATGCAGGCAGCCAGGAAAGAGGGCCGCCAAGGCTGTTTAAAATGCAAACATTTTGCACAGGCCAACCTTGCACCTTTTCTTTTACTGGCTGCTCGTCAAACTTTTGAAATGAACTTTGCTGTCTGTGCTCAGGAAGAGGACTAAATAATATTCAATGAGGGATGTGCCTCATCTGCACAGCCTACCTAACATATTGTACAGCCCACCCCACCCTTCAGACATCTGTGATTGCTCTGTTCCTTCAGCTCAAGGAAGTTGAGGGCAATGAATGCCACATAGCTCATCTCAGATATTACAGTCTTCTAGTGCAGAACCTACATGTCTCACTACAAATCCTTTGCATGGTACGGGGGCCCATTGTGCTTGCGGAAAATTTAGACTCTAAGGGTCCGGTGCCTAATGGGACCCAGAAGTTTGTATTAACAAACCCCTGTAAGATAGAGCCTCTTGAGGGAATGGCTGCATCACTCCATCACAGGCATTGTCCAAGGTTGAACATGTGCCTGCTTCTTAAGTATGTGTGGAAAATTTGCTGCTGATGGTTAGGAAAGTACTGAATAAGGAGGTTCTAAGCAGCTCGTTCCTCTAGTTTGGGCCTCTGAACTGTGACATGTTTTCTAAAGGAGGCATCAAACAACTGAGGGTTGGGAAGAGGGGCTGGAGGACTACTCACCTGGGGAGTGAGTGGGCTTTTCTTGGAGAAGCTGAGGTTTGTGTTAGTGAAAACAATTGGACTTTTGGTGAGCACGTCCCTTGCTCCATCCAAGATAGCCTGTTAGATTATCTGGGCCCCTTTCTTCATCTCTAAACCCCAGATGAGAATATATTCTTCATTTCCCTCATGAGGCCAACATGGGAACTGACAGATGTGGTAGGAGACTTTGCCATGACGGGTACATAGAGCCATGCTTTTGGCTTTGGAGACCAGAGAGAAACAAGCTGCGGATTTTTCTGTAGCCTTGCCTATAGTAACCAAATGAAGACTGAGCCAGTGGCCTTGAGATGAATGTTAGTCAGTTTCCATGCAGTGACAAATACCTGAGAAACCTACTTTAAGGGTAGGAAAGATTTAGTTTGGTTTGTGGTTTCAGAGGCTATAATCCATGGTACATGATCTCATTGTTTTGGGCCTCTGACAAAACAGAACATCCTTTCTGATCTTTAATGTTAGGTAGTATAGAGAGGGAAACATAGCAGTCAGGGACATACTGGAGTAACATACTTCCTCCAGCTGGGTCCCACCTCCTAAAGTTCCTCCACCTCTCAATAGCCTGTTAACTTACGAATTTATAAATGGATTAATCCATCGATGACGTCACAGCACTTATGATCCAATCACCTTCTGTCTTAGTTAGGGTTTCTATTGCTGTGATGACACCAAGACCAAAGATGAGTCGGGGAGGAAATGGCTTATTTGGCTTATACTTCCACATCATAGTTTATCACTGAAGGAAGTCAAGACAGGAACTCAAACAGGACAGGAACCTGGAAGCAGGAGCTGCTGCAGACTATGGAGGAGTGCTGCTTGCTGGCATGCTCCCCATAGCTTGCTCATCCTGCTTTCTTATAGAAGCCAGGATCACCAGCCCAGAGTGACACAACCCACAATGTGCTGCCCCCCTCATCAATCAGTAATTAAGAAGTGCCTTACAGTTTTGCCTACAGCCCAGTTTTATGGAAGTATTTTTTTTTACATTGAGATTTCCTCCTCTCAGATGACTTTAACATAAAACTTTAAACTGACATAAAACTATCCCTTACATCTTCCAAAGATTCCATCTCAGAACCCTGACTGTTATGTTGGGACCAAACCTGTATCATATAAGCGTTCAGGATACATTTCAGACAGAAACTGTCACATAATGTGCACAGACATGGCTTAGCATTATGGAATCAGTACAGGCACTGGGGTCAGATGATTCTGAATTTGTATCTGTTCTTCCCTAAACTTCTTTGTCAACTTAGATCTGACACTGAATAAACTCAGAGTTCACACTAAATTAGACGTCTTTATTGAGCACATACTATGTTCATGCTTTATTCTCACTAAGGCCATGGAACCCAATGAATATAGTATACACGTGCTACATGAGGGCATGGGAGTAAGGATTTCATCCTCAAGGCCCATGGACCAACTGAGCCAAACAAACAAACAAACGGGGGTGGTGGGCAGGAGATAGTATGTGTCACATTCAGTGTCTGTTACTTCCTCCTTTTCCTTTCCCTACTAGTCTTTGCTGGCACAACTCTTTGAATATCTGAGCAGGGTTTGAGGGAACCCCTGTTGTCTTGAACAGAAAGTGCTAGAGTCACAGCTAAAGAGTTTCCATTTGTCTCTCCACTATGCATCCTACTCTCTTTCTGTAATTACAATGGAAGTTTCTGGGGATAGTCTTTATTCCACAGCTTGGCTTTTTACTTTCTGTTTCTAGATTCTCCCAGTACCACATCCTAAACAATTTTCTCAGGAAAGCCTTTCATTTCATTAATATTCCTTTCAGTTATATCTAGAGTACTAGTTAAGGCCAGAGCAATGTGGGTCCTCAACTGTGTTGTGTGACTTCTGGGAAGACATGAAAAAAACACCTATTCCCTCCAGACAGGGCACTGGTGACAGCCCAGCGAAATTTCCCTCCACATCAACATTCTAGTGAACCATTGAGTTTACTGTCTTTATCTACAGGGTGATGCTTGGACACCTTAATCACCCCAGCATGGATGACAGTTCATAAAAATGACATCCCTGGAGCTCCCTGTACAGTGTGCAGGTAGCTGCACTGAGTAGTTTTCAATCATTTATTTCTTGTTTATTTTTTAGGAGAACCTCATGAGTGGGACTCATGTGTTTTATAAGTTTCTGAGCTTTTCAAGTAAAAAAAATTCTGCATTTTCTGGGTCTCATCAGTTTCGTTGGCTTCTTTGAGTCTTATGAGCCCCCCCACCTCTCTCCAGAAGGTAGTGTTCCAACTAGTACAGAATAGCTATAGGAAAGCAACACTGATGTACAATGCAGTGTGTGTATGTGTTCTGCTGGCTTATTCCTTAACACAGGTAGAAAGACATTTCAGGAACCAGATTCAAGTTAAATTCAAATTAGGCAAGACGCCACCTATGTGTTTAGAATAGTCTGGTGCCTGTGTAGGAGATGGTCCAGAGAGACTGGTGGGATGGGAAGCCTCCTGATGACTCAGTGGGGATTTGACTGAGTTATTCAGTCTGCCTGTCTCTAAAGCCTCGTGGCTCTCATTTGTAGTTTCACTAAGAACCTACTTAGAGGTGGTGACTCTGTTGGTGACCCAGGATCAGAGTTTGAACACAAGAGGACTCTGGGACCATATGTGTGAGGGCATATGGGCTGCAGCAGAAGGGCTCCACTTCCCTGAGCCTCAGTTTCTCCCGCTGCACACAGAAACAAGAATGTCCCATTCTCAGAGTGTCTTTGATCTTTCCATTCGCTCTCTGGTCATCACACTTTGGCTTTCTAACCTTCCTGCTCTGAGTTCATGGATGCCCAGGACCTCTGTCCTTGTCATTCCCTTTGCCTAGGACATTTTCTCGAGATCCTACCCTGGCTGGTAGGGTCTGTGGTGTTTCTACTTAATCAGTTCCCTATGTGTGAGGACTTCTGCCATTCCCTCCTTGTTTTCTATGTCTTTGCACCATTTTTCCTACAGGATGCTCTTCTGTTCTGTTCAGCTTATTTTTATGGTGAAACATTCTATTCCTGTCCCTTTCATCTTAGGTGTGTTAGCTTGTTCATATGTTTGTTTTGTGGTTCCCACAAGGGTGCACTTACCATGTAGTGGTCACCACTCTGCACTATTGTTTCTATAACGTGGAACAGTGTTCCTGGACATCTCCATCCTGCCCTCTCACTTAATGTCACAGAGTTACAGGCGTTTGCACTGGGCCTCCAACATCAGCTTTACACTTGTTTTCTTTTTCTATATTAAAACTTGAATCATGTAGAAAACAAAATAAAACAAAACAAACACTACTGTTCACCTTTGCCAGTGGCCTTTAAGTCTTTAAGCTCTTAATTGCTGTCAAATGTCCTTCACTTCAACCTAAAGACTCTTTTCATGCAAAGGACAACCGGAGGAGAATAATGATGCCAACACTTACTTATCTGGTGCTGAGGTTGGGATGATTGTGTTCCTCAAAATCTCCACTGAGACCTCAGCTCTAAGGGAAGTGTCCTAAATGGAATGTGTTACCTTTGGAGAGAGGTCTTGAGTTCAGTCCTTCAGCTACATGAGGAAACAATGCCCCACTAGAGAGAGAAAATAAACCTTCCTCATGCACTGAGTTCCTGAGTGCCTTGGTCTTGGGCTTCTAAAATAGTGAGAAGTAAATTTCTGTTGATTACAAATTACTCAGTCTAGGACATTTTATCACAGCAGCACAGAGGAAATAGGGTATGTGGAAATGCTCCATCTCTCAGTTCTATTGGAAGGACAATATCTCTGGCAGTATGATTCTTCACTGTTTGTTTTGGCTTTCATCATCATGGAAATATCAACCCAATGCCTTCTGTAACAAGGTTTCTGGTAGGAAATCTGATAAGGACCTTCTGGAGGAATTCAGGGAAATCTCCTCTTCTAGCCCCTTAGATGTTAGTAATGTGCCCTGTGGTGTCTTAGGAGATGACAATTGTGATAGTAGCTCAAAGTTAGTGAGATACTACCATCCTTCTGACACTAGTCAGGCTTGTATGATGAAAAGGGATTGGATACTGTTCCTGTAGGGTGATGAAGTCATAGCTTCTCAGCCTCAAAATTGAAAAGGATGTTAGAACAGCCTATTGACTTGAATCTCTAAACAAGTGACTATCAGTCTCAATGATCCATTGATGTGAAAGCTCTCATGGTCTATCATCAATCAATTAATCAATCAATCAACCAATCAATCAATCATCACTTGGACTCCCCTTGAGGCCAAAAGGGGAGATGACTACTGTTGCATATACCAAGCTATGATTGGTCTGTTTCCTGCTTTGCCATCAGAAAGAGCCAACGGGGGGATTACAAACACCATGTCTGTAAGAGCTAGGCCAGGCTGAATTTCAGTCAGTGGGACTTGTGGCTCCTTTACTTCTTTGCTGGATTGAAACTTTGAGTTTTATTTTTTTCTTTCGGCTTTTAATTTGTTTATTTTTTTTCTTTTTATTTGTTACTTAGTTAGCCTCAGTAGCATGGTCAGTGACAATGTAGTCAGTATTGATGAAGCACCAGAGAGACCACACCAGCTTACGGACTGCTCACCTACAGGAGGAGGAGGCTGCTGGAGGGTCTACAGACACACCGTGGATGTATATATACTGTAGATCTGAAGTCCAACAACACCACAGATTCTGGAGGCAATGCCAAGGCTAGTGATTTTGGCCTGAGCACTAAGTGTATAGCAAGGTGTATAGCTATAAAAAGTATATAAAAAGTGTATAAAATATATAAAAAGCTATAAAAAGTGTATATAAAGGTATATAGCAAAGTGTATAGCTGTTCTAGTCCTGAGGAACATATCTATGAGTCCTTCATTTTCTTCATTGTTATAGAGTTTAAAAGGGACCAGAAAGTCCTCAGTAGAGAGTGTAACACTACTGGTCACCTTTCTGTACCATCTGGTCTTCACCTTAGGCCCCAGACAGGGGTCCAACACTGTCACAGCACATCATAGACATTAGGTTTAGGCATTTTTACTCAGTCAATCTAGCAAGATACTTTCCAGTAACCCATAACCCATAATCATGGTCATAGTGACTGATGTGGTTATGACCCTTGGAAGATCCAGGAACTTCTACAAAACAGGAAATTGGATGAAGCAATGACCACATACCTTATGTTCCAGCATGGCACACAGGGAGTAACTAGTCAGTTGGGGAGGTGAAGGGAGATGAGGAGGCTGGAAGGGGGTGACAAGGAGGACTGCCACTTGTGATTTAAGAATTTGCCACTGCCTTCTGGCCTGAAAGTGACACCTTGGACGAGGGAACAAAGTGGTTTCAGTAAGAGAGGCAGACAACAGAGGAAGCCACAGAACCAAGATGGCAGGTGGTCAGCTATGTTTCTGTATTTTAACTGCATGTTCTTTAGGGTCATTTTTGATTGGCAGTCATTTGAATGATTTATGGGGTATACATGTTGTATAGCTATAGCTACATACTGTGGGATGGTTTTCATGCATCGTGTCTATCACCTCAGAAAGAAATCCAGCCTTGTCTCACTTATGCTGAGCCTAAGGAGGCTGAACCAGAAGTGAACAGCAGAAGATGGTGGCCAGAGGCTCGGGAGGAGAAGACCTCGGGAGGGAAGGGGTAATGAGAGGGCACAGGGTTTTAGATAGGAGGAATCTGCTTGCAGAGCTGTGGCTCCGCAGGGTGACCACAGTTCAGAGCAATGTCCTGTGTGTTTCAACGTCACATGAGAAAGTCCCCCTGCATTTTAAGTGGTAAACTAGAGAATGCTGAGCTCCCAAGATCCTGACATCAGGCAGTGTTGGGAATCAGCATGCATAGACTCAAACAGCTGCAGGACCAGCCAGGCAGGAAGACCAGGCTTCTGTGTATCTGGCATGCCTGGGCCAGCGCTCTCCATCTAGTGCAGGAAAGAGGTATGCAGAGAGCAGGTTCCAGTCATGAGGGCATCAGCATGATGCCCAGCCTTTCAAAGCACCCCCAGGCCAAGAGCACAAGCTGACAGGTCCCTGAGATGAGGTCTGCTGGTGATTAGAAGTCATAGAACTGGAACACTTCCTCTTCTCTGTCCTCCGGATTGTAGGGATGGTGATGGTAGTCCTTGATGACGAATTTTGTTTCTGATATAATGAGGCTGGTGCTTCTGAAAGATGATTACAGTTATTCTAATCTTCAGGCCATACCTCACTTCAGCTGCTGGTCTTGCTGTGGTCAGTGGCTAGCATTGTAGTGCTGTTGCACTCCCAAAAGACTGAAAGGTGACTCTATAGTGACTTATAAAGGAAAGCAGGCCCTTCAGGAGCAGCTAGTCCAGTGCTGACTTAGGCAAGGGAATAAGGAGGACCTGAAGAGTGGAGAGGGTGTTGTGCTTTTCACTAAGAAGCCCGGAAAAGCAGTCATCCCTGAGAATCAGGAGACCCTTTAGAAAACAGGAAACCTGTTCAGATGCATAGAAAGCCTTATTGCAAGTCATGACTCCTTCTTCTAATACCAGAACTCAGAAGGGAGAGGCAACAGAGTCAGTTCAAGGCGGTTTGGAAAAAGGCCAGCTGTTTTTCCTTGATCTCCAAACTCCTGCTGTGATATTTCTTGGAGGGGTCTTGTTTGTTCTGCTGATTCCTATGTAGAGGGCATGAAAACAATGTGATTTGAGGCCATTCAAGTAATGTTGCAGTTAATACTTGGGACACAGTGGCTGTCACCATCTCTGAGGCAGGTCTTCTAGAAGGCTTGCATACACTGGTTTCTGAATATCCATGGGCTTCAGCAAAGTTACACCGAGTATATGAGTCTACAAGGCATGCAGGTGAGCCAGGGCCCATGGCATCCTCTCTACCTACACTGTGGACACTGGTCTGACTCCCTGCTAGCAGGATATGCAGGAGATATTATGTATGTCCAAATCGGACAGCATCTGTTGGGCCTGCCTGGTGAGGAAGAGTGATAGAGTGGTCTTACCTCAGTGAAGTCTCACTGTATCTAGAAAATACATGATTTTCTTTTTGATTTTACAAGGGCTTGCAGATATCAGTTTGTCTTGAATCTCAATGGATACTTTGGACTCTCCTCACAACATCATCTTGGGGGTGAGTATAGGCACTGAGGCCCGCCTGTACCTCTACATGTTCTCCTGTGGAGTAGAGTATCCCTGGCCCACATGTGCCTATTCTGAACTATCCTCTCATTCTTATATTTCTTTGACCAGAAGACCCGGGCCTGGTGTGGATTCCCATCAACCATGTGCCAGCATTATTTAGTGAGTGGTGTCTGCGGGCCTATGGTTTTTAGCTAATCAGAAACGGTGGATCATATATACAGTCCACTAGGCCGACAGACCATCACACAATGGGAGCTCTGGTACAGGGCAGTTAGAACTGGAAAAGGCCACCTGGTGATTCTTGTTAGCAGTCTCCATTTCTCCCTTAGACCACTGTGCTTGCCAGCCTTCTGTGGCTGTGACAAATGCCTGGGATGAGTGACGTAAAAGGAAAGATGTAATGTGTCTCTTAATTTCAAAGGTCTAAGTCCAAGATTTCCTGGTCCATTGCTTTGAGCCTGTGGCAGCATAGTACATCATGGTGGGAGTGTGTGATGGAGTTTGCCACTCAGCTCCTGGGAAGCAACGAGAGGGAAAAGAGAACTAGGGTTCAATGCCTGCTCAAGGGCAACTCTGTTATCTATGTTCTACTAGGCCCTGCCTTCTCCAGTGACCACCACTCTCAGTAGAACCTCAGGCTTACAACCCAGCTTTTAGTACATGGGTCACTGAAGAACACTTCAAATCCAAAGCATCCCAAGCTCCATCCTCCAGCTGGCTTGTAATTGGGAAAATGAGAGTCAAAGACCATCCTAGCTTGCCCTCCTCCTCTGAGCTAAGTTGTAGTGGAATAAAAAGAAAACTTGCCCTCTATTGGCAGTGAGTGTTACTTCTGGTCCTCCTAAGGAAAGAGACAGTTCCTCGTATTTCCTCTGCTGGTCTTGCTGCTGGAGAGAGGGGTGAGACTCAGATACAGCCATCTGGGAGGAGTGAAGGCAGCTTCTGATTGACAGGGCCATGAAGCAGAGGCACTTTCTGGGAGGACCTGTCTGCCCCTGTATAGACACTGAGGCAGTGCAGACTTCCATTTACTGTCTTCGTTCTTATCCTGGCTACGCCTGTAGACTTGTTGAGACTTCGCTTGTGTCCTTCCCTTGGTACTGGAGGCTACTCTATGGACTGTACTGCCTGCCATGCTCAGCTCTTGTTTTCTAGGGATGATGACAGTGGAGCCTGTATCCTTCACCCTTGTCCTGGCTCTTCCACAGAAGGCTCACAGATGAAACCCAGTGCCTCTAACACAGGGCATTCAATATCTCCTGGGGCAGTGGCTGCTTCCTCCTCCTACGCTGTACCCCAGGCTCCCCCAGAGATGGAGCTTGATGACACCTGCAGTTTCTAATTAAATAAATGGGGAGACAGGCTGCAATATTGTAGCATAACTAGATTATCACCAGAGAGAAGCCTCTGGAACTGCTATGCTCCCTGCTTAGCTGACAAGTTGAAACATTTAATTAGAAAAGTAACTGTGCTCTGTTCAGGGACAGAATCAGAGATTGTGCTCAGCCAGGCCACTCTAAGCTGCCTTCTGTGGACATGGTGTTCCTGACCTCTAAGCAATTCCATCTTCCCTTGAAAATTCTTGCTGACCCTTCACCCCAGCATGTAGGTGCATGGGAATGGGGATGGTAGCATAATGTACTGGGGGAAATCTTTAATCTCAGCGGTATAGGACTGTATTGTGCTAAGAACAATGGGTGACAGTATGTAGTTCATTGAATCCTTGTCTGTTTATTCCCTAGTGTTTCCAAGAGGCTTAACAGTATGGTGTATGGTTGGAGGAGTGTAGGTGTGGCACAGGGAAGGGAGTCCAGAGAACAGTTTTCTACTCAGCTCCAGGAAGGGACGTGCATCCTCATAGGACCTCACAAAGTACCAGAGTCTATAGCAGGGTGCAAGGGAATGGGAGGCCTTGAGCAAGAGCTGTTGCAGTGCCCTGAAGGTAGGAATAGTGATGGGGAGCCAACTGGTGACAGGCTATTTTGAGTGACTTCTTTAAGGTCTGTAGTATAGGCTGGTTTTGGAGGATGGGACAAGAGAAACTGGCCATGATGTGGCAAAGAGGTGGGGGCAACTAAATAGATCAGTTTATATTTAGAAATTGCATCCCCAAGAAGATTCCTCCTATGAGGGATGGGTAGGTGATAAGGGAGTCAGGAGGCCAAGGTCAGGGAATTCTCATCACCAGCTTGTTCACAATAAACAGTATCCAGCATGGACACAGGGTGGAAACAAAAAACAAATGTGAAGACATGCTTCCAATATCATCTCTTCAGAAGAACCTCCCTTGCCTATCCTATCAGCAGAGATAGGCTCCCATGCTCTCCACAGCACCTCCTACTCCCACTTCACATTCAATCTCATGCCCTTGTGCTTAGCACCTACCTATGGCTCTCATACCACCAGAGTAAGTCCTCTCCATTTTCCCGACATCATGTGGTCTGGGCCATCAGACATCCCCTGCATCTCTCTCAGTATCATCATGTTTGCTCTGGCCCATTCAGCCTTATCCTCATCCTCCCGTTCTTGGCGTTGTTTACTCTATGGCATTAGCCCCTGACCACATGCCCTTAGTTAATTAAACAGTTTATTTTCATGGTGGAAAATGGATGTGTAAAAAGTACTCAGCTTCTCAGGGTAGGCCTGAGATTAAACACCTTTTGCAGAGAGGAATGTCTGGGAAGGGAAGCTTATTGGCTAAGCCCTCTAAGCCTCTAGGTACCTCATTAGCATGCAGAACTCTGCTTTAGACCTATGTAGCCATGGGACATGTTTCTTTTATGTGAGAAGCATGGCACAAGTTCCAAGTCAGGAGTCTGGCAGGGAGCTGGGAGTCGCCTAAGCCTCAGGTGAGTGCCCACCGAGTCTCCAGGTCTCAACCTGCTCTACCTTACCAAACTTCCTGGCACGGTTTTACTCCCCACAGCAGTGAAACTGAAAGAATTACAAGGGTTAAGGGGTTTGGCCTTATTGGGAGTCACTAGAGGTGAACTTTTGAAGTTTAAAAAACCCCTACTACTCCTCTCTCTCTCTCTCTCTCTCTCTCTCTCTCTCTCTCTCTCTCTCTCTCTCTCTCTCCTTCAGAATGTAACTCTCAGTGACCTTTCCAACACCATGCCTGCATGTTACCATGTTCCCCACCATGATGATAATGAACTAAATCTCTGAAACTATAAGCAAGTCCCCAATTAAATGCTTTCCTTTATTAGAGTTTCCTTGGTCACGGTGTCTCTTCACAGCAATAGAACAGTGACTAAGACAGTAGGTGACTTTATATGACCACAACTGGCCAGCCTTTGCATGACTAAAACCTTCTATGTGTCTTCACAACACTGCTCGTCCATTCCTTCCCTCCCTCTCTTATTTTGATATCCAACTCTGACCCTGACTTTCTGCTATACCTTTATCTCCCTGACACTTTCTTGGGTATCCATGATCTTCTCTGAGTCACAGTGTGAAGAAAAGAGTCTCCTCTTTCAGCCACACCCAACTCCCCGATCTCCAAAGCGTGCATTCCCCACGCTGGTGCTCAGTGAGTCTGCTAATGGGGATTTTCTACTATCTTCTCCCATCTCTCGGCTCTAAGCTGCATATACACTTCAAATCAGTAACTCAAAGCCTTTCTGTGGCTTCTTTGTTCAGCTTTCCAAACAAGCTCATGAGATGCTAAGGCACACAGTAGACTCTCAGGCACAGAAGCTATCTCTCCAAAGTGTCTTCTCCCACAAGCAACATATATCCCTGAGAGCAGTATAGCATTACAAAGGAGAAAGGGGAATATTAAATATTAGGAAGGTCTGAATGTAAATGGCAACTTGGGTCATGAAAGACTATAAAGATAGTTGTTTTCTAGCTTTAATTCTGCTGTGGAATTTTGGGGGGTTGGTGGTGAATAAATGTATAAACTATATATTTGATAGTAAAGATGTAAAATCCAACAGGAAGCTGTACAGCTGCAGAATGGCTGTTTTACGTGTACAGTTCACTGAGCCGTAGCAACTTTAGATCGGGTTAATTTCCCTGTGTAATTTTTCTATCTGAAGGTTTTTTAAAATAATAAAGATGTAATAAATCTTTATAAAACAAAGCAAAACCAAAACAATTTCATCTGAACATGGTGGCTCAACCCTGCGGTCCTTGCACTCTATCAGTGAAAACAGATGGATCAGAAATTCAAGTCATTTTCAGCTATGTGGTGAGTTTGGGGCCAATCTGGGCCCTGTGCAGCTCTGTTTCAAATGAAGAAATGAGTGACTAAATGAAGAAAGAAAAAAAGAGAGAGAAAGAAAAGAAAGTCTGAAGGGATCGGACAGTGGGTAAAGTGTTTGCATTACAAGAAGAGTCTTACTTTGAGCTCCCACATTAAACACACACACACATGCACATGCACACACGAATCAAGCAAGCAAGCAAAGAAAGAAACAGACAAAACTCAGATTGTGGTGCATGTTTATAATCCCACCATGGAGTAGGCAGAGTCAGGAGGATCCTTGCAATTGCTGGCCTCAGAGCCTACCCTAGTCCATGAGCCCTAGGCCAGTGAAAGATCCTCTCAAAAGACACTATTGATAGGTCCTAAGGAACAATACCCAAGGTTATACTACGGTCTCCTTGTGCACTTTACACATGCATGTGTACACATACTTGTAAACAAGCAAACAAGAAGTGTAAGAACATTCTTAACTGATGTTTTTGTGGCTATAAAGGTACCTCAGGGACAGAAAGAATGAGAGGAAAGCAGTCAGAGACCTGACTAAAAAGGGAGACAGACAACTGGGACCAACTTTGGTGCCACCTTGCAACTTTGGAGTTCTAGTATCCTAAAGTCTTTGGGAGATATCCATCTGCACTTTCAGAACTAAAGAATTCTGGGACAGTGAGCAACATCTATCAAACTCTCCAGGTGCTGAGTCATGACTGAGTCTGCATTAAGAGTTGGTCTTGTCCTTTTCAGGTGTGTGTGTGTGTGTGTGTGTGTGTGTGTGTGTGTGTGTGTGTGGTATCTTGTACATTCTTCTGATGGATGGGGAAAAGAGCTTCTAGAACCCTCTGAACTCTGGAGCACCATCACCCTACTTCTGTTGAGCACCAGGTGGTCTTCAGCACTATGGACAGCAACCCCAACTCTGCCATTGTGCAGTTCACTCCAGTTCAGTCCCAGATAGGGCAGTATTGCCTCTGTGGCTCTGGTCTTCATGGCTGCACATAGACAGCGTCTGAGGGTGCCAGCCTTAAGATCTTTTCAGCTGCCTAATGCTGCCATGGTCATTAAAACAGCCCAATGGATCCCAAGCTCCATCTCTGATGGCAAACTTGGGTCTCTGAGAAGGAAGTGGTTGGAAGGAAGCTACATCAGGCACAGTGGAGAAAATGAGAAGGTCCCATGGATCCCTCATCATCTACACCCCTCTCTCAGCCCTCCTTACCTTCTTCCCCAGCCATCTTTCTCTGTCCCGGCTGAGGCAGACAGTGGATCTGTGAAAGAAGAGTCTTCTGGCTTACTAAAGTGGAGTGAGGGACCCCTCTGAGGTAGACCTGTTCGGGGATGGGAATGTATTCCCTCTCACTCTGTCATTCACGTTTACTCATTTAGCTGTTCAGCACCTAACTACCATTACATCCCCCATTTCTTTTTTTAAAACTTGTGTGTACATGTTCATGTATGTATCAGATAGCAACCTCAGGTCCTATCATCACAAACTATCACCTATGTTTGAGACAGGGGTCTCTCATTGGCCTTCAGGTCATTAATTAGGCCAGACTGGCTGACCAGCAAGCCTGGGGACCCACCTATCTCCATCTTCCTAATACTGTGATTCCAACCATCTACTTGCAACTCCCAGCTTTTTAAATGAATGTTCTTGGGGTGGAACTCTGGTCCTCATGCTTGTGCAGTACGCACTTTATTGGCTGAGCCATTTTCCCATTTCCCTCTTTTCTTTAGTGTATGATCCCTCTCTTTTAGCAGTAGGGATGTTTGCTAGGGGAATGCAGGGAACCCAAGAGCAAACAATGTAGAGTGGCTGGGTTCGCAGAATCCTAGAGATAATAGCAGGCATGGCACCTGAAGCCCAGCCTGCCTTGCTCTCTTGTCTCCCTGGGCCACATAGTTTCTCATGTTCTTTCTGTACACAACACCGTGTCCTCCTGTCTACATGTTCCTTGGCTCTTCTCCATGGCCATTGCCTGACCCTAGTCTAAAGTGCTGTCTTTTTTTGCCAGAAAAACTGAAAGCCTCGATTTGCTTGCCAGATCCACCCTGGCCACGTCCCATCCTTGTTCTTGACAGCGTCCAAAGACATTTGCACATGTTGGAAATGGGTGTATTGGCTTGTTTTCTATCACTGTGATAAAATACCTTGATCCAAAAGCAACTTGAGGAGAAAGGGGTTTATTTCAGTTTGCAGGTGACAATCACAGCCTGTCATGAATGGTAGGGCTAGAACTGAAACAGAGACCATAGAGAAATGCTGCTTACTGGCTTACTCAGCTAACTTTCTTATTTATCTAGGACCACCTGCCTAGGGATGGCACCATCTCCAGTGGGCTGCCCCTCATTAATCATCAATTAAGAAAATGCCCCCACAGACTTGCCTACAGGACAATCTGATAGAGGTAATTCCTCAGCCGAAGTTCCCTCTCCCCAGGTGATTCCCACTGTGTCAAACTGACAAAACAACTAACCAGTCCAACGGGTTTGGTGGCTTCCTGTGCTCCTAGGAGATGGTCATGGTAAGATATGACCTTGGCCCATGGATGTTCTGAAAAGTTTGTACGACCCTGCCCCTGTGGCCGTTATGCCTGGCAAAGGGTTGAGAATCTATGCTGGGGTTTGGAGGTATTAGAGACAACCTGTCCATTAGCCATCATGATATGCAGCCACTTGTTGCTCAGAGTAACCTGTCTGGCTGGATAAGACACACAACCTCTGAGTGCCAGTTTGCAACCCATCACTTGGGGCTCTCTGGCCTCTCAGCACTCACAAAGGCATCTTTTCTTCTGAGAACACTTTCCTGTGTGACTGTCTCATTGGGAAGTTCCCTTTCTGTTCAGCTCACACATTCCTCACCAGGAATATCTGAATGTTAGTGTGACACCCTCAGAGAGTAATGGTCCACCCTGGGCTCAAGGCATCCAGGGTTTACCCTCACTGCCATCACATGACCCAATAGAGTAGTCCCACAAAGCCAGTGGCCAGCAGTTGGTTAAGGTTTGAGGACACCTGCTCCTTCTTAGCTATATGCCAAGTCTCATGTTGAGGAGCTAGACATAAGGAAAGTGTCAGATACAAATCTGCTCTGCAGACTTGCCTCTGGTCATGGAAACAGAGAAGCAGGCTTCGACCTTCAATTCCACAGCTGCCATTTTAGCTGAGGGAAGGCAAGAGGTGCTGCCTGGACCAGGAATGTTAGGGTGGCCTTTAAAGAAAACTTGGAGTCTTCCAGAAGAGGAGTTCATGGGATGGGTAGTAGGGTGAGAAAGGATTCAGGTATATGATTCATATCTCCAAGGCTTGCAAAAGGTGAGTGTTAGAACCAAGGGAACCTCTATATCCTGACTCTGACAACCTAAGCTCGCTCATGTTACCATCTAAGTGAGGTGTCCTTTTCTTCCTTTTGGGAAGTGCTTATTCCACCCTTTTGATTTCTTATGTGTCTGAGGGGCTCTTTATGTAGACTGACTATTACTCCTTCATGGCCTCCCTATTCCTGAACTCTGCTTACTTACACTTTGTCTATTTGTTTGTTTGTTTACTCTGTGTGTATGCCTAGATGCATGTGCCTCAGGATGCTCGCGGAAGTCAGAGGATAACTTGTGGAAGTGGAGTCTCCCTTTCTATCTTTATGTGGATTGTGGAAATTAAACTCAGGTCTTTAGTCTTAATAGCAAGCGCCTTTACTACCTGAACCATCTTGCTGGCCCTGCTTTGGTGAATATAGAATTTTATTTTAGCTTATCTGCAGTTAGACTTATTGATTGATTTCTGCTAGGTAAGGATATATTCCTCACTGAGAAGCTATGCCAGCCTAAACTACGCTTCCCCCACACTTGCTTCTTCACATTTCCTGTCTTTACTTTTTACCTTAATCTGTCTGAAATTGGGTTGAGTATGGAATGAGGCCAGAATATGCCTTAATTGTTCCGTGTGGCCACACCGGTGTCCCAGATGCACTTGCAGCATGGGCCTTTTTTCTTCAGCCACATATCAGGACATCTCAAATTACAGATCCCAGGACCTTTGATATTTTATGACTTACAAAGCACTTTCTGTATCTCCTTCCCATCTCTGTGTTTTCTGGCCTATGTGAATCCTGTGGTAGGCTAGTGTGATTTTTCTTAAGCATTTATGTGAAGACAGAGTGCAGGAGTGGTGGGGTCTGAGCTGATAGCTGTACTGGTCCAGCTTGATCCATACATGGAGACTAAGGAAGCACTTAGGGCGGGTCTGAGCCTCTGCTGTGTCCACACACTCAGTGCAGAGGCCATGCACATTTGGACTGATTCAGTTACTCAGTTGTTTTCTGTTTCCTTAACTCCCATATCTCTGCTCATATTGGCTTATTTCTCCTAAGATCCTGAGTGTTGGTTTGTGGAGCTTCTTCCTCTGTCTCCTGTCTCCTCTCTACACATGATAGTCTTTTTCTCCTTCCTCAGCCTCCTTGATTACTAGCAAAATGAGGGACTCCGGGACAGAATCTTGACACCCTGAAGCCTAGAGCAAAGGAAGGTCTGTTCATGCCAATCCCCAGTGTTGAGGCAGAGCTTAGGACTCTATTGACATACTCCCCGGGCCATCATCTCCCGCAGTCCTGCACTAAGCTTTTCCCTGGTGTGAACAGTATTCTAGGCTGAGGATGCTGTGTATACAAAGGCCCTGAGGTAGAGTGGGAATTTGTAGGTTTTAAGTCGCTGCAGCTGAAATGCAGCAAGTAGCTATAACACAGCTGAGAGAGAGGCAAACAGCAAAATGTGTATGTGTTGGGTAAAATTAGATGTCAGCATGCGCCACAGGAAGCTCCTGGAGGGACGGTGGAGTCTTCAGGCTCAAGAGTCACCTTCTATGGGCCTGGGGTTTGGTAAGCCAGACTTGCTCCACAAACCTTCCCTGTTAGCCAGGCCCCAGTGCAGTCCAGGATGGACTGTGACATCTCCCCTGAGCCAGAAATTTAAAGTGTTTGCAGTTTGTAGCTGTCCGTTGTATTTAGAGACTGAAGCATCTCAAAGTCATAAATTACCTTGAACTAGTTTGCCAGCTCCACGTGACAGGGTAGCAGTTCTTCTAAGGCAACCACTTACATAACTGGCTGTATGCAGCCCAGTCCTTTCAGCAAAGCTGGGCAGAGATGGGCCTGGCAAGGGCATTGGCCACACAGCACCTGAGGGGCTGACACGAGAAGATGCTGCAAGTTCCCTCACTCCTTGTCAGCCAAACTGATGTTGCCATGGAAACCTACTCCCTGCAAAGATGTTTTGTGAATTAACTAGGCTGATACTCCTCCTTGTGTGGTATGAAGAGGCAGAATGTGTCTGGTCCAGGGCCTGGATGGCATCCCTTCTGAGGCATCACTCTGCATCCATTTGTACCCTCCCAATGATCCATTTCCACCCAAGACTCCCAAAGTGATAGGAGTTAACCTCCTGATGACTCAGCTGTAGGGACATTATTAGAATCTGGGCATCTGAGACAGCCTGAGCAGAGTGGAAGACAGTTCTGGGGGTCCTGACCAGCTAGAACCAATATGCTCCTTCGGCCTTTCTTCCACTGCCATAGTCCCTTACATCAGCCGCTGTGAACAAGGTTAGCATTACTTCTGCACTTCAAGCCCACCAAGACCATGACAATGCTGACATCACATGTCAATACCAAATCTGGCAAGAGGGTTGCATCTCAGTTTCCTGTCTCTCAACAGAACTCTTGCTTGTTGTCTGCTGATACATAAATGTGACTTGTTATTCTTGGGATGGCAGGGGAGGGTGGGAGGAGGTAAGGCAAAACCAGACTCTGCTTGTAACATAGGGTCAAGTTGGAATCTCCAGAGTTCTTTTTGATTTCCTGGAAAAACAAAACCCATGTGGTGTTCAAAGCCAGGCTTTAGATCAAATGGGACACATGGAACCTCCATAAAAGGGCAAAATTATGAAGCAAGTTCTCAAGGCACTAGCAGTCACTAAGTCACTTAGGCAGTAAAGGTCAGTAGCCCCTAACAGATAGGGAGCAGACACAGTGACCTCTGTTTTGCCATGCAGCTATCCTGGAGAGCTGGAGAACAGGGATCAGAGTCTGGGAAGTATAAGGCTGGAAGAATCAGTCTGATCTAAGAACCAGAGAGAGAGAGAGAGAGAGAGAGAGAGAGAGAGAGAGAGAGAGAGAGAGAGAGAGAGACCACTAGAGCCCTAAAGCTGAAGAATCTTCTTGATTAACTATCCCAAAGATTTCAGATTACTTGGTACTCACAGACAGACAGACAAAGTGCCAACCTGGAAAAATTATCAGGATCCACAGAACATTAGCGGAAATATTCTGGAAATCTTTCCTGGTGGCAGGAAATGCTGTGCCTTCAAGTAAGCAAAGCTCAGTTCCAGCTAGGAATCTTGATGATAGGATGCTACAGCTGTGTCTGTTTCTACATACCTCACTGTGACAAAGCTCAAGATGTAGCCCAGTACAGAAATACACAGGCAGGTAAAAATGCATGATATCTGTGATCATGGAGCTTTCAGGCACAAAAAGTAGCAAGATAACAAGACCCATATAAAGAGACAGTCAGGACTGACCCCAAATGTGTACTGCTGCTATAGTTGTTGAAATGTAGGAAGTGCTTCTTTCTGTACAGAAATCAACATCTAGAGATTAAAAATACAATGATATTATTTTAAAACTCAGGTAATCTTTAATAATACAGATGGTTGGTGGGATGACTCAGGAGGCAAAAGTGCTTGCCACAGAAGCCTGGTGACCTGAGCTCAGTCCCTAGAACTTCCTATGGAAGGAGAGAACTATCCTATGGAAGATGTTGTCACATGACCTCCTTATTCATGCCACAGCATGAGTGTACACACACATGCATGCATGCACACATACAAACATATACACACATGCATACACCCACACAATAAGAAAAATTAATACATTAAAAGAGAAAATTAAAACAAAACAACCCAATGAGACAGAAAAGTGGGAAGATTTAAACCTTAATCCATTCCAGTAATCCCATTAAATATAAATTGTCTAAGTACTCTAATTTTAAAGTAATGAATTTTAGAATTTTTTTAAAAGACAGGGTTCTAGATTATGCAGCTTTACTTGTCCCAGAATGCTTGTAGACTAGGATAGTCTTGATTTTCAGCAATCCTCTTGCCTCTGCCTCCCCAGGCTGCAATTATAAGCTTATGCCACCAGACTAGACCAGAATTGGTTTTGTTTTGTTTTATTTTTAAAAGAAAAAAGTAAAACAAAACAAGAGCTATATACTGATAAGAGCCAGTGTTTAAGTATGAAAAAATACAAACAGGTTAAAAATAGAAGATTGGAAAATGTGTCATATTAACACTGATCAAGAGCCAGGCAGTGGTGGTGCACGCCTTTAATCCCAGCACTTGGGAGGCAGAGGCAGAGGCAGGCAGATTTCTGAGTTTGAGGCCAGCCTGGTCTACAGAGTGAATTCCAGGACAGCCAGAGCTACACAGAGAAACCCTGTCTTGAAAAACAAACAAACAAACAAACAAACAAAAAACAAAAAACAACAACAAAAAACCCCAAAAACTTCAAAAAAAAAACAAAAACAAAAACAAAAATACAAAACAAAAACACTGATCAAGAGGAAGTGGAATGGTCATCAGAGATGCTCAGATATGTAGGATATGATTAGAGATGAAGTCAGCTCATGATCATTAAGGAATCAATTCATGCCAAAAAAAAAAAAAAAAAGTGGCAGTTCTGAAATTTTAACAAGTGTTAAAAATACAGGAGGGAAGCTGGTAGGAAGGCAAAGCTATAGTTTGAGACTTCAGTTTCTGCTTTTCAGTATTTGCTAGAGCAAATATAGAAAATAGAAATCAGTAAGTAAGACTCACACAATACCACCAACCTGCTTGATGCAACTGACACACCACCTATAATAGTGGACACATGTACCAAGGGGATGGCTAGTACAGCCCACTTGACTGGATCTAGAATCACCACATAAACAAGCATCGGGCTGTATCTGTGAAGGATTATCTCGACTGAATTAATTAAGATGGGAAGATTTAACATAAATGTGGGTGGCATCACCCTGTGAGCTTGAGTCCAGGGCTGAATAAAAAGGAGAAAGTGAGCCGAGTCCCCATGGTCATCCCTCTCTGCTTCCTGACTGCAGATTGTGTGAACAGCTGCCTCATGCCCCTGCCACCATGTATGATGGACTGTCCCCTCAAACTGTGAGCCAAAATTAATCCTTCCTTGAATTGCTTTGTTAGGTATTTGATCATAGGAAAACAGCAAAGGTTACCAGACACTGTGTAATGAAATAAAACTCAATGCATTGAAAAGGACTAATCATACAGAGTATGATTACATTGTGGCTCCAGCCACAGTGTAGGAAAAGTAAAAATCAATAACACATATAATACTTGGAAGTTTGGGATTTTGACAACGTATTTTAAATTATCTATAGATCAAAGCAGGAACTAAAAGAAAAGAACTTTGAGCTAAATGATAATACAAAGTATAGCAAACGTGGTAGGATTCTGAGCTCAGTGTTAGAGGCTTACTTAGCACGTACAGAGGCCTTCGGTTCCATTCCCCACATTATAATAATAATAACTATATATGGCTATGTAGTTATATATATGGTTATGTGTAAAATTGACAGGCTTCCAATGAATCAGTGCACAGTGAGACATTTTAGAGCACTAAATGGCAATATTATAAAAGAAAAATGATGTCAAATCAATAAGCTTAATTTTCATCTTAAGAAATTGTTCTTTTAAAGAACACATTAAACTTAAAGAAATAGGAGAAAAAGATTAATGTCAGAGTGTAAATCAATGCAACTGAAAAATACAGACATTCAATAAAACTTAGCCTAATCCTTAATTTTTTCAAAAATTAAAATATGAATACATCATTTTTGCCTTTCCTTTTTCTTCTTCTAACCCCTTCCATGTACCCACCCATTTGCTGTCTCTCAAATTCATGATCTTTGGCTTCTTTTTTTTAAAAAAAAAGAACATACACACACACTCTACATATAGAAATACAATCCGTTCAATCAGTCTGTATAATGTTACTTGTATGTATGTAGGTGATTTCAAGGCTGAACGCTCAAGAATTGGATAACCAACTTGAGAACTCTTCCAAGAGACTATTTTCTCTCATCTCAGCATTCCTCAGTTGCCAGCAGTTGTTTGTCTAGGGTTGAAGCCCCATGAAGTTTCCCCTTCCATATTAATATGCCCGTTGGTGTATTTGTTTAGGCAGCCAGGTCGTTGGGACTTCATGAGTGTAGCTCCTCTGACATTTCTAGGAGTTGCGTTCTCAAAACAGACACCCTGTTCCTCTGGCTCTCTTGCTCTTTCTGCTCCCCCTGTCCAAGAGGTTTCTAGAGACATAAGTGCAGGAGTTCTGCTGTGGATGGATCAGTGGGGCTGGGAGCACACATACACACACTTGTTCTCTGCATTTTTATCAGTTGGTTTTCTGTAATAATCTCCATCTGTTGCAAAGAAAAATTTCTTTATTGAGGGGTGAGAGCTACGCTGTGGGTATATGGATAAATATTTAGATGATAGTTAGTAATTAAGCTGGGTTCATAAAGTAGCTGTTATAGGGTCTTCTCCAAGATCTATACCTTCACTAGCCTTGGGTAGTTGCTTAGGTTTCCAGTACCAGCTATGATTTCCCTTTTGTTGAGCAGGTCTTAAGTCCAATTAGAGGGCTATTGGTTACTGCCAAGAAGTAAGTGCCACTACTGCATACTTAGGGTTATTGTGTCATACTGACCATCACTGTGGTTCATAGGCATCATAGTTGAGTAGGCTTGTTGGTTGCTCCTCTCTTTTGGAAGCTTGCATGGCATCTTCTGGTATTATAAAAGCTAGGTAATTCTTAGGGAGAAAGCTTTTAGGTTAGATCCAGCTCAGATCCTCCAGGTTTTGTGTCTGAAGCACATAGTGTCTTCAGCACTAAGACTTACCTTGAACCTCTGAGAGGCAATAAGTCTAGTTCTTTAATATTAGTTGATATAAAAGTACTTTTGTCAGACTGATCCAGAAAAAAAGAGAGAAAAGATATTGATATCAATATCAGAGATCAGACCAATGTAACAGCAGAGTGTAGTGGAGCATTAAAGTCTAATAGTGGAGGATTCTAGACACATTTGTGCTTAAAAACTTAGAAGAAGGTGGGCATAATGGGGCACACCTTTAACCCCAGCATTCAGGAGGCAGAGGATCTCTGTTCAAGGCCAGTGTGCTCTACAGAGTAAGTTCCAGGCCAGCCAGGGCCAGCCAGTGAGATATTTTCTAAAAACAACTACAACAGAACCCTCTTGAAACAATAAGACCATATAATGAACACCTGCAGTCAACTTACAGCTGCTGTCACACTTGAAGGGGACAGACAGGAGTTTCTCCTGAAAACTGGGAACAAAGCAAATATGTCTTTCTCCACTGTGAGTCAGTAGATTACTGGAGATAAGTAAGGAAACCAAGAGAGACAGATTCAAAAGGAAGACGTAATCTGTGTCTATGTTTAGACAGCATGATTGTGTGCCCTAAAAAATTCCAAGGAATCTTCCAAAAATAACTCTGAGAACAAATAAATGGATTCAGTAACATTATATAATACATGATTATTGCACAAATCAATTACATTTTTATGTAACAATTAAAAATTTTAAAATTTGAGCATTGAGATGGCTCAGCAGGTAAACATACTTTTTTCAGAATCTCAGAGACCTGAGGTAAAACTCTAACCCTTGAAAAGATGGAAGGAAAGAGCTGACTCCACAAACTGTCCTTTGACCTCCGCATGTATAATGTGGCACATGTCTCTCCCCACCTCAGACACACACATTCATCATGTACTCTCATACTCATAAAATAATAAATGGGAAGGATTTAGCTCTTTGGAAACCAAAATTAAAAAGCATGTGAGTTTGGCCGTGATGCACACTAGAATCTGAGCACTCAGAAAGCTGAAGTAAAGAATTGCTTGAATTCAGATATTGGAGACCAGTCTGAGCACTTAGCCATAGCGATGCACTGTCTCAAACAACAACAACAAAATAAACGACACCATTTATAATTGCTTCTGAGGAAACAACATACTTACATACAAATCTATTGGGACATGCTTAGTTCACTGAAGGCATGTTCTGGATTTGAATGTGTGACAATGTAGATAAAAATAATGCAAAGGAGTTGGGGTTGGAGAGATGGCTCAGTGATAGAATAGTTGTTGCTTTTGCAGAGGACCCAGGATTGGTTCCCAATACCTACAGGGTGGGTCACGACTGTCTGTAACGCTGGTCCCAAGGGATCTAATGCCAGTGACATAGGCAGGCATACCATGCACATAGATGGAATGCAACATGGTGTGGGCATTGTTTTAGTTGTTTGCGATCTCAGAGGAAGCTTCTGGAGTCTAGGTTCCTCCTATAGCAAGTGCCAGCATGTGGTGAGCTAAAGTTCTCTGCCCCACAATTCTCAGAGGCAGGGCCTGTTTTGTGGAATCCACAGAAAATGAGTGGCTGTTCCGAGACACAGCTTCAGAGGCACAGGTGGGATTTGAAGGAGGCTCTGCTCCAAGTCTTCCCTCTGGGCTGTCAGGCTCCACTGACTGCCTTTGAGTGGCTGTCCCCACACTTTAAGATTCCACCCAAGTCTCAGCTTGTCATCACACCTCCCAGACATTGCAGAGAATGAATGTGGGGCTGTGAGTGACAGGGCGTACCAAAGTTCCCTCGTGTGTGCGCCGAAGTCAGGGAAAGTCTCTGAGGATTACCTGGAGTGACAGGGAGTCGCTGCCACTGGGGTAGTGTATTCTAGAAAGCACCAGAGAGCAAGGGCTTCTGTGGCATTTTTGAGGAGGACATTTGAGTGGATACTATGTGGAGGATTTGGTGAATTAAGAGGACAGAACAAGGCTAGAGTGAAACCAGGCTAGAAATCGGTGCTGTGTGCAGGAAGGAGCAATGAACAGCCAGTAGTGCCATCTGAATTCCTTGCTAGGACCCCTCTGGTTTCTGTGTTGCTTAGGTAAGGAGGCAAGGAGACCTTTTGGAGGCATCTGTGAAGCTCTGACCAAATACAAGGTAGCTGGTGAAGGATACGTTGTGTGGCGGTGAGGACGGCATGTGAACTTGGAGGACTGTGGTACAGTGTTGTGGAAAAACCATGCTTGAGAGGAGCATAGGCTCAAAAGGGTGGGGAGCCAGTGTTCCCGCTGGAGACCTGCCTGGAGTTAGCTGCCCTACAGTATAATGGATAGGCAGTACCTTCACTCTACAGAAAAGCTTCTATTTCCCCAGGTGTCGAAAAGGATAGGTCAGAGCCTATTGAAATTTGCAGATCATTTTATCAGAGCAGAGCCTCAGAAACCCATCAGATATATTCACTCTTCCAGAAGGAAAAACTAAGGCTCTGGGGCAAGATGGGGCAAAACTTCCCATGGCCAACATACTGTCTGAATAGGAGGAGTCTGATACTGCCCGACTTGGTGTGGGCCTCAGTAAGCCCTAGGAGGTTAGACCTGAATCAGTTCCTATGTCCTAATACAGACAGGTGACCTGGTTTGTGACTTGGCTCCTATGCTTTGCAGTCATGGCTGTGACCCAGCCATAAGAACCATCTAGCTCACAGTTTCATTTAGCGAGCCTTGTCCTATATGGACAAAGCAACTGCTAGATAGGGGACCACACTGAACCTGCAGTTCCCACAGCCAGGTAAGGCCTGACTGGCAGTGTTCCTTGGACTGCAGTGTTCTCAGAGCTGCAACCCTCAATGCAGAAACAAATGGGAATATATGTTCCAGTATAACTTGCTTACAGAAGCAAGCAAGAGGCCACAGTGGTTTGTTATTGTGGTTGTGGTTGTTTTATCTCTGATCTGCACACACCGATTCCTGGTGACCTGAGTCTAGTGAAGGCTGACTGGAGGCTACTGAACACTCAACTGGGTTTGAGCCCTTGCTTTACTCCTCACAGTTTACCTTCCTCATCTCTCTGGGCCCGAGTCAGGGATCTGCGATGATGTTCAGCCCTGTGACTGAGAAAGGCTAACCAGGAGATTTGTACATCCCTACAGGCTGAGCTAGGCTGAGCTAGTCACTTCCGCCGGCTGTTGTGATTAGGCCTCCTAAAATCTCAGCAGTCACACGGTTTTGGATTTGGAAACTGAGGAGGCCCTAAGGTGGGCATTGGGTCAGGCTAGTCTTTCCTGATGGACCAGGCTGGGCTATGCAGCCATGAATGTCCCTTTCTGTATGAATCAGCATTCCTAGTCATACTGTTAATGCCCTTTATTAGGAGATGGAGGGTGCTGAAATAGACTTGAAATATTAGCATTGGGAGACAACCCCTCCCCTCCAGTGGACACTGTCTTCATTACCCTGTGACAGTGACCTTTGAAGGCCTCTCTTGGAATCAGCCTGGGCAGAGCCCTCTTGGCTGGGTTTTTATCTTAATCATTTGCTCAGCGGGTATATATTTGACATGTAATTGTCTTCCTAGGGGAAATTAATTTTCAAGGCTTTGAATAGTCTTTATTAAAATAAAGAGAACAGTCAATTCCTGCATTGCCCCCAGAGTGTGAGGGCACTTAGTGTACCTCTTGAGGGACATATGTACCATTCTGCTCTTGGGGTTGTACAGGGTTGCCAGTCTGTGTGCTTAGACCCATAAAAATATGATTTGAGTCCTGATACTTGGGACTAATGGTGAGCCTCAGGGTCCTAGAGCACAAAGTGAAGCCTGTTGCATGGGCCTGTACATACTTCAGTGCTTCCAGCTTTAAGGGCAGCAGCTGCTATCTGCAGGGCTCAGCCCCATCAGACCATTACACTGTTTCCTCTGTCTCACATCTAAATGTAGGCCCCATACAGGTTCAGGTTCTCCCTCCAACCTCCACACAGTGAGTTTACTGAACAGCCAGAGGGTACCTGATAAAACCTGGACAGTTTATCTCTCTCCACTGTTCAGTATCCTGCTGCCATTTCCTCCTCCCTGCATTTCCCTGCAGTAACCTCCGTGACCATAGTCCTTAGTCCCTTCCTTTCCTTGGTCTCAACTCTTCCTTGTTCCCTCTATTGCCCTAGGGCCTTTGCACTAATTGTGTCCTCTGTTTCCATATGGTTTCCTCACCTCCTGCAGGGTTTTGTTCACCTTTTTATCTCAAGGAGGCCTTCCCTGACCCACTTACCAGCATCTGTAACCTGGCCTCCTGCAGAGGACTGACTAGTGTTTACCTTGCAGATTTAGTCAGCCCTATAATGGAAACTGAGTTCTGTATAGACCTGAACCAGGGTATGAAGTGGGAACCTAAGGGTTCTTTGGAGAATCAATTGTGTTGGATGGTGTTTTGCTGGGACCAACACATGAAGGACTGAGCGTTTTCCTGAAGCAGACACAGGTGAAAGGATGTTCTGCTAAAGCAAGCAAGTGAAAGGACACGTGATGAAGGATTTTTCGCTAACAATATACAGGTACTGGTCTGCCTTACATGCATAGTTGAGCTCCATTTGTTGGGAACCTGTAGAAAGAAACACACCAAAAAACTGCTGCTAGTGTGCTGTGGCAACTTGGGCTGATTGGCAGAGTGATGTCAGCTGAGACAAGCCATACGGTGAGGCAAGACCCATGGAGGACATGGGATGTATGGAGGGTGTATAAAAAGGACTCAGTGGACAGTGACAGAGGCTGAGCTTGCCTTGCTTATAGAGCCAGCTGTGCAATGCTTATTGGTCTTGTGTCTTTGCTGATCTTTGCTTCGCTGAAAGAGGCACAGCAGAGAACACCTCCTGGCATTCCTGTGGCCCTGGTCCCTTCTGCTCTTTTGTGACGAGGCTGTGGCCTGGCTGTCTCTGCTAAGTAGTGTCACTGCTTCTGATTCTTGTTTGCTGTCCCAACTCTACCGAACTGAACTGCTGGTCTATCCATGAAATAAATGTTTGTGGGTGGATCAGGCTGCCACTGCTCACCTGTGAACTGAACTGCCAATTTCCAGACAACACAGACAGGAGTTGCTCCAAAGAACCATTTCTAAACAAGTCCACTTCCCCCTTTTCTTTTCCACTACCTCTGGTGGGTGGTGGGCTAAAAAGTAGTTTAAAGCATTTAAGAATCATCATTAAAAGTAGACTTTGAAAAAATTAAAGTTATAAGGGTAGATGCTGTGAACATTCAGCCTTCCATTGTCTCCTGAGCCTAGGAAAGGGGACAGCTCTACAGGGCTGCATGCCTGTTACACATCCAGCTTGTCACCTAATCTGTCCCCTTGCTGGTCAGAGGCATGTTCAGCAGGCCTGGCTCAATGTCCCTTTCTGGGCTGTGTTTGGCTGATCCAGCACCCAGAAGCACCTCCTTGCTGTAGCCTGGAAATGAAAGCTCCCTTCTCTTTGCCTTCTTCAGTACCTTGTAATCAGCCCTTCCCCCAAGTAGGGCTCCAGCCTATCATCTTCTTAAGACACATCTACTCTGCAGAAGCTAGCTGGAGCTACTGGCCAGTCTACCACACCACCCACTCATAGCTGGCCTCAGCGTGGTTGTGTTCTGCAGGCCTAAGACCTTGGCACATCTCAGAACACTTCAGTTTGTGGGTTCATAACTGCTTGAGGTTCCCAGGAAGGACTCTGTGGGAATCAAAGTCCATTCACTGTCCGTTCTCTTTTTTTTTCAGCCAGTGCTCACCAAGCCCTGGTTCTGTGTCCCGTGGTGTGTGATTATCCTAGTGGACTCAGCTCACACACTCTCACCCTAGCCTCACAGTGTGTATGTGGAACATGAATGACAATACCACCAGCTTCTTTACATGACACATGAGGGACCAAGAACCCACAAGGTTTTTAAGGACAGGGCATGGTTTTCTGTCTCAAGCTTCTATCCACACGGCTTCTGTGGTACCCACTTCCTCCAGTTGACTGTAATATATAGTACCTATAGTACCTGCATGTTAGGTATGTGTTCCAGCCATAAGGTTGCTAGAGCTGCAATAGGCAAACATATTCAGATGGGCCCACAGACAGAGGCACTAGACTTGGGTCTGCTAAAGGGTCCAAGATAGGTAGGTACAGTGTGAGAGGGGCTGCTGCCATGGACGTGTAATGATGCTAAAGGCAAGAACATGGTCATCCTTTTGTTATCTAGAGTTATAGGAAACTCGTGGAGCAGCAGGGAACTGGGGGATAAGCTGGAAGGAGATGAGATTTAAATATAACCTCTTTCTGCTTAAACTCCATTCTATCCAGTTTGCAGGTCTGTATTTAATTCACAATGCAATAAACTAAAGTACCTGAGAAAAGAAAATCAAGACTTAACTGGCCACTGAGTTCCACCAGCAAGCCCTGAGGAGGTGACCCATTCTGCCCCCTACCCCTTGTTATCACCCTCACTTTGACCAACATCTCTGAGGGTAGTGGGGCACTGGTGGGAACCCTGCAGACAGACCTTACATTCTGCTTTCTTTGATGCCTGTGCCCGCCTCTCTAGCTCCTCCCTCTGAGTGCACAGAGGCCTCACTGCTCTTGCCTCATCACAGACCACAGTCAGCTTTTCTTAGTTTAACATTACCTCCCTTTGAACTGAGTTGCTCTCTGGAAGGAAAAATGAATTGATACTAATCACGGTGTACCATTGACTAGCTTTGGGGAACAGTAGCTAAGCCCAGAGAGGTTTACTTACTTGTCCCTTTGTCCACTGCCCTCCTGCCTCATTACTACCTAGTCTTGAAAAAAAGAGGGCAGGGATGAAGATCACAGGTTTTGGAGCAGAGAGCCCTTGGCAGAGTGTGCCCTTCCCCTGTAGAGCCTCAGTTTCACAATCTGCAAACTGAAATAGTGACAGGTGCTTTACCATGATTCTAAATATCTAGAGAGGTGGAGAACGTGGAGAGGGAGAGAGGGTCTGTGGTGGTTTGAATGGGAATGGCCCTCAAAGGCTAGTAAAATTGAATGCTTAGTCCCTAGTTGATAGACCTGCTTAGGAAGGATGGGCAGGTGTGGCCTGGAAGAGATATGTCAATAGGGGGGTAGGTTTGAGGTTTCAAAAGCCCATTCCAGGCCCCAACTCTTTCTGTCTTGCCAATAAGTTATAAACTCTCAGCTACTGCTCTGGCACCATGCCTGCCTGCCTGCTGCCTCACTACCCACCATGATGGTGGGCTGACCGTCTGAAATTGTAGCAGCCCCCAATTAAATGCTTTCTTTATATGTTGCCTTGGTCATGGTGTCTCTTCATAGAAATAGAAAAGTGACTATGACAGGGTCTGAAGGTCACTGCTGCTGCAGACTTTTGGCTAGCTCAAGCAGCCAGGTCCCTAAGCGGAGCAGCTGGCAGCAGTTGTGTGCTCAGTGCCTCACAGTGTCCCTGTGCCAAGGGAATGTCTACTGAGGAACACACAAGAGAGCCAGAAACTGTTTTTACAGTTTTGAGGGCAAGCAGTCTATCACTGGGGACTAGTCATTGGGGATGTCCCTCTCACTGCCCAACAGAGCCCTGGATGATTGAAGAGGCTGTCATGGATGGCATTTCTTCCTATGGTGAGTTTAGCAGAATGTCAACATAATAGCCCATACTTTGTCCAAGATACCCTCCAACTTTGGGCTCCATCAGGATCATCACACAGATCCTGTCCAGACTGCTTGTCCCCTTCCTCTGTACCCATGGGGAGCCAGGTTGTGCTGGACCACACTGAAGAGAAACCCAGCCTCCTGTCCATATCAGCTTGTTGCCTGCTTTGTGGGTATACGAAAGGTTTGCCATTTATTTCCTAAAAAAGCAGCAACACAGAAAAAACAAAAACAAAACAGTTTCATCAGCCTTTTAAAAAGTTTGTCTTGGTGTGTTTCTATTGAAAAAACAAAATACCAGAGGCTCACTAACTTACTCAGGGAAGAGCTTTATGAAGCTTAATTCTGGCAGCAGAAGGTCCAGCCAACATGGCACTAGCATCTTTGTGAGGGTGTCTCGCTGCATCATATCATGGAAAAGAAACAGAAAGGGAGCTAGATAACCCTATGCAGAAGGAGCCAGAGCATGAGTGGCTTCACTTGAAACAAGCTATAGTGTTAGAGCTGATATAACCATGGGGAGCCTCAGAGAAACACCATCTGTTGGTGATGTGGCACCCCCATGACTCCTACTATACTGTCTTCCGAGGGCCCATCAGATCAGTGCTGCCCCACTGGGGACCAGACATACAGAACCTTGAGGGGCAAACCACATCTAAGCCACAGTAAACTCACTTTGTAGTTTATCTAGATTGTATTGTGGATCACATGGAGATGGGGGGTATCATCTAACATTAGGGCATGTGACACAAATGTACATCCAGTTATTTAGTTATTAGTTAGTTATTAAGATATGGTCTCACTGTATAGGGTGGAACTTGCTGCGTAGACCAGGGTGGCCTCAAAATTACAAAATTTGCCTGCCTCTGCTTTTCCCCCCAAGTGTTGTAAGTAAGGAAATAGGCATGTTTATTTATTTATATTTATGTATTTATTTATTTATTGGGTACGTACACAAACATACACATGCATGTGTAAGTCAGAGGACAATCATCAGGAGTTGATTCTCTCCTTCTGCCATGTAGGCTCTGGGGACTGAACTCAGGTCATCAGGTTTGGTAGCAAGCACCTTACCTAACAAACCATCTTGCTAACCTAAATTATTTTATTTTTAACATATTGCCAGTGAGGTGGTATACTCCTGCAATATTTGGGAAGCTGAGACAGGAATATTAGGACTTCGATGCCAGCCTTGATTGTAGCAAGCCTAGGCTACACAAAACTCTTTCCAGATAAATAAATAAACAAGCACATATAAACACACACAAAACAAACAAGCTCATAAATCAACAATGATCCAGAATTTCTAGCAGAAACAGGCTCGTAGCTAAAGAAACTAGATTTGAGCGAGCGAGCTCTCTCTCTCTCTCTGGAGCTCTTTTAAGTGTAGAATGGAAAAAGATAGCTTCCTGGTCATTCATTTGCATGGCCAGAAGCTTTAGGCATTTTTCTTTGCTTTTTAAAACTGTAGGAAAATATCATGACCACAACAGTTACTATTTTGGCTGGGCATGGTGTATACACCTATACTCTTAGTACTAGGAAGGACGAGACAGACAGATCTCATCTGTGAGACTGGTCTGGACTACATAGTAAGACTTTATCTCAAAAAGTAAGAAGGAAGGAAGGGGTAAGAGAAGGGAGGGAAGAAAGGAAAGGAAGAAATGAGAAAAACAATTTTAACTATATTTAAGTTCAATGGTATGATAGTTATTATTGTCAAATTGACAGGATCTAGAATCACCTTGGAGACAAATCTCTAGGCAGGCCTGTGAGGAAGATTCTAGATTAAGTTAATTGAGATGGGAAGATTCACCATAAGTGCTAGACTGAATAAAAATGAGAAAGCAAGGTGAGCACCAGCATTCCTCCCTCTGCATCCTGGTCCACATGAGTGTCAGATTTCCCCAGCACAGTCCATGCAAATTGTCTTTTCCTTTCACAAATAGTTTCATCGCCTTTGTCAGGAGTCACTGGACACTGTTTGTGAGTTTCCTTGCTTTCCTTTTGCTATGTCTTTCTATTAGCAAGGCTACACTGGCCACACCCACACCAGTTTGCGTACTGTCTGTGGCTGCTTTCTAGAGAAACTGGGGAGTCAGAGCCAAAAGAATATTTGGCGTCCAAAGCCATGAATATTGTCTGCACAGCCCTGCTTGACCCCATCTGCCCTTCTTGGCCTGTGCTCGCTCAGCCATCCCAAGCCCAATCAGCAGGCATTTAGCACCACAGTGCCTCCCTCTAAAGCTAGGAAGGAGTCAGAATATCCCCCACAGCTTTCTTCTATTCCCTAAGGGCCCCAGCCTTGTAAGGACCCCCCCTTCCCCCAGGGTCTGTTGAAGGATGGCAAAGCTCTGCCAGCATCCTAGAGGTGCCCTGATGCCCCCAATGGCAACCTTTTAGTTATTAAATTGTAGGAAAGTTGGGGGCAGGTCTGGGGTAGGCAGCCAGGGAGTGGGACAAAGCTACTAGGGATTCATCAAAAGGAGGAGGCGTTTACTGGTTAACACTGGAAACTGAGTAGATATGGAAGCTCACAGTTGTCCTCAGAGGTGAGCGCAGCCTTTCCTAACCATTCTGTACAAACTATGCTTTATGGTGCCCAAGGCTGGCAGAGACCCAGTGTCTGTCCCCTATCTGAGCATGGTATCCCTCATGTATGCAGCCCTTAGACTATGCAAGGATCTTCCTGGCTGCTTACAGCTATCTTGCAAACCTTGTTTTGCAGTAGGTGTAGTAAAAGTCGGGGACTTGCAAGATCACTGTGAGTTCATTTTTTGTGTGTGTTGGTCTTACTGAATGATTAGTCAAGCTGGGATCTTCATAAAGAAAACAGGCTTACTGGGGCCTCTGCTCTGGAGGTTGGCAAGTCCAAGATTGACTGGGTAGCATCAGGTAAGGACCTGGTGCTACTTTTTGTCACTGGTGGGAAATCAGAGAGGTCAATGAAAGCATGCAAGGGATGTGAACAGGAGGAGGAGCCTTGTCATAGCAGCTCTGACAGGAAAGCAGTGCTCATACCCTCCAGATACACCAACAGTTCATGAGGCTCCACCTCAAGAAGAGGCGGAGAAACAGCTAGGTGCCTCCCTTCCTCAGTCTTCCAGTTTAATGTTAAGAGTCAGGGCCTGGACTGGGTGGTGGGTGGGTCCTTCACAGTACTGCAAGAAAGTGTTGCAGGAGCTAGAAGGCTACATTCAGAGCTAACTGTAGAGTTTAACTGAAGCCCTCAGGGATCGAAGTAAGAGTGGAGAGTCAGGGGTGCTATTGTGTCCTGGTGCACCTCAAGAGGCGACTCATGCCTCTTGGCTCTTTTCTCCACTCTCCACTTGCAGGTGACAGTGTGATTCAAAGTCCCCCCGCCCCATCCCCCTGCTGTCAGAATGGGCCATTCCCGAAGCTCACTCTTTTTTTTTTTTTAAATTAATCATTTTATTTGTATACATTGCAAATGTTAGCCCCCTTCCCTCTTATGCGGCATTCAAAGAGGACACTGAGGTAGAATGGCCTCTTGAAAAAATGAGAGTCGTAAGAAGAGTTATCAATGCCACAGCAGCATGGTGAAGGCCCAGAGGCGAGTCCAGCTCCCTATGGTGGAGTGGGAGTCCCTTCTTGTAAGTTTCAGAGGAAAGGGTTCTGTGCTATGTGACTGATGAATAGTCCGTAGGATTGCAGGCAGTCGAGCTATCTCTGACTGCTGGATGGTAGGGGGATAGAACAGGGTCTTGCATTACAGAGAGTGCATTTATGGTGTTGAAGACATGGGGGAAGTAGGGAGGAGAGCTACTTTAGTTAGTATGCATCCATCATATGGAGTGAGTTACAGATGATCTGGTAATCTGGAGCCTGTATACAGAATCAGCTATGAGGGTGGGGAGACATGGCTCAGATGTGTGTGATCTGAGCAGCAGCCTAGTCTGGATTATCTTGATTTCTCCAGTGGCTGAGGTGGCAACACTGGTCCTCACTCTGCATCTGTTCAATTATTGGTCCCCATGGCACTTCATAGAGGGATCACATGGCAAAAACAAGCCACTTACCTATAGGTAAGGAATAAAACAGAAAAAGAGGAAGGGGCTGGCATTTCATAGTCCCTATAGGGAGCCACTCCCCACCACACAGTGACCTTCAGGCCTCACTCTGGGCTCCACCTCTAAGGTTCTACCATTCCCAACAGCATCCAGTGGGGACCACACTAGAACCACTGCAGCTTTGGAGACTTTCCAGAGCAAAACTGTTATATCCACTTCAATTATGCCTAATCCCAAGACTGTTGTTAGGTATAGGTAGGGCTGCATGGACAAGGCCCATAGGAGGATTGGTGGATGGTATCTCTGGATACCTCTGTTGGAGTTATTTAGCTCCTGTCTGGAATCTTTTAAGTTCCAAAATATTTTAGATTTATAGGAAATCAAAACAGTAGTGTAAGCAACAACACCTCCAACATGCCTAGGCCATTCTAAACACCAGGTAAACAAGCATGGCACACAGAACTGCCCTGCAGGTGGCTGCAGTCACTTTACCTGAAGCAAACAAATCACAGAGCAGCAGTACTTGGCAAGTGGCACAGAGTTTGGATATGAGCCGTGGTGGTATGGGCCCCATATATCACATGCACCCCACCTTGGTATCCTGATCATTTGTGTTGTATATTTTATCTTACTAACTAAAGAAGGAAGGGGAGGGAATAGTATGTTCAAGGCACCTATGCCCTTCCCTAGGTGCACAGTCCCTGTTGTCCCCTGTGAATGCAATAACCATGCTGTTCACATGTGGGTTGCCATTCCTGTTGCTCCTCAATCCTTGACTTCCCGTGGAGTATGCCTTGTCCACACTCTTGGTATCAACTTCCATGTTGCCATTGGTCCTGAAACAGCTGCCTGTGCTATCAGTTTGGAGTTGGCATCTGTAGTCAGGACCCTGAAGGATGGACGTGTTTGAACTTGAATAAGGTCTTGCCTTTGTCACCGGCATCTCTTTCTGTGTCTATTGTATTGGCTTTCTGGACAGTTCCTGATGGAAGTCTTGCCCCACAATCTAGCAGGATACTTAGAGGGACTCTGGCAGGCCTGAGCATGGTGAACATGGCTCTGGCAGGCCTTGCCCTGTGGGTCTGTTGCTCCTGCATAGGCATGGGTTCTGTTGGGCTGAGTTGTGTGTCTAGCGCCTGACAGATGCCAGGCTAGGGGAAGCCACTGAGTTCCACTCTGGGCGTGGGAAGATCCCAGTCTGAGGTCCTGTGAGGACAGAGTTCTTAGATTGGGGGTCTCTGGGCCAAGGCAGCTGGCAGGAGACTGGCTGGTCTCAGCCCTTGGGTACCCAGGCACTGCTGGGAGACTGCAGAAGGACTGAGATTGGGGCATACAGGCTGGCCCAGCCCACAGCTGAGAGGGGCAAGGGGGAGAAGCTCCAGCAGCACCCTGTGGTGTGGATGAGACTCTTGTTTGAGGTGACTCACTTGGCTGGATCATGGCTGGCTCGGCTAGCTTGTTTGAGTTGGTGGGTCTCTGTGGCTGGAATGCAGAGAGGTCCTCCAGTGGGAGATTAGGTGGTGGCTCATTGGTTGAAGGCCCCCTCTATGGTTCTCCATGGAGGCTCCAAGAGAGGAAGTCCATGGTTTTAAAAGGTTTATTGTCATGGTGGAAAGTGGATGAAGTTGTACCCAGTGTCCTCAGGGCAAGCCTGAGGCTAAATACCTTTTGTGAGTAGGAGGAGGGTCTGGGAAGGAATGCTTAATTGGCTACGCCCTCTGGCCTTTAGGTGTCTCATTAATATGGAGATCTCTTGAAGCTCTGTGGCCTGAAGTCATGCCCTCTACCTGTGCTATGTGACCAAAGGCCACAAACCTTTCTTTGGGAGGGGCTGTGGATGGCTGAAGCTAAGTGAGAGGAACCAGGGCCCAGAAGCAAGGCAGAAGTCCTACCGTTCCATTAGGGTATCCGGGGTTCAAGGCCTGTACTCGACCAGGTACCCAGCTGCCTCTCACAGCCCACTGCTCCACATTGCCCTTCTCCCTCATTTCCTCTGCCTTGCTGAAAACCATTAGATTACAATTTCTAAGGCTAGCCACCAAGGTCTAGTGCCTTATTTGGTCAATCCCTTCTCTTGATGCTCACTATCAAGATCCAGGTATCAGAGTATCAATATCCAAGTCCAGCAATCAAAAGCCACATTTGTCTCACCTAATTAACATTAAAATTAAACACCTCATCCTAACAACGTTTCTCCTTTTACCTTTAAAAATTGCCATTTTCCTATGGGCCACATCTGCCTCCTCTCTATCTAGAATCCTTTGTCATCCCTAGTCCCTATCCTCTGGGACAAACACCCCTCCCCCCCCCTTGTTTCCTTTCCCTTCTCCCTTGTCTTTGTGCTGAGAACTTGGACTTGGGGGTCCTGAGCCAATACAGCTCCCTTATAGTTCTGGCATGTATGGCACCACTCCTGCTCTGTCTGTGAGGTGTGCTTGGTCAGGTAATGCACAGTTCTTATTCAGAGCGTGCACATGCTCAGGCACTGCATGGCTCTTTCCAACTTGCCTTTCCTTTTCTTTTGTTTTTGTTTTCATTTGTTTGTTTGGTTTGGTTTTCCTGAGACAGTCTTACTATGTTGCCTTGACCTCAGATTCCCAGGCTCAACCAACCTTCTCACCACAGCTTCTCAAGTAGCTGGAACTTCAGGTGCTTAACCTCCCAATATGGAACAGCCTCTTCTTATTGACTGCTACTTTGAAGCTCTGCCCATGCCAATAAGTTCTGACTAGCTAGTGAGTATGTTCAGTGAGGTCTCCAGAAGGCTTTCTACCTGGAGCTGCTGAGTTCCTATTCCAGACCCTGATGAACAAGGCACTTCACCCTGGGGGCCTCCTCTCACACCATGAAGGGTGTCTCCCTGAATTGTAGGAATTCTCTGGAGGTCATCTGCAGGAGGGAGGAGGGTGCTTGGAGGTCTACCACTCAGCAAGGAGCTCACAGATGGCTGCCTGTGGAAGTGCCAACCCAGCTAGTGTCTGGGCAGTGTGGGCGTCCATGTGGATTGAGTCAAGATGTGCATACGTTTCCACCCATAATTCTGCCCAGAATATTCCTGAAGTAAACTCTCAGAGACTGAAACCAAGCAAATGTCTCATATCATTACTTTATGACTAAAAAATGTTGGCAACGGCCTTGACATCCTCAAAAGGGGGTTTACCTTATAATATACATTATAATACATGTAGAGAGGACCCATTAAAAATTAGGGTTTTGGAGACTTGAGAGATGACTCAGTAGTTAAGCATAGGTACTTAGACCTGAGATCTATTACCAATACCCATTGTTGGGTGGCTGGTAACAACCTGTCATGCCAACTCCAAGCAGTCCAACATCTCTGGCCTCTGTAGGCATCCGCACACATGTGCACAAACCCATATATAGATACACAGGTATACACCCAATTGGTTGGGCATGTGGCACATGCCTGTAATTCCAGCACTAGGGACAGGAGGATTGCCACAAGGCCAAGGCCAGCCTGTTCCATATAATGAGTCCCACACCAGACATGGCTGCAAGGGTTTTAAAGTGAGGCCAAAGGCTACTCATGAAATAATGGACAGTGGGAGAAGCACAGCTGCTGGAAGCTCAGGGTCAGTCACAGCACTAGGCCAGGCCAGGATGAATGCCATGAGAGGTAGCTGGCTTTAGGTGGGGGTTGTGTGTGGTTTGGTTTTCTTGGGGACTTTTGGTCAGTTCTGTGCCTACCATGTGTGTAGGCCAAAGAACAACCTTAGGTGTCATTCCTCAGGCACTTTATGCTTTATTTTTAAAAACAGGATCTTTCCTGACTTTGAGCTTATCAGTTCAGCTAGATGGGCCATCCAGGTTCTAGAAATCCTCCTGTCTCTGCTTCCCTAGCTTTGGAATTACAGGCGTATGACACAATGCCAGGATGCTGGGGACTGAAATGAGGTTAGCAGTCATGTGAGCAGTCTCCATATCTGTTTTCTGGGTAAAGCATAAAGCATTTCTGCATAGAGCATCAGGGTGGCATGAGGCACTGGTTCTCAGTGCCTACACATCAGTATGGAACTGGTCACATAAGCATAGCATGACCTTGTTCAGTGTTGTAGGGAGGAAACGAATGCTGTGGGTCCCCATACATCTTTCTAGTCAGATGCAGAGGCCAGCTGACAAAGTTGAGAGCCCCATCACACACCCATACACCCAGACATGAACCAGAGCACTAAAGCCGGATGCCCGGGTTTAGATGAGCAGACTCTATATTTAGGTGGTCATCAGCAGGGCCCGAGGAAGTGGCATCCAGTTAGTGGGAAGAGAACAGAGACTACCAAGATATGAGGGACTTTATCAGCCAGGTGTCCAGCAAAGCCTCCTCTCAAACTTCACTGTTGAAATGAGTCCATTCAAATCCTATATTTGTCCCATAGCTGCTGTATGGCTTCAAGAAAGTGAATTAACTTCTCCAAGGCTCAGTTTCTTCACATAGAATGAAGAAAGTCAGTGAACTGGTCATTGTGAAGATGAGAAAAGGAAACACATAGTGGAGCTTGCTGTCCAGTTGGCTGTGGTGGCCATAGGGTGGAGGCCGCTTCCTTCACTTCTCCAGATGAGCTAAGGAGGACCAGGCACTCCAGGTTGCAAAAGACATGACTTCACTTTCCTATAGTCAGAATTGGCTGGTCCTTGGTGAGTGTGGGATGCTGGTGCCCTTCCTGCCTGTCTCAGAAGGCCTACAGTGTCTGAAGTCCCCCTGCACTCTATTGCTGGTGCCTCAGCCCTCACTCTTCAGCTGGGTATCCTGGCATGATGCTTCACCTCTCCGGTGCTCCATTTTCATCAGGTGTGGAGGATCCAGCCCTTCCTCCAAGGTTGGAGAGGACAGCAGGGCACAGGTGTGGGGGCATCCAGATGGCAGAGCCAGCTGCTCTGTGGTAATAGGAAAGTAATGGTGTGGCTTTAAACAAACTTGCCATTCCCCGGCCAGAGAGCCAGGAGCCTGTGGTCTGCTTCCAAGCCCAAGGAGGGAGGACATGATCTATTGGTGCTGCTGAGTACTGGAGGGGGGTTAATTAAAAAGGTGGCTGGAAGATGAATTTCTGGAGGCACAAATTGGAAACCAGTGGAAGCTATTGATCTGCTTAATGGGAAGCCGATGGAGTTGGAACGGGCGGTGGACAGGCTGAGGGCAGGCATGTGGATGAATCCTTCCCCTCAACTGCCTTCTGAGTGGGGACATGGGCAGGAGCGTTGAGGTTCTGACACCCTGGTAGGGAGCTCAGAGATCTCATCCCAACCTCTTGTCACCTCCAGTGGCCTGGTTTTTGACAAGTTGATGAATGTCTTCATGCTTAGTTCCTGTCATCCTGCTTCCTGGGGTGGTGGGAAGAACTAGGAAGGTGAGTGCGGCAGGCGTAAGTTCTCAGTGCTGATGGCAGGCCACGGGGACCCAAATCTCTGCCTCCAGGCCCACATGTGTAATGCCACAATGGCTGCAGGTACCAATGGCAGATAAATATGAGAAGCATCAACCATTTCCCAAGTCCCAAGCACTCTGACCAGGCTCACAGCAAACATGGTAGGATGCTACCTGCCTGGCCTATGTTCTCCTCCAGAGCCCTGGAATTAGCAGGATCCAAGCTTCACAGCAGTCCTCTGAGACGGGAATGGCTGCGAAATAGCTGGAGCCAGGCTGCCCTCTTCCCCTATTCTCAGCTGGACACACACTCACAAAATAGAGCTTGCAGGTGAAACTTGCCCCAGGAAAGGAGGCCACTTCTGGCTTCTCTGTATTGGTTCCTGGACTTTACAGAGTTTGTCTCTGAGACAGAATTGATGGGCAGTTGGGCTGTGTCAGTGTCCCTCATAGATCTTTTGGCCTGAGTTCTTTTTCTCCCTTGCCCCTCAGGTCCTCTTTGGGAGCCAGATGTTCCTTGCTAATAGACCCCTGCACACCCCTGCCTGGCTGTCACCTAGTGGGGTATTCCCTCCCCTTAGCCTCTGGCTTCCCTAAATCTGATCTACCCTACCAGCATCAGAGGGAGCTTTTAAACACTATCACACTGTCACTGTCTGACTTGAGACTCCCCCTGCCCCACAGAACTTGTTGCTGCAGATAGTATAATACCAAACTTCTTCACAGCCTCACACCATGGCCATGGTCCCAACACCATGGTCTCCTAGCTCTCGGCCTAACTGGCCTCCTTCCTCACTTCCTTTTGCTCAGCTTAGGCCCCTACTGCCAGCACACCAGCCCTTCTCCATCCTCAGGACCGTTGTACCTGCTGCCCCTGCTGCCTGGAGCACTCTTGCTCAGGTCGTCCCATGTTGGCTGGCCTTGTTTAGGTTTAGGCCTCGGCTAAGGCTGCTGTCCCATGGAGGCTTTCCCTGACCTCTCCTCTGAGCTTTCACAGCTGACTGAACTTCCTCTCAAGACATCTTTTGCATGCACATGTTCATTTGTTTTCTGTCTGTCCCTCTACTTGCTCAGTCCCCAGGGACAGGGTTCGATAAACATTTGTAGAATAAATCAATGAACAACTGCAGATCTGTAGGAATTCTGCTGGGAAAGAACCTAGCTTGCCTGCAGCACTGAGCCCTGCAGGAATTACCAGTACATGGTAGTACTGTGCTGATTCCCCAGGTTTGACCTAAGAATCTGTATACTTATAGATGGAGTCTGTGGCTCCATCCAGATCCAAGCCTCAGAGGTAAGTTCCCAGAGATGTCCTGGAGACCTGAGGTCCATGGGTAAATGGAGGAAAGCCCCCAGAGTGCTGACTCCTATGGAGGTTGTCACTCTTCCCTCCCCCAGCATTGAGAGGATACAACATGTGCAAAGGGTCCTACACAGGGAGAGTGTTGTGTGCAAGAGATGAAGGAGCTAGCTAAGCCTATTTTAGAAAGAGGGACAGAGGGAGACACAGGGCTGGGCCCTGTTCTCTGCTTGTTCTGTCCCAATGGATGACACACTGAGAACATAGACACTTTACCCTACTCCTTGCTCTTGCCCTTGTCTGCTGCAAAGCCCATAGGATCGTCTCACCATTCTCTGTACAGCAAGAACCCTCCCAGCTTCACCCAGAGTACAGGCCAAATCTTTCTTGTCATTCTACTATCCCTGTCACCTGCAACCTCCTCACCTTTCTTCCAGCTCTGTTCTTAACCTTTCTGCCTGGTCACCCTGGCCTTATGCTGTCCATGGAGCACTGCAGGTATATCTCAGGGCCTTTACATACCTTGTTCCCTCTGCTGGGAACCCTGGGGGCACCATATAGGGGCCTCCTTCGTGTGTGTTCTGCTTTTATGGGTCAATGAGGGTGGGGCTTTGATGCTGTGATGCAAAGGAGACTTCCTGCCATTTGAGGGACCATGGTCAGAGACCCAGAGCTCTACTGTGTTAGGGTCACCTGCTGGAAAGGGAGCCTGCCAGGTCCTGTGAGCCTTTCTCAGAGCCACCTTCACTTTTAGGGTGGTGGTAGCATTTGACCAGAGTCTAAAATTGTTCATCTTCCTGCTCTGAGGAGATGGAACACTAGGCAATAGCCTGTGACCCTGCTTGCTACCCTAGTCACTCTCTGCAGCCATGTGGACATGAACACTATTCTACATATATCCACAGGTCTCTGCAGCCCTTGCCTGTCATTTAAGAGGCACAGCAGGTGTAGGAAATAGTTGGTGGGGTACTTCTTTTAGACTCAAATCTTGGCTTGCTGGGGACCTCTGCCTGACTCCTGTTATCTTTGTCCTTAATGTACTATTCATTGTCTGGTGTCTGAAGAAGTTACCTGGTAACAACCATGGCTGGTTCCTAATCTACACCTGTGGTGTGGCTGTTGAAAGTGGATAATTGAGGGTCTTTTAGTATATGCACAGGAGAATCATCTCAGGCCAACTTTAGAACCTTCTCCAAAGCAGAAACCCTGTGCATATCAGCTGCCACTCATGATTCCCTCCTCTAGGTTGCTGGGAACCAGGAAGCGACTTTCTTTGTAGATTTGACTATTTTAGGCATTTCATAAAGATGAGGCCTTCTACTCTGGTCTTTAGGAGGGTGTCTTCTCTCATGCTACGTGATATGAGTTTTTAAAAAGATTTATTTGCTTTTAGTTTACATGGATGGATGTTTTGCCTGCATGTTTGTCTGTACATACATTCCAGGAGGCCAGAAGAGGGATTTGCATGCCCTGGAACTGTAGTTACACACATTGGAAGCTGCCATATGGGTGCTGGGAATCAAACTTGGGAATCTCTTCAAGAGTAGGAAGTGCTTTTAAACATTGGACCACCTCTCCACTAACCACTGAGCTCCATGATGTGATGTTTAACTCCATTTCCACTGGCTCAGAGCCTTTGCACAGCTGCCCCTGCCTCAAGCACCTTTCCCTGATGTCTCCATGGCTCCATGCCACCCACATCAGTGAGGCCTTCACTACTCCTCCATTTATATTAATGACACCCTTTCACTTGCTCATCCTCCCCATTCACACTGGCTTTGCTTTTATTTATTTTTCCCCTTATTTAGAACAGTCTTCCCATCTTCTGGTGTCTAATGAACTGTGCATCCTTTGGAACCCACTTTCCACAGCATCTCATTCATCGGTGCTGTCACTCTCCTGCCTTCTGTGCCCCCCAAATACCTAATTCTTACTAGATTTTAACTTGTCCACTTCCTTGTTGGTACTGTTGCCAGTCAGCTTCCCTCAATAGTCAGGGACTTGTTCTTATCCTTCACTCCGCCCTCAGTGCCCAGAGAGGTGGGCACTGTGCATAGTGATATTTCAAAGGATGGTTGTTGAGTGAGGGAAGAGATGCTGGGGCCTTCTGGAATGCCCATACTGTTCTGATACAGCCCAGGGCCAAGTGAGGCCATGAGCCACCTTATGTCAGTATGGACATGGAAGACATTCTGGGGTTAGCTCAGGGATGCTCAGCTTTGGTGTCCAGAGCCCGCATGGATTGGGAACTCCCACAGGCTAAGCTCCTTCAGGATGGGTAGTGCACAGGACACTGGAGCAGATGGACACAAAGAACAGACTTGCCCAGCTTCCCAGTGACAAATGGCGGGTGATGAATGTTGGGTCTGTGTGTTATTCATCAGTTTAAAGTTGACTGCACAGCCAGAGCAATTCCGGGGGGAAAAGTGCCCCCCCTCCTTCTTCCTCATCAATCATTGGCTCTGTAGGCAGCTACTGAAGTAGAGAAAAAGTGGGGCTAGAGAAATAAAGGGCCTTCAAGGCCCAGTGATGTTTCCTTAGGCTTGTGACCTAGGAGTGTGATGGGCATGCAGAGGGGCTGGACCAGCTCCCAGGGGAAGATTGGGACTTCAGCTGGCCAAGTAGCAAATGCAGGGGGAGCCTGATGCTGAGTCTGGGGTTGCACAGCAAGGAGACCCAAACTGTGGACTGAGATATGGATTTGCTCATCTCTGCTCCCTAGGCACTTTAAGCAGTGAATTTCCTTGCCCTGGCTTTGCAGTATTCTCTAGGGGCCAGCAACTAGTGTACCTTTCCAGGGTCTGTGAGATAAGGGGCAGCCCAGGACATTGTCTGGCATGAGTCAGGGGAGGGCAAGGACTTCTGTTAGAGGAATCTAGCTGTTGGATACAAAAACCCAGTGCCTGTCCAGGAGATGGTGGGGCTAAGATTGAAGCAGCTCCTTCTTGCTGGGACAGTCTTATCAAGCATCTATGCCTTGAGGTGGCTGCACCTTTGCACAGGTTGTTTCCTTTAGGAATATGCTTTCTTAGCTCCCACTCCGAGAAACCTCTTATGCTCCTTTAAAAACCCACCTCCCATAGCACCTCTTCTGCAGCATCTTCCTAGTGATAAGTCAGCATCCTGCCTTCAGGCTTGATTCTTGATAGACTGAATCCCTACTGGGAGTGTCTATGCCAGTCACCTAATATGATATTGACCAGTTCTCTTGAATGACTAAGTGAAGGAGAAGGTAACCCCATGTATGAGTAGGTCTCCCACACTTGCTCTTGCTTTGAGGTCATTTAGAAACCACTGTTTCCCATATATAGACAAACTCCCAAGGGATGGTGTCCTGGGTGCAGTCCATTTCTGTGTCTCCCACTGCCCAGATGTCAGACCTTGGTACATTCTTGCTACTCAATAAATGCCTGCATGAATGTGGGAAGGAAAGAGGAGCTGGAGGCTGAGCCCACTCTCAGGTTGGTGCATACTTGCTGCTCAATAGATGTCAGCATAAATGGGAAGGAAACACAGTGACAGCAGGCTGAGCCCACACTCAGGAGGTCCCACTGAGTCAGGGATGCTCCAGGCATTTCTGCCCATTGCTTTGCTTCATGATAACTGGCATCACAGAAATGGTCCATGAGGCAGTTCTGTGGAAGTGGGAGCCAGGGTGGGAACCACCTAACAGAGGGGCTCTGAGAGCTGGCTTTGCCCCTTCATGAGCTTCCTATAGGTGGAAATGGCCTTACTCTGGCCTCCTCTCCAGCCTCCCTCCATTCAGCTGGCTCAGCACTTTTCCTTTGGAGCTGCAGACACCCCACCTTCCCAGCTCCTCCAAACGCAGCTGCAGCCCCTCCCACCCTGCCAATCAGACTCCCATTGTCTCCACATCTGCCCGTGCTGCAAATTGCTAGCATGAGTCTCGCTCAGCATCCTCCATGGGAGGACATCCCAGCTCTTTTCCATAGCACCAGTTCCTAAAAGGCTGGTGATTGCATCCTCAGTGTCCCGCCAGGCCTACCCGAGGGGAAGGCGATGGAAAAAGCCCCAGGTGTCTGTGGAGAGGGGTGAGGCAGTGATGAGCACCCAGCAGGAAGGGGTTGTGGCTGGAGATGATTCTTGGTACACCAAGTAGGGAACATTTAGGAATGTCCTCCACTCCATCTTTCTCTCCTGGTGCTGTGACAGCCAGAAGTCAGCACATCCCTAATATAGCTTGGCAGGGATGCTTTACAGGAGGGCCAGGCTTGTTTCAAAGGTTCTGGCCCAGGAAGTCCAGATAGACTCAAGAGAGTGTTCACAAATCCTCTGAAGAGCCTATGGTGATTGGGACCAAATATATGCAGTACTCAGGCACCAAGGGGCTACAGGAAGAACAAGGATGAGGCTATGCTAGGATCACCTCCAGGGAGTAGGTAGGTACACGATTGGTCAGGCCTGACCAAGGAAACCTCCAGGCATGCTTCACTGTGGGGTATAGCTGTTAAGCTGTATGAGCCAGGAATGAAGTGTAGAGGGAGGGAGAATGCTCAGATGAAGTTGGCCCCAGATCCTGTGCTGGGATCAAACTAATCACACACCTACATTGCCACTAGGTAATAAGCACTGCCAGCCCTCAAAAACATGCTGCACTTAGCCCAGGATTGATGAGTGATACTGAGAAGCCTGCTAGATGCTGAACTCCAATCTCCTGCTACCCTAGAGTCCCAGTTTAGATCCAGAGAAGTCCAGTGCTCTCTGGAGGTCACATGGCTGAACAGGGCTCCACAGAAGAAGGCCCAGGAACAGTTGAGGTATTCAGTCAATCTAAATCTGACCCCATGGCCCTCTTCCTGGCTGTATGCAGGTAGCCAGTCCCCTAACCCCTTGGCTTTGTTTCTGCATCTGGGCTATGGGGCAGTAATGGTGCTGTCTTCTCTGAGCCATCCATTGGAAGTTACCAGCCTTAGCCTGTCACAAGATGGTTCATGGGAGAAGCTGAGCCAGATATGATCTTGAACTAGGATGCTCATGTTCAGGTGAGAACAGAATGCAAGAGGCTCAGCTCCTGTTCCTGTATCTAGCAAGCCCTTTGGCTCATAGGTAAGCACACAGCAGGAGTAGAGCTGTGAGGTGGCTCCTCTAGCCTATGGTCCTGCGTGTGTCAGGGGGAGTCTTGATCCAAGTCCACTGGAGATATTCAGAGGAGCAAATGGTCCAGCCCATGAGTCTCCAGGCTTTGCTAATGGGATATAAGATGATATCACAGTTTCACCACCTGGGTCCCAACCTTGCTTGAAGGTATTGTCAGAGGAGCAAATGGTCCAGTCCATGAGTTTTCAGGCTTAACTGATGGGATAGAAGATGATGTCCAAGTTAACATACTCTGGAGTCCCCGGCTTGCTTGCTTCCCTGTCCTCATTCTCAGGAAGTCTGTTGCTTAATGATAAGGTGGCCCCTATCTTTCACATTCATTCTTCTGAAGCCTAGTACTCAGAAGATCCTGCCTGGGTTGCTTCTCATTGGCCAGACTTGGGTCATACTCCAATCTCAGCCAATCACTGAGCCTAGAAGGCATGGAGGCTTTAGCCAGCTGAGCTAGATCTCATGCACGTTTTTGGGTCTGCAGTGGGGGAGCTAGGACCAAGAGGGTGACCCACCTGAGTCCTTGGATTGGATATGGCAAGAATTCCAAGCATCAGTTGCCTGGAAGTTTGCCTGCAGAGGATCCAACCACAACTGGAACCTGGATATAAGCAGAGAATCCAGCCATGGCTGCCTCATATAGTCACATAGTCCTCAGTGCCCATATCAGAACCACTAGGTGTCAGTGCTTCCTGGTGTTCTTGGCCACTTGCTACACACTGCTTACTGGATGAAGGAGCCTCCTGTAGGGCAAAATCACATCATCAATGGGCCCTGCTTTCTCGGGTCACCACTCATCCATGGGCTCTAGGATAAGATCTGTCCAGGAAGAAGCCTCTCATCCTGAGGCAGGAGGGCTGGCTGCCTTTTTTTTTTTTTTCTTTTGGTCCTGCCTTGTACTTATGGAGAGTAGGCTTTCCAAGGACCCACTGGGTGCCTATGGGCAGACAAAAATGGAAGCCTCCAGTCCTCTTTGTACCTAAGTCTGGAGAGTATCAGGCATTGTAAGGACAGAGGTTCTGAGTACCCACCTAGGGACACAGGCCCTTTTATTATGTGGGATTTGCTGCAATAATCCCAGAGGTTGAGATGGCACCAAGCATTTGGGACACAGAGGACTGGAAGCTGGAACTCCAAGGAGCTCAACAGGCCTATTTGAGAAGGTGACATTTGAGACAATAGCTATGGGGAAAGACAATAGCTATATACTATCCCTTTCTCCATGGGCATCAGACAGGTTAAACACAAAGGCCCTGAGGCTTGATAAAGTCCTCTGCTCTGGGGACAGAAAGATACTAGTGTGCCTGTGGCAGAGTAAAGAACCCAGCATCAGGACATGAGTCCAGAGAAGTAGGCTAGGCTGAAGTGGGAGAGCCTGAAGGCCTATTGTCTTCCCCATCACATGTTCTATGACCCATGCCTTGCCTGGATAACAGGCCCCGCTGAGGCTCCGCAGCCGGTGGTAGAAGAAGGCATTGAAGTTATCAGAGAGGGGCCAGCAAAGTAGCCTGACCATGGCAGAAGCTGACTGCAGGCCTGAGAAGGAACTCCAGCCCCCGACCCCACTCCAAGTCTGACTGTTGTGGGACCAGGTTTCATACTTTTCATGATATTGAAGCAGCTAAACACTGCCCTCTGCTGGGATACCTGTGTATCACACTCAGAGCTTTCCTGAGAACTGACAGACTTCAGAGCCTCTAAGTCCCCTTCTACAGCTGCTCAGCCTTCATTGTTTCCTTAACCTTTCACAAGTCTCTCTTCCCCTTTGCCTCCTTCCAAGCTATTTCTTCTGACCAGGCATAGTACAGAGTAGTTTATCCTAGAGCAGCACTTGTCATGATCTCTGCCTTGTCTCTGCTCCTCAAGACTGCCAGAGGGTGGGGGCAAGAAGTACAAAAACAACCCCTCTGCTTTAGGGTGGCCCAGTCAGGATTTTCCAAGCCGTGTCCACTCTCTTCCACCTAAGCTACCCCTTCCTGCTCATCTTCCGTGGTGAAGCTGAACTCTAGAGAATGCCCCTAGGAGAGTGACAAAGTCTAGGTCCCCCACAGAACATGTGACTCTTGAGAGTCACCCTCTGCTTGTCTACACCTCTGTCCTGGGTTACAGGAGAGGACAGGAGTCTAGGCATGGAGCGGAGCAGAGCAGGGCAGGGTGGTCCAAGAGGCTATGGGGCCAGGCCGTAGCTCAGCAGGAGTGACTCAACGGAAGCAACTCAGCTTTGCTATGGGCTTCCAGGACCCTCCTCAGTTCTGACTGCTTCTACAGTAGCTGCTAAGGTGGGTCCACAGCAGAGGAATAAAACCAAGAATATTTATCCCTTGGTATCCAAAGCGGGCACCTTTGTGCATGAAAGGCCTTACCATTCAAACTCCACATATGAACAGCCCCATGTTCTACAACATCTCTGGTAGGACTGGATGGGCTGTAAATATCTTGCAGTATCTAGTATGAACATCTGTTCTGCTGTGTGGATTAAGGTGAGGATAGGAATCTGGCTTGTTCTGCATAGATACAGTGTCTTTAGGGAGTATGTCTAGTCTGGCTGAGTCCAGGAATGTAGAGCTTACAAGAACCACCACACTTGAGTAAGAGAGCAGGGCTCCAGGCCTCACTGCAGCCTGAATCACAGGGTCCATGTGTTTGTTCGTCTATCCAGTGTCCAGTAAGGACCAACTGTGTGCTGGACATGGGAAAAGCTTTGAAGCCAATCAGTGAATTCAGACATGTTTTTCCAACCCCCTTCAACTCAAAGTGATACTCTCTGAGAATGACAGTGGGCCTGTGGGTGGTGCTACAGAGAGGGATGGTAAGGGGCTGCAGGGGCAGAGGTGGGAGGGGGACCTTGCTGAACCCATGTTGAATGAGCCTGAGACCCAAATGATAAATGGTGATGGACAGCTTTGGTGATGGTAGGAAATAAATGAAAGGGGTTGTGGTTAGGCCAGGGCATCTAGTAATCACTGCAGCCCATGAACAGAGAAAGTTCAAGTCAGCCAGGGGGCACAAACTCTTTCAACTTAACGACTGAATTTCTCTGCAAGGAACATACCCCAGGGCATGCTCACGTGTGGTCTAGGGCTATGGTCAGGGTAGTGCTGGTACTCTGCACTGGGCATCTTTTAGCGTGCTTGGTGTGTCCAAATGCTAGTGGGGGTGGGGTACATATGTGAGTTTGGGGTCCTAGTCTGAGATCTCTACAGAGTTCACTGGTTGACAGGACATGGGGTCACCTGACATGGCAGACACCTGAATATGCCAAGAGAAAGAACACAGTAGGAAGCAGGAGCCTAAAGGATTTGGGGGCCTGGCTAAGGATCTGGGGACCACCTCTGCAGGAGATTGTAGGCTAACTGCCCTGTACACCCCATGTTCTGTCCCTATAGTACTCTTGGCTGTGGGGGGGGGGCAGATGAAGTCAGGGAGGATGACAATAAACAGGGGTGGGTCCTAATGCAAGGACTCAGGGTGAGACTTGGTAACATTCATTTTCTTATTTTTCCATTTATCAACTCACAACATTTTATTGAGTAGCTGTGGTGACCCAGGCACTGGGGTCACAACCCTGAACAAAAAAAGATCAAGACCCTCTTTTTATGAGACCAGGACCTGAGCTTGCTGTGTCCTCAAATCCCTGGTCAGCCCCTCCATCCACCTGGGCCACCAGCAAAATCCCCATGGAAGAAGGGCAGACAGGGAAGACACTGGCTTACTCAGGTAGGAAGTGTGTGCTCTCCTAGGCAGGATCCCAGCATAGAGATAGGACAAGGAATATTCACTCCAGAAAAACTATCTGAATTCCTCCTGTAGCTCAACTGCTCTAGGCACCAGAGAGACAAAGATCATGTGACCATGGTCTGTCAGGCCCCAGTGGCCATGGACTTTGTGGGAGGTACCATCCTTACTGAGAACTATAGTCCTCTTTCCCTATTGTGTCAGGGTTTGGGAAGGAGGTAGCATCCATACCTCAGACAGAGCAGCCAGTGGCCTGCCAGGTTACCAGAGGATACAAGATTCTGGCACCATGCCCAATGCCCATCATTCTGTTACCCAGATTCTTTGTGAAAAAGATTGTGCAGTCTACACAGCTCTGGGACATTGTTTGCATCAGCAGCTGCACCATGGGATTGTGCAGCGCACAGGCTGCACCTCTTGCCCTGCCCAGTGGCCCTGCCTTCACCTACCTGGTTACATATGCCCCCTGGGGAAACTGCTGAGCACGTACCAGCTCACTCTGCTCTCATTGGTCCACTGGTCACTCAGATGTTCACTCATCTGATTTTCATTTTTAAGTAGTTTTATTTTTAATTGTGTCTGGGTGGGTATATGCATGAGTGCAGTGCCCTCAGAGGCCAGAAGAAGGTGTTGCATCTCTTGGAGCTGGAGCTACAGGTGGTTGTGAACTGCTTAACATGGGTGCTGGGATCTGAACTCCTGTCTTCTGTGGGAACATCAAGTGCTCTTGATCACCGAGCCATCTCCCTACCCCCACTTATTTGCTTTTCACAACCCTCTGTGAGCAGGATCAGAACTGATTTTCTGCTAAGTCAGTTTCAACCCCACAGACCACTCTGAACCTCTACAGGTCCCCATCTTCTTCTTACTAAGCCAGCTCACTGGGAGACTTAGTAATTGCTAGATGGCTGAAGTTTTTTGTAGTGATGCATTTTTCTTGTGGTTCTCACCACAGAAAGTTGGCATTATTATTGTTGTTGTTGTTTTTGTTATTTTTTTGTGGAGTGTGAGGTGAGCTGGAGATGCAAAGCAGGGCTCAGCCCATGACGGTCAAGTGCTCTGCCACTGACCTTCACCCTGCCTAGACTGTAGGACATTTGAAAAAGAGGGCATGCAGCTGACCAGGAATCCCATAGCTAAAAGATGGCAACTTTTCCCTGTGGCATGTCTCATCAGGTGCACTCCCAGAAGTTTCTTTGACCTGAAGTTTTGTGGCATTGTTATGTTCACACTGAACATGCAGCTTGCTAACTTCCTTTTTTACTGGTAGCCACTGCTGAGAGTACCTCAAGGAGGGCCCTGTGCCAGAGTCCTGCAGTGGTGTTTATGGTAACATCCGGGAGCCCACTTTGCTGTTGTCTGTACTGTTGGTCAGCTTTTTGTTGTTTTGTTTGTTCATTTTCACTGAGAATGTTCTAGTGTTACCTCAGATTCTGTAGAGAATTGAACTGAGTCACCCTGGCAGAGAGAATAGATGGCAGGTCCCTGGGAGAGGTTGTGGTGGGGCTGAAAGCATGTGCCTTCTGCTGGGCAGAAGAACCACAACTGGGGCCAAGATGCCTTCCCTTTTGCCCCTTCCCTGCCAAGGTTCATTTCTCCAATTGGACCTAACTCTGTCTCCCACATTCCTAGAGCCAAGGTTCCAGCAAGGTCCTCATAACTTTCTGGAATCCTCTATGTCCCCTCTCTAGCACTTGCTCATCATTGCCAAAAGAAAGGGTCTTCCTTCCTCTCACTGTAGACCTGCACTTTGTCTCATCGTAAAGGTACATGATGCCGCTGTCACTCAGAAGCCTGTAAGAACCTGTATTGCCTCGTCTTCTACCTGTCCTACTCACTCTCTCTCTCTACTCCAAAATACCTCTTTTCTCTCCGTATCCCCACAGCATGCTCAGGGCTCCTGCTCCCTCCAGAATGAAGGTCCTAGCAGCCAGATACTGTGTGAGCCGTGGTGGCTGCATGGACTTTACCATATAGGGAAATAGTAGTGAGTACCTCCATCACCTCTGCCCACCATTGGGACAATTGCCCCAGCTCCCCCTTTCTCCCTACAGGACAATTAAGGGTCTTGCACAGTTTCCTTAAGACAGGGCTGTGGAAAGGGCTGAGGAGTCAAAGTGGTTCCTTTCTCCCAGCAACAGCACCAAGCTTGCCAAGGCTGGTGATGGTACTTCATAGGCACACCTGGAGAAGCCCAGTTACTCTGGGTAGCCATGATTGGGGAGAAACCCATGTTGATCAGTGTTGCCCTGTACTGGATGCTGCAGCCTCCAGAGGGAGTAAGTCAGCATGCCCAGAGCTGGCCTGAAGGGCCCACTGGGAGGTAGGTTGAATGGGAACAAGAGAGGGTGTTGCTGAGTGTTGAATTCAGAGACCCTGAGCTAGGAGTGCAGAGCGATCCAAGACCAAACCTGATAAAGTGGTTCTAGGGTTCTCCAACTCATCCCCCCAAACCATACCTCAATCGGGCAGTGAGTCCAGTGATCAAGGCTTGGAGTGACTTCTACTGTCAGCTGGGGGCTTTGGGTTGGGAAGTTCTCAAACTTGATCTGGGCTGTGCTCCCCACTCACAGCTGTGAGGCAGTGACTTCAAGCTCTGTCCATGTCCCAGAAGCCCCACTTTCAGAACTAAATTTGTCTGAGGACTTTCAATTTGAAGGATTTTTTTTCCATTTCTTTTCTTTTTTCTAAACAGTCTCCTGTAGCCAAGTGGAGATGCGGATAACCTTGAACTTCTGATCTTCCTGCCTCCACGTCCTCAGTGCTTGGCTTACAGGTGTGCACCACTATACTTGGTTTATGAGGTGCTGAGGGGTCAAATTCAGGGCTTCCTGCATGCTTTTTCCCGTTATAGACAATGCACCTCATGTGTCAGCCAATCCCCTCCACTAACAGACATCCACATAAACATTGTCGTGGAATAAACTTGATCACTATGGTCTCACACAGCCTGGGGAACTGAGTACAGATCTTGGAACCTGGCTGGTGCGAGGGTGCCAGGCAGGGTGGATGCCTGAATTGCTCTGTACTCCCTGCTCAGGGTCTCAAAATTAAGCACTCAGCAACCTCACCTCTCAGGCAGGGCCCTTCAGGCCAGCTCTGGGCATGCTCACTTATTCCCTCTGGAGGCTGCAGCATCCAGTACAGGGCAACATTGATCAACATGGGTTTCTCCCTAATCATGGCTACCCAGTGTAACTGGGCTTCTCCAGGTATGCCTATGAAGTACCATCACCAGCCTTGGCAAACTTGGTGCACCACAGCCAGCCTGGGACACTCTGAGGCATGCCTTGCAAGGAGAGACTGATGCCAGCCCTTGTGGTCCCAGATGTTCATTCCTTCCCAAGCGTGTGCCCTAAGGCCCTTTCTTAGCTATTGTGGGGTGGGAATCTGATCTTCTCCCCCAAGTGAGGGGATGGGGCACCCAGTAATCTCTGGGTGCTGCAGAAAGGAGTGCTTGCTGAGATTCTAGAAGCCCACACACATTTCCGGAGATAATTGCTTAGGAACCGCTCCTTTCATTTGAGGGGAGGGGCTGTCGACAATGGAATCTCCATCTCAGCCTGCCCCACAAGGCCCTCTGCATCTGGAACGCTGGCCACAACTATGATTTGAAAGGCATGCGATGCACAACTGCAGCATGAAAACGCCTATGCTCTGCAGAGTCTGTGATTCAGCCTTCCAAAGTGATGCTGAGCTTGCTGCAGGAAAGGACACACAGCATGAGGCCACTTAAGTACAGCTCCAAATACTCACAGTAGTTTACCCTGCTCAGGACGCCTGCATGAGGACAGCTGAGTAGGAAAGGTTCCCTACAGATCATTCATGCAGTCCTGGGAGGCTGGGAGCTGAGCGAGAGAGGAGAAAGGATGTTACAGAGACGTGACCTCCAAGGCTTCCGGCATGTTTATCAAGCGAGGTTTTTCATTACAGGCAGCTGATGCATTAGGGTTCACAGTGTTCATTTTTATGTGTTTTGGAAATTTTAAAATATTTTTAATGTCATAGCACATTATCATTTTCCGGATCCATGCGGTACTTTCTATTTCCCGCACGCATGCATACGTGCATGAACGCGTAGGAAAAGCGCTGGAAGGCTGCACTCCAGACAGATGAGAGCCATTTCCACTGCAGAAACGAGCAGGAGGAGTAAGATGTGGAGTTGAGGGGAAGAGGACTGTTCTTACTTTATGAATAATCGCTCTTGATGGGGCTGGTGAAGCATCCTAGCATCCTTTCATCCTAGCATTCCGAGAGGCAGAGGCAACCAGATCTCTGTGAATTCCAAGCCAACCTGGTCTACACAGTGAAATCCAGGCCAGCCAATGTCGTAAGACCCTGTCCCCAAAGAAAAGATGTTCACATTATTTCTGCACTTAGTATTTTACTTATTGAAAATAATAAAGCTTCAGAAAAAGAAAAGTACAGGGCTGTGTCATGAAGTATGTGTGTTTGGGAAACTGGTACAGGTAAAGGGTACAGACCCTGCAGCTCCACAGTTAGTCCTGTGTCCACCTGAAAGGGGGATGGGCTGCTGTCCTGTGGAGATGGTCCAGTGCTGAGATGCACGGCTGCCTGCCTGGAATGACTGAGACTGACCTATCTTCTTGTCATGTGCCAGCAACCTTCTCCCTCTTCCCAAATGTTGTTGTGCTCCTGCCTAGGGGACAGATGGCCACAGGTTGGAAGACAGAGACACTCTGTCTGAATATCCCTGTCAGTCTGCAGGCTGGAATTTTCCAGTCTCTGAGGCAAAGTTCTAGATAGGAAATTTCTTGAACCAGCCCTGGAAGCTGCTGCTTCTCTTACTGCAGGGATGAGAGGGGGATGTGGGTCCAGAGACTGGCAACGAAGCGCTCTGTGTCAGCCTCAGCCTGAAAATGTAGCTTGTTGGGTGGTCCTGTCGTACAGTCCTATCCAGGGGCAGTCATGCCAAGGCCGATTGCCACTCCCTCCCACCTCAGACATCTGGTCACAGCTGAAGCAGACAGGTGCCGTCTGCCACAGCATTTCTGTGTCTCTGAAACCTCTTGTGCCCTTGAGCTTCACACCTCCAAAGTTGGACCAAGCAGTCTGACTCTCGCTTGGTGATAGCATGCTCCTGGACTTTTATGTTACTTCCTTGAATGCAGGAACTTCTGGGGTCTCGAGTTAGAGACCAGCTGGAATGTCAACGTTATGGTTTTTGGAGTTTCCTTTATCTGACCAGACCTGCCTGGTGCCAGGCAAAGAGCATCAGGTGTGAGAACAACTGTGTGCTGTACTCAGTGCTCTGCCAAAACCTGAAAGCCTTGGCAGCTGTTTCTGTGTATGGAGGTCTTTATCACTTACTCTACTTTAAAATGCAGCAGGGTCTAGATATGTGTGCCTCTCTGGAAGAGGGGCTAGAAAAGGTACAGGTATACAATGGGTATCATGGGTCCAAAGGGAGGACAAGAAGCCGTCCAGGCTGGGGCTTTAGAGCAGAGTGCATGCAGGGTAGCCTGTTCTCAATCTCAGCCTGTTTATTCATCTGCGATATGAGAGTGGGAAAAGAAGGTCCTCTTTATGAAGTTTGAAAGGGTATCACTTGTGCACAAGCACACTGGTGGGCTTGCCTCAGTGCTAGTACCCACCCACCCCCAGGATGCCTTTATGGGCAGCTATGGTTAATTACACATGTTTCTGATATGTGCTCAACTTTGAAAACAATCAGACTCTAAAGAGGACCTCTTCTGATGCTTTGGTGGTATTCTGATCTTGATAAAATACAGTGTATCTCAATCAAGGAGAGAGATTGGGCCAGTTTTCCATGTGCTAAGCCTACATAAATATGAATTATTCCTATGACAGGATCCTTCTGGGGGCTCTCATGGGAAGACTGGTCATTTCTAGAGTTTCCTGCATTTGCTATATAACTTTCTGTAAGTTTCTCACTGCCTCTGCGATCCATTTTCTCTGTAATAAAAGAACAGAACTTGAGTGAAGCCTCCCTCTTCCCCCAACTTCAGTGTGTCTGAGTGGCTAAAAGAATGGAAAGAAGAAAATAGCCTGGCAACTGCCACCTCCATCCAGAGGGTTCACACTCTCACTACCTTCCCTGGAGGCAGCGTTGCAAGTGAAGACTCAGGCCAAAGTGCTGGCTAGGCCATTCTGTGTTTGTTAGTCCTGAAGGAATGAGGCTACCCCTCAACCCCCACCCTGTGCCTCCTGGGTTTGGGATTCCTGACTGACTCTTGGTAAACAGGCAGCCTGCTCAGGGAAGCATGTGATACACAGCGGGAGAGAAGGTGATGTGCAGAGAGAGAAGCAGGGCATTTCTCATCTGCATCTCATCTCCAGCCCATTGGTTGTGTCAGTGTCCTCAAATCCACCCAGCTTCTTTCTGCCTCAGGGCCTTAGCACAAGCTCTTTACTCAGAAAGCTCCTGCTACCTCAGTCCACGGGGTGAAGGCTCATGGAGAGGCCTCCTTTTCCCTGCCCCCACTTCAAGAAGATGGCTCCTTCCTCCCCCTTCTCTCTTCTGCTTGGTTGAACCCAGATCTGATTGCCAGGCACAATTCCGCATTCTGACTTTTGTGCTTTCTCCTTGTTTCCCCCCTAGAATGTATCCTTGATGAAGGCAGATGCTCTGCAGGCACACTGGGAGTGCTGGGGGAGGGGGAGTGAGGGAGGAGAGGCACCATCGCTAGAACAGACTGGCCCCAGTCCCTCTCCCTTTAGGTTATGACTGGCAGCAGTGGTCCAAGCTATGTCATCTACTATGCAGTTACTGTAGTGGTCAGCCCTCCAGAACCAGTTGCACAGCTGTCATGATCGATCCCATTTTACAGTAGCACATCTGAGATTCCCAGGAGACAGTCAGCTTGCTAAAGTCTTGAGGCTCCTAACTCGGGACACAAGATCTCCTGAGTTCTCAGTTTAATGGCCCCTATGTTTGCATGCCAGGGACAGAAAAGCTGTCCTGGAAAGCAATGCCATCATTACATTCTTCGGGCTGCAAGTGCATTTTAGCAACGGATTTCCAGGTTTCCAGTGAGGGCCAGAAGGAGCCACCTCATGGGTCTCAGCGCCAGGGCTCTTGGTTTTGCAGCCGCACCCGCAGGGCGGCCCTGTTTGATGCTGCAGTTGCCACGGCAACGAGCACTTTGGCGATTGGTCCAGCGAGGCCGCACTACGTTGCTCCTGGAAGGAGGGGGCGCTCCTGCACTCCTGTCCCTCCTCCGGATGCTGCGAGAGCAAACCGGCACAGACACCCCCCCTCCCTCCCCTCCTCATCCCAGCGCACTGCCACCCCGGATGTGCGGGAGGGAAAAATCCCAAGGAAGTCCCAGGTAGCAGCGAGGCAGACGCCCCCGCCCAACCTGGCGACCATGGTGACTCGACGTCTTCCCAGGCTTATGGGCACAGTGTAAACCCTGCGTAGGAGGACCTGTTTGGAGCCCCCTGCCACATTACACCCAGCATTTCTAGATGAACCTGCCAGTCCTGGGAAAGTGACTGCCCTTGGCTTTCATTTTCTTTCTTTCCACCTCGCTTGAACATCGTATTCCTCCTCTGAACCACCTTGAGCATCCTCAGCCCAGGCAGGAGAGAGAAGGAAATCAGACTTGGGCAGGATGGCTTGCCGAAGACGCTATTTGTGAGTATGCAAGATAAGTTTATCCTAAAGCCTGAGGCAGAAAGGACCACCACTCACGTTGGAGTGAGGGGTTTGGTGGGGGTGGGGTGGCTGCTCTGCAGGTGGCTTCCAGGGGGAGCAAGCTTGCGTCCAATGTTTGTCCCCTGCGGCAGAGTCAGTGTTGTTGATGATGAGGGGAAAAAGAATCTTAGTCAGCAAGTCTTCCTTGAGCTGTGAAAGTCCCCTACTGAAGCAGGCACCCTCCTCCTAATCCACATCCACAAACGAGGGTCCCAGACTCGTGGCCGTGGTCTAGGCTTTTGGCAATGCCTCTGACAGACCTGTTTAGAGAAAGCTCTGATGCTCAGCAAGCCCGTGCCCTGTACCTAAAAGCCTGGTGGAAGGCCAGCAGCAGGCTGAGACAGTGGCTGGAGATGGCCTCCTCCATAGATAGGTGAAGGTGGCAGCAGTGTCCAGCTGTCAAGCACAGGTGTCTTGTGCCGGTACAGAGCACCCGTCTGCTGGGCCTGATGCCAGCAGTGGAGGTGGTGAAAGTCGGGCTTAGGGTGGTGACATCACGGGACTGGGTATTTATGGAAGCAAAGCTGTGCTTAGTGAAGCCAGGCTTCCCAGGGGGCAGTGGGATTCAAATGCCAGCTTCCTCCTAGGCTCTCTGGGGGCTCTGCTGGTGCTGTTCTGGGAAGAGCAACCTTTGCCCTGTGTGGGCACTCTAGGCCCTAGAGACTGAATGAGATTTGGGTCTGGTCTCTGTCTGTCCTAGGGTACCTGTTCAGTGCTTGGAAGCTGCTAGGGACAGTTTGGTAATCTCAGACCTTTTGAGGTTTAAAAGCAAGGCATGATGTTCTTGAATTGGGATCAGCCACCAGGACTAGGAAAGGGGGATTGCAACAGTTTGTAGGAGGTCATCTGGGAGATTCAAACTCTCTTCAAATGGCCTTTGAACTCCAAGAGGCCCAAGCCCCCCATCAAGGGCCCTCTGAACCTTCCTAATTAGGTCTTGCCTCCTCCCCTCCTGAAAGGGGCGGTCGCCATGCTAATGAGCCTGAAGGAAAGTAAACATTGCCTGTAGCTGCATAAGCAGGCTGGGCCAGTAGGCCCCTGTAGGAGGCTCTGGTTCTCCATTTTTAGTGGAGAAGCTTGTGAGTTCTTTGGTGGTATGAGGGAACTACACAGGGTCCTTGCCCTCTGTGGCAAGACCAGAAATAGTAAGGCTCTCTCTAGCATGGAACTTCATCTCACCTTTGGGGAAGGTACTTCCCCAGCAGCAGCCTCCTTCCTCCTGCCACTCCTTTGCTGGCACAGGAGCCTCTAGTGTCAAAGAAACTGACAACTTGCAGAGGCCACTAAGCTGCTGTGGAGGGAAGATGTCATTAGCATGAAATGTGACAGTTCTCACAGAGAGCAGCTGGGCCCAGGGCCTGTTTCCAAGCTAGGGAATACCTTTTGAAAGGTTTTGCCTGGGCAGGAATGAAGACAACCCCTGGCCCCATTTTTAAATGGGGAAACAGAGGCTGGACAAATCACCCCTGGAAACCTAGCATGCACTGGCCTACTAGATGTTGGGCTTTTCATGGAAACCATTTTGCCAGGAGCACTACTTAGAATCCACTACGCTCCCAAGGTTCATTCAACATTCAAGGTCCAGAGATTTACATCTGAACACAGCCTTAGGCTGCCTGTTGGCAGCATCTATCTGGGGATCAGTGTCCCCCGCTGCCCTTCCTTGAAGGTCTCTCTACTCTTCCTTAACTCTTGGGGCTCTGTAGGCTGAGCTATCCCTAACCCCCACCTCATCGTATATTCTGTTGGTATCAACCATCCCAACCAGATTGGCTTGGGGAAGGCTGGAGGACAGCTATGACCCAGTCTGCCCTTGCAGAGGGTTTGGAGTCAAGCAGGCCTTGCTGATTTACCTACTAGGCACTTAGCAGCCTATGTTTATCCTCCATTATAGTCCACTTGACCAGGACAGGGCCCAGCCCAGCCTAGGGATCTCTCAGTAACTACTGCTCCAGACTTCTGGTTCCCCAGGCCAGCCGCATGGAAGTGGGGCCGATGGTTGTCAGCTCAGATCAGTCTTGGCTAGCCTTGTGCTTTCTTATATCCTGTGGCTTGGTCTGCCTCCCTCAGCTGCTGCAAATATAGTATGGTCAGTCCCTTTATACGGAGCACGAAACTGAGGTACAGAGAAGGAACTCACTCCTTCAGCTATTTGCTGCTGTGGCTTTAGCAATTCTGTCCTTCCTCTGATATGTCCCATCCCAGACCTGAGCAGCCATGTGTCACCCGATCAAGGTGTCTCTTGGCCTAGTGGTGCCTCCCCCCAAATAGGCATACTATACACTCTGTTCCACCTTCCCACTCACCCTCGCTCCTTTTGGCCCCTGGGTGTTCCACTGTAGGTCACTCGGAAAGTTAAATGTATCACTGAGAGGTGGGTCCTCAGTCTGCTGTGGAGGTGCCCTGGTGATGGGATAACAATAACGATGAAAGCAACACATATAGTAATTGAGTGGAAAAATCACAAGGCCTACAATCCTTGACCAAGCTGCAACTGACAACTTAGTCAGCTTAGTAGCACTGTGAGGAAGGCACGCTATCCTGACTGACCACAGCAGCACCTTCAGCATCCTCAAGTGATGGCTGAGGAGGACTCTAGGCTCAGCACATCCTCCGACTCCAGCTTAGGCAGTGGGGCTGTAAGAATTTGCAAAGCAAGGTGCTGGCTGCCTCTTCCCATGTCTGTGGTCCACCCATCTACCCACTAACTGGCTCGTTTGTTCACTGCCTGGAACTTCCTGTCTCCTCTTCCCTTCTTTTCTTTCCGAGCAGCCAAGCAGGGCTAAAGCTGCAGACCTCCCACCCTGCCATTCTCTGACTTCCCTGCTGGGCTTCCATCTACCCTGCCACTATGTTCAGCTTGTTGGGTGGTCACTGTGCCTTACTACTAGAATATCAGCTATACCTGACAGACTCCTGATGGCATGTAAGCCTCAGGGACCTCCCACACCTAGAAAAATGCCAGGTCCATTGCATGAACTCAGAATAAGAAGTCCTGGGTAGTGCCAGGCATTGTCCTAAGTGGGATTATAAAGCTGTTAACTACAGAGCATGCACTGGCAGGCTCCTGGAGAGAGGCACATGTAATTAACATGAGCCCCAACACAGAGAGTGTCTCCACAGTTGGCTGAACCCTGAGGACTAGAACTGGCATTTGCTACACAAAGAGGACAAGAGCTTCTGAATATGCAAATGACATGGCCCTCAGCTCATTTGACCATACCCTCAACCCTAGGGCTATTCTTACTTGCATTGTACAGACCATGTAACTGAGTCTCAAAACAATTTATCCCAGGCAGCACTTAAGCAGGGGTGAACCTGGGGGGTTTTCACTCCAAAACCAAATGATAACTTGTTATCATGCTGAAGGGCTTTGCCAAAATGGCAACACTGGCTGAGTGAGAGGAAAAGAGGTGAATTAGCAGCATGGGTAGGACCCTGTAGGCTGGTTCCCACTGTTCCAGCCTAGTGTAGATTGAGCAGAGCCATGGAGGGTGGGGCTGAGGATGTAGGAGAAGGAACCTGACTTGCCCCTTGGCTAGAGTGGGCAGTTGGGGAAGCTGCTGGACTCAAGAGTGCCTGGTTTTTAAAGGCGGAGAGCAGCTGTGCATTCTTCCTTGCAGTTTGCAGTGGCCCCATGTTTCTCAGGATGTCCTGCTCATGGGGTCCTGGCATACTAGCTTGACTTGCTCCCAAAGGACTTCAGGCTTCTACTTTTTCAGCCCCCATACCTCTGCCATGTTGGGTCTGTGGTTGGTCCATATTTCAGGGAACTGACTTGCTCAGGTTTATGGCCAGGAGTCTGTCTAACTCTAGACCCTGAACCCTCTTCACCAGTCCTCATCTCTCTGTCCTTGGGGCCAAGGCTGGTAGGCAGCAGGTGTTTAGAAGGTAGGATTCAAACGAGAGGAAGGATCCAATGATAGCCAAGAGGTGGCCAGACACTGGTCAGGTGCCCCTAAAAAGTACCTGCATGTCATGCCCTTACCATCACTTTTTGATAAATCTTTGTCCAGATGAGTTCTATTGGACACAGGACTTAATATTCATTCATTTGTTCTTTCATTTATACATGCATTCTTTAATTCGTTATTATACGTGTGGTAGGGAGGCACATACCATGGCACATAAGTGGAGGTCAAGAGGACAGTTTTGTGGAGTTGATTCTCTCCTTCTACCTCTTCCTGGTTTGGGGGATTGAATTCAGGTGGAGTTGTCACTGAGTTGAAGCCAGCTTGAGTAAGACATCAACCCCCTGCCTGCATCAAACACGATAGATGTCCAAATGTGTTTTGTGTGACTTGGCTATCCATTGAGTTTTCTAGGAATGTGACTACTCTCAAAGTCAAGGGAAGATCAGACTGTGATATGTTGGGAGCTCTGCCAACAGCTGTCACCACCCAGGGCAATATATCCCCAAGGGCAGTGGCTTTCCTGGGAACAAAGTTGCCTCAGCAGGTGCCTGTGGGATCAGTTGACTTTGAGTGGCCTCTGCTTGGCAAATGACTGTTATCTCAACACCAGGTCTTTCCCTGTCTACAGTGTTCTTGTGGAGCAGGCTATGAGTTTGGTGTGGTGAGGGTGTGGGCAAGCCTTATTGTGTCTGCAGTTCCTTTCAGAACAGAAGTGGGCAGTGTAGTTTGGGGTAGACAGAGGGATATAGAGGCAGGGGTCTTCACAGTGATGAAGTTATTATGTTCAGTCTGGTTTCATAGTCTTGGATTCAACCAACCATAAATAAAAATTTGGTGGGTTATGTGAATGTGCTGGGGGAGGGAGTCATTTCCAGAAAGTTCTAAAGAGCAAAATTCGGATTTGCCTGGCCCTGTGCCAAGCACTTCACTGAACTTGCAGGAATTTGTGGGTGTGTAGACACCATGCTGTGGCCTCCTCTGCTCCACAGGTCTTTCATCCCGGCACACCTGGCTCTTTGATGGTGCTTGCCTTGAGAGTGTGGGCCTGTGTGGCCACATCTGCTCCTGGCTTGCTCTTCACGTATGGCCTTTCCACATCATTGTTCCCCAAACAGCACAGTGTCACCACTATCCCATAGCATCTGCCCTGCACTTGACATGCTGCCCTACCCAGAGGTGGTTTAAAGTATCTGAGGTACTGAGTGTGGTGGTGGTGTACACTTGTGGTCTCAGCACTCAAGATGTTGAGGCAGGAGGATGGAGAGTCCAGGTATCTGAAGGCTCTGCAAGCCAACCCTAATGAGTACTGAGGGATAACCATCCATGATCCCACACCTGCCTGTCATATCTTCTACATCTCCCATCCTTCCTGATAATCCACTTTGAGGCTATTATAGAGCAGGCCAGGCTGTGGAAGGTCCTGGAAGCCTAGAATGGGACCTAAACTACAACAGTGAAGTCACTCCTGCTAGGGGAAGCCTGGTTCTGTAGTCTCTCTGGCTGCCCTTTCTGCCCTGCTCAGTGCATGTACTCCATGTGACTCCTCTGTCTCCTGACACTCACTGTCTCCTCTCTTTGCTCCAGGACAGCAAGAGGTACAACAGCTCTGGGGAGCACAGAGGCCTGGGTAGGCAAGGACAAGTGGGCAGGCTGGACATCTGTAGGGTGATGTTTTAGAGTCACATGCTCCATGGAAGCCTAGGCTAGGGAACCTCCCCCAGTCTCTGGGATGAGGAACTTGTTTCTAGGTGCTCCTGGAGGTAGAGCCTTGAGGTGTGTGTGTGTGTGTGTGTGTGTGTGTGTGTGTGTGTGTGTGTAGCCTTAATGCTATGCCATTCTACCATATGTATACTCTACTCAAGGTATGAGCAAGACTGAGGAGCTGGTACCTTATGGGGTTCTGAGGTGTTACTGTTTGGAAAAATGACTACAGTGTTGGCAGGCACTCTCAATATTATTTTCTCATAACTGCAGATGAGTCTAAAATTAATCTTAGAATCACACATTTGATTTATCTGGTTTTTATTTTGTTGTTGTTTGGAGAGGTTGGTGCTGGGAACGGTCTAAGTGTGTGACGTAATACCAAGCTGCACACAAGCCTCAACAAATTCAACCTTGAAAAAAATTGAGTCTCTGGGAACTGGAGAGATGGCTCGGCGCCTAAGAGTGCCTGCTGCTCTTCCAGGGGACTCAGTTTGGTTCCCAGCACTCACATCAGGCAGCTGGTAACTACCTGGAACCCTAGCTCTTTTCTGTCCTCTGTGGGTGCTTGCACCCACATGGCATTCACTCATATAGACACTGTGCTGCCTGCTTTTTATGTCATCTTGACACAAGCTATAATGGTCATTTGGAAAGAAGAAATTTCAATTGAGAAAATATTAGCATGTGATTCATTTTTTAAATTAGCGATATGGGAGGACTCAGCCTATTGTGGGAAATGCCACCCCTAGGCAGTGGTCCTGGGTTGTATAAGAAAGATTGAGCAAGCCATGAAGGGCAAGCCAGTTAGCAAGCACTCCTTCATGGCCTCTGCATCAACTCCTGTCCCCAGGTTTGAGGTTCTGCCCTGACTTCCTTTGATAATAAACTATAACATAGAAGTTGCTTTTGGTCATGGTGTTTATCACAGTGATAGAAGCCCTTTCTAAGACAGACACATACACATACAAGTGGGTAAAAGTAATATTTATATTTTAATTGAGGCTCAGATAAAGGGTCTATTGGCTCAGACTCTGGTGGCTATGGGACAAGGGGCCAGCCACCTCTTGGTCTCAGTCCTCTAAGGTATCCTGTGGTTATCCTCTTTTGTTGCCTTCTTTCCTGTCAGCTGAGATTCCTTTACCCTCCTTTCCAAGGCTCAAGTCCACTAGCAGTCCTGGGACCAGTCCCAGCTTTAAGAAGCAATAGTACAAGCCCCTCTGGAGCTAGTAGGCCTGACTATCAGCCAGATACTTGAGCAGGGCCTGTCCCACTGTCCCTGAATCAGAGCCCAACCCAACCTGAGGGGTTCTCTCTAGAAGCACCCCCCCCCCCAGGGGGAAGGCCTGTGAGTCTGCCTGGCTGTCAGCCATGCCTGCTCTCCCTCTGCCCAGAGCCACATATGTTAGTAATGGTACAGTCCCCACGCTCTCCCCTGCCTGCTGCCGCCACAGCAGGCGGCGGGGACAGAGACAAACTGAACACTCCCGCAAATGCCATTTTGAAGACAAAAATGGAAACCAGTCAGCTAAAACGAAAAGGTTACGAGAAACAAGGCCTTTTGATGGTTTTGGCGGTCTACAAATTGACTATTCTGTGAATTGGCTTTCGGCAAATTGCCTTGTCACAAACTAAGGGAGAGGCAAGATAGAGCTGGTGAGTGGGACTGGTGAGTGGGGTAGTCAAAGCCAGGTTGGCATGGTATGGATGAGGGACAAGGCTCAGTGGATGCCTGCAGACATGCTCCAGCTCCACACTTTGTCCCATGTCTTGGCATCCATTTAGTGGGATGCAACTGCCCATGTTTCACACAGCCTGGCCTCAGAGGGGCAAGAGTCCGAAGCTGAGCTAGGGCTGAAGCATGTCTGGCCGCAGGATGCTTTTACTCACCCCAGCAGCTCCGTTCCTCAGCACAAAGACATCTGTTTGGAACAGCTCACATAGTGATACGTTTTTAATGGCTATGGTGCTTGCTGACATTCAAAGCCTGTCTCTTGGTGGCTACTGGATAACAGTCAGCATTTCCCCCATTTGTTATCCAGAGTCAGTAGGAGAAATGTCCTGAAGTATCTCCAATCTCTTACTCGTTTGGACTTAAGTCCCTGACTGTCTCCAAAGCCAAAGAGTGATTAGGCCACCTTGGCAGAGCTCCCGGGACCCAGGATGTGGGATAACTCAGACTTCTTCTCATATCTCTAAGGAGCTGCTCTCAAGGACTTTGTATCTATTGCCTGTTGGCAGTGTGACCTCAGTAGAGATCTTAACTTTTCTGAACCCATTTCCTCTTCTGGGTTTCACCTTTGTGGGATGGCTGTCAGGACCTATACATAGTGTCCTTGCCTTGCCATCTCTGGCATCTCCTTAGGAACCTCCCCAGTGTGGTATGCCTTAGGACATGCTAGGCCTTGAGAAATATAAGTATCTATTGGACTAAGGAAACAAATACATTATTAACCAGGAATCTTTGGGTTGCAAATGGCCAATTCAAGTGAAAAGAGATTCAAAGGGATGCCACTAGTGACCAAAGATCTGGCTTTTATATGGCTGGGCTAAGTACCCGAGTCTTGGTAACTGTCCAATGAGGGTCCTCAGCAACTTTGAGCCCGCTGGTCAACCCTGGAACAAATTGGCTCTCCCAAACAACCCTAAGGCCGTCACTGCTACCCGGCCATCCCAGAACTAGATGCCTGGGCAGCCCTACTTGAACCACAGGACTGGAAATAGAGGGGAAGGTCACATTTGTGAAGAGGTTTATTCATGAGTCAGGGAGGGTAAACTAAAGGTAAAGAGAAGTCAGTGGTTTTTTTTTTTTTCAGTGTTAGAAGGGAGCTGGGCCAGGGTAGTTTGGGCACATCAGGACTGAGTCTGCAGCTTCCCTCCATGGCCCCACCCTGGGGCCCTGTGTGGAGTGTGAGAATTATGCTACAAGGAAAGCTTGAGACTCCATGCTGCCTCCAAACTGCCCTAACTTCCTCTTCTCTGCTGGCTTGGACCTATACACAAGAACCCTTTTCTTTCTGATTTATCTTTTCCATTGGTATTTCTACAAATCTAAGCCATGCCAAGGGTTGTATGCTCCTAAATATATATATATATATATATATATATATATATATATATATATATATATATCTCCATCACTTATTCTGAACAGACATCAAACCCTTCCTGGCATCTTGAGTCAGAAGCCCTTCCCAGCTGGATTGAGCCTTCCTGTAGAGAAGCAGAGGAGAGGAGAGGTGGCATGGCCCACTCCTGACTGCCTGGCCCTAGGGCTGTTCCTGGAGTCTTGAGGAAGAAGAGGTTGAAGGTTGAAGCCACAGGCAGCCTAAGTCACTGTGGCTGGCATTAACATCTCCTGTGCCAGGCAGGGGAGCAAGAGGAACTCAGGCTGATCCTGGAGCATCTACAGAGAAGACCGGGAATTCAAAAGGGACAGGATCAGGATCCCCCTCAGATTCAGATACTTTTAGAATGAGGACCCTGATCCTCAGAACTTTCACTAATTCTGGAGCATTAGTGAGGAGTCCCATGGACAGGACAGATGCTGCCTTGACAGATGCCCTGCAACATTCCAGGGTTAGGCTTGCAGAAAGCTGCTGGGCACATAACCTGTCCTTGTTCCTCAGACATGCCCTTGCCTCTGCCATAGGCCTTGGAAAGGTGACTCTTCCAGAGAGTCCCTTAGAGGGTGGGGACTCTTCCCCAGGATCACCTGCTATAGTGGGAGGCCAGCATATGGAACTGAGCCTGAGACTTGTGCCTGTGGGGCTAACAGATAGAGCCTCAGCTGCCATCACCTCTGATTCTGAGCATATCTAAGGCTTGCACCTGCTCTTCTCATCTCCTAGCCACTCCCCACCCTGCCTTGCTTCCAGCCACACCTCTCTCCTTTGGGACCTTTGATTATTTCCTTTCTGCTGCTGGGACTGCCATCTCCAAGGCCAACCTTGGCTTTGAGGCTGGTGCTGAGTCTTACCAGTCATCCTGCAGCATCTTTGAACCACCTCAGTCCCTCAGGTTCCAACTGATTCTTCCTTAAAGGTTCACAGCTGGCATACAGGGCCCGGAGTTACTGTTCTCTTTGCAGATGTCTCTGGACCAGTGAAGCCATTAGAGAACATAGAATGCTTCCTGCAAAGTGAAGCATGGTGCCTGGCACGGACTTAGTTCAGTACCTATGTGTTGAGTGAGCGTAGGGTAGTCTATAGGTCTCTTGCAGCCTGTGACCTGCCAGCATGTCATCTTCTCTTTTACAATATGTGTCTATGGATGCATGTGGGGCAGGCCTAGGCTGGAGATAAATTTTGGTAGGAAATGCCAGAGGGACTCTGGTGAGAATTAAGGCAGCTGTTGGGGCTGAGAACACCTATGCCCCACATTAGTTGAGCTCAAGGTGAAGACCCTGGTATCTATGGACCCTGAAAAGGGGCCCCCGGTGATGGCAGTACTATCCCTAAAGACTTGGGATGGTGATTTTGTTAAGGGTCTGCCTATGTCTGAGACTGCCCTCTGCATCTCATTGGACTTTGTAAAGATGCCGCTACCCTCAGCTCAGGACAGGTTCTCCTCTGTAGTGCTACCAGCCTCCATGAGGCCAAGGTCACCCAGGACCTCTGCCAAGGCCACTGCCATCTGTTAGGAGAAGCTCTGCCTTTTGAACAGAGCATACACTGAGGAACAATGCCTGCTGCCACACCATCTTGCACCCCAAAATAGAAGTGCATGCTTCCCACTAGCTTGGCATGTAAGACTTGCTCCTCCTGTGTCTTCTCCTCCTTTCTGGTTTGGGCTTCAGTCAAGGTCCCTGTTTATCTTTAGAACACACTATCACTGAGGCATGAGGTTCAGAGAGTCTGGCTTCTGACCTCTGCAATCCCAGGCAGTTTTTGCCCTGGATACTGTTGACTTGGCAGAAGGGGCATTTAACCCAGAACTGGGTGGCTTCTACTAGACATACTTGTCTGTTCCTTTCTCTTTACTTTAGAACCATGAGGATCCTTCAGCTGTTAAAGAATTCAGGTGTAAAGTGCATGAGTTGGGCTAGGGTGAGCTGGGTTGATTTCTGAGCATCTGAATCCTGGGAAGACTGGTTATCTCAGCAGATGGGCTTAGGACTGAAGGCTGGTTGCCTGGCTGACTCTGGATGCTAGGATGGCTTCCTTCCTTATTGGGGTGGGGTGGGGGTTGTTTCTGCCTCTCTGAGCTTCAGTTTCCTCACCTGTAATGTGGGAATCAAAAACTCCAGGTCTGGCTCAGTGACTGAATGGGGCCACATCAGCACCCTAGATCTGAGCAAGACCTTGTGAAAGGCCAAGAAGACCCAGAGAGTTGGCATTTCTGTATTTCCCCTGCTGCTGGGTAGCACCTGAGGGTTTGGCACGATGGGGTGTAAAGATCTGGGTGAGGTGAGCCTAATGGAAGGTCAGGGACTTTTCTTTCCTGCACTGTGTCTGGTGTCTTATGGCTCCTCCTAGTAGTAGTCTATGCTTGGAAAAAGCAGGATGTGGTAGTTCCAGGCACCAGACAAAGGCCACTGAGCCACAGGCCCTGCAGAGTCCTGAGCTATATGACAAGGCCTCCACTATTGTAAGCCCACGAGGGGCTGGATACACCCCAGGCCCTGGGCAATAAGAGGATTTGTATTCCTGGCAAGTGGACCTAGCTAGGCAGGCTTTTCTGTTCAAGTGCAGCCCCATGGTCCCAGCATAGGGCTCTCTTCTCAGCTGACCACTCATTTTCAGAGACTAGTGCAGGTCCCCCTACCTGGGACTTTCCTGGGTATGTTTATTGAATGTGACTGCCTTCCATTCACTCAGGGACTCAGTATTCTGTGGCCATCTTGCTGTGTGCCTTTCTGGCTACCCACATGTCTATAGGGGTTTCTCACCCGCTCTGGCTTTGCACATTGAGTAGGGTCATTGAGTTACACTGGACACTGCTCAGATGGGTGTCTGTTGTCTTCCTGTGTCACTGGGTGGCTGGGATGGTGAAGTGTACAGTCTTACTTTAAAAGTGTTACTTTTAAATTGCTGCAATAAGACACCGTGATGAAAGCAACTTATAGAAGAAAGACTTGATTGGGGGCTTACAGTTTCAGAGAGTGAATCATGACCATCCTGACAGGCAACATGGGAGCAGGCAGACAGGCATGACACTGGAGCAGTAGCTTAAAACTTACATGTTGATCCACAAATATGAGGCAGAGAGATCTAACTGGGATTGGTGTGTGTTTTCGAAAGCCTACCCTTGCCCCTAGTGATACACCCTCTTCAACAAGGCCACACCTCCTAATCCTTCCCAAATAGTTCCATCAACTGGGGACCAAGCAATCAACTATATGAGCCTATTGGACCATTGTCATTCATATTACCACATGCACTCACAGTACTCTGCCCATGGCTTTTGCTTCCTGTACTTTTAGTTTTCCATGAACAACCAAAACTTAAAAATATTAAATGAAAAACTCCAGAAATAATTTGGTAGGTTTTCTGTGAATTCAGTTATGGTGTATTATGGTCATTTCTGAGTGTTTGGACTGAAGCTAAATGTATAATGCCCACAGTGGCCAGAAGAGAGCATTGGATACCCTGGAACTAGAGTAACAGGTGGTTGTAATGATGTGAATGATAGGAACTAAACCCTGGTCCTCTGCAAGAGCAACAAGTGCTTTTACCCTCTGAGCCATCTCTCTAGCCCCAGTAGAGAGAACCCCAGTGGCTCTTAACCCTCACCGCACCTGTTTTATATACAATGTGTTGAATGTGTGCATATAAGAATACCCAACGCTATGGTCACCATGGTGTCGGGCATCTACCAGGCACGTTGGAGAATGTGTCTGTGTAAGATGTTGCTTTTGCACTGTGTAGGTGCCAAATAAAATGACTCACTGTCTCAAATTGCACCCTCCCAGAGTTGATGACCACTATTCTAAACAAATCTTCTTCCAGTGTAAAAGAGAGACCCAGGCCCAGAGTCCAGATGATACCCTGTCTCACCTGGGCCTCTGTATCTTTCCACATACCCTGTCCAGGGGCATCTAGATATGGTCTCCCCTTGTAGCTGTAGTTTCCAGACTCTGCCTGAACTCTGGGCAGGGCAGCCTGGCAGCAAGGAGTAGTGTAGAGGCCAACCTAGGGACAATCATCTCCCTGTGTCTGAGGTGGGCCACCCTGGCTTGTAGGCAGGGCTGTGTATGAGCCAGAGCCAGCACAGGAAAGCCAATAAGTTACCTTTGGCTGTTTTACCTGGAGGCCTGAGGATGAGGCTAAGGGCCAGAAAGGATGAAGGGTGAGTCTGCCCACTGACACCTCAGACTCTCTATCCAAGGCATGAAGACGAGCCTGTTTACTGCTGAGGAAAGAGAGGCCTGGACAAAGGCCTATAGCTCACAAGACCAGCACTGGTGCCAGCCTATGCTAAATCTCAGTGAGCTGATCAGGAAAGTATCCGGCCCCAGTGTGTGACACTGGGCCAAAAGCTGAGGGTATGGGATCATGAGGTGCCCATCCAGCCTGTTGTAGGCCCTGGGACAATGGTTCCTCTGTTGTGTCTGTGCCTCAGAAGTCCTGGGGATGGAGTGACAGTATCCTGTGTTCTGAGTAAAGGGACAACTGATCTCCATGCTAGTATCTCTGTTCTCCTGCAGCCACAGAATGGCCAGAAAAATGGGCTCTTGAGTGCCTCATCTTAGCGTAGCTAAGTTCTGCTGTAGAATGCCAGTACCTGGTACCTACACAGGCCTGGAAGGAAGGAGATTTGGGGCACAATGGTGTCTGCCAACTTCTCTCTTGCTTTAATGTCTGCCCCAAAGAGAGAAACTTCTAGAGCTCTGAAGACAGGCAAACACTCCAACACTGGCTACAAGAGGTGGTTGTGAACTTTCGTGTGGCCATCTGAGTTACCCAAGGCCACAAAAACATCTCCACCCTGTGCCCACAGTTCCAAGGACAGCCCCGAAGAGCACAGGCACCCCATTGAGTTGCTGCTATGACCTGTTGACCAGGGAGGCAAGAGAGCTGAGCCAAGCCCACAGCCACTCTAGTGAGCTAGGAACTTTGCCATACACCCCATATCCACAAAGGGCAAGAAGGAATGTGTCTTCAGCCCCTAAGCACACAGTCAGTTGGGGCATAGTGTCATAGAATGAACATCACAAATATTCACAGCCCCATGCAGCTTCCTGAGAACAGCTAGCAGAAACATCCCATAGCAGTCACACTGTCTCCAAGGAGTTGGGGGAAGGGGACTGATCGTCTCTTGTGCTTAGTACTAACTCTGTGTGTGTGTGTGTGTGTGTGTGTGTGTGTGTGTACATACATGTACATGTACAATATATGTAGAGAAAGACAATGGGTGTCTTTTAGTTTTTGAGACAGGGTCTCTCATTGAACCCGAAGCATGCATCTGGCCAGTGAAGTCAAAGGACCCTCTTGTGTCTGCCTCCCCGGCACTAGGATTCCAGGACTGTGCTACCATATCCAGCTTTTTATATGCATGTTGGGGGTCTGAACTCAGGTCCTCGTGCTTGTGTGCAAGCACTTTACTGACTGAGCCTCCTTCCCAGGCTCAGTGTTCCCTTGCTAAGCCAATGCTTTGTGTGTTCCTCACTAGCCAATAAGAAGTAGGGAAATGAGTTACAGGGGGCAGTGGCTTCCCTTCCCTCTGGAAAGTGAACATTCCCTCTAAACAACTCTTTTCCAGGCTTGACTGAATCTTCTTTGCTTTTAGTTTTCTCTGAAAGGAAGATTCAGCTCAAATAAGCATTGGCCCCTTGCAGTTTCCACAGGTGAGCCCCTTAGAATAGCACCATGATTTGAGTCAATACCTAAGGAAGGAGCTCCAAGTCTGCCTCACACACATACACCCACCACACCACCAGCACTACCAGCCACCAGCCCTCACCTAGACTGGGCCAGCATTGGCCAGTGGGCCTCCTTCCTGGCCTCCTCTTCCCAATTGCTTTCCATGGCCTCCCTGTCTATTTCAGGAACAAGCTCCATCCTTTTTCACATGATACCCCACAGCTCAGATACTCAAATGAAATGCATTAGAATAAAGAATATTGCTAGTGCAAAACCAGGAAGGCTGTGGGGAGTGAGGTCACTCACCTCACTGCCATGGGGAGAGCAGAGTGGGCAGCTGCTCTGAGTCAGTGTGGTTTGTTTTAATAATAAACACACTTTCTCGTAGCAGCCAGGCGAGGCCCCCTTGGGCTGCCTCCTTCCAGAGAATGGAAGCTCTGTGCTCACAGCCTGTGTCCACAGGCGCCTAACAGCTCATTCACCACAGAGGCAACTGGACATCACCCAGATGCTCCTGCTGTTAGTCAGCTTTCCAGGCTACGATAAAACTGAAAACATTAGCTTCTAAAGAAAAACAGGCTATTCTGGCTCATGGTTTTTGAAGCTCAGTCCAAAGTCACTTGATCCCATTACTTAATTTTTGTTTTTTAATTTTTTTTTTTTTACTTTATGGGTATGGGTATTTTACCTATATGTATGTCTGTTTACCATGTGTATGCCTGGTACCCTTGGTGGACAGAAGAGGCCATTGGATGCCCTGGAACTGGAGGTACAGATGGTTGTAAGTTGCCTGATATGGGTGCTAGAAGTCAAAGCCAAGTCCTCTTCTTTGAGAACAAGTGCTCTTAACTGTAAGCTGTCTCCAGCCTGTTTTGTGATGAGGCAGTGTGGCATGTTGGGAAGCATTTGATAGAACAAAATAACTTGCCTCATGGGGATGAAGCAAGAGAAAGAAAGAGGAAGAGCCCAGGATCCCACAGACCCCTTCAAGGGCACACTCCAGGAACACGCAGAAGTTCTATCACCTCTGAATTACACTGAGCTGTGGGCTAATCTTTTAACAGATGGGCCTTGAGGAGCATTCAGTCACCAAACTATTATATCCAGTAATAAATCAGCTGAGGCACATGTGTGCCACGGAATAGTACTCAGTAGTGAAAAGGAATGGGGCCCCTTGAATGAGTATCATATAACCTTGCTGAGTGAGAAAGCCAGCTTTAAGTATTCTCATTCACATGGCTATCTATATAACATTCTCAATAACATAGCTATAGAGATGAGCAGTAGCCAGGGCTCTAGGATGGTGGAGAGGCAGCATAATGCATCTTTTCATCTAAGACCACCCAAACAGCCAGACATGCATTCACACACATGCACAGAGGCATGTATACCAACCATTGTACACAGTCCTAAATTCTGTGGATTGACTGACATCCTTTTCATGGAGATGATAGCACTCTGTACTTAAGGTGTTCTTACTGGGGTAGCCAAGGTTTGAATGCAGGGTCTCCCTGTATATTCTTTGAATCTGAGGTTGTGTCAAAGAGGGTGAGGTACCAAGACTCAGAAATGGCCCCTCAGGATCCAGAGCATCCTGTGTGCAGCCAGGAACAGAAGCACTGATCACTCCTACGCTTGGTAGAGGAGACTAAGGCCAGGGATGGCTGCTTATGAGAGGAGATTGAGGTTAGCTCCTTGGTGCCCAAGGCCTGGGCTCTTGGCTGGCTGCAGATTGGAGGCTGGAGTCCCAATGCTTATTTTCATCTATAAAATAAGTTTTGATGAACTGTTATGTACATACAGGAGGCCGTGCACTCCAGCAGTGGGAGGCTAGTAGACCCATCACAAACAAATGTGCATATAACCAGCATCCAGACCCTAGAACACATCCAGCCTGTGCCCCAACCCCCATCCAGTTCCAGGGAAGACCTGGTTTGGGGAGGTGCATAGTACTTACTGCAGTAGGAGAAGGTATCCTGTATGGGAAGGCAGCAAGGCATTAGAGGGATAGTCAGTCCCAGGAAGTCTTAGTCAATGTTCTATTGCTGTAAAGAAACACTATGATCAAGGCAACTCTTTTAAAAGAAAGCACAGATGGAGGGGCTTAGTCCATTACCATCATGGCAGCAAGTATGACAGCAGGCAGGCATGGTGCTGGAGAAGTAACTAAGAGCTACATCCTGATCTGGAGAGAGAGAGAGAGAGAGAGAGAGAGAGAGAGAGAGAGAGAGAGAGAGAGAGAGACATTGAGAGAGAGAGAAACACACAGAAAGAGAGAGAGAGAGAGAGAGAGAGAGAGAGAGAGAGAGAGAGAGAGAAGAGAGAGGGAGGAGAGAAACACAGAGAGAAACACACAGAAAGAGAGAGAGAGAAACAGAGAGAAAAACAGAATAGTGACTGGGCCTGGGTGCATGGAGTTTTGAAACCTCAAAGCCTACTCTCAGAGAGACATTTCCTCCAAACAAGGCCATGCCTCCTAATCCCTCTCAAATAGTGACACTCTCAGGTGATAAAGCATTCAAATATATGACCCTATGGGGGCCATTCTTATTCAAACTACCACATCTCACTCCCTGGCCCCCATAGACTTGTAGCCATATCATAATGCAAACTGCATTTAGTAGTCCCCAGAATGTTTCAGTCTCAACATTATTTAAAAATCCAAAGCCAAGTCTTCTCTGAGACTCATGACAGTCTTTTTTTTTTTTTTAGCTATAAGGCCCTGAAAAATAAAAAAGATCACATATTTCTAACATTCAATGGCCCAGAATATAATTTCAGCTCCGAAAGAGAGGAAAGGGAGCATGGTGAGGAAATGATGGGTCAAACCAAGAATGAAACCCAGCTGGGCAAACTCCAAATCCTGTATCTCTGTCTGATGTCAAACCAATCTTCAGATCTTCCTTTTAGCTTTGTTGACTGCAACACGCTTCTCTCTTGGGCTGGTTCCACACCAGGTCTACAGCTCTCCTTGGCTGGTATCTCAGGACTTTAGTATCTCCATCATCTTGGGATCACAAACCCAATCCAGCAACTGAGGGTTTACATTCAGAACTTTATGCAGCGGCCTTCTCTTGACTTCTCCACAGGGACACTCCTAATACAGGCCTGGCCTCAGCAACTTTCATTAACAGTGGAAGGGGATTGCACAGCCTGTTTTTTTTAAATCTTGACTCTAAAGTCAGAACTGAGACAGAAGCTGCCCAGGAACTTGGCCTCTTCCTTCAGTTACATTGTATCAGCTTCTGTTGCTGATGGTTTCCTTCACAGGTTGAAGTTTAGCTGAGTGGGGTCTTGCCCTGAGGTCACTGCTCTCTTTATTCCATTTAGCATTAGGCTTTTCTTTTATCTCCTTGAACACTGGCCTTGGCTCCAACATTACATTTCCCGGTGCTACTTTTCTCCTCAAACTACATTTTGTATTTTTTCCTTGCTCACCTTCTCCTTTTCATTATAGATATACATAAGAGTGGACACCAGTAACCATGCAACACAGCCAATTCTAGGCTGTCTTGAAATCTCCTCTGCCATTGCCATTACTTAGAAAACTCTTCAATGTAGCTTCAGGTAGATTTTTAGGGTGAGGGCAAAAAGCAGCTACATTCTTTGCCAAAATATCACAAAAATGGCCCCTTGACCACTTACTAATATCCTTCCCCCCTGAAACTTCTTGAGCTAGGCTGTTGTAATTCACATTGCTCTCTGAACTACTGTCTTTCATAGTCCTACTAGTATAGCCCATTAAAACTCTAAATAATATTCAACTGCTTTCCTAATCCAAATCCACATTCCTCTAACAAGCAGCACGGTCACACTTGTCACAGCAGTACCCCAGTTCCTGGTGTCAGCTTCTGTCTTAGTCACTTATTCTATTGCTGTGAAGAAACACCATGACCAAGGCAGCTCTTCTAAAAGAAGGCATTTAATTGAGGGCTTGTGTTAATCCCAGTGTATGAGATTAAGATCATTACCACAATTTTTGAGCCATGATTGAAGGAAGCTTGCATTAAATACTGGCCAGGAAGATAGACCCTGGCCAGATCCATTCCAGGGTTCCCAGAAAATGGCCACAAGTCACATTTTGCAGAGGTTTATAAAGACAAACCTCTAAGGCTACGTATTTCCTACTGGGTCAAGTCAGGGGAAATCATATATTCTGAACATAGGTTTTGCCTACATACGTCCTACTTATATACAATCAGGAGCAAGCATATATCCTGACGCACTTCCTGCCTACATCCAGTCAGGGGCAAGCTTTCTGCCTATGCACCTCCACGTACATGTGATCAAGCACATCCAGCCATTTGGGTCAAACAAACTTGTTTATGGGAGCGAAAGCTTGTGGCCTGTTATCTTACATAAATAGCCCCCAGGAATTCAGGAAGGATCTGTCCTTGGGCAAAGGGCTTATAGGTTTTATGGATCTCTTGGGCACAGTAATAAAAACTTAAAACCTAACTTTGGCTCTTACATTTGCTTACAGTTTCGGGACCTTAGTCTATTATTATGGTAGGAGGCATGTCAGCAGGCAGGTGGGGTGCTGGAGAATAAGAGCTACATCCTGATCCATAAGCAGAGGTGTGTGTGTGTGGAGGGGTGTTGGAGAGACAGACAGAGGGAGACAGAGACAGGGACTAGACAGGACACAGGCTTTTGAAACCCCAAAGCTTACCCCCAGTGGCCTACTTTGTTCACCAATGCTACACGTACTTCAATAAGATCTCACCTCCTTCTCAAATAGTTCCACTCCCTGGTGGCTACGCATTCAAATATATGAGCCTATGAGAGCCATTTTTATTCACACCACACACAGCAGAACTGCCCTTGGCTAGCAGATGTTCCCACATGACCAGTAGAAGGTGACAACCGGACCCCCTCAGCCCAGCACTGTAGGGCACAGGGGAGAATGTGGAGTATAGTCCTGAGCAGGGCAAACTTGCTTCATGTCTCTTTCCTTTTTACACACAGGGAGACTGAGACATGGGATGGGAAATGACTTACACCAAATGTATTTCACGGCTGGTACATGAAGGGGTCAAGATATGATCCTAGCGTGGCCAGTCCCTCATCATACACCATTAACACAGCTGCAGTTTGATGAAAGAAAGGAGTTGAGAACCAGGCTATGGGGCCCAGAACTGGACTACAGGGCTGTGGACTGGGACAGAGAGTGGGGCTTGGGCTTTCTCTCTCAATATGGAGGATGTAAAGCCTGGTTAGGACATTGTAGGGGAAGGATCATAGCAGTGTCCTGTTAACTATATGCAAATTTAAATCCCAGCCCAGGAATGGATGCAGCTCAGCTGTGGGAGCTTGCTTATGCACAAGGCCTTCTATCATGATTCCCAGCATCCACATCCTCTCTTTGGGGGAAACAAACCCCAGACCTGAGAGCTGTTTGACCCTACCTGAACTATGTCCTCTCCCCAACCTTGGTTTCCCCATCTGAGAAGGAAACAAATGGACTGACATTGCCAAAGACGCTTTGTGCCAGCACCAGGCTGAGGTGTGGGTGGCAGTGCAACCTCTGGGGACATGAGAGGGAGGTTAAAGCACATGGTTTCTTGTCTGAGGCCACCCATGTGACCTGAGTGGGCAGGGTGCCAAGGGACTTGCTGTGGAACCATTAGTAACCCTGTCTCGCTTTTACTACCCCAGGAGCTCCCTGGAAACTGGAAGCAGCCTCTCCACTGACCGATACAGGTACTGTCCTGCATCTGCCTCTTCTGTCTCAGGGCCATCAAGGCCCACGTTTTTCTGAATGCACCCGGGGTGGAGAGGAACTCTTGGGGGTGGTAAAAATTGACCTTCTTAGTAGAAGAACACTCCAGCTCCAGCTCCCCCAGACACCAGAGGTCCTGCTGATATACTCCCAGAAAATACATACAATTAAAGCAGATCTCCCAAGCAAGGGCTTAGCCCAAGGCCTCCCCAAGAGCAGAACTAAGGTCCTCTGGAGGTCAGGTTGTGCTGAGGCTGATTGTTAACAAGATCCAAGGCTGGGGTTCCCTGAGGAGCAGCCTGCAGCAGGCAGTTCCCATGACAACCAGAGCTGGAGTCAGTAAGAGCCTGGAATTTCCATTGATTGGCAGTGCGCTGGGGGGCATGGTGCTGTTTCTGTATGCTTCAGATCCCAATGTTCTTATCCAGGGTCTTCAAAAAGAGTGCACTCCATTTTCACCAAAAAGATTATTAGACACTATGCAGCTCAGTTGGTAGAGCCATTGCTTAGCGTGCAGAAGGTCTTGGGTTCCATCTCTATAAATCAAGAGTGGGTAGTACACATTTGTGGTTCCTACACTTGGTAGATGGAAGCAGAAGATAAGTTTCAGATCATCCTTGACTACGTAGGCAAGACTCTTAACACTCTGCCTCAAAAACAAAGCCAAAATCTACGCAAAGAAAAATTAGATATTGGGCCCCTGCCCTTGCCGGGGCCTGAAGAGCTTTGCTCCCAGTGTCATGGGCAGGAGTGGCTCTGAGAACCGTGCATGTGTTGATTTGATGTGACTGGAGTTGAGGTGCATCTGTACTGTGTTGTGGGATTTGAAGTTGGCTGTCCCATTTGGAGTTGTATTATGAGCCACTCCCAGAAAAAGGCCCAGTCTGTGCAGGACTGAGGGTGCAGGAGCCAGGATCAGAGATGTGGTCATTCAGGAACTGGGTTTTTGGACTAGAGACTTATATGATGTGAACCCATCACTGGGCACACTAAGCAGGGCGATGCTATATAGAAATATGAAAGTTGTAGTGGGCAATTCCTGGCCTTCATACCTGCACATAGCAAGGGGGTAGCCTCTGTTCACATGTCCAGAGCTAGGCATTGCCCCAAGATGTGAGGACCAAGAGCTGTGTGGTACACACTTGGTAATGTACACAATCCTGTATATGTATACTACAGTGCACCTACTACTATAGCAGATTCATTTAATGACACCCAGTGAGACAGGAGAGTTGTGGCTCTATGACAGACATTTCTTGCTTAATGTTTACCAGACAGAGCTGGGATCTGAGCCTTTGGGGTTCCGATGTACATGCTGTCACAGTCTTACCCACATGTGTGACACACTTGACACACCTGTTTCTCGTGTGCTTGTCAGACTCTTGCTTTCATGAGATCCAGAACATTTTTAGTCCTGGTTCCTCCCAAGCAGACATTTGCCCATGGACTTCCACATAGCAGTATTAGGGCAAGCCAGGATCATATCCACTTCTGGACTTACACAGTCCATGCTCACACTTGGATACACTCACAGTTGCCACCCCAAGCTGGCTCAATATACCCTCATGTCTGAGGGTATCCATGGCAGGGTATGCTGGGCCCCAGAGAAAAAAGTTCAAGAAACTCCTGGGGGCAGCTGGGCCTCTGTCACTTTCTAGAACCCAGTGGAGTTGCTAAGAACAGTGTCTCAACCTGCATGAACCCGTTTGCTATCCCAACAGCCATGGGGGCCTACTAAAGGAAGTGCCAGAAAGCTCTGGAATGAAGGGAAGAAAAGGTGGATGGAGCTCTTGATTCAGTATACATGGGGGCTGGGTGGGGCTGAGCAAGTCCCCTACTGGCTGGAGTATGGCTCTACAGTTCACATCAAAGCCAGCCCAAGCTCTCTTCAGACCAGGCAGGGCCATGACCAGGGTAGCCCTTTGCTTCCTAGATGGCAGAGCTGGGGTCAGAGGAAGGCTCAGGTAGCCAATCCTCCATTCCACCCTGGTTCCTGAGGACACCTCAGCTACAGTACTACTCTCCTTGCTTTTATGTGGCAGGGCCTTGCAACAAAGGCCCAGATTCCACTGCTTAGTGTGATGTGCTGGGGAGGGAGGGGCATGGCAAGGACTGAAGGAAAAGGGTAAATGGCACTGGGTGGCCAGAGGGAAGTTATGGGAAGTAGTTCTGAGGAGAGTTAGCCTTGGTTAGCCTTGGTGGGCAGGATGGGATCGGTATCTCTTCTGGGTACAGCTAGTTCAAAAGCCCTGAGGTGGAGCATGTTCGGTATGTTTGCAGCACAGCATTGAAGCAGATGCTAAATGACATCTGCTGAAGTCTCTGTCACCTGACTGTGATATGTGACCTGCTCTGGAATCCACAGCCCCCTTGGATCTGCCAGAGCCAGCTCAGTGTGTCCATTCTATACATGAGAAAGACACACCTAAAGAAGTTAGGAACATTGAACCAGAGCCATGACTGGGACCCAGGGCTCCACTGACCCCTCCAGCCACCTGGCCTCTGTGGCCGTCTTAAGTGGCAGGGGTCTGCCAGCCCCTGAGAAAGTGCATTTCAAGCTCTGGTGGAAGAGTGCCACAAGCCTCTCCCTACCCTGCCCCGCCCCACCCCACCAAAGTTCTAAAAGTTCCACAGCCTGGGAAATCAGAAACAAAGGTCCCAGCCAGTAATTGCCGCCTTTCACAGGCATAGCCAGCTTCCTCTGCCACACACACGCGCGTGAGAGAGAAGCCAATATCCTTGTCCCAGGAAGGGGGCGGTGCCACTCTGGGTGGGGGAAGGGAACAGCATAAGCCACCTTGGCAAACAGGGTCATCTCTCAGGCAGATGGCCACCTCCCCATCCTTGCCTGCACCCCAGCCGTCTTCCTACTTATGAAGCAGGAGGCCCTGCTCAGCTCTGAGAATCAGCTCTGAGAATGCTGGTGTAAGCCTCCCCCTTACCCATTCGCAGGCCAGTGCATGCAGTGGAACCTGCTCTGGCTCCTGCATCCCTCCAGTCTGATAGCCCCTGGACCCACTCTCTAGACCCACTTTCTTAGCCCAGCATTTCTAACAGAGAAGTCAGGGCTGAGGATCCTTGTTCTGTACTGAGAAGCATAATTGGTAGCATCTAATCATCCCTCAATACCAGCACTGCTGGTGACAACCAAACACTTCTCCAGGCGTTACCCAGGTGGCAACACATTGGTGACAAGTCATCTCTGATGGGGAGCTTGCTGGTGGCCGCAGGTGAAATTGTCTTGCCAGGCCAGGTGCCTTGCTTGACTTTGTACAGGATGGATCCCCACTCTGCTCATAGGAGCTGGGCTTTCCAACTCAGGGTGCACAGAGCTCAGGCTCTTCGGGCCTCAGGTCTCTCCTAGCTGCTGGACTTGGAGCTCTGTGTATATACATCTTGAACATAGGATGTTCCCTGAGCCTGTTTCCTCATCTGTAGGGATGCGAACTGATACAGATTTGGAGCCTGAGGTGACCAAGTGACTGTGGCACTTAGGAAAGTCCCTTGGGTTCTGAGATTTTTCCCAGTTGCCTTCTAAGGTTCTCATACTTTCCCCTGCTGATGGTGGAGCAGCTGCTGGCTCAGACAGTGATGGAAAGATGTGGTCCCTCCCTGGGGGCACTCCAAGCTGATGAAGGAAGCTGTGGGTCAGACACAAAGAGTCAGGCATCCAGGAGGAATCACACTTGCTGACAAGGGAGGCTGTGCTGCTTTAGGGACATCTAGGAAAGGTAGGCATCTGAGTCATAATGGGGATATGATCAGGTATGAGGCATTCCTAGCAGAGGGAACCCCACAAAGGGCTAGAAGGATGCATCAGGGGAAAAGGGGACAGCTGGACTCTGTGCTCAGGTACCAGAGAGGTCAGACCATTAGCAGAGAGTCCAGCAGTTGCTTGGTCAGGAACCCTGCCTTTATTCTGAGTGCAGCAGGACAGGGGCGGGGAGGGGGGTCATGTTGATGTCTGGAACCAAAATGATGCATTAAGGTCACTGGCTGGTATGTGAGGAATAGGCCACTGGGGTTGATATAGAAACCAGCCAACCAACCAAAGGGCAGCAAAAGAGACAAACAGAGGATGGATTCTGCTTCTAGCCTGTAGCTACCAGGCCTCATGGCCCACAGAGTCCCAGACTCAGCCTGGGAAACAATGCCCCTGTTTGGCCATGGCCCCTCAGCCCAGCCACTGCCCTCCCACCATCCCTCATTAGCTACAGGAGTCTCTTCCAGCAGCCAATGAGCAGCTGTCATTGTGGTTCCATTTTAGATTTTATCAATGTGTTCCTGTCGCCTGGGCAACGGAGCTGGCGGCCTTGTCAGTCTTTCCTATTGCCTTTCAGAGCCCAGTTACCCCCACCGCAAGCACCATGTGGCTACGTGGTGAGTTTTCAGTCTTGCAGGCCAGGCCGGGATTCCTCCACACATAATTTATCTAGCAGCAGAGGCAAGTGTCTGTCTGTCACCTGGACCCCTCCCTCCCTCCCTGCTCCACACCCCCAGCCTGCCCTGTCCCTGCCACTCAGTCAAGGCAGGTGGGTGGACACTGGCTCGCCATCAGAACCCCGGCCTAGTTGGAAAAAGAGCTGGCAGAGCAGCTGCAGAAGCCATCACTCACAGGCTCCTCAGGAAGATGGGCTGGGGGCCCCCACAGATCAGCATAGCCAGGGATGCCCTGGTTTGCTCTGGGGACCCCCAAGAGAGCCCCCAGAAGCACTGGGCACCAGAGACAGCAGCAGCGTGAGCCTGCCCAGTGAGAGCGTGCACGCGGATGAGCTGCAGGCTTTTGTGCTTGCTGCTCTTTGTATTGGAGGCGCGCACTGTGTGAGCTGTACTAGGCAAGGCTGGGCCATGTGAGTGGGGGCCGCGGCAGGGACCAGCAGCCAGGCCTCCACCTCCTAGCAGCCCCCTTGCTGTGTCTCTCTGGAGACACCACTGCAGTCCACTAGAGACTGGAAAGTGAAAATGCTCAAGTTCAAGGCCTTTTGCCTGGATTACTGGCAGTTCCTGTGCCTGCAGCCGTTGCATGGGGCGTATAAAAGGTAAGCAGATCCCCTCTGCAGAGGACCTAGGCCATGAGGGTAATGGGATCAAGAAAGAAAGTTTACCCCGAGTCGGCCCAGCTACAGGACTGTCCTATTTCAGCTCAGGGTCCCTACCACTGGCCAGGAATGCTGGTGACACTTAGTGTGGTCCACTCTGCAACTTGGCTTAACAATCCCTCTTCTCCCTCCAGCCTGCTACTAGAAGGGGTTCTGCAAAGGCATGGTTCCTTGACCATGCTAGAGTATAGCCTGCTGCATAATTCTTGATGCTGTGTCAACCCAGGGAGCCAGGGAGGTGCTGAACAGGTCTAGCTCCCAGGAAAGCAACAGAGTAGCCCTGACCTGTAGTCATCATACTCCTTTCAGTAGGAAGGGTTGCTGTGACAAGTGAATTGGTTGACTCCATCACTCAGCACAGATCTGGGATGGAAGACTAGGGACCACCTGACCCAAAGGTCAGAGGACTGAAGTTGAGCGTCTTTCCCAAGTACCACCTGGGACAGGCCACTTGTCCTCTCTGAGCCCATTTCCCCATCAGCAGGGATTTGGACCTGACAACTGTAATAAGTGGGATTTGAGTGTTGTTTCCTACAGAGGCTGAAAGCCTGAGTGTGTGTGTGTGTATGCGTGTGTGTGTGGTGGGGGTGGAATTGTGAGTCTTTATATCTTTGGAAAGTATATATAAAGTATTTAAATGTGTTGTGCCCGTGCGCGCGTGCGCGCGTGCGTGCGTGCGTGCGTGCGTGCGTGCGTGCGTGCGTGCGTGTGTGTGTGTGTGTGTGTGTTTATGGTCTCCATGCACACTTTGCTCAAGTTACTCGTGCTGTGTCCTGCAGTAGAGTACCATGTGGTCATGGCCGGGACCATGAATGGCTGTAATTACAAACTTCAAGAAACAAACTATTTCGTCTACTCTGGGGGAATTACTTTTTCCTGATCTCACACTCTGTGGAGTTCATGGCCATTAGTATGCATGCAGTTCTGGGAAAGTGTGGAAGCTTTGCTTTCACTCCTAGAGGGCTTTCTTGGAAGAGAGTGCTGAGGGTTCCACAACCACCATAGAAAGGAAGTCTTCATACTTGGGTGAGTGCCAAGCAGTGAGGCCTGTCCTGCATCTGATTACTCCAGCCACATGAGCTCTAGGTGCTCGCATCAGAGCCTCAGCACCCACAGTCCATGCAGCTGGAGAGACTTTTGTCTCTTAGGTTATGTTAGCCCTCCAGGACTGAATGCCCTGTGTGCCCAGGAACACCCGTGCTTGATCCTTACTGAATGTGGGTGGAGCATTATAGTCTTGTTAATCTCAGCCCCCCACCCCGCAAAAAAGACAGTACAGCCCTTCACGAAGCTGAGATAAGTGAAACACAAACACAGAGCTGTGTTTGTGTGACCTGTTGATTAAAACTCAGGTCTCTCTGTTCTGAGACAGACTTTTTTAGTTATCTATCTATAGCTTCAGACCGTGCATATATGCTGGGGTCTGGTAGAGAGGAAGAGGAGCAGATCCTGTCTGCTGTAGAAGGCTTGTGATCAGAGCCCTGGCAGAACAGAGAGGCTGTGTCTGAGTGGACCTCCCAGAAGTGAACTCTTATAGCGGGGGGTGGGGGGTTGCATGTTTGAAGGGCTTTGCTGGCAAAACACAGGACTAGCCCTTAGGCTTTGAAAGACTGAGGGCCTTCAGGACATGAGAAAAGCCACATGACACCATCAGGGCTGGATGTTGTACTGTAAATCACTAGAGAACCCACTAAGGATCTTGGCTATGGCAAACTCAGGTTTACACTCAGGGCCACATGGTCCAAGCGTGAAAGACCAAGCCAACAGCAGCCCCTCCCACCCATTCATGTGGCAGGTTCTTATTCAGTGCATATGCCCTTTCCTTCAGGGCTCCCAGCCTGCCAAAGGAGACCGACTAACAAGCCTGAAAGCTGAGGCAGGGATGGATAGCTGCAAGACTCTGCAGCATGGAGTCCTCCAGGAGGAGCTAGGAAGGCTTACTGTTGGTGATGACATCTGAATGATGCCTTGGGGGTAGGCACTGGATTTGGTTGCTGGCAGTGGACAGTACTTGTATATTTAGACTATTCAAACGTGAGGAGGAAGGATTAGGGAAGTGGTTACAAAGAAAGGCAGGACAGTGATGTAAATAATGAGGCTCTGACACCTGCTGCCTATGACTCTCTATTGAAGGCACTGATCTGAGGAGAGGGAGGTGGGCACACCCCACTATGTGGGTTAAAAAAACTGAGACACAGGGGGATATACTTTGGCTGTAGTTACAAGGCTAGTTAGGAGTACAGTCATAAGGTAAGCAGGGCCAGAGAAGCTACTGTGCTGCTCACCAAGTGCTGGTGGCTATCCACTGTGGTGAGCACCATGCCCTGCTCGCCACAGCCACATCATGTGTATCATGGAAATGGACAGGGACTTCGGACCTAGTCAGCTCCTGCCTGGCCAGGAGCTTCAGGAAATCTCTTTCTCATTCTCTGATGCTCTACTGGGCACTCTCTTAAGGTGGCCAGATCTGCTAAACCCACCTCTAGCAGGTCTTTGGGGACTATGGAAAAGTGCATGAAAGTGCCAGAGGCTCTGTACCTAGTGAGGCTTAGCAAGTAGCTGTGCAGCCCCAGCGGCTCTCCTCACAGAGGCTTTGAGCACAGCCACTTGGCTTTTCGCCTGATGCCATATTTCCTTGTTTAAAACTACGACCCAAAACTTAAAGAGTATGAAAAGGGTGTTGTGCAGACAATGCATAATTAGCCACTTCTAAACACAGGGTGTGCCAGGCTCCCCTGAAGCTGTTAATTATTCTTCATTAGTGGTCTTAAGTTAATGTAGACTGATTCTGGAGCCCTGCCAGTGGCTGGGTCTGGTTGGAACTTGTGACTTCTTTAACTAGAAACTATACTGAACTGCTGAGGAATGCCTCTGGTTTTTCTGTTGCTGTGGGTGGGAAGCTACAGACTCTTCATCTGTGAGAGGACCAAGGACCTTCTCCCAAGTATTCTGGCTGGCCAGATCTGAGGGCATTGATAATGAAATAAACCAGATACAGAGGAAACAAAGGAAGAACTTTCTGTCCTCTGGCAGAGGATGGCCCTGTGCAGCTTCTCAAGTCTTATCCTGCCTACATCCTAGACCTAGAGCCCAACAGAACCTCAGGTCAGGAGCCTGCATTTCCAGGTATAGTTTGGTAACTTCGCTAGTACATAAGATGGGTTTCCACATTTTAAACTTGAAGTACACAACAGTATGTTCTGCTATTTGCTTTAAATATTTTTGTTAAAATACATAACATAAAACCTGCTTTGATTCCAGTACTCAGGAGGCAGAGGCAGGTGGATCTCTGTGAGTTTGTGGTAGCCTGGTCTACATAGTGAGTTCCAGGATGGCTAGAGCTACATGATGAGACCCTGTCTCAAAAACAAGCAAACAAAAAACAAAGAGCTTCATTATTTCATTATGCTGCCAAAGCAGGCTCTGAACTGGGTTCAAAACACCCCCTGCTTCTGCGTTCAACTACTTGGAATACAGATGTGCACCACTGAGCCCAGTAAAAGCCACCATGGTAACTAATTCACTGTGCCCTGTGGAATATATTCACCCTTGTGCAGTCACCCCCATCATTCATCTCTAGAATGTTCCCAGTTTCCCAAATCAAAACTCTGTCCCCATTAAACACTGATTCTTAACACCCCTCCCCCATGGCCCCATAGTGCTACTTTCTATTTCTTGGGACCCCATCTCAAATGTTTATCCTTGAGGGACTTCTTATTCCATTTGGTATACTGTCTCCAAGGTCTGCCTGCAGTCTAACATGGGCCACAGCTGCCTTCCTTTCTAAAGCTCAATATACTAGAAGTTTCTACCCAATTTTGCTTTTATATACTGGGGGGTGGGGGGACACTGCAGTTGCTTCTGCCTTGGGTGTTATGAACAGTACCACTGAATGTGGGTATGCAAGTCACTCTTAGTTGTGAGGCGTGGAGGTGAATTCAAGTCATAGCACTTGGGAGGTAGAGGCAGAGGCAGAGGCAGAGGCAGAGGCAGAAGCAGGGCTGTATTTGTTAGTTCAAAGCCAGCCAGGGCTATGTAGGGAGACCTTGGCTTAAAAACAAAAACAAAACCAAAAAACATGCAACTTGCTTTGTGCATTCAGTATTTTAAGGTGTATTTATTCAATACTGGGGAGAAAAATTCTTCATATGCACCAGGCAAGTATTCTACCACTGAGTTCTAACCCCAACCCACTCGTTCAATACTTCACTAGTGAGATTCATCATGTTGCTGTACATGGTCCCCCTCCATTCATCTATGTTGGTGTATTGAATTCTGTTACACAAACAGCTGCATGTTCAAATTTATAGTCAGGGCAGTGATTCATTTTTTTCTTGTGTTTCCTAGCTGTGGCATTCCTGTGGATGTGTACAGGGTAGTCTGTGAGTGAGAGCCTTCAACTCTGCTGGGCTTAGCAAGGTCACTTTCTAAAGAGGTTGTGACAGCATGAGTGAGAACATTAGCTCCCCATTCTTGCTAAGCAGGGTATTAGAAGCCTTGTGGTGTTTTTATTGTAAAGACTAAGAGGAAGAGTGAGACAAAGAGGTGTGTCAGTGGTGTGGAGTTGCCTCTAGGCTCTCAGCATTCAACAGTGTGTTGTAGTGTCACTCACCTAAGCTTCTACTGTGGAATTCCAGTTCCCCAGGAAAGGGACCTCAGGGTTCCCTACCCTGTTACATGCTGGCCTTGTACCCTTTCCTCCAAACACAATGGTTAGGGGAACCAGCTCACAGCATACCAGTGGTTCACTTCCTTCCTGAAGCCTGGGCTTTACAAGTCAAAACACTAACTTGTAAGGCTTCTCCCCAACCATGTGCATGTTATAGGGCTCCGAGGGCTCTTGGGGCGTGGCTTGAAAAGGGGTCTGGCAGGGATTTGAGGGAACATAAGTACTTGCTGCTAGCCAGGTCTCAGGTCTTGGCTCTCACTGTCCATCAGGAGCAGTGCAACCTGAGGGGCTTTGCAGGCTCATGAGAATCCATGCAGTCCTTTGATGGTAGAAACTCCCCATCACTGAGATATAGGTCTTAAGTGTTTGTGTTGCCTCAGTGAGTGACATCTTGTCTAGTAAATACTGCTGGGATGAACTTGTGGCTTTGTGGCTGAAACCTTGCCTAGCATGCCCAAGGCCAAGGTTCTATGCCCAGAACTTCATGGCAAGTGGGTGAGTGGGGACCACAAAGAAGAAAAATCTAGAGAGAAGTGCTTGTTGCTCTTCTAGAAGACCTGAGTTAGGTGCCAAGCACCTATGTTGGGACGCTCACAATAGCTGATAACTCTAGCTCCAAGTAATCTTGGTACCCTTCTCTGTAATCCACAGGCAATGGTGTACACACACACACACACACACACACACACACACACACACAGAGAGAGAGAGAGAGAGAGAGAGAGAGAGAGAGAGAGAGAGAGAGAGCCTTAGTTATTATTGCTGTGAAGAGAGATCAATACTAAGGCAACTTATAAAAGAAAGCATTTAACTAGGGACCTACTTACAGTTTCAGAGGGCGAGTCCACAACCATCCTGACCAGGAGCAAGGCAGCAGGCAGTCAGGCATGGTGCTGAAGCAGTAGCTGAGAGCTTACATCTTATCTTTTAATTGGGAGCAGAGAGAGTCAGACTGGGCCTGGTGTGGGCATACCTCCGCCAACAAGGCCACACCTCTTGATCCTTCCCAAAACAGTTCTACCAACTAGAGAGCAAGCTTTCAAATATATGAATTTATGGAAGCTATTCTCATTCACACTATCAGACACACATACACATGCAGACAAACAGATGCACACATGTGCATACCTGGACACACAAACACATGCAAATTTTTAAAAACTTAGAAGAAATAAAAGAAAGATAAGTTTCTGTCTTTGAAATGAATTTTATCTGCTTCCACCCCAAACCCAACAGAGAGAAAATAGGGAGGTGATGCGGTTGGTTCCCCATATTTCAGACCAGAAAGAAAATTGAGACCAGAGGGAATTAGTTTCCTGATGTCACAGGTGGCATGCAATCAGCTTTCCCGGGCTTTTACCCAGTGCTAATGAACACTTCCCGGATCACTGTAATATTGTAGTTGCTGTGACTGTATAACAAATGAATGCAGAACCTAGTGGTTTAAACCAATGGTTCTTTTCTTTTGAGCAGAGATTGCTCTATTTACTGTCTCCTGGGGCATCTTGAGGCCTGGGGTTGGTTTTCTAGAAGCACCCCTGACCTCATCCCCACTCCTATCTTGCCTATTTGGTTCTCTCCCTGTGATCCAAGCTTCCTCAACCTTAGAGCAGTGGTTCTCAACCTGCGGGTCACGACCCCTTTGACAAACCTCTATCTTCAAACATATTTACCTTGTGATCCTGACAGTAGCAAAATTACATTTATGAATTAGCAACAAAAGTAATGTTATGGTTGGGGGTCGTGACAACATGAAGAACTGTATAAAGGGTCACAGCATTAGGGAGGTTGAGATCCACTGCCTTAGAAAGTGGTATAACAGGGTGACTGAGAGGAAGAACCCAGTAGGATCTTTGTCATCTTGTATGTCCAGACCTCAGAAGACACCTGCATCCATTGCACCATCACAAGGTCCTGCCCGCTGTGGGAGGGTATTGAGACTCTGCACCTCCTGGCCTGGATCAGGGTTCTTGTGGAGCCTATGTGGTAATGCAGGTGTTGGGAATTTTTGGAAACAGAGACAACCATGGTGATAACAGCAAGTCACTTTCTTCCTGTGATGTTCAGGTCCCTAAGCTGAAATAAGTTTAAGGATGGTTGCTGGTGGGGAGAAAGGGAATGGGTACCTGAGACCCAGTTGGTCCTCAGCAAATGCAGGCGCTCTTATCAGTGAGGTTCTAAGTTCAGACCAAGGTGACTACTAAAGAGAGAAGTCACTTCCTCCAAGAAAGGGAAGAAGCTGAGTATAATTATACTGCAGAGCTGGGAGCTAGAAGAGGACTTACCAGGCTCACAAGGAAAGGCGGTATGTCCTGGGGAAGGATTTGAAAACAAGAGTGTGAACAGGACACTTGCTTAGGAGCTATGGAGAAAGCCACAGACATCAGGTGTGGTGGCACATATTTTTAAACTGAGCTCTGGGAGGCAGGGGCAGGGGCAGGGGCGAGGGGCAAGGGGCAAGGGGCGCAGAGAGAGAGGGGGCAGAGAGAGGGGCAGAGAGGCAGAGGCAGAGAGGCAGAGAGGCAGAGAGAGAGTCAGAGAGGCAGAGAGAGGCAGAGAGGCAGAGAGAGAGGCAGAGAGGCAGAGAGGCAGAGAGGCAGAGAGAGAGGCAGAGGCAGAGGAGGCAGAGGCAGAGGAGGCAGAGGCAGAGAGGCAGAGAGGCAGAGAGGCAGAGAGGCAGAGGAGGCAGAGGAGGCAGAGGAGGCAGAGGCAGAGGAGGCAGAGGCAGAGGCAGAGAGGCAGAGAGGCAGAGGAGAGGCAGAGAGGCAGAGAGGCAGAGGAGAGGCAGAGAGGCAGAGAGGCAGAGAGAGAGGCAGAGAGGCAGAGAGGCAGAGAGGCAGAGAGGCAGAGAGGCAGAGAGGCAGAGAGGCAGAGAGGCAGAGAGAGAGGCAGAGAGGCAGAGAGGCAGAGAGGCAGAGAGGCAGAGAGGCAGAGAGAGAGGCAGAGGCAGAGGCAGAGGCAGAGGCAGAGGGATCTCTGAGTTTGGGGCCAGTGTGGTCTACACAGCAGTTCCAAGACAGCTAGAGCTACACAGGAAAACTCTGTCTCAAAGAAAGAAAAGTAGAGAGTGGGGAGGGAGGGAGGAAAAGACAAAGGGAGGGAGAGAGGGAGGGAGGTGGAGAGAGAGAGAGAGCACGCAGGGGTGGGGTGGGAGGGGAAACAAGGGAAAAGAAAGGCCACAGGCAAGGGAACAGAGGGTCATGGAGCCACTTGGGAATTCAGGGACTCAGCAGGAAGTTGGAAAAGTCCTTTGGGAACCAGGGCAGGGAAACTTGACTCTGGATACCCAAGTGCAGGCTCACAGCCCTGGACAAGGCCTGCACAGCTGAGTCCCTCCACTTGTGGGGTTAAGTCTCAGGGTGGTTTAATTATGGATGCTCAAGCAGTGCCCCATCACTTCATGCACAGGAGCAGAAGCGGGAAGGCCTCCAGATACCCAGTATCTGCTCACTAGGGCTGAAGGGGGTTCTCTGCGGAAGGGATTTGCTGCAGGGCAGTGTACAGTGCTTCAGGCTCTGGCCAGCTGCCCTCTCACTTAGGCACTTTGGCCAGACTTCTCTGGCCAGTGTGTGTTAGAGGCGGGTGGTAGTCAGGTGGGAAATTAAGCAGAGAGTCAATTTGGCTAAACTACCAGGGACTGGGAAATGCTGTGCTGGCACATCTCCAGCCTGGTGAATGAATACAAGGCAGGCAAGGGTAGAGAGAGGAACCCATGTCCTCTGGGGACACAAGGGTCTCCTGGCCTCTCTAACCTTACCACCTTACCCAATGATATGTGGAACCAGCCCTTGGGCTGAGGCACTGTGGGCCAGGCCAGGCTCTGGCACTGTCTTCTGTGTTGGCAATTTTCCTGTGGTGGTGAGGTGGAAAGGTGGTATTGAATTCAGGGAGATCGAATGCATGGGGCCATTGTTGCTGGCCAAGATCTCCCCAAGTTACCACAAGAGACACTTGTTGCCTTTGGTCACTGCTAAATTGAGCAGCAGGAAGATCATGCCAACATAGATGCCCAGATGGTGCAGAGAAGGAGAACGCCTCCCCTGCGGGCCTTCTATGTGTTGAATTGTCATCCTTCTAACTTCTTGTATTGGAGTTATAACCTCAACTCCTTCAGAGTGTGGCCTGGTTTGGATATCAGGTCTTTAAGGGAGTCAAGGTAAGATGGAGTGATTAGGATGGACCCCAGTCCATCTCCTTATAGCTGATGTACACAGGGTACGCTGCTGTGAGGGTTGGCTGTGTCCACTGCACTGGGCCGCAGGTGCCAGAAGGTTACATTGGAAGCATTCAGATGAGCTTTCAAGGGCACATTGCATGAAGTTAGTATCTGATCTGTGGGTCAAAAACAGTAGGTGGATTTTCTTATTTGGTAGCTTTGCCTTGTCAGATGGAGACCTTAATAGACAAGGTTCAGTAAAGGGGATTCTTGCCTGCCTGCCCTTCAGTTGGGATGCCATCATTTTCCTGCCTTTACGTGCTGACTGAAACACAGACTCTGGGGCCTATACTTATCAGCTTTGTAATCCTGTGAATAGGTCAGAGGATGGATTGGATGGATGGATGGATATATACATACACAAGGGTACCGACATATACATATGCATATAGATACAATGATCCAGGACTGTCTACAAATCAAGGAGAGAGAACTTGGAAGAAACCAGACCCACTGGCATCTTGGTTTGAACTTCTGTAGAACTCAGAGAAAAGGAGTTTCTCATGTCAACCTCAGCTGTGCTAGAGCAGAATCATTCATGAAGAATAGAGCCTCACTTCTTACGGTCCTGGAAAGAGGGAAGCCCAGGGTTCAGGGGGTCACATTCAGTACCTACCTCATGGCAGACAACAGGCAGGCAGGGAAAACGGAAAATGGGGCTCATCTTTTTCTCAGGAACATACTCCCAAGACATCCTGCTCCCAGGATGACAGCGTTGCTCCACTGAGGGGTTGGGCCTGCAGGACCACATCACTTTTTCTAGTCCCTAACACTATTGTTCTGGGGATGGGACATTAACTTGGGAAACACATTCAAACCATAATACAGTCCTTCTAAACCAGTTCTGGGCTTCCATCTTATTCTGTGAAGTGGGCATGAGGTCCCATCTCCAGCTTATCCTGAGGCTGTAGAGCACAGAGCACATGTGTACAGACCCAATCAGTACAGAGTCCACGTGCTCTGTGTGTGGAAGCATCGGGGAGATGGTAGAACATTCACCCAAACATGGAATTTAGGAGGATGCCAAAATACCCAACCACCAAATAACGCTGTGGCTTGTCTCACCACCCTGTCATTGTGTAATGGGAACAGTTGAACAGGCCACAGTATCCATGCCTGAGGGCCTCGTGTGCCTGCAGGGCTGATAGTGACATGTGAGCAGATCCATAGTGTAGGCTATACACTTCACAAACTCAGTTCCCTTGGCTCAGAGCATGAGAGGCATCTTGGTGAGAGGTATATAGAAGTACATAGTATGTATAGGTATGTGGTACATAAGGGTATGTGGTACCTAGGTGTGCACAGCACAGAGGAATGTATAGTACAGTGATGCATGATAGAGAGATGTGGTATCAGGATACCTGGTCTATAGTGGTGTGCACATTTTCCTTATGTATCAGGCTCCACTGTGGCCCTGCCTCACATTTTTGCTGGCCCTGAGCTGACCTATCTGTGTCCTGCAGGACCAGGAAGACAAAGTACACAAGTAGGGTCCCCTGTGTAAGGCTATCCATCCCTATATGATCAGCTGACTGTTTTCCTTGGAAGGCCACTTTTGAAATGCATTCTTCCTTTAATGTTTGTATGCATAGTACACAAGTCAGAAACAGGGGTCAGGGTCACTAGGTCAGCTGGTAGCTTTCCTGAGACCTGAAGAGAAGCTGGTCTCCTTGAATCTGTACAGATGTCCTGCTGTGGTTATGTCCTAGCATGTTCTTTATGAAAGACACACCCCAGCTGTAGGGTCTTGGTGGCTGACTTACTTTCAAATGGTTAAGAGTGTGCGTGCGTGCGTGTGTGTGTGTGTGTGTGTGTGTGTGTGTGTGTGTGTGTGTAGCAAAGTCCCCTGCACCTGCTCATGAGACACTACAGGAGCCCTGTACCTCATTCCTCCTCTCCCTCAGGCCTCAGCTCAAGTGCCTCCCTTGTCATCCGGTCTGAGGTAATGCCACTGTCTACTCCCCTTCCACATCACCCTGCTTTGTTTCCTTGATTCCCTTCTCTGGCAAGTTACCTAACTTGCTTACTTAGCACCTGAGACTTTTGTCTACTGTTTCCTGAGGTTAGCTCCAGAAACAAAGTATGGGGTAACCAGTCTGAATTCTGGAGTCTCATCCCACACTCGCCATGTGTCCTGCCCTACTGAGGAGTTCCCCCACTAAGCCCTTTCAGCCACCTGACAGGGCCACTTCAAGCTCCTGAGCCAGGTTAGGATGATCTTATCCCCTACCTCAGGCTGGTGGCTGCTCTCTGCTCAGCAGAAGGTGTGTGGCCTTACCTGTAGGCAGTGCTGTGACAGGGTGGCTATGGTTGGGTTGTCAGCAGCACATGGAGGTGTCCTGGTCAGGGAAGTCAGCAGCACAGGAAGATGGCACGGTCAGGGAAGTCCGAGGCACGTGGAGGTGACCATAGTCAAGTCAGTAGCATGTTGGCAGGAAACGTATTTGCTGAAACTTAGTAGCACCTTCTAGTTTTCATGGTAACCTTCTACTTGCAGCAAGGACACGAGTTTTTCCACTGAGAGGAGGGAGGTAAAGTTTCTTTTTAACATAAACTTGTTCAGTTGGGAAGACCAGCTCCCTTGCCACTGTGTGCTGTCTGTTGTTGACTTCCTCCTCGCTAGCACTTGGAAGCTGTTTGTAAGACTTTGTGCAAGACTCTAAAGCGAGTCACACAGCTACCTGCAAGCCAGCATGGCTCCCCATACTAGTGTCTCCCTACTCTCTCCATGCAACTTTTTTGTTTGTTTTTGTTTTGGTCTACTTTCCAAATCATCTCTGAAATGTCTCCACTGTCACTGTGCTTTTGTTCATTCTGGTCAGGTGGTGGGAACACACGTGGTTCTCCTCTCCACTCCTTGCCTCTCTCTCCTCCCTTGCCCTCCTGTCTCCTCCCCACTTTTCCTCACCTGCCTTCTCTCAGGCCGACGTGGAACTCACTGTGTAGCCAAGGCTGGCCTTGAATTTGCAAGGGTGTGCCTGCCAGTCTCCTGGGTGCCAAGATTCCAGGCTTCAGCTGCCATCCTCGCTTTTTTCCCCTTGATCTTTACATGTTTCCACCTACCTTCAGCATACACCGCCTTCAGGATTGGCAGATCATCTTCCATAAATGTCCTTTACTCTCTCTGTGTGGCTAGCTCCCCCCAACAGGAGAGAACCCAGTCTCAGGCCAATGCTGTAAGTGAGGTGGTTTTAAAAGAAAACATGAAACCACAATAGTGGTCTACTGAAAGTCGATGTCTGAAAGGACACTGAAGTCTGAAAGGACATCGAGAAGAAGGCTACAGAGGAGCCTCTACCAGTCAGCTGGCCTGAACAAGTGTGTGTGTGTGTGTGTGTGTGTGTGTGTGTGTGTGTGTGTGTAACAGAGACTTGGATGGGAAAACAGAAGGCACAGAACACTGGCTATAGTGAGCAGGGAATGAGTTCTCACAGGAAGAGGCTTCACTGTTACCACTGCCTTGGCCAAAACTCAATCCCTTGGAGTTTCAAAGAGCTGCAGGGGTGGGGAGGGGCAAGATTTAGAGTTAGAATTCTCTAAGTCACCTTGAGAAGGATAACTCATGCCTCAGTTTCTCCTATTGCCTTGGTTCCCACAAGGTCCCTGGATTCATCTTTCTCCTTGTTTTGTGGGTGAAGATCAAGGTAGATATGAGGCTCTGAGGATCTCATGTCTGTATAGCTCAGCAGCATGACAGGATCAAGGTCTCAGACCCAGGGCTCTGCCAGCAACTAGATCTGCAGTGTCCTTGCTATATTGACCATGGGCAAGTCAGAGCACCACTCAGTCTCTCTGCCTCCACACCTAGCAGAGAAAAGTTGGGCTAGGGCCCATGTTGCTTGGGATGCCGTATTTTTCTGTACATAAGATGGAAAGAACCAGAGAAGATATCTCTTGTTTCCACTGATGGCTCATGGGAGACCCTGCCTACCAGGTTCCAACTGCTGGTGTGTTCAGTTAGTCCTGGACTCTGGTTCTGTCCTGATGCCAGGTAGGGGTTCTGTTACCAAGTTACCAAGTGACCATGGTCCAGGATCAGCTTCCTTGGATGCTCATAGCTGTCTATGCTCCCACTTCCTCCCAGTAACAAAACTCCATCTGACCATGTAATTGTCCTCAAACTTCCTGACCGTCCGGCCCCTGGGAGCAGCTGGAAAATAGCCTACCCAGATGGTGCGTAGGCCCTGGCTCCAGACCCCACCCTGGATCTATGCTAGGCAGGTCATGTCTCCTCTCTGGATTTCAGTGTCCTCACTGGCAAAATGAAAGCCAGAGGGATCAAGTGAGAGAACTGCTCATTCATTAATTCAGCTGTCACTTACTCATTAGCCACTGCTCTGGGCTACCTGCTATGCTGGGGCAAGAAGACCTGAAGCATAGCCCCCTCTTTACCCTCAGCTCTCTCAGCCCAGTGTTTTCAGTTGTGCAGTGGCACAGAAGGGCCACAGGCGTTGCATAGAACTGGAACAATCAGAGATGGCTTCCTAGTGGGGTGGGGTGGAGTGGCACTCAAGTCTTAAAGGACAAGAAGCTGCAGAGAATGCAGGTAACCAGTTTAGCTGTTTGTTATCTCACTGGGGGATCACTAGAGCTGTAAATTGAAATGAGGGCCTATTGTCCACACCTAAAACTCACCTCTGTTAGCCTCACCCTCTAAGCAGGATGTTTACCCATCATTCTCCCTGGCCTGGTTTCTTCTTGCCAATGTGTATGATCCCTGAGCCAAAACCTGCCCTTAGGCTCAGTTCCTAGTGGTGACCACCCCTCAGGGAACAAATGGAACATTTTCTGTGCCTGGGTGGTGGTGACTCCACAGGCCATGTGAGTCAGGGTTGAAGGTGAGGACAGCTCTCCACAGAGTTTCCATGCAGACCTGCCCTCCTTCCCTACCTCACACTGCTGTGACTCCCTGTGCCTTTGGGAGGATGGAGGGAGCACTCCTTCCAGATCACACTCACCCTCAATCTTCAGTTGTCTGTAAAAACTGATTCTCATGGAGCACACTCCATTCCAGCCCAGATTGCACTGGCCCATAACAGCGAGAGGTTACCTCACATCTCTAAGGTCACTCAGTTCTATATTGCCCTCTGTGGCCTTGTGGCCAGGATGATGGGATTCCTGCTCCCACATGTCAGTGGGAGCAAACTGAGGTGCAGAGAGGTGAGATACCTCAGATATGGACAAGGAAGTCCAAGGTGAGTAAAGAGTCTGTCCTGTTCCCAGGGACAAGCCTCTACAGGGCAGGGGTGCCATCTGTGGTCAGGATATCGTAGTGGGTGCTCTCAGTTTCCTCATCCCTAGGGTACAATCTAGTAAAGTGCACACAATCCTGGGTCTCTTTCCCTGCAGTGTGAGAGAGAAAGAAGAGGAAAAACTGTTACCAACCGCCCAGGCTAAAGAACACAAGGAAGGCAATTATGGAAATGGTCAGGGAGCCCAGCATGTCTCAGATCCTAGTGGGTGCTCCCTGTGACAGCTGCTGTACTGCATAGTTCCCTAGGACAGAAAAACAGATGTTTGTGGATGTGAAAGGAACTTTTGGCCCAGGATGGACAAGAGTGGTGTCCATAGGTTTGTGGGTATAGTGCCATGGCAAAGCATGTGCAAGGACCATCCCCAACAAATAGGAAGGAAGATAGCCTCTCCACAGAGGTGTAGGATATGGCTTGCCCCTACACCTAGTGTGAGTTTGCCTCTTCTGGTAGACCTACTAAGTTCCTCTCTGTCTATAGTCTCAGTCTGACATTCCCCCAGGTACATTTAGTTCCTTAAATAGTGTCCTGAATCCCCTAAGCCTCCCCCACAAAAATCAGCCTTCAGAGAAACTGAGGAGATAGTGGCCTTGGGAAGCCATGCCCATTTTAGACCTAGCTTACTGGCTATAAAGTGGGCAGATGTGGAACTTGTGGTAAGGAGGAGAACAAAATATAAAGAAGAATGCAGTGGGGTCCAATCTTCTTGATGTCAGCCCTCCACAGGGTTCTGGCCTCTGGTATTTGACAATGATATCCTCCCTGTCTGACCAGCTCTTGGGCACAAAATGACTCCTGCACTGTCCCTGGCTGGTATCTGCTACAGAGCAGGTAGGTAAGGTACTAATAGCTGTATTCCCAGCTAGTGGCTAGTGTCTATGGTGTCAAGTAAACCCAGGCCCAGAGCATCTGTGCCTGAGCTAAGGAAAACAGGAGACACAGGAAAGTCAAGCCTGACCAGTAGTGTGGGCAACACAGGGCCTCTGATTTGTCAGAGACACAGCTATTCCTAGCTATGGATTCAAATCTGGGAACCGTATGAGACACGGAGTACTGATAGGGAGGCTGGGCAGAAGCTCAGCAAGGAAGAGAAAGCTGCTGTGGCAATTGACATCCTTTGTTCTTGGTCAGTGTTGGGACCAAAGGCTGGTCTGGGGCAAAGAGAGGTACTGGATAGATGGATGGATGATAGGTAAGTGGAGGATGGGTTAGTGGATGGGAGGGAGATGGATGGAGGATAGGTGGGTGGATTGATGGAGGATGGGTACATTGATGGACAGGTAAGAGAGTAGGTAAGTAGATGGTTGGATAGAGGCTGATCTGATGGATAGGTGAGCGGGTGATTGATAGGTGGATAATGGGTGAATATGAGGATGATTGGTGGATGGAGGATGGGAGAATGATGGGTGGGTAGAAGGAAAAGAAAGAAGAGAGGGGAGAGGTACATGAAGAGATGGATAGAAGGGGAAATCAATAAATGAAGAACACACTGAGTGGTGATAAATGAGAGGGAAGGAGGAAGTGGGGATGGGAGGGGAGGGAAGAGGAGATGTGTGGTTATATTAACCCAGGAGCCCACAGGTGGTACACTGCAGAGACAGGTGCCCAGGTGGGAGACAGAGAAAGCAAAACCAAAAGTCCCTGTCCCACAAGGCCCTGCGAAAGCTCAGCTGTAGTGCATTCCCAGCAAGCTGTGTGTGCTGTGGAGAGCTAGGCTGAGAAGAGCCCATGAGCTCCGTCTCCTTAGGTCAGGGGCTCCTTAAGGGGTGGGCAGCCTTAAAGGGCAGTGAGCTTCCCTTCACTAGTGCTCAGCAGAAGCAGACCAGAGCTTTTTGGGAGCCCTGATGTCATACAGGACCTGTAAGAATGGTTTGTGAAGCTTCCTGTGGTGGAAAGGAGAATAGGGGATTTTTGTTTGATTGGTTTTGTTTTTTTGTTTTTGTTTTTGTTTTGTTTTGTTTTGTTTTTTGGCTTTCAGAACCCCCAGGGAGGCCTTTGTTGAGAGCCATCTTGTTTTCAGATCAAACACTTGGTCACAGTTTGGGGAAGGGACAGTCTGTAGCTGCTGGAGTTCTGCTGTGGGAATCAGGCTGGAATCAAGGCAGGACTGTGATGTGTGTAGGACAAACTGAGAGGCAGAGCACTGTCTGCCCCTGAGCCTCCAGTGACTTGGTGTTCTGGTACCCATCGGACAGGACAGTTATTTGCAGGCCCTGGGCCTCCTGCCCTTTGGGGTCTTCCTGGGGGCTGTGGGTGGAAAAAAAGCCCTCCAGTGGGCTGTAGCCTGAGTCACTGTCCCCAGGGGCCCCTGCCTGGGAAGCCCCAGCTGCCAGCCCTAGACCAGGCCCTGAGCAGCTGTCAGGTGGGTGGGGCTCCAGCTGGGCCCCAGTCTGGAAAGACCCCAAGGGTGCAGCCCCACCATGGTTCACTCTCCAGAGGGGTCTAGCCTCATCCGTGGCTTTATAGAAGGTTGGTTGGCATTCAGAATCTAGTGCCAGGCACTCAGGTTCAATTCCCTTTCCAGGACTGTGACTTGTGTGCCTTAGTTTCTGTATATGGTTGAAAAAGCTATTGAAATCCACTTTATGCAGAAAAGCAGATGCTTATGCTCATACCTGTTGGGATTCCTCCCTGTGCCCCAGGCTCCTTAGAGCTCTTGTATATTAGGAGAACACAGGCCAGAGAGGAGAGGACACAGCTAGTGACCCGTAACAAAGCATGTCCTGGCTGGAGCTGGGAAACTCTCAGGATCCAGTGGAGTCCTTGGGAGCAGGCTGCTATCCAAAGGCACAGTCCTAGTTTGGTCTTCTTTCCCTTTCTATCCAGGCTTCTTCTGGAACCAGCGGCAAAGCAGACCCTTCTCAGTCCTGTGGGCAGGGCTGTAGCCACGGGGCGGTGTTGGGTTTAGGTCTCTGGGGACTGGTGGAGGATGTGGGCCCGCCCTTGCCTCCACAGCCTCCCTCCCGCAGAACTGCCTCTCCAGTCCCACCCTGGCCTCTGGTTGCACAGGGCGGCCCCTGGGCTCTGAGAGCTCCCACTTTTCCCTTGTAGTGGACGCCCCCTCCATCCCGCCCCAGTGACTCACTGCTCCCCTGGCCCTCTGCCACCCCCTGTCTCTTGGCAGGCGGCAGGCTCAAGGTTGTGCTGAAGCCACGGGGTCTGGAGTGTGAGGGACGCTTAGCCGCCAGGGTCTGGAGCTCCAGTCGGTCCTTCAGAAGCAACAGAGGCCAGCCCGGGATAGCTCCGCCAGGAACCTGCAGTGGCCTGGGAGAGTCAGGGCTTTCCCTTGCCTTGTCTTTGGAACTGTTGTTTTTTCATCCTCATGAAGAAGGAAGTGACCTGAGAGCTCAAGACAAGAGCCATTCCCTGGCTTGGAGGAGGCCCAGGGTCCAGGGCAGTGGCAAGGCCCCCACAGCCACTGCACCTCACTGATCCAGGCATGAAGGGTGATGGTGGTGCTGTGTGGGGCCTCATGTGGAAGTACTGCATCTCCGTGAGGACCCTCAGGTACCAGGGACAGGGTGTGGAGGCAGCTTTGCCCTAAGTGGGCCAGGTGAGGGACCTGCATGGTTTGGAGGTTCGGGAGGGAACAGGGATAGAAGACAGAAAGGCTGAACCTGGCACTCTCCAGAGAAGTGTGGAGTCAAAGGCAGGGAGGGAAGCAAGAAGAGAGTGGTCCAACAATCAGGGCATGTGCTGGTCACTGCCCCCTGGGGAAGGCCACTGGAGGTACAGTGAACAGGAGGCACTTGTTATGTAACAACCATTGGCTTTGAAGTGGGACTTGGGTGCCCACCCTGAGCCTGTTATGCCTGGGTGAGCAGGGCTGGTACTCTTTCCTTCAATGTCCAGTGAATGACAGTTTCTCTACCTTCCACGGCAGGGGGCAAAGTCCAGAATCAGGTACCAGGCTGCTGGCTCAGGGCAGGCTTAGGCACTCTTAGACCTGTGTGCACACTCACTCGGTCCTCCTTGATCCCTCCATGAGTCGTCCTGTCCGAAGAGACTTTTAGGATTGGTGTGAGGAGCCAGTGCTGAGTGTAATTACCTGCAGCCACAGTTACATCCATCACCTCAGAGGTCTGTGGGAGGTGCCTGGAAGTTTCCTCTGTTTAGAAAGCAGGGAGAAAGGTAGAGCAGAGCTTTAAGAAACTCTGGAGAGAGACCACCTAGGGGCAGGGTTCTCCTGGGCAGGGGGTGGGATACCTGGGCTTAGCTCCACCTTCTGACACATCTGATAGGACCTGCCTAGAGCAAAAGGCTGGAAGCCACAGGATCTTAGTCAAGGCTGGGCTTTCTCCTCTGAGGATGGGACCATAGTGTCTACTTTGTACACAGGGGGACCTAAAAGTGCCATGGGGGTGAGGGTGGGGTATGCGCCTTAGAGTTTTGAATTCTTCCTACTAGTGTGCGTTTTACTTAAAGAGAATGCTTTATAAAAAATAAAGGAGTAAAGGGGTCTTTCTCTTTCCAAGTTCACTGTCTGGTATATCAACTGCACACAATCCTCTTTCTCCTCCTCCTGCCTTCTTTCTTTTTCTCTGCTTGTCCCTTCTCCCTCCCTTTTTCTATTTTCTCTCTTCCCTTTTTTTCTACCCCACCTCACCTTCTTTCCTTCACAAAATACTTGTGCTACCACATAAGAAATACAAGTAGTGAAAAAGAGCATCATTCAGAATAAGATGTCATGTTGATGATGATGACAATTATGGTGAATAAAACAGGGATTCAAGCAGCTGGGGTGCTTCTGCTGAGGTGAAGCTTGCTGAGCTCCCTAGAAGCCCAGGGGAAAGGTGAAATGCAGCTGCCCGGTTCCCTCCCACTTTAACAAGAAGCGCATGTACAGTAGCCACAGTTGCTCTCCTACAAGGCAAGACTGTCTAGAGCCCTGAATGGTGGGCCTTGGGCCCAGACAGATTTATAGTTTCCAGGCCAACACTGAGAGGCATTTTGCTTGGACAAGGATGCCAACTGGTTGTGGGAACGGAGAGAGAGAGAAAGAGAGAGAGAGAGAGAGAGAGAGAGAGAGAGAGAGAGAGAGAGAGAGAGAGAGAGAGAGAGAGCAGCCCTGGAGTGAGTCACTGGCCATTTTCCCCTGCTTTGGTCCATGATGGACCTCCTTGGGTGGGTAGCTCAGAGGCCAGGCCAAGCAGGGACCCATCAAGTGCCTGATGTTCTGGTCACACCAACCACAATAGATTTTCCTGCCTTATTCTCTCCTGGAGTTTCTAGGGGTTGGCTCATTGGAGAACCCTCAGACCTGTTCAAGAATATAGTGGGCCAACATGAGGAGGACCCTGTGTCTTGTACTTCCGAGTAGCTGTTTGTACAAGTTGTCATTCTGTGCCTCAGTTTCCTCAGCCACAGAATGGGAACATTGTAAAACTCTCTGTGGGAAGGTAGGGAATGCTTGTGGCCACTGGTAGTTGGCGCTGATGTGAGGTCACCTCCCCATTGGTGATGCAAAAGCAGCTTGGGCTGGGTGTGAGCACAGTGATCTGCACTGGGTTTGCCTAGTCATAGACTCAGCCCCTATAGGTACCATGTATCCTGTGCTTAGCTGAGGAGGATGGGCTAGGGCGTGTGGAGGTGGGGTTGTTCAGGATTAATGTATTCTTTCCAGATCCCAGTCTCCCCTCCCCAGAAAGCTGGGGCCACTCCCCAGAGCCAGATATGAAGTGAGCCAGCCCAAGCAGGCTTTGGGGCAATCCCAACCCCAGGCTGCCAGGGGAGACCCAAATCCACAGATCTGTGGTGGGGCAGAGCTGGCAGCCGCTGAGGGACAAATTGGAGGGTTGTGATGGGACAGCACATACTTTTCCACTTGCGTCTTCAGATTCCCCTCCGCCTGAGCCTGTCACCCCTGGCTGGATCCTACTCACATCTGGAAAAGCATGAGGTGTACTTAGAGCTATTGCTGCTGCTGGCCCTGGCTAGCTGCCACGGGGATCCAAGACTCCAAGACAAGGTCTCTGTGAGGGCCACACTGACTCCTATTAGCTCCTGGGCAGGACAGCAGGGCTACAGGGCCATCTGGGTCCAGTGCCTGGGCACTTAGAAGATTTGTCTTTGGTTGTTGCTGGACTTTGCTGTTTCCATACTCAGGGAGAGAGGCAAACTGAGCCAAGCTCCAGGGCAAGATTAGCAGTGGGCTCTGGTGGATGGTGCCAGCGGAGCGCATAGGTGTGACTCGCTTCCTCTCCCCTCCTTTTCTCGAGTCTCAGTCAGGGCTGAGGCAGTTGTTAGAAAGAGAAGGAAACACAGACTCAGGAGGGGCCCACTTGATTTAGAAACTTGGCTTAGCCTTGGAAATCACATTGGAGTCACTTGGGAGGCAGTGACAGGATCCCTGCAAGCCAGCCCCAGTGAAGATGTACCCCTAGCTGTCACTTGTCAGCTGTCGGTCTTGTTTTTGTTTTGACAACCCTGCCCCCTAGTTAGCTTCCTCTGGTGACTAGTACTCTAAGTGGCCTTCAGCAAGTGCCCAGCCATGCCCCCTTTCTCTGTGGGTTGCCTTTACCCTATACCTCATAAGGCTATATCCCTAGCCTGCCCCCGCCGGCTATATTCTTGGTATGTCTCCCATCAGGCCATAACTTCAATGTTATAGTTAGTTCTAGCTGTCAACTTGATAGACTACTAGAGTCTCCTGCGAAGAGGGAACCTCAAGTGAAGAACTACCCAGATCGAGTTGGCCTGTGCCTATGGCAGTGGAGCATTTTCTTTATTGCACATTGATATAAGAAGGGCCCAGCCCACTGTGGCCGATGCCACAGGGAGGTGGGCCTGAGCTGTATAATGAAAGTAGCTGAGCAAACTGCTGAGAACAAACCAGTAAGCAGTGTTCCTCCATGGTCTCTGCTTCAGTTCCTGCCTGGACTTCCCTTGTTGATGGACTGTAACTCAAACCCTTTTGTGCCCCCCCAAGTTGCTTTTGTTCAGAATGTCTTATCACAACAACAGAAAGCAAACTAGAACAGTCAGCTTATTCCCAAAGATCTTATCCTCACCCTCTCTCCAGTCAGACTGAGTCCTCAGCCTGTCCCCACTAGGCTCAAGAATGGCTGTCACATATTGGTATATTTGGGCAAGAGTGGGTTTGTCTCTTGAAAGCTCAAGAGGCAGTGGCATCTACTAGGCCAGGCTGCCCCTGGACACACAGTGCTGACTAGGATACATCAGAGGAGCAGACCTGTCCAGGCCTTGTAGGCCCTCCTCCCCTCCTGCTGCAGCTGTCTCTGGGCAGGAGGGCTGGGAGCAGATGGCATCTAGGCCCTGAAAGTGTCCCAGGAGCTTGCTGGGACAATCGGCCATCTGGTGCTCTGCACAGGAGGTCCTGAGCCTGTCCTCTTCCCATCCTGTGCTGTGCCTGCCTCGGGGAACCTATGACAAGGGGAACCTCTTTCCCACTTCTTCCTCCTGCCTTGCTGTTGTGCTCCTTTTTCTTGCTGGGTGGTTTTGCGCTGCAATATGGGCCCTCTGCTGCCCTATCCTGATGAGGCCACAGTAGCCAGAATTCACCTGACTCCTCCCTTCCTGGACATATCTTAGGCAGTCCTGTGCCCTTGAGCAGGATTCAGAGCTGAGTGTGGGGCAGGGGAGGAGACTGGAAGCAGAGTAGAGCCACTTCCTCCTTTCCTTCCTCAGGGTACTCTTCATTCCCACTTGGGTTCAGCCCTGCAGTTCCCCCCATTCTACTGTTCACCCTTCTCCCGTGTCTTTAGCGTTGAGACATATATTTACTGCATAGCCCATGCTGGCTTGGAACTCCCTGGATGGTAGGGATGTGCTCCAAACTAGGTCCTACTGAATCCCAGTACACAAGTATAATCCCCTCTGGGCCACCAACGTGCCAGACCAGAACCTCAAGATCAATTCTCACAGGCAGCAGACAACATTGCTCTAAGAAGGCCACTGTTCACTGTGCAGAGGGGCCACTGGGGCCTGAGGCTCACTGTTTTCCTTTTGCTTAAGGCCCTTCTTGGTGAGCCATACAGGCAGCACTTATTCTATCACAGGTGGGAGAGGCCAGTAGTAGCCCCTGCACACGGGGATATACCTTCTTTCTATCAAGATACAGAGCATTTGCTGAGTACTTACCATGTGCTAGCTCAGTATATGTCAGAGACTTAACTGTAGTAGTGAACAAGGTGGAATATCCAGGCCTCAAGTAGCAGAGAGAAGGGAGAATCAGGAAACAGACAGGTGATGATGTCATCAGATAGGAGTCACTACCAAGAAAGCAAAAGTGGAGGGGTGACAGTGACAAGCGAGGCAGCCAGAAAATCCTCTTTAGGACTTCTGTCAGGATAAATGGACCCAAGATGTGACAAGCCCACAGTGAAATGCCATCAAGCCATAAAGGGAGTAAAATCTGAACCCCAGCTACAGCCTGGCTGACCCTGGAAGATGTGTCAAGTGAAAGAGGGCCATCACGAAGGCTGACTCCATTCATAGAAGTTTCTAGAACACACATGTCTACAGAGACAGAAAGCAGAGTGGGGGCTGCCCTAGCCATGGAGAAGCACAGAGAAACAGATACAGACTTGTTTTGGAAGCAAAGTCAATCTGAACTAGAATGTGGTGACAGGCATGGAGATACTGCATCTACAGGCTCACTTTAACTGGGTGAAGTGTATGAGTTACCCCTGAATGAAAAGGCTTCTACAACAGGAAGGGGAGAAAAGAGAAAGTGGTTTGAGCAGGTAGCCTTGAATGGAGGTTAACCAAGAGAGTGAGCTGGGGAAGACCCTCTGGGCAGAAGGCACACCAGGCACAATGACCCTGAGGCAGGAGCCACCTGTACAGTTATAGATGTAGTTAGAAGCCAAGCAGTCAAGAAGGAGTGAGGAAGGAAGTAGGTGGGGCCAGCCTCTGAGGAGGACATGCATAGTTTGGGGATAGAGAGACAGTGCATGAGGTTTCTAGACAATCACTCCACTTCCATGAAGAAATGAGACCACTGCAGGGAGGGAGACACATGGTAATAATGATGGCCATTGTCTAGATAGGAGACACTGTCCTCAAGGGAGACAGTGCAGGCTACAGAAGCAATGGTGAGAATTCAGACAGGGAAAATTGCATTCCCCGCCCCCAGAGAGGCAATGTAGGGTTTGTGGTATGAGGTAAAAATTTCCTGGATGCAGGGCTTGGATGTGGCCTTAAGGAGGTGGGCACAGCCAGCTGGGGCAATGAAAGAGGACTCCCCAGTGTGGCCTTGTGTGGGGCAGGGTCTCTAGTTTATGGAGGCCTCAGAGAACCCTCCTGATCCCAGAAGATGAGGATGGTCACCATGCTCTTGCAAAATGACACCCCTGAATCCCAATTAGTCCCAAACTGGTTTCAAAGTAAGTAGGCCATTCTCTTCAGGATATCCACCTTACTTAGCCTTTGTCAGGCAGGCTCAGACTAGCCCTCAGTGGGACCGTAGTACCCACGTGGCCAGAAACCCAGCCGGGGCTTGGCATTCTGAACAAAGCAGGCTGGCCGAAACTCGAGTGGCCCGAAATGAGATAGGTCACAGGAGGCTGGCCAGGGAGCAGCTGCATTATTTATTGTCTGTCCAGTGTGGCTGTTTGAACTGGCCAGGCCTTGAAGGAACCCTCTGGGCAGTGTCTTATACAGGGTGGGTGCGGGGCCCCAGGGTTCTGGCCCCCTTACCCAGGGCGGAGCTTCCTGGATGCTAGCTGATGGGGAGGAAGTTAGACGTCAGGGCTGTGGTGGGGCAGTCCCCTGGTAGGGAGGGCCTGAGGTCCTTCGTCCCCAGGGCCCAAGGAGGCAGGTCAGGCACTGGCTCCAGGGAGACATCCAGTCTTCCTCTGTGACACCGTGAGTACCACTTGCTTCATCTGGGAGCCTGTGAGGGGCTGGGGACTCAGCAGTCTATGGGGTCAGCAGTTGGGACCTCTTGTGAAGGTTTGCACGGTTTATAGGAGCTGTTCTGAGTAAGTGCTTTTCTCTGCCTAAGAGAAAAGTAGTCTGAGCCAGGCCCTGGAACCCAGGTGCTTCCCCACAACTGCCTGAGGGCAACATTAACTACAGAGGAAGCTCTTCAGGGACATAGGCTACTAAGGGCCTGGAGCTGAACAAGGCCTGTTGGCCTACCCAACTGCAGTCAAGTACAAGTGCTTCACAGCTACCTGAGAAAGGGACCTTGGCCATAGCTGAGTAAACTGAGTCCCTTATGGGCTCAGGGCTCCTGGTTTGTGGTCTGATACACTTTATGTCCCCACTGCCACACTCCCTTGACTTCTCAGAGCATAAAGTTTGGAGACTTGGGGTAGAAGGAGTCCTTTCTAGGCCCAGTCTAGGGTTCCTGCAGATTAGGAGAAATTGGTGCTGGGAAGATCCTGCCTCGGACAGTCCCAGCCCACAGCCCTGAGTATTTCCTCCAGGTGCCATATACCCAATGACACCCTCATCCCCACCCCCATCAGGAGCCACCTGACCAACGACAGTTCAGCTCATTTCATTTCATTCCTTACTGAGTCAGTCCAGGATAGAACCTGAGGCTCTCCTGGGGCTGGGAAAATCTTGAAGGAAAAGTCCCAGAGTCGTGCTGTGCTCTGGGAAATACTTTTTGGTGAGGGGATGGGGCTGGACTCATCTACATCCCCAGGGAAGTTCCCTTTCCAGATCCCATCCAGCTTCATGACACCCCAGAGAGGGAGGCTTTCAGTGTTCTGTGTAAAGCCAGCCTCAGAGATGGGGGGACATCTGTCTGGTGTCATTTGGCTTGTGGATGTTCTGGAGCTGGAGTGCAAACCTGGTAGATTCTAGGCCTTCTCTTCTATGCAGCCTTCTCTATAGGTGCCAGGGAAGGAGAGAATGTTCTATCACTTCCCTGATGTTGGGTCTGCTTTTCCATATGCCAAGGGCTGGCTCCCATCTGAAGCCCCAGGCTAGTGGAGGAAGCTTGGCTGAGAGACTAAGGATGTCCTTGCTGCTTTTGGAGCTTAGCTAGTAAGAGTCTTCTGATAACTCCAGGGACCAGCAAGAGTTGGGCTCTTGCATATAGCCTTGTGGGATGGCAGGGCCCAAGCTGGGTGCAAGCTCCTGTGCCTAAGACCCATGTTAGTCCAACCCAAAAGATCTTTCGAGCACAGAAAGGCTGTGACTCTGAGCTAAGACACCCAAGTATCCACAAGGGCCTCAGACATTTGCCTCACTTTTCTGCCATCTGTCAGCTAGGCAAGTGGGACCAGGAGCCTTTCAGCACTTGGTGACTATGACTCTAAGCAAAGTGTCCTGCACACTATCCATTTAAATTTATTAAATCTCACATCAAGCATTTCTTGGGTACTTCCTGAATGCTAAGGCACCACCTTGCCTATAGAACTAATAAAAGTTCTATAGGCAAATAATCTAACCAGCGCTCATCTGGCATAGGGTCCGTAAACAGAACTCAGCTAACTCAGCAGCGTGGTAGATCTGAGAAGGCTGGTGGCGCAGGGCAGGGGAAGGTGGGATGGTAGGATCGGTTTTCTGTTGATGGTCCCACATTGCTTTTGAGAAAGAACCTGCCAGTCGTGAGGCTGCTAAGGCCAGTTGGTGTGTGTGTGGTGGGGGTCCTCTTTATGGTCTCTGTTTCATGGTCTCTACTGGGCTAGGCTGCTATGAACAAACCTGTGCCCCAAATTCAAGCCAGTATGACTCCGGAAATTCCAGGACAGAGCTAGCAGGACTGGCCAAACAGAAGGTGAGTCCGGGCTGAGTCCAACAAGTGGGGCACTGAGGTGGCTGCCAGCTGGCACACAAAGTAGGGTGCTGGGCTGTGGTCAGGCTGCAGGTTAACAGCCCAGACTCAGGGTGTCAACTTTGCTATTTTATTGGTTATATGACCTTGTTACATACCACGTCTCTTGCTGTGAAGACCTTGTTACTTCTGAGTGAGAAAAATGCCCAAACTAAACAGGCTTAAGCAGAAAAAGGCTTCAATGGTTCAAGAAACTAAAAGGTATAGGGGTGATAGTTTCAGGAGCCTCAGGATCCAGTAACTGGCTCCGCTGGAGGATTTGGTGTTTTCCATATTTGCCTACTGTGTTCACCCTGAGGCAGGCTCTCTCCACGTAGGTGTCCCTGCCATGTGCCAAGTGTTCAGAAAACCTTAGCCATCTCCTTCCATTCAGTGTCATCACCCCGTGACAAGCCAGCTACTGTGAGCAATGCACTTTTCTCCATACGGTTGTTTGTTCTGCCCTGGAGGATGTGGGAGGGGGGGAAGAGGAAATTGCCACACAGGGCAGTCAGGGCTGAGGAAGGGGTGAGCTAGCAGGCCAGAGGAAGAACATCAGAGTTCTCCAGAGGGGCTCCCAAGGAGTTCTCTGGGGCGAGGGAGGGGGCATAGCAATTGTATTATGTTTTGATACAATGGAGAGGCTTGGCCTAGGCATTAAAAACCAAGGAAGCAGGTTCCTTAGAATCCAGTCGGATCTCAGGGTGGGCTGCCCAGCCTGGACTGAGTCAGGAGCCCTGCTGACTTATCATCAGCACAGCTGGTGTGGAACTACTGAACCCACAAGGGAGTGAAAGAGCCCCAGGCCCAGGCGCTATGTCATGGTAGAGCACTGGCCTGGCAGGTTCAAAACTGTGGATTCTGTCCCCATCCTTTATAGCCCTCCAGATGTGGCTATAAAAAGATAATAAGCATTGAGTAGGCACTACTGTATACAAGGTTCTATCTAGCACTCTGTAAGCTGCGTCTTTGCACCACGTAGATACTACTGAAAGTTCCTCAGCCCTTTGTAGAGAATGGTCAGCAGTATCTGGATCCAGGGCTAGATTTGGTTGGAACTCATTCTTTGGTTAGGTTCTGTGGCCTTGACTGCTATCGGGTGGCTGCTGGGATGTCACCCATGAAGGTGACATATAGGGAAATCATCATGCTCAGAACAGGCGTGTGTTCAGGAGTGTGTTGAAATATCTTCCCAGCAGGCCAACTGCAGAACCTCTGTCAACAGCCACAGGGAAGGCAGCCACAGTTGGTCTGAAACCAGGGCCTGGAGACAGCCAAGCCTGGTGAAGGGTGAAGTGAAAGGCCCTGGCTTAAGTCACAAAGGACAGATACTTGCTTTTGAGTACCAGGGTGTTTAAATCCTGTGTACTAATTGACTACTAATGTCTTCTCCCATCAGGGAGAAGAGGAGCTGGTGGGAAGACCATGGGTGTGTTCCATGGCTAAGACCCATCTCACAGGGGGTGAGCAAGCCTGAGCAGCTCCCCATACCTCTGGGATCTTCAGTTTCCTCATCTGGGAAATGAGGTCAACCTCAGAGTTAGGATTATATAAAAACCAGGGGTATATCAGGGGCGATGCCATACCAACAGCACAATAAACACCTGGATTATTCCCAAGAAGAGACGGGGTCTCAGTTTGAACTAGAGTCCTTAAATGTTACCATTTTGCAACCCTAGACTTCATCCCTGTGAGAAGCTGGTAAATGCCCAGTGTCCTGTGGTAGGCACCAGTTTAGCCTGTGTATTGGTCAGACCTAATGCTTGGCAAACTATGAAGTGAAAGCAGAGTTTCTGGTATGTCAACTCTTGATGTTCTTCACAGTGAGACAAAGGAACCTGAGAGTAAAAAGAAATCGGGCCAGTGCCCTTTGCCCTAAAGCTGCAGCCCTTTCTGGGACACCAAGGTAGATGTTTAAGACACTTTAGGGTGCTGGGGAAGAAGTGCTGGAAGGTTCCAGGAGGAGTGGTATTGAAGGCAGGTCTGATGGAAACCAAGATAGATAAGGGTCCTGAACAAAGTAGCCAGGTCATCTTCCACCATGGTGTATAGAAAACAACCATCCCTCTGGAGTCACATGGGCCTTGGGGGCGTTGAGGACCTAAATTAAGGCCAGAATGAAAGTCTGGTGAGGCCTCAATGTCTAGCATGCTAGCTCCTCCTGTAAGGGTCAACAAGCAGCCAGTATCCTTTTCATTGTGACTCAAGAACAAGTCAGTCCACACTTGCTGTTCATCTCCTTCTGTTCCTGAGGAAGCCCTTGTACAGATGAACTCAGGGTTCCACCTGCGTGTGCAGTCGCTGGTGTCTCCCCCTTCCTTCACTGTTTGTAGCCCACCACGCTGGCTCGGGCTTTTCTCACCTGACAGCCTGTGCTTCTGATGAGTGCTCTGGGATTTCTGCTCAGCCTTGGACTACGCTGATTCCTATTAGACCCTAGTCCAAATATAAAACCAGGGTGTTTGAGCACCCTGGGCTAGAGCCTGGACAAGTAGGCAAGTTTTTCCAAACTGACAATCTTATGGGATCAATTACCGACCTGAAAGGCCTGGTGACAGCACACATTACCATTCCTTGCCATCACTTCAAAGTGTGGTCTGATGTCCCCACTTTATAAGAAAACCTAGGCTTGGGGGAGACTGAAAGTTTACAGTTAGCAAGTAGCCTCAGGTCCCAATTAGCTTGATCCCCAAAGCCTAGCTAGCTCCCCTTTCTTCCTTGACAATTTATTTAGATCCAGCCTGATCCCAGTGAGGTATCTGAACTCATCCTAGTTCACAAGGTATCCCAGGATGCCTGGGGGTACTTGCCAAAGGATAGATTAGCTGGACAGACCCCGGTCTGGAGAGAGGAAGGGCTCTGTGGCAGAGAGGATAGGTTCTAGTGTTACACGGAGGAACTGGGGTAACTTTTTGGGATCTTAGTCTTACAGTGAAAGAATGTAAAGTTAAGACTCAAAAGGAAGATCAGGACAATTTATTACAGGTTAAGAAAAAGCAGCATAGGCAAGTTGGAAATCTCATTGGCCTCCAGGAAGAGGCATGCTGGAGAGAGTCATGCCTTTAGAGTTAGACATGGAGATCAGAGAATCAAAAAGCCCACGATAGTTGGAAAAGATGCTTAGGAAATCAGAGCTGTAGCTCTGAGTTTGTGTCACCAGATTACAGGCTCTTGTGTCCCAGGGCAGAGGAATATCTATACAAGGGGCTGGTGGTTGGAAGTAGACATAGAGATAGCTGATTAAGAAAGGAAAAATACTCCAAGGATAGAGGTGTGCTTATAAGCCTGATTAGGTCCTTTGTGGTGTCTGCCTCGCCTGTTTGTGTTTTCTGGTCTTCTCCTCCGTATTGTTGGTTATAACGCCCAAATAAAGACTTCCAGCCTCCCTCTGCAAGCTGACTTAATTGTTAGGTTAATGTTGATGTCTTATTTTGGGGACTCTATTCTGCTGCTGTAGTGTTTCAAGCTTTTCAGCTTCATCCACTGTCTCCTTGAGGACACAAACTATTTTATACCCAACCAGCAGTATCTGTAGCTACAGGCTGTATGGACATTTGGACTGTTACACCTTGTGGCAATCTTGGAGGAAGATGCCAGGTTATGGCTCCCAACTTAGAAGCTGCAGCAACACTGGGTTATGACACTGGGGGCATTTCAGGGGGAGTTTCCCAGGCTTGGGTGACTACTAGTTCCAGAGAGATACTGCCCAGCAGGTGCTGTGGCAGGGTGGGGCTGAGGATATGGGGAAACAGCTACTCACTCACTTCCCCTTTCAGCCCTTGTGTGGAAGGTGAGAGGCCTGCCTTCTTAATCACCTCATGTCCTGTCAGTGGTCACCCTGACGACACCCCCAGTACACAAGGGGAAACTGAGGCAATAACTTCTGTGTGCTTCATTTTCCTGTCATCACCCAGAAAAGGCTGTTGGTAGGGCTTCCACTGCTCTGTGGTCTACTGCCTTGCTGTGTGAGCTACAAAAAGTCACTGAGCTACTCTGGGCCTAAGGTTAGCATTTGCAAAACTGAACTGGAGTTCTTTCCAGAGCAGAAAGGGAGGCTCATGGAAAGACTCTGGCCCAGCGCCTGGGCCTTTAAGCCTAGGATCCCTCCCTTTGTGTGGGGGACGCCAAGGGCCACACCCTCTGTGCTTCAGAGTGGGAGATAGTGTAGGTCCTAGAAAGCTGGCCCCAGATTCCATTCTGCCCTGAGCAAATTGAGTAGCCTTGGGCCAGTCATTCTGCTTCTCTGGGCCTTGTTTAACTTATCTGAAAAAAATTGGCTTGATAACTATCCTGGCATAGGTGAGAAAAGTTAACCAGTGCCTAGCCCTGATGGATTTGCCTGCCTATCAGGAGCATCTAAGCATCTTCCTCACCACCACCTTCCTGCTCCGGAGCTCAGCTGACTGAGTTGTTATCTGGCCAACAGTGTACCTAGCTAATATCTCCTAAGTGCCCTCTGTGTGCTGGGCCCAGAGTGGTGGTGGGGGTGGGGTGGGGGGGCAGTGGAACTCATTCCTCTTGGAATATCTATGCCTCAGGAAATGGACCACAGAGTGAAATATGGCAGTGTGGTTTTAAATGGCTTCTTGGGTGGTCACAGGGGATCTGAGTCTAGGAAGAAGGAAGCCACTGGATGAAGGGCCAGCTGGGGATTCGGGTTCTAAGGACAGAGGGACTGGCAACTTCCAACAGTATCCTTTTGGGGGGGCAGGGATGTCTGGTTGGGCACAGAATCTGGAGCCACTCTACTGTTGGATAGTGTGTTGTTGCCTCAGCACAGACTGGAAGAGGACTACACTCTAGCTGCAGTGATAGGGAGGTAGCCTGGCTGGCCCAGGAGCCCCAGACTGAAGGTAATGAAGGCAGTGAAGATCATCCTCCAGTGGAGATCAGTCTCAATGTAACATTCCTGAAGACACATAAACAACCAAGTTTCCTCTTCAGGCAGACTCCAGAAGTTACCTGACCCAGCTCTGCCTCCAGGTCATGTACTTAGGACAGGCCACTGTTTCTCCCTATGCTGGCCTCCTGCAGCGCAGTAAGAGACAGCTGTGGCTGGCAGCCTGTATGTACCAAGTACTGTGGGCTGTACTTTTGTACCCCATTCTTGCCTCACTGTGGTACTGGTGACGTCACGTTGGACGTTTGGCATGCAGAGTCTGCTGGACATGTTGAAAACTGGTCTGAAAAGACTTGACTAGTTTTGAGAAGGAGTTTGTGTCATAAATGCTGGGCATTTGTGTCCAACAAGAAATCCCAGAGCTGAAATACTAGAGTCTTCTAGATGAGTCCTGGTTCCTCTTGGATGCCATGGATGCATAGCTCAAGGCTGTAAAAGAAGAGTCCAGCTATGGTACTTTGGAATGACCTTCCCAAGGCGATGCCACATCTGCACATGCTAAGGGGACCTGTTTGGCTACCTTTATGTTGAAAATAAGGGAATTCTCTTGGCCACAGGTAACCCAGTTGTTAGAGATGGAAACCAGAGCCCATACAAACACCTCAGGATGTAGCCCTTGCTAGCTTCCCACATGGCAAACTGTGGTGTCCCAGGAAAGGTTTGGCTTGCTCTTCTGCTGGACAGGATCCGAGGGTTTGAAGACTACAAAGTCTGTTCTCAGCTGCCTCTCCCTAAGGTATATCCTGAGAAGCCAGGGCTAGAAGGTGAGAAGTCACCTAGCCGTTCGTTCGGCTATCACTTAAAGCAAGGTTTCTCGACATGTGTCAAGACCCTTGAGGGTTGAATGATCCTTTCATAGGAGTCACCTAAGATCATCAGAAAACACAGATATTTACATGATGATTCGTAACAGTATCAAAATTATAGTTATGAAGTAGCACTGAAAATAGTTTTATGCTTGGGGGTCACTACAACATGAGGAACTGTAGTAAATGGTTACAGCATTAGGAAAGTTAAGAGCCATATTGCGGGAGGATCCTGTGAGAGTTTTTGAGGGGAAACGAAAACACAGATATTTACGTGATGATTCATAACAGCATCAAAATTATAGTTATGAAGTAGCAATGAAAATAGTTTTATGGTTGGGGTCACCAGAACATGAAGAACTGTATTAAATGGTCACAGCATTAGGAAGGTTGAGAATCATCTTGTTAGAGGTCCTGTGAGAGCACTTGAGGGGGAGCAGGGCAAGCCCGGTACTTAAAACAAACAGAGCGTGATGGGCCCCAGGCCAAAGGGATGAGGTAAGGGGTGGGACCCAGAACAGGGAGAGGAGGTCAGCTCAGCCTCAGCTTCAATCCTGTTGCTTCATCTGCTTTCAGAGACAAGACAGAGATAAGCGTGAGCTCCACCCACTGGGCCACTAGGGAGAAGTGAAGGGCAGGGGCAGGGCAGGGGCAAGGGGCCTCCAGAAAGGATGTGGAAAACCTGGGATTGGGTTTTGTTTTCCATTTTATTTTATTTTTATTTTTTATAGTGCTGAAAGTAGAATCCAGTACCTTAGGCATGGTAGGTAGGTAAGCATTCTACCACTGAGCCACATGACCTCAAATTCCTGCTAGTCCTTTTGCCCTCCCTGTACTTCCAGGCCTGGCTCTCTTCTCTTCCTGTCTCCATTTTCCTCTACCCTTTTTTTTCTGGGCTCAAGCCATCCTTCTCTCTTAGCCTTGTCCATAGCTAGGACAGGCTAGAGCTAGCAAGTACCACTACACCCTGTCCCCCACCTGTATCATAGGATTGTTGAATGTGTGTCTCCTCTCATCTGTATAAGGACTAGTCCAGCCACAACTTCACTGGAATCCTGGGTGTTGCTGGCTCACCATTGCTTTAGAAGTTGAGAGAGGAAAATTGCTTTGGGTTTGAGGCCAAGCTGCACAAAATTGCCTCATTGATTTCTCACGGCAAATCCTGTAAGCATGGGTGCAAATCTCATCTCTATTGGTGTCTGGTTTTGGTTTTGGTTTTTCAGCAATGGGGATTAAGTTAGGGCCTCATGTATCCTAGGCAAGTGCTTTACCCCTGAGCAGCACCCTCAGCTATCTTTTTTTAGTCTTTGAGACTGGGTCTCACTAACTTATTCACACTGACCTCGAACTCCTTCTGTAGCCCAGTCTAGTCTTGGACTTATGATTCTTCAGTGTCTCAAGTGGCTGGACTCTAGGCCCATACTGCCAGTACTGGCTTTGACCTAGTTTTGCAGCTGGGGAAACTGAGGCAGCCAGGGGTGTTGCCAGAATTCTGAATTCTGGGAAGTAGCAGCATCAGAATTGGAATTCAGAACTGACCTTTCCTTTGAGGTTGAGAGTGTGTGTCCCAAACACTGACTTGAAAGAGACTCCAGTATTTTCATATCAAGCCAAATTTGTTGTTTCCACTCCTTCCCTCTGACTGCAACTGGTAGCTCCACCTCTCTCTCAACTGCAAGATCATAGTGGCCTGGGACAGTTTCTGAGTGCTAGTCCTTACCTGACCCAGAGCTGGTGTCTGGAAGATGCCCCTTTGCTAGCAGCTCCCAGCCTTCTTCAGAGTGGTCAGTGTCCCCTGCAAGCTCAGGAAGTCAGAAACCAGGGTATGATGACACACTATCCCTTATCTCTTCTGGCCTCTTCTCATGCACATAGCTGTGAACTGGAAGGCTGTCTACCATTTCAGGGAAGACCAGAAAGACCAGATTCAGAGGAAGACAAATCCATAGAAGAATGACTGTAGACAGGGTCTGCAGCCTGCTGGGCTGTTTCTTCATCTCTGAGATGGACAAAGATTCCCATTAGGACACCGACTGGCCTTGAGGCTACTGCCCATCAGAAATTCATCTGTATGTCGGCTGGAGCTGGACTCAGAGAACAACCCCAGCATCTTCCCCAGTTCCCTCCCTCCGACTGTGTAGGTCTATGGGGTATTTGAAAAGTTGTGAGTTCCCTGGGGTTATGGAGACTGCTCTTGGCCCAAAACATAGTCATGCTTCCGAGTCTCAGTTCTACAAACAGGTACCCTGGCATAGGCACCACAGGAAGTTAGTGGTGAATTCTCAAGTGCTAACTGTTGCTATGTAACAAGCTGTGTCTATGGCTTGAAATAGCAGTGGTCTGTGATGTGGGGTCTGTGGGTTAAGGGATCTGCCAGTTTCTGCTGGTCTCCCAGGAAGGCCAGATAGATTAGAAGGCAACAAACATGGCCAGAGATAGTATCTTTTAGCGGAGCCTCTTGGATCCCTTATTGCGCCTCAACTCTTGAGAGGAAAGAAGAAACTCTGCCATAAAAGGACTTGTAGAGCTAGGTCCTGAGTGAGTTCCCAGAACATCAGCCTCAGGTCAAGGAGGCAGGTGGAAACCATCCACCAGACCAAAGCTGAGAGTCTTGCTTAGGAGTTTGAAGTGGAGCCCACAGTGGCTAGGATAGGGTGGGGAGGGGAAAGACAACAGGCAGAGAGTGAGACTCCTTGGGACTGGAAGACAGTCCATAAAGGAATCCTTTGCTTCTGGGTGAGAGAAGGTGAACTAGTATGCACCCTATGATCCTCCTCCCCACTGCATGTTTTTTGTGAGGTATTTTTTTGTGGTACTGGAGTCATGTACATTCTCAGAAATGTTCTGCCACTGAGATACACCCTGCCTGGGCTCAGTGCTTAGGTTTTCAACATAGTTTTAGGAGTATGGAGCAGTTTGTGGTTGTTGGGGGTGGTAATAATTTTGTTTTACTCAAAACTGTTCTCATATCCTCTGGTCTTGCAACTAAGTCTAGGCCATCTCAGACTTTTTCCTTGTCAACTTCCACGTGGGCTCTCAGTGGCAAGTAAGCCTCTTCACATGGCAGCTCCCCTCTTCCCCTCTATGTGGTCTCCTAAAGGCATTACAAGCCCCTGCCTTCTGAATCTATAGCCATAAGGCAGCAGAGAGGTATGTGCCACAAGCTCCCAGACATAGCCTGGGGGTCCATTATGACTAGAACTTCTACCACATTCTATAACTTGGCCCCACCTCCTCTGGGTTATAGGTCAGGCCAGCTCCCACCATGGGGAGACATGGATGCTTGAAGGGGGATCTGTGGCCGTAGTTTGCAGTTGGGGAATGCCTTTCCATAGAATACTGCTGGAGCCTTGTGTCACACAGGCTATGCAAGTTTTGTGCACAAAACTAAATGTTATCCTGGTAAGATTACACTTCAGACACTCAAACCTTAGCATGTCTGTGCACTGTGCTGCTCCACACAGCAACACTGAATGCCCAGTGAGGTGTGTCAGTGCCAGGTGCTGCAGCTACTACTGGAGGAGGGGACCCCAGACCCCCACTAGGATGGACAGAGCATCTAAGAGCCACTCACCTCCAGGGCCTCTTCACTCTTCAATTTCTTCAGTGCAACTGCTGAGGCCATTAGCCAATAGTCTTATGTTGATATTTAAATGAGATAAAATTAAAACCTCTGACTCTGGGTCACATGATGAGAGCTTGGTGGCTACATGCTAAGAAATAGAAGAAGAAAGACTTGGCACTGACTGTCAGCCCTGACCCCTTGCCTGCATACCTTCATCACTACCCACTTAGCTTCCAAAGTGACCACCTAGGCTGAGCACTGACTGAAGGCCTTAAGCGTCTGTGGGGGGTAAGTTGACTATCAGTTCCCAAACTCCTCAGGGTTCCAGAGCCTCCCACCCATGGCTGGCCTCACCCACCAAAGCAAACCCTCCCTTTGATCCTTTGCTGCCCTGCAGTGGAGCAAGTGAGCCTCCCATCTGCCTGCCAGGCTTTTCCAGGAAAGGAGTTTGGCTGCTTTTCATAGGAAACTGTGAGACGCCCCCTCCCCTCCCATAGAGCTTAACTGAAGACCCGGTTTAGGGAGACTGCAGCTGGCAATGCAGCGGGTGTGTTTGGGTTTGAAGGATGTCAGCATGTGAAAAGCAGTGTTTGTTTGGTCTGCCACAGTGTTGGCTGTACATATGGGATGCAAGGTTCCTTAAAATAAGTCAAGGCTCCCAGCTTGGGAATCCCCAAACCTCCAGAAGCTAGAATCTCTGAGAAGTATCAGCTGTGCGGTAGGGCGGAGGCTCTGTTGGGTTCTCTGCCGGCCAGAGCTGGGGCTGGTTGGACACTGTGCTTTGTGCAGGGAGGGAGGTGAGGTGTCATCTGCCACTTCCCAACCCTGCTCTGCCACATGACATAGCACCTCAGCCCTCAACCCTTAACTGGTAGCCTAGCTAACTCTGTATTTGCTCTCACAGACACAGTCCTTGCTTCACTGACCAGAAGATTGCCCTGTGCTTGTACTCTCCCTGTGCAGAGCTTTTGTCTTAGGATCGGTATAACCAAGTAGCTGAAATGGGATACTTTATAAAGAAAAGAAGGGTGTTTGTGAGAGGAGAGGTTTATTTAACCCAGAATTCTAGCAGTAGAAGATCCAAGCATCATGGGTCCAGTGTCTTGTAAGGGCCTCAGTTTGGTCACAATGTGGAGAAGTGAATAAGAATTGGCCAGAGCGCAGAAAGGCCAAGGACCTCACTTTACAAACAAAGCACAAGCTGATTTCTGGTAACTACAGCCCTGAGAGGACAGTAATTTCTTCCTAGAGCTATGCCCCAGCTATCAAATCCCAAAGGTCCCTATTACCTCTTAGTGCTGTTATAAAAGGAACCAAGTGTCTACCTTGTGCTTCTTTGGGAAACAAACCCCAACCAAATCAATGTTCTTCACTAAGCTTGAGTTCCCAAGGTTTTAACAATTGGGAGAATTTTACAAAATTTGATTTCCTTATAATCTTGTGCCATAAAGCAGAAATGAGTTGAGATACAAGTCTCTACTATCCAGGATGCTGGGCTGGTATGGGTCTGGGGTAAGGTGTGGCTGTGGGGTGCCCATATTCTCTTCCTGCTACACAGGGTGCTTCCCCCATCAAGCTGCATCTGAGAGTCAGAAGGGCTGTGTGGTGTGTGTGATTTATGAGTTTACCTGCACACAGAAGGCACTCACTAAATATTCTCTGAGTGGAAGAATGAATACAAACTGTGGCAGCCAGAAATGTATCACCACACTGACCTCTGGCCATGTCTTCACTGGGATCTATCAGACAAGTGGAGTGATAAGCTGAGACCCCCCACCCCCAGAGTTTTGAGAATTATTTGACAAAGGCAGGCTTCTTCCATGTCCCTTTCACCCCAGTTACCATTAGTAAAATGTCACCAGATCTTGTTCTGGTACATTTATATATTTTTTCACTCTTAGCTCTGTTTGTGAGATCACAGCAAATGTACAGTGAGACAGTTACCCCTAGATAATACTCCAGTCTTCTTTCCAAAGAATAAGACATTCAACACTTCAGCATCACCATGGTCCAAATGAAGTTTCTACAGTCATGCTTTTATTTTGGCATTTGCCCCAGTCAGGTTCTTTACATCAACCATGTGGTTGCTGGGAACTGAACTCAGGACCTCTGGAAGAGCAGCCAGTGCTCTTAACCACTGAGCCATCTCTCCAGCCCTTCTCACTTTTTTTTGATATGCAGAAGTTTCTTATTGTGATGAGGGCTCATTTACTGACTTTTATTTTAGCCTTTGCAGTTTAGTGCTGTGCAAGAAATAATGGCCTAACTCACATCAGTCCTGTGGTTTATCTGAGAGTTTGGAGCTGTCTGTCTTCCATTCAGATCTTTGATTGTTTTGAGCCAAGCAACAGGCAGTAGGAGGTCAGCGTTCAAAGTGTCCTATTGCATAGAGACAGCCAGCTGTCACGGGAAGAAGCAAAAGCCAGTGAATTACCTCAGCACCTTGTCAGAGTCACACCTCACTTTGCAGTGCCCAGTTTTGTTCTCACAGTACTAGGAGTTGAACAGACTTTGGAAGATGCTAGGCAAATACACTGCCACTGAACCCTCTTTTTATTTTGAGGCAGGGACTCTGGTTTACCCTCACTTACCCAGAGGGCAGGCAGTCCTAGACCTTGAGACCTTCCTGTCCTAGGCGGCTGAACTGAGTGGCTGGGCTTATAAGTTTGCACTACTACGGGTTTGGCTTTTGTTTGTTTGTTTGTTTGTTTGTTTATTTGGACTGAGGGTGGAACAAGAACTCTGGGTGTGCTAGGCAAACAACAGCCTGCTGAGCCACACTCCTGGCCTGACCATACAGTTTTAAAGGCTATTTTCATGGTGTTAAACCCTTCCCCATTTTAAGAGGTTATCTAGATGACTCTCAGGGGGGTGGGGGGAGAGTTTGGAAGGCTGGGCGTGTATCTTGGGGCAAAATGCAGAGGCCCTGTGTCTAGCCCAGAACCCTCCACCATAGTCATGTTACCCTTGTTCTGAACACATGCCTATCATAGGACCCTCCAGTGTGTCAGGGCTAAACACTGGACGTGATGCTTATTCAAGTGGGGCCTCACAGACTACACTCTTACATTTGAAAGTCCTGTGGCGGAAACCTAGCTAGAAGGCAGAGGTTCAGGCTAAGTAATGGAAGCATCCCACGCCATAGTATCCACTGTGCCCCAAACTAACAGAGATGCCAAAGAATGATAAAAGGAACCTAGTTAGGAAAGCCCCTGACCTGCCACTATCCTCTATGGGTGTACATGGGGGCACCATCCAGGAGCACTGTGAGGACAGAGTGTGGGTAGAGCCCAGCACAACGCCTGCCTGACATAAAATAGGTACCAAGTAACAGAAAGTCCTGTGTGCTGCAAGCACACGGACATGTCTGCCATCTTGCTCACCTCAGGTGCCTCTTCTCCCCCAATACCAGCTGTACCTCTCTCCCCAGCAGAGCAGGCCCTGAGTCTGACTCCTGCTGCAGTCCCCAGCCCTGCACCCTTGTTCCGACCTCACTGCTGCCCTCTGTAAGGCCAGCTTTGCAGGGTTTGTGCAGGATGATTAGGGTGCTTTTCTAGCCCCAGAGCCCTTCATAGGGTGAGCAGCCCCTCAGCTGTTCAGCGTGGCTGCTTAGCTCCTGTTATTGGTAGCTATCATCTGTAGACCTTCCGCCCAAACCCGTGTCCTAGATGTGCTGGACACAGTAGGGGCCCAGAAAATGATGTGTAGAGGAGACGGTATCTTTGGAGCTGGGTCTAATGGGTTTGGACACAGCTGACAAACATTTAGGAAGTTTTGTCCATGTGCCAGAAGCTAACAGTACTTCACCATTGTGCAATCTCTGTCTTTGTTGGTAAAGTTGTATGTGTGGTTGTATGTTTATAGGTTATTTGCGTTTTTGTTCTCTGAGCTACTTAAGTGAACTGGCCTTTAAAAATTTTTTTTTTGGAATTGTAGTTTTCTGTTGTTAATTTAAAGATTTCTTTGCATATGGAATAAAGCAGAAGACTACAACGGACAAAAACATGGTGGCATGGCACAGCAGTATGTGCTCAGAGCCATTAAATTTAGCCTGACTGTTGAGAAGCTGCTAGAAACGGGACTGGGTGAGGAGCCTCTTTATCCCAAGAGCATGGGGAGCTGTAGAGGAGTTCTGAGCAGGAGAGGGATAGGATTGAGTCAATTTCTGAAAATTGCTCTACATTAGGGATAATAATGGGTAGAAGGAGGAGCTGGGAGGGTAGACTGGGGCTGGAAAGCGAGGGCCATGGCTGTCTGGTTGAAGAATGCCTTGTTTTAACTACAGGAAGAAGGCACAGACATGCTTGCTGATGATGAAAAGGTGAGAGGGAGGGGGAGGGAGACAAGAGACGGATAGAAATACCTTGTGGGGGATGGATGGCTTCTGCTACACACACTTCCTGTGCTGCTAGCATCTGCATTGTTGTGAACCCACTATTTTGTGTCTTGTGGTCTTCCCCTTATCCGTTCTTCGACTTCCTCCGTACATAGGTGGGGCAGGGCAGGGAGGATCCAGGCTATTCTATGGGTGAGTAGGTTTGGTTGCCCAACATGAGGCTCTGCCCTTAACATCTCAGAACCACATGATATCCACAGTTTGCTCATCTGTCCCATGCCACAGGACTGACCTTCAACCCAGACAGATGACAGAGCTGTTGCCAGGGTAACCCCAGACAGGAAACATAAAATAAGTATTTCCAGGCAGGATATGGACATAAGAAAAGCAGATAGGACTAGTCCTGAGGGACTTAGGGGGAATCTCAGAAATCACTTGGGTCCCTTGACCTTTATACCTTATAGCTCTGCTGTCCCCATCTCCTCTGGGGTTCTTTCAACACCCAGTTAGCGCTTCTGCTGAGAAGGTTCTAGACTGGCATTGTGAGGTGGGCACTTGTCTTATGCTTTCTGGTCACTTGGTAGAGGAATCTGTACAGTTCAGCATGGACACCCTCCACACTGAGGTCACATAGGCAATCATCCCAAACCTGTGTCAGAGCAGGCCCTAGACACTGTACCTCCCAACATCCTGTCTAGGATCAGAAATTGCTATTTTTTTGTAATTTTTTACATTTATTTTATGTGTATCAGTGTTTGCCTAGATGTATATATGTGCACTGCATGTGTGCCTGGCACTCATGGATCCTCTGGGACTGGAGTTAGGATAGTTGTGAGCCCCTGTGTGGGTGCTGTGACTTGAACCCAGATCCTCTTCAAGAGCAACAAGTGCTCTTGACCACTGAGTTGTCCCCAGAATTTTATTATTTGCAAACAGATTAAAAAAAAAAAAAAAAAACCAGCAATACACCCAAGCCAGTTGTAGTGGTGCATGCCTTTAATCCCAGTACTTGGGAGGCATAGGCAGGCAGATCTCTGAGTTTGAGGACAGCCAGGGCTACACAGAGGATAAAAAGAAAACAGTAATATAGGTATATAGTAAGATATATACTTATACATGTATGTGTGTACATACATAGACATACATACATAAACACACGTGTAAGTAGAATGTTTCAGTGGAAAGCCAGTCTCCCTCTTTCCTGTTCCCAACTCTCCTTGCCCTTCCCAGGGTGTTGCTATGCTTGTTCCTGGCTCATCCTTGTCAGAGGTAGTATATGCAGGGACCAGCAGATATTCTGTGTCCCCCCCCCCCCTTACCTCCAAAGGTACAAATACTTAATATAAGCTTGCAGGTCAGCCCTCCAATACTGTAACAAATGTCTTGTTTTGGCTTACATGGCACCATGGAAACACAGCCCGTCATGGCAAGATCAGGAGGCAGAAGCAGGTACTAACCAAGGCATGAGAAAGAAGATACAAAGAGTAGAGGTTCAGCCACACCCCCCCAAATACTGCCACCCTAAAGGCCAAAGCTATTTCACACAGACCTTGGAGGTGTAGAGATGTTTAAGTTCCAACAAATCCACCATGAACTGAAAATGTTTGGTGGAAAATTAATTCAATATATCTGCTGACTGACTCTCTGGCTGTGCAGCATCCGTTGTGTAGAGAGAGCTGGCGTCCCGCCCCCTGACCCCCATGGGACACCTATTCACTGCCTCATCAACATCTTGGAAGATGGTCAGACTGCATCTCACTAGTTCAGGGAAAGGTCAGAACTCAGGTCTGGAGTCTGGAATGTGTGCACCCATGTATCTCAGAGTACGTGACACCATTGTAAATTGAGGGAAATATAAGTTGAAACATCATAGCTTGGGGACTTCTGTACTCGACTTTTTAAGACACAAAGACAAGCAAAGGATAACTGTAGGTGCTGCAAACCAAACGTGGGTCCCCTGTAAGAATAGCAAGTGTTCTTAACCACTGAGCCATTTTTCCACCCCCCAAATAGGTATTCTTTTTTAAAGCAAGTGAATTGAATTGTGTTTTGATTGCATTTCTCTAATGTGTATTTAATTACAAGCAGGAGTGAATATTTTTCCTGAGTGGCTTTCATAGCCTTGGCTGTTTTCTAATGGGTTAGTCATCCTATCGATTGGAAGGAGCACTTTCTGTGTTAGGGAAATTAACTTTTTTCTCATTTTCCTCATTAACTTGTGCTATGTGCGGCAGATGTTTCAGGGTGCCATTTGTCTTTTTTTTTTTTTTACCTTGTTTGTGGTATTCTGATTCCATTTATATAGTCTAATTTGATATAGTTCAATACATCAACATTTGCTTTCTTGGCTTCTGGGAGTGAAGCTTCTGCACACTGCCCTTTACACACCTTCCACACATCAGTGCAGCCGACCTGCTCAGCAGCTGTGAAGGAGGCAGGATGGGGGTGCCATTAATTCCAGCTTACAGCTTATATGAGGCTCGGAGAGGTGATGGGACCTGGCTGAGGTCACACAGCTGCCACAGACCTAGTTAGTCTATCTTCTATCACACGCCTTCCCAACAGCCCTATAACTGATCTCCACACTGGCAATATTAGTTATAAAAACTACACAAGAATCTCCCTCCTTGAAGGGCTGCTTTTAAAAAGTTCTTTTTAAACTAGTACAATAGGCTGGGCATGGAGGTACACACCTTTAATTCCAGAGGCAGAGGCAGAGGCAGAGAGGCAGAGAGGCAGAGAGGCAGAGAGGCAGAGAGGCAGAGAGGCAGAGAGGCAGAGAGGCAGAGAGGCAGAGAGGCAGAGAGGCAGAGAGGCAGAGAGGCAGAGAGGCAGAGAGGAGGCAGAGGGGAGGCAGAGGAGAGAGGCAGAGGAGAGAGGCAGAGGAGAGAGGCAGAGGAGAGAGGCAGAGGAGAGAGGCAGAGGAGAGAGGCAGAGGAGAGAGGCAGAGGAGAGAGGCAGAGGAGAGAGGCAGAGGAGAGAGGCAGAGGAGAGAGGCAGAGGAGAGAGGCAGAGGAGAGAGAGGCAGAGAGAGAGGCAGAGAGAGAGGCAGAGAGAGGCAGAGAGGCAGAGAGGCAGAGGCAGGAGAATCTCTGTGAGTTTGAGGTTAGCCTGATCTTCTAAGGGAGTCCTAGGCTAGCACAGGCTCCATTGTCTTAAACAAACTAAAACAATAATCCATTGCTTTCACCATGTGCAAACCTTAACTATGTTTGGGGGAGGGTAAGACTCACACCTTGGCCTGTGAGCCCACCGTACTAACTTGCTGTGGGCACTAGCAAGGTGCCATGGGCTCACTTTTCAGGTGGGGAAAGATCTCAAAAATAATCTCCCAAGTACCGAGGTTGCAGGAGTGTTCCAGGAGGCCTGGGTTTATGATGGTCAGGGGGGCAGGAAAGACATACCAGGATCTAGACTGCCCCTTAGCTTGGTTATCAATACCCAATAGTTTAAGATTCAGAAAATTCTTAAAGAGTTGGGTGTTAGCATGGTAGCTAACACCTGTAATCACAGAACTGGGAAGGCTGAGACAAGATTGTCATGTGTTCAAGATTAGCCTGGGCTACATGCACGCTTGGGCTAGAGTGAGACTGTCTCAATAAACAAAAAAGCAGGGTATAAAATAAAATAGAGCTCTAAAAGAGGAAGCGCCTTGTCCAAGGTCAACACAGCCTAATGGCAGCCCTATCCAGCCCCATCTGCTCTCACATGACATCACTCCTCTAGATTCCTCCAGGCAGGACCGCGGTAGCCCAGTCCTTCCAGCCTCTTGCCTCGCCGCTTTTAGGCACCAGGGGGCACTGTTTGGATGCAGTGCCCTCTCCCGGCGCCCTTGCTCCACCTGATGAGAGGCGTGGAGCCTCTGCCTAGGAAGGACATCCCCTTTTTCAGGGTGGGCTCCCGAGTGCTCCCCACGCCTCTGCTCTCCACTGCACAGCTGGCAACGCTTTCTTATTCTTGTATTTTTCCTAGGAACAGCCCTGAGCACGCACCTTCCCTGTTCCTTTCCCTTCCAGGGCCAGCTCCCCTATCCAGTCTATTTCTTTTCCAAACTTAGGATTCCCGGTGCAGACTCCCCTACCCCATTCTCAAAAACAGTTGCCAGGCTACTTGAGGCCGCTCACAGTATTTATTTGGTGCCGAGTTCATTATCCTCTAGAAGGATAAGGGGCGCAGCCTCCAGGCCAGGATCCTTCGCCCTCTTTTCGCCCAACAGAATAGTGTGGTACCTAGAGGGGAAGCGGAGGGGCGTGGTGCCTGAATAAACCTCAGCAGTCTGGACACAGTGCTTTTCGGAGCCAGTGGCTTGTCCTCCCTGGCCTGTCACAGCGAACTGCGGACGAGTGCGGGAGGAGGAACTCTGGCCGCAGGGGATGCTGTTCTCCTTGGGAGGGCCAGGGAGTGTGGGCCCGGGCTGCCTTTTGGCTGGGTGTTGATTTGGGGGGATCTTGAGGTACGTAGGAGAAAGGAAAGGTGCTGCCGTCCGACGACTCCGCGCCGGTGTTCTGCGTGCCTGGCCACCTGGCCTATCCGCTGCGGCGGCCCCGCGGCCTCTAGCGCCCTCCACTCGCCCGGGCTCGGGTGACGTCGTTGGTTGGGGCGGCACCCGTCCTCCCCGCCCCCCGACACACACACACACGCGCGCGCACACACACACCTTCGGAAGGGGGAAACTGAGGCCAGGCAGAGAGAGGACCCCCGCCAAGGTCACGTCGGGCGGGGGCGCGGGGTCAGGCTCCGGTTCTGTGCGCCCCTGGACCCCGCGCCCCGCTGGCCCGACGCGTAAGGGCCGCGCTCTCCGCGGGTCGGCGCGCGCTCCGCGGCTGCGGGCACCGAGAGGTAGGAGCGGGCGGGCCGGGCGCGGATGCCCCTCGCAGGCCGGGCTATGCGGACCCCGGCGGGCTAGTGGAGCCGCCGTGGTTTCGAGCGCGCGCGCGCGGTGCGGGCTTGCAGACTCTGGGGACCCGGCGCCACCGGCCTTGCAAGCGGGGCGGCGCGGGGCGGCCCCTGGGACGCGCGGAGGACGCGGCCGAGCAGCTTCGGCGCTCTGCGGACGTCGCAGCGGGGTGCCAGCGATCTGGGTGGGGGCGGGCGCCTTCCACGCCAATGCGGTGCCTCCCGCTGTGCTGGGACAGAGCCAAGGGGTCGCCCTGTGACCCTTGCCTCCTTTCCCCTCCCCCTTCCTCCACCTGGAGAAACCCCCGCCAGCGTTTCCCAGTCCCGAGCCTGCGGGCGGGAGGGAGTTAGAAGCATCTCAGGAATTTGCTTCACACTGCTGGACGCGCCCGGGAGTGGGTGAAAGCTTAGTTCAGACTGAGCAGTCTGGGCCAGAGGGACCTGATCCAAAATTGGCCCTGCTTGTGTGGCCTCGGGCAGCCCCTCCTGTGAGATCTCAGGGGTCCTTCTGGTAGGTCCCTCCCAGTGAAATCAGTTCAAGGGTCACGGCTTAGGGGCAGGACATAGTGAAATCTCTGGACCCGGTCCTGTACGTGACAAGAGGCAGGCTGTAGTATAGGGTTGTGGTATTTGCTGGAGGTTGGTAAAGGAAACCCCATTCCTCTCTAACAGCTTGAGCCTGGGACCTTCAGGTGAGGTTCGGTGTAAAAAATCTACCCCTACCCTGACCACAGCAGCTGTCATTATTCTGTGCCTTGGCAAGCTTGGTGGGCAGAGAAGGTGTACAAGGACCTCCTACACCTCCAGGAGTCCCAGGGAAACCCCCCTTCCATGTTTCTACTGGGTAGTACCCACTCTAAATTGCCAAGCTGTAAACTGTCACAGCTGATCTGTCACTGGAGCAACCTGAGCAGAAAGATGACAATGGGTGTCCCCTCCCCTAGCTCTGTCCACTTCATAAGCCTCCCAAGGACAGCAGTGGCACTGCCTGGTCAGTTGTGTGTGTGTTGCTCTGAGCATGCTCAGTTCTTACCTGGTGGTCAGATGGAATCTGGCTGTGCACAGTGCTGAGCCACTGTTTCGTTTCATGGCCAGCATCTGCCTGACTGTGTTCATACTAACCAGTCAGTGTAGCCCTTCTCCACTTCCAGAAGAGGCACCAGCATGGTCTTCTAGTCACCCTTTCCTACCCTCAACGGTGTGCTCTGCTCCCCATGAACTGGCAAGGTGGCCAGGCCTCTCAACTCACTTGCCCATAAAAACCTAGGAGTTGAATTTGAAAACCAGATGCACCCCCTGCCCCCCTCCATCCCCAGTGCTGGAAAAAGACAGGCTAAGAGGTGGTTCAGTGTGCTACATTGCCCACAGCCCAGCCACTGAGTATTGTGTTGGAGAGAGTAACCAAGAGTCCGATGACAGAGAGAGGCAGGGACATGTCCAAGGTCACACAGCACATTCAGGGTTTGGGGGCCTGCTCCTGTCTCCCAAGCACCCCAGGTATTCTTGGGTAGCTGGTGCCTGGAGAAGATGCCATAAGACTGGAGGCCACCACAGTGGTCTGTGCAATGGAGGAATAAAGAAAGGGACCACTGCTCCCCTTTGTAAGGGACTCTGGCTCCTGCAGCTTGCAAACATTAAGTAATCTTAGATCTTATGACTAAAGTTGCCACTAGTCTCTCACGGCTGCTTAAAGGGCCCATAGCACTCACTTCTACAGCTGCCCTGCCCAGCTCTGCTCTGCCTGCCATCCTATGACAGGCCACTTCCCCAGTGTCTGGAGACAAGTAACAAGGCTGTGACTGGAGAGTTGATTCCCCTTTGTCTTCAGCTAACCTTTAAGCCAGCCTTCTGACTCTAGCATGTAGTGTATCTAAGCCCCTAAGTGTTCCTTAACAGGAGCAGTTTTTGATGTAACCTCTCAGCACAGCACAGTATGTGTGTGACAGCATTCTGTTGGGGACAGTATCTTCTGATGCCCCCTTCCCCTCCCTCATACACCTTGCCCTGGTTTGGCTCCTGCAGGAATAAGCCCTCTATTTCTGCCATCTAGAAACTGGTTATTCTTTTTTGCGTTCTCTTCTTTGTCACTTCTACCACTTCTGCTGAGTCCTTTACTGGGCACCATCATTACTATGGCAGGATACAGTGACATTAGGCTGATGGTGGTACATTTGGCTCTCAGTCCTTCAGCTCCAGGCTATGGTAGCAAGAGCCAGCTGGAGATGCCAGGCAGGGAGTAGGCAAGTTCTTAATGACTCTCAAGAACTGTGTGACTTCCCATCCTCATGTAGTTGGAGCCAAACAAAGATTTCTTAGGCACCTGCTACGTGACAGGGGCCTCAGAGATCACAGGGCTCTCAGAGGTAGCATCCATCCCAACTGCAAACCCCAAGGCCAGTCTGTTAGCTTGCACAATGGCCTCTGGAAGCTTCATCTTAAAACAATGATGTTACCCTTTGCAGACCATTGCCTCCAACCTCCAATCCAATGGTCTTCTCAAAGTGTATTGGTTACCGCAGTGGTCTGCCAGTCTGTAGGCCAGGACTCCCTCAGGGATTCTGCCTTGAGGTAGGATGGTTGTACATATGAGGCTTAGGGTTCATGCTGACCCACATGTGTCTCTGCGTGCTATGTGTGACAGTGGAGACTCTGTGGAGGCTGGTGAGCTCCTGCTGCCTGTGTAGAAAGGAGCCCATCTGCATGTGTTCCTCCTCCACGGGAGGTGCCTGTCTCTAATATCTGGGGCTAATAGAAGTTTTGTCATGAGCTGCAGCCAGAAACATCCTGAGATAGTACCTTTTCACTAGTGATATATAAGATAGGATGAGATGCCTCGCTTGGGTGGGGTTGGGGGGGTGCTATTTAACTCCGTCTCCAGCACCAATGATATGGTTTGTACCTTGTGTTTAATTCCTCCAAGGGCTTTGTGGAACCTTGAGGGGATGGCAAGAATCCTGAGGGTGTTTCACAGCAAGGCACAGATCAGGGCTTTCCACCTGCAGGTCTGTCAGATACCGATCTGGGGCAGGCTTTGGACTTAGCCTGGGCATTTGGTCTGGAAGAAACCAGGAAGGAAAGTGAGTACCTTACAGCACATCCAGGGGCAGCAACTGACAGCCCTTGTCACCAGTGAACTCAGAGAGCCTGACAATCCTAGAGCTGCCCTTCTTGTTCCTTTCTGAGCCAAGCTGAAGCATCCCTCATTTTAACCTATCATCACCCAGGCTTCCTTCCCCACAGTAGACAAGGTCTAGAAGAGAAAGAATGGCTTGTGTCTTAGTGTTACTATTGCTGTGATGAAACATCTTGACCAAAGCAACTTGGAAAGAAGAAAGGCTTTATTTCACTCCCAGTTCCATATCAGCTCATCATCAAAAGCAGTGAAGGCAGGAACTCAAGCAGGGCAGGAATCTGGAGGCAGGAGCTGATGCAGAGGCTTCGGAGGGGTGGAAGGGTGCTGCTTACTGGCTTGCTTCCCATGGCTTGTTCGGTCTTTCTTATAGAACCTAGGACTACCCGCCCAGAGTGGCCCTCCCACACCGGTCACTAATTAAGAAAATGCCCTACAGGCTTGCCTACAGCCAAATCTTATGGAGCTGCTTTCTCAATTGAGCCTCCCTCCTTTCTGAGGATTCTAGCTTGTGTCAAGTTGACATAAAAGTAGCCAGCACAGTTTGGAAGTTACAAGAGGTGGGATGAGTAGCAATCAGAGGTACTGAAAGGTCATGAACTTGGATGCATGAGGCTCCGGGGGCAGGACCTGGAGATGGCCGTCCATGTCCCCAACCCCGTGGGCTTTTAGATCCAGCTCTCCATTTCTGAACATGACTTGTCCCAAATCACTAAGCCTTTTATAGTCTCAGCTTCTGTCTATCAACCTATTTATCTATCAATCAATCATTTTTCAGTTTTTGGCTTTTTGAGAACAGAGTCTTGCTGTGTGGCTTGGGCTGCACAGAACTCACTACATAGATACCGCCTAGGCTGGCCTCTTGACTCAGTAGTCTTCCTGCCTCCTGAGTTGAGATGTCAGGTTGCAGCACCATGCCTGGCTTTCTTTCTCCCTGGGGCGATGACAACACTGACCACCAGCCAAAGGCACAGAGGAGGGTAATTCCGTGCAAACATGCTGTGTCTTACAGTTGTTTCTAGTTACTTCCTTTGGAGGAGATGACGGAAACCACCGAGAACCTCCCTCGCAGTCCCAAGAGCAATGCCAGGTCCACATTTACAGAGCGATAGCTGTGATAGATTTTGCTGTCAGAGCTGAGGTCACCACAGGAGCAAAGCTATGTGTCTGAAAGGAGGGCGTAGAATGAGTTCCACCATTGCCTGGTAGCCCTGAGTCCCAGCTTGGGGCCATGCCTGTTCCCATTCCTGTCACACAGAGACAATGTATGCGTACAGAAAAATTAGTGAAAAGAACTTGGGGTGGGCCATTAGGTGTGTTTTGTCTCTTATTCGCTCACCTCTTCTAATTGGCGAAGCATGGGTTAAAGCTAACCCCACCTCAGTGTTTTCATGCCCTCTTGATTTGTTGAATTTGAATTTGGGCAATTCTGGTTCTATTCCTATCTGAGGTGTACCGTCATCAGTCTCTCTCAGCAGCCCCTCCATCCCCTCTGATGAGGACTTGGGACGGATTTTATAATTTCAGTTTTTCCTTTTTCCCCAACTCCTATCCTCATCTTTCTTAATGAACTTTCACACATTTGAGGAATCCAGTCCTACCCACAATCCACCTTTCACAGTAGGACTCAACCCCACACGAAACAGATTTGTGTGCAGTAAGATCCCCTGGCAGATACCTCCTAGGCAGCTCAGCATCTGTGGATGAGGCGATCTTAGGCTGCACTCAGTCCCAGCCTGTGTCTCTTCCCTTCCTGTGGTCCCAGAATCAGCAGCAGGCTCTGGGTGATAGGGCCCTGCAGGGGAAAATGGCCAGAAGCAACCAAAGGGCAGGCACTTCCCCTCCACGCCCCACCCCACCAGCTGCTGCTCCTGCCAAACAGGTCCTGGGGCCTCAGGTCACATGTCCAGCCAGCGCTGACTCTGGCACTGGTGGATTAAGCGGGGCTCAGGGTATGTGACCCACGCTGGCCTCTGACTGGGCAGAGGGCTGGGAAAGCTCAGCTGCGCGGACACAGAGGCTACTGTGGCCACCTCTCAGCACGAGGCCCCACCCAGCACTGAACCCAGGTAAGGAAAAGTAGTGCCCCGCCCAGCTCTGGGTGCTATTTAGAAACTGAAATAACCCATCCCAGGTTCTTTTTATCTAGGTGTTTAGGAGTCTGGGAGGTGACTCCCGCCTTCAGCACTCGCCTGCCTGCCAGAGGTTGTACATGGTACAAGATTTCTACCCACTAAACCCTCTTCTCAAATGTGTGCTCTGCACTGGGAGGGAGTCTGGCCCTGGAGCCCCTTTTGGATCAGTGGTCAGTTCCTGGGCTGGTAGGACATAGCCTGCTGAGAAAAAACAAACAAACAAAAAACCTGTCTTCATTTTACCTCCATAAGAGGGGAAGAAGGGCTGAGGAACAGGCATCTCACTACCACCTCTTCTCCTACCTTATAAAGTGTGGAAGAGTAACCCATTTCATAGATATGGAGACTCCAAGATACACTTCTGTACCCAGCTCCATCCAGCATTTCAGAGGCACACCGACAGGGACCTATATGTTACAGGCTCTGCTACGGTCCTCAGTGGGTTTCCTGGGTTGTATGACAAAAGGTGATTTCTCTAGTGCAGAGAGCTCAAGGTTTTGAGAAGAAAGTCAGGGAAAAGCTTGCATCTGGGATCCCATTCAGCCATGCACAGCCCTCCCTACAATGTGCAATTAGCCTGGACTGTTGGGATTGACTTGGCATTGTATTGTAGACATCACAGTGGTACTTATCTTACTGTTAATTACCCAGAGACTATGCTATGATGAAGAATGTACCTTGAGACCCTGGCCCTGCCCCCTATACTCCTCAGGCACTTAGTCAATCCAGGCTGGTTTCACAGATCAGTAACTGAGGTCCCTTAGTCTTCTGGAGTTCTTAGCTCTTGTCTCTTTCTTTCTGGGCTTTCTGTGTTACGTGCATGTCTCTTGACCCCGTGCTTGCTAGGAAGTACAGTTTATGGTCAAGAACTCCACCCTGGAACAGTATACAGAGGAGAGTGTGTGGGCCCCTCCCCAGAGCAAGTATGAAAAGCATCCTGGGGTGTCTATCAGCTATATATTGATCATCCACCACTAGTGTATTATAAAGGACCCCTGGCAGCTTGCTGTGACTTTGTGTCCACCCGCTCGGAACTGGGCCCCTGGCGGATACCTCCCTCCAGAAGGCACACAGATTGTCAAACTCTGGCACCAGATTGTCCTCGTCAGCAGGGCTGGAGGGAGGCTGCAGCCTGGCACGGGGCAAACAGCAGGAATTGTGAGCAGAAAGAACGACTCTTCTGTGCCCAGTAATGCCCTGGGCAGAGACCAGCCCCCTACCCCACCACCAGATGATTCTGGGTTTGGAGTGGGGGTTGGGGTTGAGGCCTAGGGACCTGGCTCAGGCCCAGCCTGGCTGCTAGCTGGCCACTGTATGACCTTGAGCCAGCTATGGTGACTGTCTTCCAGGCTCCTGACTCAGTGGGGTGCCCAGGCTGTGGCAGCTGCAGGAATCAGTAGAGGCTTTGTCCCCTTAAGGAATCAAGCAAACTGTATATTGTCACCTCAGCCACCAAGACTGAGGAGTGTGATATGGGAGTAGGGGTTATTTGCATTTAACATTTAGTTGCTTATACATACCTTATAGGCTTTGGTGGCACACCAAGAGGAAGCTGAAGGCAAAGAAAGCTAAGCCTGACCTTGTGACTTCTAGGCCTGCAAGCTTCTTATCTCTGGTCATTTCCATATCTCCCAGAGGGCTGGGACAGGGCTTTATCTCACTTCAGGTTAAGAAGGAAAGGTAGCAGGTGGCTGCCTGGGGTCACAAGTCATACATATTAATTAGCCCTCACCTGGACTCCCTGCTCCCTCCTAGAAAAACAGTTGGCCTGGGGAGGAGTGGCAAGGACCAGAGCTCACAGCCATTCAGTGGGCTAGAGCCTCAAACCCTTCCAGTTCTCACATATTGAGTTTGTAAAGCCACGCAAGGGCAATTGGCAGTGGAGGCCTGCACTCTGGCCCCGCCCTGGACCTGAGGTCTGTGTCCACCAGAAGAGGCCCTGCAAGTTCTCACAGAAGAACCCTGAGAAAGTGCCTTGTAAATTCCAGTCAAAAAGAGCCGTGCGGCATTTCGCCTTTGCGCTTCCTGGCTGTGCATCTGGTAAGGACAACTCTGTGGAGTTTTCAGTCTTCTGTTTGTCCAGCCTAAGCATTAAAAAACCTCTTTGATTCTGCATCTGTTCCAAGGGTGAGGATGTGGACAAGGACTCACTCACATGAGCCAGCATAGCTCACTTCTCCCACAAAAACTTGCTTACTACCAGTAGCACTAAATCTGTGCAGAGCTTAGGGACAGGTACAAGACAGCCTATCTTTATCCAGAGAAAGGGCCATGTTCCCTCACAGGTCACCCAGGAGCCGAGTCACTAAAGGTGGGTTTGGGTTAGTCAGGTCCTAAGGCGGTGCCTCTGGCCCAATCACTGTCTCCAGGCTGGACCAGCCAAGATGCAGTTCTCCAGTAAGGCAGCAGGTGGCATCAGCCCCCAGCAGTGGTGGGTGGTCTGGCCTAGCAGGCCTAGGACAAATGGAGCTGGAGACTGCTCCCTCCTGACTTGCTAGGCTTCTCTGCCCCTCACCCACACACCATCCCCAGGCCCCAAGTGTAGTTATCAGCAGCCCATCTTTCACCTCCTCTGAAGATTGTTCCACCAGCTGTGCTCTGGCTATCTTTTTAAGCCAATATAAATTTGCCCCCAGGGCCTGTCCTGGAGACAGATGGAGACAGCTGTTGGAACCCCTCTTACAGGCAGTGGAGCTCAGAAGCTAGAATCATGGCGTCTGGGTTCAGATCCCAACTTTGCAGACTTCAAGATTAAATGCTAGTTACAAAAAAAAAAAAAAAAAAAAAAAAAAAAAAATGGGGGGAGGGCATTAAATGCTGGTTACAAGAGAGGGAACACAAGGGCCCTGGTGAGTGAGCAGGTGTCAGGCAGGGAGTGCTAGATGTCATGTCATTCTATCTGCGCACAGGAAGGACAGAAGGCTACCCCTGCTGGAACTTGGTGACGATGGTCAGGACTTCCCTCCTCAGCAGCAACATTAAGGTACCTGGTCCAGCACCCCAACACTGCCTCTTGCAAGCTGAGCACCTTTGGATTGAATCTTAGGTTCTTAAGGCACCTGGCATGGGCACATAGTATGAATGCCAGAGGCTCACCCCTTTCAAGACAAGGTTGGACCTAAGTGTCAGTGGGGGCTAGGCATAGGCCATATGGACTTCGTTGAGGCTGAGGGCATTCCTTGCCAGACATGTTTCTCAGATATGATCCCAAGAGTCGTGTGTTCAGATAATTTTAATAACAGCTGCTGTCAGTCTGTTGTCTCACCTCACTTTCTCTCAGTGGAATTTTCTGGAGGTTATGTGCTGTGTTGGAATGGAATGGCACTGCTGTCTTTGTGCTAAAAGAATGTCTACTAATTTTTGATATGGTAAATATCGATAGCCCTCATGAATAATTTGCAGATCATCAATAAAGATAGGCATGGTGGTACAATCCGAAAATTCTAACACCTGAGAGGTTGAGGCAATAGGATTGTCCTGAGTTTGAGGCTAGCCTGGGCAAAATCAGTATGAAAAAGAGCTTAAGACTGAGAAGTTTTAGTATCACTTGCCTATATTGAAAAAAATTTTAAAAATTAAGAGTACTCAATAGGGTAAGGACAGCTGATGGTTGTTTCAATGTAGGATCAACAGGAATGGTGGGAATCACAGCCACTCACAGGGCCTTGACTCTGTCCGTACCGAGTTCCAGTGAACCAGAGTAATCCAGGGTCTGTGATGAAGCCCCCAGTGCAACTCAGTCACTCCAGGCCATTTTGGCTCAGAGCCACCCATGCCCCCAATGGCAGCTGCTGGCCTGAAGTCTCAGCATCTCTTTATGTGTAGGAGATTCTGCAGGCCATCTGAGATCGTATGCAGACACTTGGATGTCCTGGGGGCGGGGCGGGGGTTGAGAACAGGTCTGAAGTCTGACCTCCCAGGCCTCTACCTATGGGGTGAGCTCCGGGCTCTGATGAGGCTGCCACCTTGTGGTCGGAGGTTGGAGGTTACTGTCCAGAGCTGGTTCCTGGTTCTTCTGGGCCTGACTTCTTGAGCATGAAGAGGATGTGGAGAATTCCAGATAGTTCCTTGTAGTTCCCCTCGAAATATAAAGAACAGCTCTGCATGAGAACCTTTTATTCAAGCCTTGTGTTTCTTCTCACTTATGTAATGTTTATTTACATGGGCAAGTACTCAAAATATACCAGAGGACATTGGGGGCTGGCCCTCCCCTTCTCCCTCTATGCTAGGGACTATAGCAAAGCTTGTAGTTTCCAGCTGCCTGGCCCTCTCTTCTAAACTTTGCTTGTCATGACTCAGCTTCTCATGTCTTATTCAGCTTTTATATACATACACACACACACACACACACACACATATATATATATTCCCCTCATCTTCATTTTGCCTTGCTGGAGTTGGACCCAGGGCTTCACCCATGCTAAGCAAGTACTCTGCTGCTGAGCCACAGACCAGTTCCTCAGCCCCCCATCTTTCAACGTGGACGGTGGCAATGAGATCAGACAGCGTCTGACACCTTGTACAGCCTGCTGTTTCTCACTTGGCAGTAGGACATAGACATCATTATCTTCTATGTGGAGAGGGCTTGAAGTTCAGAGAGGACCTTAATTTGCCCAAGTTGCACAGCTAGAAAATGGCAGAGCCAGGGATCAAAAGTAGAGCTGGCAGGTGCCAGATGCCTCTCTTTCTGGCTGTACCCCGTACAGCCTCACCCAGAGCAGCCCTCAGACTGGCTGTGTGGCCTTGTTTGTCCCCTTACTGTGCTGACTCCCACTCTGCTCCTCTAAGGTTGAAACTCAGCTGAAACACATCTTCTGTAGTAAAAAAAGGAGAACAGTGGGTGTGAGCTCCAGCACACAGAAAGGGTAGGTTCGGGGGACTGGAGGTGGGGACATTGCTTGTTTTGCTTTTCTTTATCTCCTGTCTTGGTTTTCCCACCATTTCCCAAAAGATCTTTGTTGTGTAACAGAGCCTGGTCCCAGTGTCCCACATACACAAGCCCTGCTTGCTCCTCTACAACCTATGTGCCCTGTCCAGTGCTGCTTAGATCAGCTGTGTGACCCTGGGCCAGGGAGTTAACCTCTCTGCCTCCAGTGCCCGTTGGATGGGCTATGGTCAAGATTAGCTGAGGTCACATGCCATAAGCATTTAGATACCTTAGCTTTGGGTTTTTTGTTTTCTTTGTTTGTTGTTGCTTTTGCAGAGCACAGCACCTGCCCCGCCCACCCCCCATGGTTAAGTGTTTTGCTCTGGAGCCACAGCCTCAGTTTCCTATTTGCTTTGTCTATATTTATGTAGTATCTTTATATATTTATATTGTATTATATTTATTTTATAATTTATAATATTTATATAGTTTATATAAATATATGGTATATATAACTTAGATTTGTTATTCTTTTAGTCATAAGTTGAGATGCTGCAGAGACATACTTGGCCCATGGTTCAGAAGGTGCTATAGGCCCTTTAGAAAGAAGGCAGCTCCTTCAAAGGGGTCCCAAGCTGATGTCACTGCCAGTGAGCCTACCTCATCCCCGTGGGATGCCTCCTGAGGCTACTCTTGCTTGTTCAGACATTAATTGGTTAGCCTGCAGCCATATGCTCCAAACAGTCCCAGCCCTGCCAAGGAGGTACTTGTGGTTCTTAGGTTATTGGGTACTACTTGTACTGTGTGACCTTGTGTCTTTTTCAGGTGTTCTGGCCTGTCTGAGCCTCCATCCGTCCAGTATTAGGAGAGGCAGAGTTACCCTGGTCTCCTGGGGGAGTACTCACCTTAGAAGGCATGCCCAGGATGGTAGTGCTGGCTCAGTTTGCTCATTTTTCATCCTGTGTGTGGAAGGCAGATGGTCACTCACAGAGGCTTAGCCACACACGAGGGCACCCTGGGAACAACAGTGTATAGCTGACTGGCCACAAAAAGAGAAAATGCAAGTAATGGAAAGTGGCCATTGTCCATGGCCTGTGGGATGTATGGGTGGCAGGCTAGTTAGCCAGGATGACTCAGTTGTTAAGCTTCTCTTAGTGTCCTCAAAGGATGGAATGGTGTGGGAGCCAGGAGGACAACCCAGCAAGCCCAGCCCCTCTCCTGACTCAGGTATACTCAGTGTGATTACTAGTAACCAGGGAAATAGTCTCTGAGGTGACACAGCTGGTGTCTGGTACGCTGTGCAAACACTATATGCCGGAAAGTATAAATTGCCTTCCCAGCACTTCAGGGGGCCCAGCCTTGATGTCTTTGCTGTTAAATATAAATCACAGTTGACTATGAAAATTGATAGAGATCAGAAGGGCCTGTGGATTGTGTCACTTGGAAGATGCTGGCCACGGGAGCTGAGAGGCCCCTTAGTGAATTCTGGGTAGCTCTCTCACTAGCCCAAGGCCCACATGCTTGCAAGGCTCTGAGATGTCTCTTTAGCCAGCAGCAGGCCTATGGTTAAACTCTAGTTCTGCCAAACTGGCTTGAAACAATTGATTTGGTTTCCTAGGGTCTCAGTTTCTCCATAAACTGTAGAGGGGATGCTGAGAGAGTTTCAGGGACAGCATTAGGTCAAACCAATGCTGTCTAGGGCAGCAGTACTTCTGGGGCCCTGAGTGCTACTCCTAGGCTTGGCCTGCAGGGGGCAGCAGGGGGCTGGGGCAGAACCTAGTTCCTCCCTGCAGTGCATATGGGAGGTGGAGGCCTCCCTTGCCCAGCCCCTGTCAGTCTCCTCACTTGCTTTGGACAGCCCTGCATCTTTGAACAGACTTGACTGTACCAATTCTTAAAGCACCTGGTGTGTGCTCAGATTTACAGAGCAGAGCTCTGACAGTGTGAAATTCAGGCCACAGGTGAGCTTCCGGCTGGGCTACAGACTCCAACCCAGGGAACATCTGGAGGAGTCACTCCTCTTCCACTGCTCTCTCAACCCTTCTGGTTGCTTTGAGACCAAGAAAGGCTTACTTACCTTTCTTGATTAGATGCATAGTAACATTACTCTATGTTCTGCGGTTAAGGCTATCAAAGCATGCAAGTGAGCATGCAGTTGCCACCTGTGCCACATTCTCCTCACCAGGGGTGACTACTGTCCATGGTGCATACCCAAGCACACACCTCCTCCTTTCTGTTTTCCTTCTGCCATGCAGTATATGAAATGTTCAACTTTGTGCATGGTAAGCAGAAGCTACATCTCCGAGCCAGACTCCCAGACCCCCTTTCTTCTCTTTCAATGTAGTGTTCTTCAGCTTCCTCTTCATTTAGCAAGGTTTCTCAAAGGTCGACCCCTAACACATGTGGAAAGCATGTTTCCTTTTGAATGGTTGATGAGCAGCCTGGATTCTCTCCATTTGCCCATCTCCAACCTGTACATGATGGAACAGGCTTCTGCAGCAATGTCTGCTTCTGTTGGTTTTGTGACATGTGAACACGCACTTCGTGCCGAGGGCTGCCTGAGGAGAGCTGTTAAACTGGCTTTCGACAAAGATGATCCTCGTGGTAGCTGGGCAGCCACACCGTGACTATAAGGAACATTCACCCGGGGATGAGCTGCGTCCTGCTGCTGGGCTGCCACCCAGCATACATGTGTGACTCACTTTACTGGCTTAAGGTGGGCTCCATCACTTACAACAAGTGTGTTTCATAGGGGAAAACTCACCTTCTGGGTGCCAAGGCTTCTGTGATCAAACTGGAGAACAAGCCCCATGTTGTAGAATTGCTGTCAGGAATATGTGAACTCAAAGAACTGGCTGACACCAAAACCTCCACTCCTCTCACCCAGACAAGCCTAAACCTCCTGAAGGCAGGCCTGTATCTGCATTCTGAGAGGCCTAGGCAGGGCCTGCCTTGGAGCAGGTGGAGATAATGCTGGGGCAGCCAGCATGCATGATCAGTTTCAGGTTCGTGTCAAATATGCCTCCACCCTCCCAGGATCCCACCTCAGTCATTTGCAGCAGTGGGCTGGGGTCACACTGGTCGAAGTCTTCCTCCCCACTAGGACAAAAGAAGGTGTTGTTTAAATCAATTATATAGAGAAGATTGCAGGGGGAATGTTAACCCACTTAAGAGTGGCTGGTGTCTCAGGAGCCCTTAATGGCATCCATTTGCCAGGCAGGCGCCCCAGCCCTTGTTATAAAGGAACACATCTATTCATTAAGCTGAGGCCGCCAGGCCTAGGCCTGGCACCACCCAGCCAGCTGCTCTTGGCCGTGAATTCAGTGCTTAGGAATAAACGGGCCTGTTCTGCAGTGGGAAAATCAAGTGGAATGGTCTTCAGGAAGGCAAATCCTTGCAGCGTTCCAGATAGGTTTTTCTAGATTCCCTCCATTTCTCTGCCTGCTTTAATAGGCAGGGGAGCTCTTGTTTAGGTAGAGCTGGACAGGAAGAAATCCATGCCAACAGTGACCATGGTTTCAGTTTATTTTGTCTTGTTTATAAGCTTCAACCAGTGGCCTTCCTTTCATGTTGGGCCCTCCCAGCACACTACAGAGAGGACCAGCAGTTTCTGCTTCACCTGGCTTTTCTAGAATCTTCAGAGTATAGAAGGGTAAAGGAATCTCTCAACAATATTTATTGGTCACCTACTATAGACCAGGAGCAGAGGTGAGCCAACAGTTTCAGAATGTCCCTCTGGTGGAAGTGACCACCAGTAGACAAGTGCTAAGCAAGGTGATTGTGGACCAGGGTGAACTCATTCGTTCATTCTTCTGTTTTTGACACAGGATCTTGTTATATAGCCCAAGCTGGCCCTGCACTTGTAGGAATCTTCCTGTCTTATGAACATTGATGGTTCATAAGAGATAGGATGGGTATGCTTAATGCTGAAGTACCGGAGGGTCCCTTAGCAGTGTGAGCATATGAGCATATGGGTGCTCTCTTTGAGATATCCTGTTCACTCATCTCTCAACCAACCCTGAACTCATCCCTGGTCCCAGCTTCCTGGAAGCACTCACCCCTAGGTCCTCTGAGTGTTGGCTTGACCTGAGGTCCCACATAGTAAAGAAGCTGGGAAGTGAAGGAAAAGGTAAGGGTGACCTCTGTTGGGACTCCAACTGGGTTTGCAGGATGGCCTGGCAAGGCTGGCTACCAGGTGCCCCTGTTCTTCTCTGTTGCCCTCTCTGATGGGACAGAGCATGGTGATGTGGCAGTGTAAAGGAAGGGGAACAGACTATATATGGGCAAAGCACCCCAGACATGGAATGTGGGGGATTGCAACTTCTGAGTTTTTATTGAGACTCTGAGATGCAGGTTGTCATGCTGCCTCTCCTCCAATTAGGGATTGTCCATGACCACAGTGCAGGGACAGAGTCTGACCTGTCTCTATATGATAATTAACCAGAGGGGGCCAGTCCCCTGAAAGAGCTTCCAGAGCCTAGCTACGAAAGCTTAATAGAACATTTAGCAAGCACAGACTTGGGACATCAGCCCTGGGTTCAAATTCTTCACCCACTTTTGCTCTTAACTCTGCCAAGCCCAGATCTCTTTCTTCTGGATCATGGTACATGTAGTCCAGGGCCTGCATTTAATTAGTACCTGGGGTCTAGCTTCGTGGTTAAGATCATGACTGGGAGCCAAGAGGAGAGACAGGGAGGAAGGAAAGAGACTGGATAACCTGTCCAAATCCAAGAGCACACACTAAACCATTGGTGCTTTGAATCATACCAAAGCTGTTAGACCCCAAGCTATGAGCATCCCCACTGTGGGAAGAAAGGGTGCTTATTCACTTAGCATGCTGGCTGCTTTTTGAATTCTTGCCCCATGGGAAGAGGTAAGGGTGGAGGAAGGAAGGTGCTTTCAGGCGCCAGGGGGCATCCTTGTATTGGCCCTGTCTATGTGTAGTAGGGTCACTACTACATTTCACAAGTACCTTTGTGCTGAAGATGCTATGGGCATGAGGAACATGGGGGGCTGGGGGTGGGGCTAAGGTCAACCCGTACCTTCCCTGAAGACCTGCTGTAGCTTCAACCACTTCAACCACTCGCCCAGTATAAATAGGCTAGGACAAGGAGATAAAGTGAGGAGTACTTTTGCTTGTTTGTTAAGGTTATGGGAGCTAGAATTGAAATATGTGAGGCACTGTGTGTGTGTGTGTGTGTGTGTGTGTGTGTGTGTGTGTGTGTTGTGGACAGCTGGTGGCTGACAGAGGTAGCGGATGGCTGCATTTCCTCCTCAAGCTGTTGGGCCCTTGGTCCAGCAGGAAGACTGGCCTTGAGCCATTTCCTTTGCCCTTGGACAAAGACTTATATAGTTCATATGGCTGTACTTTGGAAGCCACAAGCCCATCCCCTGGATTCCAGGACATCAGGCCCAATTCAACCCGGCCAGGACAGAAGACTGCAGAGCAAGAGCCTCTGAGGTTCCCCTTATTCTCAATTTCAACCAGCTTACCTTACTTAGGGAGAAAGGGAAAGGCCCCATGTGTAGGTTTCTTCTGTGAAAACTGGCTCAAGTTGAAATGGGAAGTTGGCCCCTGTTAGAAAGACCTTTGTTTACCTGTGAGTGTTTCTGTCCTGGGGGACACATTGCCTGGCTCCCTAAGAGGTCACACCCTTAGACCTCTGGGTCTATTTCTGTTCTCTGTCTCCTAGTTTGGGTGATTTGTATTTGTTTAGTTTTGAAACAGGGTCTCACTTCATGACTGGTCTCAGATTCAAAGGTGCAGGCAATCTTCCTGCATCAACCTTCCAAGGAGCCAGGACCATAGCTGTAGTGATGCAGCCTGACTCTGTATACCTTCTTCACTGCAGCCAAGTCACGTGCCTAAGTGCCACTCGATGCCTTAACTAGAATGGAGGATTTTAAATCCATCCACTCTGTGTTATCTGCCCTACTATCTAGGTCCCTGACTGTGCTACCAAGGCAACGTGGTACTGATGAACAGTGTGGCCAAAAGCCTGTGTCAGTGGCAGTGTGTGTAGTACATGCCTACAGTCCTGGGTGCTCCACAGCTATCCATGTGTGCCTAAATTTCCCTGCTCATACCTGAGGGTTTGGGTTCAGGGAAGGTCACTGTGCTCTCCCTTCCTCACAGAGCCTGGTTGTGATAGGAAGTTTCCAGCTGAGTGGTCAGTCACACGTTAATGATTAACAGGCAGGAAGGAGGCAGCTTGAGTCTATGAAGAAGTTCCAGGTGATCTTCCTGGACACCTGCAAGATCAATACAGCCAGGTCAGAGCCTCACTGCAGTCCTAGAGATTACTCAAATGCCAGCTAGAAATGGGGGTCTCTGTGGAGCAGCTTAAAGACCTTCCTTGAGGTCATTAAGCATTATTACTCCAGTCTTTTGCAGATTGAATTCTTTGCTATGCTAGAGTTTTACAAAATAATAAACATAACTTAAAATTTCAAAATGTAAAACTAGGCTGGAGAGATGACTCAGTGTTAAGAGCCTGTACTGTTCTTTCATAGGACCTGAGTTCATTTCCCAGTATCCATGTCAGATGGTACATAGTTTATCTGCAATTTTAGCTTCAGGGGATCCAATGCCCTCTCCCGGTCTCTACATACACCTGCACTCATGTATGTATGCATTTATGTACAGACACAGACAGACAGACAGACAGACAGACAGACAGACACATACACACACATACACACCTAAAAATAATAAAAATAAATATTAATGTCTTTGAAAGCTGTCAGAGATCAGGCAATGTAAGTCTCTTCTTCTTTGCCACCACTGTCCTGGTCAGGCTTCAGGTGCAGAGGACCAGGACTCTCTGGGATTCCCAGGTTCCCTTCCTATGGCAGACTCTTCCTTGTGTCTCTTGTAAACAAAGATCTGGGAGGGCTGTGGTGTGGCTCAGTGGCAGAGTGCTTTCCTAGCATGTCTCAAGCCCTGGGTTCATTCCCAGCATAGCAGAAGGCAAGCATAATCTCAGTGTCGTGTGACTTCGGTGCTGTGGAGGCATGCTCATTTCTCGTCTGACTAAACACAGCATGTTTTATGGCCTTCATCCTATAATGCTACCAATGTCCCTGTCACTGCTGTCTCTGCCAGAGCATTGCAATGCCATGGCCACCATTAGTTTAGTGTGAGCTTCCACAGATGGATCAAGCAGCATTGCAGGGTTCATTTCTGAGAATAAGGATTAGGCTTTCATGTGCATGGACTACCTGATCTAGCCTGTTGATTTCATTGCATCTTCCACCACAGTGTTTGCATTCTACTTTGGCAGTTCCTGTCTGGGCACAAGGTATGGCTGGTTGAGTGGGTGGACAGATTTTACTAAATGACTAGGGCCACTGTGAGTCTCCTGGTGGAGAACTAAGAACCTTTTGGGGAGGGCTGGGTAACTTTACAGGAGACATGTCCCCCTTGCAACTATTTAGTTATTCAGTGCAAGACCTGAGTGAATGAACATGGCTCCCTTCTAATAAAACTTTATTAAGACAAAGACAGACAGCATGCTGAATCTAGGTCTCAGGCAAACTTTTTGATATATGTAGCTGCTAGGTACCTTGGGACCCAGGCTCCCCTGTGTAGGCATAGAGACGACTGCAGGAAGGATAGGGCCAGCCCTAACTCTCATCTGTGACACAGCTTACTCACGTAAGGAGAGGGCTCAGTAGAGTGACTGGAGTAAAAAAGGGAGGTTCTGACTTGAACTAGGGGATAGTTTGATGGCTGGCTGGGAGAAGGGACATGGAGTTTGAACCCCAAAGTCTCAGTCATGAGGCAGGCAGAACAAGGGTTAGGACTGAGTAAAGCTTAGCAGTAAGAAGCTTATGATTGCTTACTGTTGGCAAGGCGGGCAGGAGGGGGAATGGGGGCAGTGCTGGAGAGATGGCCTATAGCCAGGCCACATGAGCCTCAGCCAGCTGTAGGGAAGAGCTGGGCTTCACCCTGACAGCTTGGGCTGTCACACATCTGGCCAAGGAGAGCAGGGAGACTGTCAGAAGCCAAGAGGGTGGTAATATGTTGGGATTATGGTATGTAAAACAGGCCAAAGCAATCAGCTCAGGACTAAAACCCAGGCCCAAACCATGGAACTAAACATTTTCATGACTTTGTTGCTTCCTGCATCCCTTAGAGAAGCTCCTACTTATTTCTCAAGGCCTAATTCAAAATGTCCCACCATTATGACCTTTTTCGGGGGCAGTAATAGCATGTTAGGGGATACTTGTTACCACAGTATCTCCTTATTGAGGCCTCATGAGGACAAAGGGCATGCTTCTTAATGCTGGGTAAATTAAGCAGTATATTGAATCAGCTGGGGTAGAGATGTCTGATGGGCTAACACTTTGAGGAAACTGAGACCCTGGGGGTTGATAAATTTCCCTAAATGACAGGAGTAAGGACTGATTCTGTCTGGGCTAGTCATTTCTGCAGAAAGGTTGGCGTTCCCTGTGTCTCCCAGCCAGGGCTTTCCTCATTCCCAGTCACTATCATTTGTTATGAGTCTGCCAGGCAGTTACTGGAGGGAAGGAGAGAGGGAGAGAGGGAGAGAGGGAGAGAGGGAGAGAGGGAGGGAGAGAGAAAGTGGGGGGAGGCTATGTTCAGGAAGATGAAGCCAGAAGATAGAGTTTAGTTTCCAGAGAGTCACCCCACCACATACCACATGCTCACAGGAAAGCTCTCCTCATCTAAATCCCAGCCTGAACTTTGTTGCCCAGACCAGCCTGGTCAGCTGCTTGCCCCGGCCCTTTGAGAAGTGCCTGGAATTCCTGGTGGATCTGAATGGTGAGGCTGGAACATGCTTCCACAAAGTTCCTGAAGCTGGGCCTGAGGGATCCTCTTGGTTCTATCTGGTATCATTTTATTATTAGAGGGCCGTTTGGACAGAGTTGGGAGTTTCCTTCTGGCTTCTCCACATGTAGCTACTTCAGTCTGGTCTCCTGACACCTCACTACTTTACCCTAGCCAAGCAAATGCCTGATGTGGCCACTGTGTCTGTGCATGGGAACGTTTGTCACCTTCCAAAGTGAACGGGAGATGGTGTTGCTTCACACTTTGATTCCTAGTAGCCACTGATGCCAGGCATCCCTCAGGGTCATCCCCTGGCCATTGGACATATATATTCTTTGTAGACATGTTCATTCCCATCCTTTGCCTCCACTGAAAATGGGCCTTCTAACTGATGAGCAAGAGCTCCTTATGAGAGACAGACCCTAGAGTACTGTTGGATCTGATAGACAAGTGTTTCTTCCCACTCTGGAGTCTCTGGGGTTTTGTTGTTGTTTGTTTGTATCTAGGTCTCACAGCATAGCCTAGGCTGGTCTTGAACTCAGGATCCTCCTGACTCAGTCTCCTAGGATCTGGAATTACACAGACTTGTGTCCCCATGAGCAGCCTGTGTATTTTTAACATTGTCAATAAAAGAGTACAGGATGCTCCCATGCTAGGGACTCCTGCAGTTTCCCCACTCCCTGAGGAAATGGTCTTGCAAGTGGGGTGTTCAGGCTGGGTATCTTCTGTATATGTGAGCAGTCCACCAGTGTGGGTGCTGGACACCTTGCCTGTCTTATGTGTTGTAAACAAATTAAACTTACAAGAGATCAGAAAACTGTGAGAGCTTGGGGGGCGGGGGGGGGGGGGGAGAAGGCAAGAAAGGGCCCTCAGCTTCCGTCTCCTCATCAGTGAATGGGGCCTGGAGTAATACTTTATGGTGTTGCCCACTGGCCCCATTACCAGTAAATACTCTACGATGCTGATCATTATTGCTTCTGGCATGTCCTTGGCCATAAAGAGTGTGTGACTATGTTTCGAGAGAAACAAATCTCTTTCCTCCAGATTTGGGATAGGCGCACCAGAGTTCTGGAACTTGTTGCTCCGATATTTAGGGGTGCAAATTTGTGTACACTGAAGCCCGTCGGGATTGGCGCACATTGAGATTTTCAGCGCGTTCTACCTGTTGCGCTTATGAGTGGTGAAGACACCCAGTACAGCAAGCCCGGGATTCTGGGATTCTGATGTTATGGGAACGAGAACAGAGTCTGCTCTCCTCCCGGAACTCACAGCTCTGGCCACGCCCCCACAAGAGCCCCACCTCCGCCCCTGCGGCCCCGCCCCCTCCCGACCACATTCCTCCGGCCGGACTTGAGCTACGCCTGGCGGGCGGCGGCGGAAGGGTCGCGCCGGGCTGGTGGACTGGACTCACGGGCCTAGGGCTGCGTGAGCCTGCGGGTGCAGGGCAGTGGGGAGGGCCGGCGAAGGCGCGTGGCGGGCGAACGGGTTTTCCGGGATCGGCCCCAGGGTCCGGCGGCCGCGGCGGGAGTCGCGGGCGCGCGGCTCGGCCTGGGTCCCCGGCGCCGGTCCGGGCCGCTCCTGCGGCGGTCGTCATGTGGTGCCTGCACTGCAACTCAGAGAGGACCCAGTCCCTGCTGGAGCTGGAGCTTGACAGCGGGTAAGGCCAGGCGAGGGCGGAGGCCAGCGGGAGGAGGTGGGCCCCAGCCATGGTGGAATTGCCAGCGGTGGGGATCTTGCAAGTGGGTGCCAGAAAGGGGCTGCGGGAATGGGTGTAACTGTTGGGGCAGGACGTCTAGCGTGCCTGCCAGAAGCGGGTCTCTGTTAGTGACGACGAGTAAGGGGAAAAGTGGGTTGTAGGGACAGAAGTTCTGTGGGAACGAGTGGGAAACTAGATTCGGTGTGTATGTAAAAGGCAAGATAGCAAATGGCCAGGAGTCTCTGTCAGGGAGGCTACCCAGTTCTGCCTGTGTCTTGTGTCTGATTTCAGTGCACAGGCTGCTTAGGGGCCTCTCCTACAAGTATGATTGTTGGAAACCCTGGGTCTGTCTGCATTATATATCTACTCTGTCAGGGAGACTCCAGCAAGCGTGTGTTCCAGGGGTGTGTGTGCATGTATTAGATACTGCCCACCTGAAAGGCCACCTGGACTGGTGCTAGGGTACCTGGAGTTTCTGTGGCTGCTGTTTTTGACCAAGTACAGACGTGAATGGGCTGCTGGCTGGGAGAGTGGGTGTTGTTTACATGCTGGAGTAAAGCTTGTGCCTGGTCCAGGAAGGAGTCTCATGGCTCAGAGAAGTCGGCTGTCTTGGTTTTAGTGGCCTGTGGAAGGCTGGCTGAGTACCCTAGGCCTGGGTTTATGGTGAGAGGGAGACTGTGTGTATGTGCTAGGAATATTGATTTCCTCTTGCTCGGCAGCACAGCTGCCCCTGAGCTGTCTGCAGCCCCCTCCATGAGCAGGGGTGTGAGGCTGAGGGGATTTGTTGACAAGTGGACTGGGCCTCTCTGGGGGAAGCCCACCTAGAGCCTTTTAATCTTTTATTTAAGAGTTTCCCAAAGCCTACCTAGCAGTTAAAATGAGAAGATGAGTGTATTTTGGGGTACCTCAAGCCTGGAGTTCTGGGCTTGAAGCTGATGCAGACTGTGGGGAGGGGTCCCATTTTTTAAACCCAGTACTCCCAACATCTGAGGCCAAAGCCAGGCAAGATGCAGCTGCAGAACCATCTGTCTTGAATTGCCGGCTTTGCTTGGGATTGGGGTTCACCATCAGATCCCACAGGTGCTCAACACCTTTCACACTTCCTCAGCTGTCCGATCCAGTGTTTGCATTCCTGTCCTGTGGTACCAACACCTTCATATTGCAGGAGAACAAAGAGTTTGTACTTTCAGTCTCATCAGTACTAAGGTTCTGTGGTTTATTGAGTGCCTGGTGTATGTGTACTAGTCTCTACCCTAGAAACCAGGGAAGGGCCCAGCAGTGGATGTAGCTCAAAGTTGTGTTTTTAGTCTCCATGCAGCCAGCAGTCTAGGGGTGACCATGGTCACAGCAATGATCATGAGAAACCGGCCAGCAGTTTCTGACACCTCTTCTCCTCTGGAGCTGAAGGGAATAAGGGTGTTTTGTTTTGTTTTGTTTTGTTTTTTTCTCCATTAAAACCTGCAAGTGTTGCCACTTTAGCTACTGTGTTCATGGATGCCTCCATTGTATTTCTGTTCCTCTTCCAGCTGCAAGGGAAGACCAGAGCCTAGATCCTGGCTCTGGGTTGCTGCTTGGCAGCTGCTCTGTGGTCACAGTGGTGCCAGGTGTCCAGGAAACCAAGGAGCCCTGCTCAGGTGCAGCCCATCGGCCACAGAACAAATGGGTACCCCCCCCCTCCCGCCCCCAATGTGGTTTCTAAGGAAGCCTAAAAAAGGCTGGAGAGACTCGTGGAAGCTACAGAGGCTGAGCTAGGTGCTCCTTTGATTACAGCCTTCCTGGAACTTTATTGTATCTTACCTAAAGTCCTTTCACCTGCTCCCTAAACTCAGCTAGGAGCCATCATGCTCTAGAGACTTAAACCAGTCTCTGTCACCACAGGGCCACTACTCTGCATGCACAAGCTTCTTGAATACCGTGAGCCACCTGATGCTTCAGTGTTTTCCCATGTCAGAGCAACACAGGATTGTTTACCTTTCTTTTCTAAAAGAACACAAGCAAAAACAGAGAGCCCAGTGGCCATACCTGGACCACAGCAGCTCAAGAGGCTCAGGCCCAGATGTTGGGATGGAGGCTAGGCCTCCGAGGTCCCTGCCAGGACATCAGGTTTCGTTCAAGGAAGTCGGACTATGAACTAGTTGTGCTAATATTTACACAGCTTTAGCTTAAAACACAGGCAAGACTGACAGCTGCATGGTTGAATAGCCTGATGACTGGGCAGATGGGTGTTTGTGGAGAGGATTGGACAGGCCCTCGGGGTGTGTGTCTCTGTGTGTGTGTGTGTGTGTGTGTGTGTGTGTATGCCACATTTACCTGGCTACATTCTGCAGATGTGGAATCATGGTTTGCTAGAGTGTCAGGAGTTCAGAGTATCTCAGAGCATCAGGAAGATGGCTCCGGGAAACAAATTCTTTCAAATCACAGCTCACTTTTTGAGTTAATTCAAGTTACTACAGCCCTCTGGGCCTCAGTTTCCCCTTTAATGATAGGGCATGACAGTAGTGCCTGGCAAGGCCTTTGTGGGTGTGGGTGGCCTTCCATGGCTGGCCAGCCCTGGAGCCTCCAGTCTGCTGTCCAGTTTGTCCAAGTCAGCACTGTGCACTTCCCAGCTGCCAGTGACCCACTGCGTTTTCTTCCTTCCTCTTTTGTAAATTTCCTTTGAATGATGATGACGTGTGAGATATCCGCCCAGTAAGCACAGAGGCAAGGCAACCACCAAGCTCTAGTGGGCTGGGACTGTGCCATGGCTGGAGGCCTGGGAGAGGTGTGTGTGTCTGGGGAAAGGAGGCTCAAGGCTGTTGAGTGAGATTTACCCTGAGTCCTCAAAAGCAGATCCTAATGACTTTAAAGGCCATTAAGGCTCTTCAAGAATTAATTGCTGTGGCCTTAGAGGATCTGGCTGATCCACTGTGGGAGCTGCTGCAGAGAGAAAATTGATGGCAATTATGGGGGAAATATGGCACGGTGCCAGCTGGACCTGTCCCAACTCTGACTTCGATAGCCGTACCTTTATTGAGTGATCCACGGCACCTGGCTCTGTTATCAGACTGACTATACATCCAGGAATACAGGTGTGAACAAGGATGGCATGCTCTCCTGACCTGGAAGAGATTGACCCAAGATGTCCTCAGCCCCAGGCTTGCCTGTCTGTGTTCTTTTCATTCCCATGACATTTACTGAGTACCTCTTTGGCCAGACCTTGAGGTGTTAGAGGAACCATAGTTACTCTGTATGTCACTTTGGCCCTTCTGCTTGAGCAGTATTAGGTATGTTGCCTCCCCTCTCTGAACCTTGATTGTCTCACCCATGAAATGAGACTACAGCTGTGAGTGGGGATGGGGTGAGGTGAGCGGCTCGGCACACAAAAGCCCAGTGAGTGGTGCGACTGTCACCGTCCAGCTTTTCCCTTCCACAACAAGACTGCTGGATTAAAATGGTCCCTACCATCTTCTCTTCTAGGTTGTGGACTGGTTTGGTGACCCTACATGGGAACACTCTGAGGCCACTTGCTTAGAGTTTGTGTCATTTGTACATGACCACAGCTTCTCTGCTCATCATAAAAGTGGCTTCCTTCACATTTTACTCTCTTGGTGCAAGGTCTCTCAACACAGTGACAGCTCAGTTTGAACTGAAGGCACTCTGTAGAGCTTTCATGAGACTGCTTACAAAACTGGGAGTCTCACTGAATTTGCTTTTCCTTTCTGTTCAAAGGTCAGCACAGTAATTGCCACATGGCTTTGCATAGCAGTGGTGTGTGTGTGTGTGTGTGTGTGTGTGTGTGTGTGTTTTCAATTAGGAGTATAGGCTTCTATCCCTCATTTCAGATATGAGGAGGAAGCCATACAGAGTCCCCAGCCAGGGAGGGCTGAGCTGGGATTTGCACCTTGACTGCCTGGCTTCGGGACCTGTGTGCTCCACAGATAAGATCTATTTCCTCTGGGGTATTTGTCTGGCAAAATATCACTAGTGCAAATAGATCTGGTATCCCTTGGTGTCTAGATTTCCAAAATTTTCCCAAGTGCCCTAGCTTGTACCCTCATCAGTGACAATGTGCCTGCCTCTCCTAGCATCTCTTTCCCCACAGACTATAATCACTTCTCTGGACTCTACCAGGGGTATGTGGGTAGCACTTAAAAAAAAAATTAACTCCTATGTGCATGCCCAGCTCCAGCTATGTATGGTCTGGGGGTGCCAGAGACAAAAGCTGACTATCCCCTGATTCACTGAGGGACCAATGCAGGCTTCCACATGGTGGGGAAAGCCATGGTTTCTGACATGAAAGGACAGATGGCTGTGGGCGGTGAACTTAATCCCCTGGAGGGGAGGAGGATGGTTAATAAACTGGAAGATTTGGAAGAGGCCCCAGCTGGGAGCAGCCTCCCATGCACACAAACAGAAAGGGTTCCCCCAAATTGCCTGCTGCCCAGGCTGGGTTGGAACTGTCAGCAACCTGACTCTATTCTCCCAGAGACCCTCTTTAAAAGGTGTGCCTGGTACTTTTGTTTCTCTTTTGACTGGAAGCTGGGTGGTGTGGGCACTCAGATGTGGGCACTCAGATGCGGGCAGAACATTTGAACCAGAGCTAGGGGTCGGTCCCACTAAGCCTTTACTAGACAGTGATTATAACTGTCTCTGACGGGTTTTGTTGTTGTTTGTGTGTTTATTAATAGGCTTTGAAGGAGCACCTCCCCCTCAAGAGGAGGCCACCTAGAAAGGCCTGGCCCTCACTGGCTGTTGGTTTCGCCCTTTGGCTCCCTGTTTCCATTTCTGTGAAGACCCTCAAGGTCACCTGTAGATGAGGATGCTCAGCCTTTTTGTTGGGCTCAGACTTGTTCCTGGACCACCCACCTGTGCCCTGACCACCTGTGCCTCAGCTCTGCTCTCTGGCGTCTCTGTGACTTAACTCACATCTCATACCTCAGTTTTCTCACATATAAAATGTAGATGATAGCAGGTGACTGTGGGGTAGCCATGAGGACAGGAGACACCAATTCACATGCCAGTGTGTAGAGGTGTACAGAAACCAGTGGTAACAGGTGGTTACACTGAGTATTCAGGCTGCTGTGGCTCCCCAACACTAGGACAGGACCATGTTGCTTGCTGAGGGAAAATGTCTTGCTGGACAGGAGTGGTTAAGTTCACTTTCTGGCCACAGAGAAAACTAGTTTTAAAGGAGCGAGAGATGCAGACATAGCAGTGAAGGGGCTAAGAACTGTTGTACGTTTGACAAGGCAGAGTGGGAATAGGGCAGACTAGAAGGAAGTGGTGATGGTTGACAGGCTCTTGTGCTTGTAGTGCTGTTAATAGCTGCAAAAAACCACAAAGATGAAAGGCCTTGCCCACAGATTGGAAGTTGTGCCCAGCAAGGTGGCTTGCGATTCAGCGAGGGTGAAAAGGGAGGCTTGCCCTGCATGCTCTATAAGGCAGAATTCAAAAGCCAGAGATACTGGGCACTGGACACCTTGAGGAGAGTGCCCAGCCCAGAGGCAGATGGAGTAGAGCTCTGGGGCCTTGTGTTCAGTGGGTGGCCTATGTTGGATGGAGCTTTACACGCTGCTGGTTCTGATCCTGTCTCTTCTGGCACCTGAGGCTCAGGATCAGGGCTTAGCTTCAGTCCTAGAGGGGGAGATGAGAGAGGGACTCTTAGCCACCTCTACCACCACCCTAGATTGGAAGTGATGTCAGTAGCTAGGGGATGGCAATGAGAGCTGGAGGAACCTGGCCAGAGTCCCAGGTCTGCCCAGTTTTAGATGTGCTGCTGGGACAAGTGGTCACCGCGCTGAGCTGCCGCTGCCTTATCTGTCAGCGCGGACTGTGCAGGCAGAGGCAGCATGTGTATCACACACAACAGGTGCCCAGTCTGTGACAACAGGAAAGAAGAGGGTGCTGAGTTTAGGCAAACCCCAACTACTTTTAGTAGGTCTGATGTTAGCTCAGGCTTGCAACTGGGATGTGTCCAGGCAACACACACACACACACACACACACACACACACAGGAACTGCACATGAGCACTGCGGAATTGCTGCCATCATTCTAATTTACAGGCAAGGAAACTGAAGCTGGATGGAAGTACTGATCTTTGCTGGGTACAGGCAAGGGTTTCTGGCTGATGAGAGAACCTCTGGCACTATGGGGATATGACATGCAGGCTTAGAACCTGGTCAGAAGGGTAGAAGTGGCAGCTATGGAAAGACTAGAGCCTACAGGACCCTTCTAGGCTCACCCAGTCCTCCATTGACCATGCAGGGCTCCTGAGTGCCCCCATGGAATGGGCTTGGGGTGCACTGCCACTTTGCAGAGGATGGAGGAGCTTTGGGTACCTAGGGGTCTTGCCTTTCTGAGTTCATTTGCCAGCCGCAGGAAGTTGCCTGTTGTTTCTCAGGATTGTCCTATGGCTTTTAAGACAGAATAGGATCAACAGTCTACTCACCACAAGGAGAGGGAAGGCTGGATCAGTCCAGGCAGGTAGTGGGAGTTCAGTGCCAGGTAGACATTCTGTGGTTCCTGCTAACATGCTTGAGTCCAGTCATCACACTGGGTCATGGTGTAATGTCCCAGTGGGTCTCCAAGGATGAGTCCTGGTGGAATTGGGAATGGGCAACGGCTCTTTGCTGCTGGAAGCAGGCTATGCAGCCACACTGACCTGCTGAGAGCCACTCTGGGCCTGACTGTGCAGCCAGGGCTTAAGTGTATGTATTTTGAGTTTGTTCTGTTTTGAGGCAAAATGCAGAGGGCAAGAGTGCTTATGTAAGTAGCAGATCCTTTAAGCCCTTTTTATAGAACATTTCTTTCTTTTCAAAAAGATTTATTTTTATGTGTATATGAGTGTTTGCCTGCATGCATGTATATGCATATCAAGTACCCAAGGAGGCCAGAAGAGGGCATTGGTTTTCTTGGAACTGGTTTTGTAAGCTTCCATGTGGGTGCCGGAGTCAAATTCCTTTCTTCTGTAGGAACTGCACATGTTCCTAACTGCTAAGCCGTGACTCCAAACCTGTTACAGAACATCTCAAATGCCCACAGAAGTAGAGACTTAGCCAATCCCGTGAAACTTAGCGAATCCTATGAGTAGCTCATCTTATTGCTGTCTACTATTTTCAAGCAAATTCCTCTGAGTTTGAATCTGTCTCATGGTCACCCTTATCCTGGCCTTGGAGATATGCTGTCCCTGGGGTGGGTGTCTTCATAGGCCCTGGACATGCTGGCTATTCTAAGAACTTGGGCTTGGGCCGGCTCCCAGTTAGTGATATACTGATGCCTGCCTGACCCATCTGGGATGCCTGCTGTCTGGAAGAGACTGTGCCTGTTGCTCACTCATCAGTTGTGTGTAAGCCTAGGACCCCTGAGAGTGAGGCCTTGGAATGGGCTCTTGGCCTCTCACATGAGATCTGCTCACTCTGGTCTCAGCTGAGTGTACCGTGCTGTGAGTCAGGCTGTGACTTTTGCGTCTCTCCTCTTGTTTCCTTTGACATGCTGCCTTTCAGTGTCGAGAGCCTTAGCCTTTGCTCAGCCCCTTTCTCCTTAATCCAGGGTTTCTGGTTCCACCTCAGCCCATGCCCAACTTCAATAGCAAACACCACCCTTCTCCCAAGGGGTCCAGTGGGTACCTACAGCTCAAGTCCTGGAGAAGTTTCCTGTCTCCTTCTCTACTGCTCCTCGCGGTCTGAATTTATCCTACTAAGGCTCCCTTGACACCTCCCTTGACCTGCACTTTTGGGAGTTCGCTAGCTCTCAGTGCTGTGTTTGGATCCTAGCATATAGTAGGTCCCTAATAATGAGACTGACACAGTTGGTGTTCAGATGTTAGTTGCTGTCATTATTATGAATGTCTTACAACTAACCTTGATGTATACCATAGTTCTTGGCACATAAGAAACAGGACTAAATTAAGTTTGGTTAGAAAAGACCCAAATTCCCTCTGGCTCTGTCTCAGTACAGGGAACATTCTTAGGTCAGACTTCTACCCCAACCCTGGGTGTGAATGCTGCTGCTTCCACAGGGTTCTCTCGATCCTTGACCCTCCTCCTGTTCATCACCTCTCATCTCTTGCCAGTATGTGATGCAGGGATGAGACTTCCAGAAGCACCTTCTGGCCTTTAGGCCCCAGTTGAGGATTGTGGGTGTGTCATTTTTAAGCCCTGTGTAGTCATAGTATTCCCACCATATTTTGTTTTGTTTTGTTTTGTTTTGGAGACAGGGTCTTATTGCATAGCTCTGGCTGTCCTGGAATTCACTATATTGAGCAGGCTGCCCTTGCACTTACCTCTGTGTGTACAGTCTACCTGCCTCTGCCTTTGCCTCCTAAGTGCTGGAATTAAAGGCATGTGCCACTGCACCTGCCTGGTATTCCCACTTAATAGCTGAGAAGTGCAGGCCCACAGAGACCCCAGTCCCTGATCTGTGGTCACAATCCCTGTCTGAAGAGTATGCAGTCACTGGGAGAGAGCCTTGTGGACCAGTGATGTGGAGAATCAGGGGTGGCGCCCTTCTGGGCTTGCAATCACCATGTGAGGATCTGAGGGGACTGAAAACACAGTATAAGGTCCTGCTGGCTGTTCTGCTCTGAGTGACAAGCAGTAGTGGGCTGGCCCCAAAGGGACTCCGGTGACTTAGGCAGGAAACAAGGGGCAGCCTAGTCTTGAGATGGTCTACATCCCAGTTGACACAGTCCCTCTTTCTTCTGCAAAGCCTATGGCCTTGGTTAAGTTTTCACCTCTCTGTGTCATGGTTTCTTCCTCCAGAAAATGGGAAGAAAGACAACCAACGTGTCTTCAGAAATTTACCAATTCCAATATCCAGGTGCTCCTCCTTGTAGGTGCTGGTGGTCACTGTGTGTCAATTCTAAGCTAACTATGGTGGACTGCCCATGTGTCAGGCAGTGCAGGAGTAGTTTACTGTGCTTTCTGCCCACTTCTGCCATCTACCTGGGGCCTCTGGGAGCTGCACCCCTGGCAGCAGGGTAGGCTAAGAGGCTGCCTGTCACACAGGCTTCTTTCTCCCTGGCGCAACCCATACTCTCCAGGGCTGCCTGCCCAGCCTGTGCCTCCCCCCAGCCTTCCTGGGGTGTCCCTGGGCCCAGCCTGGCCCTGTCTGCTGGAGCCTACCACAGAGAGCTGCTTTATTTAAGTCCATTTTGCGCGTATGGAAATAACTAGAGGACTCTGTATTTAATTTGGCTCAGCCGGGAAGATATTTGGCTCTGTGTGTGTATGTGTATTCTGAAAAATCTTTCCAAGCAAGCCCCAGGGTCGGAAGCTTCTGGTCATCTTTGTGCATTCAAAACCAACAAGAGCCGCCCTGCTAGCTGGGGTAAGTTGGCAGAGGGCAGGCTGCAGGGAGTGGTCCCTGCAAGCAAGAAGAGAGGAGGGGGGAGCTAGATAAGAACATCGTGGCAACTGTGGGGAACTTCCCTCCTGGCCCCAGCAGGGAGTGATTGAAAGTGAACAGAGCTTTCCCAACTCTCCAGGATGTGTCTGGCTCCAGAAGCATCAAGGGTTCAGCTGGGTGGGTGGTGATATGGGCACATTCTTCATGTCCCCTTTCTCCCCTGGACAAGTGGAACAGAGCCCTAGGGTTAAGCCCTTCTCTAGTCAATGGCACAGGGCAGGATAGCCCAGTGTGGGAACTACTGTTGGCAAAGTTCGTCTTTGCTTGACTGCATGTTCCCAGTAGTCATGGGCACTGGCCAGTGTGAGAACAGAGAGGTGTGTTCACTTGCCTCAGGTCACACAGCACTTCACCTTGGGTACCTCTGGAGCCATGAGATGTTATCCCAAACCAGGGATGACATTGTCAGTGGGCAGGGCAAGACACCCTGATGGTTTGAAGTAAATACTGCCATCTGGTGACATTCTGTCCTGACAGAGGCATGGCCGTTCTCATCACCTACTGTGAGTGGGTTGTGGTCAGTGACCTTTGTGGAGTCTGATAAAAACCCCACTCTGAGGATCCACCAAGAGCAAGGCCTCAGCTCCCCACCATCCCTGTAGAGCTCTGCCCGGGTGACTCTGCCTTCTAAATGAGGCTTCTTGGGAGTGAGGAGTGGGTCTTGAATTTCAGCCTTACACAGATCTCCACAGACAGGAAGGGCGTGTGTGGGTAAGTGTTGAGATCGGTGGGGACTATGGCAGAGTAAAAGTATAAGCACTCTAAAGCTTGCTGCAGCTTCTACCCCTGGGTTGTAGGCCCGGGGTGGCTGAGTTCCTGGCTGTTGTTCCCTCTTGGAAGTCAGAATTGTTGTATCCAATCTCTAGATGTTAAAATGGTGCCGACTTACTCATTGTTTTCTTTTGTTTATTTGGTTCATCCATTGGTTGCTTGGTTGGTTGCTTTTGAGACAAGAGCTCATTGTTGTAGCCTAGGCTGGTCTTGAACTTGTGATCCTTCTGCTTCAGACTCCCAAGTGCTAAGATATGGGCATGTAGCACTATGCCTAGTTTATTCTAATTTTTAAGACAAAACATTGTAGGGAACCACACAACATACTGCCGATCTCTGCTGGGATAATTTACTGAGAGTCCTGTGCACTCAGAGCTTCTTCTATGAGCAGGGACTGCCCAGCCTCCTAGCCAGGTGGATAGAACTTACCTTTATCCTGACCTTGGTCTAGAATCTCTGGAAAGGCTGCCCGCAGTGGGCCATTAATGTGAGCTTTCCTCTGAGTTTTGGCCTGTTTGGTACTCTTGTCCTGGGATGTGGGACAGCGTCCTCAGGCATGATGGGGTGTTCTGCAGAATGATAGTGGTGACTGTGTGAATGACACCTTGCCAGACTGAGGTCTGGCTGGGGTTGATTGCAGGGTATTTGCTTCTGCCTCCCACCCAGAGCCTCCTGTCCCCTTTGCCAGCTGGCTCTCTTCCCAAGTGAGGGTGTGGGTTGCCAGCCTGTGTCAGGCAGGGACTCTGCTCCTACTGCCTTTGTCTGGCCTGCTAGGGCATAGCTTCTAGAGGCATCCTGGATTTGTGAGAAGTGGGCTAGGGCAGATTCAGTGGCCCTGAAGCTGATCCCAGTGTGTACCAAAGGGTGCTTGTGCATTGTTCTCCATACCTGGTGAGTTCAGCTCCAGAAACTACGTATGCTATGATGTGATGAGTCTATGTGGAGTCTGTGGCATTTCCACAATGTAGCTTCCTAGCCTGTGTGTGCTTGCAAGCCTCCCTCCTACAGGAGGGACAGTGAGTGGGGGAGGGGAAATGCACCAGACCATATCCTTGTCTTTTCTGACCTCCATGTGGCTTTCATCCTGCCTATTCACTGGGCTCTGGGTCAAGAGAGCTGGTGGCACTTACTCAAGTTCGTCACTGTCAGCATCGTTTATCTATTTAACCTGCTGTGCCCAGCCCTGTTTGGGTACTGGGGTTGTCTTGTGAGCAAATGGATGCCACTGCCCTCTAATGATGCTCTCATGGGGAGAGACCAAGTGATGGTAATGGTAGGTGTCACTTTCCTCACTCCTGCATGCCGCTGATAGGGTGCTCATGGCTAGACACCTGCACTGTCCACATGGGTGCCAGGCCTTCCCTGGTCCTGGGTTAGGGACTGTTTGTGCATAGCCAGACCCTTGTGTTCCTTTTGATGGTCAATGTCTGGGACTGGCTCAAAACCTAGGTTGATCCTCAGAACTCTATGGTAACGAGCCACCCCAACAGAGCCAGGGGACAGCCCACTCTACCCCACTTTCCCACCCCATGCACCCACTCCTGCCTACAGTGGGAGGGAGGGCTGGCTCATAGGCCGGAAGGATGACCAACCTTTTAGAACATGTTGTTGACAGGACAGGACACTGTGAGAGCCTGGCTGTGGGGTCTGGGTCAAGGGACACGGAGCCCTTTCTTCCTTCCCTGTGGTGATGGACTGATGATGAACAGACAGTGAGGTCAGTTGCCCAGGACACCGAGGAAACAGGTCCTGCTCAGCCTGCCCTCTGGACTCCCAGACACTCTCACCAACTCCTCTTTATTGTCACAGAGGGGCAGCATTGCCCCACATGAGGAAGGGAAACTGAGGCTTAGAAAAACCTGGTATTCAATCCCGGATATACAACTCCAACTCAGAGCACAGTGGACAAAGGAACAGTTGTCAGGAGGGCAGGTTCCATGTTGAACTGGGTGGGGCACATGGGCGGCTGCTTAGCCATGCCTACTGTTAGCCTGGGGCAACCCCAAACTGACATCTGTATCTGCACACAGAGTGGTCCCCAAATGGCTCAAGAAGCTGCTAGATCCTGACCTCTGCTCCTCCTGCTGCCTGCCGCCTGCCTGGCTCTGGGCAACAGCTGACAAGTTGGGGAAATGCTGAGTGTTAGTTCAGTAAGCAGAGCTCTAAAAATAGCCACTGCTCTGAAAAGCCCATTGTTTGGAGACCCATATTTTTCTACATATATAAAGGTGGCTTCTGGCAGTCTGGTGCGGGCAGTCAGAGCATGCCACAGGCCGTGGGCTGGAGCAGAGCTGCAGTGTTGCTCTCTCCAGCTGGGACCAGTACCAAGTCAGTAAAGCTGTGAAACTAGGGCTAGGCCAGCATCCCCATGAAGGTGATGGTTGGGTTGGGTTAGAGTAGCCCTCAGGTTTCCTAAGTGCCCAGGATGCCTTTGGCCACAGAAGCCATGAATCCGAGACCCCATTCTGTATCACAAGCATGGGCCAAAGTGATCCTGAGTTGCCCAGAGCAGAGTTCAGACTGGATTGTTGTGGTATGGAGGAGTGGGCAGCTGACTGCCTAAGAGAGCCCAGCCCTGCTCAGAGCCCTGCTTCTGGCAGCTCCTGCTGAAACTCTGCTCCTGCCTCTGTCCCCTGTGCTGATGTCAGAACCACTATCCTGCCTGAAGTCTAGCACCTTGACTCCCACCCAATCTTTCATTTTCTTTCTTAATCACAGTCTCCCACAGGTATCTCCAGCCCCCATTCCTCCTGCTCACCCTACCAGGGCCTGCAGCTGCCATTCAGAGTAAATAAAAGGTTCTGGGATAGGAGCTGGATTGTCGATGAGTAGCCAGGAGACTAGTGGGATTAAACTGAGCTTAGCGGTCCTTTGGGTCCTGGGGAGATGGGGCAGGAGGCATGGCTAGACCTTGTGAGCCTTCTGGGTCATAGTGATGACATGATTTCCTAGACCTGGGTGGGAACTGAGGTGCCATGTCGTTGGAGCTATGCTTTGATCGTATCGCTGCTGTTACAGGGAAGAGTGAAGGACCTACGGGAGAGGCTGTGTGAAAAGGCCAAAGGGCAGTGTCCTCTGGTTGGTGGCAGGTAGGCCAGCCAGGTGGTCAGAGCTGGCTCTGCTTTAAGGGTGCCAACAGATGGGCAAGGGAAAATGTGTGTGAGAGAATTGCCAAGAGGATACGCTGCCCTCCTGCAGGTGGGAAGAGTAGAATGTAGCTCTACTCCTGCCTCTGAGGGCTCCTGCCTGCCTTGCTGCCTTACTGGGTCTTTGAGTCTTCTGATTATCTGTGTCCTCATTAATGCAAACTTGGGAACAAGATAAAAGCAGAAATCTGATGCTACCTGATGCCCCACTGCACTTCCATCTAGCCCTACAGGGGAAATTTCTGCACTGTTAGAAGTGCTTGTTTCAACTTTCAATTTGAGAGCTATGCTCCTGGTTACCCTGCTAGAGCCCTGGCGATGTTGGTTGAATGTTTGTCAGGGCTCATGTGCCCCATGATGACTTGGGCCCTAAGTCTTTATTTTATTCTTGTGTTCCCAATAGCCCTTACCACCACCGCAGCGCCTACGTTCCAGACCTGGCTGCATCTAGAACTTTGAGACAGGGCTTATACTCTGATCTCTTGTGGGCTCTCTGGACGCTTGGTCCCCTGCCTGGATCCTCCTGGATGTGTCAACATCCTGCCTTTCTGCCCCTCCACGCTCTACTCATCCCACCTCTTCTGGGTCAGTCTTAGAGGTCCCCTCCTTCCTCTCTAGGAGGGACTCTCTTAGGTCTATAAGGCTTCTTTATCATAATGGCAGAGGGCCTGTCAAGAAGTGGCTTCCCCCACATCTTTCTTTTCCCTTACCCAATCTTTTGTGTCTTTGCACTCTGCTCCCGGGGGGGCCACATCAGCCTGGGAACATTCTAGTGTGAAAGGACTAGGGCCGCTGTGACTAAAGTCCTGACTCATCTGAAGCCTCTGTGAGCCACAGAATGGAGGGCCAGTGTGTCCCAACGGTTAGCCTGAGCTGGCTTTGGCCTACCTAGGGAGTAGGCTGGACCATAGTCACTCAGGAGACTAATTAATGTTCCCAATGAACACTCACCCCCCTCCAGCAAACCCTCCAAGTCGCTGCCTCTCTTCTGCTCCTGCCATTTGTCACGTAGACCCTGCTTCCTTGGCTCCAGGTCTGCCCTACAGAGATCTAAGGTGATAGCCGCCCCTCTTGAGCTGTGCCAGCCCTACCCATGCTTAGAGGACACAGTCCTCTCATTAACTCCCCAAACTCTGTCCTGGTCTGTGTTAACAACCCTACCCAACCAACCTGAGGCTGTGAGCACATGGGACCTCAGCCCAGGAAGAGACCAAGATTGTCCCCTATTCTTGATCCACCTCAAGTAGTGCCACCCAAGCATCTAAGAGCCATACAGAAGCCCTCATGGGAGCTTGCAGGACCTAAGACTGGTTGGCCTAACCTACTCCAGCCTCATATTTTGAAAATTAGGAACCCTGTCTAGGAAAGCCATAGGAGGCACACACTTCAGGAGTCTGTTTGGCTCTGACGGGTGCAGACTACCTAGAATCTGATCCAAGACACTTAAATTTGAGTGTTTAACCACAGCTGGATCTCTCAGATAGCATGGGTCCTCTAGCCCAGTCCCAGCCTACTCTGAAGAGGGGGGTTCCCCAGGAGATGTCTCCTTTCCTTCTTTCCCCCCCAAACATTATAGTGCACTAAGTCTTTTCATAGCGATGCCTTTGGGTTACATACTCATCTCTAGGTGACTGGCAGTGTGTGGGAGGAGGGTATGGGTAGGGCCTGTGCTGTTTCATCTCAGGTCTATGACCCTTACTCTCAAGGAAGAAATACCAAGGGGCTGTGGGTCAGTGCTGGGCTCAAGCCAGCCTGCCTGAATTTTGCTTTCCCTGTCTTGCTGTGTGAGATGGGAGAGTGGGCTAAGTTACCTGTGAAGCCTAAAACATTGCTAGGTGTATAGACCTTAGCTTGCTTCCACCACTGCCATCCTTGGCCCTGGTGGTACACAGTAGGTCCATTCTTCTGCTATGCCAGCACTGCTGACTGGAGCCACTTCTGACTAACATTTTTATAGAGAAAAGTCATTCATGATTTCACAGGCCATAATTAGAGACATCCAAGACAAAAAGGCCAAGGCCTTTACCCCTACCGGGACTCACACACAGCTAGAACTAGAGCCAGGGCCAGAGCCAGGATGTACCATTTAGTTGGCCCCTGGGGCTTGGTCAGAGTCCCTTGTGTTCCCTGGAGCTTTTTAGTCCAGAGATGCAGACTTTTTCTCTGACCTGTAGGCAGGACCTCAGAGGTCCCAGTCATGAGGCTCTCCTGGGCAGCTGGGCCCATCCCAGCCTTTAGAAAGTATGTTTCTTTTTTTAGTGGAGCCCTCTCTGTGCAAGGTGGCACTGGATCAACACTTTTGTGTCCAGGAACAGCCTCTTGCAACAGCTACTCTCTGTTCTCTGGCACTGGAATGGAAAAGTGAGACACCACTATCCCTGCTCATGTCATACAGCTGCAGTGTGCAAGCAGAAAAGCAGTAAGCAGTTACCCTGTGCCCCATGCATTGGGGCAGCAGGAACTCTGTGATTTCTTGTGTGATCTCTGTCTCAGTCAGTCTGCAAAACTAACAGATGGTCTTTTGTAAGGCAGAAACGACTGAGGCTGAGGAGGGTGGGAAGCTGACTTTCTGAGTCAGCCTGAAGTCCCCAAATAGGATGGGAGCCCTGGGGCAGGGCATGTACCTGTCCATGGTGGCACCAGGCCTGCTTAGTCACCATGACCCCTTCTTGAGCATGGGAGCTCATGCCCCATTTGCTGAAGAACCACACATGCACACAACCCAGTTGCTGTACAGATGGGAAGTGGCAAGGCTTCCAAAAGGAGTGGGGTCTGAGATCAGATGATAGTATAGGGCTCACAGACCAAGAGATGTAACTAAAGGCTGCATGTCCCATGGGGCTGAGGAGACTTCCAGTCAGGCAAGCAGTATTTCCCACTCTTGGGGGGTGACCCATGCAGGTCACATACCTCCAGAGGGAGAGTGCTCACCACCTCCTTTCTCATGTTGAGACTACATGGGACATAGTATTTTTCCCCCATTCTTATCATTCTTTAGGACTGAAGAAGGGCTTCTTGAGAAGGGCTTCCTGAGAAGGGCTGTTTCTGGTCTGTCCTGCCCAGATGACCCAGCTTGCAGTAATTTGGGTCTGACCCACAAGGTCTATCTCCCATGCCAGCTAAGATCAGATGTGGGGAATCTATGTGGAACCCAGCTGAGGCTCCACCCAAGATCAGCAGGAAGGAGTCAGTGATAGATTAGCAATGTCTGCAGGGGGCTGGGAAGGGTAAGATGAAAAGTCTGCCACCTCCAGCCTAGCTCGGAGATGCAGAGGCTTCTGCTGTGATCTGACAACTGCACCAGGGCTATTTTTTGCTCCTGGTTTTCTGTCAAGCATGGCACAGGGCCTCAGCTGTGTGCTGGCATCAGCTCACATCAATCTTATAGTCAGCTGAAGCCTCTCTAGGTCTCTTCACAAGAACAGCTGTCAGGTCAGATCTTCCCCATCTTGACGGTACTTCCCATGTGTGGGCATAAAAGTAATTGCAGTCAGTCCCTTTTAGGTGGGCGTCTGGATTTATTTCTAATCTTGCATGCTTTGAGACCACAGCTCTGTGAAAATCTTTGTATCTGCCCTTTGTGTGTCGGTCTTCTTTCCTTAGCACGTGCCTAGAAGGATTGTTGAACCATGAACATCTGAGACGTGACAGGCAACAGCCACCTAATTGCCATAGAACATTCTATAAACTGAAGAGTTAGGAACTGTCGGGGATGTGCAGTGAATATCTCGTCCCATTCCTTGATCTGCCTGTTGTCTAGGTGTCTGGGAGAGATGTGTAGTAAATTGAGGGGTATCAACAAAGACACACTCAGACATTCAACCCTGTCGGACAGACCTGGTTTTAGGGAGATGAGCCTGGGTGGAGGGAGGGTGAGACACGGAACCAGGGCTGGGGAGGCTGAAGAGGGTGCCAGGCCAGGTCTGGGCAGAGACTAACATACAGAACAGTCCTCCACTTTCAGCATGGTGATGTCCTGGGAAAAAATATATCATAAGTAGAAATACCCCCTGAAACTCACCAATAGTAGAAAAATCTCTGTATAAACGGCTATATCCCAGAACACTGAGCTCTGGCTGTTTTGTAGTAGGAGACAGTTCTTGTCTCCCCCCACCCCCCCAAAAAAGAATGTGTGGTGGAGAAAAGTCAACCTGAGCCCTCTGCAGCAGCATCATCCAAGAGCTGCTTCATGGGGTTGATTCAGCTCCACCACACGTTCTTTTGGGGGAGGGGAGGGGGGACAAGAATGTCCAGGTGTCCACCAGAGTAGAGTGAGACAGCCCTGCTCATGCCTGCTCTAGCAGTGGGTCTAAGTATCTTTGCTCACTGTCTTGGCAGCATGGGCCTTTCCACTTAGAAGCATTATCTTTGCATCTCTCAAATCAGAAACACTCTGGAAAAAAAAAAAAAAAAGCCTCTGCTGGTGTCTGACACTGTGTGGCTTTGGATTTGTATCATCATGATAGGCCCTTGAGGAACATGGGCAACGTCCTGGGCGCTGGCTTTGTCCTCACACCTTGAGTGGGGTGGTCGGCAAGATCTAGATTGTTTTAAATTACATTTACAATAGTACACACACACACACACACACACACACACACACACACACACACACCACAGCATGTGTATGGCGATCAGAGGACAACTTAAGGGAGGGTGGGTCCTTGTTCTACAATGTGGGTCCTGAGCATCAAATTCGGGTTATCAGCTTTGTCAAAGCACCTTTATCTATGAGCCTCTCTGGTCCTGGGTGTGTTTTTTTCTGGACTGTGAAAAGTCTGTTCCACCACACATCTTCAGAACCGTCATTCATGTAGATGAAGGTGATCCCAGCTGAGTGAGGCTGGGTTAGCTCTGAAGGAGGCACTAGTGAGTTACCTTTTGATGACCATGTCCTCTCCCTTGTCATAGGGGAAGCTCTGAAGAGACCTGGCCTTCTCTCTCTCTCCCAAGCACATTCTGAAAACCTGTTGGCCTCATACTGCCCAGAGCTTCTCCAGAAAGCTTCTGTCCATCCCTGACCTCTTTCTTCTTAGGCTCATCCTAAAGCTGCTCCCCTGCAGGGCAGACACCCACTTTGGTGTCTCATTCATGGAAGCAAAGCCAGCTGAGGGACAAGTTTCTGTCCTCAGCTCCTTTGCCCTAAGCTAAGGCCTACTGAGTAGGCTGGTACTCCCAGGCTTTCAGGCAACCTAGACCCTGCTCTCTCCCCATCACCAGGGACAAAATGCCTGGCCCTTGAAGGTGTTCTTGAACCAGACAAAAGACTGAGTCCCTCTGGCAACTGCTCCTCCACCCTTAAGGGTCAGGGACAGCATCATGAGCCAGGCCTAGCCCATTCCTCTCTGACAGAGCCCCCTGTGGTTCTGGTGTAGCCTGTTGACTACCAAGGGGCTATAGGCTCTTCTCCAGGTATGATGGTGACTGCTAGTCTTCTCTACCTTCTGACTCAGTGCTCAACTGGTTTCAAACCCCCTACAAAAGGCACAGACTGTATTTCTTCCAGTTCAGTTCACACAGATCTAGCCCCCGACCTGAACTTGCATTCATTTGTGGGGCATACATCCCTGTGTGTGCTGACCTATCTGAGTAAAGTGGGGCCCAGCTTTGGTGTCATAGAGCCAGGGTGGGCTTTCCCAGTGGAGGCTGCTGCTCTGTACCTTGGGTGGCCCAATTCTAATGGGACTTATTCCCTCCTCATGAGAGTTGGTTGAAGTTCTGAGCATTTAATGAAAAGTGCTAGCCCAAGCTTCAGTAAACAGCAAGAGAATTTTCAGATCTAACGTTCTCTGCCCATCCCCACTCTCCCCTGTACACACATAGATCCCAGTGGCTCTGTGGTAGCCAGAAGAGCCTTAATAGGTGGTGTTTCTTAGACTAAGCTGCTAATACTCAAAGAAAACCTATAGGCAGAGCAAGGTAAAGCTTGTCTTCCAACTACTGATTCAGGTCTTCCTCAAAAAATGGCTGTCATACCTTAGCCACTGGGGCATGTTGGGAAGTTCAGTTTCCTGCCCCTTGGCGACCAGAGGCAGTTGCTGGCTCAGACACCCAGTTTCTAAGCTATGGGCCAGAAAGCAGGTGCTGAGATTTGCTGTTGTCCCTGGTGCAGAGTGCTCAGAGTCTAAGCCCTGGCAGCCTTGGGCCTCCCGGCTTCAGGCTCCTTCCCACAGGCCCCACCCTGGGATGGACCCCCTACAATCTGTTCTAGCCCTGGAGAACAAATAACAGGACTCTAGCAGAACTGGGCAGGGGCTGCCTGTCTGCCAGGCTGCTTAGTGCAGGGACATTCCTTATTCGTCTGAAAAGCAGACATTGGAAAGGACTGCAGCCTGGGTGGGGCCCTTCTCTTTTCTCTCTATGCCCATTCTAGAGACACTCCACCCTGCCCCAGGGACCATAGGCCTTTTAGAGTCCTGCCAGCACCCGGGTCTCTGGTCTCACAGGGCCAGGGAGCCTGGCAAAGGATGAGGGCTTGTGCTAGAAACTCTTCAAATCAGTGTCTCCTTTTTCTCCCCGTCCCACACTGAAAAGCAACTGCAGAGGAAAACAGTATCTGTGCAGAATAGAATGTTCCAGGCCCAGAGCTAAGATGAGTCAGCAGCCAGTCCCTCTGTCCCCATTAGTTGGCCTTGCTCCTGCTTGGCATGAAGGTGCTCTGTGGGATGAAAGGCAGTGAGGTGAAGGGGCACCCATTTCCTGCCCTGTGGTGCCTGGGACAGTGTTTACGGGGGCCTCAGTTTCATTACCTGTACAGTGAGTTGCAGTTCCTCTTTTCAGAGTGTTAAACATTTGTACAACATCATGTTTGCTTCTAAGCTTGCCATGACAAATGCCAGAGGTGGACCTCACTCACAGGCCTTCATTATCTGCAGGCTCTGGAGGCTGCCATTCTGCAATGGAGGTGTGGCCTGACTGTCTTCTCCTGAGCCTTTCTCCTTTCTCTCTCATGTCTTCAGTGTCTTCCCCTGTACATGCTATATCCTACATTCACTTTCTTAGAAGGATACCAGTTCATCACACTAGGGTCCACCCTAATGTCTTTCATTTTGATGACACTATCTCCAGGGAGCTAGAGAGATGGCTCAGCTGTTAAGAGCACTTGCTCTTTGTAGAGGACCTGGGTTCAGTTCCCAGCACCCACATGGTAGCTTATTATAACTATCTGTAACTCTAGTTCCAGGAGCTATGCAGGCACAGACACATACATTCATACAGACAAAACACTTACAAGATAAAGAAAAATTAACTTTAAAAGATTCTATGTCTAAATATAGTTATGGGAATATGGATGTACAAAACCGTCTCTACATTTAATTCAAGTGGCAGGAGACATTATGATCTTGTTTATTCAAAACATTCTGAGCACATAGCACTGGCCAGGCTCTGTTTTTAAGTGCTGAGGGGCATCAGCACAGTGGGTCAAAACGTCTGTCTTTGGAGGACTGATAGTTTTGGTTGGGAAGCCAGCTCCAACAGTTCAGTATGCCAGATGTTAGAACATGCAAATTGTTCAGAAGCTCCAGGAAAGTGCCCTGCAAAGGATTCTGTAGGGCACTGGCTGCCTAGGGCTGGGGGTGCTCTTCCTTGCCCTGCTCCCCAGGTTCTGCATTCCCGTTCAGCATGTGTCTCTCCTTTATCTCCTCTGCAGTGTCGAGGGCGAGGCCCCCAGCAGCGAGACTGGCACATCGCTGGACAGCCCCTCAGCCTACCATCAGGGTCCCCTGGTACCTGGTTCCAGCCTAAGTCCAGACCACTACGAGCACACATCAGTGGGTGCCTATGGGCTGTACGCAGGGCCAGGATCACAACAGCGCACACGGAGGCCCCGGCTGCAGCACTCAACCTCAGTCCTGCGCAAGCAGGCTGAGGAGGAGGCCATCAAGCGCTCTCGATCACTCTCTGAGAGCTATGAGCTCTCTTCAGATCTGCAAGACAAGCAGGTAGGTGGCCGGGGTCCCTGCCCACTATCCATGGTCTCTCAAATGATATGAGCCTTGAGCTGCCAGATGTTCTTGGTGATGGGTTCCAGATACCAGCTGGTATGCACATCTGAGGAAGAGGCAATCCCTGCCTTCACTTCTTTCAGAGCCTTTCCTAGCCAAACTCTGATGAAATATGGGAAAGGAGTTACACTGATGGTCAGGGGCACTGGCATCCTTTCTGGGGACTTATACGGAGTACTCTTCAAATTTTGCCTTTGTAGGTTTCAATATCCCTCACTGCAGGATATGGGGCCTGTGTTGGGTATCTGAGTATCATGGCCCAGCAGCACTAAGACACAGGTTGCTAAGGTGGCCGTGGAAAGCCAAGGACCCAAGGAAGGACTGAGGAAGGCAGGCTACTTGTTATACTCACTCCCCTGTGGCTGTGGCTCCACAGTAGCTAGGCTCTAGAAGATGCCTGTCTGCATTGAATGCTGCAGCTCTTCCTCAGGCCTCAGACCCAAGGATCAGGTGGCATGAACCACTTTTTGCGTTGTTATGAGAAGAACAGATCCTTATGGTGCAGGTGCCCAGTAGTGAACAGGCTGTTGTGGGAATGCGTGCCTAGTATTTGATTGTGTCTCTGAGCAATGCCAGGTTTTAGGAGATCCCTGAACTGCAGGGATGTGTAGGGACAAGCAGAACATCTGGCCAGTGTTCCATAACTCTGAGCCTCATTCTTTTGAGCAGGCTCCTGTGCCTCCCAAGCAGTCTTATGGGCTGACACCAGGACTCCTTCCCACTGCCCACAGATGCTGTGTTCTCCCTCCTGCCCATGTCTGCTGGCCACTTTGTTCTATTTGCTCTCCAAGCTGTTCTATTTGCTGTTCTTAAAGACACAAACGTCTAGGCTTATGCAGCCCCATCTTCCTCAGGGCGTGGTGGGGTGCCCTCAGGTGGATCTTCTCTTTTGGCAGACATCCCTCAGTCTTGACTTCATACCTGGGGTGATACCCCTGTTCCCCTCTGCTCACATGCTTTATTCTCCTTCCTGTTAGTTGAGAGTCACAAGGGGCCTGGTAGCAGATATTTCCTGATAGCTGTGGCCCTTGATTGCTTGCGGAGCCTCCACTGAGTTTCTCAGCTCTGCCTAGATTCCGAGTGGTCCCTTAAGCGCTTGTTGTAGGAGTCATACGCTCAGGACCGTGAAGTAGAATTGGGCAGGGTTGAGATGGCATACAGGCTGTAGGGATGATTACATGCCACAAATAGGCAGCTGTTCACCTTCATTCCACCCATAGCTGGATTTCCCTTTGTGCTAGATAATAGGATGGGGACAGCCTGCAAATGAGACTGCTGTACTTGAACGGCATTCCTGGACAGTGGATGGACAAGCAAGTCAGCAGTTAAGACGTCTTCACTGCAGGAAGTGACACAGGCCCTGGGGGTTACAATTCTGGAGGAAGTAGTAGAGGGACTCTGAGTGTTGGCTGTATCAGACGAAGGTGGCTGGCCTGAAAAGGCATTTGGAGAAGATCTAACAGTACGTGCCAAGGCTATGGGACAACCTTGGTGTGTCATTCTTGGTGTGTCTTTGTGTGTGAGATACAAAAAAGATGGCAGGCAAGAGTTGGAACAGAGGCAAAAGGAGTTAACATCAGCAGCCATGTCGTATCCGATGCTGCACTGAGCAAAAGGAGGAGTAGATGACATGAGAGTTACGAGAAGAAGGTGGAGTCACTGGACAGTCGGATACATTCTACTTAACCCAACCCTCTGCCCTTGTCCTTCCCTGTCCCTGAGAGCAAGAAGCCAGCCAGCCTAGGGATTAGGGAATGACAGCAGGTCTCTAAGGTGGCAGTTGTGCTTTGTGGAAGGAAAGTCCTCTGGATTCTCATGCATGCTGCTTTGAGAGAATCTTCAGCAAGTAAGCCCATAGCCCTGGCCCAAGACCAGCCTCTCTGGCACTGACTGTGAAGCCTGGCTACTGGCTTTCCTCCTGCCATCTGAGGAGTCCCTCAGTAAGGTAAGAACAGTGTGAGGGTGTGGTCCAGTCCCTCACATCCCATGGGGTAGCCAGTATTACTTGCTTTTTTCTCCTCTAGGTCCCATAAGAGCTGTAGATGGGGCCTCATGCCACTTCCAGACCAGAAGGCAGGATAGCTGTGATGAGTTCAAGAGTAAGAAAGAGTGGGGCTGGGTCAAAAAAAAAAAATCCCCTTTGGGGAAGGACAGAGAGGGGCTTTCTCTGGTGACTCATTACAGAGCCCATGTCTGCCTTCCTAATGAGCCATCATCCAACACAATACACACAAACTTGGGGAACTTGGAGAGCAGGATGATTGCCTAGTCCCCAAGGTCCAGGACATCAGAGAAGGCCATGGGGTAAGCTTTGGTGACTCCAGTGTCTTTGAAGCTCTTGGCAGGGATTCCAGGCCAAGGCCTTCTTAGGCAGGGGATTGAGAGAAGAAAGAGGGTTTCCTAGAATCAGCTTTGGTCTCTTCCTGACCGTGAGCTCAGTGACCAGTAGTAGTTTTGCTTGTTGATATGGCACTACAGCCATATCCGAGAGAGAAACCTGGAGCCTCTGTGGCTGTCCCTAGAGCCCCCTCTGCTCAGCTTCCTGGAGGCCCTGAGGGTGGGGTGCAGAGGGGCCTCTCCTAGACTTGGACCACAGCCCTGGCTTTTTTCAGTGTCTCTGGTGCTCTGTATCAGACTGCATCTGTCTAACCTCACACATTCTCTGCTTCCCCAGGACAGGGACCTTGTATGTCACCCCTTTGCATTGCCAAGCATGATGAGATGCTGGCCCACAGTGCCAGACAGGTAGAATCAGGGTTTCACCTCCTCCTGGGGACCTCTCCCCATCTCTGAATAGATAAAGCCCTGCCCCAGAGCCAGACAGATTGCTGATTCTTACAGACCAGGTTGTAGCTGAAGAAGTGTTTCCTTTTCACCCAGGATCGGGACACAGGATTAGCCCTCAGGCTGGGCAGACTGTGAAACCTGCAACTCCAGGAAGCCATGGGTCACTCTTGAGACCATGGCTGAGATGAGGTGCTTGGGAGCTTGCCCAACACCCCTCCCACCTCACAACCATGCCCCTCAGAGCTGTAGGGCAAAGAAGAGCCAGCCCCGCCAGTCTTCCCCTAGGCCTCACCTCGGCCATTTGTGTAGCAAGGACAGAGACCTCACAACTGCAACCTAGAAATGGGGCTGAGGCCTTTAGCCAGCTGCCCCTGGGCTATGCCAAGCAGTTGGCTCATCACTGAAAGAGGGTCCTACTGCTGCCCTGCATCACAGATAAGGAAATGGAGAGCTGCATGGTTCCAGGGCTCATCCAGAGCTGATGAGAGACAGCCAGGGTCAAGCCAGGCCCTTGGTAAGGCTCTGCTCATGCTTCAGGCTCTGCAGGTGACATTTGTAGATGCATCTTCAGAAAACCTCCAGGGCCCATAGCTTCTATGACCAGAGGTGTTGAGATGCTCATCATATGTGCACCACCACCTTTACCCCACTTCATCTTATCCTGGCATTTATCTGTCCCATTTGACATTGAAAACCCTCAGCAGCCCCAGGCTGCTGTTTTAATCTACTTGGGGATACGGTATGAACATCCCACGTTACATCCCTATGGAGCATAGAAAAGCATAGATATCTATCTCTGTGGGACATGATACAGGGCCCATGTTCTCCTCTTCTTACTCCACTAGGTGGAAATGCTAGAACGCAAGTATGGGGGACGCCTCGTGACCCGCCATGCAGCCCGCACCATCCAGACGGCGTTCCGCCAGTACCAGATGAACAAGAACTTTGAGCGTCTGCGCAGCTCCATGTCGGAGAACCGCATGTCACGCCGCATTGTGCTGTCCAACATGAGGATGCAGTTCTCCTTCGAGGGCCCCGAGAAGGTGCACAGCTCCTACTTTGAGGGAAAGCAGGTCTCTGTGACCAATGATGGCTCCCAGCTGGGGGCCCTGGTGCCATCAGAGTGTGGAGACCTTAGTGACCCAGCCCTCAAGTCTCCGGCCCCCTCCAGTGACTTTGCAGATGCCATCACGGAACTGGAGGATGCCTTCTCCCGGCAGGTGAAGTCCCTGGCTGAATCCATCGATGATGCCCTCAATTGCCGCAGCCTGCACAGTGAGGAGGTACCAGCCTCAGACACGGCCCGGGCTCGGGATACTGAGCCCAAACCAGGCCTGCATGGCATGGACCACCGCAAATTGGATGAGATGACAGCCTCCTATAGTGATGTCACCCTCTACATTGATGAGGAAGAGCTGTCACCGCCTCTACCACTCTCACAGGCTGGTGATCGGCCTTCCAGCACAGAGTCGGACCTGCGGCTGAGGTCTGGGGGTGCAGCCCAGGACTACTGGGCCTTGGCCCACAAAGAGGACAAGGCTGACACGGACACAAGCTGTCGAAGCACACCGTCACTGGAGCGGCCAGAGCCACGGCTGCGGGTGGAGCACCTGCCCCTGCTTACCATTGAGCCACCCAGTGATAGCTCCGTGGAACTCAGTGACCGCTCGGATCGCAGCTCACTCAAGAGGCAGAGTGCCTATGAGCGCAGCCTCGGTGGGCAGCAGGGCAGCCCCAAGCATGGCCCCCACGGTGGCCCCCCCAAAGGCCTCCCCCGGGAGGAACCTGAATTGCGGCCTCGGCCCCCCAGACCTCTTGAGAGTCACCTAGCCATCAATGGTTCAGCCAACCGGCAGAGCAAATCTGAGTCTGACTACTCAGATGGGGACAATGACAGCATCAACAGCACGTCCAACTCCAATGACACCATAAACTGCAGCTCTGAGTCCTCATCGCGGGACAGCCTGCGGGAGCAGACACTCAGCAAGCAGACATACCACAAGGAGACCCGCAACAGCTGGGACTCTCCAGCGTTCAGCAATGACGTCATCCGTAAGAGGCATTACCGAATTGGCCTGAATCTCTTCAACAAGTGAGTTTCCCTTCTATGTATGGAGGAAGGACCCACATGGGCTTTCACAACCAGGCCCCTGAGCCCAGACAGGGCTGGCAAGAGGTGAATCCATCTTCCCTCCTACTGTGAGCCTCTACCTTCAAGGCTGATGTTTAAGGCTGCAGCCTTTACAAGGCCAAAGCAGTATGTTGCACCATGTTTATGGTTAGAGCAGCTTTAAATCCCAGCGGACCCAGCTCCTTTCAAGGGCCATTTGTGGAGGTGGCAGATGGTCATGGCTAGACAGCAGAATGGGGACTTTTTTGTGGTAAATCCCTACCCATCATGTCCGTGCATGTGTCCCTGTAGCTGGCTCAAATGCCAGGGTCAGGGCCAACGTGAAGCACAAAGGTCTCGAAACAAGCCGGTGGCAAGTCTGTGTAGGGGAGCTGTGGCCTGGGTGGCTGCTCTGGAGGGGCTCAGGGAAGGTGCAGCCAGCAGCCCTGAGAGCCACACCATGGTAAGAGATGGATATTTAAAGCAAGCTATTCTTAGCAGGGTCAAAAATAGCATGGGAAGTGGGGAGGGCTGAGCACACCCTCAGAGGGGACCTTGGCAGCTCTTGTTTAACCTGAGATTTTACATTATTTCCTTCCCTCGGGCCTCTGGGATTTGGGGTCATCAGAAGCCAGCCTGGTCTTCCTGGGGGTTGTGGACCTGGAAAGCATGTGACTAGCCTGCCTGCTGGTTACAAGCATACATACACCCTAGTAGTTTCCCAGAAAGGCCACAGGAGGGTAGTGGGACACAGTGGGGGTCAGCCACATCTGAGCCACACCTTGCTGAATCCTGCTGCTCCTCGAAACTAGGATGGCATGATTCTGAGTATCCCTAGCAGTGCAGATGGAGTGGGTAAGGGGGCCTGGGTGGAAGGGTGCGGTGTGTGGGCCTCACTGCGGCCCCTAGGAGCTGAGTCTCAGACTCACGTTTGCCAAAATCGGAGCTCCTGTACCCTCTTCCCTTACCTGTGGCCTGCTGCATGTAGGAGCCAACCCACCACTGTGCAAGCTGCAGTCAGAGCCCACAGGTCACTGACGGGTGTGTCCTGCTTAGTCCATCTGTCCTGCATTGGCTTTGCTATCCTACTATCCTACACACTGCCCTACTCCAGGACTGCTTCTCAGCTCTGGGTAATGGGGGATGCAGCAGCGTGGGTGGGTGGAGGCCAGCAGTAGTCTAGAGGAGGCAAAAGAAAGAAACAGTCTCCTTGACCAACCAGCTTCGGCCTTTGTAGATTCTTTTTCCATCTATCATTACTTAATTACATGTGCAACCCACAAATATATATCCTTCCTGACAACGAAAGCTGTACAGTTCAGGATGCATCATCTTTGACTGTGGGGGCTCTCGTGTGTGTGTGTGTGTGTGTGTGTGTGTGTGTGTGTGTGTGTGTGTGCATATGCACATGTGTGAGAGAGATCCTGCTTGTTTACATGCGTGGATGTGGGATTGGGGTCAATGTTACACATCTTCTTTTATTCTTCACTTTATGTTTTGAGATAGGGTCTCTAACTGACCCTGGAAGTCAGTGATTTAGCTAGGCTGGCTGGCTAGTGCGTCCTGTTTATTTGGCCATTGCTTCAGCCTCTTTATGTCTCTGGAAACATGACACTATGTATGGGCTGTTCCAGTGCCTTCTCTGGATGACCATTGAGCAGAATTCCAGGCTCCTGGGTAGAGACTTTCTTTGGCATCAGAGCCGCCAAGTTCATGTTTAAAGGGGGTTATACCTGTTTCCCACCCCTGAATCTGACAGTGCTTGCTCCCCTCCCACTCCATTTGGTATTGCCCTGCTTCCTCCAGGCAGAGTGTAGATTGTCATCATTTGCATCTCCTGCTGACTTGAGTAAGCTAGCCCCTCCTATAGGTTTGTTTCTATGGCACACCTTCCAGGTTACTTGCTGTCATTTCTTTATTGGCTGCACTTTTCTTTTTTCAGTTCTAGGTTTTGAACTTAGGGCCATGGGGAAGTACTTTGTCACCAAACTACATCCCCTCCCTCATATTTTAAGACTGGCTCTCACTAAATTGTTCAGGCTGGCCTGGGACTCTCTGTACAGCCCCAGCAGGCCTTGAACTTATGACCCTCCTGCCTTGGCCCCCTGATGTTCAGTGTTTGTCACTTTTAGGTTATGCCATCATGAGGCCTTCTGAAGGATGACTCTTTCAGAATTATAAGTATGTACCCTGCTAGCTATTTATCTTCCTCGACTTTTTCTTGGGGTTTTTTCTTCTAGATATAATTTGAACACAATGAAAAGGACCCTGTGAAGAATCTAATTATCCTTAACTGCACTGGTCTTATCTAGTAGAAATGTTTAATTTTATTTAGTGTGTTCATCAGTGCCTTTGTGTTTAAAATTGCCTTTTCTTTTTATGTTTTGTTTTTTATTCTTCTAATTAGTTTACCCTGCTGGGGACTGAACCCAGGGCTTTGCAAAGGCTAAGTAAATGTTCACTGCTGAGCCATATACCAACCCTTACTACCAAGTCTAATCATTACACTTTCATATATCTGCTGTGCATGTGTATTCATGAGTGTGCAGGTGCTGATACGCATGTGTGTGCCCATTTATATATGCATGTGAATGCCATCTCTCCAGCCCCTCGTGTGTCATTGATACTTTAAGACAAGCCCTTCCATTGTCACACTCTTCATGGATAGTTGTTCCTCATGAATTTTAGAATCGACACATTGAGAACCTTCTGGGGAAACTAGAGCCACCTCCAATATGGAATTTGGAGAGTCAGCCCTTTATACTGCCCGAGACAAGACTGGAAGGTCCAACCTAGGGTTGTGCATTAATTAAAACTAATGTAAATTAACTTGGCTCTCCAGTGGCACTAGCCATATGTGGTTACTGGAGACCAGGATAGGTGCATAGCTAAAGCAGGCCAGGCCAGTCTAGAGCCCAAAGGGGCAGCTGCAGCAGCTTTGGTTCTGAGATCTAGCTAGTGGCACTGGCAGGAGCCAGTAAAGTTCCATGTGGAATAGACCCCAAGGCCCTGGCTGGTGCCTATCTCAGCCCCTAACAAGCAAGCACTCAGCCTCAGTTTCCTCCTTCACTCAGTCATGATGCCAGGTCAGGGTGCCTTGGAAATTCTGAGTTGCTGTAACTTTGCCAGTTAAACAAGCCAGAACCTGTTTGCCAGTCTTAGAGCTTCTTGTTCCATTTCTAAGGCTCTTCCACAGATGTGGGGAAGAGCTCTGAATCTGAGAAATGGCTGGTAGCTCCAGGTTTAGTTACAAAACCCCAGGGCCCCTCTAGGGATAGATCTGAGAGCCTGAGCCCTGGTGGCCTTGCCTGGACTATAACTGCTTTGCCCTAGGACTTTGGAGTTTGAGCCAGGCCTCCACTGGTTCTCAGCAGTCCCAGTACCATGCTGAGTCTCTATCCATAATATCCAACAACCTCCATTCCCCTGTCTTCACTCCCAGTTTCTGTTTCCTGCTTGTCTCTTCTACCACTGCCCAGGCTCTCCTGAGAGTCTCCGGTCTCCTCCTCTTACTGTTGCCATCCCTTCAGGCCCCACCCTTGCCTGTACCTTTTTTGAGAACCCTAACAAGTGAGGAGGTACCTATCTGTCCAGAGCATCCATCCCTCCAGGGGTCTGCAGAGGCTTGCATAGTGACCCACAGAGAAAGAGCCAGAAAAAGAAAATGAAATGGGAGAGAACTAAGAAAGTGAAGCAAGTTGGGAGGCCCTCTCTAGGGAGCCTGTGCCACCTCCTGGTGTCCTCACACCCCTGTCCAGGCCCCAGCTGCACATCTGGTAGGCAGCTCTAGGAGAGGGCAGGAATCCAGAAACCCCAGGCAGAAGGGGACCAACTATACCACTGAACTCAGAGACTTGGAGTGCATTCCCATGTTTGAGCCTTGGCACAATTGAAAAATGGGTGTGGGTCCCTTTTCCTAGGACTTGGACAGAATTCGAGACAAAGGGGCCAATGCCTGTCCTACAGCTGCCATCCCAGGAGGTACTATGGGTGGCTGCTGTCAGGTTCAGCTCAGTCTTGGAGGTTTTTCTTGGCCCTGTGTAGCTGGCTGTGGGAGGGGCAGATGACCATGCATGCTCTGTAAGGTCATTTCACAGTCTCATTCTTGTCCTCTCTCAGAGCCATCCGTAGCTGCTGTTGTCACTGAAGGTTGTGGCAGAGTGACAGGAGACCAGAGATACCAGTGGAGGGAAGTGTAGTCACACTTGAGTCTGAATCAACATAATGTCTAGGAAAGCTGGCTTAGACTTAGAGGAAGCATGCATGGCAGAGCTGGAAGTAGACAGCAGGGTGGGACTGAGTAGGCTCACTGCTAGCCCTATGCTTGCTTCAGAAAGACCTCTACATTCAGACACAGAAGTCAGTGAGGCAGAGAGGCAGAAGCCAACACTTTGTGCTTCTGGGTCCTTGCAGTGTGAACTGACTTTCCATTGTGACATCTGGTGGTGGCTCAGGGAGACTTGGAGGCTTCCTAAGACAACAGAATATTTAAAGACCCGGCACTGTCTTGGTGGGCATCCTGGAGCTGAGTAACTTGACTCTTCTGGACCCTCATTTTGTTGTCACTAAAGGGAGTAGTTCCCTCCACCAGGAACCCTCCTGATTCCCTAAACAGCTCCTCCTCAGAAGGTACCAGTCTCTCCAACCATGCGATTGAAGCCATACTTTTTCCAAGCTGCTGTGGTGTCCCTCTGGTTGGTCCTGCTTAGACCTGCCCTGTTTCCTCCTCACAGTCTGCACAGTTCCCAGGGGCTTGATGGAAGCTTCCAGCTTGAACTTCCTGTTTCATTCTTTCCAGGTGACCCAGTCATTCCTAGGATACAAAGGTCCCTGAGGTTAAGTAACTTGCCTCAGGGTCCCCAGCCAGTAAATGGAACTGAGATTTAAGCCCAGGCTTCCTGTTATCTGTCTCCATAACCAGACCCCTCCCTGCCTCACACACCAATGAAAAAACATGGTTTTGGAGGGTGGGGACTTGGTTGGCCTATGGCAGATAGCCAAAGGGGACTGTGGGATGCCCCTCTGCTTACAGTTCAAAGATCAAACCAGGCCCATGGCTTCCTTCCTCTAGAGAAGCGTGAATAGAGGCCACCATGTCCACATAGGACAGGGATTGCCTCACTCACCATGGGAGAAGAACTATAAGGTTGTCCATAGCAGGGGCTATACAGCATGCATATCCAGCAGAATTGCTGTCCAACTGCATGGAGGCCAGTGTGAAGTAGTCACTCCTGCAGGAAGCCTCATAGAGGCTGTCACTGAGCCCTGGAGCTACCCCTCATCACAGCCTGTTCCCTCAGTCTACCCATCCCTCAAAGTGGCTTACACTAACCCCTGCTCCTCAGCCATAGGGACTGTGGCTTCCTCTCTTCTATGACATCCGTGTAGGGTCAGTCTCTCCTATTCTGGGCTTGGGTCACAAGTAGTAGTTGTCAAGAGAATGAGTCTGCCCCTTTCTGCCTGTCCCCCTGACCACCACACACAAGCTTAGACAGACAGATAGACAGACACGCGCGCGCGCACAGACACACACACACACCAGCAGAGACCAAGTTGTCCAACACCCTGCTGCTCCTCTGTGCAATGACTGGGTGCTAGAGCACCCCTGGCTTGGTAGTATAGTGTCCTGGCTCTGATCCCCTCAGACTAGCCAAGAGAACCTTCTAGAAACTGGCTCTTAAACATCCTGTTCCAAGCACGCAGGCCTCTATGCCCATTCATTCTGCTATGTGACTACCCTTCCTTTTGCCCCTCCCAATTCCCACTGCCAGCCAACCTGGGACAGCCTGTGGCCCTCAGCCTGCAACCCCTCCATGAACCTCTACCTAGAGAGTATCCCTAGGACTTATCTGCTGTACTCAAGGGCCTGTTCCTACTTTGGCTCCCAGCCTCCTTGGCCATGCCAGCAGCCTACTGCAGGCTCTGTGCCTGGCACCTTAACCCCTGAAGTGTATGTGCTTAGGGAGATGCCACAGCCTCACATCCCCAATTCCCTGGGCAGAGGAGACTATCTAGGTGTCCTGATATCATGGACCTGTGTATATGGGGACAGGCAAAGAAGAGAATGCCAAAGCAGGGCCGCATATCATGTGGATGAGGAATGGACCAGGTCATCTTGGGCTACTTCATTACTAACTGTACCAGGACACTGCTGTCAAGGGACCAGTAAACACTGGTACTTGTTCTGTCCTACCCAGGAGATAGAAGAATAGACTTCTACTGACTGGGATAAGGGAATGTGCCTGGTCTTACCATTTAGTGGGCACACAGCTGGGCATACTTGGGCTGGCTCTACAGGGCACCTCACTGCTTAACAGCTCTTAGTGATTGTAGACAGAGGGAAAAGGAGCTACTGTGATCCAATGGCCAGCCTGGCCCTAGGGGTTCTGCACAGCTCCAATTGGTCTGGTAGACCCTTCAGAGCAGGACATATACCTTGAGAGTCACCTGTATACCTGTTTTCAAACTCACTCATGTCATCCTGTGACAACAGGACCTCCCTGCCAGTGAGCTGAGAACTCAGGCTTACACAAAAACAGAAAGAAAGTCAGAGGCTGAAGGCAGGAAGAAACCTGTCTGAATCAGAGGTTACCCTTCTCCCTTCCCTGGACCCTCAGTTGCGCCACACACAGAGCCAGCTAGGTGTTGAAGGTAATCTGCTCTGCTCTGGAGCCAGGGCATATAGGCTCTGTCTGTACCTGCTGTGTCTGCCTTGTATATTTCCTGAGCCCCTGAGAACCTAGCTAGTGAGACCACAGCCTGACAAGGATGGGGAGCGGGGGGAGGAGGGATGTTCACTTAACCCAGTAGTGCTGCCCCAGACACATTCCCAGGGTCTTAGCCTCACCAGCAGGGCCAGTGTTACAGCCTCTGGTGAAGCCTGGCATCTGGCTCTGTTTGTGCAACACAGTGTTCTTAGCACAAAGCTTCCTGGTGCTGAGTAGGTACTTCTTGGCAGGACCTGGATGGTCCTAGTGAAGCTGTCAGTAGGTAAAGACCATTTTCTGTCTCCAGCTGGCTTCTTGTCTTCTTTTCCTGCTTCCCTCTAGGAAGTGTGGGAGTGGGGGTGGAGTACAGACACAGAAAGGAAAATAGGGAAACTATTTTTTGTGGAAGTGACTATTTGGATGGGACAGTAGGAGCACTGATGCCCTTGATAGCCACAGGTTGGCAAGAGGCTTTTGTAGTATTTTACCTCTGGATCTGCAGTGTGTTTGGCTTCTGCATGCCAAGCAGAGATGGCAGAGGTTACATGCCTATGTTCCCAGTAGGCTATGGGTGCCAGTTGAGAGAACTTGGGGTATCCTTTTACAATGCAAGTCTGCAGGTCACTGGCAAGAGGAGCAGGAGCAGGCCTCCTGCTCCATCAAGTCTCAAAGCTGGAGTCCCACTTCTCTGGCTGAGACGTGAATAAGACCCCTGCTTACTAGCCTTTTCTCTAGTCTCAGAGGCTACCTCTAGGCAACTCCCCTTCCTTACTGTGGCAGTCTTTTGTCTCCTCCTCTTCCTCATTCTCTTCTTCCTCATCTTCTACCTCCTCTTCTTCCTCCTTCTCCTCTACTGGGCTCTCAGTAAGCCTTCTATTTGTATAGCCCTGGAAGGTCCAGATTTATGGGTGTCAGCTAGGCCCAGATTGGCTGAATATGTGCCTAGACAATAAAGTTAGAAAGGGGACCAATCAGGGAAGAAATATAGATGTCTTTTCAGGCTGCTTGCTGCTTTTCCAGCCTAGTAAAGCCTGGGACTCTGTCAAGCTGGGACCCTAATACAGCTGAGATTTGTGGCTCCCTTACCCTCAGGGGCTCCTCCTACTCCTAGCTTTGTGTTAGCTGTCTTTACATCTAGGAAGGCCATACAGCTGAGCAGCTGAGTGTGAGTGTGTGTGTGTGTGTGTGTGTGTGTGTGTGAGAGAGAGAGAGAGAGAGAGAGAGAGAGAGAGAGAGAGAGCGCATATGGTGTGTGCACAGGGTGACATGCTGAGCTGTATATAGGAGCAGCTTTGAATGTGTCCAAGTGTGTCTTCACAGGGATTGCACACAGTAATCATGGCTAAGTGTTAGGATCCCTACTTACTACCTGTCAGTAGCAGCTTCCATGTAGAAGAGCAGGCAGTAAATCTGACACTGTGGTATAGTTCAAGCTTGCAGAAGTGTTTGTAGGTAATTCTGAGAATCATGTTTTCAGCACCCACAGAGGCCTCCCCAGTGCTAGCATGGGATCTTGGCAGGTGAGTGAGAGGCTTGGAACCAGACAAGGCAGGGTGTCATTTTTGAACTCTGAAATCAGCATCCATGCCATGTAGGAGAAGGAAAGGGTCAAGGGCCAGGGGCTGGTGCAGTAAACAGTGGGAGAACGAGGAACAGCTATTGCAAGTCTCACCCCTGCTACAGGGGTCAAGTGGTCATTACTGAGCATTCTTCTTGTCCATCCCACCCAGGAAGCCTGAGAAGGGCATCCAGTATCTCATTGAGCGCGGCTTCGTGCCCGACACGCCAGTGGGAGTAGCCCACTTCCTGCTGCAGCGCAAGGGCCTCAGCCGCCAGATGATCGGTGAGTTCCTGGGAAACCGGCAGAAGCAGTTCAACCGTGATGTGCTCGAGTAAGTCTGGGGGGTCAGGGCCCCATTCCACATGCAGAAAATGCAGTCAGCCATGGAATCCCCAACATGCCACATCACCTACATTCACTTGTGTATAGTGTCAGGCATGCTGCTTGCTGGGACATAAAGTTACCTATTGCTTTCCTGGGATGGGTCCTGAAACCCCCTGCAGAGACCAAAACCCCAAGATGCTCGGGCATATCCTAAAATGCCTATTTGTTACAAACACCTCAGAGTTACTGATCATCCCCCTGTGACGCCGATCTTCTTTATGGACAGTTGTATACTGTGAGGTTTAGCGAGCAATGGCAGAAGCCAGTCTGTGTGTTCACCATGGACAAAATTAGTTTTAGTTTTGGCCCACAATTGGTGAATCTGAGGTTGAGGAGTTCAGGAGTGTAGAGAGCTGCTTAAACAGGACCCCACCCCACCCTACCCCACAACTGCACCCTCGGCTGACACACAGTCTTATTTGCCCGTACCAATCCATATATCCCTACGCTGCCAGGTACACATGGCCAGCAGGGTCTAATATAAATCCCAATGCCCTCTCACAGTCCCTCCATCCACCACCATCCCCAGAGCCTCTTGCCATCACACATGACCTTCAAGTGACCCACATCTGTGTGGCTACCTTGACCTGACAACTGTTCCTCCAACATAGACAAGGAGCCCTGCCCATGCCTAACCCATTACCCCACCTCCCCAGTGGGCAGCACTCAACCACACTCCAATATCCCTGAAAGCTAGAGTGTGTGACACACTGGGCTGTGGGAAGCACAGCAGAGAGGAGTGCTCCTAGGCCTGTCCTCCAGCTGCTTCTGTTGTGAGTAGTGCTGCCCAGGGCTTACTCTTCCCTGATGTATATAGGTGGGTAGTGGTAAGAGCTCAGAGCAGATGGTCTGCTAGCTACCTCTGCTAGGATTGTACCCAGTCCTGTGACTGCAGGATTTCACAACTGGCAGAAATACCCAAGATGCTGAGCCCAGGGGAGAAGTCAGTACTGGGGAAGGTGCACATGGTCGTCCCTGCCACATGCTCAGCCCTGTGCTCTGTTGAGGACAGCAGCAGCTAGGGAGCAGAAATGGAACAGGGTCACCAGTTTTGGTGTTTTGCAGTGGGTGTCCTGTACTGTGGTCTCAGGCAGCTTGGTGAGGACTACTGCCCCAGCCTCTCCATGTAAGGGATGGCCAGTACTGTGCTTTTTTTCACCCAGGACACAAGTTCTGAGGGGGCGGGCCTGGATGCAAATACACCCACACATGCACTCATGCAGAAACCCTTCTTGCATTCACATATGTGCACATAGACATGACCAGACACATACATCACAGGACTAAAGCTTTGGTGGAAGCTGGCATAGAGCAGGCAGCAGCAGAAGGTTGATGCTTCTTAGCCTCTGATGGTCCTCACATATTTCTTCCCCTTCCTCTCACTAGTCAGCATGGATAGCAAGCTGCAGGGAAAGCAGATCCATTGCTACAGCATTGTAGGCCCCCCTACCCACCCCCACCCCCCACCTACTGGATTTCTGCTCTCAGGAAATCCTTGCATTGTTCTCCTCCCATTAGAAAATAGCACTGGCCTCAGGAAGTAGCCAGGCCCCCAGCCTGCCTCCTAGGCCTCCTGGAGGGCAGCTGAATTGCTCAGATTCTGTCTGCTACTCTCCTTGGGCCCCAGGATGGGCCCAGGAATGGAGACAAGTCCCAGTCTAATGATGCTACCACAGTCCACTCTAGCTTTGTAGCTACAGCTGCTTTCAGAGGTGATGTGGACACCAAGCCATTCTGGGAAATGCCTCCCAGGCCCCATCCTCCCTACTTGGGCCTCATGACAGAGAAAATTAAAAGTGTGCTTGTCTCCCTTTCTTCCTTGCTCCTTCACACTAGGGTGACTCAGTCTCCAAAGTGGCTCTTGAGAGGCCCCTGCCAATCATATTCCCTCCACATGAGAGTAAGACTGCTGCCTGGGCACACAGCCTGGTCAGGCACCTGAGTGCTGTCTCTTCATGGGGCATCCACTGCGTTCCCATGGGATGTATGAACTGCAGAACTGGTCTTTCTATTGGAGAACAGCCCCACCTTTGAGCTCCTCGGTAGAGGACGGCTTATGTGAACAGAACATATGCCTCCTACAGCTTTGTGGTCTCTAGATGCCTCAGAAGCCTGGGGATCTGAGGGGCAGGCTTCCCAGAGGCAGTCTGTCTGTCCTCATAGATTCAAGGACTCTTGGCTCTTTGAGGCCCAAGCCCCATCACGTGATAAAACTTTGAGGCCCGTGGAGGAAGTGCCACCTCCATGGGCCTGGCTGCTCTCACAGGCCATCCATCTCTGTTCCAGCTGTGTTGTGGACGAGATGGACTTCTCAGCCATGGAGCTAGATGAAGCCCTCCGGAAGTTCCAGGCACACATCCGAGTCCAAGGGGAGGCCCAGAAAGTGGAGCGGCTCATCGAGGCATTCAGGTCAGGCCGTGTGTGAGGTAAAGTGGGAGACGCCACGTCAGTGGAGGGCATGCTCCTCATGGCATTGCAGGGGTCTAGGGCCACAGTACGATAGGCATCCATGCAAAATCAGCTCCCTGCGTCCCAGGGCTGGACTCTTGACTCTTGGCAGTTGTACTTTGGAAGGACAGACCTTATTCTGATTTCTCAGATGAGAAAACTGAGGCTCAGAAGTTAATGTCTCCACTGCTAGCGCTTTGCTCACTGTCACAAGGTGGCTTTCTGGAGGCTGTTTCCCAGTTCCAGGCTTACAGTGTTTCCTGGTGACCCATCACACAAGCTATAAAGCCATGTGACCTGGGCTACTCACCAAGTCCACTTGCTGTGTGACTTTACACGGATTACTTCTCTGTGCCTCCCTTCCCCTACCTGTGAGGTGGGGAAAATAGTAGCAATTAGAGAAGGGTGGAAGGATGGAGGGGCCCACTTGTCCCATACCTGACATGACAATGAAGTTGTAATCATTCCCTTTGGGACAGTGTGCAGACCTGCCATGTTGGAGCCTCCATGCTTGAGGCTGAGTCTAGACTCCTGTCCACTGTTGACCCAACTGTAGCAGTGGGGTCAGGAGGAGTGAGGACATGGAAGGTGGACCATTCCAGGGTGACTTCCTGGAGGGAGCAGCATTCAACTGGGCCTGGTTGGAGAAGGCTGAATTGCAGCTATTATTATATAACAAATGAATTGCAGCTATGCTACATACAGATGTCATCATCTGCTCTGCCCCTGCCTTTCCATGAGGCCTCCAGTAGAGAGGTGGTCAGAGGCTGTGGTGGCCAGTGAGACAGCAAGTGAGTGGAACATTGGGTCAGCTGGTGAAGGCAGAGGACTTAGGCAGATACTGAAGCCATGGTGAAGGAAAACTAGCTTCCTCCCTGTGGTTCTAGATGGGACATCCTCATTCCAGGCAAGAGAATGAGAGACATAGCCTTGAAGCTTTCCCTCCTATACCTGCCCTCCCATGGGTGAGCTGGATCTCAGGGAGCTGCGCTGGGGGTTCTGTTCTGGGCAGCCAGCAGTCACACTGGGATGAGGGTAGGAGGGGCTGCAGCAGGGCCAAAAGTTAGGGTTGACTAGCAGACAGTGCTAATGCAAGGTTTAGGTGATCCCTGACCAGCTTCCTGTCCTCCCAGCCAGCGGTACTGTGTGTGCAACCCTGGGGTGGTGCGACAGTTTCGGAACCCAGACACCATCTTCATCCTGGCCTTCGCCATCATCCTGCTCAACACAGACATGTACAGCCCCAATGTCAAGCCAGAGCGCAAAATGAAGCTGGAGGACTTTGTCAAGAACCTTCGAGGTGAGCCAAGAGCAGGACGCACTGCTGTCTAGCCCTGCTTCCCTCTGCCCGGAGGACCTAGACACACTGAGATGTGGGTGCTGGTGGGCCTGGCACAGGGGCCCTTGAGGGAGCCCAGCACTACACAGGCTCAACAGAGTGGAGTGCAGTCTGTGCCACACGTGCCCCTCACTACAGGGGAGGCGGTGTCGGCTTGATCCAAGGGTAGAGAGGACCTGCCTTCTGTGGAGGTTTACCTAATGGATGCATTTTGAAAGGGAGCCCCCTGTGCCATTCCTGTCACCCTGGTATTTGCTTATGGAGATAGTGGTCAGAAACCCCATGCACTGTTCAGGAAGCAGGGGTGTTGAGTCCTACTGGACAGGTGCTGCCTTTGGCTGTAGGTGAGAACATCCATGGAGCTTCAGTACATGTATTACCTGAAGGAGCAAATCTGGTTGGTCTACACTTGATGAGATTTTTGAGTGCTCTGTTAGTTGTCCCCCTGCAGGAGGATGCCCCTGGGTAGTGCTCTCCAGTTCCTGGAAACTTACAGTGTCTTGACTCACCCTATGTTGGCAGGACTATTGTAGCAGGAAGGCTTGGAGTATCCCCATGTTCCCTGGGAAGTAGCTCTGGCTCACCCCGTACATCCCAAATGGCTCCTGCAGGTCTTACGGAAGGAGGGAAGAGTGCTGAGTGGTCCCGGGCCAGAGTCCTCGTTGCACGAGGCCCTGAGCTGCATGCTGACCAAGGAAACTTGAGATTCCTAAGGAGTTGTGCTTCCAGGAGGGAGACAGAAGGCAGAAGTGTAGGGGACACCTTCCTGGAGCCCAAGTGGTGAAGCAGAAGCCAGGGTGCTAGTGGTTGCCTTTTCTGATGGCCCCAGGCTTTGTCTGCCCTAGCCTCTCTTGCTAGACCAATTTTTGTCATCACAGAATCCCATGTGACCCTTGGTTTAAAAAAAAAAAAAAAAAAGCAAGCCAGAATTGATTTTCCTAGAGGAAGAAGGAGGGTCAGGCTGCCTTCAAGGCAGTGCTTAATGCTCTCCCTCTCTTCCCACTCCCTACCCCCCAAAACAGTGGACCAGCTGTTTAGAGTGAGACTACTGTTGTAATCACACTAGGCAGGGCAAGTCTGAGCACCCCAGTCCCTAGGAGGCTGCTGCTCCATCAGCTCTAGCCCCCTCTCTTCTATCCAGAAACCTGTGTAGTTCCATCTGCCCTGTACTTCAGAGGGGGACCAGAAGGAGACCAAGGCTTAGAGGGAGGGATGGGCCCAGGGTCACAGCAGGAGATTGCCAGGGGCAGAGGGGCAGAGGGGCAGGGGCAGGGGCAGGGGTGCAAGTCAGGGAGCTTTCTGAAGGAGCCCTCCCCCCCCCCCCCCGCAACATATGTTTCTGCAGCACATTACCTCAGTTTACTGAACAGTACCAGTAGAAGGATACACACACACACACACACAGAGCAAAGGGGACTTTATTGGAGTCTTTCTCTTTCAGATTTTCCACTTTTAGGTGGACATTATATATCACCAGAAGAAACCAGAAGAAGAAAGTTACATAGTGCAGCCATCTCACTTATACACTGAACACCTTCCTTGATCACCATGCAACATAGTTTTAGATTTATTTATTTCAAACATAGTAGTGTGTGTGTGTGTGTGTGTGTGTGTGAGAGAGAGAGAGAGAGAGAGAGAGAGAGAGAGAGAGAGATCTCTATGCTTGATGCCCGCAGAGGTCAGATGAGGGTATCAGATTTCCTAGAACTGGAGTTACAGCTGATTGTGAACCACCATGTGGGTGCTGGTATCCAACCCAAGTTCTCTGCAAGAGTAGCAGGGGTTCTAAACTGCTAAGCCATCTCTCCAGCTCAACCTTAGAGCTTCTTTACTCATAACCACACCAAGTAGTAGCAAGGAGCCATAATGAAAGGGTGGATGCAGGTGCATAAACACCGAGGGTTGCTGGTCAGCACACAGAAACCAGCTGTGGATCTGGGGGAGACATGGATCACGTGTTAAGAGAAAGCAACCAGTGCAGAACGCTACCTGCCAACCTACTTGTGTGGCTTCTGAGAAAGACCAGAGAAGTTGGCTAAACAAGGCTTTGGGAAAGGAGGATAGAAGGAAATTAGGACTTTAGAGGCAATGGCCTTATTCTGTGTGATGGTTTAATGTTTTCTTTGTTGTTTTTAAAATATATTCATTTTTATGTGTATTTGTGTGTTGCCTGTACACATGTCTATGCACCACATGCATTGAGTTACAAACAGTTGTGAGTCACCATGTAGGTGCTGGGAACTGAACCTGGGTCCTCTGGAAGAGCATTGGTGCTCTCAACCTCTATGCCATATTTCCAGCCTCCATCTTTATTGTGTGTGTGTGTGTGTGTGTGTGTGTTTTTCCTGAATGTGTGTTTATGCACCATGTGTGTGCCTGGTACCCATGGAGGCCAGAGGAGGACCTTAGAGCCCCTGGAGCTGGAGCTACTGGCAGTTGTGAGCTGCCCTGTGGGCACTGGGAACCAAACCCAGTCCTCTGGAAGAGCAGCAAGTTTTAACTGCTGAGTCATCTCTCTAGATCTGTGTAATGGTGTTTGTACACACTTAAGACTATGGGAAGCCAGACACCAAAACTGAGCTACTATGTAAGCCATAGACTTATGTTTCTGACGATATTGCCAGGGAAGCTGGGTACAGGGAGTTCTAGGGACCTCCCTGTCTTATGCTAAATTTTCCTTGAGCGTAAAACTGCTTTTAAAAAATGTCTATTTTTTATTTGTCTTTAAGTTACATCTCATGTGCTTGTGTGGACTTGTGTATGAGCATTCAGAAGCAATAGGAGGAACCAGCTATCCTGAGCCTGATAGACAGGCCACGATTGTGGGGGAGTCCATTCTCTTCTCCTACCATGTATCATTTTATCCACTGAGCCATCTTGCTAGCTCATAGTCTATCTTTGAAAAACAGAAAGTGAAAGGCTCCCCAGGCTACACCTCCTCCGTGAAGGTCTTGGGCTCAGCTCCTAGAGCCCCTGTTGCAGCTACTCTGCTCAGACATCTGTAAAAAGTCTCTCATCGCACTTGCACCTCTATGGTCCTTATATGTGGGGCACACAGTAAGGTGTCCGAGTGGATCCTAGGTCTCTCAGCCTTTGAGAGGGAAGCAATAATGCCACGTGTCTCATCTCCCATGAGACAAGCTCCTCAAAAGCAGAAGAGAAGAGGGTTAGAAGTGATGGTTCTGGTGGGATATCTTATGAGTCGTCATAGTCTCCGTCTTGTGCAGGCTGAAGGGCTAAGTTTGCTACAGGGAACCTGCTCTACTGAGGGTTTCTGTTCCCCCCAAAATTTTCACTGTAGTAAAAAAGATGGTTTATGTGCTTGTGGTTATAGTGACCCTGTTAGAGCCTTGCCTAGGCCTCTGCCATAGGATTGCAATACCACAGATGACACAGCTCCACAGAGGTTGTTCAGATGTGCAATGAGTCTCTCTTGTTCCTCTATGACACTGATGCTCTTGATGACCTGCCATACCAAGGAGGACACCAAACACAGGAGACCGGGTCACTTACCTATAGTTATGATCTGGGAAGGGGCATAGATAGGACTTAGCTCCAGGTGCCTCAGAGCCTGACTCACACTTAGCTTGCATAGCCTATGTATACCCTAGGCCAGTGGTTCTCAACCTGTGGGTCACATATCAGATATCCTGCATGTCCAGTATTTACGCTGTGATTCACAACAGTAGCACAATTAGTTATGAAGTAGCAACAAAATAAATTTATGGTGGGGTGGGGGTCACCACACCATGAGGAACTGTGCTGAGAGATCACAGCATTAGGAAGGTTGGGAACCACACTCCTCTAGTCTCACATGTGGAGATGGGACCATTGTGGCCATGTCACAGGTCTTTGCTTCATTTGTGAGATAGACTTACCAAGGCCTGTGGACGTGGCTTATAGAAGGTGGCACAGCCCTGTTCTGTGACCTGCTGGTTCTGGTGGGAGGACTTAAGGGGACCCATAACTGGGGCCTGGAAGGGCTGTGGCTCTGCTGAAAACCAGGAAAATGTTTATCTGCTGGGTCCAGCTAGAAACATGTGAATGTAAGGTCTGCCTGGGGGGCCCAAGGCTGCATGGAGCCACGGCTGCCCAAACCCCAGCCACTCTCGTGTCTGATCCCTGCCCCTTGACCAGGTGTGGATGACGGTGAAGACATTCCCCGGGAGACGCTCATTGGGATCTATGAGCGAATCCGTAAGCGAGAACTGAAGACCAACGAGGACCACGTGTCCCAGGTGCAGAAGGTTGAGAAGCTCATCGTGGGCAAGAAGCCGGTATGCGGTGGGCCTGATCTTCTACCCCTCAGTGTAATCCTGGATCAGCTCTGCCACCACCAGAAAGGCCATCCCAGCCTGGGCTGCAGCTTTTCTAAGCAGTTCCTCTTGCAGCTGCTTACCTGAGAAGATTATTTGGCCCTCAAGTGACTAACGGGCTACAGTGGCATGTGGTCTGTTGCCTGCTCAATTTTGGTCTAGGGATGCCCTTAGATCCTCCAAGACACCACAGCAAACCAGGGCCTCTTTTGGGCAGTACTCTTGGACACCCTAGTGGCTGAAGAGAAAGAGCAGGTGTTGTGGAGGGTGGGGAGAAACACCCTTGGGAACATCGGTTCACTTCTTGTGTGTTGTTTTTTCCTATAGATTGGATCCCTGCATCATGGTCTTGGCTGTGTGAGTACTCTGCTCTTCTGATGCCCCATCTACAGTTCTTCTGCCGTGCCTCAGGCTCCTACAGAGTCCAAGCTCAATTCCATAGTTACCCAGCCCCATACCTTTGTGGGTCCTGAGATCCTAGCCATACAAGGAAGGTGACGGTGGCAAGCCAAGCAGATAGGGTCCTGGCCCGACCTGTGCTGACCCCAGGCTGAAACAGTGTGCCTGAGAGGACACTTATGTAGTCACTAAGGGCTTTCCTGCATCCCCCACCCCTCTCCATTATTTCTTACTCCTGCCCTAACTCTGTCCCTGTCCCTCACACTTCATACCTCCTCTGCCCCAGCCACTCCATGTTTGTCTACCCAAGTCCCAGAGTATGCAAGCAGGCACATGCCTGGCAGTCTCCAGTATGCTCAGTTACCGGTCGTCAGTCCTCTCAGGGCAACACACACACACACACACACACACACACACCATCCCAGACTGCCCAAGGAAAGACTCCAATACTCCTGTCCTCTTGGCCCTGCCATGGCTGCCTGCAGCCTACTGTCTTCTATCTTCCCTCTTACTGAGCTACTTGAGCACGCCAGATTGCCCAAACTGTCTACCCTCAGTCCTCAAAATGAAGACCTGAACGTAGCGCCTCCACCAAGCAGCTGGCAACTGGCTGACTTCTTATGAGCAGGCCTAGAGGGATGACTCTACCAAACCACCCGTATCCTGCCAGAGCCAGGACTCCCACAGCAGAGCTAGGCCTTGCTGGTAGCTTGCCCCTCTGCCACGGAATACTGGCTTATAGTGTGGTCTGAAGGGCGAATGGCTCTGGTGCAGTTGTAGAGTGCTCCTGTAAACAGTGTCAATACTTGCAGCAGCTTGTATGCAAAACACAGGACAAGGCCCTGGCCAGATCCCCAGAGTTTTCCAGGCAATCTAGCAGGCAGCAGAAGGCACCAGAGGAGTAGGGTTTGAGTAAATGTCCCTGGGACTCAAATCAGAGCACGGCCCTGTAGTGTCCTGCTGCACCTGCTACTCTAAATTCTGCGTGCCTCAGTTTTCTCATCTAAGGGAGGACTCTGGGAGGATTGTCTGCAAAAAGAGGGCTGATAAGTAAAGGTGTTTTTTGGGGGGGGGGGGGGCAGTCAGAACACATAGCTTCCTCTCTAACACTGAGTTCTCTGGGACATGTTAGGGAGCCAACTGAACACATGGGAAGGGGGCATGGCAAACACAACCTAAGTCCTGCCCAGAGAGCAGAGGTCTCAGAGTGCCCCTGGGGACAGGTGACCAGAGTCTGGTGTCTTTCCCTGCACAGGTGCTCTCTCTTCCCCATCGACGGCTGGTCTGCTACTGCCGGCTTTTTGAAGTTCCTGACCCCAACAAACCCCAGAAGCTGGGACTGCACCAGCGAGAGATCTTCCTATTCAATGACCTTCTAGTGGTATGTGGTATTGGGGGTGGGCGGGTGGGGAGCCAGATGTCCTATGCCCATGACTGAGCAAGGACACTGGCCCAGAGTCTGAGTTCAAGAGACTCTTAACTCATAGGCATGAACAGAGGTGTCCCTTGTGCCATGTCAACAGCCAGGAGCCCTGACTCCAGAGTGCCTCAGTGTTGTAGGACTCTAGATCTGGGCCCATTCTGCTGCTTCAGAAAACTCTAAGACTTGAGGGGAACCTCCAAGTGCCATTCCCAAGTGTGTATCTCTTGGCAGTGGAGGATTCTGCCCTGCTCAACAGGTCCCACACTCCCAGGCTGGCAGGCAGGCTACCCCCCCCACCCCCCCACCCCCCCGCCTATTTGCTTTCTGTTGCTGTGAAAAACAGCATGACTAAAAGCAACTTGCTGAGGAAAGGGTTTAGCTTGGCTTCGGGTCCATTATGAAGGAGAGTCAGGGCAGGCACCAAAACAAGGAAATGCTGCTGACTGACTTCCTGGGTGTCATTTCTTATACAACCCAGGACCACCTGCTCAGGGGTGGCACCTCAATCAAGAAAATGCCCCATCGAGTTGCCAATAGAGACTTGCCACTCTAATAGATTTCCTCACTTGAGGTACTTTTCAGATGACACTAGTGTGTCATCATGTCACTGGCTGGCATCTGGTCTCTTTGGTAACAATCCAGGCAGAGACCTCACTCAGACATGAAGGTTCAAACCCTTGAACAAATTACCCCAGCTCTGAATGTCCTCCTGTGCAGAGAGCCTCTCTCGTGTGATGGGCTTTCCAGCTCTCTGCTAGCCTGGAGACAACAGTTTTGCTCTTAGGAGCAGTCGGAAAGGGCAAGTCCTGACAAAGTGAGGTCAGCAGCACCCTGCCTTAGGTGCCCGTCCCCAGTGTTTTGGGCTTTGGTGACAGCTAAGATGGCATGGGGACCTCAGCCTCCTTACCAGTACTGCACCTCAGCTCCACGTCTGCTGCCCTAGGTCACCAAGATCTTCCAGAAGAAGAAGAACTCGGTGACATACAGCTTCCGGCAGTCCTTCTCCCTCTACGGCATGCAGGTCCTGCTCTTCGAGAACCAGTGTGAGTCCCTAGGACCTGTTGGGTGTGACCGGGAATGTTTGTTTCTTTGGCCCTGTCACCTTCAGCTGGGATGCAAGCCTTCTGGGTACACACTCCCTTCCCTCTCAGACTAGACAAATAGAGTGATACTTTGCTAAGGACCAGGGTTTTAACAGGCAGAAGTGGGTGCATCCATGACATGTCCAAGAGAAGCATTCAGTGAATAGTCCAATGACATGCAGAAGCTGAGCATTCATTACCCTGGAACCAACCCTTGCTCTGTAATATGGGTACAGCACTGCCTATCCTTTAAGCCGAGGATGTTACTGTCCTCTAGGGCTTAGTCCCTGGCAGTGGCCACAGGCTTCAGGCTAGGCTGTTGCCCGTATCATGAAGAAGCCATGCTTATGGTTTTGCCTCTGCAGAGCCCACCTCGGGGCCCATTCCAGTGCACACCATATTTATTCTCTGGTCAGTGGACCATAGTGACTGCTGACTCCACAGCCCTTCTTCTTCGCTTGCAGACTATCCCAATGGCATCCGGCTGACATCTGCTGTCCCTGGAGCAGATATCAAAGTGCTAATAAACTTCAACGCTCCCAACCCTCAGGACCGGAAGAAATTCACTGATGACCTGCGGGAGTCTGTCGCTGAAGTACAAGAAATGGAGAAACACCGGATAGAGTGTAAGTCCCAAGCAAGACACAGAGAAGCACCCCATAGGACATAAGTCCCAACGGTCTTCCCAGGGAGCCTTCCTGACTCATGGCTGGTTGGTGCCAGAACTCCTCGAGACCTAGCAATGTGATATCCAGGTTTTTGTTTCCCCCATCCAACCCTCCACCCCACCATGGGCTTAGAGAGACATCCTTCCCCTTAGCACACTGCTTGTCTTAGCCTGGCCCTTGCTTCTGGTCACTGAGGAGTTGGTTTATGCCCTTCAATCCTTACCCTCATTCTGGCCCAGTAACTGCTAGGATCCTGGCTCAAGGTCTCTACATTGTCCCCACCTCTTCCTCTGTAGATAGGGGTGGCCCACTCTTCTCCCCTTCCAGAGCCCTAAGTGCTAGTCTTCATTATCGAAGGCAGCCTGGTCCCCAGGCACTGCCCAGGATGCCATCATGCCTGCTTTCCCAGGAATCCCCCTCCCCTCTTCCCACTGCCTCTCACTGTTCCTCCTGCTCTGTTACAGCGGAGCTTGAGAAGCAGAAAGGTGTTGTGCGGCCCAGCATGTCACAGTGCTCCAGCCTCAAAAAGGAGTCAGGCAACGGGACACTGAGCAGGGCTTGCCTGGATGACAGCTATGCCAGTGGCGAGGGCCTCAAGCGCAGCGCCCTCAGCAGCTCACTGAGAGACCTCTCAGAAGCGGGTAAGAGCTGGGTTGAGAAGCACCCTCCCAGCTGGTGCATGCAGGACTGAGGCCTGTCGTACAGGCAGTTGTGGTGCTGGAAAGGGCTGCGGGGGCATGGACACGGTGCTCTGGGAAGTCCATGAACACTCCAGGATGGCAGTGGAACACAGAAGTGTCCACAGGACAGTCTGTGCAAGACAGCCAGGGATGGCACCCTACTTCCCTACTTCTCCCAGGGTCCCTATCGCTTTCCCCTGTACCAACTGCTCTAAGGCTAAGAGCGTCAGGCTGGTGCATCCCAAGTGCTCTCTGCTGCTGTGTGTTCTTACGCTAACGAAATGGAGCCTACTGAGCCGCTGGGAACCCCTTTGCCACTCACTGTCTTGGTTTTGCTTCCTAGAGAGCTCCATTCCTGAGAATTCCAGGCCTCTCTTACCCCAAAGCCACTGCTGCAGTAGGTGTGACTAGCTCCAGGGTTTGGGGATAACCATGGTAGAAGCTGTTCACTGGCAGTGATGTTTCCTTGTTTCTGTGGTTTAATTTGGTGCCAGCCACCTAACCTCAGAATGCAGGAGCCCTCAAGCCTCCTAGATTTCATACAGGTAGAGAGTACTATGGGCTGGGGAAGCTGCTTTCAGTGGTCTCATCTAGCCTTGGAGAGCAAACAGTCGCTGTCAGAACATCGGCCCCTTAGCTACCACAAGTGTCTAGCCAGTCAGTATTCACGGAGCTGTGTGACCTGGACTTATTGTGGGGCCCTCTGAGCCTGCCCAGCACTCCTGCCTGCCCTCCTACCACAGCTCTGCCTCATACTGCTTTCTCATCTCTCAGGAATTGTTTTTTCCTTTTTTGAGTTTTCTTTGCTTTTGTCATTTTTTTTTTCATAGTGAGAATCTGACACTCACCACCAGCATGAGGGTTTAAGCGAGGGCTTCTCAACCCGGACACTGGAGACACTCTGGGGCAAATAACTGCCTGCCGTTGCACTGTGCTTGGGTTCACTGAGGCCAGCAGCAACTTGCCCAGTTGTGACAACCTGTTGCATCTCCAGAAATGTCATATCACTCCTGGTTGAGAATCACTAGCTTCCCAGTGGCCTGTTCAACCCAGCCATATCACTCGACTGCTTGGGCCCTGGGGTGGTTTGAGTCTGTGCAGTGGTCCTGCTGTGACTGAGGCCCAGGGCAGCAGGCTCAGGGATGCCCTGGTTGCATCCCTGCAAGGATGGAGCTCCTTGATACAGCTGCTCTCTGAATTACAGAGGCAAGGATTCCAGGGGCAAAAAAACTCAGAGGGGATCCCAGGCATCTGAGTTCAGACCAAGACCTCCTGTGATGCCCAGTAAAGCAGCAGCTTACCCTTGAAGATGTTGGCAGGGCACTTGGAAAAGCAAGGTGCTTGACCTGGGCATCAAGGCCCCAACAGGCAGCCAAATCTTCCTGAGTCTCCACAGCTGCCACTGTGCTAAGCCTAAGGTGATGACAGTCAGGTGCACTATCATGAAGATGCAGGCCTTTGTCAGGCAGGGTACTCTGAGAGCAGCTACCTCTGATCTGCAGTAGCCTATCCACCATGGACAAGGCCTAAGCCCAGCAAGAACCTGGGATGGCTCACAGGCAGGCTCATCCATAGACGCCTTCCTTTGGGAGAGAGGAGACCCAGCTCTAGGCCTATCCGCTTCCCTTGGCCACAAGAGCCAGAGCCTGTCATAGCAGACACCGTAGTAGCCATGCCCAGCCTGGCCTCCCCAGCTATTGACAAGCACCAAGTTCCCACAGAGAGGTCATCCCAGGAATCCCAGAGGCTTCATATCCTATACCAGGGCAGACCATCTATGAGATGGTAGCACTGAACAGCTGTATCACCTCCTACTGCACGATGTTCAGCCAGCAGAGACTGGGCAGCATGGGTTCTGGAGTCAGCGTCTGAAGCCTATGCCATTACTCTGCCACCATCCTTGAGCAGGCAGTCAGTTTCCCCAGTTGTCAGCATTTTGTGACAACTCAATGCATGTAAAGAACCCGTTGTCCTCAATAGTGGGTGAGGTTTGAAGGCCAGAATGCACGCAAGAGAGCTCATCCTATCTGAAATGCTGCCAAGTCTTTGAGGATGATATGAGACCCTTTCAGATGAACCATGCAGACCAGGGGGTGAACCTATGCACCCAGCATGCCTTGCTCTCTCATTGGCCTGAATGTTTGAACAGGAGTGTGAGGTGCAGCAGTGAACACCCAGCTCTATGATTGATTGTGGAGAGAGCTGAGAAGTGGAAAAGATGAAACTGAAGAAACTACAGCTCCCACTGGGCAGTATCACTTCTCTCTGCTCCAGTTTGGGCTTCAGGATATAAGCCATCTGGTCTTTTCTGGAAAGCCCCAAGCATGAGGGGTTTGAGAGCTTGTTTGAAAAATGACAGCAGAGAAGGGACATTCATCATGTTATACTGTCCTGGCCTCCAAAGGACAGTTTGGAGGCAGGAAATACCCATCTCACAGATGGGGAAACTGAGGCCAAGAGTCTAAGCAGTAGTGAGTGTATCCCTTGCAGCTCAAAGTCTACTTTTGCCGTGTCTCTGGACCTCACTGGGAACCCTCTTTTGTACCTGCAAATGGAGAAGCAACCTTTCTTCTCACCATAGGAAGGGGCTATCTCCCCGGGACGCCCAGCAGCTGATGTCTACATGGTGCAGTGCATTCCTTGTGACTCAGATTCTCCCATGAATCTGGGACTTGGGGACAGCAGACAAAAAAGGAACTAGATCTTCTCCTCCACATCTGCTTGTCACTACTGGTCCTCTTAGTGGTCATGGCAAGGCTGAAAGACACACAGTTGTCTCCACCTGATACGTTTGTGCAGTCCAGTCTCCTTTGAGGAACAGCAGCTTTCAGGGCCCTGAAGATAGGCCACGGCCTCCTGAGAGGCGCACAGCAGTCGCTTCATCTTCCAGTGCCCACCAACACTTTTGTGCAGGCCGTGCCCTGTCTCCGCCAGGATGCTTCTCTCTGACACGTACAGCATGGGGCTCATAGCCAGTGCCACACCCACAGAAGCTTATGGGAGATCCAGAGGGGAGGGCAGCTCCATGCCCTGCACTCTCAGGGAAGAAGTCAAGGAGAGGCTTCTGAAGGGACCACTGAGGCATGAGTGCGCTCCTGGAAGACCCAACCTCCCTTTGACATAAACAGCATACTCTGATAGTACACACCATGTGCTGTGTCCTTGTTGTAGACACTTCTGGACTTAGAATGCATTGCAGTATTCTGTGTAGGGGAGCTAGACTCAGGAACCAGGGCACTGCACAAACCAAACCACAGCCCCAGAGGACAAGGGGCCCAAATCTCAGTTTCCCCTTGACCAACAGCTCTGCCCCAAAAAGCAAGGAGGAGAATATATATATGTGAACATGCATGTGGATATGCATATATATATATATATATATGAAATCCACTGGGGATCATGGGGCCTTGTGCTGTTGCAGAAGCTGTAACCCCCAGACCCCATCCTAGGCTGGCTGCACTGAGTCAGGTGAGCAGGCAGAAGTTTGAAGTGGTGATACCTACCTGCCCACCTCAGACCCCCTCCCCCAAAACCACAGTTCAGGATAAGCATTACAAAGTTGGACCTAGTTTTAAAAACATTGTCTCCCTTTTGCCGAGTGCTCGTTCACGCCATTGTTTTTAAAACTCCCCGCTGCACTGCTGCCAGCCTCCGCACTGAGCCCGTCCGAGCTCCGTACCTGGCAGACACAGGGGCCAGCCCAGCTCTGGGCAGTGGCAGCGGCAGGTGGCAGTGGCACCAGGCCTGGTGTGCGTGTCTAACCTCTGGTATTGCATGTTCTGGGCAGGGAAGCGAGGGCGTCGCAGCAGTGCGGGATCGCTAGAGAGCAATGTGGAAGTAAGTAGGAAGCGCCCGGTCCAGCTGGCCGTCCTGCGTCACCCACCCTTGGTTTCTATGTTGTCTTTTTTTGCTCTTCCCTCCCCTTCCTGCAGAGACACAGACTTGGCCCTCCCGCCCTGCCTGCCTCCGCCCTGCATGCAGCTTCTCTGCCTAGAAGCATCCATGCCTCTCACTGCTTGTTCTGACCCAAGGGTTGGGGAGAGGGAGGCTGTGGATTCTGTGTTCTCATTCCACTTAACCCGTTCCCTGTGGTCCCTGAGCATGATGAACGTCTCGGCTTTCAGGTCCTGCCCGGGCGCAAGCGCCACCCGCCCCCACTCATCCTCAGCTCTCACTGCTGGATGTGTTGGCCCCACTCGCCTGTCCCTATGCTCCGCCATCCATCGCTTCCTTCCTGGAGTTTTACTGGCTGTGTGTTTGGGGTCAGGACACAATGGGATCGCTTAGCTAGTTCACAGGAGGAGTTTCTGAGAGGAAGGAAGAGTCAGTGTGGATTTCATGAGCTCTCATTCATTTCCCCCCCCCCCCCCCCATTGCTCACTGCTGCCCACACCTTGACTCGGCCTACAGACATTTTACTCCTCCTGGGTTTGAAACAGGCAGCGGCAAGGAAAGTTCTAGGCCATGCCCTCCACCCCCAAGGATAAGGTTATAGGGTCCTACCTGTCTGATACCACCTTCCCCAGACACCCGTGGACCCCCACATGGGCAGAGGTCCCAGGAGGGTTTAGGGCCCAACTTTCCAGGAACCAGGTTCGTTCCTTTTCCACACTCACTGCCACTCCTTGGCCTCACATGCTCACAACACCCTACCTACCGTCCTGTGGGCTGATGTCTCAGTCTGGCAGCAGCACAGCATGAGCAGAAGCACCCTTGTGCTGTTTCACAGAAAGGAGATGCCCCTCACTCACCTCCATCAGGACCAGCCCCCAGCTGCCCCTGCACAGGCCAAGCCCGCATCCGTCCTACCCTCGGTCCTAGCAGTTCAGTGGGTGACTTCTGAATTTGGAAAACTTGGTCTGGCCTGTGTGCTTTGAGATCTTTTAATTTTGGTTTCTATGAATTTCCTTTTTAGGGCTCCATCATTAGCAGTCCTCACATGCGCCGGAGAGCGACCTCAACACGAGAGTGCCCATCTCGCCCCCCCCAGCCCGTGCCTAACTCCTCCTCTCTCCTGGGTTCTTTGTTTGGGAGCAGGAGAGGGAAGCCCCCTCCCCAGGCCCACCCACCCTCAGCACCTCCCCCAGGACCCCCTCACGCCCATCACCCTGGGCCCTCAGAAGGCCCACTGCATGGGCATCATGCACAGTACTGCCACGCGCAGCAGAACCCACCACCCTACCACCACCACCACCACTACCACCCACCCCCCCACCTGCAGCACACTCACCAGTACCACCATGGCCCACACGGCGGGCACCCCCCATATGGGGCCCATGTGCACAGCCATCCGCCTCTGCCCACAGCTCACCCTGGTCATGCAGGGCACGCAGTGCATCACCATGGGCAGCCCCCTGCCCCACCGCCCCCAACCAGCAGCAAGACCAAGCCCAGCGGCATCAGCACAGTTGTGTAGACAGTCTAGGCAGCCGCCTCCCACACACCAGGCACACGAAGGCCTACCAGGCACCAGCCTCAGACCAGCCCAAGGCAACACTGTTTCCACTCCCTCTGCCCTCATAGCCTGGGTGGGCCCATGGGCTTGCCTTCCATGGAGCAGAGATCCTACTCCGGCTTAGCCCTGGCACCCAGTCCTCCCTCGGCCCAAGGCTGGGCCTCAGCCACCATTGGCCTTGACATGGCGCTGACCAAGGAGAAGTGGAACTGCCTCCCACCCTGTCAGCCCTCACTCTACACGCATCCGAAAACCCATCCTAGCAGAGACAACATGAGATGGAAAAGTCAGACACAACAGAACCAACCCCCAGACTGGCTGTGTTACTGTTCTGTTATTGGCAGAGGGCAAAATAACAATAATAATAATAAGTAGACCTGATATGGGTGATGAAAATACATAAGTAAACTTTATATAATATAAATATATAAATATATAAATATATATGTATACATACTGTATAGGTAGTGTTTGTGTGTGGACGATAAGCATTTCATCCACAGAGCTAGCACTAGGGACCTCCTGAGGACTGCCACTTAGGTGACAGGAAGTCAATCTAGATAAATGTGTGAGTAGACCAAAAACCCCGCTAGAACAAACCTAGATCCTTCCATATTTTCATACGAAGAGACTCCCTCTAGCCTGGCTAAAACCTTACACGCTCATGACTCACTGTGCCAAGTAACACAGCACCTGACTGTCTAATACCCCACTCTGCTCTGTATAGCCCCCTATTTTATTAACAGAGTACTATTCTAAGTAACCAGTATTATAACTGCTGTTATCTCCAGTAAGCAACTAGGCGAAGTGCAGTCAACTCTACCCTCGTACTTGGGGCAACCAGTCTAGAGCTGGTTGTCTCAGGACCTCAGCCCCACAGATCCCTAGACACTTGATACTGGCTGCCATAACTTTGATCTCCCATGCTCTACATTCCTTCCCTCTGTTCATGGTGAGCCACGCTCCCCCTCCCCCACAGACCTCCCAGGGCCCACATATGGCAGAGGGATTTCACCCAAACACAACGACCACTCATCTTCCATAACTTCCTCATCCAGTTCCCAGCCCCAGCAGGCGGGTGGCGTGAGCGCTGGGCGGCCCAGGGCGGTGTGTGTGTCCCGTGTTGTGTTCTGAGTGGCAACAGCAATCACTGTAATTCCATGCAGCCATGTGCTCGTGACCCCTGTGTCATCACTGCACCTGGCCAATGAGTGCTTGGCCCTGGCCAGGTGAAGCCCCCACTGCCTCTCATGGTCCAGTGAGCTGCCAGGCCCCACATGCCCCCAGCTGTGTTCTTGTTGCTTCCATGTGTGACACCATGCACTCCCTTGGGGCCACATGCTGCCCGTGTTCCTGTGCCTGAGTCACCCACGGGCTATACTTTGCAGTTTCAGCCCTTCCAGCCACCACAGCCTCCAGTGCTGTGCTCCTAAGCCTAGGACCTGAGGACTGCCTGTGGCCTCTGCCTGCGCGGAGGCCCTTTCAGAATGGAAGGAGCTGCCGCCTGCCTGACCGTGGGCTGCGTCTAGGACCTTGTGAGCCACCGGGGCCTGCCCAACCACAAGAGAGATCAGGAGCCCTCTCTGGCCCGTCACCACCCTGCTGGCCTGCTTGGGTCGCCCATCTCCCTCCCCTTCATGTCGTCATCATCAAGGTCATGTACCAGCAGATCTGCAAACTGAGCACTTTGTATCTCTACAGAGAGCCAATCCTGCAACATGGAAGTCAGCCTTCTGTCTCACGGTGGCTCCACCTGCCTGCCCCATCCTCTGTCAGCATGGCTCATCTTTCTCTCGCATCTACACAGAAAGAACTTATCACCATAGTGTATCTGACTGGGGCCAGCCGGCGAGGAGCTGCCCGCTTCACAGTGCCCCGAGTCCCTTGCTTATGCTCCACGTACCGTCTGTCCTCAGTTAAAGAACACTCTCTGACAAGGAAGGGGAACTGTGCTGCATGTGACCTGGCACCTGTCGTGTGGGGCTGTGCTCTCTGTATTGTACATTTACAAAATACACCAGTGTTACTGTTGGCAAATAGTTGGAGTGGTAACATTAAATTTGCCGGCTTTTTTTTCACCCTCTTCTGAGCCAGTGGTAAGTCAACCATGAACTTGAGATTGTTCTGAAAAAGGCATAGCTGTTAGATTCACTCTCGCTCTTTTTGAAGGGATACCACTCAGGAACAAGTTCAAAGAAAGGCCCAATTTATCTGGTGGGGTGGAATGGGGCCTCCCTCTCTCCACAGTCGCCTGCACTCCCTGGCTAGCTAGGGCTCCAGGCTCCTCCCATGGCACCTTCCATGTATCCTAGAGACGAGCTGAGGAGAGTGGGTGGGTTCTAGGGACCAGGCTTCTAAGCATACTCAGTCTTTCTCTGGGTTCCTAACTCCATAGGTTATCGGGTCAGGGTGATGAGACTTTGTGATCCTGTGTTGTTTTACAGACAGGGACCTGTCTTCATAGGATGTGACTGGGCTTGCAAGTCACACAGCAGAAATAGCTTGGAAAGCATATGCTACTAGCATACTGGTGTCCCTTGTTGCCTATTACTCAGCTATGGCATTGAGGCACTGTGGTCCTTGACTGAGGAGAGGGGAGACAAGAAGAGGCAGAGGTCCTGAGTATCTATACTTCCATTTATCCCTGTCAGGATACGCTTAGGGCCTTCACTGATGACCTGAGTTATTCTGGCCGTCTGTGGAACTGGCGACAGATTGGGATACCTTAGGGGAGGCAGCTGGTAACATCACAAAGGGCTTTCCAGGGACAGCAGTGAAGTTGTGGATTTGTATTTTTTTGAAGCTCCCAAGTGAGTTGTAATGTGAAAATAAAGTTCGCCATAATGTGCCACCGTTGTCCCCAGCTGCCTGGTGTGGAGCGTGCTCTTTAGCACGTTTTAAAGCTGAGTTAAGCATCAGGGTCTATATCTGTGCTGCTCGAAGACTTGACAGCCACCCTGTTGCTTTTTGGTGGGGGAGGTGGGTGACTGCCATCTACACTGTGAGGAACACCCAGCCAAGGTGTCACTGAGCCCAGGGTTCTTTGGGAGATCCCATAAATCCTGCACCTCACCTACAGTGTCACTTTTTCTGGTATTTCTACTCTGGTCAACATGGCTTGGTCTCCAGATGTTGTGGCCAGGCTTGTCCTGTCTGGACACAGCTTCCCCAAAGACCCCTAATGAACTCCTCTTGAGGGTGCTGCTGAGAGACTTAGGAACCAGGAGTGTCCAGCAATGTCCATCATGTCTGTGTCAGCAACGCTAAGGCCCGGGGCTCTCACTGTGCTAGAGCGGAGATGGCTAATAGGAAATACCAAGAGCCAAAAGCAACATACGGGGGAAAAAGGAAGAAAAACCCAGCTAGCTCAGCCCCAAGATACTTAAGAATCTCTGACCCAGGATATTTCTACCCAATACACCAAACTCCCAGTGAGGGTCCAATTCCCCGTGGGACTTTCCCGGAGCACCCTTTGTTGGTCTTCCAAACCACCACACATACCCTCGTGGAAGTGAGCTGCCCAGTCTGTTTTAGGCCATTCCAGTTGTCTCCCGGGTTAGACCTGACCAGGCTGCAGCCTATGGCTCTCTGGAAGGCCTGAGTTACAGAGCAGGTTTCCTGAAGCTGGACTCTTCATTTGTCTCCCTTGGGGACAAGGGCTGTATCTGACTGTAGACCAGCTTAGAGCTGGACTGAATAAAATGCCCTTGAAGTGATCTGTTTGTTGGGGGATGGGATGTCGGTGTTGGGTCAACACCACAAGCAGACAGGCTCAGGATGTGGCCTTCATCATCACGCTGTTACCATCCCCAACAGTGTATCCAGCCCCTGCTGACCATGACAGTGTGAAGCCTGGCTAGAGAGACATAGAAGACCTGGGGCAGGGATTTGTCCCTGTGACCATCTGATTGCTTCAGGCTGTACATAGGTCCAGCCACTCAGCCCCAGAAGTATGCAGTCCTCACCTGCTTGTTTTCAGCTGCTCTAATGCCGACACATCCCTTCCTGGAACTCTTCATGGCCCATGCGTCTATAAGCCCTTCTTCTCTGAGCCCTGCAAATCCTTCTCTGGACTCCCTCATAGGCCCATCTCTTCCTGTTCTCCCTAGGCCATGTCGTGAAGCCTGCAACTCTGAAACGGTGTTCCTCGCCAGCAGGTACATCATGTACCGTGAAGATCGCCTACCTTTAGTATAGTTTCATGGCCTTTAAAGAAAGCTTTTCTTCCCTTCATTCCTGTTTAAACAATATGATCAGGGTCATAAGAGAGAAAAACTCCATTTAAATATGAAAGATACCCAGGTATGGTGGCACAAGTTTGTAAATTTTGAAACTCAAGAAGCTGAGGCAAGAGGATTGCTCTGAATTCATGGCCAGGCTGGGCAACATAGTAAGTTCCAGGGCTACATAGCAAGATTCTATCTCAAAAATAAGACAAAATAAAATACAAAACCAATGTGAAAGCCAGAGATATTCAACTTAAATCTGAAAGACAGGCTTACTACAATTATTATAGGTAACCCTCAGAGCTGCCAGGGAAGATGGGATTGTACATTAAAAATAGCAGGTGACAGAGGTTTTCTTAGAGTTTCCCTACAGCCTTTGTGAACTACCCTGGAGAAAACAGCATGCAACTCAGTGTACAGCTCTTAGGAGAGCAAAAATCATAAATACCACAGGTCAGTGGGAAGAAAGTCCCCTGAGGCCAGCAGATTCAGGATGAACCCCACAGCACAGTACTGTCAGAGGACTCTGTGGGGAAAATGCCAGTGACCTCAGCCAGCACACACCCTGAGAAAGGGCCCTCATCAGGAGGATGTAGAGATGAAGAGTCAGACCTCCACAAGCAAGTTTTATGGTGGGATTGTGCTCAGTGGGTTCACTGCCTGGTTACAACCCCCCCCCCCCAATGTGTGAACACCTATAGGGCCTGAGTTCAAATCCCCAGCAATCATGTGAAAGCTAGGCATCAGCATTCCAGAGCAAGGGACACAGAGACCTCTAGAACTCAGGACAGCCAGCCTAGGCAAATCAGTGAGTTCCGTGTTCAATTGAAAGACCCTATCTGAAAGGATAAGATGGAGAGCAATCGAGAAAGATCCTGAATGTTGACCTCTAGGCTCCATCCATGTGCACACACCCACATGAACATGTTCACACTCCATATACACAATGAAGAGGTAGGTAACTCTAAGGCAACCTGCCTGTCCTGGGTTTTATTATCATTGGGACACAAGCTAGAGTCATCTAGAAGAGGGGACCTAGTTGAGAAATTGCCCAGGTCAGACTTGCTTGTGGCCATGTCTGTAAGAGACTATATTGATTGATGCTTGATATGGAAAGGTCCGGCCCACTGTGGGTTGCATCATCTCTAAGCCTGTGATCCTAGGCTTGAGAAGATAGCCAGATGGGAGAGGAATCAGGCCAGGGAGCATCTTAAGAGGCATTCTTCTGCCGGGCAGTGGTGGCGCATGCCTTTAATCCCAGCACTTGGGAGGCAGAGGCAGGCAGATTTCTGAGTTCGAGGCCAGCCTGGTCTACAGAGTGAGTTCCAGGACAGCCAGGGCTACACAGAGAAACCCTGTCTTGAAAAAACAAAAAACCACAGAGGCATTCTTCCCTGGTTTCTGCTTCCAGTTTCTGCCTTGAGTTCCTTCCCTTAGTGATGGGCTATCATCGAGAAGTGTAAGCTGAAATAAACTATTCCCCAAAGTTGCCTTTGGTTTTATCACAGCAACAGATAAAGCAAGAAGAGCACTTCCCTTTATGAAGCCAACGTAAACAAGCAGTCAGGGATATGAAAACAGGCATAAAGCAGAAGCACAAGCTCATTGTAAGAACTGAAGGGAAAAAATACAGTCACCTCGGGTACAATGCAAGTCTAATCACCAAGGGAAGCAGGGTTAAACCGAGAGGATCCAGGAGAGTGAGACTAAAGGGTGGAGCCTGAGATCAGAGCACAATTGAGACAGGAATGCCTAGTAGTCTGTAACTGGAGTCCCTGAAGGAGAGCCATGGAACAGTCAGATCGCAGACATAAAGCTAAGGGGAAACCACTGTCCTGAGGGCTTATCTCACCAGACTGCAAGAATGGACCAGGATTCCCCCACTGAGAGAAGCTTTATAGGCATTGACTGGACAGGACCATCAAATAAAGAGAGCACATCAGTGATGAAGATGGCTGGCATTGTGAGATAAACAGAGTGAGGGTACTATGAGCAGCTAGCACACTCAGATGACCTGTGATAGATGACTGCAGTGTGGGTTTGACTGGCCTGAGGAATACCTATGTGGTTGGGTTCATTTTTCCTAGGTGGCCTGAGAGGGTTCTCAAGAAGAAACCAACATCTGACCTGGTAACAGTCTGCAATAGATCTGCCTTAGCCTGACAAAGGGCTATCAACAATCCATGGACATCCTGGATGGAGCAGAGCCCACACAGATCAAGTGGCCTGGTCTGGCTTTAGATGGAACACACATCTCTTGTCTTTAGACTCACTCAAGATTCTTGCATCTGGAATTCTGATTCCAGAGACACCTCCAATCTTTGGCTCAGGGCCACAGGTCACATGTCAGGCTCCCCATGGTCTCGGGCATGTGATTTACAGCTGTTCTGCGTGTCTAGTCTGCACATGGCACACCATGGGATGTTGCAGGCCCCCAGCATCACAAACCAAATCCTTTTATCCCCTCCCACGTATCTCTCAGGCTTCAGAGACAGGGACACACTGTAAGAGTGTGGAATAAATGTGCAGCTCAAAACAGCAACCAAGCCACTTTCAGTAGAAACATGCTCAACTCTCATCAAAAGGAAAATAATGTAAGATTGGCTTGGGTGTTATCATAATTTTCCATAGTAATTGTGATCAAGACCTCAAACTCAGTGACATTGAACAACGAGTGCCTGGGATTGGTAGATGCTGCTCGGTGAGGAAGACAGGGTTTCTCTGTGTAGCCCTGGCTGTCCTGAAACTCACTCTGTAGACCAGGCTGGCCTCGAACTCAGAAATCCGCCTGCCTCTGCCTCCCAAGTGCTGGGATTAAAGGCGTGTACCACCACTGCCCGGCTAGGAAAGTGCTTTCTAGATGCACAGAAGGACATGAGGTCAATAGCTGGAGCCCGCAAAAAAAAAAAAAAAAAAAAAAAAAAAAAAAAAAAAAAAAAAAAAAAAAAAAAAGCAAGCAAAGCTGAGACATAGGTCTCTGCGGCTCACTGATAAGCAGACTAGGCTATTTGATGAGTTCCTGGACAGTGGGAGACCTTGTCTCAAATACAACAACAACAACAAAACACCCAAGGTAGATAATACCTAAGAAACGACACTTGAGTTTGGCCTTCGCCGTGTACTAGCAGAGGTCAACAAGTTTAGAGGGGATTCTCCTTTGACCAGGCACCTGTTTGAGGAATACCCTTAAGTCAAGAGTTGGAGCGGCCACCCAGCTTTCCATGAAATCGTGACAGGTTTGGACTGGAACTGCATTCAGTCTATGCTGGATCAGAGAGCCAACTCAGCCAGCTCTGCACACATAAGATGGCCCATAGAAAGGCCTGGTAAACATAAAGATAAGGGCACTCACACACACAGGCAAAGATGGGGAAGGATCAGGAGGTTCATCTTGGTGCCAAATGATGTTAAAAGTGGCCTCAAAAACAAGACACAAAATTACATGGCTTATAGTGCAAATTTCCAATGAAGATATAATATTTAGGGCCATGTAGGTATCCAGTAATGCAGTGGCCACCTTCAAAAAGCAGAATTCATGTCATCACTGCAAGGTCCTGCCAGGCCACCAAGCTTCCACTTCAGACACATACACATGTGTGCATGTATGTAAACAGGCATCACACATGTCCATTCATACACATACATTCTCACACACGTACACTCACATACATATACAAATAGACTCAAAGACTTAAATACTAAAGATGATACCTCTATACCTTCAGGTTTCACTGTCATCCCTGGCCTAGACCAGCTGGCACTTACCAGACAGACTCTAGGGTCATCCTCAGTGACATAGACAGAGGCCAGTCTCAGGCTTTAGCCTTTGGACAAGGCCAACCAGCTACAGTAGCAAGAAAAGCTCCCCTGCCAGGCAGTGCCACGCCTTTAATCCCAGCACTTGGGAGGCAGAGGCAGGTGGATTTCTGAGTTTGAGGCCAGCCTGGTCTACAGAGTGAGTCCAGGACAGCCAGGACTACACAGAGAAACCCTGTCTCAAAAAAAAAAAAAAAAGAAAGAAAGAAAGAAAGAAAGAAAGAAAGAAAGAAAGAAAGAAAGAAAGAAAGAAAGAAAGAAAGGGAAAGGAAAGGAAAGGAAAAGAAAAGAAAAGAAGAAAAGAAAAGAAAAGCTTCCCCCCTGCTGGCAAACTCCTGCTCAGAATGCCACTGGGCAACCTTTCAGTTCTAGACTTAAAACAGCTGATGTGCTCATTCACAAAACCACTGCCTTCTGGGAAAAAAAAACAAAACAAAAAACTCCTCCCTTTCCACCAGATACTCCTGTGCCTGTGATGAGCCTGTCAATTCTGTCTCCAGACACCCATGAGCTCCTGTCAGTACAGTCATTTGTATTTTTATGTTGTATACAAATAAATTCATGGGATATGTTCTCTCTTCTGGCCATGTCCACCTGTGATGACTCCCAGGTCCTCCTTGCTGTGGAGCTGTAAACACTCACTTGTCTGTGGGTTCAGTATTTCATTGCAAGGGTGCACATGTGTTTATCAAAGCCCAAACAGTATAAATCCACAGAGCCCAGAAGCTCAGAGAACTGCAAGCAAAAAATTCACAAAACACCATCAGTGCAGCAGCATCGTACAGGGAACTGATACAGAACACGGGTGGCTTGGCACAAGCCATGAGAAGCTGGAGCAGGGTTAAAAGAGAAATAAATGTCAGCAGAGACCACTGAAGACGCCAAAGGCAAGCTGCCTGTCCAGGCAGAGCTGCGACTTCAAAGTGGAAAGCAACAAGTGCCTGAGACTGCCAGGCTCACAGCGTACATAGAGCTTCCCAGGAGCTACATAGCAACCAAGGAAGCCTCTATTTTTAAAGGTCTCTCCAAGGAGCAAAGCCAACGCTTTAAGTAAAGATTACACATGAAAATGTTCTGAAGGTGGACAGGAGCCATTGGGGATGTACAAGAGTGAAGATGGAGGGTGGAGGGGGTGGGTCATAATAGATGGTGGAGAGATGGCATCGGTTGAAGGAGGGAAGGGATGTTGATGGTAGACATGTGAGCAGTGGGAGTAGTGGGGAGGTGGAGGAGATGGGTAGCAGCCGTGGTGAGGTGGAAGGGGAAGTGACGTAAAATGTTGATGGCCTTACAGCCAGGGAACTGACCTCTTAACTGTCAAGACTGCAAGTTTTATGGTATGGACACTGTATCCCAATCAAAAAGAAACAGAATAACAAGAGTTATAAATCTTAGAGTTCTGAGGTTCCTGCAGGTTGAGGCTGTCAGTTCTCAGCTTTCTGCTCCAGCTGTCATGCCTGCCGCCTGCTGCCATGCTTCCCCCACCACTGTGGGATCTAACTGACTGGGTCCATAAGCCAAAATAAACTCTTTCTTCTGTAAATTGTCATGATATATATTTTTTAAATCACAGCAACAGAAGTAACTAACACAACAGGAAGGAGTGAACAGAGACCAAATGAGATGAGTGTCTTAGGGTTTCCACTGCTGTGGCAAAACACCAAACAAAGGCAACCTGAGGGAGGAAGGGGCTTTGCTTGTTTCAGTTTACAGATTGTAGTTCACCATCCAGAGAAGCCAGGGCAGGACTCAAGGCAGGAATCTAGAGATAGGAACTGATGTGGAGGCCATGGAGAAACACTGCTTACTGGCTTGCTCCTCGTGGCCTCTAAGTCTGCTTTTTTGTACCATCTAGGACCACAGGTACAGGAGGCAGCTGCATTCACAGTAATCTGGGCCCACACATATCATCAATCAAGATGCACCATAGGTTTGCCCACAGGTCAATCAGATGGGGGCATTTTCTCAACTAAGGTTTCCTTTTCCAGAGTGTCAAATTGGCACAATAAACTAGACAGCATAATTAATCCGTTGTCAGCTTGACACACATAACCATTCAACCAGAACCTTTTTTTTACCATTTGTCCCCACAATGGCAATTTTACATTACTATCATAATGACATATAAAATATCCCAACCTTTAAAAGTCTTACAGCCTTTAAAAATCCAAACCCTTTAAACATCCAGTCTCTCTAAAATATTCAAAGCTTGGGGCTGGAGCGATGGCTCAGCAGTTTAGAGCACTGCCTGCTCTTCTAGAGGTCCTGGAGTTCAATTCCCAGCAACCACATGGTGACTCACAACCATCTGTAATGGGATCTGATGCCCTCTTCTGGTGTGTCTGAAGACAACTACAGCGTATTCATATACGTAAAATAAGTAATCTTTAAAAAAGAAAAATATCCAAAGCTCTCTAAAAATATCCAAAATTTCATTAAAAGTTCAATGTCTGTCCATAATTCCAAAACTTCTTAACTATAGGATCCTGTAAAACTTTCTTACTCCAAGAGGGAAAAGACAGGCACAGACACAATCATATCAAAGCAAAACCAAAATCTAACTGTGAAGCTCACCGTCAGATGGAGGACCTCACAGTCTCTAGGCTCCGAAGGGCTTACCTCAGTATGTACAGCTTGTCTCAAAAGTGCAGGTCCACTCCACAGCTGCAGCTGTCCTTGGCAGTTGTTTTATGGTGATACCATACCTCAAAACACTTGTGTCTCCATTACAACTTGGCTTTACCTTCACCAGTAACCTCTTCTGGGCTGGGCTTCCTTCAGTGATTCTGACCCTGGCACATGATGCCAAGCCTCAGTCTCTCCCTATGACCCCTCAGTTAATGGTTGTCAATGCTACTGAGGTTGCACTTTCACCTGTGGCTCTCCCAGCCTCTCCTGCTGCCAAGCCTCAGCTGCTCTCCATGCATGACTTTTCATGGCTTTAAGACCAGTACCACCTGGGAAATTCTCACACATCAGGTAAGTCTTTGCCCACTCTGGACCACAGCTTTAGTATGCTGACCCTGGGTAAATACGCCCAGACGTATGATCCTCAGGGAGTCTGGTCTCTTAACCTCAGTGGGTTCTTTAGCCCCAATGACCAGCATCACTTGTCTCAGTAAAGCAAAATTTCACTTTAGTGCTGCTGGCCTCTTGTTAACACTGTGGATTCTTCAGCCCCAGCCAATCAGAACTTCAAATTCTTAATAAAAACAAAACAAAAATCACATGATAAAGTCTTTGAAAAACTCTCAAACTTCCCTCTGAAACCTCACAAGCCAGGGTTGTGCTCCAAAACACAGGTCTGTCACAGCAATATCCCATGAGCTGGTACCAATTTCTCTCAGTTGTATTTCCGTTGCTCCCTTACTGGCTTGCTCAACCTGCTTTCTTATAGCACCCAGGACCACCAGCCAAGGGTTGGCCCCACCTACATCAAGCTGGGATCTCCCACACAATCATCAGTCAAGAAAATGTACCACAGGCTTGCCTGCAGGCAAATCTTGGTGGGGCATTTTCTCGATTGATGTTCCCTCTTTCCAGTAACTACAGCTTTGTAGCAAGTTGATATAAAACTAGCCAGCACAGTGACCAAGAGCTGGAAGATGAACTTTATTTAAACAAACAGCCACAGCAGAGTAACCACATGCTAGTAATCAAAAGCCAGACTGGGGGCAGAGGGAGGAATTAACAGGATGGATCCAGCTGTCCAGTTTACAAGAAATCTGGCTATGGACTTTTTCAGGTTTAGCAGAACTGGGGATAGAATCTAACACTTCACCACTGAGCTTCATCTCCTGCCTTTTAAAATTATTTTAAAAAGTGATTAGTGGGAAGCACAAAGCATAGCTTCTAAAACTTAGCCAATTTATAGAGACCGCTGAACACCTGGACAGCCCCTATACTACAGAACGTTGGAGCATCAGATCTTCAGCCTTCTGGCCCAGAATCATCTGACAGACCTTAGTGATGCAGAATTATTAAGGGCTGATTACTCTGTCTAGGCAGATATAATCAGTTGACTATTCTGCAAGTGTGTCCTTTTCTGGACAGTAATTTGTCTGTAGATGGAGAGAGGCAATTCTTGCCTTGTGGCTGTCTCTGCACAAATGGAGTAACTCCAAGGATGCTCAATTTCGTCTTAGAATCCAAGACAGGAAGCTGTCAGGAGCAGACAGGTCTCTAATCAAAGTGAACATTAATATAGAAATGTTTGTAACATCAATTCTGTGGACTTCTGACGTTTTGAAAACCAACTATCCATGTAAGATAAACTAGACTGCTGTCTGTTAACTCCTCTCAGCTATTTCTAAATAAAACATAGAAAACACCCTAACAATAAACTCCAAGCCATGAATTTGCTATAGTCCCTTAACTCACAGGCTAACCATCTCAAATCTGTTAAAAAAGTTAAAGAAGGACTGGGTCTAAGCCTTGTATTCCTAAATGTGTTATACAGGCACAATGCCTATGCGAGTACCAATATTCATCTCATTTTTATATCAATAAGAAACTCGTACCAATGAAAACCTTAAATTTGAAATCAAAGTAAATTTTGTACCATTTAAGAGATTATAACTTCATCTTGATACTAATTATACAGATTTCTATCAATAGGTTGTGGCTATGCAATAAATCCTAGTTAATCCTCCCTGTTCCAACAAAACCTCTACTTTTCAGTCCAATATTAACCACCTTAGTCCCCAAGCCCAGGGAATAGGGGCGCTGACTCTTCATTAACTTCTTCAAGCTGATTACAGGCGTTGAGATATTAGAAGAGGGATGGGGGAAGAGTAAATTGATAAGCCTCTGATGCTGTGTCTTCACTGCATCCAGTTGGAATTCCAGGACATCAGAGGTTTGAGAGGGTCTGCTCAGTTTGCTTGATGAGTAGATACACCAAGGCTGTGTATTCTGCAATATACAATTCTCAGAACAATTTTTAGTATCAAGAAAATAATTTTTCTTCCTAGAGGGCTGACATTTTTTAAAGATGTTGGTTCTAACAACTTTTCTTTTCTTTTTTTGATTGGTTATATTTATGTTTCAAATTCTATCCCCTTATCCCATTCCCCCCACCACCCAGGAGCTCCTTATCCCATCCCCCCTCCTCATGTTTCTATGAGGGTGTGATTTTCCAGTTTCTATGATGATGTTTCCATTAACATAAACTGCCTCCTAAATTTCTAAATCCTTCCATTTGTGTTAAATCTCCAATTTTTCTTTTTTCTTTCTTTTTTATCTTTTTCTCTTTTTCTTTTTTTCTCTCTCTTTTTAAAATTGGGTATTATATTTACCTTTCAGATTTTATCCCCTTACCCCACCTCCTCCCATCACCTCCTATCCCATCCCCCCCCATGCTTCTATGAAGCAGTGCCTGTACCTACCCCCCCCACTACCCCCTCCCCACCCTCACCCCCCCCCATTCTGTGTTCATTTTTTATGGGACCAAGAAATTTCTCTCCCGCCTAAGCAAGGTGATGAGAGAGAGAGGGGGGGGGGGGGCATGGAGCCAGATGTCCATGTGTCTCCACCAGTCAAAGACAGTTTATATATCTAGGTTGTGTATTGGGTTACACTTTTGATTGAGCATTACCAAACAAATAAAGCCTTTGACTAACACTTTAAAAAATTGTATAAAAGCAAAAAGGGAAAGGGGACATGGGATAGGGGTTTTCTAGGGAGGGAAATGGGGAAAGGGGATGGCATCTGAAATGTAAATAAAATATAAAATAAAAAAAAATGGAAAAAGCCACACACAAAAAAAAAGTGATTAGTGTTCATCTATTGTTTATTTGAGGAGGGTGCAGTGCACGTGTGCAGGTCAGAGAACTTATGGAAGCTGGTTCTCGCCTTCTGTCATTCAGGTCCACAGAACGAACTCAGGCCATAGGCATCTTTATCTGCTGAACCATTTCTCTGTCCCCTTTTCTACTTTAACATAAGGTCTTGCTAAGTTGACCAGGCTGACCTTGAACTTGTAATTCTCCAGCCTCTGAGTCCCAAGTATCTAGGATCACAGGCATAAATCAACAGGCCTGGATTCTTTTAGTTTTAAACGTTTTATTATTTTAGTTCTTAAACATTATTTTATTTTTAATTATCAGTATAAGCTCACCTCTCTCTCTCTCTCTCTCTCTCTCTCTCTCTCTCTCTCTCTCTCTCTCTCTCTCTCTGTGTGTGTGTGTGTGTGTATACTTATTCGTGAATGCACAGGTACCCAAAGAGGCCAGCAGAAGGTGTCAGATAACCTGGACCTAGAGTTATATATAGTCAGTTGTAGGAACTGAAGTCAGGTCCTCTGGGAGAGCTGCAAATGCTCTTAACCACTGAGCCACCTCTCCAGCCCCTTAAACCTTTTATTTTGAGGTAGTTTGAATGTGAGAAAAGTTGCTGAATAGAATTAGTTTGTTGTAAATCTTTTGCTCGAGCCTGTGGGACAGAATCTAACAGAGCCATGGTAATGTTATCAAAGCTAAGCGATATCCAGTTTCTTTCTGTTGGGGGTTCAGATAATGTAACTTCCAAGTTGACTGTTTGGCAGAGTTCTGGAGTTTAGGAATCAGACTCGTGCTGACCCCACAGATGTGCTCACCCTTGATGCAGATCTGAGCCCTGTGTGTGGCTCCATCCCAGATGCTGACTTCACCCCTGCAGCAGCAAATGTGTCTCCCGCTTCATCTCTCATTGGCCCCAACCCAGCTAACACACTTCCAGGAGTAACTTCTCATGCCATTGGGAGGTACCCCTAGCGACCCCAGCATGCAGGGGCCAACACAGCTTGGGGCTACCAGGCAAGACTTTCTCAACAGGATAAAAAAATGGCCATCTTTGAGATACTCAAAAATTGTGAGCAGTCACATCACCAGGCAGAAACTACAGCTAAGTCTCTGAAGGCATCTCCTCTGTGTCCCAGCTCAGCTCCAGCTGTGTGGAGCACTGGCCCAGCAGGGGACAGGGTTTCATAAACTTGGTTCAGTCCTGCCCTCCTCTTCTCCATTCTCTTCTGGGAGAGCCACTTCAGACTGTTGCCCTTCACCCCCTAAGGTCCAGCTCAGGCCTTGCTCCCCACCCCCTGCACTTGACTCTGGCCTGTCAGTCCCTCTCCATACTTCTCACCCAAGATCCCCTCTTCCCAAAGTCAGCTGACACCTTGAAGAAGCTGAGTCTTTCAATTTCAGTAACCTCAAGCACTGATTACCACCTTTCCCGTACCCTCCCAGGTCTCCGGGACAATCACTTGGGTTCCCCTTAGCTTTCTGTACCCCTTTTCTACCTCTGTGCTGAGGGTCTTCCATGGCTAAGTGCTCATCAAATACTGAACTTGCTCAGGCTTCAGGCCTGTGTCCCATACCCCAGTTCACCTCTGCCTTACCCAGACCTCCTCAGGGGATGCCTCAACCCCCTCTCACCTCCTGCTTCTCCTTCAACCGCAGCTTCAAGGTGGTCTGAGCTCCCATCTCACTCACTCCTCCATTACACAGAGAATGACTGAATCATTCAGATTTCGGAAGTTCCTGCTCAAAAGCCATACATAGGTCTAGGTGGGCAAAGAAGCACCATAGAGACCACATTCTAATAAATGTGGCTGTGTCACACATTTTTAATATACATTCCTTTTGGTCATTGAGAGGTTAAAAAATATACATTTCTTTTTTTCTAATGACTTATTGTGTGGTGGTTTGAATAAGAATGGCCCCCATGAGCTGGGATTGTTTTGGAAGGATTAGGTGTGGTCTTGTTGGAAGAGGTATTGGGGGGGGTGAGCTTTGAAGTTTCAAAAGCCTATGTGATTCCCAGTTAGTTCTCTGTCTCTTGCTTGTGGACCAAGATGTAAGCTCTCACATACTGCTCCAGCACCAGGCATGCCTGCCGCTGCCATGCTAGTCATGATGGTCAGTCAGCCCACTAAAACCATACCGCAAATTCTCCTACAACCACTGGAGACGTCACCAAAATATTCAGCTAGACTGTTCAAGAGTCATTCAGCACTTGAGGCAAATTAGAAATGCGAAAGGCTAAATGGGCAACTTGGGAGCTGATGGGATTCAAAAACCATGGTAGTTCTGTAGTTGTTCCTTAGAACAACAAAGAACCACTTCTCAGTGGATCATGCAGATGTCTAGAGCAGTTCTCAACCTTCCCAATGCTGAGACCCTTTAATACAGCTCCTCATGTTGCGGTGACCCCCGACCATAAAATTACCTCATTACGACTTCATAACTGTGATTTTATTACTATTATGAATTGTAATGTAAATGTCTGATACGCAGGATATCTAATATTTGACCCCTCAAAAGGGTTGCAACTCACAGGATGAGAACCTCTGGTCTAGACAATGGGCTGGACCCGGAAGAGACTTCCTAAAGTTTCACCCACATCAGTGGTTACTGTTTGGGATCTGCTCCCTGGCTAATCTCAAAGTAGCCTTCTCAATCTGGTGGAACCATTACACCTAAGATGTGTGATGTGTAAATTCACGAGGCACTGAACACAGCATCGCTTCCAGCTGACTCTCTCACCAGAAAGGACATGATTCTTCTTCACAACATCTGGCCGCTCATCACCAGACAATGCTTCAGAAGCTGAATGTACCAAGCTTCCATGTGTGGCCTTGCCCACCACACCACCTCCCCTCCCACTGAACAAAGATGTGTTTGAGCCAAGTTATGATTTAAAATTCAGTCTGAAACCTAATATGTACATGGCCACACTCAGCAAGCACAATGGAAGCCCAGCTCTTGTCACCACAGTATTCAATGGCTCCGTCTGCTTCTTTCACAGGACTGCTAAGAGCCAATTGTAGTGAGAACTGTGGTTTCCTTTAAAACTCAGTTATGGTATGTGAACATGCTTTTGTTCTAATCCAGGTGTGACATAAAAGGTGGCATCACAGCGGGTGACTATGATCTGCCTCGTGCACTAGCAGGGGTGTGATTTTTTTTGCCAGCTGCAGACAGTTTAATTCTGGGGACTCTGTAGAGGGTATAACTGAGAGAGCCTCAATACGGCCTGAGGTGGCTGCTGCTACCCCTGCTGCTGCCCTCGATGCTACTGGTCCATTGCTGGATCGCTGTTTGGAGATAGTCTGATGATGAATATTGGATTTGCCCCTAATCAGCAAGAAGTTGTCTAAAGAGGTCTGTGCCCCCTCTGTTCCTTCTAAACTTCTTTCTCTCCTACCTAGTGTGAGAGGGTTGGAAAGGATTAGGGTGAATGGTGGAATAAGGGTTGTAAGGGATGTAAAGGTATAAGAACCCAATAAAATATCTAATAATAAATAAATAAATAAGCCAACAGTCAATGCTCAATGCCTCTGTGACATTGACTGATGACTCGGGACAGAAAGGAGGGCTCTGCCCAGGTACCTGGGGCCTGGCCAACACTTGTGCTGTAGAGTACCCAACACCCCCCCCCCCACACACACACACCTCAGATCATTCTCTATCCCACCTGGCTCTGTGCCCACAAGGAGGGAGACCTCATGGGACATCAACCTGTTCCCTAGGCCCTGAGCTCCTACCTGGGGCAGGCAAATGGGTGTCCGGCTAGAGATGGACAGGCACAGTGTTGGTTGGGTCAGCACATCTTCTTCCCTTAAGCAGTCGGCAGGCGGCATGCACACTCAACCAAACCATGGAAACAGTGCACTAGAGAAAAGTCATCTACTGCTTGGAGACTGAGCCTCATGGCCCCCCTGACTACCTAAAGGACACAGAACACCAAGTGCATATCAGCTGTGTTTTATTATATATCTCTTGATCGCCAGAACCTAAACAGAAGGTTCTGCTATAAAACAGAGAAAGTGGAAAATAAAAAGAAAGCAGCCACAAGATTAAATGCTGGAGTATAGATGAGGGGTACACAGGGCCTGCCTGGGGTGAAGGTGCATGGTCACTGGACCCAGAGCACTGAGCATGAGCCCAGAGAGCTGAGCCCAGTGATGGCAGCAAAGTCAGGGCATGGGTAGTCCTGAGACCTGGGGATGCCGAGGAGTTCCATCCACCCAGTGGATCACCAATCCAGGTTGCACCAACAGGCTCCTTCCTCAGCATCTTCAGGTTAGAACAGCTTGCCCTACACATACACACACACACACACACACACACACACACACACACACACACACACGGCATACATACTTACACACTTGCAAGCAGAGCTCCTGATGTCAGGGCTCTACCTCAGGTTCGGCTACCAACTTCAGAATCAAGGTGTGTGCTTGTCTCCCTGGCAGACTGATGAGGCCACTGCCCACACAGATGTTTAGCAGTGTGAGGCCTCAGCAGGGGGAACGACCTGCCAGACACTGGACATGAGGGAGAATTGCATGGAGACCTGCAGGTGGTAGGCTCAGTCAGGGAGGCACAGAAACCAGCTCTGAGACCAGCTCTGCAAGATTAGCTCTGCCCCTCAGTAACCGGTCCAAGAGGAAGCATAGTGCCAGCAGGCTAGTGCCCAGCAAGTCCCCCAGGCCTGTGAGGTAGGGGATACAGTGGTTGTCAGGATCCAGGGCTTGGTGCCAGGTCAGTCGAACCATCACTTCTGCCAGGTACAGCAGGATTACCACCTGCCAGAAGAGCAGAGATGGAAAAAACAAATCAGAGGATCAAGGACAACTAAGCATACCAGCTGGTTTCCAAGGACACTACCAAGGTGGACGGACCAACCCCAGCATGTCCCTTTTCTCCAGCTTTGCTTGGGGCCCGCAGTGTCTTGATCATGTGCTGGAAGCTTGGCTGGCTCCCTCTGTGGCATTGAGGTAGGGGGTCTTTCTGAGCTGAGACCTAGTGAGAAATGGGAAGGTCATGAATAAACTCTTACTCCTTGAGGGAGTGTGTGGTGTGTGGGAGGAGCTAAGGTGGGAGGAATAAAGAGAGGAAGAGAAGGAGCTAGAAGAGAGATGGAGAACGAGAGAGAGAAAGAGAGAGAGAGAGAGAGAGAGAGAGAGAGAGAGAGAGAGAGAGAGAGAGAGAAACATGGAGGCAGATGTTCATATGTCTCTGCCAGTCAAAGGTAGTTGGTATATTGGTATATCTAGGTTGGGTATTGGGTTACACTTCTGATTGTATGGACATCTTGTTATTGAGCATTACTAAATATATAAACCTTTGGATAATCTAAGCATTAGAGTCTCATCTGTACCGAGCCCCTGTGGTTGGCGGGATAGTCTGGGCAATGCCCAGCCTTGCAGAGACAGCATAGAAGACTGGCAGAGCCATCTCCCACGCTGGCGTCTTGTGGGTATTAGGTCTATCTCTGGCTGGCCATTTCTAGCTGCAGTGCCCACGTGTTTTCTGGCCACGCAACATGGCGGCTGATCTAGGCAGAGCCACCACAACCTAGACAGTCAGCTTGAGGAGTGAACCAAGTCCCTGGGTTCTCAAAACAGGTTGTTAAGAAGCGAGGCTGGGCCATTGCTGCTGACTGGCTTTCTCATGCATGCTCATGGCTGGCTCCCTATCCACTCTCCCATGTCTGTCACATGCTGGCTGGACCCCCAATAACTTTAAGGGTAAGTAAATCAACTTTATAACCCAGCAACACATGGACTGGTTGTGATCTAAAGAAGGCTCTGGACTCAACCATCATATGCCTTTCCAAGCAGCTGGGTCCTGCCCTGGCCTCTGAAGTGCTACAGGGACCTGCTGCCACTCACCAGTCAGGACCATCCCTGACTGGTGACTTGTCCGTCTTGGGAGGTATGGTGAGTCCCTCAGGAAGCTTCCAAGGAGCAATCCACATGGCCCTGCTCAGGTCCCATAGTCCCTATAGTCTTTATTAGTCAGTCCCTGCCTTGTCCCTTCTCCCTAAGTAAGCTTGGACTTTCCTGAGTGTAGAGACAAGGAAACGTTTCAGTGGACCCTCCTGAAACTGCCATAGTATCTATTGGCCTCTCTGCTGACACTCTAGGCCACCAGGGACATTAGCCAGCTGGTGTCTCAGCAGTGCTGAGGACCCCCTCCTCAAAGCAGAAGCAGCTTAATCTCACACTGTCCACCTGCCATCCCGCTGGAAGGAAGATTGTATACATCAATCATCCACCTGCCATCCTGCCTGGAGGAAGAATACATGTGCCCTTAGGTACCATTCAAAGGAGGGGCTTCTGTGAGGGGAGGACAGCCAGCCCAGCCTCCTTTGTAGAATGCAATGCGTCCAGAGCTGCTCCTCCAGCATTGTGTGGCATGTGGAATGTATTGCAAAGTGAATGAAGTGTTCAGTGTGAGGTGCAGTTGTGCAATATGCAGTTGTAGTGAAGACATGGTTTGAGGTGTGTGGCACTCAGCATCGACCTCTGTCTAGTCCATGTCAATGGGCTTGAGCAAGTTGGCTGAATCTTTGTATGATGGGAACTGTACTCAGTACCGCCCACAGCACCACTGATGTTGGCTAAGAAGCCCTGAAGGCTGTGTCTCTGCCACTGTTACCCTCACCTGGATCATGCCTGCCACCAGGTACAGAAACATGAAGATCTTGCTGCTTGTCACTGACTGGCCTTCCACCAGGCAGATGAGGTAGAAAAAAATCAGGTGTCCTGGGACCACCAGAAAGAGCAGGACTCGTGCTGACACAGAATTGATTTCTAGAAGGAACAGAACCAAGAGGGTCACAAAACCTACCTACTTGCAGAGGCCATCTTGGCAAAGAAGATTCTCCAATGAGGGACCCAAGTTTCTTCACCTACTAACACTCTATTAAGTGGGAACTCAGTCCTGGCCTTTCCTTCTTTCTAGGAGCTGACATTTGAGGGAAGATATCAGAATCATGTAAGTGGCCAAACAGAGGTCATTTCAAATAATAAGAAATACTAAAAGACAGACAGACAGACAGACAGACAGACAAAAATAAAAATAATCTCAGCCCAGCAAGTGTATATAAGTGGGAGAAGCTCTTCTGAAGATCCCTGGGTGGAGGGGACATAGGCTGAAGTCTGACAGTGGTGTGGAGGAGAGACTGGGGAGTGTGACATGCTTGCAGGGCCCCTGGGTAGCCCCTCCAACCTCAGCCCTGTCCATGCAGCTGGGGCCTCAGTGAGGTCTGAGCTCTGCTTTCCTCTGTTCTCTGAGTTTAAGGATCCTAGAGGGTGGACTTGACCCCACCCAGACCCATCAGCGAAACCCTTAGAAATTACACCAAGTGAATGTGGCCCTCTTCTTAAACATAGTCGTACAGTAAAAGTCATCGCTATCATCCTGAGACAGCCCGGAAAAGGCAGGAGATCACACGTCAAACTCAGAACCTCCAACAACAACAAAAGAACTAAAGCAGCCAGGGGACTGAGGCGGTTGTGTTTGGTTGGTTTTGGTTGTAAGGACAGAGTGTAGCTCAGTGACACTGCATTTGCTGAGCATGCTCAAGGACCCGAGGTTCCATCCCCAGCTTCACAGAAACCACGTTTGGTGGGGGGAGGGCAAAGAGGAGCAGGGTATCATATAGCCCAGGATGGCCTTCAACTTCCGATTCTCCTGCCCCCACCTCCTGAGTATTGGGATTTCAGGTGAGCACCACCATGTCCACTTTAACATGTGCTGGGCCTTGAACACAGTCAACCGAACTACATTCCCAGCTCTCTCTCTCTCTCTCTCTCTCTCTCTCTCTCTCTCTCTCTCTCTCTCTCTCTCTCTCTCTCTGTGTGTGTGTGTGTTTGTGTGTGAGATCCCCAAGAGGTGTTTTTTTTTTTAGACAGTGTCTCTTACTGAGTATCCTGAAGCTCACCCATGGGTTGAAGCCTGCTGGCCAGTAAGCCCCAGGAATTCACTTGGGGTCACTTCCCAGTACTGGGGTCACAAGTGGACTATGCCTGTTCTTTGCTGTTGCTTTTGATTTGTAATGTGGGCTCTGGGAATTGAACTTGGATCCTTACCCCTGTACAGCAAGCCTGTTCTCCTGACCCAGCCATCTCCCCATCCTCAACTTTTCTTTTTTAAAGGCATGCAAAGAAAGCCTAGAAGGAAAGCTGTGGAGTGGGTGACTACCCCCGAATATGCGGCTTTTAGGAGCACATGCCAAGTGGGGCAGCTGGACTAAACACTCAAGACAATGTGTAGGAAAACCATGTGTGAACAGTAAGAATGAAGCAAACTGCGTGGTACGTAAATAACAGAAAACTGTTTTCCAGTTTGTGAATGGCGCTAGAAACCGTGGGAGCATGCACATGTGGTCACCACTACTTTCAAGGTAGAGAGCATTGCCACCCGAGCCCAGGGATTCAAGACAAGCCTGGGCAGCATACTGAGACCCATTGCAAACATAAGAACAAGGGGGTGGGGGAGAAGAAGGTCATGTGGCCTCATCCGACAGCATACTGACCTGAAGAGCAGAAAATGAAGCAAGGGTTAGGCCAGAATCTTTTCATCTGGACGGGGAGGACCCCAGGTGTGCTCCACATGTGTAGAAAGGTGGAGATGCGGCTGGTCTGAATGGCTACCAGGTTGCCACCAACACCTGTGAGGAGAGACTGTGTGGGAAGCTCAACCTCTGGCTTCTAGCTCTTCCTATGTGCTGCTTTTTTTTTTTTTTTTTTTTTTTTTCAGGATGGTCTCCCAGATTGGTGCAGCCATTTCTTATCTCCTCTTTCCTTGCCACTCAGATTTCCTGGGCACCCAGTGAAGGTGTCTTCAGGGAGACTTAAGAGGCTGAAGAATGGTGTATAAATCATCTGTAGGACCCAAGAGCCCAGAAGACCACGAGCATGTTCACCAGCATGTCCCTGGAATCCTGAGACATCCTGGTGAGGATGTGATTCCCGAAGGACAGGATGGTCTAGCTGTCCACAGCCTTCTCTTAGGAGCTGGCAGAGGACAGGCATGTCCCTGATAGGAGTCCACAGCCTAGCAACAACTTTCCCTAGCTATCCAGGAACACCCAAGATCTGAGATCGGTCACATGAGTGGCCCCAGTGAGAAAGACATTGACCTGCAGGCAGAGGAGAGTGGACATTTACTTCTCTTGACTATGGACAACTTTAAAAAGAAGAAGACAAAGAGATTGACTATGTTTATAGATTCGGCTCTTCACCCTAATTCCCAACTTCCCTTAACCTGTTGGCTCCCTCGTAACCAGAATGCAGCTTCCCACAGCAGGGCAGGCAGCACTTCCTTTAGGCCAGGAATGGTCTCCAGCTAGCCTAAGCCCCATTACTGACGTCTTTGAACAGCTAGGAGAGGAGTCAGGGTGTCAGCACCCCAAATCCTGCAGACCAGTGACAGTAAGGCAGTGGAAGAAAGCAAGTCCATGCGGGACAGTGGGGACATGTGGGGCTGAGTACCACACAGGTTGTGCTGGTTGTTGCCAGCCCCAGAGAGTAAACCCACTACTGTCATGGGCTTTATTTTTAAACTGAAGACAGAAATCTAGAGTCTCATGTGTAAATGTCTAAGTTTTAATAACTCTAAAACAAACTAGGAAAACCTGGCCTAATTTTCACACCTATAATTCCTGTACTTGGGAGGTAGAAAGATCATCACACGGGTTCAAGATCAACCTGCACTACACAGAGTTCCAGGGTGCTCTGATACACACAGTGAGACCCTGTCAAAAGCAAATTGGTGTGCTTTGCTCCCCGTATGCTATGGGGTCCCTTCAGAGCCTTTGCATCAGAGAAAATCAAACCTAACAGAACCTGTAGGCTGTGCAGGCTGAGCTTTCCCAATCACCTCAGAACCTGAGTCTGTACACTGGTGTTCAGTCTCTACCCAGCCCAGGGTCCCCAAGAGGAACCCCACCCACCACTTACCACAGATGACTGGAGTCAGGACAGCCATGCCTTTAAACTCATGTTTTGAAATGGTTTTGCTCAGGATGAGGCCTCCAAAACTGGGGAGAGAATGGAGTTGACATTAGAGTGGCCAGGCCAAATGCCCACTGGCCACCTTCCTGGGTTTGGAAAATACCATCCCTTTCCTGCACAGAATGTCTGCTGCAACCACAGAATAGACTGCAGTTTTCTACTAGAGAACATGGTGGGACCAACCCTACAGCCCTCTGGTTCCCACCAGCAGCTATGATGGGACAGTGACCAGGGTGAGAACTATTTCCATGGCCCCAGGATGAGGGACCCAGATGTCCACTGTGCTGGGTGGCTTTATGTCAACCTGATGCAAACCTACACATATCTGGGAAGAAGGAACCTTCATTAAGTACATGTCTCCATCAGACTGGCCTGAAGGCAAGTCTGGGATGCATTTTCTTGATTGATGACTGATGCAGGAGGCCAGCCTGTGGGTGCTGCCACTGCTACAGGCGATCTTAGGGTATATAAGAAAGCAGGCTGAGCAAGCCACCGGGACCAAGCCAGTAAACAGCCCTCCTCCATGGCCCCTGCTTCAGTGTTTGCCTTCAGAGTCGTTTTGAGCTCCTGGCTAGACTTCCCTTAGCAATAGACTCTTAAGTCGTAAGCTGATATAATCCCTTTCCTCCCCAAGTCGTTTTTTGGTTATGGTTTTATCACAGCAATAGTGTGGTAGTTTGAATATGCTTAGCCCATGGAAAGTGACATTATTAGGGGGTGTGGCTTTGTTGGAGGGAATGAGTCACCACAATGGCGGGCTTAGCGGTCCTATACTCAAGCTCTACCCAGTGCAGAAGAACCAGTCTTCTCCTGGCTGCCTTTCAATCGACATGGGGAACTCTCAGCTCCTTTTCCAGCACCATGTCTGCCTGGACGCTGCCACGCTTCCTGCCTTGATGATAATGGACTGAACCTCTGAACCTGTAAGCCAGCCCCAATTAAATGTCCTTTATCAGAGTTGCCTTGGTCATGGTGTCTCTTCACAGCAATGGAAATTCTAACTAAGACAAATAGTAACCCTAAGGACACCTGAACAGGTGTCTCACTATGGTCAATATACCACAGCATCAGGACAGGGCGTGGAGCTGGGCTGTGCAGTTCTCTCTTGCTCTGCCCAGCTGCAGCACCCCTGGCTGTCAGTACTTCTGGACTCTGCCTCAGAAGAGTGGATGAGGCCTAGGTAAGAGGTTCAGAGTGTACAGTGTATGCAGCTCCCTCACACCAGAACACAGGCACGGTGGTGAGGTCCTGCTAGCACCTGTCAGCCTCCATTTGAGTGTTCCAGGGATCTTGGGAGGGGGGAGGTTGAACAACTTGGCTGGACTAAGAAACACCTGTTGATTGCTGGGGCACACCTCTGGCTGTGCCGCTGGGTGTGTGTCCCTAGGATCACACCCTGCCCTGGTCTTTATTTCTGTGCCTTTCCCTAGGCCTTGTGGTCTCTATGCCGCAGACATCTTTCTACACACACAGACTCATCTCCACGTTCTGCCTAGCAGCACGGCGTCAACCAACCATGCTGAACCCTCTGAAACCACGAGCAAATCAGTTCTTCTCCCCCAGGCTGTTTCTGTCATGTGTTTTTGTCAGTGACACGCACAGCAACCACAAGGAAAACTAGCACCAGAGACGCCCATGTGACCAAACCTGACCATGGCTCTGAGCTCTTTGGAATTGGTGTGGGGAGGAAGTTGGAGAAATCTGGAGATCTGGGCTAGGGAAGCTTAGAACATTCTAGCGGAGTTAGAGATCAGAGTGGCAACAGAGACTTAGACAGTGAAGGCCTGGCTCCTGTAGGGCTTCAGACGGGAATGAGGGCACCACAGAGAACTGATCTAGGAGCCATTCATGATACATCTTGGCAAAGAATTTTGTAACGATATTCCACTATGAATAGGAGTGATTCACAGGCCCGCTCCTAGCTGGGAAAACAAAGGTATCATTGGTGCTGGGGAAGGGAGGTCAGTTTTCTCCCAGGCGGGCCCTGGTAGACTGCCTGTGCTACCGTGGGAAGCCCCTGCAGCCACGTGTATGTGGGCGACAGTAAATGGACTTAGTAGGATATATAAAGATAGATATCACTACCTGTCTGTCTGTCTGTCTGTCTGTCTGTCTGTCTGTCATCCATAGCTATCACTATTAGCTGCCTTGCCGTGTTACAGTTCTTACTCTGGTAGTCCACTATGTTTACTCTGAACCACTGTGTGTTGGGAGCTTACAACTTGTTTTTGACTTACAGAGTCTAGAGTCTCAGAAGAGACCTCAAGCTTAGATTGCTGGATACTGTGGGGATTGTTAGCACCATGGGGATGCTAGCTGCTAACCTGTACACATTTTGCACTGTAAGATAGAGATGAGCTTTTGGGAATGACACTGGGATGTTATGGTTTGAAGTGACTTGTCTGTGTGCCAACTCGATAAGGGGTGGATTGTGATGGCTATTTTTTTTTTTAAAGGTCTCACTATGTAGCCTTAGACAGCCTTGAACTCATATAGAGCAGGCTTGGCCTCAGACTCACAGAGATGCCCCTGCCTTTGCCTCCAGAGGGATTGAAGGCGTATGACACCTTGCCTGGCCTGTAATGGTTAATTTCACCTGCTTGCTTGACAGATTTAGTCATTAAGCAATCAGTACTACATGTGCCTGTCAGGATATTTCTAGAGAGGGTTTGATGGTGACTGATTATTGGGGCTCTGATTTGATGGATAGATTAATCCCTTGATAGATTAGGAATCATCCTGTTGGGAAGTCGTGAAAGGCAGGAAGTATGGTTAGCTAGAAGGAGGTCACTAGGGATGTGAATCCCTGGATGGCAGCCACATCTTGGCCTGGCCTCTTCCCATATCCTGAGCACCTCTGAAATGAATGGTGCTTCACTGTGATGTGCTTCTGGGGCCATGGTCTACCCAAGAGCACATGGCCAAATGATCACAGACCAAACCCTCTGCAACAGAGAGAAAACTAAGCCTTCCTTCCCTGACGTTGTTTCTGACAGGCATTTCTGTCAGAAGTGAGGGGCCATTGTTCCACGAGGCTCACCTGCTGATGATCATAGCTAGGATGATGGGAAACCACCCATACTTCAGGATCTTCATGATGGGCGGGTTCTGCTTGGCAATGAAGATCCACAGAGGGGTGAGAGCCAAGAAGCCGATGCAGACCAGAGGCGTCAGATACCATGTGTCTGAGGGAAAGCAGACATACATAGCTCAAATGGCCAAGGCTGCCACAGAGGAGCTGGTTGGAGTTTGGCCTTTCATAGGTGAGACGTAAGTTGGGAACCGAGGGCTCTTGCCATTTAGAGGGGCTGTCCCACCATACCTGCCAGAGAGCAACAATTAAGCAACTGGGACAGCATATGAGCAGGCAGCTGGTGCATGACAGCTCTCCATAACCTTGCTTAGAGGTCAAAAAAAAATAACAACAACAAAAAAAAAAACCAGAAAAACAAACAGGCAGTTACCAGGGCACATGGCCACAGGGGTGGGATCAGGAGGAAGCTTTCCCCTAGCTAAGACATTCTGTATTGTTGTGGGATATGGATCATGCTGGCCAGCTGGCCACTCATTTCTCAGAGTCTCCTCTAGCTGCGAGGTCAGTGCACCGCCTACCCAGGGCCCTTGCCTCCGCTCTCTTCCAGCCTCGTTCTCTGACTCCACCTCCCACATTTACACAGAACTTGCTTGGAATCATCCTTGCATCTTGTTCCTATTTGCTCAAGCAGCCTCAATGCTAGATGGCCATACATGGTGTGAGTGCCACTCTGCTCTGGGTGGTATCTCTGGGTGTGGTGTCACCACCACCTCCTTATTCTCCACAGCCCACAATTGTCCCTCCATCTGCCACAGGTGCTCCAAGCTAGCTATAGACAAAGTGCTTCATGGTAGGTATGGCCAGCTTCTGTACCATCCCTAGAGCCGGAGGGTAGGTCCCTGAGGCTCTAAGCAGGCCACTAACACTCAGGGACACAGTAGCCTGTGCAAGTGTTGCCTTATAAGACACTTGAGAAGGCGCCATGACCAGGTTCTCCATAACTTCTGACAGGAGCCATCCAGCTCCCACCTTACACTCATGCAGCTTTCTCACAGCTCCTGGCATGTGTGAGCTAACTCATTTCCCAGTCACTGGAGATCTGTCTCCTAGGACCAGGCCTACCATCTTCCTGGGCATAGTCAGTGATGTGAGGGGAGGGGGTGGCATTCTTATTTGTTCTACAAATCAAAATGCAAATATAATGAACTTCTATGCAAATCAGACTGGCCTAAAAGTCCAACTAGGTCATCTTACCTGATTCCCAGGCTCCTCACTGTCACCTAAGAGAACAGTACAGGAATCAGTCCAGACTGGACAGTGGTGCCCCAGGTACAGTGGAGGCCATACTGTTTTATCTGTACCTGCTGCTTATTTCTCAAACCTCCAAACCCTTCCCACAGGGCACTGAGCTGTGCCAGACATTTACAACTGTAGACTTGAGCTCTCTCTGTGTGTGTGTGTGTGTGTGTGTGTGTGTGTGTGTGTGTGTGTGTGTGATATCTGCGCATGCCCCTCCCCAGAGCCTTCCCTACCTTTGTGGCTGTAGAAGAAGCTGCTCATCAGGGCCAGGATGGACAGGGTGATGATGTCTCCCAGGCAGGCTGCTATGGGCGTAGCGATGTTATCAGGGTTGACCCCAAACTTCCGAGCACCAATCACTATGCAGATCATTAGAATTCCTGCAGCGGGAGGAGGGGAGGCCCAGGGAATAGTTTGTGGTGAGATGGCTTAGAGGCTCCCCCACCCTCAGGAAGGGTCAAGCAGGTGGTCAGAACTTAATAGTTACATCTGGGAAGGTCTGGATACTCAATGGGCTGCCTACCTCCCTAAGTCTCTGTCACTGGCTGGAACCTGTGGGGGTGGCAAAGGGTGGCCTGAATCCCTGAAGACACACCTGAGCGGGCAGGTAGCCTCTGACCTCTGGAACTACCTGGAATTACAGGGATACAGCATTCATAGCCTCTGCTGCATGGAGGGCTGTTCCCAAGATGCTCTAAGCAAAAGTAACCTGAGGGGCAGAGAGACCTGGCCTCCAGGATCTGCTGAGTCCTCTGAGTAACCTATATGTGAGACATTTCCTAGGCTCAAGCACCAGTGGAGGCTGGGGAGGGAGGACAGGTGGATGTATAGCCCAACACCATTGGGATGGAAAGCTCTATCCAGACATCAGAGACATCCTAGGGGTCCCTTATCCCAGGAGCCCAGCTACACTGTCCTTGAGTTACATGGATGAAACACATGACCCTTTGGTGCTGGTGGTGATGGGCTTCATGGCTTGTCTGGGAGACTAGAGAAAGCCATCTCCAGGGCCTCAGCCCCAGGACCCTCCCTTCTGTCTGAAGACACCTGCCCTGTGGCCTTGCAAGCTTCATTAATTGCTAGCTAGGGCTTAGCCTATTTCAGCAGGCTCCCCTTGGTTCCTCAAACCATTATTCATCATGACTTTTAGAATTTAACACTGCTCAAGAATCCTGTGACTCTAAAAATAATTGCAGCAAGGCAGGCCCTGTGCTCAGTCCCTAGTACCACAAAACAAATGGAGTTAAAAATAAGAAGGGCTATAGTCACCCTCGATGTTGTCCTGATACTGCCACCACCTGCCACATTGTATCCTGTGTGACCAAGCCAGAGCCCTGCTTCTCCTTTTTAAACGCCAGCTCCAAGAAAAACTGAATTTACACAGCTGAGCTGGTGGCTGGTGCTGGTCCCACTGAAGCCCCATAACTGACAACACTGTGCACGCTTGTAATCCCAGCACTCAGAAAGCTGAGGCAGGAGGCTTGTTATAATTGTGAGCCAATTTGTACATCGTACTACTGACATATACAGAGGCCAGCAAATTGGATAAAGAAATCTGCCACGCTCAGGTGTCTGACTTCAGCAAGGAGTGGCAAACTGAAGTCTGTCAGAGTTGAGAGAAGGGACAGCAGAGCTCTCTCGGGCATGTGCATATACATGCACACACACGTGTACACACACCTGAGAGAGGGCACAGGGCAGACTGAGGACCTAGCGGGCTCTTCCCACCCACTATCACACTCCTGGAGTTCCACACTAGTGTCATAGCAGCCTCAATGCAAACCTCTGAGAACTTTAACAAGAGGGCAGAGAAGCAGCTGGCCTGGGGTCTGGGGCCTGAAGTCTGGGGTCTGGGGTCTGGGGTCTGGGGTCTGGGGTCTGATGTCTGGGGCCTGGGGCCTGGGGCCTGGGGTCTGGGGCCTGAGGCCTGGGGTCTGGGGCCTGGGGTCTGGGCTCTGGGTCCTGGGGTCTGGGGTCTGGGTCCTGGGGCCTGGGGCCTGGGGTCTGGGGTCTGGGGTCTGGGGTACTTGAGGCATGGCTCACCTAGGGCCAAGGCAGCAAGGAAGGCGGTGATGACACTGCTGGTGCACAGCAAGGCCACCTTGGCCCAATTGAACTCCTCGTGGGATATTGTGCCCAGCATCAGGGAGGCCACTGCAGCCAGGAGCCCCACAACAGTGGCCTGCACCTGCCAAGACAGAAATCAGACCCATGAGAAGGGGCCCTGACCACTGTTACTCTCCCTGTCCTTCTTTCTGACTTTTGGTCACCTCAAGGGTCAAACAAGAGCCTTCTATCCTTCACCCTGGGCCCTGCTGGCAGTTTCCCTCCTCAGCACTTCCCTCCATGCACTCCCTGGAGAGCCTCCCTGTCTACCTCTGTGCCATGTGAGATGCCACCTGCAGGAGAAGAGCAGGGTCCTGGAGGGATGCATGCCTCTGACTGGCCTCTCATTCCCATGGTAGACCCAGACCCAGAACAATATCACATATGCCGGCTTCACACCCTAGCTATGGTGTCCCCAGCTCACATTCTCCTTAGAGCTACTCCCCTGCCTCTGGAGCGTGATGCTCTGAGCCACTAAGACCCTCACCACCTAGAGCCCAGATCTGAACCAGCATCAAGACCCCTAATCCAAAATGTCTATATTACCGAAGGACCTTGTAATGTCTATGGACAAGAAGAGCAGGTAAGTGTGTGTATGTGTGCATATATGCATGCATGTAAGCATGTGAGTACATGTGTGTATGTATGTACATGTATTTGTGTGTGCACATGTGTGCACATGTGTGTGCATGTTTGTATGTAGAGGTCAGAGGATAACATGTGGAGCTGGTTCTTTCCTTCCACCCTGTGGGTCCCAGGGATTGAATTTAGGTAACCAGGCTTCGCAGCTAAGCCACCTCATGGCTCCCATTTCTGCTTTTCAGACATGGACCTGGGCTGTTTTCACATAAGGCTGTGTGGCCAGCAAGCCACAGCATCTTCCTGTCTTTGCCTCCTAGTGCTGGGACTGCAAGTGCACAGACCACACTGGGCTTTTTCCGCCAATTTTGGGGATCGAACTCAGGACTGGTGCTTGTGTGGTTAGCACAGCAAAAATCCCAGGTTAGCCAATGTACGCCAAGCAGAGTCCCTACACGACTTTCATGGTGTCGGATGACTTGCTCCAAAGACCATGGAGATGAGTAACCACAGGTACAGAGCCAAGACAATTTACTAGAAGGAGGTGGTAGGGCAGGGATTACTGATATATATCATATCCAACACACTGTAAAATATGAGTCAAATACGCTGTGAAGGTGGAGAGGCAAGAGCAGCCTGTCACTGCCAGAGAGAGACAGATGGAGCCATGAGCTACAAGGGAGCCCAGAAAGTGAGCACAGGAAATGGCTCTGTAATTCGAGGCTGGTGACGAAGGGATGAAGGTGTATCCTGGATATATACTTCAGTGAGTGAATACTAAATAATCAGAGCAAAGGAAACTGAAGGCCTGTGACCAGGAAAAAGGTGGACGCCCCACCCCCACTTTACACCCTTAAACACTAAAACCCATGGTGTGAAATAAAGGGATATGTGATAGCATGCATAAGATAGTTGCATCCAGGCATGGCTGTGCATGCCTGGTCCCACATTTAGAGCTACGACAGGAGGATCAAGACATCAAGGTCAGCTATTATACATAGAGAACTAGCAAGAACCAAGTAAGTGTTTGAAAATATCTCTGATCAGCAAAGGCCTTTTAAAGATACAGCATAAAACCCATAAAGAAGAGTACAAGGCCAGGCATGGTACATACACCTATACTACCTGCCACTCTGGAGACTGAGCTTAGAAGGTCACAGGCCAAGGCCTGCCTGGGCCACAGAGTGAGTTTAAAGCCAGTTTGGGCAATTTATCAAGCCCTTGTCTCAAAATATAAAGCAAATAAATAAAAGCAGGAGATACAGCTAGGTGGTAGAGCACCCACCTATATGCACATGATTTGACTGTCAATACTGAAAAAAAGGTATCTCTATATGGTACATTATAAACAAAGTTTATATGTGATGCCCATATGATGAAGATACCATGGAGTTATATACAGCAATATTGTTGACTTCCCTAGTTTTCAATAAGATTCTAAGTAGAATCTGGTAGAAAGCACGTCACCGGATGCTGGTATAATTGATATCCAAGCACCTAGTGCTGATCATATACAGTTAATAAACAGAAAATAGCAGAAAATATTCTTTATCCTTCAGACATTGTGCTGTTAGCTTGAATTCAGAATGCCCATACTTTAAGTCTGGTCTTCAGCTATAGGAAAGTATATGGACCATTAAGAGGCGGAGTTTCCTGGGAAATCTTAAGTCTTTGGGAGACTGTACCCCCCCACCCCCGCCTTCTAATTTGCTTCTTAGAAACCACTAGGCAAGCAGGTTTGCTTTATCAATGCACCACCATGGACCCAATGGCAACAGGAATCTAGAAGACGGTGAACCAAGCAAACCTTCCCTTCATATAAATGTACTGTCTCAGGCATTTTGGCACAGTGATGGAAAACAGACTCATATACTAGGTAAGCCTACACTAAGAAGTTGGTAAAAGATGGCATGCATCTGCGAGCTGGCTCCCTTATTCACCGATGCAGGTAAAGATTAGAATGGGAGTTAGAGGTGGGCTTGAGACCTAAGCATCTTCTTCAGAGAAGCATTTGTGTGTGTGAAGAGTTGGGGTAACAGAGTAATAGATGAGAGTGCCTGTTTGCTCACACACTGCTCTAACCAGCTGTGCAGCGAGTCTAAGCCATCACAGGGGTAGCATGAGTTACAGGATGGAATGCACAGAAAAGATCTCCGTGCCTACAAGTCAGAGTTCTCTATGGGCATGTGCATGGGGGTGGGGGCGGGGCACTTGTGTAGTTTTGAAGGGGGAGTTTCCATTCTGGTAAGGTAATGGAGCAGACAGTGATGCGGCCACTCCCATGCTATCGCTGGATATATTTGGTGGGATGGTTTTCTTTTTCCCAGAGAAAAATCTAAGCTTAAAACTGGTTAGAAGATCACAAATAGCTGGAGACATGGTTCGGGACGGAATGCTTATCCAGGTCACGTGACACTCTGGGTTTCAGTCCCAACACTTCTAAAAGACAGACAGACAGACAATAAGCCTTAATGTAAAAGAGAATGTAGCCATAGCAAATAAAGACTAGAAAGAACCCGGGGTACGGCTTCTGAGACAGAGCAAAAGGGAGGGAGGGGCTTGCACAGGAGCCATAGTGGCTCTGCCACTGCCTTGCTCGGTGGCTGTCCTCAGTCTTGCTGGGGAGTCCCCATGCCCCATGAGAAGTTACATAATTTCACATTGGGACAGGGTGGTGATGGCTGGAGAGATGGTTAAGAGCAGTTAAGAGCAATTGTGCTCCTGCAGAGGACCTAGGTTCGATTCCCAGCCTCCTCATGGGGTTCTCAACAGTCTGTAACTCCAGCCCCAGAGGATCTGATGCCCTCTTCTGGCCTCCATGGGTGCCAGACATGTATATAATACACACATGTACATGCAGACAAAACAGCCATATGCAAAAAAAATTAAAAGTTAAAGCAAATTTTATGCTGAGAATAAATGACTGTTTAATGCTCAGCCCCATCCAACACTGACATCAACCTCCCCGAGGCTCAGGTGAGAGGTGGCAGAGAGAACATCAGAGCAGGAGGCTAGGACCAGCACTGTGAGACGCCGTCTTCTGGGAGACACGGCCACTGTGTTCAAGGGCTCACTGCAGCTGGGGTCACCTGCCCACGGCCAGTCAACAATCCAGCAAGCAGCACTAATTGGATTCAGTGGTTTGCCACAAAAAAGGGGGAGGACGTGAAGGAGGGGGGGGTGTGTGTGGGTGGGGTCAGGAAGGTGTGGGTGGGAGGAGAGCAGACATGATCAAGGGACACCGAACACGTGAGAAATTGTCAAATACTTTTAAAGTTACTAACAAGTTCCAACATTGATTTCATATTTAAATGCCAGTACATGTTGGAGTTTTTTTGAAGTCCAACTATACAATTTACCTAACAACTTGTGACCAAAGTTCAACCCATTTAAAAAGGAAGATGCAGAATCATATGTAAGCTAAACTCGAGACAGTGTAAGTTAAGCCAGGCCCAGGCAGGCTTCATAAGTCCTGAGGCTCACAGTAAGGAAGGTTCTGGAGAGGCAGGAGTGGTATGGCAGGTGCTGGGCCATTGTCACCCCCTGACCTGACCTCCTGTTGTGGATCTGAGTGCTGCTTTAATCTCTCAGCTACTCAGCCACAGGCCCACAAGACTCTGCTACACAAGACTGGCTCAGGCACTGAAGGCAAGAGACGCCAAGACAGGCCTGGACCAGAACAGTAGTGTAGGAGGCACATCCATTGTGTCCAATAGAGAGAGGGCTAAAAGGGTGTGCATACACTTTACCAGAGAGAGAGTGGGGATTGAAGGGCCATACATACGGTACCCAAGAGGGAGAGGGCTGAAGGGCTACACACACACACACACACACACACACACACAGACACACAGACACACACACGCATAGGCACACATACTTGCACGCATGCACACACGCTCATGCATACATGCACACATGTATGCACACACACTGTACTCAAGAATGAAGACTGGGGGATAGAAAGCATTTGCAAAGCACACAGGTTTACAGGCATGGGCTGTGAGGGAGGAGAAGCAGGGCTTGATTCAAATGCAACTCGGAGTGAGGATCTTCATAGTGACAGGATGCAAGATTAAGGGGGAGATGGTGGGTCTCCTTGGTCAGGTGGGAAAAATCAGTCCTCAGTGGGTTTTGGCCAAAGGATTGTTGGCTTTCCATCAGCTTTAACAAAGTCTTTGAGAGAATCAGCTTAGAAACAGAGGAGGTTTGTTTTGGTTCACAGTGTTAGGGGGATCAGTGTATGGTGAACTGACCCCATTGTTCTGGGCCTGTAGTACAGCAGATTCATAGAGGATGCAAAACAGTTCCCCCCCATAGTCAGGAAGCAAAGCAGAGCGAGTTGGAGGCTGGATTCCTGGTGAGGTGGTTTGTTGTTTTAGTTTAGTTTTGTTTTGTTATCAAAATGACACAAGCTGAAGTCAAATGGGAAAAGAAACTGTAGTGGTTTAATAAGACTGGCCCCACAGGCTCATATATTTGAATGCTTAGTCACCAGGAAGGGTAACTCTGACAAGATTACAAGGATTAGGAGACCTTGTTGGAGGGGATGTTGCGGGTGGTGGACCTTGAGGTTTTAAAAGCCCACGCCAGGCCCAGTTCTCTCTCTTTGCCTGCAGATCAGGATGTAGCTCTCAGCTGCTTCTCCAGCACCATGTCTACCTGTGTGCCACTGCGCCCCTGTTGTGATAATGGACTGAGCCTCTGAAATGACTGGACAGCAGAGTGGGCAGCATCTCTACAGTACCCAAGAGAGAGAGGGCTGGAGGATGGTATGCACATTGTACCCAAGAAGAGAGGGTGCAAGCCCCAGTTAAATGCTTCCTTTTATAATAGCTGCCTTGGCTGTGGTGGCTTTCCACAACAGTGGAACAGTGACAAGGGCAGGACCCTCAGTGAGGAAATGCCTCCTCCATCAGACTGGCCTGTGGGCAGGTCTGAGGCATTTCCTTTATTACTGATTGATGTGGGGGGCCAGCCCACTTTGCAGTGTCACGCCTGGACTGGTCCTGGACTGGATAAGAAATCAGGCTGTCCGAGCCAGTCAGTAGTGCTCTTCCATGATCTCTTGATCTCTGCTTCAGATCTTGTCTCTAGCTCCCTGCCTTGAGTTCCTGTCCTGATTTTCCCTCAGTGATGGACTGTAAACTATAAGGTGAGATAAATCTTTTCTTCCTCAAGTTACTTTTGGTCACAGAAACAGAAGCCTGACTAAGATACAAGGGCACCACAGGCAGCATTTCTCCACCACAGTGGACCAGGTGCCTTCAGAGGAACCAAGTGTAAGGAAGGATCATGAGTCTGTTCTAACTTGTTGTTTGGGTGGGTGCCTCTGGGAGAGACCAATATTCTGACCTGTACACAGAAAGAATAGATGACACGAATGGACAAGAACACCCAGCCCAGCCAGGGATGCTCAGCTGACAAATGACATAGAGTCTGAACTCAGTCCACATCCCTTGTGTCACCAGAGCCTGCCTGTCTCAGAGAAGCTCACTAGACCCTGGACTGCAGTACCAAAGAGACAGCTGTTTACCCAGCTTTCCTTCTACCCGGAGCCTGTCTTGCCCTCATCTGTTTCTGCCTTGGGTCTCATGCTTTAGTTCACTGTGAAAGGGGCCTAAATAGAACGGAGCCCACAGAAGACCTGGCAGGAGGAGGCACAGTGTAAGAGGGGCATGAAGGTCTCTGTCAAAGATTGAGATAGGACAGGTTAAGCAGTGGAGGTAGGACTAATGGAAGATTTTCCAGGCAGGAATGAGCTATCAGGTCCCAGGAAGATTAAGTGAGGTCACTGGAAGAAAGAAAAGGTGGGGTATGTCCATCTGGGGAGCAGCAGTGACCCAGAGAAACACAGTGTTGGTGTTATATGTGAGAAGAAGCCCACTAGCAAATGCGGGGCATGACTAACGCTGAGTATACTCAGCACCCCTAATAATTTGGCTTAGAAGGCAGGCAGCAGGAAAGCCGCAGGGACCACAGACCCAAAGGCATCTCTGGGCAGGTATGGTGGCTCCCTGCGATGCTCTTCACTGTGTCGCAGCTATGGTCTCCTGGATAGATGAGTGGCCATATGGACACCTGTCCTCCAAAGTCAGGCTAGAGTAGAGGGACCAGGCTCAATGGCCTCCCTCTTCCTATCCAGAGAGGCAGGCGGCAGATTCACAGGGGGGTGGGAGTGGGAGGCATCGAGGTGCTTGATGCTTCGAGACTCACCTGAACCACAGCCAGGTTGCTGCTGATGATTTTGTACCTCTCCTGGCGGTCATCGATTTGCCCAGTGTTGGCCTAGCACACAGAGATAAGGGCAGCAGCGTCAGTCTGGCTCATCTGGAGACGCCAGTCCTTCTGGACATAGCCAGCCTCTCAGGAAACAAATCAGAACAGATTACGCTACTAAGCTTTCTAGACAGTGACCTACCTCCCCCTTTTAACATTTGTTTCCTTTTTACCTGTGTGTGTGTGTGCATGTGTGTGTGTGTGTGTGTGTGTGTGTGTGTGTGTGTGTGTGTGTGTGTGTGTGTGTGTGTGTGTAAGTATGTGCACATGTGAGTGTAAATTCCTGAGGAATCCAGAAGAGGTCAGATTCCCTGGAGCTAGTTACTAGAAGTTGTAAGCTGCCCAGTGTGGGTACCTAGAACTAAATCCAGGTTCTCTGCAAGAGCAGGGTGCTCTCCTAACTGGTGAGTCAGCTCTCCAACCCTTTATGAATTGACCTAGACACCACCCCCTGACCCTGCTGCCACCCCAAATTTGTTTATTTTAATTTTCTGTGTATGGCTGTTTTGCCTGCACTATGTCTGTCCACTATGTATATGTATTGACTGTAAAGGCCAGAAGAGGGTGCAAGGTTCCCTGGGACTTGAGTTACAAATGCTTGTGAGTTTCTCTATGGATGCCAGGAACCAAACCCAGACCCTCTGGGGTTCTCTGGGCTTCTCTGGAAGAGCACTAAGCCATCTCTTCAGTTCCTGGCCTGGCCTCTTTTGTGGAGAAATAGCACTATATAACTATAGTTGGAGATGCTGACATTTCACAGTGAGCAATGCACACAGCAGGGTCCATCTCTGGCTTCACACAGCAGGGTCCATCTCTGGCCCCTCTTCATCAGCCTTGGGACTCTTTCTCAGGCCCTTGAACACAATCTACCTTGAACACACTACTGTCCTTTTCATGTACAGGGTGCCAATGGCCACCAGAGAAAGGGAATACCCTCTGCATTAACAGGAGGGCGACAGCACAACCCTGAGGATGCCTGGAAGAGGGGAGAAGAGCTAGCTGAGGTAGGACCTGTGTGGCTACAGAGCCAAGTGTAGACACAACGAAAGGGGACAGGAGGGGTATAAGAACAGAGGTAGTTAATGAGCAACTGAGAGCCAGCCCCTCCTTGTTGCCGCCTCAGAATCTTCCTTTGACGCTGTACTACCCACTGAAGCATTCATGTGTGTGTGCCAGGAAGTGGGGAGGATGGCCTAGGGTCAGGCAGCGGCATGCAGACTCTGGAGAACAGGGACACAGAAAGTCGGAAGGAGTGAAGGCACTGGGGCACTGCGCTGGTCCTTCCGCAGCTCAGGGTGGCAACGGAAAAACAGTATAAAAAGCTGGGAGAGGAGAGACAGGGACAGCCTACGAGACACCAAGGCCCAACAACACCCGTGTGGGTGGAGACTCTAGTCCCCATGAAAGTCACTGAGAGGGGCTAAATAAAGGGAACATCCTGTCCCCAAATTGCAAGGGACCTGAGACATCCAACTGCCACTTACAGATGTGGAGAGTCGAGAGGCCAGTGTCATTTCCAGGTTTCCCTTCAGACCGACGAGGGGCGGCACCAATGTCAGCAGGTCTTTAACATCTCTGAATACTGGCCAGTGCTGGAAGAGAAGGAAGGAGGAGATGAGGCCAAAGTTTTGGCGCAGCTCTGCAGAGGTCTGCAGAGAACCTTCAGTCAATGACCTTGCACGCCCCGTGAATCAGCCTGGAAGACAGAGCAGTGTCCTAAATATCTTACTGTATTTTGAGACAAGATCTCTATACCTTGCCCAGGGTACCCTGGAACTCACTCTGTAGACTAGGCTGGCTTTGAATTCACAGTGATCTGCCTGTCCTCTGCCTCTTGAATGCTGGGATTAATGCTTGTCTCGCCCCATAACCAGCCTAAACTGTTTTAAGTGAAACACAAAACAGGACATTTTAAATATTAACCAAATCAGCAGCCATGGCCTCCACTGAGCTCCTGCCTGCCTCCTATCCTCAGAGGCCATGAAAAAGGCAGGGCTAGACCAGATGCCAGTGGTCTGGCCCAGCACAGGCTGAGAATGTGCCAGTGTGCAGCCACAGAGGCCTGGGAAAACTTTGTAAAACTATCTAGTAGGAGCACGTTGACAGGGTTTCTCAGTCTCCTCCTGGCACCCTGCTGGACCCCGGGCTTTCCAGAACAAGAAAGTCCATTTGATGGAGACCCTGCATCTCCTCAAACATGGAAACAATATCACCAGAAAGGGCAGAGTAGCCAGGGTGTGCTGAGACGGCTGGGAAAAAGAGGAGGTGTTGGTGTGATGGACCCCTGCCTGCTACACACCAGCAGATCTGATTTAAGTAGGACCTCAAAGGTTTAAGATCTTAAGGTTGTGGGATTCTAGGTTCTAGGCCTAAAGACAAATTCCTTCTTTTCTGAAGGGGGCTCTGGGCTCAGTCCCCTAGGAAAGAGTAGCCGAAGAGACACAAACACATGTCACCTCTGGGGAAAGCAGGAGTCACCCCAGGCAGCAGTGCCTTGGAGGCCTCACAGAGGACACGTCAGAGGTTCTATAGAAGCCTTATCTTTGTGTTTCTCCACTGCCTAGGAGCAAAATGTCTTAACATGCACTGCTTTTTAGCACCGAGTCTGAACATTTTACCCTGTTCATAATGTTGATTCCCTCTTGAAAATGATGGTTTTGCATTTGACCACATTTATCCATTTGTTCGGATCTTTTATAGCATAGACATTAGCCCTTTAAGAAATACACGCTTTTTCCTGCTCTCAGATGAAGAACTAGTTGGAGGCAGAGGCCCACCAGCAGGGGCCCTCCTTATCAGTCCAGCTACTGCCTCCCCGTTCTCTGCAGCAGGGGCCTCAGGGCTGTGAGTCGCTGCCTATCAGCCCGGCACACCTCTCGGGCACACACCACCCACACCATCACACACACACTCCAACCCCAGCCAGGGTTGTCTGGCACACCCTGTCCTTTCCCAGCATGCCCTCTGCCCCAGCCCTCACCACCATCCTCTGTCTCCCCCACAGCCTGGTGCTCATTCTCCAGGCCACACACAAGGCCAAGCATCTAATAGCCCCACATCAGAACACACTCTCTCTCTCCCTTCAACTCTCCCCTCTCTCAGCGCCAGGAACCCCTGACCAAGTTCCCATTCCACAGCTCAGTGCTGTGCCCACTTGGCTACAGTAGTCTCTTCCTCAGGGACCTGCTGTGTGTGAATGGGTTCTCGCTCTCTCTGCTGCCCTCACCCCTGTAGAACAGCTTGAGGAGGAGGCCTGCCTCTGAACTTGCTCTCCACACTGCTCTAGCTCCCTGCCCATCTACCTAATGACTCCACGATGCCTCCCTTCCTTCTCCTGACCCACTCACACTTCTGATTCTCCTTTCTCTTTACACCGTCTCTCTTTCAAGGCTTGAGTTATTTCCAACACCCAGCCCACCTTTCCCACAGTGCCATGCCTCATGAAGGAGGAAGGGAGCCTTGACTCCAAGGTCCCAGATCCTTGCTGCTGATGCTACCTTGGGTTAGGGCTGAGTCAATTCTGGCCATGAAACTGACTGACAGTCCTGGGGATGGAACCCAGCGCCTTACGTGTGCTAGGTGACTGTTCCATCCTGGGACTGCACTCACAGCCCTGGCCGTGAGATTGAAGCCACTGACTGAGCTTGTTAGGAATCAGGACAAGAAGGAAGATGAACGGGGACAACATCAACAGAGATTCAGCTAAACTGTGTCCCCCAGACTGACAGGCTGCAGCCATAACAGCACAGTGTTTAGAGACAGGGGCTAAACAAAGAGTGGCTGAGTTACGAAGGTCATAGGTGGGTGAGCCCCAACCCTACAAGACTGGTATCTCACAAGCAAAAATTAGGGGACAGATATGCAGAGAGAGGTGACCATGTGGGGCACAGGAGAAAATGTCATTACTGGCTTAGGATGTCAACACTGCCAACACCTGACATCTCAGACTTCTAACCCCTAGAGCCATGACAATGTCAACTTCTGTGGGGTACGGTGCCCGGCCTCAGTTGCTCTATCGCAACCCTGGCAAACTGAGGCAGAAAACAAAGGGATAATGATGATATCCTGACCACCCAGATCCAGAATAGCTGTTTCTCCAGGCTTCTTTTGTGTGTCCTTGTCACTTTGGTCTGACTGATGCCCTGGGCTCCTCAACATCCCCAGGACCCCACCCACCTCATGGCTGTAAGCTGACCATACCGGAGCCTCAACTCACCATCTCCAGACTCCTGTCTCTCCCCTGGGCTTGTCTCCACTCCTGCCCACTTCCTGCTCTGCCCACCAGGAGTTAACCCCTTAATCCTCCCCAATCTGACTTCAACTCATCCTGATTTTAAAATTCTGCTACCGATCTCCCAAACACTTTAAAGATGTCTATCCTGACACCGGTGGGGTAGGAGTGTGCATGGGAGGGCAAGGTGGCCTGTGGTACTGGGAGAGAGCCTCCCTTGCTTTCTCTTCCCCCACACTAATGACATTGCTTATAGAACTGAGCTTTGTGACATAAATATAATCACGTCACCCAGCTACTTCTGACCCTGCACTGCCAACTCCACGCCTGAGTATGCACCCAACTCCAGTCATTAAACTTGTCCAAGAATATGGCTGGCACATCACACTTCATGCAGAGCCAAACACCAGTACAGACTGTCAGGGGACCCTCTGGACAGCATGGCTAGGCAGTGGTTAGACTGGTGTCCCCTCCTGTATTTCACCATGCAGTATGCACAAACCAGTTTGTTCACGGCTATGCTAATACTCCAGCAACACAAAGGCAACACTCACTCTATAAACAAAAGGCCAAACCCCTTTGCCCTCAGTGTAAACATCACCTCCTAGGTGGAGTGGACAGAGGGCCTCACAACTAGCGGTGTCTCTACTCAGGACACAAGCCACCCACTGTCCTTCTCTTCACAACTGCACACTCACACACATCCACAGACCCCAAGTGGGCCTCCGCTTGGAGTTCACTCATTCCCACAGTGTGGAAATGGCCACATTGTGCTCCAAGCCCCACTGAGATGGTCCTGCCCCGTTCCCTCTGAAGATCCCTGACCTGCAGGAGGATGCAGCTCTCTCTCCTTCACACGGGTCGCCGCACACCGCTTCCACCCGCTGCCCAGTCCTGACTGACAAGCTAGCCTTCTGGGAGCCTACAGCAACTGAAGTACAGAGAGGAGGGGGTGCGTGGCAGGTCAGGGATGGATGAGCTCACACTGTGCAGTCTGGCAAAGCCCAGTCTCTGAGGATTAGCATGCATGGCAGCCTCAGGTAGAGGCTGAGGACACCACGGAAGTAGATTGCACAAACTCTCTAGGAACAGGCTGATCCCAGCATTCTGAAGACTCAGTGTCCCCTTCTCTGAGGTGAACAGGCAAAAACCAAGTGCCCTGGAGTTACTGATATGCATACCCTCCAGCTTCAGGATGTTGGAAACAGGTTCCCAAGGAGACACTGTGCATCATGGAGGAAATTCTCAGTACATATAGGAACGGGAAACACTACCTGAGACACCCTTGTGGGTTGAAAATTAAATGTAATTGTGAAGATTAAAAAACAAAACAAAAAAAACTGTTGGAGTGTCGGGCCTGTGGAACTCAGTGGTATGGTACATGCTGGGCACGGTTCCATCCCCAGTACCACAACCACACACAAGTTAAACTTAAAAAGAATTAACAGGCACATTATTCTATGACTATACATTTGTGCATATTGAAAATAATGTTGGCAACCACCAAATTCATGGACTGCAGCCATAACTTCCCGGACCTTCAGACGCAAGTGTCTAGAGACAGAAAGGGGGAGGGGGCTGAGTGAAGGAGGTCATGGGTGAGTGAGCCCCAGTCCTCCATGACTGTTATCTCACAAGCCAGGTTAGGGGACAGACCTGCAGAGAGGGCCAACCTGTAGAGCATGTCGAGAAGCTGGTCCTAAGGACCACACCAAGCCCCGCCAACTGTTCACCTCAGACCTCCAGCTTCCAGAACCGTGACAACTTCTGATGGGCACTCTGTCTAGTTTTCCTAAAGAAACACTTATGCTCAGTAACAGAGGCCGGAGGTGACAGACAGTGGAATTCACTCAACAGTAGTGTCCCCTAAACCAGACTCCGCAAATGCCCCACTAGATGGAGAGTAACACCTTATGGGGAGATCTGGGGACATACGGGACTCCCATTTCCTCCTTTCCTCTCTCTCAAGGAGCTATGTGGGGACTCTGGAGAGGTAGGTCTGTCATTCAGCTTTGCCTAGCACCCAGACCACAGAGATCAACAGGCTCCTTGCTGCTTACAACCTGTTCCTCACAACTCAGAGAGGCAGGTGCTCTCAATATTCCTGATTTACAAAAAGGGAAACTGAGGCAGAGAGGCATTAAAGACTCCTGTACTGAGTAGTAGCCTTACCTAATAAGCACACACTTGGTGGCAGACGATAGAGGTTGCTGTGGGCTCACAAGGGCTGCCTTTCAGGGCTATCAAGTGTCACCGCTGTGACTGTTAAGATGCTGGGAGCCCAAGGTATCTTCTCACTAGCACTGCCGGTTCTGGACCCCAGCTCGGACCTGACACCCACAGGGAAACCCCTGGTTCCTGCCCTCCGCCCTGTCTGTGCCCCTCCCTCGGACCCTGTACATACTTGGACATTGTTCATCACCAAGCCAGCCGTCATCATGCCCAGGCCGGACAACAGTATAGGTATGGCGACCTGGCAGGTGGTGGTGGGGACAGACTCAGGAAGGACCCCATGAGGGGAGCGGGTGAGCTCACAGCTGAAGCCTCGAAGCTTCTTGCCCTGAAAGCGGAACTCAAGGCTGAGCTGAGTGACGACCATGGTTGGGCCCCAGTAGAGTCTGTCCTCTCTCCTCCCTGCCCTCCAAGGCTCTCTTCTGCACAGGTGCACACAGACAGAAGCTTTCCAGGAAGCGCCACGTGGGTCTCTGAGAGTCCCTTGGATGAGGGCCAGAGCAAACAAGGCCAGACCCGCTCAGAACCTCATTCAGGAGGCTGCCGGTGTCCTCTGTCCCTTCCACTGGTCAGGTTCTCCTCAGAGTGCAGCTGTGGATCTGCCGGGACTTCCCTCTTCCAGCCTGCCAGAGAGGCTCGCTGTCCCTCAGCAGCGACCTTGACAGTGTCCAGTAGTCCAGCCCCCGCTAGCCAAGCTGGGCAGGGACACAACCCACATGGGCCTGACTCTGGTAAGTACCCACGCAGAAGTCAACACCACCCTCTGTGTCCTCTGCACACGTGCCATGGGCTGCTTCGCCCTGGCAGAGAAGGGCCTGGAGACCACAGCTCCAGGGATACTCACCCAGGCCCACGTATGGGGTTCTGTCCTGCAAGGTCAAGGACTCTGAGGGACTGCAAGATGAATGTGACACCTGTTGTCAGCTCTATGCCAGTGAGCGGGGGCTCACAGCCACAGTATAAAGCTGTGCTCACAGAACTGTGGCCCTGCCTTCCCTCAAAGGCCTGGAAGACTTTATCCAGCTTGCTTCTGCTCAGAAAGATTAGAACAGGCCCTGCTGATCCCACTAGAGGGAAGGGCCCAGCTGGGAAGTGGCACTGGAGTCGAGGGATGTTCAGAGTGCCCCTTTTTGTATGCCACAGGCCAGGAGGAACACTTCCAGGACTAAGGGCTGACAATACAAACTGAGGTCCCTACCAGCAAAGGTCCTGAGCTGAATGTCTGACTGACTTCTAACCCAGGGTCACCTCTGGGTCCTGGCCTCCCCTCTGTCCCATCCCTAACGCACCACCCTCTCGGACACCTTGCCTCCATCTCCTCTCACAGATCGTCCGTCTCATGCTCAAGTCCAAACTCCTTTATCTCCCCAGGCAGAACTTCCTCCCTAACTAACTGCCCCCCTCCAGCCTGCCCCGGAAACCCTCGACACTTCTTCACTTGCTCCCTTCTGTTCATTTGTCAGGAGGTTTAAGTTTGTCACAGAAGGCAGATGTGCAGGCTGTAAGCTTTGGTCCTGGTTCTGGTGGGCCATCCCTACCCTTCCTGACTGCTTTAGCCAGCAACTCATGGTGGAAAAGCGACCCCATGGAGTAGTTTCTGGGCTTCTCTGTCTCTTGGTACACTTATGTTTGAAAGCCAGGCGGTTTGACCACACGCGGAGGCTGTGTGCAGGTATGTGAGACACCTTGGGCCAGGATCTGCACATGGCCAAAGGTGCTGCCATTGGGATGCTTAAACTATCAGTGACCAGGGTGGGCTGGGACAGAGGCACTTCTGAGTTTGGGATGCTGAGCCGTACAGCAGCCTAGAGCTGGACCCCAGAATCTTGTCCATGCTCTAGATTTTCTTCATCCCAGATGCACCAGCCTCTCCACCAGCCTACAGCCTCTCCCCAGCCCCCAGCCTCTCTACCAGCCTCCAGCCTCTCCACCACCCCTCAGCCTCTATACCAGCCTCCAGCCTCTCCACCACCCCTCAGCCTCTCCACCAGCCTCCAGCCTCTCTACCAGCCTCCAGCCTCTCCACCAGCCCCCAGCCTCTCCACCAGCCTCCAGCCTCTCCACCAGCCTCCAGCCTCTCCCCAACTCCCCAGCCTCTCCACCACCCCCAGCCTCTCTACCAGCCTCCAGCCTCTCCACTACCCCTCAGCCTCTCCACCAGCCTCCAGACTCTCTACCAGCCTCCAGCCTCTCCACCAGCCCCCAGCCTCTCCACCAGCCTCCAGCCTCTCCACAGCCTCCAGCTTCTCCACAGCCTCCAGCCTCTCCACAGCCTCCAGCCTCTCCATCATCTCTAGCCTCTTCTGAGCTTTCAGACTGCCCCTCTCAGCCTCCTGTGTAGGAGCAAGAGCCCTAAACTCCCCATGTTTCATGGCAGCGTCTTCCATAGTGCCTCTGTCAAGCCTTGTATCCCAGTGAACATCTGCCAGAAAAGCATGCCGAGCCCAGACACCCTCACTGCAGTCCCACATCCAGTCTGCTGCCCTTAAAGTTTTCCCTGATCTGTCCCTCAGCTCCAGCATAGGAGACCATCTCAGTCACAACCCTGTGACTTCTCACACACATCCCCCCCCCCCAACACCTGCTCTCCCTATCAGCAACCCACATGGGCGTTCTAAGGAGGAACCCTCATGTCATAGGAATGGCAAACGAGCCTCACCTTCTGAAAGGACACCCATCCCCGAGCTGCCTCTGTCTGAGCACACAGCCATGTTGCCCTGCGTACCCTTAGAAGGAACTTCTCATGGACCCTCTATCACGCTACACTCCTCATGCCTTTGGCTGGCCTCAGTAGTGATTGTCCTTGTGGTCAGCTGAGGTGCTTCTTGATCTCCGAGCCAAAGCCCCACAGCTCCTTACCCAGAGTCTCTAAGTGCAAACAAGAACCATAGCATCTCTGTGGAAGTATGGACAGTGATACATAACCAGAAGGGCCTGCCTGTCCAGGCCGTCCCGCTGTGGTTTGGGAGCAAGGAAGTCTCTCTTGACCATGCTCTACAAAGCCCTTCACACCACTCACCGGACAAAACACCTCCCTGCGTTCACAGCTTATGATACGCTCTTTCTGCAAATGAAGAATTTAAGGCTCCAGGAGGGTCTGCCTTCAATCACAAAGTGTACTAACACACAAGGAAAACAATGACCTTCCCCCCCCCCACCATCCCTCCCCACTTCCTCTCTCCACCGAGAAGGTGTAGTTTAATGGAAGAGCACATGCCCAGTGTCCACCTAGGCAGCCCCCACTATGGTCTGTGATCTGTGGTTTGGCCTGAGTTAGTGTGGAACAGCAGAGAAGAGGCCTGCAGAAGCCACGGGCATCACAGCGCACTGGCTGGACTGAGACAATCTCTGCAGGTTGGCGCTGTGCTGGCTGAACACAGAGAGGAACCATCCCCAGGCGCAGACACACGTTCATTTTATGCTAGCATTGGCACCTTCCACAAGGTCACCCTAGCTTGGGATCATCCATCTAAACAGGACTCTGGTCACACACATTGGCTTCCCTGAAACATTCTTACCAGAACAGGAGAGTCTCCTGAGTAAGGTCATCAGCCTTGGAGAAACACACAGTAGAGAAGGGGGTGAGGGGAAAGTCAGGGAGGGATGGAGGAGAAGGGGGAGAGAAAGAGGGAGAGGGAAGGAGACAGAGGGGGAGAGGAGGGGAGGGAGAGGTGTTTAGGGAGTTACTAAAACCCAATGCTGAGGTGGTCAACTGCTGAGGTGGGGTTGACCTTTGACCTTTAGTGTGTGCTGACTATTGCACTGACTTGCTTTTAGGACCATTAAGCTTTCAGCAGAAATAAATAAAAGAACGTACTCCTGTAAGAAACGGTACTTTCCCCGGGAAAGCTGAGAACAACACACGTCAACAGGGCTTACTGGGTCACAACACAGAACATCTCAATGTGATTTTAAAAATAGTTCCAGCACAGTGGAAAATCTCATAGCCTGACTGGGCATCGTTCAGATCTGGGTCAAGCATCAAGTGGCTTCCTGGGTGACCTTGCACAGTCCTTCTGATCCCTGGGTCTCCAACCTCTCCTAGAGTCCTGGATGTGAGAGACTGGGGCCCATCAGCAGCTCTCAACCTTTCTGTACCACAACTCTACCACCCACCCCGGGAGGTAGAGCGTCTGCATGTGTGAAGTCGGGATCTGTCCCTAACAGGAAAGCACAGGTCTTTGGCACTACATCGCCAATCCTAGCTTCCAAGACTGACACCACAGCCCAACCGTGAATTGTCCCAGGAGCAGTTTCCAGATGCTGTGCTCTCAGCTACCTTGCACCTGGGCATGCAAACATCCCCACTGCTCAGGCCTCAGACATCCCCCACTTTCCAATTTCCTTTGTGTTTTGGTCTGAGCCAGCAGAACCCAGGGGAAAAGGTGAAGGCTCACAGCAGCTTCTCAAGTGCTCTTGAGATTCAGGCCTCCTCACCAGCATCTCTGCCAGGAGGCCTTGGGCAACTTTCCTTTCTCCCGGGCTGTACTGGCACAGCTTAGCTGTTTTCTGTCTGGCCTTGTTGCTGTCTGGCACAGACGAATGCATCTATTGACTCTCCCCACTCAATCATGAGGACGACCTGTTTGTCTCCATTGTTCACCAGGACCCTGTGCATGGTGTCTGGTTCTGTGCACACACGGTACATGTTACCAGAATGAACAAATGAATGAATGAACAAATGAATGAACAGAATGGCAGAAACAGGGAAAAGTAACCTGGTCAGGGGACCCTGGGGTGTAAGTGAGCAGGAAACACCTGCCTCACGTGCTCATGGCCTTAGTGCCAGCCTCAGCACCACCAGAGAGAAAGGAAGCCCTGACCACAGGCAGTGGACATATGATGACATTGCACTGTCTCCAGCACCTACTCAAGCTGGCAGGGCTCTGAGCAGCCTAACCAGGAGTCCCCTGTGGCTCTCCTGTCTTGTAAGCAAGGTCTCCAGCCAAATGCCTTCCTTAGCAAGTAGCCCAGTGAGGTAGTTTGAATAGGTTTGGCCCCCATTGTTGCAGCAAGAGAACCCCTAAGATACCCAGGAACACCCCTTCCTCAGTCAGGTTCCCAGAGAAATGTCCTCCATAGTCAGGGGTCCAAGCCTGGAGCCTGCCTGTCCCTGAATGATGGATAGTCTGCTAGCCTAAGGGACTTTCTAAGAAAGCTCTTCTGCCTTCCTGCAGGACACCTGTCCAGTTCTTACATCGTACACACGCTAACAACAGCTGAAGATGGCTGAGCCCACTGTAGTCACTGGAGCGGAGCCTGCTCCCCACAAAGCCCACCCTTGCTACTCTCTTCATGTAGAGAGGCTCCCTCCTTTCATCCTAAAGCTGTTCTCTGCCACAGTGAGAATTATCCTGCCTGCGTCTGCTCAGGGTTGGGAACCAAGATCCAGAAGGTACTCACAAATGGCTCAAATTAAGTTTTTCACTACACCTAGACTTAACCAATTTGGCTGAATTGGCTGGCAGCAAGCCCTGGGGATTGATCCTCTGGACTCTTACTTCCCAGCAGCTTTGTTTGTGTTTTGTTTGAGTCAAGGTTTCTCAGTGTAACAGTCCTGGCTGACCTAGAACTTGTTCTGTAGACCAGACTGGCCTCTAACTCATAGAGATTCACCTGCCTCTGCCTCCTAAGTGCTAGGATTAAAGGAATACACTAGCATTGTCTGGACTTTGCCACCAGATTTTTATGTGGTGTTGGAGATGCAAAGTTAAGTTTCCATGCTTGAATGGTAAGTATTTTACCAATGCTTACCCCTCCCAAACACTCCCCCTTCCCCATTTCCCTAACCCTAGAGTCTAGCTAATTTATAAGGGGAAAGGGGTTAATTTCAGTTTGGGGTGCTGGAATTCTGGGAGCACAGTGCCATGCAGTCGGCTTCTAGAGGTCCACAGGCTGCACTGTGTCTTAATGGGAAGGCAAAGACAGGAGGCAGGTGCACACGGATGTTGGAAATCAACAAGACAGGAAGCATGAGAAAGCCTAGGAAGCCAAACTCACTTTGTAACAATAATCTGGTCTCTGCATAACTGACCCACTCTGAGAGCACCACAGGAATGCCTTTGTGATCCAAAGTGCCTCTCAAAAGCCCCACCACCTCTCAACAGAGTTACATTAGGGGCTAAGCCGCAATGAGCGCAATGAGCGCTGTGGTGGGGGCAAACCACATTCAAAGGCAGTGTGTAAGCAGAGACATAAACCAGTAAGGAGGTGTGTGTAAGCAAACCATACCATGAGGCACACGTCTGTAGCCTTAGACCAAGCCCCCATTGCTCCTGCTGCCCTCAGTGATGTTTTTATACAACTCTTCCTGCTGCACTGAGGGCGGATCCTAGTGACCCGGCTTGCCACCAACAGCAGCAAACCCTCTGTGGTCAGGTGACCCAGATGCTACCACAACCATGGGCTTCTTTGGCAGACTGCACATAAATGAATCAGGTGCCCCGGGACAACAGGGACAGTAGTGACGAGCAGGGCCGGGGCCAAGCAGCCACTCAGGCAGTGAGAAGGAAACCGCCATAGCCTCAGGAGAGACAGGCCCTGGACCACAGAGGCTGTGCGCTGTTGAAGAAGTACAGCATTGTAATCTGCTGAATTTCAGGCAGTGATAGAAATTAACACACAAAATGCAGTTTCCATCCCACAGGTGTGTATGTGTGTGTGTGTAACTGTGTGTGCAGTTGCTTGGGGGCCAGAGGAGGATGTGTGTGTGTGTGTGTGTGTATGTGTGTGTGTGTGTGTGTGTGTGTGTATGTGTGTGTGTGTAACTGTGTGTACAGTTGCTTGGTGGCCAGAGGAAGATGTATGTGTGTGTGTGTGTGTGTGTGTGTGTGTGTGTGTGTGCAGTTGCTTGGTGGCCAGAGGAAGATGTATGTGTGTGTGTGTGTGTGTGTAGCTGTGTGTGCAGTTGCTTGGGGGACAGAGGAGGGTGTGTGTGTGTGTAACTGTGTGTGCAGTTGCTTGGGGGACAGAGGAGGGTGTGTGTGTGTGTGTGTAACTGTGTGTGCAGTTGCTTGGGGGACAGAGGAGGGTGTGTGTGTGTGTGTGTAACTGTGTGTGCAGTTGCTTGGGGGACAGAGGAGGGTGTGTGTGTGTGTGTGTAGCTGTGTGTGCAGTTGCTTGGGGGACAGAGGAGGGTGTGTGTGTGTGTGTGTGTGTGTGTGTGTGTGTAACTGTGTGTGCAGCTGCTTGGTGGCCAGAGGAGGGTGTGTGTGTGTAGCTGTGTGTGCAGTTGCTTGGGGGACAGAGGAGGGTGTGTGTGTGTGTGTGTGACTGTGTGTGCAGTTGCTTGGGGGACAGAGGAGGGTGTGTGTGTATGTGTGTGTGTGTGTATGTGTGTGTGTGTGTGTGCAGCTGCTTGGTGGCCAGAGGAGGGTGTGGCTGTTCTCCTCTATCACTCTTAGTCTTACTCCTTTGAGACAGAGTCCGTTACTGAATCTGCAAGTTTACCATTGTGGCTATGCCAGCCGACCAGTGATCTCCCAGGATCTGTCGCCACTCCCCAGTTCTAGGGTTATCTGTATTATAAGTGTCTTCTGCAGGTCTCTACTCTCACACGTGGTGCTGCCTCCCCACACCCTGGCAGATTGTTAAACACGAGAAAGGCTGGCAATGATCTGCCCACAGGCATTGGGAGATGGGCATCTCCTACAATTTGCCCTGGAAGGAGATTTGATGACAGCCATCCAAGCCACATGCAGGTCTTTGGGCCTGACAGTCCTACTTGCAGTGACACACAGACTGCCTCATGTGTGGGACACAGCTAAGGGTCACTCGTGGCAGCATTTGGTAGCGACATTACGTTAAGCTGTCACTATGGGCAACTGTGTCCCTACCGGTGCGTGCGTTTGTGTAAGTCTTGGCCTTCCACACCTCAGGGTGTGACTATTTCTGGAGGCAGGGCCTTTAACAGTGAAAGGGGGGTCATTAGCACAGACCTAATATTACATGACTACTACCCATGAGAAGACAAAAAGACACCGAGGGAGATAGAAGAGAAGCCTCAGAGTGAAACCACCTTGCAACACCTTGACACTGGCCTTCCAGTCTCTGCAATGGAAACAAACTAGCTTTCCACTCCTTACTCCCTCATAGAACAAATGAGGCAGGAAGTGGTCCAGTGAATCTGGGTGTATCTGCAAGGCATGGGCCCAGCTACTATCTTACTGTGCTTAATTTGGGCCCAGCTACTATCTTACTGTGCTTAATTTGGGTTAAGCTGAAAGAACCTCATCCAATACATGGAAAAGACGGTGTGTGTAAGAGGATTCCCAACCCTCCAGCTGGTCTCAGCTGCCCACTCCTCAGGCTCCCCTGCCCCAGGGAAGCTGTCTCTTACCTGGAAATAGTTCAGAAGCAAGCCAGCCCAGGACAGCCCCAGGCCTGCAAGCAGGAAGGGTAGTACCACCTGAAAGCCAATGATGCGGGCAGTCTCCCTGCAGGGCTGGACCTCCAGTGATTTGGCATCCATGCGTTGGCTCTCGGAGACCTCTGGATGTCCATCTTCAGAAGCCTCTGGGAGACTTCCTGCATCATGGCTGGGCCGTGGCCCCAGCTCCTTCAGCCTGCCACAGCCTTCCAGCCTCCTCTGTCGGGCCTCCGTCCCTTCCATCAGCACACGGCTGAGCCCAGCAGCCCTGACCTGAGAGACACAAAGTGACAGGGCTGAAGGGCAGAACTCCTGTCTCCCCAGGACCTCTATCCATCCACCTGGCAGCCACCATTCAGGGCTGGCTGTTACAGGCTATTTGAACCCTTAGCACACAGCTTTAATCCCTCTGGCTAGAATACAGACTCACCCTTAGTACACCTCTTTAATCCCAAACAATGAAGGTAAAGTTCTCCATATTTGAAAGAGATGTCTAATTGAGTGGGAGAAAAAAACCAACAAATCAGAGAAAGATTTGACAGACTAGGACAAAGTTTTACAGAGACAGATTGAAGAGAGAACAAGTTAGACACAGGTAAAGACAGAATGAGCAGAGAATGAGAAGACAGCAGATTAGAAAAGATAGCTAGAGTTAGTTTGAGGCAAAGCAGAGCAATTCAGAGGCCAAGAGAAAAGTCAGCATGGAGAGCAGTTTGAACCAGAAGAGCTGGGATGAACGAGCCAGCTAGAGATCAGAAAGAACTAGAAACGGTGAGCTTACTGAGCAGCAAGTCTCAGAGGCTGAAAACATTCAAGGCCTAGACTAGATTATAGGGAGGGTGGAAGCTTCCAGGACTAGGCCTAGGTAAGCCGGCAGAGGCAGTAAGCCTCCCAGACAACAATTACAACAGAATAAAAGTTACAGCTTTACAGCTTCCAACACCCCAATTCTCTGCCACTGAATGTCATGTGCACAGGCCTGAGGATAAAACACACCCATGGAATGATCTCTAAACACGCATTGGAGGTAAGAAAGTGAGGCTCCCTGTCAACCAAGCAATCAAAGACCTGACCTGGCACTGAGGAGGAACAGAACTCTCATCTAGCACCTACTGGCTTGTATCCTCAACACCAACATCCAACGTGAATGAACGAATGACCAGCAAGACACAGTCAGAACCACCTTTGTCAGAACTCTAGGAACTAAGCCAAGGCTTGTAGCAACCCAAGGACTATCAGGAACATTGTGACCTTCACCATATTAGTAACATTCCAACTCAGTCTCACTGCCTGTAGCCTGGAAGATGAGTGGCTGGGAGGGCTGACTCTGTCTGCCAGTGTGATTAGATTAAGAAGTGCCCAGGGCATTGCTGAGGCATGCCTTGCAGAGATGCTTAAGCCTGTCACTGGACTGCGGTCTAAGGGTGGATATAAAGAGAGAAAGGTGCTTCCTGGACTGCCCAGATGCAAGTGGGTTCCTGCCTGTGTGTCTGTGTGCCTTCTGCCTCAATAGCCTGTACTCTCTCCAACCTGAGCAAAAATAAATATCCCTTATGGGATTCTAGCAGGTATTTGTTTATAACAATGAGAAAAGGAACTAAAACCTCAGTTCTCCTTGGGGAGAACTGACAACCAGAGCTCCAAAAGAGCCCTGGTCCTTACACCCATATGAGGTTCTGGGGACACTCTTCAGATTGTCTGGAGACCTCTAGTACTGAAAACCTCTGAAACAATAACAGGCTGATTAAAAGGTTCAAAAGGAACTCCATGGGGGCGGGAGACATTCCAAGGTCATCTTGGAATGCAGTAAGGCTCATGTCCAGTGTTGGACACAAGTTGAGGAAACAGCTGACAGGCACAGGGTAAAGGCAGGGGTGGGTGTGTAATAAGGGCTCTAAGGTGGGAGGGGCGGAGGGGTGCCCGGATTATCCATCAGTGGGGGCTGTGGACTGGGTGGTGAGACATAATGAGTCACTTGGCAACAGTGACACACAGCACAGAATGGTGTTCTACGACTTTAGAAATCACCAGGCAGCAAGTAGCCACAGCACGTCCTCCTAATCGGAGACTCTCAGTCCCAGAAATGGCTCACTCTTGAGAGAGTCCAGTCTTCAGCCACAAATGAGACATAAAAACAAATTCACCTCAACAAACATGAGACACAGAAATAAGAAAGTGCGTCTCCAACAGAACAAAGCAGCTAGCAGGATGTGTTGGAAAGGAGGACCAGACACTGGCCTGGAGGAAACCTCAAGGTGGGTCTGGTTAGGTAACATTTAAATAAGTCAAGGAACCCCTTAGCCCAAACTGACAAAGTTGTTATCGAGCGTGCACACCCTGAAGACACTGCCTCAGGCACAGAACACAAGTCAAGGCCACAGAGTATGGTCTGTATGCTTCTGAAGGCTGGAAAGACAGACACCACTAGAGAGGTCCCACAAGGGCCTCACAGGCACCAGAGGTGCGGGAGGAGGGAGGCAGGGATGAGGGCCAACCAGTGACCCCAGCAGGCCCTCCTGGGCTGAGATTTGCCCAGTACCCCAGAACACTGAGAAATGATGAATTGCTATTATAGAATGTGTTGGCCACTACAAAATAATGGCCAATCTCACTCTGTGATTCCAAAATAGCCCATCCAATCTTCCCTAGGGGACAGGGCTGAGAGAAGACTGCCCGTGTGGGACAAAACATGTTCTCTGCCACATGCTTAGAGGACAGCCTGGTTCACAGCATCAAAGGGCTAAAAAACAAACTCTGTGAACAAAACAAAACAACTCAAAGTACTCCAAAGAACAGGCCTTCTCTCAAGATTCTGGGAGGGACGGTGACTCCCATAAGTTGGAACAACAGGGAAAACGTTTTGAGATAATCAGATGACTACAGGACTATGGGAAAGCAAGGTGCTCTCAGAACACGAGTGGATAGCTAAAGTGAAGGACCAGTTGGCCTCAAAGTAGATGCGTAGGCAAGGATGACCTGGAACTTCTGATCCTCCTGCCTCCTCTTCTTGTGGAGTGCTGAGGTTACAGGTGTGCACTGCATGCTCCTGTGGCATGGGGGTCTGAATCCATGCCCAGCAAGCACTTTACTGACTGAGCCACATCTGAGGAGGATATGTAAGCACATCCTGTAAGTAAGCAGGAGCCAATGGACCAGTCCAAATATGCTGGACAATTAAGAACTAGGCAGGAAAGCTGAGCCAGCCTAGTGCCGCAGAACCTCCAGGCAGAAGGCAGCATTCATACTTTTAAGCATGTGTGGTTGAGATAAGCAACTAAGAAGGCCCCTATTTTCTAAGAACTCGGCAACTAGAGGAGTGGAGCCACACAGCTGGTGCTGGGTACACAGGAAACACACCAGCCCTGCCTGCAGTCAGCACCTGTAACTCTGGTCACTCAGAAGGCTATGTGGGGTGACCAATCCAGCCCAGGAGTTCAAGGTCAGCCCAGGCAACACAGTAAGCAAAGCCAAGTAAGCCCACCATCACTCCTGGCTGACCACTAATTGCACTGAGATTAAGGTTAGTCATGAATGAGCTTCCAGATATACAAAGAAACCAGGTCATGATAGAGATCAGGGCTTTCCAGCCAGGCTGATCCAGGGAAGTCTCTCACTGGACTGCATGGCCTGGGTCCCTGTTCCTAGCCCATAGTAAGCCATGTGTGAAAAAATTTCTACTCCTACTGCCCAGAGAGAATGCAATTTTGTCCTGCTTGAATTTGGTGAGGTTTCTAAAACTCTAGAAACACACACACACACACACACACACACACACACACACACACACACACACAGAGTAGTGAAATTAAGGAAAATGGGAAGGATTCCTCTGTCCTCCCTAGGTATGTGTGGTGGTGCTGAGGAGGTCCAGGATCTTTGTAGGTGTCAGAACCTCCAGTGTTCAAGTTCCTTATATAACATGTCACCTGCATAAGGCCTAGGCAGACCTAGTTGCAATACAGCCCAATATAGACCTGTGTTATTGAAATGGCCATGGGTTATTCAGCTAATATGATAAGCACAAGGGTCTGTGGCTATTCAACAGACACAGCTGGTTCCACTGAATATTTTCAAGTCCAAGATCAGTTGACTTTACAGATGAGGAACCCACAGATATGGAGAGTAACTGGATAGACACCCCTACCATGATGCTTGCTTAAATGTCTCCAGGAGAATAATGCACCATTCTTCGTAAAAACCCAAATGTTTGAAGAATTTGGGCGATGTGCATGTCTCATTAGCTGTGCAAATCAATGGGGTGCAACCACCAAGAACAGCAGGGTATCACACCCAGTCAACACACCCAGTAGTAATCTGAAGGAGCCTCCCTCTATGGGCAGACACCTCAGGTCTCAGGGACAGGAGCTCCCTCTGCTGGCAGGGTAGAGCCTGGACATGGTGAACAGCCAGAGAGAAGAGTCAGAAGGACCAAACAAACAAGAAAAATATCAAAATAAAAAATTACAAAAGAAAGCCTTTTGATCCAAAAATCACAGATTCAGACTCAGACCCCTAGAGAGTAGAGAAAAGAAAGAGAAAGAATAAGAGATCAATCCAAGAGTATCAAAGTTTAAACATACTACAGGGCAAAATTCTGAACGAAATTTACAAGATACTAACTTTAGAACCAGCGAGATGGCTGAGCAGGTGAAGGTGCCTGCCACCAAGCCTGACAAGTCCCTGGGACCTACTTGGTGGAAGGAGAGAACTGACTGACTTTAAGTTGTCCTCTAACTTCCACAAGTACACTGTCTCACACACACACACACACACACACACACACACACACATGCACGCACACACGCACACACGCACGCACACGCATACACACATGGATAAATAAGTATGAATTTAAAACTCTTAAAAGTCTAGAAGAAAATATTTGGTTGGGTGTGAAAGATGAAAGGCTGGGTTGTTATGGAGGTCCCCTGGGGAAAGTAAGGCAGCCAACAGCAACCTTGATGAAGTGCTTTGTTTCTCCACTAGAGGGCCCCAAGGCCCATGCAAACAAAAGGCTGAACACCTGCCAACCGGTAGTGACCACTTGACCTCACAATCCTCACTGCACATACACCCTGACCAGGGTGTACAATGGGGATCAAGTCAGTCCCCTGACCTGGCTCAGCCTAGCAGTCAGCATCCAACAGACATCGCACCAGTCAGGGAAACCCGGACCCATCAGCAGGGAACTCCATCCTATGAAGGTGACTGAAGAGTCACTGGGAATGTTCCAGTGTCTAATGAGAATAACATCCTGTTTAAACAGGTGAACAACCAGGCCCTGTGGACAAGATAGAGATGGCACCGAGGAGGAGTGGGCAGTGGTTCTGGGAAAACTTCCGTTTTTAGCCCAAGGTATGCTGGAGGCTTAGTGGAGATGGGTACTAACTGTACTGTGGAATCCTGGGATGGGTCCAGGGGTTGGCCCAGCTAAGCCCTAAGTACACCAGGTAGTGTTTGGTCACCTTGAGGAAGTGGGTGCTATACACCAGCCTCAAGCTCAGTGTCAAGAGAGGAGTCCAGGACGCATCAGTACTGGATAATAGTGATTAAAGACCCTCCTGTGGGTAAGTTGGCTTTGAAAGGGGATGGGACAGGGCTGGCTGACAGAGAATGACATACTCTATGAAGCCTCCTAAGCTAGTAACAGGGGTGGTGTGTCATTCAGACACTGAACACTACCATTCAGAAGCATCATACTGCCCGGAGAGATTGGCCTTAAATACAGGCCTGTGAGCACCTGCTCAGCATTCAGGCACTAAACATCCCTCTGGACGGCCTGCTTCTGGCACAGCACACAAACTGATGCTCACTTGATGGGACAGGGAGGTTCTAACCACGAGGCAGGTGGGCTGAGTTTCTGGGATGGATGGGTTGCCTCTCAGGTGCCCACTACATAGCAATAAGGAAAGCATGTCTGCACTGTATCTCCTTGACTTCATAGAACATCCCAGTGGGAATGTCCGGGGACCCAAACTCAGGGTTCGGATCCCAGTTTCCCCTCTTCGCAGCTGCGTGGCCTTGGGAGAGCGAGTAAATGTGAGCCACCTCGGTGTTTGAATGGAAACCCTGTATCCTAACGGACCCTCAGAGGTTTGGGTTACCAGCAGCCATTTTTGGTCCAGAAATATTAAGAGAACATTTCCAGAAATAAAGAATTTGTAGATTTTTAAACTTTGTTCAGTTCTGAGCAGCACGGTGAGCCGATTCAGTTAACACCACACTGTCCCTCCTAGAACATGCAGCATTCCTTGGACTAGTAATCTACGCTGCAGACGCTGCCCATTGGCTAGTCACCCTCTCAACAGTTCTTAGGGCGGCAGTGCCGTTGGCCAAGCAACCCTTATTCTACTTAATAATGGCACAAGTGTAGTGATGGTGACAATCGTATCACAGTATATATCATTTTACCTGCTCTGCCTTACGGGTATTCATCTAGTGTCTAGTTCACAAGCTATGCTCTACCATAGGTATGTATATTAGGAAAACAATCTATACGTCTGGATTTCATCCCGGGATTCAGACACTCTTTGGGAACATGTTTGTACCTCCCTCCAATAAGGGGAGATTATTGTAACCTCCTATAATGTATTTTCCTTACAGGGCATTTGGCCTGTCTCCAGGACCCTCTGTACACTCGTGGTTCTTAAACTACTGTAGTACCAGCATGAGGCCCGCCAGCGTCAGGAAGCAGAGCAGTACCATCTAGATATCTGGGTCAGGCTGGAAAGGTTGCGTCTCTAAGTAACGAAGAAGCAGTTTGAAAACCTGGGTTTTTAAAGCTTTATAGAAAGGGTCTGGTGGACTGAGGTATCTTCTCAAGTCTGAAAGACCTCTGGCTTGACAACCCGGAGCACAGGACAGCTCGCTGAGCCTGCTGTAGGGGTGGGCAGGGATGCTCTCGGGTTGCTGAAGGAGTTAACCATGACCCCTAGAGTCAGGCACCCTGGGGTTCATCACGGGCAGAGGGAGGGGGATGAGCGGGACCGGTCCCTGCAGACCTTTGGAGCGAGGATGCCACAAACTGACCCGCTCCAGTGTGCCTAAGCCAGACCCTGCGCCCCACGCCCCTTCCCGAGGCCCATAGGCGCTCCGCTTTCCTTTGGCTTCCCCGGCTCCCAGTCCAGCTCCTGCCCGCGCTTACCGGTCCTCTCCCGGCCGGCAGCGGAAAGCGAGGCGGCCAGGCGCGCGCTGGACACTGTGGAGGCCTGCGGCGGGAGGAAGCGGGAAGGGCAGCAGGCGGGCCAGCCCCACCCAGCCTAGGCGTCCGGACAGAGGGGCGGGGCCACAGAAGGGGAGGGGTTGCCGGGAAGGTCTTGTGGGCGGGGCCAAGTCACAGAGGTGGAGCTTGAAAAACCCAGTTTTTAAAAGCCTTCTAGTAAGGGTCTGGCTAACCAAGGTATCCATTTAACCCCCAAAGATACCCAGCTTGGCAACCCTGGAGGTTTCCAGTGAGCACAGGACGGCTTGCTGAGCCAGCACAGAGATGCTCCCTGGTTGCTGAAGGACCCAATGACACGACTCAGAGGCGGGGCCGCTTGGGAGGTAGGGCCAAGGGAGAATAAGTTGTACCTGGGAGGACTATGAGTAGGGCGGGGCCACGGGTGGGGGCGGGGCTGGGCGACGGAGTAGCCTCCAGTAGCACACTCCAAGGACCAGCTTCCCTCAGGGTCCACCTTTGCCTGTTTTGTTTTCAATCTGACCTTTCTAGAAGGTTCACCTTTAAACGTATGTGTATGTGTCATGAAAGTTCTGTCCTTCAACATGTGTGATGCTCTCACACTTATCAAGACTGGTAATTCTCAGTCCTCTGCAGGAGTCGCTGGTTGACCTGGAAATTACTTCTGACCCTGTAGAAGGTAGAAGGGCTGATGGAGGAAAAGGGGTGGGGGTTCTTTTGCAACCTTCACCTGCGGGGGGGTAGCTGTGGGTTGCCCAGGCTGATACAGCCCTGGAAGACGGCAGTGGTGAGCATCAGTGGACACCACCTCCTACAATCGATCCTGTGCCCCCACTTACTGCTCTTGGCTGGTTCAAGAATCCTGAGCCCTGGCTGGATTCTCAGTTGTCAACTGCACCTGCAGAAACCTGCTGTGCAAGACCTGCAAGAAGGTAGTTTTGTAGAGTAAATACAACAGACACCAAAAAAGTATGCCAAGGCAAGGGCGGGGGAGATGCAAGACAGCCCAGTTCCCGGATTCTGTCCTCACAAATAAAAAACAAAACAAAAGCAGATGACAGTGTTTCACATGTTAGGAGAGAGTACAGACTGGATTGGTTACATTGTCAACCCAGCTTATGTAAGAGGTAGCAACGAACAAGTAAGGTCACAGGGTGCAATCACAATGGGACTGGAAGAGAGACCCTGGTAACTCATTCTCCCCGTGTGTACACAGGTAAGACATGCACAGTAGGAGGCATTACCAGGAATAGCCATCCCTGAACCCTGGACTCCGTGTTGACATGCTTTCTTTTATTGTAACAAACTCAACTTATACAAAGAAAAAGTTTATTTTGGCTCATACGTTTGAAGGTTTTTATAAAGGTTTCACGAGTTTGATCCCCAGACTGAGGCACTGTTGAGAGGTAGCAGGACCTTAGGGAGGTCTGACTAGCATGGAGAAAGCAAGTAACTGGTGTCACAGTCTTGAAGGGAACACTGGACCTCAGCTCCTGCTCCCTGAGGCAGGACTCCATCACAAACCCATTGATTAAAGGCTGACCCAGAAAGCCCTGTGAGAGTGAAGAGGAGAGGCAGAAAAAAGAAAACAGGAAGTTCACTACAAACATGCCAACACGTGAATTCTGGGAGACTCAGAAATATATCACGGGGAAGAGCAGAGAGCAGGACAAAGTCCAGCACCCACTAGTCCTCACATAAGGCTGGTGCTCCTTGGGGACACCACCCTCCATAGTCCCTGAGGACAGACATAGCCAGAGGCAGGCAGGAGCAGAGCAGGGTGGCAGCAGGGGCTCTGAGGGTTTGGGGACACCAGCAAATAAGTAAGCAGATTTGATGATGAAGGAGAACTCAGTCTTCAGGACTCTGTTCAGGGTCCTCTGCCTGCCACTCATCCGCACGCAGCCTGGGCCGTGCAGAGCTGGTGCCCTTTCATGGGTGAGGGAACCAAGAGGCTAGAGGTGCCCACTTGCCCAAGGCCACAGATGCTGCCTCGGCAGAGCAGGGATTTAAAATATGGCCTGTTTCTAAAGCAATGGCTTTCTGTGAATTTGTCCTAAGCAAGTGAATTGGTGAAGGAATGGATGAAGGATGGTTGGGTGGATGGACTGATTAGTGAGGTGGCTACTCTTGATTGTTCAGATCCTGTTATGTGATGGCTCAGGGCTGAGATGTGGCTTAGTGACAGAGTGCTTGTGCAGGATGCTCAGGGTCCTATACACAGACAGACACACAAAGACACAGGCACACAGACACACATACAAAAACAGACAGACAGACACACATAGACAGAGAGAGAGAGGAGGGTGGAGGGAATATCCTATATATTATCTATTTTTTATATTAAGATAAGGTCTCACTGTATAGTGATGGTTGGTCTGGAATTTGCTGTGTCAACCAGTCTTGCCTCAAACCCACAAAACCTGCATTTGACTCCTTCCTGAGTGTGGGAATTACAGCTCTGTAACACCACACCTATCATCTTTTAAATATTACACTTAAAATATCAAGTTCACATACAAAACGAAGAAAATTACCCAATGCCAACATCTCCTTTCTAATTAATTAGACGATGCTTCAAGTGGACCCAGGGTAGCCTGTCACTGCTCCCCTCCTGATACCCAAGAGCTAGTTAAGGACACCCTCTTAGGCTGTCCGTCTAGGGCACAATGGCATCCCTGGCTTTCATTGTACACGTAGGGAAGTCCATCTTTACTCCTGTCCTGTCAGGTCAATTGGCTTCCCAGTGATCTCTGCAGATAGTAGTCTCATGAGAGACCCTGACTGGTACCTTGCTAGGCCAGCTTTAAAGTAGTTTCCCACAGCCTACCCCACCCTAGTCCTTCCTGGCAGCCGTTCATGTAGCCAAGTGCTATCAGGAAGACAAGGCTGTCATTGGGAACCCACTAGTAATTTGCAAAACCATAAGTGTGAGCAAAATTTTAACATGGCAATGGTACTCGCACTTGGACTTTATGGCACCCACTGACACTGTGGTTGCCCATACCACCGTGAGAAGCTAGACTAGGTTGGACAGGCACTGCAGTTGCTGTTTTCAGATAGAAATTAAGTCTTGCCCACCAGAGAGTGTCAGGCAGTGCCAGATTCAGAAGGCTAGTTATGCTCCTGACCCACTAGCAAGGCTCTCCCTACAGGTCCTGGGCTAACCCTGGACTGACTAACTTCCAGGGACAATGACTTACAGCACTTGTCAGTGTGGACTCTGCAGTCTCTGCTGCTCTGTCTGGAGGAGGAAGGTGGGAGTCAGGAGTAGCTGATCAGCTTGTGAGGCCACAGTGGGGACAGCTTGCATGTAAGTACTGCAGCCGTCTGGAGACCTGACTTGCTGCAATCCTCAGGGACAGCACCCAGGGAGCCGGGGTGGGGGTTGGGGGGAACCCTCCTCTCAGGCCTGACCTGATGCCTTGAGGAAACTGACCTGATGCTAAAGATAGGTTTAGCTGACTGCACATGAAAGGGAGCTGGCAAGGGGAGGGTATCCCAGGGTAGCTGGGAGAGCCAGAGCAAAGGGTCTCCTCACAGGACCCAAATCTTTCTACTCAGGATCGTCCAAAGGGCCTGAATTATCTCATTTGGAGGGCAGCAGCTATGAAAAGAAGAAATGTCAGAACAGGAGGACAAACCTTGTGGCATACTTTAAATGTTCCACAGAGCACATGCAATAATACAAATACAATGTGCTAGAATAATAGCTGTGTGTGTGTGTGTGTGTGTGTGTGCGCGCGCGCGCGTGTGTGTGTACACGGGTGCAGAGGCTAGAATTCAGAGCCCCACACACCTAGATGACTGAACTACCCCCACCCTTAGATGGCTGTGGGGCACGTGGTAAGGGGTGCAGACTGTGGGATGTTTCTATTTCCATCCCAGATGAATGTGAATTCTGGGCTCACAGACTCAGCTTGCCTTACCTGAGAATGAAAAGCCTGTGTTTAAAGGCAGAAAAAAAAAAAAAAAACAAAAAAACCCTAAGCTTTACAAGATGAAAGGGTTCTGGGAAAGGAGGGAGGTGGCAGTTGGAAATGACAGGGTGGCATTTAGTGTCACAGTGGTATGTCCTTGTCCCACTTAAAAATGGGCAGTGGAAGTAAAAACATGTCTTTCCCTTCCATGGGCATCAGGAAGAAAGGTTGGACATGCTCAGAGCCCTTAAGCACACACACACACACACACACACACACACACACACACACACACACACACACACACTGGGTCCCAGAACAAGCCTCACAGAGAGAGCCACCTGCCTTTCATAGACCTGTAAGATGACCTCTGAGAGGCTGCAGCCTAGGTGCAGTGAGCCCTGGGGAGCAGCCCATTTTACCCTCTACATGGGGTAGAGCTTCCACGTAGAGGGCATGGGCTGGATCTCCCATTAGGATCTCATGCCCTATAGTTGTGGCCTGAAAGTGAAGGCTTCAGACCCATTCCCAGAGACTCAGGACCTGGGTTTCTCTGTCACTCACATCATGGGCTTCAAGGATCTCTTGGTTTGGGAGGGGGAAAAGAAGCTTCATAGCTATCACAGGTCCCTGAGGAAGCTAGCTTCTTTGCTTCAGTGGGCTAGCTGTCCCTTCTTCACTGGACCACAGAATGCACAGTATCCATGTGTGGAGAGGATTTAGAAGCCTGCATGGCATGCAGCACTTGACAAGCAACTGTGGTTACCATTGCTACTATCAGTGTTCACATGTGGGATTCACAGAGTCTACTGTCCCATGTCACTTCAGGACTGGGATAAGGTCCAAGAGCTTTGTTGTCAGGCAATGCCACTGTGCATGTCACAGCAGAGTAAACTCAAGTAACCTAGATGGCCAAGGTCACTCACTGGACATGATCTACTGGGGACATCTTGCACACTCCAGATAGATAAGGCTACTGCAGATATAACACCACAACTGGTTTTAGGCCCGGCCTCCCATGGGCTAGAGAGAAAGCTCAGGAGTTAGGAGCTTGCTTCTTTTGTAGATGACCTGAGTTTGACTCCTGCCACTCATGTCTGTCAGCCTACAACTCTCTGTAACCCTGGTTTGATGTCTCTTACATCTTTGTCTGATCTCTTCTGGTACCTGCATTCATGTACACACAGACACAAAGACAAAAAACAAATAATTCTTAAAAAAAAACATATGTACTGATTCTCACTTAGTGGACACATGGCCAGTGATAGTACCACTGTGACCACCCCAGTTTCCTACTCCAGCAGCCATGAGGTGGGGTTTACACAGCCCCATCACAAATGCAGGAGTGATGTGTTTACATCACATCACTCGTGACATCATACATCATACATCATATCACTCGTGACACACATCACATCACTCGTGACATCATACATCACATCACTTGTGACATCATACATCACATCACTCATGACATCGTAGGTGATAGGAATTCTCAGATCTACCATCTTCTGGGATCAATATTAGGTATGTGGCTTCTTATTGACCAAAATGTCACTCTGAGGCATGTGCCATGCTTAGGAGAAGGGCAGGGATGTGGAGGAAGTCCAGGATACTACATGGACCTGAAATCTTTGCCACACAAGCATAGGCTGATCCAGGTTACTGCCTGCCTGGCCAAGGAAGAACAGAAAGGCCTTTAAAGATTTTTGGACCCAGAGAGGGAGAGCCAAAAAGGGTGCTAGTGGTGGGCATGCCAAGAAGAGAATGAGCATGCTGGGTAAACCGAGGCAACAGCAAATCTGATGAGATGTAGTATATGAGACCTCCAGGATGAAGGTATAGGGGAGAGGGCCAGAGGCATCCACAGGTGAGCACACAGGTGAGCGCACAGGTGAGCGCACAGGAGGTAGAAGCTGTGCTCTCGGCTGAGGTGCTGTGAGATGACAAGAGATACCGATGGTAGAAGATGGGAGTGCTGTCCAGGGAAATGCCAGGCAGGGTGGGGTCCCTGCTATAAGCCCCAGGCCACTATTGTGACTGCCCAAGTCCACTGAGTGGCTGGTGAGAACCTGGGTCTTTGCAGTGGAGACTGGGGTGCTTCGTGGCCCAGGGCTCACTCCCCAAGTCCCACTTCCTGTTTCTGGGGTGTACTCTCTTCCACAGCCTCTTGTACCCATTCGGCTTTTGGAGGTGTGTGAGGACCATGCATTTTCTCCTGTGTCCCAATAAGGAGTCTCATTCTCTGAAGGCCAAGTGATGCTACATGCCCAGGATAAGGGTGACCATTGCTTCTGGGACCATCCGAGGCACCCATAGACACAGCGGTGACACAAAGTGCAGGTGACCTTTGCTCACAATATTTATTCATGTGGGACATGACTGCTCACTCCCCTTGGAGCCACTTCTGATTGTTTGGAGGTGTCTTGTCACCAGCAGGGGTCCAGGCGGGTAGCTCCAGCAGCTGCAGGGAGCAGTGCTGGGGACAAGAGTGCGCTAAGCCACCAGACAGGAGCCAGGGCTCCCTGAGGGGAGGCCAACAGGTACAGAAGAAGTATCACAGAGACTTGGCTTCAGTACTCAAAAGTCACTGTCTTGATCCGTAGGTACTCATTCAAGGCCGCCTCTCCTGCAAGATAGCACACAACATTGGGGCACCTTATGGGTGTGCAGGGGACCCCTCTGGGGACCCCTGGAACACACTGTGGGTAGCCTGGTTCTCCTCACAGAGAAGAAACCAATACCCTGGGGAAATCATGTACCCAACCCAGGCCATCCCTTTGTAAGCTGTGGGCTTGGACTCCAGTGCAGGCAGAAGAATGGTCTGGGGCAACCATTCTAGAGTCTTCCCTACCACACTGATGATAGAGGAGGTGGGATGAGTCCCCTACTGGCTATTGGCAGCCAAGAAGCTGTCTTCCTGCCTGCCTGTGACTAGAAACTGCTATACGTACATATCCTTTCCACGACTGTCTGCTGTCTCAGCAAAGTACACCAGCCCCAAGAGTGTCCCCTGCCAGCAAGAACTGATCAGCTACCAGCTGTCTTGATCAGTATGATACCCCAGCACTGGGGACAAGACCTGGCTCTTGATGGCCTTTGACAGGTGTTTGCTGAAAAGCAGTCCCACAGACAGAGTTTGGTTACCCAGGTCTTTGCCAAATCCAGACTGCTTGAATCCTCCAAAAGGTGCGGCCACGTCAGTCTTGTTGTATGTGTTGACGAACACAGTGCCTGCCTGCAGTTTGTCACTGACATACAGGGCCTTGTTGATATCCCGGGTGAAGACACCAGAGGCCAGGCCAAATTCTGTGGCGTTGGCCCGAGACAGCACAGCATCCACGTCCCTGCAGGAGACATTCAAAAGGTCCCTGAGGGATGCTTAGAGCATTCAATTTTGGGCTGGGGACAAGGCAAGATCAGAATCTGCCTCCACAAAGTTCCTGGCTCCCTCGATTCCCACCCATGAGATTCTAAAGAAAAAAAAAAAAAAAAAACTGTGCAGAGGCCAGAGCAAGACTGGAGGAGAAGCGGGCAGCAGAGCAGAAACCAGAAGAGACAGGGCATAAGCACTTCACAGAGCAGATCTGGGCATGGGTCCTCATGCAGGGATGGAACCCAGAAAGGCAGAAGTGAACTAAGCATTCAGCAGACATCAGACTAAAGAGTTACAGGTGTGCCTGTTTGGCAAAGACAGCAAAGTCTGTGTAATACAGTCAGCACAGTGATTGTAGTCATATAGTAACCACTGGCTGGAAAGGGGAAGGGGAAGGTGTCATTTTGCCTAAAAAATTAGTCAAAAAAAAAAAAAAAAAAAAAAAAAAAAAAGGGTATGGATGGTCAAATGTGCCCACAGCTCTGTAGCTCCTCCACTGTGCATGGACCCTTCCTTCTCTTTAACCTGGTGGCCTCGATGGCTGCTGGGCTGAAGAGCATGTTCTGAAGCTAGCACTCAAGGATCCTTACTACCTCCTTGGTTTCCATGCGACCCAGGCTCCAGGCCAGTGACCTGCCCTGCCCTAGGCTGCCATGGAGGCTCGTGGAGTCCAGGTGAATGCAGCTGCCTCCTTTGTACCAGGAAAATACAGATGTGCACGGAGCAGAGACAAGCTCTCTCCATCCAGCCAACCTGAAGTTCATTCATGAGTAAGACCCAAGATGTCCCAGGCTACTTGGGTAGGGTCAATTTACTACTCACGGAACACCATAAGAACTGGACCTGGCAGGCCATAAGTAATGTCAGAGAGATGCAGGGAAGACCAGGGAAGCAGGAACATGGGAGAAAATTGATTTTTGCTCATCTGGCTCTGGGGCCATCCTGGCCAAGGGGAGGGGAAGCAAAGGGAGGCCAGGATCCTCCTGAGTTTTAAGATGCAGGGAGCCCAGGCACGGTGCACAGGTTCTTTGCTGACTCAGTTTCCTTACAGTTCATGTCAAGACTCCATGCATACAGAGAAAAAGCCCATAGAGCCATGGTGGATCACATACCCATCAGCAAATCGAGAGACGATCATGATGGGCCCGAAGGACTCCTCCTTAGCGATGTACATATGGTCCTCTACATCTGTGAAAACCGTGGGCTGAAAGAAGAAGCCTGTAGGGGAGACAGTGGTCAGAAGCATCCTGGAGGTGTAAGTACCTGACTGTCTCTTTCCTACCCTGGCCAGAGCCTGGCTCACACAGCACTCTGCTCACCCTGGTTCTAACAGGTACACCTCATCCTCTGCCTTTCAGGTAAAATGGCCAAAAAGAGTCAGCCCCAATCTGTCCTGTTCTTGACTAGGTTCTAGAAAACTCTCCACCCTCTAGTTCAGGAGCAGATGTGCTGCGCCTATGTTCTCGGGGGCTGCACTGGCCCCGTTGGGTCCCTCTCCCTGCTCTGTGAGCAATGCTTGCCATCTGCCCCCTGCTAGTGATTGCCACACTGTCCCCAGCCTTAAGGAACTCTCACTTTGGTGATGGAGGGAAGTTTGTGCTTGAATGCCACTTGAGCTAAATAACATGTTGTTCTCTGTGTGCAATGCCGGGGGGTGGGGTGGGGGAGCTGTCTGCCAAGCTGAGGAACAGCCAATGCAGACAGCAGAAGAGGAGAAGCATCAGAGAGAATGCAGGATGGTGGCAGGGAGCCAAGGGCAAGTCACACTGTTCACAAATGAGACCATGGAGGCAGTCAGAGAACTTGTCCCTGAAGCAGGAGGACACTGCTGGGTATCAGAACCCAAGAGTTCTCAGAGGGTGAATAACAAAAGATCAGTGGCTGACTCACAGGGACGCTTGGCAGGATGAGGTGTGGAAGGTACAGGAGAGCCAAGACATAAATGAGGAGCCAGACTTAACAGAACCAGGAGTGAATTAAAGGGTCAGAAAGGGATGTGTGTCCTCTGTTCCCCTCCTCCTGTCCATCTGCCAAGGACAGCCTTCCCTGTGCAGAATTCTGTATAGAGTATAAAAGGCAGATAGCAAAGGCAGGCAGGATGTGGAACTGTGGTGCCATGGGTAGGCAGCATAAGACTCCATCCATGTGGCTTCTGCTTTCCTGGTTTGGAAGGCTAGAAGTGAGAGTAGATTCCAGAGAAGCAGGTGTGCCTGAGCTCAGACACTGTGCTGGTTTCAATGAGCATGACCCCCATAGGCTCATGTGTTTGAATGCTTGGTCCCTAGTTAGTGGAAATGCTTGGGAAGGATTAGGAGGTGTGGCCTTGTTGAAGGAGGTGTGTGTTTGGGGGGCAGGCTGTAAGGTTTCAAAAGCCCACACCATTCCCAGTTAGCTCTCTGCCTCATCATTTTTTGTCTCAATATGTGAGCTCTCAGTTATTACTTCAGTGTTGTAACTGCCCACAGTGATGCTCTCTGCCATGATGGACTCATCCCTTGTAACTGTAAACCCAATAAACTCTTCTGTACATTGTGTTGGTAATGGTGTCTTTGTGGCAAAAGAAAAGAAACTAAGACAGGCAGTAAGATGATTGATAAAGCCAAGTGCCTGGGACCATCAGGCAGAAGTATCTAACTAGTGCTGGCTGTCAAGAGCTCCAGATGAGTGGCCTGAGCCATGTGTCTGTGAAGATCTGCACCAACTCAAGGATCACCTGCTCCAGACACAGGCTCACTCCCAGCTAAGGGCAGCTGACCAACACTGGAGGGACACTGTGGAGTTTCCACTGTTGCCTAGCTACTTCCTCTGAACTAAAACATTCCTGGGAGGGAGGAGGTGGGGAGGAGGGAAAAGGGAGGAGGTTCATAACACTCAAGTAAATGACATGAGCCTGAGAGTTGTCACCCAGGCTCTGATATAGCTGCCTTTGAACCATTCATGTCCCTGTAAATGACTCCAATAGACTCACTGGCTCACTAAGCTAGACCTCAGTGGGTCCATCTTTTTCAGTCAGTCCCTGGTGCCCTGTCTGGGGTGAGTAGGCGTTAATTCATGCTTCTCCAGAAGTCACACAACACCACAAAACAACTGGTTGAAAGAGAAATCAAAATGGGAGGACCTTGAAATCTTAGAGACTACCACCACGGTGGCATGTCGCCAACACAACTCCCCGCACAGCAGACTATGCCATCACTAGGGAATGTTCTGGAGTTCTCACCCTCTCAGTCCAAGACCTGGGTCCAGAGAGTGACCAAACAGCCAGGCCCATTATGTCCAAGGTCTGACTCTGAACTGCAGGCCTCGATCCTGACCACACCAGTACTTGGCCTTTGGCTATATCCAGTTAGGGCTGGAAACCAGAGGCCTAGTGTTTGCTACCTCAGTTTACCCAAGTGAAGTGGAGAACTCTGACTGACCTGGCCTTGGAACTTGGTTCCCGCCACAGACCAGTGTGGCCCCTTCCTTCACACCACGTTGGCAATACTCCACCAGCTTCTTCAGATGGGCCTCATGGTTCTGCGGGCCATGGTTGGTGTCTCTGTCCAGGGGGTTGCCGATTTTCATCTTCTCCACTTCCTCCACCTGCAGAAAGTCCTTGTGTCAGGTCCTGATCAATACTACCACTGTGTTCTGTGACAGTCAGCACCTAGACACCTCCGACCTCTGCAGGCCCAACCTTTGCAGTTTTATGTGACCACAGATCCCAGAAGAACATGTGGATGCCATGTCCCAGCTAATGGGGCTTTTCCCAGCCTGACTTCAAACCTGTCTCCTGCAGCAGTCTCAGTGACAGAAGGACAGACTGAACAGAGAGAAGGGTTCTGAGGATCAAGTCTGCCAATTTCTGCCTTCATTTTCCTCTATTTCAACAAATCGCTTGAGAGTGGCCTCCTCTGGGAAGGCTTCCCTCTACCTCAGTCAGCTTTAAGTGAGTCTAGGCTTTGTGACTTAGAGATGCTTCCTAGGGAGTCATCAGGGAGTAACAGAGGAGGTGATTTAATGGCTCTGGAGCTTGGGATGGTAGGGGACAGAAAATAAATCAGGGGCTGAAGAGACGGCTCATGGGTTAGATGCACCAGCTGCTCTGCCGAGGATCAGGGATTGGTTCCCAGACATGGAGGCTCATAACTGTAACTCTAGTTCCAGGGGAGTCAAGGCCTTCTGACATCTACGAATACCCAGCATGTACTGTACACACACACACACACACACACACACACACACACACAAAACACATATCCACATAAAATCATCTTTAAAAAAAATGAATCAGGATGTAAGATTAAGAAAAGAAACACAGATGGAGAGATGGCTCAACCATCAAAGGCTAGGCTCACAACCAAAACTATGAGGAACACAGGTGATCAGAATCAGAGACCAACAAGACAGATCTCTGGGACAGCCTCTCCAGACCCTTTTTTGTGTGGCCTGGCTCCCGGACTCCTGCCCTGGAATCTTGAGATCACACAGTGTTGTCTCCACCCTCTTCAGTCCAGCGCTCACCTAGTCAGGACGGACTGTGAGCAAGGCGAACTCACTACCAGGTGTTGTGTGCCATTTGTTATGCAGCACAGCTGCCCAGCCCTTCCCTGTCTCTGTTGCCTTTCATTCTGAGATCCATTCCTGACTACTCTGGCTTAGCACTGGTATCCTCCCAAGGCCCATTTGTTGAAGGCTTGGTTGCCAGGTTGTGGGGTGGGCACTGTTGAGAGATAGTAGAACCTTTAGGAGACAAGACATAGCAGAGAGGAGTGAAGCCACTGGAGTTGTTCCCTTGAAGGAGATATTGGGATTTTGATCCTTCCTCTCTTCTCTCAGAGCCATGAGGTCAGTGTTTCTGCTGTCCACTCCCTACCATGATACTCGGCCTTACCACAGGCTCAATGCAACTGGACCAAGTGACCATGCACTCTGAAACCATGAACGAGAACAAACCTCTCTTCCATATGAATCATTTATCTCTGGTGCTCGATTACACAGACTTTCCCCCAGGAAATGCTCGAAGTGGCAATGTCACCCTACGCTTTCCTCAGGCTGTCCTAGCCACAGTGTATGGAAAGTGACAGGTAGACCTGCCGCCTCTCGGTATCCTGTACATTTCTGCTGGTTCCCACCTGATCTTCAGGACCTAAGATGGGCTTTCAACTGTCACAAGGACACCTCCTGCCTCAGACACCATCGCACTAGTCTGTTGTCTAGCCTTTGAAGGTGGGTGGTGCCTCTGGCTGGGCTGACCTATGCCCAGGCATAACTTCAACCTAACAACTTGAGTTTTCCCCTCTCTGGCTTTATGTTAGAACAGTGTCATTCTACAGCTGTCAACCTCACATGGTGAAGCCGGTCAGAAGCCAATCCATAGAGAAATCTAGAAGTCAGGCATTAAAAACATTCCTTGCTGGGGCTCAGGCTCAGGGACAGAGCAATAATCTCACTAGCTAAACACCACATATAAAAAAACAACAAACAAACAATAAGCAAACAAGACATGCCTATGGCCAAGACCTATTTGTTCCCAAAGCCATTGTCGGCCCTTTGGGGTTTTGCTAAATCAGCCAGTAGCTCCAGTGGGAGCTGCTGCTTGGCACCTGCCAGGTCCCTAGAGGCTCTTAGTCTGATGTTAGTCTTGGGAGCTGACAGAAGTTGTCCTCCTCACTCCATGGCCAGCTTGAGGCAACTACTGCCCAACATTGTGGGCTGCTGGCAGAGCCTGGCCCCTTGACTCTGGGCATCTGCACAGGGCACTTCCTGCTCCAGGGTTGCTGCTAGGGGGTTCTGAGGCCATGTGTCCTTGCACTCTTCTCCTTTGCCTTGTCCTTTCCTGCTCTCTCCTATGGCTTCACCTAAGGAGGGCAGCAGCCCCATGAATCCTGCATCCTCATCCTAGGCTCCGTCTCTGGAGGATGCCTCTTCTTTGTGGTGGTGGTGAGGATGGAACCCAAAGCTCGGGTAAGCACTAGGCCCTCAGACACCCTCAGCCCACAGGCCCTTTTGGTTATGTCAATTTGAGCTGAAGACTCAAGAGAGTTCTGCAGGGATCCTCTGAACAGGTAGGTGGTACCTGATGAGAGAACCCAGCCACTCCTCACTGGGTACCACCGTCTCTCCTGCAGCCCGCCCCTCCAGCTCAGACTCTAGCCTTGAACTTACCACTTTCCGCACAAACTGGTCATGGATGGAGTCCTCCACAAAGAGCCGGCCTGCTGCAATGCAGTTCTCCCCTTTGTTGAAGAAAACAGAGCTCATGCCCTTCAGAGAAGGACAGAAATGACAGGTCACGGATCAGGATCACCGCAGTCAGTGCTTCTACCCTAGTGCCTATCAGGACTGCTATTCCCTCTCAGGGAAGAAGGAGAGTGTCTGCATCCTGCCTTCCTCCCACGTATGAGTCAGGCTTGACCAGTACTGGATACATATGTCCTGTGCAACCCTCAGCCCGTGGAGGCAAGGGGTGGCAGTGGGAAATGATACAGGTCACATGGTAAGAGGAAGCCATAGATGCCTCACCCCCATTGCCAAGATAGTGATGCTATACACACAAACACTAGAGAGCAGCATGGGGTGAGTTTGAGCCTGCCTGCTTCCCAAGACCATCAGTAGACTCACTGGGTGACCCAAAAGGTACCAGGTCTTCTTGGGACCAGGTTGTATGTATAGCTTGAGGGCAAGACTGAGGGGACAGCTCTGGTTCCAGGGAAGCCCTTGCAGGAGTACAGGAGACCCATCAGGACACACTAGGAGCTGCAAAGCCTACAGCAGGAGGCCAGGAATAGGGTGCAGAGTCCAGTCCAGCTCTCCTGGCCTGCATGACATAGCCCAGCAGTTGGCACAGGCCTCCCTCTACGTGCAGAGCTCAGCAGCAGCAGCAGCAGCAGCAGCAGCAGCAGCAGCAGCAGCAGCAGCAGCAGCAGCTTGCATTGAGCCAAGATGCTGGGCTGTTGGGCTCAAGGGGGACATGAACAAGGACGTGTCCTCCCTCAGCTTCCCATCAAGCAAGGCGGGACTCCTTTTTAGGACTGGGTGTCATGGTTCCTCCAAGGCAGAATGAGGCTTAGGCAGGCTGCTAAGATAGTTGGATATCTGGCTGAATGGGCCTGACTGGTGTGGAAAGAACAGAATGAGGACCAAGGCACATAAGTGACAATACCAATATCCACTTCTATGGCATATGCCACATACAGTCACTGTCCTGAGTCCTTAGTCACCACAGATGGGTATTTCCTTGGCCCTGTGCAGATGGGTATGCTGAGGCCTAGCCTGTGGCTACCCAGTGCATAGGTGGAGACCCTGAGCACATATGCATAGGGTCATTGGCAGACAGGTGGCTATCAGCAGGGTCATTCCCAAGGGATACTTTGCTTTCCACAAATGCCACGAGAGGCAGCCTGCTCACGTTACCGATCCATGCATCTAGCTCAATGGTATGACAGTTAGGGCACATCCTTGGCCCAAGGGTGCTTCTCATTATGCTGCTGAAACTTGTGGTGACATCATGGATGGTTGTACAGCTGTAGGCTAACCATAGATGCTGAGAGATGCTGCACTCCTGTCTCTCTGCCCCTGCCCCGATGCCTCTCACTTCTTCCTCCCATATGTTCCCATCTCTCTCTACACCGGGTCCAGCCTCACCATCTGCACAGCCTTGTTGAGGTCACAGTCAGCAAAGATGATAAGGGGTGACTTCCCACCCAGCTCCAGGGAGACTTTCTTCACATTACTCAGGGCACAGCTGAAAGGAACAGAGGTGTAGAACTAATGTCAGGTGGCCCAGAGCACAGGGGTTTGCAGGGGGTTCAAGGCAAGTCCAAGAGCCACCAGACACTGCCCTCACGCCTGCAATGCACCTTACCTCCTATCACTGGGCCTGCTCCTATTCCCCTAACACCCAGCCCAGGGCCTTGCATAGTCACAGGTGTCCTCCTCCACTCTACTCTGTCTTCTTCTTAGCATCCTTTTCTGACCATCCCATATAAAACCCTCACCTCCCTGTGTCTCTGTCAGATGCTGTGCTCCACCGCGTGTTTATGAATGACTCTATTTGTGAGAAGGCAGGCCTCCCTGCAGTAGCATGCACTTGTCTGGTTCCTATGACATCCCAGTGCCTAGCACATAGCTGGTGCTCTGGAAATATGGACTGAATATATCCTAAAGAGAATCGTCCCTCAGCTGGAGTAGCTGTGGCCAGAGAGCTGTGTTGGTCAGATAGAGATAGCTCAGGGTTTTAGTGACCAAGCAGAAAGATGTCAGGAATTACAGACATGTGTCCATGGGCAAGAATCATACTTCAGCCATGCCACCTAAAGTAAGTGCCAAGCATGGCCTGAGAGAACAGGTCTTCTTGTTCTAGACCACCCAAGGGTATGGGTTCCCCTGTCCCAGCACTGCTCATAAGTGACTCAGAGCAGCCTTGTATGTACCAAAGCCCTCAGGTACTGAGGCTCCTTACAGACAATATGCACAGAAGCTATAGTCATCTTGTACCCACAGCTCTCTGTACATGATGTCTAACACAATGTAAGCATGGTATGAATACTTGTTCGGGCTAGGTAAATGTAAGGTCAGACATGTTCGGCACAGGCAAAATTGGCTTTCCAAGTATTTTCAATCTGCAGCTGTTTGAATCTGCCATGCGGAAAATATGGATACAGAAAGCCAACTGTAATAGAGTCCATTTAATCTAAAACATCACTGGGCCGGTTTGTAACCAGTATAGAAGTTATGAATGACTACAGCAGAGTGTGTGTTGAATTTTTAAAAAATCAGTGTCTAGTTTATACTCATGGCAATCTCAAGTCAGATCTGCTGACTTCTAGCCCAGCTGGGGTTAGGAGATAGCATGGTACCAGAACCCTGCTGGGTTGTGTGGCCTCCACTGAACTTCTCAAGGGCTTATGGAAAACTCTGAAACTGTATTAACATGCTGGGGGCGGCTATGCCCACCAACACCCAAGAAGCAGGACCCAGCTTGTAGGGTCATCATTTCTATAACCAGATACCACGGCCCAGATGACTGACCTACCTTTTCATGATGTGTTTTCCCACCTCCGTGGAGCCTGTGAACCCGATTTTCCTTACGTCAGGGTGGTCTGAGAGCCTCTGGCCAACCAGCGAGCCTGTGGTTAGGAAAGGTGAGAAAGTCAAGGAGACTTCTGGGGTCTGGGAAAGGCAGTCACCACCAGAGGATGCTACGCCATGCTTTTTACATGGTACTCCATGTCAGGGGCTCATGGGACTTTGCCCTACTATGGGCTGAAATATGTTCTTCCAAATTAAAACACTAAAGTACTAACCCCATTGCCTCTGAATGTGAGTGCACCAGGAGGCAGGGTCTCTAAAGGAGTCATAGGATGGACTCTACCCTATGTGACTGGTGTCCCAATAAAAACAAAATCAGGATACACACCTACACAGAGAGATGGCTATGTGAGGGTACAGATGCAATGACATCTTCACAGCCGGGAATATCAGAGGATGCCACCCTGACAGTTCTGCTCTTGGGCTTTTGACTGTGGTCTATGGAGGAGCATCATGGGATGTTCCCACCCTTGGGGTGCTGATACTCTTGCCCTGTCTACTTGTACCACTGAGCTCCAGCTGGCCCCATAGTACACCTCCCTCCTTCATATCCCTCAGCCTGCTCAGTGGCCAAGTCCTTGGTGACTTCCTGGTCCCTGATTCAGTGAGATCACAGGGCAGGTTGCTGCTTTTTCTCAGGATCAATAGAAACCCCTCCCTGAGCCCACGGGTTCTTTCTTGGTTTGGTTTCTGCTCTCATGGTTTCTTTTCCCTGATTGTTCCTTCCCATCTATGTCTTTTATGCAGTCTTCAAACACCCAGGGCTAGCTTGCCTTCGGCTCACACTTCTCAGTTTACAGGGCTTCCTCAGCTGATCTTGGCCAGGTCTCCAAAGGCCACCCTTAGACACGTCATCTTCTAAATATACATTACCAGCCAAACTCCCTGCAATTAGAACCATCTCTCATCCTCGGCTTTCTCAGACTTGTGCTTGGATGGTTTAGAGCCTCTCAAACGCAATGCCTTTGAAGAGGTGCTTTTAATCTTTCCCAGCCCTGGTTCCTGCATCCAACCCCAGGGCTCTACTCTGGTGAACTGGATACATACAGTTCACCATACAGCCAGCTCATTTGAGAGGAAAACTTGGGAGTTGCTGACCTCGAAGTTAATTCCATTTTGATATCAGTTAAATCGCTGCTTAGTGGTGAAAATGTTTGCAAAGATGTATATGACAAGGGACTCATATCTAAAATATGAAACAGTATTTTTTTTAAAAAAAAAAACACTACATTTAAGAAAACAAATGTGCTACTAAAAACCAGGAAAAGAGCCACAGAGATGATTCTTCAGATATAAAGAAAGCAAGCCAGCATAAAAAAAAAATAATAACATTGTGTATGGCAAGGTCTTTCTGACAGTGAGGACCAAACTTGCCCCAAGGAACTTGACACCCCTAATCAGCAGGAAGTGGTCTGATGATAACGTCACCCTCTTTCCTTTCTATCCATTTTCTCCCCTATCTAGTGTTAGGGGGTTGAAAGGGTAGAAAAGTGTAGAGAAGGGTGGAAGACAGAAGACCCCACAAAGCAGACAGAGTCCAGCTACAGTAAACCTCCTGGCTCAGCCTACCAAGTACTGAGACTCCAGTTTGTGCCATCCTACTCACTCCAACAGCATGTGCCATCGGGGAAATCCCCTCACGTCTATGACTTTGCTACTGCCACCCTGTCACAGATACATGCTGTGTACTTTGATGGTAACACAGGCAACGAGAAACATCATGAACGACAATCTTTAAAAACATACTTGGCAAATTCTGGAATTGCTCTGTGCTTATAAGTTCAAAGAAAAGCTGAGATTGCAATTGTCTCATACTTAAGAATAATAAAAACACAACTCAGTAGAGCCAGGGAAATAGCTCAGTAGATAAAGTGCCCGATGCCAACCCTCAATACCTAAGGGCAACTCCTGGAGCTCAGGTGGCAGAAGGACACAGCATTTCACTGGCAGGGTCATCCACTTGGCAAATACGACTGAGGCATCGGGATCTCTTCTTTACTAAGCCCTTTGTAAAGGAGCACTCTAGGGTATTGTCTACCTGCCCCATGTCCTCACAGGAGAGACTTTTACCAGCAGGAAAGCTGTCCATAAGAACAGAGAACATCAACACCCTCAAGAGAAACCAGCAAGAAACACTCAACCTTCAGGGCACTCAGGAGCAGAGATTTGAGGGTAAGCACCTTAGAAGGAGCAGGAGGTTCCAGGAGGTAAAAAGATAACCCATGGGTCATACGATGTCTAAGAAGAGGATGAGGAGAAACCCTTCAAACTTCAATGCTGGCATTAAAAATTATCCCTTCACAGGCTGGAGACATGGCTCAGCAGGGGACAGCACTGAAGGGTCCACTGGTTCTCAGAGGACCTAGGTTTGATTCCCAGCATCCATCCTGGTATCTCACAATGGCCTGTAACTTCAGCTTCAGGGGAATACTAAGCTGCTGGCCTCCGTGGGCACCTTCACTCATGTGCATATACCCGTCCACACATAATATAAAGTAATAAATCTTTAAAAGCATTACTCATTCAAAGGGCTTGAAGTTGTAGAATGTCAAGGAGTACTGTCAAAAAATCATGAGCAGGAGCTAGAGAGACGATCAGTGGTTAACAACACTGGCTGACCCAGGTTTGAGTCCCAGCATCCACAGAGTGGCGCACAACCATCTGTAACTCCAGGTTCAGTGGGTCTGATGCCCTCCTCTGGCCTCCCTGGGTACCAAGTATACACAAGGTATACCAACATACATGCAGAAAAACCCATATCCATATATAAAAATATATGTATGTATGTATATATATGAGATGATCATATATAATACATATATGTACAAACACACATATGTGTACATATACATATATGATGATGATGATGATGATGAGCTAAACAGCTGGGCTAAACATCTAAGGGACATTGTTAGAGGCAGAAGGATTAACAGCAGCCAGAGAAATCCAGTCAAGTGAACCTTGCTGAGACTGCTGTCCTGGTGGATGGCTGTGGCTACCAGGCTGCAGCTCAACCCTCAGAGAAATGATAATAAAGCTATAGACTTTGGGGAAAGAGACTTCACTGAAAGTATCTAATGAAGCCACTAAACAAGCAAGCAAAGACAAAAACAAGCTTTGAAAAGGGAGGGGAAACAATACTCAAAGTTGCTAAAAAAAAATATTGCTTAAAATGCTCACTTTTAGAAAAAAAGAAAGAAAAGAAAAAGAGAGAAAGAAAGAAAAGGGCAAGTTAAGAAAAACTGAGGGGGCTGGAGAGATGGCTCAGCGGTTAAGAGCACTGACTGCTCTTCCAGAGGTCCTGAGTTCAATTCCCAACAACCACATGGTGGCTCACAACCATCTGTAATAGGATCTGATGCCCTCTTCTGGTGTATCTATAGATAGCTACAGTGTACTCACATGTGTAAAATAAATAAATCTTTAAAAAAAAAAAAAAGGAAGCAATTGAGGTGCTTCACAAAGGAAGGGCTGGCAGTCAAGAGAGCAAAGCACAGGAGGAAATCCAGCAGGAGATATTAAAGCAAGAGTTCCATGTCAGATAGAAGTTGACAGAAGATTGAAAAACCAGTGAACAGAGGGCAAAAGGGTTGAAAAATTGGCCAGAGCCTCTGGGGCAAGCAGAGCATTGTTAGTTGTAGCAACACACACGTCATAGGAGTACTGAGAGGAAAAAGAAAGGTGCAAACAACCGTGCTGAAGATGGCCAAAAAATCTAAGAAGCTGGAAGAGTTTCTAATAATAATGGACACAATGAAATTCACACACTGACAAAAATGCAGAGGAAAACAGTGAGTGAGGAATGACCTGTCAGATACACAGGACGCCAATCAGACCAACAGCTGATGTCTCATCAGCAACCAGAGGCCAGAAGACACATGATGTGACAGTAAAGGTATATGGCGTGACACAGGAAGGTATGTGGGGTGACATAGGGACATGAGACATCAGCACATGAGACAATATGGGAAAGCACTCGGGACAACATGCTGAAAATACAGCAAAAAGCAGTTTCACACTTAGCAAAGCCATCTAGGTCTTCAAAAAATGAAGGAAAATAAGGACATCATCCCACAGATAACTGAGAGATTTGTGTCAAGTAGAAGAAATACTGAAGGAAGCCCTCAGAGAGGAAAGCAAGTGATCCAGAATCAGTATCCATGAAGGGGGAGGGGTCAAGAACCAAAAATATGGCTACTCAAGCAATGTGACACACACTTCATTTCTCTTTCATCTTTTAAGAGATTTTAAAAGCAACCATATATGGCATCTGTACAGTTTCTTTGCTGTCCCTAAAACAGGTAGAAAGGTAACAGCGTGGACACCAATAACAGAGGGGAGGAGCAAACCAGAGAAAGAGGATGGCAGACAGAGACTGAGATCCACTATGAGACGAGGAAGGAGGGGACAGATAAGAACCACAAAAGATAACCCGCCTTCCAGCTTCATCAGCAGACACAAAATGATACAAGGTAACACCAGTAGCTACACTAGTTGCCAAATAATTGCATTGATAATACACAAAAGGTAACAGCACAAAAGGAGGTCCCTAGCTACATAAAGCAACATTTCTGTTTGCTCAGGGTCAGTGTAAAGTAGATTTTCACAAACAAAGGAGTACGTGATAAGTCCTAGAGAAGATGCTAAGAAGAGTAAAAACCACACCATGGCATAGAGAGCTGGCCAACCAGTGAGTTCCAAGCCTGCTGAGACTACATAGTGAGACCTTGTCTCAAAGCCAAAAAAACCCACCCAAACAAGCAAACAAACAAACAAAAAAAAACAACAAAAACCACAACAAACCACAAGTCTTAATTTAAGAAAAGTCTCAAAGAAAAAGTTTAACACATACACATATGTGTGTATGTACTTATATGAATATATATATGTATGTATGTATATATACATATATACACATGGCAAAAAATCATTACTAAAAAGCTAAACTGTCAGACAGGTAAAATGGCTCAATCCTATAGTTCGAGTATTCAAGAGACTAAGGTAGGAGGATCACTTGAGTCCAGGAGTTTGAGACCATCTTTAGCAATATAGCAAGATTCTGTATTAAAAAATTAAAATATGATACCATTCAATAAAGCACTAAAAGAGAGATTGACAGAAGACAGAAAGTAAAAGGTAAAATGACAAATCCAACTATAGCAAAACAACATTAAATATAAATGGATTAAGCCATCTACTAAAAAGCAAAGAACAAGCCCAGAGAGAGAGTTCAGCAATTAAGAATACTTGCTGTTCTTCAGAAGACCTCGCTTTGACTCCTACTACCTCCATGGTAGGTTACAATCATCTGTAACTCCAGCTATAAGGGATTCAACACTCTCTGGGCCTCTACAGGCACTGCACACACGTATTGAATAACATACATGCAGGTAAACACTCATACACAAAACAGAAAGCATCTGAGGAGTTATCTGAATGCCATGACCCTTCAAGGCTCTGTGTCTCCCCAGGATGTGGCCTCCTCCACATAGGCTGGTCATGGGCACTGCCTTTCCCACACGGCTCGGACCATCTATGTAACTGGATGATCTGAGCCCCACCCTTTCCTCACCCCAGTCCTTACCAGATCCTGGGAGGATGTTGACCACACCCTTAGGAATGCCAGCCTTCAATGTCAGCTCTGCAAACTTCAGGGCTGTGAGTGGGGTCACCTGAATGGAGATCAGAGCAGCAGGCTGAGTGTGGAGGATTTGGATGCAGAGCATAGCCAGACCTCCCTCATAGCCTTCTCTCTTTGCTTTCTGAAGCAGGAAGGGGCAGTGGTGCCTGGGGCAGCAGGAAGACCATAGGGAGGTCATGTCCATGGCCAACCATAGGCATTGCCCACACAGCTAGCATCCCCGATATCTCTCAGGAAGAATTAGGTCTTGTAAGCCCCAAGTGTGTTGAACTCTCCTACTGGCGCTCCTCAGCCAGCCCTGGATCCCTTTCCACCCCATGCTCATATCTTCTCAGTGTGTCTGAACTTAGCACTGAAGCAGCAGTGGCCAATGGGGCTGGCTAGCAGGCCCATCCACAATGGCTCAGCTCCCACAACCAGGTGACCCTCAGTAGCCCCTCAGCAGGAGACCAGCTTCAGCTCAAAAAACTGTGGGTGTCAGCCTATAGAAGAGGCCTCTGATGGAACTGTACTGAGCACAAGGGCTCTGGTGATCAGCTATTCATGTCTATGTGTAACTCTGGGTATTGCTCCATTTCTGGAAATCAAAGGAAGGCCACTCTCTAGCCCTTCCAGTTCCCACCCCCCCCCCCCCAGCTCCTATAAACTGCTGGGTCAATGGTTTCTTGCAGTCAAGGTTAGGTCATTTCATGCCCCATAGTGCCTTGGCTGTGATTCTGGGGCCTTAGTAGTCCTTGTTAGGACCAAGTGTTCTGAACAAGGATGACCTGGGCCAGAACGATGACCATGACCCTCCAGAAGCACCCACATGGCAGGAAATCAAGGTCCACCTCAGAGGATTTTTTGTCAAGCTTAAATAAGCTGCTGCATGCAAACTGATAATATTTTTCAATGTGTTAGTGACTTCAGGGACAGCCAGGAGGATCCTGTCTCAAAAAAAACCTAAAGTAAACAAAAATAATATAAATAAATATAATAATAAAATAATAAATAATCATAATTAACTTGGGAAGAAAAACAAGTTAAGGCAGTTCTGGGGATCTGGCCTGTGTGCGTGTGCATGTGTGTGTGCGTGTGCGTGTGCGTGTGTGTGTGTGTGTGTGTGTTTAGTATTAGGGAAACCCCGGCCTAGGGTGCCTGTAACTTTCGGCTCCATCCTTAGTACAGAATAAACAGTGTGCTGGCCCATGCCTGGAATCCCAGCATTCAGCAGCCAGAAAGAGGAGCTAAAGATCTTTCTCTACCAATTAGCAAGTAGGAGCCTGTCTTGGGGAAAGGAGACCCTCTAAAAAATAAAATTAAAAAACAAAAGGAAAGAGGAAATAGAAAGAGCCAGGTGGGAGCTTGCTCAAGTCGGTGTGTGTGTGTGTGTGTGTGTGTGTGTGTGTGTATCTGGAACTGTAGTGGCCCAAGGTGGGTGCTGGAATAGCAGCAAACTTCCTAACTGCTACTCCACCTCTCAGTCTTTTTTTTTTTTTTTTTTTTTTTTTTTTTTTTTTTTTTTGCTCTGGTGTTTCATTTTTAGAAAACAAGTTTATTTATCAGAAACCAATCGCAATCTTCTTAAACAAATCACTATGAAAAGGCATTCCCAGAAATAAAATACAAATGGAAATTTTAACTGTTTGATTGTTGTGCTATTTCTGTATTTAGTTTGAGGAATAGAAAGAAAGAAAGAAAGAAAAAAGGTGTTAAGATGCCGAAGGAGCGTGGCTCTGGCACAGTCTGGAATCCTCATGGGCTTTGGGGTTGCTGCCCTCCAGACTAACATGCTTCAAAGATCCCAGAGAGACAGCGTCTCCTGGGTGCCTGCCACTCTAAAGATGGTATCCTGTGTCCAGTTCCTCCCCTGGGAGGTCACCTGTGGCCCCTGAGACCCCGCCTCTACTGTCTTGCCATCTCCACCTCCTTGCTGAGGGCTGGAAGGTCCCTAAATCTTGTTACCCAAACTACCTCCTCCTAGGGCAGTGGTTCTCCACCTTCATAATGGTGGCGGCCCTTTAATTCAGTTCCTCATGTTTTGGTGATGCCAAACCATAAAATTACTTTCATTGCTACTTCACAACTATAATTTTGCTACTGTTATGAATCATAATGTAAATATCTGATACACAGGATATCTGATACGAGACCCCTGTGAAAGGGTTGCTCAACCATTAAAGGGGTAGTGACTCACAGGTTGAGAGCCACTGTTCTAGGACTTCTGGTATCTGAAATCAGATAAGAGACAAGGCACCAAGTTCACTGACACCACTGGCCTGCCCTGAGCATGGGACAGGCAAGGGACAGAAAACAAGATCCAGGGTGTGGATCTAGAATGGCAGTAGAAACCCTGTCCTCTGCCCCCTTAGTGGTGGCATATGCCAACACAATCTCCAGGTCTCCGTTGCTGGTAGCTAGACAGTCTTCTTAGCCAGCTAGCTCCCATCCTCCTCCTGTGTCTCTATCATGGTAAGCTGGCCTTTGAGGGCCAGCTCCTCAGTGTGTGGTGTGGGCGAAGGGACCTTTGCCTCCTGACAGTAAGCTCCCCATCACACAGCCTGGTGAGAGTGTGCACTCACCTGGGCAGGCTTGATCACCACGGTGTTCCCGGCAGCCAGGCAGGCTGCGGTCTTCCAGGACAGCATCATTAAGGGATAGTTCCAGGGGATGACAATGCCACAGACCCTGCAACAAAAGCAGAGGGCCTTTGTCTCTTCTCAGACAGACTACCCAGAGTGGATGTGCCAACTCCAGCCCCTCACCCAGGACTGGCTGCCACTGTCAAAGCCAGGCTTTCCAGGAAAGGCAATGGTCCTGTTGAGGTAGCCCATGCCTCCGATGCTGAGGTGCAGGCTGGCTGGGATGGAGATTGTGTCTGAGGGGAGCTGTCTAGGAAGGCAGAGAAGTAAGGGTGGGTACAGTGAGTAGACACTTGTGTGGAGGCCTGGGGAGGTCAGCCATCCTTGGGAACATCTTGGCTCTGTGTGTGAGCCTCACACTCTGACCAGTGGTAGTAGAGACCCAGGGGTGGGTGGGCAGCATCTATGCAGGCCAAAGCCTAATCCTGTGTGGCTCTGCCTCTCTTTGTCACTACCAGGGGACTAGAAAGGTTTTTTAGTTGAGCTTGGGTATTGAGAAAGCACAAGCAGAGAGGCCAGTGGACAGGATGGCTGTGAGGTATCTCGAGGGAGGGATGGTGAGTATCAGCCAGTCCCTGCATGGAAGAGGGCCAATTGCGAGCCTGTGCATCACCCTGGGAGTGGGAGATCACACTGGGGGGTTAGGAGGCTGCACCCCTCTGTCCAACATACACCCAGCATAATAGAGGGTCTAGGTGGGTAGCAGAGAGTAGAGGTACCCACCTAGACCCTCTATGATGACCCCGGGATGACTGACCTCCCCAGGCCTCCACACCAGGAGATCCAAAGAAGGAAAACATCAGAAGAATCCCCTTGCTGTAGGGTGAATTATGTCCCCGCTCCAAACCCACACCTCTAGGGAATGCGACATGGCCGTGAAGACCGAGGTCAGGATGACAGTTCTGTAAGAAATGCCAAGGGCTGTCAGCAGCCACCAGCATGCCATGCAAACTTGGATCACACATGTCCCCATGTGCTGAAGGGTTCCTGGCTGCCAGGAGGTGAGCAGCCTCCTGTGCCATGTGCTTCTGCTGTGCTGCGGTGCAGCCACAGGCCTGAAGCAACGGGGCCAAGCGGCCATGTGCCTCAGAGCCACGGGAACAGCAAAGCCTCCCCCTTATTTGTGTGTAGATGTTGACAGTGCATGCACAAATGTCAACTACAGCTTCCTCTTCTAGGATATTAACAGCCAGAGGCTGATCCCCTACAGAGACTCCACCCCCTACTGAGATTAGCTAAGCCTGCCCCCTTATTCAACTGTATATAATGAACCCACCTCCTAGATTCAGATACATAAAATAAGTACACTGAGTTTCTGGTTTGCCATTGGCATGTCTCTATCAAAGCACAAGGCTCACCCAATCCCAGCATATCTGTATGCATGTTTCTTCGTTCCCTGTTACCCCAGTTAGGTCAATCCCTAAGCCATGCAGGTCATGGTAATTCTTAGTGGCCACGCTTGGTAGGAGGCCTCTTGCCTTTGGTTTACCCATGATACCAGCTGTTCTATAGTGTCTGAGTCCTCCCTCCCTCCCTCCCTCCCTCCCTCCCTCCCTCCCTCCCTCCCTCCCTCCTTCCCTCCTTCCCTCCTTCCCTCCCTTTCTCCTTCCTTTCCTCTCTCCTCTTGTCCCTCCCTCTCTCCTTTCCTCCCTCTCTCCCACCTTCTCTCTCTTTCCCCTCCCTCCCTCCCTCTCTCCCTCCCCCTTCCTCTCTCCTTTCCTCCCTCTCTCCCTCAATCTCTCCCTCCTTCCTTCCCTCCCTTTCTCCCTCCCTGCCTCTCTCCTTTTGTTCCTCCTTCTGTCCTTTCTTCCCTCTCTCCCTCCCTCTCTCCCTCCCTCCCTCCTTCCCTCCCTTTCCTCCCTCCCATTTAGGGGCTTCAGGAGAGTGTGTTAAGACCATGGCACTTTAAGTGTTTTGGGTGGCACCTGCTTCTATAGAGCCACGTACAGGCTGTATGCAAGCTCCTAAGTCCCCCATACACTTGTGAGGGGCTTGCCATGTCTGTGACACAGGACTCCAAATGCTTATGGCCAAGACACCTATCCCGGAATGCTTTCTCTTTTCCGCTGTGCCCTGAGGCTCTCTGTGGGTGAGATGAGGTGACCAGGTTCGCCCTGCAGCCTGCCTTTGCATTTCCTCCACTGAGCTCTGCCCTGCACCGTCATCATGGTTAACCTTGGCTCTAACTTTGGGGACTGAGTAGGGAGGCCACTCCTTGAATGTGGGTGGCAGCATCCACTAGGCTGGAGGCCTGGATGGCGCAATCACCAGAACGCAGAGCTGCTCACATGCGTCACACTCGGTTCTTCAGTAGGACCACCCATGACATCAGACTCCAGATTCTTCAGCCTTGGAACCCAGAGTCACCCCAGCACCTCTCCAGGGAGAGTCCAGGCCTTCAGCCTTGGAATGGGCTGTGCCATGTGTTATTCTTGTTTTGAGCCTTCTAGCTTCTTAGACTGAGTGGCTGTAACCCCAGCTTGCAGGTGGCCATCTGGCTATGGAGCCTCTGATGGTGGAGGCCAAACCACCTGGCCTTTTAATTATAGGTACATTCTGCTGGCTCACTCTTCTGCTAACACCAACTCATTTGTATGGACACAGTTGCTTTGCAATCATTTTGGATGTAGCTCCCCACCCACCCATGGTTACTGTCATGGCTCTGACTGACAGTTACTGTGCCTTTAAATAATGACACGGTGACCACAGCTAGACAGAGCAGGTACTTTAGATGTGAACTGCCATCCATGGATATATGCAGAGGATGTTACAAGCTGCAGGCTGGCATGTGGTACCCAGAACACGCCAGCATACCTGTGGCTTGTCACTCACCCAACAGGTTCCTTCTTGGTCAAGGTCAGGTTGCGGTTGGGTCTAGCCTGGTTGATGGGGATGGTGGCACCCTGGAAGAAACATAGCAGTGTCACTAGGGTAGGGTGGAGGTGTTCCCATCCTTGGTCAGCCAGTCCCTGTAGGAGACCCAGGAGAAACAGGGTCTTGTTTAGGTCCTGATTGTCACATGATGAGCTGGGTAGGAGGCCAACGCAGCCAGCTTACACTAGACAGGGACATGGCAGGAGTTCAGAGGGATCAGGTTGGATAAACAGCGGGAGCAAAGCCACAGTTCCATTTCAGGTACAGCCCTTGGACAGGAGGCTAGTCCTGTCAGGGATAAAGCCTCTTGCTCTGATATCTGGGCAAAGAAAAGATAAGGAGGCCCCTGGAGGAGGCCATGCTGCTTCTACAGCCATTAGTGCTGAGGGGGCCCAGGAAGAGATGGCTCCAGAGAAGTCACAAGGAAGGAGAAGGTGGGATGGCAGCCCTCCTCTCACGTGGCCATCACTGCTCCATAGTTCTCAGCCCCTAGTTGGATGGAGAGGAGCCATGAGTCTTCTTCTCCCTGGGGAACCTTCCAAAATTGAGTGCTTGATCCCAAGGCAAGGGATCTATCTTCTCACAGGGGACCTTAGGCGGTGGGAAGGACCATGCAAAGGCCTAGAGGCACCATGGGAACCCCTAGGACCACATTCCACAATTATATGACAGAGGCAGAGACCCAAAGCTCACAGATGACATTGTCACTGGCTACTGGAGGCCTTGTGAGGGCTGTGGAGAGAGGCCCTCAACTGTAGCCAACACAGACACACGCCCTGGAACCACCAGAACTGGACTTCAGCAACATCTGAATGGTCCTGGCAACAGGACCACCTCAGAGCCTTAAAGTAAAGCCCATCCATCAAAAGCATTTGTCATAGTTGGGTTTTGAGTGTCCCTCAAAGCCCTACATGCTAATGGCTTGTTACCTAGAAGGGCATTGCTGAGAGGTAGGGGAGTTCTTAAGAGGAGGGTGGTGGAGGTTAGGTCTTGGGGGTGTGCTTCAAGGAGCTACCCAAACTTGTCTCCTCGTATGTAAGGCTCACCTCGGTGACGTGAGCAGGCTTGCTCGGTCACTCACTCTTGTAATGTGCGTCCACAGACTAAAGAACAGTGGAGTCAACAAGTTGTACCATCCAAACTATGAGCCAAACTATACCCATTCATCCTACAAGTTGATTCTCTAGGTGTTTCTTACCGCAACAGAAAGCTGACTGGCACCCTTGTGAGACCCTGGCACAGGGAGGCCTGCTGGACTCCCACCTGCAGAACCTTGATTTGCCAATGTTTTAACCCAACACTGCGGTAGCTGTTGGGCAACATGCCTGGCAGGGCACCACCCTTCGAGTCTCCTCCCCGGGAGCCCGCTTGCACACATGGGAGATGGGAGCCCACACCCCACCTGGATCTTATCACACCAGCCAGCGAAGTATCGGAAGGTCTGGATGGACATGCCCACATGTGTCTTGAGGGCCAGGGTGTAGACGGCGCCTGCATCCAGGGCCTCAATGGTGGCTAGCTCTTCCTGGTGCTGTTCCATGAGATCTGCCAACCTAGCCAACAGCAAGAGAGAGGCAGGAAAGTGGCTTAGGCCTGGCACTGTCTTGCCTGCTCTTTCAATGCCATTCCTAATGGAGTCGGGGACTCTGCCCTTCATGACCAGAACTGTCACTAAGACATGCAGGCCTCACTGTTCTCATCTGTAAGATGGGTGTGAGAATGACACACCTCTTCCCCTCCTTTCCTCTTCATTCCTTCCTGGATGACCCATGGATTGACAACTTCATAATGTCCTCATAAAGTTATCCTGAAGAGGTGTTCACCTGCCTATGGCTGATAGCAGAGAGGCCTCTGCCCTCGGGTGCTCTTCCTGGCTTTGGATAGCTCCAAAAAAAGAGAAAGTACATCCAATCCGATGGCCAGCTCAGCCCAGGAGCCATGTTCCTGAGGCTGAAGTCTGGAGGTCGAGAGGTGGCTCCAGGGGGAGGTGCTTTTCAGGTGATTGTGAATCTGCTCTCATCAGCATCTGGCTACCCTGCTTTGCTTCTGATGGCCACTGTGAGCAGCCTGGAGTTAATAACGGTGTCCCTTCACTGACAGAAGGGTCTGCAGCTAAGGGAGCAGGCTTCAGTCTTGCAGAGGGACCTGGGTCTAAGTTCTGATGTCTGACTGAAGCTGTCTGGTCAGTTCCCACCCTGCCCTTCTCTGCACAGGCTCCAGCTCCTCCTGACCAAGTCACTGGCAACCTCCAAGCCACCCCCATCGTTCCCCTCATCACTGAGGACACAGACACCATCTATGTGTGCATGGGTTGCCCTCTGGTCCCATACTAAGTTCATTTCAGGGCTCCAGCTTCCCACCCCTTCTTGCTGGTCTTGCCTGTTACTCAAGTGACCCAGGACTCTGACCTTGGGACCTTTGGCAGGGGCACCATGGGGACACTGTATGGCTACCTCTTCATAAAGACTGTGCTGCCCACCCCAGGACGGATGAGCTGACCTGAGATGAGCACAACCATCACAGGCACACACAGCAGTGACCCTTGGAGATGTGTTTTCCACAGAGTCAGTCTTAGGCCTGGCACTGTTATGGTGAGCTAGCTGGGGTTATTATAACTGTGATCACTAGGTGGCAGCAGATCATCTTATGGAATATGCTTTCCGTTGAAGGCCCAAGGGAGTCTGGTGTGTCATAGCTGAGACCCTTACCAACTCTGGGAACCATGGGTCAATGGCTGACTCTTTTCCTAAACTCTATGGCGTCTTCAGGGAGTCTGGACACCTCAGCAGGCAGTGCATGGCTGACCTCCTCAGCCTTATCTGTCCAACTCCTCAGTCTGTACTATTTTGCATGCAGCAAAGAGCTCCCTCTGGTTCCCCATTGCTGCACCACCTGGACTATCTGGCTTCAGACAAAACCACCATTCATACTGCAGGGCCACACTTCCCTGCCAGTCACCAGACAAACTCTGGTAGGCCTGCATCAAACTGAGCTCCATAGTGCTGAGGGTCCTCTGGGACACTGAGAAAAAAGCCAAGCAGACTTTACTGGTTTCCTGAGTCTGTTCAGCTCATCTGCCTGTTACCTCCTGCTTCTGGAAATATCACTCCCTAGTTCAGAGTGTGAGCTGAAGTTGGGGACTGGGGTGTCCGTGCAAGATCTTCCGAGGCAGACTGACTGATTAAAAGGCATGATTGTGGAGGGTTGGAATGATGCAGATTCCAAGCCATTCACTGCCCACCTCTATCTCTGACTAATAACCCTATGACTCTCAGGTGGAACTTTTTGAAATATCTGAATTTATCAGACCACTAGCTCCCATCAACCACCAAGCTGGAGATGTACTCAGTGAGCATCTGAGACTTACAGCAGAGATTCCCCCACTTTGCTGTGCCCCGCCCCCAGCTGATGCACGTAGAAGCTGCTGTGAGCTTGTTTTTTAATTTAAGACTTAGTTACTTATTTTTGTTGTATGTTTGTCTGCTGGTCTGTATGTGGGCCGTGTTATGTGCAGTGCCCTCAGAGGACTCAGAGGACAAAAGAGGGAATCAGAGCACGTGGAACTGGAGCTGCAGGGGTTGTGAGCTGCCACGTGGGTGCTGGGAACCGAACTGGAGTTCTCTGCAAGAGCAGCTGTGCTCTAAACAGCTGAGCCATGTGTCTGAGGCTATTCTGCATTTTTAAAACTGCCTTGATTTATGGCTTTCTGTTGTGTGGCTGTAAGACCTTATGAAGGGCTTCGGGCTTAAAGTCCTTGCCATGCAAGTGTGAGGGCGTGAGTCTGGATCCCCAGAATCCACAGCCGGCAAGCTCCCAGCATGCCTCTGGTGAGGTGGGCGGAGAAACAGGGGAGTTCCCGGAAGCTCAAGGGCCAGCTAGTCTGGCTCCTGTAGCTACGAAATAACAAGAGACCCTGTGCCAAACAAGGTGGAAGACAGGGACTAACAGTTCAGGTTGTGCTCTAATTTCCACCCATGCACATGGCACACACATGAATAAGCACATACACTAACACACATGCACAAAATATGTATACATGCACAACATTTTATAAAAATGTACGGAACTGCTCCCGTGTTGGAACGTGCTATTTGGGGCGATCTGGACCTGCATGTCCCAGCCATGAGCGCTCGTTAGCTCGACTGTTCTTGCCACTTTTGGAAAGGAGAGACACATTTTGTAGCAGCGAGGGGGACTGTTGTGTCCGCCACAGCGTGGCCCAGGCTCTAGAGGCGCAGGCCTTCATCCAGGCTCCTTTAGAGCTGCGACCTTCAGTCACAAACTCAGGCAACCAGAGATCCAAGACTGTTAGCTCGCACTGCAGGGAGAGGCCCCTTCTTTTTACTAAAACATATTATGACCAGGAAGATGTGGTCTAGCAAGAGGCTCAATGGCTAAAAGCCCTTGCCACACGCAAGCCTGACAACCTGAGCATGAGACCTGGAACCCACAATGGGAGGAGAGGACCAACTCAGGAAAGCTGGCCTCTAATGTCCATGTGCACAGTGTGGTATATGAGTGTGTATACACACACGTGCGTGTATATGTATGCACCCCCCCCCACACTACACATATCCCACACATGTGTGCGCACGTGCAGACACACCCCACACTATAGATACCCCACACATGTGTGCGAATGCACACATACACCATACACAGAGTACATACACATACCACACTACACATACCCCACACACCCATACACACACCAAACGCCACACACACACACAGAGAACACACAATACCACCACACATACCACAAACATACCACACATGTCACAAACATACAGATACACCCCCGACACACATACCTCACATCACATACACACTCCCACATACACATCACACATACACCACAAATGTCACTCCCACATACACAATATGTACACATACACCACACATATACACACAGTTCATAACACACACACACACACACACACACACACACACACACACCACAGACCATACACTATAATTATAGCAGTTTTTAAAAATCCTGAAAGAGGAAAAACTTGGAGATTTCCATGGCCAGCAGCCAGGCTGAGCAGTGACAAGCAGGACCAGGCACACCTGCCCTTTGTTGTCCTTTGATCAAGAAGCCCAGAGTCCCTGCTGGCTGACATCTGAGCCATGACTCTCAGGCACTTCAGCCTGTGGCCCCTCTGGAGCAGTCTCACTGACCTCAGCACCTTTCCTGTAAGGTCACAGCTAGCTGTGGACACCCCACCTGCTCCTCCAAACTTTCTGCAAGACCTTTTCTAAGCCTTATGCTGCAGTGCCCAGGCTATTTCCCACTGTGGGGACCCCAGGTATAGCGTCCTCTATAGGGGTCCCACCCTGCCCCTGCTCCTAGCTGAAGTTGGTGAGGGCCACAGGTGATTCCTAGTTCTCACCTGTACAGGAGCCGGCCCCGGTCACGTGCGTTTATCTTTCCCCACAGTCCGTTCTCAAAGGCCTCCTTCGCTGCCGCCACTGCCTTGTCGACATCACTCACCTGAGCCAGGGACACCTGGCAGATGACCTGTGGAAAGGACAGAGCCATGACAGCCTTCCCTGGCTCGCTGGCTTATCCTGAGGCCACTCAGAGGCAGGCATGGAGGGAAAGTTCTGCCACTGGTGGACAGGGAGGAAAATCAGACAGCAAAGGAGGGCGGGGCCTTGAGGTCCCTGCACATCTCTCACATTCTCATGGAGCATGAGGGACTGATTGCCCAGCTCCACAAGTGAGAAACTCGGACAGTCTAATGCTGTTCGCAATGGTAGCTGAGATCCACAGACTCAGTGAGCTGAGGCAGAAAGGCTGTATCCATGTCCCAGTCCCATCCCTGGCCTGATAAGTCCTGTGGGAACCCCAGGGGCCGGGCAGAGAAGGGAGACCAGCATCTCCTTGTAAAGTACCATGGACAGCCTTGCCCTTCCCACCCAAGGCCCCTGGGACCTGGCAGGCAGCTCTAACCATGTCACACTTGCAAGGTTGTCATCCCGAGGGCACCTCCTATCCTGCCAGTCCCTTGGGCTTCACTTTGTCATCTACCCCGCAGATGACCCATTTTAAGTTTTTCTATTTTCTGTGGACTGAGTGGGTACCCACAGATGGAAGGTCATCTCCATGCTGGGCCTTTCTTGGAAACCCTCATGTGTGATCTGCCATGTGATCATATGCATTAAGCATGACATGAGAGATTCATGGTCAAGAATGTTTGCCACATACAGACTTCCGTTTGAGGAAGACTTGCCGATGGTGGCCTCCATACAAGGGAGTCAGCCACAGTGTAGAGGGGAGCAATGGATCTTAAGCAGCCTTATTGTATAAAGTAGATTTTGGTTCCTCAGTGCCTTCCTGCCCTCCCACCCCCCTCCACTTGCTCCACTCCTGTGGCCTAGGATGAAACCCTTGCATGTCTGCAAAAAAGACACACAAACATCCAGGCACAGGCCCCTGACCACTGTTCCTAGAAGGTAGGTTGGAGGTGGGTGGAAAGAAGGGGGCTGCAGCCTGCTCACACTTCCATCCGTTGGGTTGATGGTATTGTAGGTCTTAGCGCCCTCAGCATCCACGAACTCGCCGCCTATGAAGAGCTGGTAGGGCATTTGGAGAGTCAGCTTCTTCACTGTCTTTTCCACCTAGGAAGGAAGACTCAGTTACAGTGGGCCCCTCACACACAGGCATCTGTGACAAGTACATGCCCAGAGACACACAGAGGGATGTGCAGCCACACAAAGGTTGGGGTTCCAGGAACGGCCTAGACAGTATGGCCCTGTGTGGTGAGGAGGGTCAAGGTACACAGGCTCAGGCAGAGGGCCAGGGCTGGAGTTCCAAGTCTGCCAGATGTTCAGGAGACACAGGGCTAGGTGGGGGGATTCTTGGTGGTAGCTTGCTATGGGTGGCAAGGTCCTTGTACTCTCAGACATGTTGCCTACCCCTCCTACATGGACTTCTTCACGCTGAACCCAGGAGTTCCAGAAACACCAGCCCGTCCTGAAGTCTGTTCACTGGCTATTTGTCCACTATCCTACGGGTGACCTGGAATCCATCCTGGCCACCTGTACTCCCCTAGCTTTTGTTCCAAAACATGAGACGAACAAAGTACCCAGAAGCCCCTCCTCTGGGGATGATACACTGGCCAGCTGCCCTGAGGAAAACTGTTCAGGAACTTTCTCAAAAATGGATTTACAGTCACCACGGCACCTCCCCTTGCACAAGCTGAGCACACAGGGTGGACTGCCGTCCTCACTGGGAACAGAAGCCTCTCCTCCCTAGAGCTTTGAAACATAGGACTTTCCCACACTCTGTGCACTGGGCAGCAGTATCTTCTGCAGGAAATGTTATCAGGGGCTGGTGAGACTGGAGGGTGAGGGCCAGGCTCCTGGCTTCCTGGGGCTCGGGTGCCTGGTGGTGTCACAGGCCCAGGGCAGCACTCACGTAGTTAATGACACACTCGCTCTCGTCGTCCTCCCCTCTCAGCTTCCTCACTAGGAGCTGGATGAAGTCCCTAAAGGTGGTGGCCATGTAAACGTCCTCATTTTCTAACTCCAGCCCCTCACACAGCTCCTTCACTTCCTCCACCAGCCTGCGGGGAGAGAAGGACGGAAAGCCTGGCAGAGGCTCAGTAGGCCCCGTGCACCCTGTGTAAGAGGAGGTGGTCAGCATAATCACCCAGTGGGGCTCATGAGCCTGGGCCTGGGGTGCCCCCCCCGGGGGGGCTGTTGGTGAGGCTTGGTCTGTTGCTATGTAATGTAATGCTAAATTCTGTATCCCAAGGCCTAGTTGCCTCAAGGTGAGCGAATTCTCACAGATAGCAGCTTTTGTTGTAAAAACCTTGTGCCCTAATTTTAAACTATTGGTTGAATAAAGATGCCTATAGCCAGTAGCTGGGCAGAAGAGAGGTAGGCAGGGTTTCTGTTAGTTTTCAGGCTTAGGGTTGGAGGCAGAGGCAGAGAGAGGAAAGGGGAGTGGGGGGGAGAGTCACCATGGGGTACGTAGATAATGAGCTCATGGCCATGAGAGCTGGCCTGTTGGGGGCAGGAATCGTCCAATCGGGCAAGTTTTATCTCGGGGTTATTGACAGGGAAGTAGATAAATAGCATAGAGGGTTGATATCTGCCCAGCTCTGATGCTTTAAAGATTATTATAAATCTAAAGGCTTTGTGTCTTTTATTTGGGAGTTGAATGATCAAAGGTGGGGCTGAAACCCCCAAATAATGTTTACTGCGACAGGCTGCGGATGCAGAAGGTCTTGGTTTCAAACTCTATCGGGTACTAACCAGGTACTAACCAGGTACTACTAACTAGTGATGTTGAACAAATGGCTGATTCATTTACACCTTCAATTTTGTCATTTTTAAAACAAAAACAGTAATAGACTAGAACAGCTCTCTCAAGTTTTGTTGTGACTGTATAAGAGGACACAACGACAGCAATAACTAATAGGTTAATAATAACCTTCAAAGGACACAGATTGGGAGGAAGTGTGTCCAAATCAAGTATATGATAAAGGGCTTGGGTTCAGGATCTTTAGAGAACCCAAACCTCAGAAAACAAAACCCAGTTAGAAATGGGCTAAGCCCAGGGGGATATTTTACCAGAGCAGTAGCATGAGGCAGATACGAACCCAGTGAAGTGCTCAATGCCATTACAGGACCGCGAGCAACAAGGAGCCAGGTGAACACACTTAGGAGAGTGTTTAAAAAGCTGAGGCCTAAGCCGGGCAGCGGTGGCACACGCCTTTAATCCCAGCACTTGGGAGGCAGAGGCAGGTGGATTTCTGAGTTCAAGGCCAGCCTGGTCTATAGAGTGAGTTCCAGGACAGCCAGGTCTACACAGAGAAACCCTGTCTCGAAAAACAAAAACCAACCAACAAACAAACAAAAAGAGAAGGCCTGGGCCAGGGATGCAGCTGGTGGTGGGGTGGGGTGGGGATGGGCGGGGATGGGGCAGGGGTGGGGTGGGTTGAGGTGGGGATGGGGTGGGGTGAGGTGGGGATGGGGTGGGGTGGGGTCTCCTTTAGGACTAGGGCTCCCTCTTCAGCATCCTGGGTCATTGGCTAGTTTTTGTGTTTGTCTGTGTCAGTTTGATGACACAAGCTACATTTGGTAGTGGTTTGAATGAGATGCATCCCCAACAGTCTCTCACATTTGAATACTTGGTCCTCAGTTGGTGGAGTTATTTGGGGGGGGGGCGCTAGGACGTGTGTCCTTGTTGAAGGAGGTATGTCACTGGGGACAGGCTTTGAGGTTTCAAAAGACTCTAGCCTTCCCTGCTTCCTGTTTATGGTTTGAGATGTGAGTTCTCTCTCCACTGTTACTGTCACTGTGCCTCTCCTCTGTTCAGCCACCGAGGACTATCATCCCTCTGGCACGGAAGCCTAAAGGAAACCTCCCTTCTGTAAGTTGCCTTGGTCATGGTGTTTTGTCACAGCAACAGCAAACCAGCCAAAACTCTGGGAAGTTGAACCTCAACTGAGAAAATTCCTCTATCAGATTGGCCTGGAGGCAAGTCTGGGTGGTGTTTTCTTGTTTAAAAACCGATGCCCAGCCCACTGTGGGAAGTGCTGTCGCTGGGCAGGTAGTCCTGAGTGGTGATGGAGAGCAAGCTGAGCAAACCATGGAAAGCAGTGGCCCCATGTAGCCTCTGCTTCATTCCGTTCCTGCCTCCCAGTTCCTGCCTTGAGTTCCTGCTTAGGCTTCCTTCAGTGATGGAATATGACCTGTAAGCCAAATAAGACCTTTCCCACCCACACTGCTTCTGGTCAAGGTGTTTATCACTACATGTGAGCCCAGCTCCCTGATGTGCAGCAGCTAACATCAGCCAAGGGTCAGCAGTGACAGCTGGGCCTCAGCAGCTCTTCTGGGGTGAGAGGCCAGCTTGGGGGTTGATATTTACGCTTAGCTTCTATATCTGCTGGAGAGCCCTTTCTGATCGCCTCATAAGTGATACACAAATACAACCAATGGTGGCTTCAATGGGGCCATAGTAGATGCTTGGAAGGGATTCCCTCGCCCCTGAACTCACCTTACAACATCTACCGATGCAGCTCCCGACTTGAAGAAATCTGTAGAATCTTCTACCTCTGGGACATTGGGTAGGATTCGCATCCAAGAGCTCTGGAAGACAAAGGCCATGAGTGACAGAGGTGAAGTAGGGTGCTGTCTGAGGGCTCCAGCTCTGAGGTCTTCAAGACACTGTTTCTAAGGACCAGAGTGGGCTACAGCTCTGGCCACTGTGACATGAGGCTGCTGGTCTCCTGCCATGTGATTTGTCTCCCAGTTCAGTGAAGGCAGTGATGGCTGGGTATCAGAAAGGCTCACTCCTGGCCTTGGTGCGGCCGGCAGGGTTCCAGTGTTCCCAGCACAGGACTCACATGGCAATGGAATGCTTATGATGATGAAGACCAGACACAGTGAGGACCTCATGGACTCATGTGCTCTGAGATACTGACTGGCTAGCACTCCTCTGACCCAGGCCCCCTGAAGCATAGCAGAACGAGCTGCTGACCTACTGGGCAAGTGAAAGGAGCCCAGGACCACTAGCCCGGCAGTGGCAGCCAGCACTCCCATGTGAAGTAGGCCAACCAGTGGTTGTGGTGGGATGGCTGTTCCTTACAGATGCCAGACTGAACTACCCAATCAGAACATCCACTCTGTTGCACAGGCATCCACAGCAGCCATTGTAAGCAAGTCTCTCTGGTGCAGAGCCTGTCGGTCCAGCTGGTCCAGTGACCCCGAGCAGGCTCAGAGGCAGGGCCATAGGCACAGCAGCTCCAGGAATATTCTGAAAATGTCTTTGTTTGGGGGAGGAGGAGGGAGGGAGCAAAAGTGGAGCTGCTCCCTCCCTCCTCCTCTCCCTTCTTTCTTCCTTCCTCCTTTCCCCCTTCCCTTCCAGACATTTAAAGAGCCCAGCATTCCTAGGGAAGATGCTAGCTCTCTGCTATCATGGACCACATGGCACCTCATGACTGTCTCTTGTAGAGTCTTACTCTTCAGTGTTATAACACTGGTCCCGGCTGTGACACACCTCCATTCAGCTCCCTCTTTTGTTCCTGGATCATGGCAGAGGTGACCTCTTCAAACAAGGCTGTCCCTGTACTTTGGTGTCCCTGAACCTGTACTGTCCCTGTACCTGTGCTGTCCCTGCACCTGCAGTATTCTTACACTTACAGTCCTCTGCGCTAAGGTTTATCTAGATCTTTTTTCTGAAGCCAGCTCTCAGCTTCCCTTCAATGCTGACCCAATCTCTGAGGCCTTGTCTTGCAGGCCCTGTTCTGTACAGAATGTCTTCAAAGCTGTCTTATTGTCTGCACCCCTGGGAGCTCTACATGGACAGCAGACTCCCCTGCCACTCCCACTCTGCCTGGCAATCAGGAGGAGCTCTCTGCAAGTGTCTCCAAGTCCCTTTGCTTGTGAGGACTTGCCACTCTCTTCTTCACATGGTATGAGGGTAATACTTGTTAAGTAAGGGACACATATGGATTCTTCATGTGCTATAAAGCCCAGGTGGGCTTCTGCACTTGGAGATTTTTCCAGGCCGCTCCTATGGTGGGATCCGCTCCTGATGCCTGGAGTAGGGTAAGCTGCAGCCCCAGGGCAGCCTCATGGTCACACCAACACACTACTGTGCATGATGCTGCCAAGGCCTGTGCACTCAGTGAAGATTTGACTCACGAGGCTTGCCTCTCAGATGGGTTTATCTGGATTGGAGCCATCACAGGCAGAGGAGCAGCTGTCCTGGAGCTGCTGACTGGATGGATGACTAAGCTGAAACCCTTCAGTGTCATCTGCTCAACAAGGCTCCGTACCAAACATGACTCTGAGGCCAGGGAGACAGAGTGGGAGGGGCCGGGAACAGATCCTGGGAGGTGGCTGCTGACCCAGCTTCAGGCTAGATAACCAGAGAAGGAAGCTGCCTGTAAACCATTGTTGGGGAGAGCCAGTCCGGAGCAGGAGGGGGTGGAGTCATGTTTGAGAGCAGTGGGAAGTTGGACTCTCCCTCCCCTGACTCGGGCCTGCCTGTCCCAGGCACATATAATCATGCATTCCCCATCTTTGTCCACACCAGAGGAAGTCTCATTGTTGAAGCCAGGCTAAAGTCACCTGCAATTCCTCCTTATGCAAATGGGGCATCCCCAGCGCCCTGGCCCTGACCAATACTGTATACACACCCTATACAACCTACTCCTCCCTAAAGGGTTAAAAAGCCTTTACCCACCCCCATCCCCCATAAAAGCAAGTTGTTCTCTGAAGTCTGTGTCCTAGAGAGAAGTCTCTTGTTGCACTTACTTGCTGCCTGAGGTTGTTCTTGCCTCCCTCCCCCTCTGGTGTGCTCACCCAGAAGGGGTGGAGTGGGAATGACAGACCATGTAGGTAAGGAGCTGGAAGGGGGCCTGTCTCTGAAGCTTGTGCTGTTCACTACTTGGGTGTTACTGTGTGAGTACCCTCTCTGGGCCAGTTCCATACACACACTCATCACAAGTGATGGGGTGAAGCCCCCACCTCCTTCCTTTAACTATCCCAAAGCTAAATTCCACTTGTTAACTGTTTGGAGTGAGTCTCTAGAAAAGCCAAATCCCAAGGGCCCAGGTATAAAGGAAGAAGGGAACAGGGATATCAGAAAGTGCCAACACGGGACAGTGGCAATGCTGGCTCTAAGGCCAGTGCATATTCCCAACTCCAGAAAATGTGAACTCAGAAAACACATGTGCAGTGTACAATCTGCCCTACTGGGTGGTACCACTGAAGGTGCGTCTTACCCTCACGGCCTCTGCCATGGCCATCTCTGCCTCTGTCAGCTCCAGGGCACTGCTAGCAGACCCCTTGAAGAATTGGGAGGCTGGTATCATCTTGCCATCTTCCAGCTGGATGTTCTTCACCAGCAGCTGCAAAAGGGAGAACGTCAGTAGGACCAGGGCAGGGTGGGCAGCTGAGCAGGGAATTTGCACTTTCCCTCCGGCCCTCATAGCCAAGGGCCAGCAGGAGCCACAGGAGATGACGGGGTGTTCAGAACTAAGACACACTGTCCTAGGCATATGAAAGAAACCATACAATGTATGTCTGCCCTTTATTCTAATTGTCCATCACCTGCCACACTGTGCTTGCTGCTTGCTTTCTAGACTCTGTATGTGCAGTGCATGTGTGTGCACATGTTTGCGTGTATATGTTTGTGTGTGTGTGTGTGAGAGAGAGAGAGAGAGAGTGTGTGTGTGTCTGTGTATGAGAGAGAGAGGAGAGGGAGAGGGAGAGGGAGAGGGAGAGGGAGAGGGAGAGGGAGGGAGAGGGAGAGGGAGAGGGAGAGAGAGACCTAGGGGCTCCCTCATGTCAAGCAGGCCCTTACCACTGAGTGCCACAAGCCAAGTGCTTTCTTTTGTTGAATAATGATGTTATTTCTACTAAAAGGACAGTTTCTCATCAGAAAAAAAATGCTTGCAGAACTACTATGAAAGTCAACTGAGAAGCCCATGGCAACATCTGGAGGACAAATGACCATCTGAAATGCAAGTGGAGAGAGGAAAAGACACAAGGAGAGTCCAGTAAGCCTGGCCTGCATCCTCCTGGGCAGTACTCCAGGTAGAGCCTGGCTCCAGCTCTGTGGAGCTTGTGCAAAGTGTGCAATGTCACCCTTATCAATGAGGACAAGCCAGCTCATCCAAAATCATGTCTCTCCTCTGCCCAACCTTCTAACATTTACTAGACAATTATAAACAAACAGGGTTCAAGTAACTCATACAATACATTACAAAATCCGGTAAATCTGAGGTAGAGATAAGAATATTCCAGAGTCTCAACCAGGGCTGACCATGGTGTCTATAGTGCCAATGCAGTTGCCTTTGAAGATATTCTAGAACTTTCAGCCAGCAGAAGGCTAGCTAGACTTATCAGGATCCTGGGGAACCTACCCCTCCCAAATGCTAACACCAGCCTCCAGCTGCTGCAAGGAACTGGCCTCTGACAGCCTACTGTACAGTTCCCTCCTCGATGCACCTGATGGGAAAGCACCTGTGACCAGAGAGGCCTAGGACTCCATACTATTCCAAGGATGAGAACAGCAGATGCTGACCCGTGTGCACATGTTCAGGGCAGAGGCAAAGTCAATGGATTCTCAGAGACATCTGGATCAGACACACCCAGTCCTTACCTCATGACTTTGCTCTGCCCTCACAGCCTCATGGGATACTTTTTTCCCCAGAATTCTCCTGAATAATCACTTGTGGGAGAATTCCCCTCTCAGATGCCTCTTCTAAGGACCTCGACAACAGAGAGATAGCATCAACCTGCACACATATGCTTTATGCACATCTAAATGCCCACCCACTGTTAAAGGGCAGCTGTGAGACAGCCTTGGCCTCTCAGAATACAGCATGAGAATACAAGAGAGAGCCTCGTCGGTCAGCGCAACTCTCCACACTCCACCCTAGACACACTCACACAGTTGAGGTTGCAAAGTGTTGGAGATGCGCTTCTCCTCAGACCTGTGAGAAAATTCCTGGACTGGAGTCCCAGGGCCACAGCTGCCTCAGAGCCAGAATTTAGGGTCTGAAGCCCAAGTCTGCACTGACTAGCTTTGGCACCGTTGGGCAAACGTTTTAAGTCTTTTCATTGCAGTTGGCTCCTCTGATATATGCAAACAATATCTATAATTATCTTATAGGGTCATCTGGAGAATGAAATGGAATGCCTGTTCATTGTTTTAAAATAGTGGCTGGTGCCTAAGTACACTCTATTCAATTCAGCTGCTATTCTGACGTGCAAAGTCCAGTCAAAACTATCAGCTGCCTGTCCTAAGTCTCCATGCCATCCCTATTCAGAGAGATGGAAACTGAGGCCCAGGGGTTTAAGGGCATGGCTTTGACGCCCTTAAGTCCTAGACCAGGGCAACTGAAAGGATTTCTGTCACACAGGGTGTCTAGCCTGTCAGAGAAAATGCAGCCCCACCACACACAGCCTGTGCTCAGGTGGCAGCTTTTCCCTTGACCCTTGGTTCTTTCTGTCTCTTCAAGGGCAGCCTGGGATCTTCCTGTGGGGCCTGAGCCCAAGGACAGCAGTGTGGGTGACCTTGAACCTATGATGCAGGCTGGTGACTCACAGCAGTGTGCTGTTACTTTACCATTCTATCATCATTCCCGAAGAGGATGAGTCCCGCTTTGGTGACCATGCCTGGACGATGGGCTCCTGGGATGGGCAAAGCTTCTCCCTGGGCCACCAGTCCTGAGGTGTTGAGTGTCGAGTTGAAAAATGTCAGCTTCTATGGAGGGAGAGAAGCCAAGAGACAATAGATAAGATGAAGCCTTGCTATCTGCAGCCCGGCTGAAGCTCCACAGGGCTAAGAAGGCCAAGTGGTATGGGAGCTGATCTGACCCTAGAGTGTGTAAGGCCTGAGACCAGCCTTCAGGGGGAACAGCAGAGACCTGGAAGAGCTGTAATCTACACACAAGGCGGAGGCGGACCTAGACCTAGTCTTTGGGACTGTAGAAACTTAAGATTAAAAAGAAGCTCCTATTTCGGTTTTAAACTCAAACATTAACTCCTTCCAGGGACATATCCCCGGAGAAGCACATTTTAAAGACTCAAACAAACATTCCAGGAAGAAAGACCCAAGATAGGAGTTTATTAGAGAGATGGGCCCTTAACACAGTAAAACCTGGGTAAACAGAAGCCACTTTAGCTGACCTTCTTTGTTGTAAAAGGTAAGATGCAAATTTGAGTTACTTAGGAAACCAGGTCTGGGAATGGAAACTGGGCCTGGGAATGGCTGTTTAAAATTTAGCCTTTGTGGATATTGTTTAAGAGGTAATTGTATAACTGCCCTCATAAATTCTGTAAAAATGGTATATAAGCTGCCCTAAGCTTTAATTTGGGGTTATTCTTGCCTGCATGCAGGAGAACCCAAGTATATTGGTTTTCATCTTATCATCAATAAACCTCATGTTATTGCAGTAAATCCCGTCCGTGAGTGTTTCTGGGGGAGCGTGTCCCCTGGTTTTGGATCTTTAGGTCCAACAGGACCACATATGAGAACCAGAAGATCTGAGGACCTTGGACATCCTCAAGACCTTTGCACTGACTCAGAGCCTCAGACCTCAGGGACACAGACCCCTAGGAAAGTCTTCTCAAGCTATGCCACAGAGCCACAGACCCTTGGCTGCTGCTGGCCACTGCTGCAGATGAACCAACCAGAGTAAAGGGTTGTGTGTCAGTGCAGAAAGTGAAGGGTCTTCTGCAGTCTGTGTACGGTGAGCTGGGGGTCAGGGGACTAGACAGCAGACAGCATGGACATCAGACAGACATTGAGGGATACACAAAACTTGCATCTCTAGGTCCTAAGTCCAGCTGCTGCCCAGTCCTAGCTCAAAGTAAGTTGCCTCTCTCCTGGAACAAAGTCAGAGCTGGGCCTATGGGATCTGAGAGCATAGGGGTGAGGCTCAAACTCAGCAAATTCAGCAGGTGGCAGTAGGTTCCTGGGGCCACCAGTGGCAGCAGACATCTTACTTTTAGCTCTGAATGGTACAGGGTTTCCTAGTCCTAGAGTAGGGGGCGTTTGGGAGAAGGTAAGAATCGGGGCTTTAGAATTGATCAAGCATTTAAAACCTAGTGTGTGATTTTCAAGGTTGCAGGGTGGGGGCACACAGCTCTCCTGCCGGACACCAACCACACAGGAACATACCTGCCCACAGGCCTCTGTCCAGGCACCTGGCACCTTGTCATTCCCACGGATCCAGTTGTGAATGGCCTCTGCTGGCTGGTCCCAGTTGATCTGTAGAATCCAAGATGTTGTCTCCTCAGCTAGCCTCTCCTAGACCTGAAGACTGCTGCACAGTGGGCCTAGTCTTGCAGGTAGGACCTGGGCTTCCTCCTAGATGCAAGTCTGAGTACAGAGTGGGTAGCCTGGTTTGGGGCTATGACCCAAGTTCTCTCCCTGCACAGCCTATAGAATGGCTTTGGGAAGAGGCTACTCTACTGTTGTCAAGGTGGCTGAGGCCCCACAGAGTCCCTAGGAAGAGTGCTTTGGCCCATCCTGTAGAGCCCCACTACAGTATCTTTATGTATACAGGTCTCATGCAGACCTCCTTACAGAGATAACCAGTCCCAAGTAGAGATGGCCATGGGACAACTACCCACTGCTGCTCCAAGAAACCTCTCAGTGTCCTGGAGATCCCAGCACCAAGGCTGACAGATGCCATAGCCCTAGTCATTCTTCCTCCCTGGAGTGATGCTTCCTTCTACTTAAAGAGAAAGAGGAAGAACATGACCTCTGAAGGGACCTTATCCCTCCATGTTGTGATGTCGTGCTGAAACCCCGCCCTCCACTGCTGTTTCTATAATGTCAGCTGAACCTTGCTTCTCTGAGCCACTCCAGACACTCAAGGATAATGTTGGGTAACTGGGTTTGGTACTCACCCTGGCTGTCTCCTTCTTCTGAATGCCTTCATAGGTGGCTCCTTCCTCAGGCTGGGGTCGGCGGGGAGCTGTGCCCTCTGCGATCAGTCGCACAGCCTGAACCTGCAAGGAGACTGCAGTCAGCTTCCCCAGCATCAGCCTCCCACCCACACCCAGCCCTGGTCCTCACCCTGCAGGTACCCGAGAAGCCTACAGCATGGACACAGGGTATGGGTGACAGGATTTGGGTGAGTGGAATGGTACACAGACTGTCAGCAGCACATCAGGGGCTTAGATTATATCGACTTTCTAGATCTTTAGGGAGGAAACTGCCAGACCCCACTGGGGATAACAGACACACATGCCTATGAGTTGCTGTCTAGAACCTTTTTGAAGGAGAATACCTCTCCAGCCCTGGTGTGGGCTTGGGTGTCTGTAGTAAAGTAATTGGGGTCTGAATCAAGGAGTGAAAAGGAGGCTGTAACTCACACCAAGGGAGGACCCCAAAGAGCTATTGTTGACAAGAAATAGAGTGCCACAGGGCTGAGGAGGTGGCTCAGCAGTTAAGGGCACTGGTTGTTCTTATGAGAAGACCTGGGTTTCATTCCCAGCACTCACATGACAGCTCACAACCTCCTGTAACTTTACTTCCATGGGATCTGATGCCCTCTTCTAACATTCATGGTGCACATATATGCATACTACAGGCAAACACTCACACATGTTAAATAAATAAACAGAAAAAAATTAAAGAAATGAAATAGGGTATCAGAAATGTTATTCAGGGAGGGTTGCCTCTTGGAATATGCTATAGTGGTAACTGTGGGCTGTGTTTGTACAATCCTGTACAATAGCCAGGAACCTTGCAGCTCCTGTGGACTTCAAAGGTAGGTGAGAGAGAATGTGTGTGTGTGTGTGTGTGTGTGTGTGTGTGTGTGTGTGTGTGTTATAATGTAGGAGGGTGAAACCCAGAGCCTCCCCCATACAAAATAATCACTATACTACAGTGCTATATCCCATTCCCAAATTCCTAAATGGAAATTAATTATAATTAATTTAAATAGGCACATGTGACCAGTGGTTGCCATGGACACTCTGTCTCTAAGGGCCATCTGAGCCATTTGCTGTGGAATGTGAAGTCCTCTCGTCTCAGGCTAAGTATTTTCAACAAGGCAGCTTTGCTAACTATTGTTTAACACAATGAAAACATTAAAGACAAAAAAGCAGCTGATGTGAAAATGGACTGAGGTGAGGGGCTGATAGCTCAGGGCTTATAGTGGTCTGGTGACTGATATCTTGCTCACTGCCATGTGAGGAGGCTCTTTGTCTGGAATGGTCCCTGGCCTGATTATCAAAGGCTTTGGTCGTCTCTCATTAGCTGACCCTTTAGGAACAATAGCAGCTTGCACACACACAGGGTCAGTAGGAACTCTTGGAGCCACTGGCTATGAGGCAACCAGGTCCTTCCTTGTCTTCAGCCCTGCCCTGTGGAGAGTCTGGGACACCACTGCAATTGAGTGGCTATCTTTCCCAACTGAAAACAGCAAGATGCATGTCACTGAGGCAGTGTAGGAGGCAGAGGTCCTTGTGTTCACAAACAAGGAATAGGGAAATCAGGAATGTTAAACAAGCAGGGTTAGCCTGGAGTTATGGCGCACACCTTTAATCCCAGCACTCAGGAGGCAAAAACAAGTCTGCTCTATAGCCAGTTCCAGGACAGCCAGAGCTACACAGAGAATCCTTGCTGCTAAAAACCAAAACCAGCCAAACAAACAAAACAAAAACAAAGGCAAAAACAAACCAAACAACAACAACAACACCCATGCATGGTAGTCTCTTCAAATGGAGATATGGGTAATAACCAGTTGTCTGCCCAGAAGGCTGGGAGAGGACATGGTTAATAGCCTGGTGACATTTGTGTTATGTTATCTATGTGGCTGGGACCACATCACATCCTCCCCCAGACCGTTATCATAAACTTATTTTTCTCAGTCAATCTGTAGAAGCCATCTTTATGGAAGGCGTCACATGTACTTTATAAGTAGGCTTTCGCTGTAGTCATGACTTAAGCCTTCTTGCGCACGTGAGATTGAGTTAATTATCACCAGGAAATCTTTTTTTTTCACCAAATTGTACTGTTCTTAACTGTGCCTAAAATAAATGTGAAGTGTGAACCAACATTGGCTACTGAGTCATACTGAACCAAATCTCCTTCTTGCCTCTCCTGGATCGACACTACAGGCTGTGGTGTTTGCAGAGCCCCCCACAGATCAGAGAATTCCTGTTGCTCTGGCCAGCAATTGAGTCAGTATAACCACATGACCCCGGGATGCCCAATCAGCCTTCCTTGATCTTTCATTCATGTATCTTGGAGAAATGGGATTTGTCACCCCATGGACTAGGGAACTGAAAGCTTAGCCATAGGAGTCAAGAATCTTTCATGTCATGCAGGACACCTGACCTGAGGATAAAATGAACTAAACAGAAAAAGGACCAAATTGAGATGTGAGAACCCAAAGACTCGGAGGCTTTTGGGTTCAGTCATACCTGGCCCACCCTCTGTCTGGACTTGTCTAGTCAGTGACTCCAACTAAAATGCCCGTTTGGGTTAACTCCCTCTTGATTTGGGCTCTGCCCACTCTGTCCACAATTCCATCATGTTCATCATCCCTTTGAGATCCTAAAGAGTGAGTACCCTCTTTCACATGCCCTGAAATTGGGGGTGTGTGCCTGGCCAGTGAGGATCAGGGAGGGCAGCGGAGTCAAGAATCGAGAGGCTGTGTCAGAGCAAGCATGTCATGGGAGGGCAGGCGTGGCCTTACCATCCCTTTGATGCCCTCCGGGAAGAGGAACCGATTGTACAGTGTGCTCACGGTGTCATCTGGAAGCACCTCACACTCCTTCTGCAGCAGAAGGTCACCAGTGTCCAGACCATCATCAGCCCAGAAGATGGTGAAGCCTCCTTTCTTATCTCCATGAATGAGGGTCCTGGAAGATAGGAGGAAAATGCCAGTCTGAAAGAAAGTGTCACAGAGGACACCCTGGGAGCTGTCCCCTGACCCCTGTCACTCTTGGGGGAGGGGCTACCTCCTCCCATAGGAGGGATGACACCTGCTCCTATAGAAAGAGAAGAAAAGAAACTGTTTATAATCACCAACCATGCCAATCAGCGGTTACATGCCAAAAGCGTCCTGCCTTAGGTGACAGCCCCTAAGACAGATCTTCCTGACTTTGCTGGGATTAAAAGTGTGTATCACCACTGGTAAGCATGCTGTCTTAACACTCCCCTGCTGTGGTTCAGGGAGACACACAGCAGTGCAGGGTAGGTATCTCCACAATGTACTTGACTGCCTCAGAGATGAGGGAGGGTGATATGCCAGGCAAATTGGGGGTGGAACCCATCTTACCAGTTGATGGCTGAAGCCCCTCTGTGCCTGGGTAGCAGAGATGGATGGTAGATGATGGAGCCATGCCGGGGGGCATTGATGACCTCCATGGGTATGAACTGGCTGCAGAAGGGCAGCACATTGAGCTCTGCACCCAGAGCCTGGTATTTGTCCACCACCTCGGGCAGAGCCTGTCCTCGAGCCCGCCACCGAGGGAACTTGAACACGGGCACGCCGTCCTTCTCAGCCTCCAGGCCTGAGGAAAGAGCAGGTGAGCCACCATCCTCTCTGTTCTACCCACACACTGTCAGCTGTCTTTACCCAGAGAAGTGGCTGCGGCTCCATTCTTGGTGCCTTTTCCAGTTCCCACTATCCAGCAAAGTTCTGCTAGGATGTGGGTGGCACTAGCCAAGGGTGAGTACCAGGCAGGGACTTTCCTGCCTGGATGCTGCCTGCTGAGAGCACTAAGGCCTCCAAATGCCTCCCTTGCTCAGATCTCACAGGCTCCCCATAGGCTCTCTCTACAGTCCTTTCCAGAGGCCCATCCATGCCCAACACTGTCTGCCTCCTCTCCCCAGCCATCTCTACTTTTCCTTTCTTCCCTTTCCCTACCTCTCCACTCTCTGGATGTCAGCCATACCAGGAGGAGGTGAAGAGGCCGGAGGGAGGAGGACAGAAGTATGAGGAAAGGATTTGACCTTTCTGGTGGGGATCCTGTCCACCCTCCTAGCCGGATGCCTTACCCCAGCTACAAGAGTTCCTTCTCGGGGAAGCGGTTTAATCTCTGTTCCAAGTATGCAGACCTGGCCCTGATGTACACACACACACACACACACACACACACACACACACACACACTCTGTTCCTCACACCTGCAGCCTGGAGGCCCAGGCCCAGATTGCAGGGCTTCTTCAGCCTGCTTACAGGCTATTTTCTACATAACACCATCCCCTCTTACTCTCAGGTTGGTGGCAACAGCTGCCTCTGGAAGGCACAACCCTCACCTTAAGGGGCTTTCTTTGGCTGGCCATTCTTCAGTACTTATGAACATTCTTAGCGAGTCTCTTGAGAGTACTCCTGTTGTGTAGTGTCCAGCCTTGACTGGCCTGACCCTGCTCTCTGTCCTCATCTCCGCCACCATGACCTGATGTGATGGCTAAGCTACATCGTCAATATTACCAGGTTTGGAATCAGTAGGAGGGTGTGACCAAGGTGCTCACTGAAAAGAGAGTCCCTGGGATATGGATGATGACATCCTATGTACTGAGGAACCAGGGGAAATAAAACAGGGGAAAAGAGGAAGCCAGCTGAAGACCAGAACAAATCTCTGCTTCACAGTGTGACTAGCTGTGATAAGACTAGGTCCAAGTACACTTTCAAAGCAGCCTCACTGTGGCCATGAGACACTCCTGCAGGCCATTCAAAGTCAAGGCCAAGGAGTGGTCCCAACTGGGCCTGGGATGGCGCTGGGAGCAGAAACTTGTCTGGTCACTGTTAGTATCTGTTTGTAGAGCTCAGACAGGGATCATGTCTATCACGCTGTGGTCAGGTGTAGGGCTGAGTCCTGGCAGGCATCAGCAGAGTCCAGGGGTCAGACTGTGGCTGCTTGCTCTGCCCTGCATCTGGCTGGTCCCCAAAAAGCCACCTTCCTACTCTCCATCTCCCGTCCTTAGGCTGTGCCTTACAGACCTTCTCCATCAAGCCTGAGAAGGGTCTGGTCATCATATGGAAGCCCCAGCATCCAAGCAAAGGGTCCAGGACTGTGATTCTCAAGTGGCTTCTTCCCAATGAGTTAGGAACACCCAGAAGATGCTAAAAGGGAAACCTCTCAGCTGCACCCACTCTGCTGTTCCAAGAACCCTTGGGTGAAATGAGCACTCAGGGCTAATGGAGCCCCAGAGATGGTGACATGAAGCATGTCCACCTTGGGGAATGACAACCCCAGGTAACCACCCCTAGGGACCCTTCAGAGCTTAGATGCTTGGGTCAGAGAGGTTAAGAGGGGTATGTGGGACAAGCCGGGCTTCTCCATGGCCGTTGGTCAGGATACAGATCCTACCCCATAGTCACTTTATTCCAGGGCAGTCCAGCAGCCATTTGGCATCAGGACTCAGGATGGGCGGTGTGTAAGTGTAACCTAGCAAGGGCTGTGCCATGAAACCCCGGACTTTACCCACCAGCCCACTGTAGGGCCTGTGCCCTAGCAGGTGGGTTTCCTTCCACCCTCTTCCCTGCCCCAAGCTGCTCACTTACCCAGGGGATCTGCTTTCCCGTCCTTGTCTGGGATAGTGAACACACCCACCACCTCATGGCCCTCCTTCCTCAGCTGGCAGTAAACCTCCTGGCCAAACAGGCTCTGGCCGATTACTGCAATCTTCATGGCAACAGAGGGTTGGAGGGTGCCTGTTGAAGGAGCAGTCAGACGGTTAGAAAGGCTGTCTGGTGTCAGGGGAAACTGCCTAGGCTCCAACGGGTGCATTCTCCTGCATTGGTCAACCCTGGGGCTCCATGAACAGCAGGCTGCTTTGGGGAGACTGCCACTGTGCAAGGGAACAGGGGTAACCCTGACATCTGTGAATGTGAAGACTGATGACAGCTGTTGGTTCAGACAGTGTAGCTTCAGAGGTCTCCCTTCACTAATCCCTGCAAATTGTCATAAACTTGGTGCAAGTCCTTGGAGACATTTTAGAACATCCCCTGGAACTGACCCATTTGTGTCCTTGGTCAAACCACTTTAAGCTGTTCCCTTGCTGTTAATGAGAAAGCCATCACACTTCTCTTGAGGCTACACTAGGCTTATTGCACCGGGCCCAGAAGCCATAAGAGAGACAAAAAAGGAGCTTTACTTTACTTAGTATCAGCCGCCAGAACACAGGGTGACTGGGTTAGGAGGGGGTGCTGATGGGAAAGGTGGAAGAGACAGAGACAGTTGGAATGAAGCAGAAGTCAGTGTGAATGGCTGCTAAGTTCAGTACCTTCCTGTGAAACCCGAGGTTCTCTCTGTTATCTTTCCTTAAATTGTCCGTTTACCACATAAGCACAGTTTAGGGAAAAGGCTGAAGCAGGGTGTATTTCACACACTAAGATGTGCAGAAGCCACAGGTGTGAAGCAACCTCACAAATTCCCACATGCACAGCATGCTGCCGCCTGAGCACTGAAATGCCTATTGTTCACCAAACATTAGGGCTCCTTTAGCACAGAGCAGCAATGCCTGTCTGCCTTGGCCAACCTCACACATCTGCCTTCCAGACCCAACCCTGTGCCTGCCTCCACCATCTCACTAGCCTGTGGGCATGTGAGCTGTCAGGAGTCAGTGTTTGTCCATGTCACAGGAGGCCATAATGACTCAAATGTTGCACAACCTCCACAAAAATCAAGGCCAAATGTGTCACAGACCTGAGGTTATAACCACTCAAAGACAATAAGAGACACACGGTCAGTTTTGCATCCATCAATAACTTTCAAAGCATAGAACCAGAGGGCTCATGGAAAGGAGAGTTAAGTCCTTCTTCATTCAGTTAAAAATGTCTACTTTTAAAGGACTCCATCAAGGAAATAAAATGAGAATCCATAAACTGAAAGAGCTGAAAAGCCAACCCTCAAAGGGCAACAACTCAATTGAAACATGTTGATTTAAATCATCAAACTGCAGCGCCTGTGGAGGCCAGAAGGTGGCACCAGATTCCCCTGGAGCTACAGCCGCAGGAGGTCATAAGCTGCCTGGCTTCTGTGCTAGGAACAGAATGCAGGTCCTCTGCGAGAGCAGCAAGTACACAACCTCTCCAGTTCCCAAAAGTATTCTTGTTCTAACACGAAGCTCACTTTAACTACCAGTTCTAGAACCCTCTTTGTGCCAGCTACTTTTATGTCAATTTGACATAGTTAGAGCACTGAAGAGGAGAGAACCACAGCTGAGTAAACACCTCCATCCAACCAGAGAGCAGGCAAGCACCCTACACAAAGCATTTTCTTAATTAGTGATTGGCATGGGAGGGACCAGCTCATTGTGGGTGGGGTCTTGTGTTAGCAGTCCTGGGTTCTTTAAGAGAGCAGGCTGAGAAAGCCATGTGGAGCAAGCCAGTAAGCAGCACTCCTGTGTGACCTCTGCATCAGCTCTGCCTCCAGGCTCCTGCCTCATCTCAGTTCCTGACTTCTGTTGATGATGAACAGTGATGACGAAGCATAAGCCAATTAAAACCTTTCCTTCCAAAGTTGCTATTGGCCATGGTGTTTCGTCACAGCAATGCAACCCCTAAGTAGGACAACCCCTCACTGGCATTTATTCAAATGGACAGAAAACTAATGTCCACATAAAACCCCACATGCAAACATTGACGGAAGCATTACTTAGAACTGACCGATTCTGGAAACAACTATGACGCTGGTTAGTGAGTAAATGAAAAACAAAACAAAACAAAACAAAAGCTGGGGCTGGGGTTCAGATAATGGAACAGGAGCCAGATCGAGAAGACTTGTATGTGCTGGGAAGTTGTGAAGAGACACTCCGATGCCCAACTGCAAACTGCTGAGCGAGAGAAGCTCGTCGGCAAGGGTGGTGTCCACTCTGGTCACAGCTGCACAGCACTCTGGAAAGCCACCCCAGGGAACCGGAGAGAGTGCAGAGGTCAGTGGTTTCCAGGGCGGAGGGCAGGGTGGTGGGTAGAGCACACTCAAGGGATCTAAGCCTACAAGGACAGATACACATTCTTACACACAGCCCAAAGCCAAAGACCACGGGAACAGCCCATTGCAGAACATGGATTTGAGGTCATCACACTGCACTGGCGTCCGCTGGCACTGGTGTCGGCTGGCACAGCACGGTAAATGTTTAACAGGAGAAAGCATGGGCAGAGCGAACATATGGGAACCCAATTCTGCCCTCATGGTTTTCCATAAACTTAAAACAAGTTCTGAGGGTTGACTATTAATTTAAAGAAGCAAATAGAGCGCTCTAGCCTACATTTTGCTCAAAAAAGTCCAACTGGGTTAAAAGTAAATATTTTTACACCAAAGACAAGAAGAAAACACAGTAAGATGGGAATTCGGCTCAGCTGACAGAACCTCAGTCTAGCAAAGCATGAAGTTTCATCCCCAGCGTCACAGAAACCAAGTGTACCGATGCAGGCTGGTAGCACTGCTCTTGGGAGGTGGATGCAGGAGGATTGGAGGTCAAGGTCATCCTCAGCTACATAGAGGGTTTGGGGCCAGCCTGGGCTACATGAGTCCCTGTCTCAAAAATGGAGGAGAAAGAAGAGAAGGGAGTAGAGAAGGAGAAGGGGAGGGGGAAGAGGGAGAGAGAGAAGAAGGGTTATGTTAGAAAATATTGGTGAACAGTTTGGTTTCCAAGCCTGGCTCTAACAGTGAAATGCAAATTGAACATGACAAAATTTCACATATAAAGCAATTATATATGTATATTATATATTATATTATATATATTATATATATATTATATTATATATAAGAGGAAAAACTTACAGCCAACAGACAAAATCACGTTCAAATTATAACCAATTAGAACAATGCAGTATCAAACACGTACATACTCCCTCTGAAAACTGACAGATACTGAAAATAATATGATACCCAGTGTTGGCAAGGTTTGGGGAAACTGTAAGTGGGTACAAATTCTCTGCAGGGGAGCATGAAAACAGGTCAGTCCTGACTTAGTATCTCCGTTATAGATGAGAGGAAGACCAGAGGACAACAGGTGGGTTTACACTGTGGTCAATTGCAGTTTGTGGGCCATGCTGTTAGGATGTAGCAAACTGTTGCTGGCTGGGGATGTGTGAGCCAGCCAACCTGTTCCAGCAGATAACAGCTCACTGTAATTTCCCAAAGTAGTAATGTGGTGTGTGTGTGTGTGTGTGTGTGTGTGTGTGTGTGTGTGTGGTATGGTGTGTGTGTCTACGTGTGTTTCTATGTGTCTGAGGTATGGTGTACATGTGCTCTGTGTATTTGTTGCCTTCTTTCAAGGGAGTTTCATTGCATAGCCCAGGCTGCCCTTGAAATTTGCATCCTCCCACCTCAGTCCCGTGAGTACTGAGATTTCAGATCTGTGCTCCCTCACCTGTGGACTTCTGGTATTTACAGAAAAATTAAAGGAGAAAAACACAAGCAAGCAATAATAAAATAAAACCCCACTTTTGGCTTCAACCAGAATAGCTGCAGATTGGCCATTATCACAGTTCAAGAACAAGAAGGAACAAGGAGTGAGGACTGTCACATATCGCTTGCCTTTGGCAACACAAATAGGAGATGAGGGTCTGCAGGGCCTACTGAGCCCCAAGGCCATAGGGTGCAGACTCCCAGTCCTGTCTTCTTGTCATGGGACACCCCCAGGGGCTGCTGAAGCCTCAGGCCTTCAGGGACTGCAGGTCTCCTCTTCCAGCCCCTGGGTCAGGACAGCAGAACAGTGGCAGGAGCCCTCTGTCTATAGCCTGCTGCAGTCCCAGGCTGGGAGCAGACCTGGTGGTAGTCAGGGTTCACCCTAAGGCCAGGCATTCTGCTAGAATACAAGGGACCCCTTTCCATAACTGCTCAAGGCTGACACTCTTCTATGATAGCCTCTTTGCCCTGGCTCCACGTAGGGGATGGATATGTCCCTTAGGGGGTCAAGATCACACTTCCATGATCCTGGGTGTGGAAATACAGCAACCCAGCTCTTAAGCCTTCAAGGTCTAAGTGAATTATCACCTTCTCTGCATCTCGAGCGCCTCTGTAAAATATGACTGTGCTGTCTCCAGGGCATGGAGAACTTATCTAGACAGAAGACAGTGCCAACACTCACCACCTGCTGCCCAGGACCAGAATTCTCCAGGAACTTCAGGAGAGGTGCAGTATTAGCCTCCACACCTCCACATTTTACAGACCAGAAGTCAAGATTCGGCTGAGCTTAAGAAACTTCCCAGGACACGAGCCTGTTGTGGTGGTGCACCCCTTTAAATCCCAGCACCCCGAAGACCCAGCAGAGGAATTTCTGAGTTCCAGGCCAGCCTGGTCTATAGAGCTTGTTCCAGGACAGGCAAGGCTACTCAGGGAAAACCTCCCTCAAGTGGTGGTGGTGGGGGAGGCAGGAACTCTGGTTCCCAGGGCAGGAGCTATGGTTCCAAGGTTCAGCGGCTGCCTCTAGCGGAAAGGCTCTGGGTGTCTCTCTCAAAAAACAAAAGCAAAAAGAAACTTACCCAAGGTCAAAGACGGGGAGGGGAAAAAGGGGTCACCGGTCCAGAGCCCTGGGCTAAAAACCCAGAAGTACCTGCTAGCTGCGAGGGTCAGTCAGTTGTCAGCAGTCAGCACAGGGGCAGTGAGCTCCCAGAGGAGTGCACAAGCTCCGGTCTTGTGCAGAGGTTAGGGTCAATGCTTCTCCTCTAGGCAGAGTGAAGAGGCTGACCCAGGGGCCCGCCAGCCCAGGTCCCTCCAATCACAGGAGGCCCTCTAGCCAGGCCCCCACACATGACCAATCAGGGATCCTTCCCCAGTTCCTAGAATGGGGTGAGGGATTAGGAAAGTGGATTCTCAGAATCAAACGCAGATCATCGGTCCATTTGCAGGTACCTTGTGTTCCCTTCTGCAAAATGGGCCACCAACGTCTATAAAGCACCGTGCAACCACAGGCGCATCCTCAAAAACCTGAGTACCCCTAGCTAGGTTGGAGACCTCCCCGCCTCCCCGCCTCCCCCCTCCCCCGCCTCCTCCGCCTCCCCCGCCTCCCCGCCTCCCCGCCTCCCCGCTTCCCCGCCTCCCCGCCTCCCCGCCCTCCATTCTGGGTTGAGTTCCATGCCTAGCATGCCCGGCGCCTAGCTGGTCACCCATGGTTCAGAGCCAGCAGCTGATTCACCAGACCAGACCGCGCTGGGACTTCAGTGAGCCTCAGTCCTGAGACAGGAGATGGCATAGTCCCAAGAGTGAGGAGGCGGGAGGCGGAGGCGGAGGCGGAGGTGGAGGCGGAGGGGGAGGCGGGTCTAATCTGCTGAAGGTGGGACTCATGGAAATTGCAGCTGGGAGGGGAGGCCTAGTCCCTGCATTCATGGTGACACAGGACACCCATAAAGCATTCTTAGCAAGTTAAAAGGCTTTGTACTACCAGGGTCATTTCCCTCACCCAAGAGTGATAAACAAGGAGCATGCGAGGTCACTCTTCTGCTGTGGACCTGGGGTTGTGTCTTGGTGGACCTGAGGTTCTGAGTCCCATGCCCTTCTCACCTCTTTACAGGCTCTCAAAAGTTCTCCTCTGGCCCTCCCACCTTGTCTAAGTGCTACAGACCCTCTCCCTGGGCAGGGTCATTGTCCTACTTGAGGTAAGTCAGAAGACAATACAGGGTCCAGTAACATGTCCATCACTTCCTGACCAAAAGCTTTCTTCCAAGGATGCCCCCCTACTACCTGCCCTGCCACTCAAACCACCTCCGAGGCTCCTTCCTTCCCAAGCTCTGCCCCCTTCTTCAGTACACCAGGCTGGCTCTAACACAACCTTTGCATGGGCTCTGCCTTGAGCAGGCCCTTGGATTGTGATAGCAGGCTCTGTCTCTTCCCAGCCAGCCACTGTCAGGCTCTGTTTGCTCAGTCCAAACGTGCTGTGCCTCTCCACGCAACCTAAGGAGACTCTTGGGCTCCTCGGTGCCTGCCGCTCTCTATGCTGCCCATAGAGGACTACCCATAACCTTGGTACCCTCTGTCCTCTGTGTATCTGCTCTCCCACCAGACTGTAAGCTCTCTGAGGTCAGGAAACGCAACAGTTGCCTTTCCTGCTGTGTTGTCAAGGGACATAATAGTCGCTTCAAAAAGTCCTTCAGGGCTTGTGGACTTTTGCATGCCATTTACTGTCTCCACGAGTCAGGAAGCTCCTGTTATTAACACACCACGTCTTCAGGGAAGCTGTCCCTAACTGCAGTCCCTGGGGTGGGGCTCTAATTTTCCTTTATGACCCTCCAAATTCAGCTTTATCCATCGTATGCCACCCACAGGAGTAAGTGATGACCCCGTCCTGCTGGCTGTTCCCCAGCACTGAGTGGCACGCTTGCCTGTAGAAGGGATAACGTCTGTAGGCAGCATGATTAAACGTCGGGATTTGGAGTGTTCTGTAATCTGCAGTTGGAATAGGGTTGGCAGAAGGGCAGATGACGGGATCCCCCAGAGGGCGGCCTGGAAGCTGACTGTCAAACAAGATATAGGGAAATCTGAAGGGAACCATTCTGTTAGAGGCACTGAGTGAAAGGGGGTGGGGCATAAGCAGAGTTTCCTGTAGTGATGGGGGACCTCTATTCTACTTTTCTCATTTACAAAAATGTCCAACGAAAGCAATGTAAGGGAAGAAGAGCTTATTAGTGCTCATGGTTCGAGGGTAGGGTCCATCGTGGAGGCGGAGGCATGGCGGCGGGAGCGAGAGGCAGCCGGTCACATCCTCGCATCTGCAGTCAGGAAGCAGAGGCTGAAGAATTCGGTGTTTGGCTCACTCTCTCTCCTTTTTCTGCAATACTGATGACCTCAGCTCATAGCAGGGTACCACCCACCTACATTTAAGGAAGGCATGGAGGGGCTTCATGTAACTCAAATCTAGAAACTCCTTGACAGTTGTGCCCAGAGGTCTGTTTCCAGGAGACCCAAAATCCCTTAAAGTGGACAATGGAGGTCAGCTGCCACAATGAGGTTCATAGAAAAGACACACAAAAGTTTTAGAACACATACTGGAGAGAGGGCCAGCAAGGAGGCACAAGGCTAGCCAGAGGGCCAAAGGCACATGCCCCTGAGTCTCCAGATTTAACTGGTAGGAAGTGTCACAGATGTAAGTGTGGGCTGCTCTCCCTGAAAGGTGACAGAGACAGGAGCTCAAAGAGCAGAAGCAAGAATCTGGGCCTCACTGTCTACTTCACCATTTGCTTTGAACAGCAGAGTGCTTGTCCTAGGTCTGTCCCCACGCTAGCAATGCCTGCCCCAGGAGCCTGTCCCTACCACTATCCTACCTGCCCAGAGGGGCTACACTTGAGGGACTGACCAAGATGTTAGGGTGCCTGTCAGGCTCTTGCCTGTCTTTTGAGCTCCTTGCTGTTATCCTCTGTGAAAGCAGCTACGACTTGCAACTGTGACACGGCCTGCCAGTTGAATGAGCCCCAGGGAAGTGATGAGGGGTGAATGTTTATGCTCTGAGCTAAAGTTTCCCAGGCTGACCTTGAATTGGGAATCTTCCTGTTTCTGCCTCCTAAGTATGGGATTATGGGCCCCTTCATAGTGCCCAGCTTGGTGAGTTGGTTCTGGGAAACACTGGGAAAAGTGTCAATGACTGGGGCTGGTACACAGGCGATGGCAGTTAAAAAAGTTTGGAAACCCCTCCTTTAGGGCCTGTGGGGTCTTGCTTCCTCCCATGAGTACAGGCTGGATAGACTGACTTGTTTCTAACAAAGGGAAAATGGCAGAAGCCACATTGTGTGGATTCTGGATTTATGCCTTCACAGACAGACAGAGAAACAGGTTTAAAGTCAGAGAGTGGCAGAGCCAGCCTATGTCCCAGCCTGTATGACACTTGGGATGACTGTCCCACTCCACCATGCCAGCAGTGCCCAGCAGTTGCATGGAGTGGCATGCACATTCTACACAAACCATTCTCCAATGCCACACTCCCAGGCTTCTTTGTATCTTTCTATGGGAGCAGGGGATGCTTCATTTTGTCTTAAACCCACCATCTCTGTTAAGGGTGCTGAGGAAGCATCATGGAGGGCACGGGTGGGCAAGCATAACCAGGACAACTGCTGGAGTTCTTTTGCAGGGCCCTGTGACTAGGTCCCTAGGAAGAATGGTGTGAACTGACCAATCTCTAGGCTGAGGGTGAGTGGATGAGGTGAGGGAATGAGGGGATGGAGGGTTAGAAGGGATGAGGGCTAGGGAGTGGGGAAGGGCCATGGCTTAATCCTGAAGTAGTTAGGAGGGGCTGTCGGTTCCGAAGCTGGAGCACAGGTGAGCAGATGGGCAGAGTGGCTTTTCTTCTGTTGTATAAGCATGATTCAGCTGGTTCTGGAACTCACTGAATAGAGGAAACATTAACCTAGCCAGGGCTATGGCCTTGGGGAGTCAAGGTGAGCAGGGTAAGTGACCCAAACTTTGTTTTGTTTTGTGGAGACAGGGTCTCACTGTGTATGCCCAGGCTAGCCTGGACCTTGAGACTGATTCCTTAGCTCAGCTTCCTGAGGGTGAGATTGCAGGTGGACATCACCAAACCCAGCTACAAACATCCTTTTGGGGCAGTGTTCTCTTATTTTGGGCCATCCTTTCTATCCAGACACCTGCATCCCACCTTGTGAGACACTCCTTTTTCCAGAGGTCACAGTGGTCACTGTATTTCCCCTGGGAAGAGCACACGATGCGTGCTTTTGACATAGAAGCTAAAAGCAGGTGTTGGTGTCAGACCCCACTGTAGTTCCACCTTGAACCAGAGCTCATGTCACCTGAAACCACAGCATCACTCTTTGGAGAGATGAGGTGTGACCTGGAGTTCAGGGCCCTCCTCACACCATACCTCTGCAGCCTTGGGTGGAGCCTGTGTGCATTGTCAAGTCAAACCCTAATATCTCAGTGCCCAGGAGAGCAGGCCTCAGATGACCTCCATGGGCTGACACACAGAGAGGCAGGTGTTGCCTTCCCACCTCAGGGGGATGATGATAAGGGGTGCACAGCAGCAGTCAAAGGAGAGAGGATCCCTAAGAAAGCCTAAATCGCAGGTTTGGCCAGTGAACTGGATCAGGAAGAAATGAGGGTTTCCCAGCCAGGAAGCAGAGAGAAAGGTTCAAGGTGTGTGCAGGGAGGGGCAGGGTCAGCTGGGAGGGATGAAGCCCAGCTCACCAGACAGCAGTGGAGAAGCTGGAAAGGTCAGGGGTCACCAGCAGCTGTGTCACTGGACACTGTGTCCCAGTGGTAACCAGACCATATGATTTTGTAAGACAATCCTCACAAAGCATTTTGGTAACTAACAGATTCTCAATTGCCGTTTCTTTTCATAAAAAAATAATTCAAGAGATATAACTTAGACTTTAAAAAGGAGAAAAATCAGACTAGTGATGACGTGGATGAGTCTTGAGTTTGTTGTATGGAATGAGGTTAAATCATACTAAATGAAATACACTGGAATATGCCAGAATCAAAAGGACCTAATAATTCCTCGGAGGTGAGGTCCATAGAGCAATCAGGAGGGAGTGTGGGGAGAGCTGGGACTGGGGAGCCTTGGAGGTCAGTGTTTAAAGTGGGTGGTTTTATTTAAGAAACAGAAAAGCCCTGGTAATGGGTAGAGCAGATTGGGAGGGCAGATGATGGAGGGTGAGGGAGGGGATGACAGGTGAGGGAGGGGATGACAGGTGAGGGAGGGGATGACAGGTGAGGGAGGGGATGACAGGTGAGGGAGGGGATGATTGATGGAGGGTGAGGGGGGATGATGGAGGGTGAGGGAGGGGATGATGGAGGGTGAGGGGGGATGACAGATGAGGGAGGGGATGATGGAGGGTGAGGGGGGATGACAGGTGAGGGAGGGGATGATGGAGGGTGAGGGAGGGGATAATGGAGGTGAGGGAGGGGATGATGGAGGTGAGGGAGGGGATGATGGAGGGTGAGGGGGGAGATGACAGGTGAGGGAGGGGATGCTGGGGGATGAGGGAGGGTGAGGGAGGGGATGAGGGGGGTCTGGGGATGACTACATAATAGTGAACTTATCGAGTGTGGCAGAACTAGAGGCTTGGAAATGGCTACTGTGGAAGCAGGAGAATTAGGATTTCAAGGTCATTCTTGGTTTCCTAGAGAGTTCAGGGGTAGCCTGAGCTACAGGAGATGCTATCTTACAAAACAAAATGAAAATTGTAAAGACAATCTTCACTGAACATCACCTAAATTTCATTCATCAAACAAATAAATAAACAAACAGACAAACAAACCATTTGGCATTAAAATCTAAAAAGCATAAAGGATCCATTTGACCTTGTATCCCTGCCCTTGGAGCAGACACAGTAAAGAACCCATGCAGAAGAGGCAGGGGCCTGAAAAGTTCGGACAAGAAATAGCAGCAGCACAGGAGCCCAGGACAGCACCCACCCCAGAGTTGTAATCCACAGACCCCCTAAGCCTTCTAGGGGAAGAAACTTAGAGCATTAGTAGCACCAAGAGGACAGCATGTAGGGTGGCCACAGGCAAGTGACACAGTAATCACAGGGGAAACCTCAGCTCCCATCCTGTTCTGCTATAGGGTGTGGTTAAGGCTTGGCCCTCCAAGTGGGAGTGGGAACCTTTGTGAGGAGGACCCTTGTGGAAAGTCTAGATGACTGTGGGACTCTGGTGCCCATCTCTCCCCTCTGTTCCCTGTCTCATGATGTAAGTTCTTTGCTCTCCTATGCCCTAGACATGCTGTGCTTCTTTTACCAAAGGCCAAGCAAGGGGCCAAGTGATCACTGACCGAAATCTCCAAAGGAATGAGGTTAAATAACCATTTCTCTTTATCAGTCAATTACTTTATTACAGTGATGGCAGCCAGCCTAACAACACACCTCCCTCCTTCTCTCCTCTGATTAGCTAGGACTTTCTGTTGGACTCAGCTGTGGGCGCAGGCCTTGCAGGTCAGTCCCCCCAGCACATGCCCAGGGAGGGCTAGGAATGGACATAGCACAGGGGATGCCCTCAGGGTCAGGAGGAAATCCAACCCCAGTGACACAATGGGGACAGGTCATGTGATGCTGCAATGACAGGCACGAGGTAGAGTTAGGGACAGAACAAAGTCAACCCCACTCAAGAGGCTGGAAGCTCAAGGATGAAGAGGGGATGGTGACAGTGCTGAGCCAACTCCACCCACAAGGCTAGAAGCTCAAGGACAAGGGGCAGGGAGACCTAGGCATATTTTTCTGGCTTGTGGCTCTGTGGTACAGCATTTACCTGGCACTTGATGTGGTTGGGAGGCAGGCTCACCTATTTAGCTCCCCCTTCCTTGTACCCAGGGATTCCCAATGGCTGAATTAGCTGGAAGCTACCTGCTAGGCAAAAGACACTGGGCAGCATAGCCAGCTGAGGTCTGCAGCATGGGACAGAGTAAATTCAGGGGCTCTGTGCAGCCAGGTGTGTGGGCAATACAGGAGGCCAGCAGGTCAGGGTGGGGGACAAAGTGGCAGCCTGAGGGCTGGCTGTAGGTCCTCTAGAACCTCACAGAGGGAACTGTGTTCCAATGATGGGCAGAGCCAGTGCAGAAGCTGATCAAGTTTGAAGGGTCTGACATGAGAGAAGAAGGTAAGCAAAGGGCATCTGGAGGGGGGTGGGCTTAAGGAGGGAATGTATGAATTTAAAAGCCCCAGGAAAAGACTCAACTGTGAAGGCAAAGTTAGATGTACAAGAAAAGGAAGAATTTGCAGTCTCTTCAGTTCCTGGGAAGGGTGGGTGTTGTTGGTGGAGGCATCACAAACAGATTCGGGAATAGTCTTCCTGACTCCTTAACTAGGAGGAGAGAAAGAATGGGTGGGTAGAAGGACAAATAAATGGGGACATTTAGAGAAGGACACACACACACACACACACACACACACACACACAGACACACATATACACATACACACACATACACACATATACACAGACACACATACACACATACACACACATATACACACACATACACACATATACACAAACACACATACACACACATACACAGACACACACACACACATACACACACACACATACACACACATACACACACATACAAACACATACACAGACACACATACACACACATATATACATATACACACATACACAAACACACATACACACATACACACACATACACACATACACAGACATACATACACACATATACATACATACACAGACATATACACAGACACACAGACATACACACACATACACAGACACACATACACACAGACACAATACATACATACACACATATACACACATACACACATACACACACACATACACACATACACACACATACACACATACACACACACACACACGTCTATAGATGGATGGATACATGAATAAACAGACAACCACTTAGTACAAGTAGCCTAGCTTGCTTTCTGTTGCTGTAATAAAACGCCATGCTTGAAAGCAAGTTGGGGAGGACAGGGTTTATTTGGCTTACAGGTCCCAGTCCCAGTCCAAAAGGGAAATCAGAGTGGGACCCCAAGGCAGGGACTTGAAGCAGAAGTGGTGTGGGGTGTGGGGGGGTGGCATTGCTTGTCTGCTTGTTCCCCATGACTTACTCAGCTGCTTCTTATACAATCCCAGATCACCTTCCCCAGTTAACACTGCCTGCAATGGGCCAATCTGATGGAGGCATTTCTTCAACTGAGAGTTCCCAAATGACTCTAGCTTATGTCAACTTGTCTAAATGAAGAATAAATGAATAAATGAATAAATAAAATAATTAGGACTGGAATAAAGAGAAAGGGAGGGAGGATGAGTGTAAGAATGGATGTAAAGATGAGTGACTCCATAGATGGATGGGTGGATGGGAGGAAGAGGGGCAGGAGGAGATGAAGAGGGGAAGACTACACGGGTGGGTGGGTGGGTGGGTGGATCTGTAGGTGGAGAGGTGGATGAATGGTAGGTTTCCTTTGTATTTCCTGTTGATACAAGATGGACGATCCTACCACATGGCTTCTCTGCCCTATCTAAAGAACAAAGAGAGAGCATCTTGGTTGTGCTCATCTGCTGAAGTGAGACAGCAAAATTCCAGGGGCAGCAGTGGATGACAACACCAATGCTGGATGAGGTACCTGGTCCTCAAGGTTGACACGGGCTGTACTGGAGCAAAGGGATTAGAGTCTGAGAACACATGGACAGATAGTGGGAGGCAGGGGGCTGGACTGGAAGAGTAACAACCCGCAGGAGACAAAGTAGGCAGTTTAGTACAGCATAGCCAAGTAGCCAATGCTGGGTCAAACTTGGAGAGTTGACCCTGAGTGGTTTATTCTATGCATATTTAAGCATAGCACAATTGGGCGAAAAATTTCCTGGTGATAATTAACTCAATCCTGTGTGCACCATAAAACTCAAGACATGATTACATTGAAAATCGTGTAAAGTATGTGTGACATCTTCTGTAAAGATGGGTTCTATAGATTGACAGGGTCACAATAAGGGCCTGGGAGGTGGTCCAGTGTGGTCTCAGCCACACAGATAGTACAAAGGTCACCAGGCTATTACCCACCTCTGTTTCCAGCCTTCTGAGCAGACAATGGGGTATGCACTTCCCTTTGAAGGAGCAACACCACGTGTTTAACATTCCTGGTTTCCTTAGAGCAGCGCCTCTCAGCCTTCCTAATGCTGCAACCCTTTAATACAGTTCCTCACATTGTGGTGACCCCCAACCATAAAATTATTTTTATTGCTACTTCATAACTGCAATTTTGCTATTGTTATGAATCATAACGTAAATATTATTTAGAGATAAAGGTTTGCCAGAGAGGTCACAACCCACAGATTGAGAACCACCTAATGCTTATCTGTGAACATAAGAACCTCCATGTTTCCCACGCAGTGGTGATCCTGAGGAGTCACAAGGTGACATGCAAGTGAGGGCTTCTTGAGGCTAATGGCAAAGGGCACATATCTGCCTTTTGCACTCTCAGTAATTGATGTTTGCCTGCTCCTGGACCAGCAACCACATCTGCCTTCACTTTAGTCTTTAGCTTTATTTTTTAGAATATATCGTTCTACATTATACTACAACTTATGCTGCTGTTTGATGGTGAAATTTCCCCCATAGGCTTGTGTGTTCGACCATTTGGTCCCCAGCAGGTGGCGCTGTTTTGGAAGGCTGTGGAACCTTTGGAAGCTGAAGCCTTGCTGGAGGAAATAGGTAATTGGGGGCAAGGGCTTGAGGTTGTATAGCCCCGCCCCACTTCCTGTTCACTGTTTCCTAAGTGTGTGCACAATGTGGTCACCCACCTTACGCCTCATCTTCCAGGTCTCCTCCTCCATGATCCTCCATGACCCTTAAACCAGGAGCCAAAATGAACCTCTTAAGTTGTTTTCATTGAGTATTTTGTCATAGCAGTATGGAAAGTAACTGATATATCACACTATTTAGACAGAGCTAAGGTATTCTGCCCCAAATAAACACAGAGATCCATACAAACTCCTGCGAAGTGGGTTTTTTTTTTTTTTTCTAAGAACAGAAATGGGGAAACCTCCAGCCAAGCAAGCCAGAGCCCAGTGCTGGGTTTCCAGGCCCTGAGAGGAGGGTCTAAAATGAGGGCAGGGGCTGGAAGTGTGAGTTCAGTGTCACATTTCTGAAACTTTTTTAAAGTTAAAATGAGGGCCGGTGAGATGGCGCCATAGGTAAGTGCTTCTCATGCAAGCCTGTCAACCTGACTTGAATCCCCCGAACCCGCAGATAAAAGCTCACCACTGCACTGCATGTCTGAGATCCCAGCACTCCTACAGTGAGAAGGGAGGTGGAGACTGGAGAATTATCAGGAAGATGGTGGTCTAGGTAGCCTGGAGACCCTACCTCAAAACGAGGTGGAAGGGGAGAACAGATCCACTGTCCTCTGACCCCTGTGCCCCACCACAGCCTGTGTGTGCCCACACTCACACACACAGGGGAAGGGCCGGGAGAGTTGGACTTCACTGCAGATTCATGTGGGAGCCTTTGTTTCTCAAGAGGGCCCTGACCTGTAGCCATCTCAGTTTTCCTTCCAGACCGTTCTGGTAAGCTCTAGAAGCCTTACTTAGCTGGTGGTGATATGTGTGGCCACTTGTGGGTTTTGTCCTGTGTACTGGTCAGTTCCAATCAGGCCTGTTGGGGAGGAGATAAAACAGCCTATGGAGAGTTACCTTGCTTTACTGGAGACCTTTGCTGCACAGTGTTAGTCCCCAATGGTCTGGCTTAGGGACACTGTACTAGTCAGCTTCCAACCCCTGAAGGCGCAGAGGCTCTGCATCAGCCTAGGGGCTAGCCTGATGCCCCAGCAAGAGGTCAGTCGGCAGAACCAAAGGTCTCCACAGTCAAGGCAGCCTTTGACTGTGAGAGATGGAGCAGGAAAACAGGTAGGACTTTCCAGGCCCTGGACAAGTAGACTCGTTTCAAATGATTCCCAAGAAGGTTCCATGGGATGAAGAGCCAGCCACAGGGCCCACCGCTGTGGGCGCAGGCTGCTTTCTCTGCTCCAGCTTCTTTATCCTCAGAGTCTATTCCCAGGTCCCAGGCTCTCTCTCCAGGGTGCTGCAACAAGCCTCACGGTTACGCCCTCCCAGTTACTTGTCATTCGTGAAGATAACTGCCCCCCCCCCCCCCAGACCCTTTCCACGAGTGCCATCCATCCTTCAGCCCCTTCCTCACAGTGGCTTTCCTAACTGTTCCTCCCAGAGTGCATGTCCCTTTCCTTTGCTGATCTGTGTTCAGGCCCATCCCCCATCTATGACTGGGTGAGCAAACCCACCCTACAGGTAGAGATGGCTCCCTCTGCCCACCCCGTCTTCCACAGAGATGAGAGATGCTGAAAGGGACTGGCCAGCTTGTCATGGGACTGATCCCACATAAAGCTGTTACTTAGATAAAGGCCTCTAGACAGATGCCCCACGGTCAGAATGAGGGCCTATTGGACAGTCCACTCAGCCATCTCTACTTGGACCTGTCCCAGAGCTACAGGGCTGGTGATTCGGTACCCTTTATGTGCTGTATTATCCTGACCACTGGAGCTCCACAGGCATGTGCTGTCTCTTCCTTGAGTCCCATGAAGCATTAACATATTTATTCTGTATGTGGGGTAGTGGTGGGGGAGACATTTGCAACCCCAAGTGCCCGACTGCATTCCCACATCTCCCTGGAAACCCTTCTCTTTTGTTCTCCATATTCTGCCAGCGGCTCTGAGAAGGTCCCTTCAGGGCTGAAGCATTTGAGAAGTCAGGGCCAATGTTGAGAATTCTCTAACTCCCTCCCTCCAATGAGCAGATTAGAGTCACAGAATATTGCAGTGGGTGATCCATTGCTTGGAAGGGCACTGTCCTGGAGAGCCAGGACCCGAGGCAGGTTTAGAGGAGGTGAGAAACAAGCCCCTGAGATGGAGAATTCCCGGGTTATGTCACTCAGTCTGTTCTGGCCTCTCCTGACTGAGAGAACCTGGATATAGGGCCTGAGTTAAGAAGCCAGGCAGACAGCTCTTCAGACTTCTACTTCTCCTCAGCAAAGGGAGCTCGAAGGAGAACAAAGGCACCCAAGGAGGCACAAAGGGAGGGAGTTCCCGTGTGTCCTGTGGCTGTTTATCAGCTGACTGATTCATGATTCTCCCTCCTGTGGCAGATCCCAGAAAGGGACATTTGTTAGCTCACCTCAGTCTCCATGTCACCAATGCCTGTCTGCAAGAAGATGAACTCAGTCCTTCTGCATAAAGAAACATGACCCCAGACATCCCTCTGGGTCCCAGCAACTTGTAATGCTCCTACTTGTACCCAATCCTGAAGACTTGCAGGCAGGATCCAGTCAGGTATGGGCAGGGCAACCTACTCCTGGTAGGTCCTGCTGGCCTGGGAAGCCGGGACTCAGCTGAGAAGGGAGGGAGAGCAGAGCGGCAGGCTCTGGTAGCCCATGTTAAACAACCACTAGTGCGTATCCACTGTGTATCATAGCCCCCAGGCTCTCCGTCTAAGGCGGTTCCAGGAAGGATAACTATGGGTGTGCACCATATGTGTGGGAATCTATAGGTTCCCCCTGGAACCCATGCTGTGGGCTTATGGAGTGTCATTACTATTCAGATGGCACAAGCCCAGCGAAGAAGTCACCCTTCAGTGAAATACCGCTCCCAGGCACAAAACTGGTAATTGGTGTAGGAAGTTAGTTCCCCATGAGTGTGGGCACCTGAGAGGGTCACTCCTGTTGTCACTATCACCATGCTGTGGCAGAAAGGCCATCGAACTCAGTCACCATTGAAACAAGCCTCCACCTTGGAAGCAGTGGGCCTCCTGTATCCCAGAGGTTCAGCGCAGAGGGTCAGGCTGTACCCAGACACATGCACTCAGCATCAGGATATGGCATCCCTGCTTTGAATTTGAAGGGGCAGCGAAGAATGAAAAATGCACCTGTACTGGCTGGTTTTGTGTGTTCACTTGTCACAAGCTGGAGTTATCACAGAGAAAGGAGCCTCCCTTGAGGCAATGCCTTCATGAGATTCCCCTGTAAAACATTTTCTCAATTAGTGATCAAGGGTGGGAGGGCCCAGCCCATTGTGGGTGGTGCCATCCCTGGGCTGGTAGTACTGGGTTCAATAAGAAAGAGCAAGCCAGGGGAGGCAATCCAGTAAGTAACATCCCTTCATGGCCTCTGCATCAGCTCCTGCCTCCAAGTTCCTGCCCTGTGGGAATTCCTGTCCTGACTTCCTTTGGTGATGAACAGCAATGTGGAAGTGTAAGCTGAATAAGCCCTCTCCTCCCCATCTTGCTTCTTGGTCATGATGGTTTTTTGTCCAGGAACAGAAACCGTGACTAAGATAGCACCTAAAGGAGCTTATATGGCCAGATCTGGTTTAGGAACTAAATACATTGGAGCCATGAATACAAGACAGAGGGGGCCAGACGGGGCTGTGCTTCTAACAGGTGTCAAGAGAGCTCGACAGAGTGGGAGCTCAGAATGCTAAAGGAAGCCCAGGGCCAAACACCCGGGGGATGACTTGACCTTTAGGAAGGGTGCGCCTGCGTAGAGTTCACTCTGGGTGAAAGGGGACATTGGGAAGGGCGTACCCATGGAGGGATACAGCACACCAAGGCAAGGACAGCCTTGGGGGACAGCAAGCACAGTGATGTTAAGCTTCAAGGGGGCATTTGCCTGGAAAGCTCCAGAACAGCAAGGAGGACACAGGGTGGCAGACAGCATGGACTCCCTGGGAGTTATGATGCACTGAGCCCCGTCCAGGTGAGTGTGAAGTATGGAGTCCTCTTTCTTCCCTCCTGTTGTATGGCTGTCACCATCTGTTCTGGCCTTCTGCAGAGAGCCCCACCCCACAGAACCCTGTGCCTCTGTCTCCTTTCACTGGTGCTCTGTGAGCTCCTCTCAGTTAGCTCTCTGGGCTCACTCAGAGTGAAGCTCCTCAGGGAGGCCTCCTGGAAAGCTGCTTAGATAAGCAGCCTCCTGCCTCCCTGCCTCCCTGCCTCCCTGCCTCCCTGCCTCCCTGCCTCCCTGCCTCCCTGCCTCCCTGCCTCCCTGCCTCCCTGCCTCCCTGCCTCCCTGCCTCCCTGCCTCCCTGCCTCCCTGCCTCCCTGCCTCCCTGCCTCCCTGCCTCCCTGCCTCCCTGCCTCCCTGCCTCCCTGCCTCCTGCCTCCCTGCCTCCTGTCTCCTGCCTCCTGTCTCCTGCATCTCTGCCTCTCTGCCCCCTACCCCTCTGCTTCCTGCATACTGTACAGTCTCAGATGCTCAGAGATTTCCTATCATTACCTAGTCCCCTTCAGCCCATCCTGGCACATCCTGCATGTCATAGTCCTGTAAAGCTGACTGGAACAGTACAGGAACTGAGAATGGGCAGACACATACAAACGAGCTGAGATCGGGTGGGCTGTGCTTGCTGTGATGGAGCCCAGGGAAGCAGAATCAGGTAGTTTTGTAAGGAGGTCTCTGTTGGGGAGCAGTCTCAGGTTGCAATCCTGAGGGAGGAAACTGCAGTTGTTCATCTGTGCACCTGCTAGTCAACAATTTGTAAACACTGATTCTTGGACCAGAGGGAGACTTTGCGATCTCTCAGAGCCTCGCTTGGGGAAGGCTTTGCCACTCTGCTGGATCTGAGGCAATGGGTCTTTGATATGGCTTTCCCATGTCAGCAACACACACTCGGGAATTCACACATACCCACCCCTTGCTACAAATGCATGCCTAGCTCCCCTCCATACAAAAAAAAAAAAAAAAAAATCCCTTCTTTTATTTTGTCTCAAATCTTACCTCCTCCTCCGCCTTGTTTCAAACCCTCTACCACTCTTTTCCCCTTGGCGTTGGGGAGAAGACCCAGAGTCAGGCCACTGTAATTTGTACATACTAAATACAATGGAGGTTTTTCCTAGAGACAAGTGGTGTCTGTAAATAGTGTCTCCCTTCCAAAGGCTGAGGTACCTTTGCCTTGGTCAATGTCACTCATGAATGCAATGATTTACTAACATCTGTAGTGAAAGCGGTGGTTAGAAACCTTTGCCAGACCAGTCGGGACCATGTTACCCCAGGGCTGCTAGGTTTTCCTGGGAGGTCATCAGCCGGTGTGGGCTTGGCACTCCGAGTGTACAGGCTTGGCAGAGCCGCCCACTGTCAGCTGCTCTCATGAGCAGAACTGAGGCGCTTTGCATCTCCATGGTTCTCCACTGTTGCTACCATTGGCTTGAGCTTGAAAGTCTTTACAGACTCACCAAACCAGCCACCTTCGCTGCCATTTTATATCAAGTGCACTGTACAGTGAGGTTGTGGTGGCAAAGGAGAACATGTCCAGTCCTGCAAAACCAGTACCATATTTTCAACTTTGCTGGGACTTTCCCAATACACAAGGTCTACCAATAAGATCATTATCTCCCAGCCTCCCTGGAGGGCTGTACTAGGAGCTGGTTGTACCCACGGAGTTGATGCTATTTCCAGACATTAGTGTTATCGTGGCTTAAGAAGGATCTATACTCATCTGGTTCAAAGAGTGGTTGCTGGCACACACAAGCAACCCCTGTATGTACTGATACCCCACCAATGTTCTTTGCTCTTATTGTGACTTTGGCATGTCTGCTGCTTCTCTAAGGGAGGGTTATACATCTCTGCTCTGAGGACACCAACTCTTGGCCAGTGGGTTGTAGCTTTGAGCAGTTTCTCTAGGTGTCTACTCCTGCTTTTTAAACACTGCAATCCAAGTCTGTTTGGGGGCTGTGTGTATTTGCTTGCTTATGTGGTGGCAGTCGAAGGCTGCTGGGGCTGCCGGGTAACTGGAACCAACCTTGAGGTGTCTGAGCTACTATCACTAGGAACCTCAGCAAACTCCTGACAGACATTGTTGGGTGACCCAGGCAGGAGCTATGACCTCTTATATCCTGGCCTCAGAATGGCACTTCCTTCTTGATCCCTTGGCACTGCAAGTCAATAAGGCTGGGACCAAGAAGCAAGGTAGGAGGAGCTGGGGAACATGGAGAGGGAGCAGCACCAGAGGAGATGCTGGTGATGAAATACACGCTGCACGTGTGTAATAGCTACACACCCACTAAAAATAAAGGCAAGATGACAAGAAGACATGGAGACTCGTCTTAGATGTCTTAACTGATGGCAGTCACTAACAGTTACCACACTCCACCATGCTGTTTACTTTATTGCTGTGATTTGGAACCAAACCTGCAGTGTGCTAGAGGTAGGGCCCATGCGTGTTTGGCTTTCATAAAGCCTTGGCTAGATCTTGCTTTTTAAAATAATTTCATTGCCAAAAAAATTTTCCGTTTTAATTCTAGTCTCCCCTAAACTCACAATTTGCATCAAATAATGGTCTACTGAGAATGCTTTTTAAGGCCCCAGTTGGCTTGGTTGTGCATATTAGTCCTTTGTTCTTTCCCAGCCAGGCCAGAGGCATTTCCGGAAATGGCTAAATCACTTACTAGGACTAGATGGGAAGGTGAGGTAGAGTGGGCGCACTCAGCAGTACTGGCCACTAGAGGGAGCCTGAGGCTTGCCACCAGGTACTGTGTGCTGCTGGCCTTGGTAGCCGAGGCTTCTACTCCAGTGTGCTCTGTGGCAGCTGGAGTGCTGAGCCAGGCTGCTTAACTTCACTGCACCCCACTCCTTATGTATTACAAAGAGGGGGGAGGGGAGGAGGGGGGAAAGGGAGAAAGGGAGGGAGGGAGGGAGGGAGGGAGGGAGGGAGAGAGAGAGAGAGAGAGAGAGAGAGAGAGAGAGAGAGAGAGAATATGAATCAGATCTGCCTTAGGCATTGCAGGTAAGCTAAGTGAGAAGTTACATCTCATACCCTAGTCCTCTGTTTTATGGCGTATCTTTATGTACCACAAGTGTAATTAAGACTCCTTTAAATAAGATTACTGGGTTTTTGAATTTGTGCGTTTCGTTGCTGAACATGAAGAACAATCAACATCACACAGCCCACTCCTGTGTTCTTATAATGTCCTCTCGGGTCAGCAGTAAGGCAATGCTTACACAGAACTCCAAGCCTCCAAACTCCTGATTATCTGGAGTTTCTCTTTTGGCAGCTTAAAACATTTTAGGTCAAGTGGTACCACCTGAATTTCTCAGCATCTTTAGGGGCAGAGGCAAGGGAGTCGTGACTCTGAGGGCAGCCTGGGCTATGAGGACACTGTCTTTCCATGTATTGCAGCAGGATACCTCCTGCTCTGTCATGTCTCCCCTCCTAGCACTTCTGTGGACTTCCCAATCCTTGTGTTTGGGGGCTGAGTGGGCTACTTTCTCCTTCTCCAGTTCCTGGCTCCCAACCTGTAATCTAGGCTCCACACATTGCCCATGTCCACCCTAAGCCTTGTCCTGAGTGGTAGAATCCTACACCCACCCACACACCTGGTGATGCCACTGGGAGGTCTGATTGGCATCTCAGTTTTAGCCTATTGAGAACATGACTCTCTATCCTGTAGCCTTAACCCTGTGGCTCCCACCTTCCCTGTTGAGGCAGTATTTGTTTCTTGGTCCTCTGGGGTCGGGGGGTAGAGACCATAATTGGCCTGGCACTCATGTCTTCTACATAGCTCCCTGCTCCACACACAGCTTACGCTGCTGTGTTATGGTGACTGATATCCCCAAATTCCAGAGACTCGAAACGAATGCTTCCATCTGCTCATACGTATGTGGCCCTCAGCGCAGCTGAGTCTCTGTCCACGTCTTCTTCATGCCAGAGGCAACACTGAAGCATGGGTCCTAACCAAGCTGGCAGGTCATGGCTGGAGGGAAGAGCAGCGACAACCCCCGCCAGCCCTTTACTGTTTAGCTTCCTCTGTGACAGTGAAGACCCAGCCCAGGTGGGCAGCTGGCTTCTTATGAACTATTGGGGACACCACCACCTACCTCAGCTCTTCATAGATGTGTGTGTGTGATGCTGACAAAACAGTCGCTGGCCACAGCAGCTTCTCTAGGGATCTAGGATCAACATGACTTATGAGGGTCCAAAAGGAGACCCATCAAGGGGGCGCTGTCTTAGTTACTTTTACACTGTTGTGATAAGACACAGTACCAAGGCAACTTATGGAAGGAAGGGTTTGTTGGCAGAGGGCAAGTTCATGACCACTGTGGCAGGAAACATGGCAGTAGGCAGGCAGGCAGGCAGGCATGATGTTGGAGCAGTAGCTGAGAGCTTACATGTCGAGACAACAACCATAAGACAGGCAGGCAGGCAGACAGACAGACAGACAGACAGACAGACAGAGCTAACTGGGAATGGTGTGCAGTTTTTGAAACTTAAAAGTCTACCCTGTGACATACATTTTTCAACAAGGTCACACCTCTTAATCTTTCCCAAATAATTCCACCAACCGGCGATCAAACATTCAAACACACGAGCCTATCGATTCTCATTTAAAATCGCACAGATGTAAGTACACATCTGGAGAATAATCAAAAAAGGGCTGGAGAGATGGCTCAGTGGTTAGGAGCACTTGCCACTTTTGCAGCGGACCAGGGCTTGATTCCCAAGACACACATGGTAGCTCACGACTGTCTGTAACTATAATCCCGGGGGAGCTAAGACCTTCGTCTGGCCTCTGTAGGTACCTGGCACTCACAAGATGCACTGACATATATGCAGGCAAGCACCCATATATATTAAAGAAAAAATTAGAAAATGAGGAAACCATGACCTGTAGCCCAGGCAAGTCCCTAGGAGGCGAGGCTGGAGACACAGCTATGGTGGGAGAAAGGGGTCATAAAAAAGCAGACATACCCACAAAAGTTCACCTTGAATTCCTACCAACAAAGTCTTTGTTTAAAGCCCAGAATACACCACAGATCACCATAGCTGTATGTAGCTCTCTAGGCCTCTAGGACAGGCTGCTATGTTTAAAAAGAAAACAATGAAAATTCCAGATCATTCTTGCATGAAAAGAGCAGAGAGTTGAATACATATTCCCATTCATTCCAGTTTGTATTGCTGTAATAGTGTGAGAATCACAAACCCCGCACAGGAGGGCAAGGTAGAAAGGACTGTGACATTTTCAAAGCTTTTTTTTTTTTTTTTTTTTTTTTTTTTTAAAGCATCTTGAGTTTTGAACCATGTGAATGTATTACTTGTTCTCTCACCAGATAAATCAATTATAGAGATAAAGGGACCACACTGAGCACACTGCATCAGACTCTGAGTTTGCAGCAAGAATAGCCCCCATGACAGCACACATCCTCTGCCTTTCCTCTACCACACACACACACACACACACACACACACACACACACACACACACACACTTCCAGGGTGGGATGACTGGGCTGAGATCACCAGCCCCACAGATCTTGGCAGGACGAAGCTGCAGGTCTAATTTGTATGGAAGAGGCGCCCTGCTCCCTGGCCATAGTCCTGGCATGGCAGCTCTCCCAGGAAAGCAGAGAACAAGGAGCTTTGTCCTGTCACAAATGGGAACACAAAGGCCCGGAAACATGGGCTGACTATAAGGAGGGGGCACCTATGTGGCCATTTGGCCTGCTGGGGACTCTTGCCTGGGGACCCCTGCCTGTTACCAAGGAGCCTATGGCCTCTCACCTCCCTGGACCCTGGACCACAAGCCCCAGGGTGCAGAGAGCTTTCGATTTGCAGCCAAGTGCACACAGTCTTGACTTAAAAGACCTGTCTCCAAGGAAATGGGTCTTCCTGTCCATGGGCCCCAGTGTCTAAAGGGGACCGAAGGGATATGTCTTGTGGTTCTGGAAGGATCCATACAGTATTGTCACCACTCACAAGCATGAGTGTGCAGAGAAAGGGCTAGGTGTCACCATCTCCCACCCAGAAATGATGTTTCAAAACTTGGTGATGTGTGAGACTTGCACACACATTTGCTGTCATGGCTGGGTGGAGAAATCAAACACAAATGGCCCTGCTATACTCTTGCCTGGTCCTTTGCCACACTCTGCCACTTCCAGCTCATCCTGACACCCGAGGATTACAGGCTGGAGCGGAGGATGTATGTTCTTTGGGTGTGGCCATTGTGCCAATCTCTCTGTTGACTTACTCACTGCAAAGGTAAGTCAGACCTCTGCCCTTCCTGTGTCCAGGGCAACTTGTCTGGCTGCTAGCACTAATGCCACAAGACAATCCCCCTAAGCCCCTGAGCTCTATGCTGCACACACATCTCTTCAGAGCCATCCTAGGAGTCTGTGACGTCAGCACCATGTCCTTTACCATGCCCCAGTGACCGCCTCACTCTTTACCTGTATGTTTGGCAGACTGGCTTGTTTATTTAGCTAGCTGATTTTGGACCTTTTGAGAAAGGGTTTTACTGTGTAGGCAGGCTGGCCACCTGCCCAGTCTCCTGAGCACTGTGATATGTGGCATATGACGTGGCACTTGTCTGGGTTAGAAGTGCTTCCTGTGATCTGTGACAATTTGTTTTTAAATTGTGTATTTAGATTATCCACATATAAAGTTATTGTTGATGCAGGCATACTTGGTGGTACATGCCTTTAATCCCAGTGTTGGGAGACAGAGGCATGTAGAACTCTGAGAGTTTGCAGTCAGCCTAGTCTACACAGTGAGTTCCAGGACAGCCGGGAATGTATCATTAGATGCTGTCTCAAAGAAAACGTCATTATTATATAACTGTGTCAACCCTGCTGCCCATTACACCCACTCTCTTTATTTTCCTGCTTTTTCAATTCAGTTTATATTGTATATAATATATAATTTATATATTACATTTATAATTATTTATAATTTAGTGTTTATATCAGTTCATTTCCTCTTCTTACACAGCATATCCACATTTTCTTAAGTTAGTGGCTGTTCTAGAATTTGCACAATATACATTTGCAGCTATTTTAAAGGCACCATGCTTTCTTGCAGAGCAAGCAAGACAGGACCCAGGGTCTGTGTGCACCAGGCAAGGGCTCTCTTGCAGGGCTGCCCTAACCCCAAAGCTCCACAGTTCCTCCTTCCAGCCTGCACCTGTGACAACTCCCCAGCATGTCACCTACGCACACCCTGTGCTCACATAACCAGTAATGCTGTCACCCTTGTGAACAAGTGGTCATTTACCAGCTCAGTGGGGAGCATGGCAATTAAACTTACAGTCGACCTTCATCCAATCCTCCATGACTTATATGATTTCCCCCCCTAGAAGAACTTTAGAACTTTTAATCTCTCTCTCTCTCTCTCTCTCTCTCTCTCTCTCTCTCTCTCTCTCTCTCCCTTTTCCTCCCTCCCTCCCTCCCTCCCTCCATTTATTTTCCATAGTGGTTGTAAGCTACACGTGGGTGCTAGCAGCCAAACCCAGGTCCTCTGAGAGAGCAGCACATGCTTTTAACCTCTAAGCCATCTCTACAGCCCTCACAGTTAACCTTTCCAGCAGGATGTGTCTGTTGGCAATGGATTCCCTCAGCTTTTATCTGACAGAATAGTTCTCTTTCACTTCTAAAAACTAATTTTGTTTTATGTACAATTCAAGTCACTGGCTTTGCTTTCAAGTATTTTAAATGTTTACCCACTCTTACTTTTTACTTAAAGATTTATTTTTTTAAATTATGTGTATGTTGTCTGCATCTGTGCGAGTTTATACCACTCAAGTACTGTGGAGCAATGTGGAGGCCAGATGAGGACACTGGATCCCCCTGGTGCTAGAGCTCCAGGTGGTTGGAAGAGGCCAGACATGGCTGCTGGGAACCAAACCTCTGGAAGCACCATTCAGGTCTTAACCACTGAGCCATCTGGCCATGTCGCCAGCCCCTACTCCTACACTCTCCTTGCTCACTTCATCTCTGGTGGAAAAAAAATCAAAGGTTACTCCCCCTCATGAAGTAGTTTCTTCAAAGTCTTTTCTGGATTTTCTCTCTGATTCTCTGCTAAAATACAAAGTGGCCATACCGGTGAGCTTTGGTATTCACCCATTGCTGTCCTCTGAGCTTCCCAATCTGGTTCCCTCAGCTGATTTCAGGGAGTTCTGGATACTGGTAACTGGAGCTTTCTCCCTTCTCCATCTGACATGTGCGGCACGCCCCACCTGATGGACTTGACTGAAGCTCCTAGCTACTGTGTTCTGCTCCTCAAACCTGTGTTCTGTTTTCTCTTCAGTTACAGAGTTTCTGTTGACCTTCAACCACATCCAGTCTGTGTTTTACTCATTGAAGACATCCATATTTAATGGCTTTACATTTTACATTTTTTAAAATAATTATTTATTTTATGTATATGAGTACACTGTCACTCTCTTCAGACATACCAGAAGAGGGCACCAGACTCCATTACAGATGGTTGTGAGCCACCATGTGGTTGCTGGGAATTGAACTCAGGACCTCTGGAAGAGCAGTCAGTGTTCTTTACCACTGAACCATCTCTCCAGCCCCCATGTCTTTACATTCTTATCATCTTGTTTGATGTTAAGATCTTCATCACATTGCCCACCTCCCAACTGCAGGTGCCCCCTCTCCCGACTGCCACCTGCTGTCTTCCATAGGAATCTCAATGATATTCAGTCTGGTCTGCCTCCCTCTCCAGTCACCTGAGCCACGTCCTTCCTGGGTTCTTTTCTCAATCCTGCAGATTATGCTTTTTCCTTTTAGGATATTTTGAGACTTTTTGCTGAAAGCCAGACATGAGGTTAACAGGAGTGGAGTTTGTTATTGAATGTTAAGTGAACTTGGCTGGGAATGGATGTGAATGTATTTAACGTTTGTTTAATGTCTTAGGGGTGCTATCACTGTGAAGAGACACCATGATCACGGCAACTTTTATAAAAACAAAACAAAATAGAACATTTAATTGTGATTGTCTTACAGATCAGAGGTTTAGTCCATTATCATCATGGAGGAACGCATGCTTACATGCAGGCAGACTTGGTGTTGGAGAGGTAGCTAAGAGTTCTACATCTGGATCTGCCACAGTAGGAACAGAGTGACAATGGGTCTAACTTGAGTTTCTGAATCCTCAAAGCCCGCCCCCAGTGACACACTTCCTTCAACCAGACCACTCCTACTCCAACAAGGCCACACCCCCATAGTGTCACTTCCTGTGAATCTAAAGGGGGCCATTTTTATTCATACCACCACACTGAGTATGCTGGTAGCTTCAAAGTCCTCTCTCTCTCTTTCTCCCTAGACATCTTGACAGTGGTAGCCTTGGCTGTCCTGGAACTCACTATGTAGACTAGGTTGGCCTTGAACTCACAGAGATCCCCCGCCTCTACCCTTAAGTGCTAGGATTAAAGGTGTGTGCTACCATACCAGACTTTACTCTGTTCTTTTGATTCTTCTGTCATTTTTGTGTTTCTCTGAGAACTCTTTACAATTATGTCTTATTTAGTGTAGTATATGTGTGGGTGCAAAATGTGCGGTGTGAGGGATATGTAGGAGGCCAGAGGTCAGTTTGTGGGAGTCCATTCTCTTCTTCTACTGAGTGGATCCTGGGTATAGAACTTAGCTCATCAAACTTGGCAACAACACCTTTATCCATTGAGGCATCTCACTGGCCCCCAAAGCACTTCTGAAACAGACTCCTTGTCTTGCAGATCTTTCAACTGTAACCCCTAATCCCAGGCTGGAGCCTGCTTAATATGGGGAGAAGATCTGTCTCCTGGGAAAGGTATTCTTGGGTTGTGGCCATCAGAGATCTTTCTGAAAAAATTCTACCCTCTCTCCAGCTTAGGTGAAACACAAAGCCAGATTTAGGGGCTGGAAGGCTGGCTTCATTCTGTACCAGACAACAATCTGGCAAAGTCCTGGCAGAGTTGGCTTCCATTATGGAGAAGGCACTAGGAGGTTTATAAATGACTACTATTCTCCTCTCTCTGACAGAGACACAAGACTGTGTTTGTTTTGTTGGGACAGAGTCTCTTTTGTAGCCCAGATGCTTGAGCTTGTATTCAGTCGTAGGCTCCAAAGCCTTGGATGTATAGGCTTTTCCCACAGTGCCAGGCCACAAGGTAAACATTTTTATGGCTCTTCACCATGAAAAACAGTGGGCTTCCTGGACATCAAACTGTGGGGATTTTACCCACAACTGTGACTTGGAGCGTCTCACCTTCAATTCCAGTGAGACACCAGAATGTTATGTGATTCCGATGGTCCACAGCCTCCACCCCAGCAAAGCTGGACTTGGCTGTTTTTGCTGGCCCATGGTCTTCACCCTAGGTTCCTGTTTCTCTTTCCCAAAACTACAGTAACAGAATGCTGCGAATCAGGACGCTGAAAGCAGAAATGCATGTACTTGCAACCCTTGTGGTCTGAAAGCTGATGGATTGCATGTTTCACTGCTTCTGAGTCATGGAGTGTGATAGTCCTTTGCCTCCTCCTGGCTTCTGGGGCATCCTACGTCTTGGCTTGCCTTGGCTTACAGTTGTGACCACCTAGGCTCCACTTCCGTTGTCACATAGAAACCACCCCCCTCTACCCTCTACCCTTCTTCCTGGGTGGAAAATACAGCTATGCTTCAGTGTGACCTCATTCTTAGTAATTTAAGTAATTCTATATTCAGTACTGTTCTTTCCCATAAGGCCATGTGCTGAGGTGCTGGGGACTAGTTCCTTTAGCATAGCCTTTGGGGAGGGGCACTGCTAACTCTGAAGAACTCCTTAGCCACTGGTGTCTACAGATTTGCGAGCCATGCCTGACCCTCTTACCTACACCCTCAGTTCTCAGAGAGCTGGATGAAAACTCACTGTTGTTCAGTTTTGCTCATTGTAAGATACAGGCAATGACCTCTGAACTCTTTATTCATGGAAGCAGAAGATGGATGGCAATTGTCGAGTTTACAGGAGACAGTGTGATTTAACTCCTTATTTCATAGACTCTTGAGTCCTGGGTGAAATCAGCATGGAAGGCCCCTTGTGTTGCACAGGCCACTTCCACACTTGACACCTGCTATCTGTCATCAATGCTGGATCTTTTATCAAGCTTATTTGTGGCTGGCTGGACTTAGTCCAGCTACTCTGCACATAGCACTGAGTCCCTGCTGTGGTGTTACACACTCTGGCATTTATACAACGTAAGCTAAGCACACTGTGGTAGGGTTTGATGCCCAAGAGAAGAAAATGAGCTGGGTGGTGGTAGCACACACCGTTGATCCCCAGCACTGGGAAGGCTGAGGCAGGAGGATCTTCGAGTTCAAGGCCAGCCTGCTCTGCATCGTGAAAGAAACCCTGTCTGGAAAAACAAACAAAACAAACATCAACCAAACACCACTAACAAAAAATAATCTTTAAAAATTGTTTCAAAGGTAAAGAAAAATCATGATTATTGTTAAAACCATCTGTATTACAGAAATAATTGTCATATAGCCTGCAGAAGAGGATCTCCCTGTATGTCAAACTGTGTTTATTAAACCACTGGTATGAACTTTGCCTGACTTTGACAAAGCTAGACTGTGAGGAAAAAGCAAGTCTGGAAGCTAAGAAAGGCAGCCTGTGGGTGACAGCTATCATCAAAGGCAAGATTCCTTAACCTTCGCCTGCTTCTTATTCTTCTGCTTGGGTTTTTACACGACCCTGGGAATATGAATACAAAAGAGAGATGTGTAAATCAATCATGCCTGGAAACAAATAGAAAACATGGTTCTTTGCTGTTTTGCCCAACTCTTTGCTGTGCATATGACTTTCCTGTTTATTAAAGATCAAAACCAGCGAGCACACTAATGAGATGGTGAGCTTGTTCACTTTCAGATAATTGACTCTTGGCTGGATATGTGAGGCTGCAGGGTGCAGAGCAATTTTCAGAATTGATTGATATTTGATTTTATAATTCCTAGTCTGAGGATGCCACTTTGTATGAACATGTAAAGCAACTTGGCAGAAGTATGTGTGGGGCTGTCTCAGACCTGGATGAAAAATGTCATAATTTCGAGCCAAAATCCATGTGATGAATTTTCATAAACTTGAGTTAGCCACTCAAACAGCCGCTTTAAAAGACAAACACTTGAGGCTGCCCAGGTGACTCAGCCGTTAGCAGCACTGGCTGCTCTTCCCCTTGGTTTGATTCCCAGACCCACTTGGTGGCTCACAACCATCTACAAGTTCATTTCCAAGAGATCTGATGCCATCTTTTGGCCACCACAGGCAACACACACATATGATACACAAACATACATACATGCAGGAAAAAACATTGAATATATATATATATATATATATATATATATATATATATAAAACAGTCATTTTAAAATAGCTTTAAATTTTAAAATATTATTTACTTACATTTGGGGAGTAGTATTCCTTTTCTTTCTTTTTTTTATAAGCTAGTTTTATTATTTAAAAAAAAAGTTGGAAATGAAAAACATCATACTCCTAAATTAACCAGACCTCATCAATATATCTCAATGATTCTGAAGTTGTGGAGCTTCACATTTGATTCTCATTTTTTGAACTGAAAAATAAAATTATGTATATATGTATGTATGCATATATATATATATGTATATATATATATTTTTTCCCAGTGCCTTGCTTGTAGGTGTCTGCAAAAGGATCCAGTTGCTGTGGAAAACAGTTTGATGGTTCGTTGCTGTGTAAAACAGTTTGGGGTTTTGTCAAAAAGTTAGACAAAGAGCCCTTTATAATGCAGCCAGTCCACCGTAGGTAATGCCTGAGAGAACTGACAACAGAGAAGAGCTTATGCAGCTTAAAGTAGAGACTCCTCCACTCTCCACGGGTCAATCAACAGACAAACAAACCATGGTCCAGGCACACAGAGAACACTTTATAAAGGATGGAGCCTGTATGAAATGCCAAATGCTGGGATAAAGGGAAGCAGCTGGCCTGAGGGCCCACTAAGTGCTTCCATTTCTACCCGAAACAGGTAAACCACAGACATAGGAAGCCATGGAGGTCGCTGAATGACAGAAGTCAGGTGCAGGTGGGGAAACATTTGGAGCTGACCCTGAATGTCACTGAGTTACATTATTAAAATGCACAAATAGCAGTATTTTATTGCCCAATATCTAATTAGAAAGATGTTTTGTTCTGATAAAGGTGTTTAAGAAGCATCTACTTGTGGGGGCTGGATACTTGGCTCAATGATGAAGAGCACCGGGTGCTCTCCCAGGGGCTCTGGGTTCAATTCCCAGCACCCCCATGATGGTTCACTATCATCTGTAACACCAGTTCCAAGGGTCTGACATCCTTCTAGCCTCTGAAGGCACTCCATACACGTGATGTATATATATTCGACAAGCAGCCAAAACATCCATACATATAAAGTAAAAATAATTAAATCTTAAAAAACTTCTATAGTGAACCAAAAAATTCAAGATGGGCGAGGTAGTGAGGGGGTCCAGCAGGTAAAGACGGTACCTGCATGAATCTGGAGACCACGGTTGAATCCCCAGCACCCACTTAAAGTGACCCCCCAAAATTCTCTGACCTTTGCATGTGAGCCATGACACATATGCATCCCCACCCACCCACACTGATAAATAAAAAAAATAATTTAAGCTTAAAGAAAATGTAAGATAGGTAACAGACAGTAAATAAATATTAAAAAAACGAATACATTTTCTTTTATAAGAAAATCACAGAAGAGTCAGAGAAAACTGCAAAGTTTCAGTAAAGGATACAGAAAACAAACACTTTCTCGAATGGAAAACTTAATAGTATTAAGATTTTAATTCAGTGTAGTTGAGCTGTAGGAGCCAGAAACATGATGAATCAACACAGGGAGCACACAGAAAGCACACGCAGGATTGCCACTCAGGTAGTGAAAAAGTGAGAAATTAATTGTGATGGCAACCCTACGGACATGTTTCCACACCCCCAATCACCCATTCTTTTAAGCTGCTCCAATAGTTGTAAACCTATCTGACCCAGTGTTACCTGAAAGCTGGGTCTTCTCTGTGTTCAAGCCTTGCACTTGACTATTAGTCTGTCTGTTGGTCTAGAACAGTCCCCTCTAGCTTTAAAAAAAAAAGGAGGGGGAGGATTGGCTTGAGCAGAGGTCAGTTTTCTTATAAAATGTCTCACATTCAGATCTGTTTCTCCAAATGGAAACAATCCCCACCCCCATACACACACACTTGCTCTTATAAACTTAAAATTAGCTATTAAGGATTGAGTTCAGGTGAAGGATTTCTGGCAGGGACACTTCACAGGACTCTGATCTTTTCATATCCTGGCAGAAGCATGCAATATGTCACTCCACTGATCACACTAGGTGCAGCCACTCAGTTAAGGTAGTGACAGGCAGAACTCTGTCTTTCACAGAGAATACAGTACTCCCTTGGTACACACTGGCAAAAAAAAAAAAAAGATCAATGGAGGTACCAAGACTGCCTAAAATCAACACTCGTCAGTGTATACTGCCTTAAAAGTATAGGGTATCAGGGGCTAAAGAGATGGCTCAGTGGTTAAGAGCACTGACTGCTCTTCCAGAGGTTCTGAGTTCAATTCCCAGCTACCACATGGTGGCTCATAACCATCTGTAATGGGGTCTGGTGGCCTCTTCTGGTGTCTCTAAAGAGAGCAATGGTGGTGTACTCATATACATTAAATAAATAAATAAATAAGTAACTTTTTTTTTTAATGTAGAGTGTCCATACAGCAAAGCCATGCAGCTGTTAAGAAGGCTTGAGTCAGGGTCTGAGAGCCCTTCCTGCTTTGTCAAAGGATTAGAGTTCTGATCCTAGCACCTAGGTCAAGTGCTCATAAATGCCTGTTATTCTAGCTCAAGGGATTTAATGTCCCCTTCTGGACTCCATGGCACCTACACACACACACACACACACACACACACACACACACACACACACACACACGTGCACAGACACATACATAGACACACACACACACACACACACACACACACACACACACCCCAAAGACTGAGCTCACAGGACCATTTTGTGAAGGCGTTCCTAAGCAGAATAATGAAGCCAGAACCCATTAGTGAAAAGATTGGTGGGTTCCACTGTTTGTTCCATTACCGCAGGAAAGGAAGGATTCAACAGAAGAGAACTAATCAACATGGAAGACATTCCCTGAATAAAGGGTAGGAAGCTGGGTGACCATCCTAGCAGACACTGATAAAATCTCTGAACAAGCCCAGGTCTCCTTCATACTAACATGAATCACCCAGGACTATCTACACATAGACAAGGGTGTCTTCAACACCATAGGGGGGCATTATGAGATCATCATAATGATATCACACACAAAGGTGAGGGGCTGGAACAGGGACAAGCTGGGGAGGAGGTGTCATGGGACATTATATTAGAAATTCTAGCCAGAGAAAGTAAGCAAGAAGCTGAAATAAAAAGTGTCAGGATATAGCGAAGATAGAACTAAAAGAGAAGAAACTAAAACCAAACTAAGGTAGAAGAAAGAGGCAACAACTTCCCGGGAACAGTAGCATGTGTCTTTAATCCCAGCACAGGAAGCAGAGGCAGGAGGATCTCTGTGAGTTGGAGGTCAGCCTGGTCTACAGAGTGAGACTCTGTCTCAGAAGATGGAAAAGAAGAAAGGGAGAAAGAGGTGGCAAAAAACTGCATTCACAAGTGGCAAGACTCTTCCTGGACACCCCCCCCCCCCCGCCAATTTATAAACCTAATGAACTCACCAGAGTCAGGATACACAGACTGACATGTAATGACATTGTATTTCTAAATACCAAAAATGAAAATCTCATAAATCAGTTAAGAAACCTGGGGGGAAAATCTAACCAAAGGGGAGCACTAGCAGCTCCCTGCTGTGATAGCTGATGAGACAAACTTTAGGAGGAGAGGGGAGATGGTGGGGTGGGGAGGGCTGGGCAGAGAAGTCAGTTTTTAGTAGATGGCAGCATTCTTCACTAAAGGCAAGAGGCAAAAATGGCCCAAATCCATCCATGGAAGCTGGCCTGGTCTCTGCACTGTATGGTGATTACAAGGGCAGGTGAAGACCAAAGTCACAAGTCCCCTTGAGGGTCAAGCCTTGGGACTTGCACAAGGCTCTGCTGGCACTTTCTGTGTCACAGGTGGCCTGACTTCAAACAACAGAGACATAAATCTCAGCCAGTGACAGCAGAGCAGCAAAGTCACATTGTGGATTGGAGCAGGCTTTGCGGGTGTGACTTCTCTGTCTGCACCTCAAGCTGCTTCCCCTGAGGGAAAAAAAAAATGTTCTGCTCACGTTCTGTTTTCCAGCTCTAAGGAAAGCCCACCCTCAGCATCCCTTGTGCGTGCCATGATGTCAGGCAGTTCCTCAGAAACACAGCTGTTCAGAGACAAGAGTCTGTGCTTTATTTAAGGCTGGTGGGCTTTCCTGATTTCCCTTCAGAGCTGTCAATCACGGCAGAGTCTTTAGAGCAAAAGTAACTCATTTCCTCATTACGATCCTTAACAATTCTGGTCTTTCACCAACTTTTTCATTTTCAATGGGTCTTGTAAGTGATAAATGGCACACTTTGTTTTAAAAAATGTTCATAGGCTTGGTGTAGTGGAGCAACCCTTTATTCTCAGTACTCAAGAGGCAGAGGCAGGCGGATCTCTGTGAACCCAAGGCCAGCCTGGTCTACATAATGAGTTCCTGGCCAGCCAGGGCTACATCAAAAGATTCTGTCTATTAAAACAGAACAACTTTTCTTGACTGCTGGTGCAAGTGAGGGCAGCCTCATGCAGTACTATTCCTTCTATAACCAGAGAAATGTATAAACATATATATGTACACACACACACACACACACACACACACACACACACACACACACCAGAATACATCCAAAGGCCAGGAGCTATCCTGTGCCTCAACCTCCACATGGTGGGAGGAGAAAAGCCACCACCTGAACATCTTTGCTTTGTTCTTAATCTCAGTTTCCAAGACCAAACCACTGGGAAAACACAAAGCCATCCTTGCCCAAGAGCCCCACTCTCTGAATGAAGGCCCAGTAGGGACAATGCTAACACATAGTTCAGGACTATGCCAGTCTCTGCTCAGTCTGGGATAGTCACATACTTCTCATGGAAAGACAGACAGAGGTAGGGTACAGAGGAAGGGTTTTTTTGTCACTGGCCACAAGGCTAGCTCCTTCCCTGCCTTACTCAGAGGCCATGGAAGTACAGACACCCTGACATGACCTGGACAGACAGAGGAGGAATCCATTCTGCAGAGAGTAGCATGAACTCACCTTCCCTGCCCGACCTGTATGAAACCCACCACTCACTGGACACGGCCTTCAGTACGATTGAGACGCAGCAGATGGGAGTCACAGGAAGCTGTCTGACTGTTGCTGACACCTCTACAGTCAACTTAAAGGCGAAAGCTCGGTGGCTTTTGTAAAGGACCCGGGTGTGACTCCAGCATCACATGGTGCCTCACAACTGTCTGTAACTCCAGTCCAATGCCCTCTTCTGATCTTTACAGAAGCTGCACACATGTGGTGCACAGACACACATGCAGACAAAAGATAGACACCAATAAAAATAAAAAAGAAACAAAACAGACAAACATGAAGACATGAGTAGCAGGTAGCCGCTGATCATGACCACCAAATCTTCTGTAGTTTGGGTAACTGAGTTTCTGTTTTCACAGGGCTGGCAGTGCAGCAGACATGGTCACATAAACACGGGAGCAACACACAGTACTACGACATCATGACATTCACATTACCACTTGTCTTCACTTGGGACTAGGACTTCCTAGCTCCATTACCTTAAAAACTGTCAGTTGTATATGTGAAATATAACTGGTGCTTCTCTACACCATCTGCTTAGAGAGGGTCTCATCCTAGGGCTCTCCAAAGTGGAGTGCATCAGGTCTCCCGGTCACCATGTATCAGAGACCTCCTGGGAGCCTACAGAACTGACCAGCAGGGGGCAGCATAGTGCTGCAGAGGCTCTGAGTCTGTTGAAACCCTGTAGGGGCAGATGGCAGTGCCCCAGGGTTCCAGCCTGAGATCAGAGCAGAGCCAAGGCCAGGCTAGTCCAAAGCCCCACAGAAGAGACCCAAGTGGCTGCACCCAGAGCAACAGGCCTGCAAAGTCAACAAGGTTTGGTTTTCCTCCCTGGCTGGATCAGGTCACTATTTACTTAGCTCCACTGGGGACTTCAAGACCTTGTCCTATGAGCCACACCTATTTTTACCCGGCAGAGTCAGCCTTAGGGTGAGATCTTGGGCTGAGAGTTTCCACCATTGCTCCAGGCTGTTTGTCAGCTAGGCGAGAGCACTCAACCAGGGACCTCCTGACTCCTGCTGCTCCTCTCCTCTCCCTCCCTATGCCATTCCCCGCCTCTTCTTCTTTCTGGTTTTGGTTTGGTTTGGTTTTTTTTTGTTTTTTTTTTTTCCTCTCCTAATCCTCTCCTCTGTCCCCACTCCAGGTCTCTGGTCCCTAGGACTTGCACTGCCTGGTAAAAAATACAGCTTCCTTCTGAACTCCAAACTCTCCCCTCTGGGGTGTTTAAATTTTGACACAGCTCAATGTGCCAGTGAGGCAAAGCCTCTGTGCCTTCATCTCTGTTGCACAATGGAGACTGGCTTGCATCATAACAGAGGCCTGGCCAGTGCACACTCAGCATATCACAGAGCTACCCGCTGCCTCTCAAGGACCTGCCCTCTGGCAGGGTTGTGAGGGGTGTGAAGGGTGCTGACCTGCAGAGACCCCCTACCAGGAGCAAGGCCTAGGATGTCTGATTGCTCCTGGCAGGTGTCTGCTTCTGCCTCCTCCTGGACTCTCTCCCTCTGTCTATTCAAACTAGACCACCAGTCCTTGGAGAGCTTTTCAGAGTAGGGGGTTCCCTGGCCTTTTATCTGCCCTTCCAGAGACCCAAGTTGAACAACCCCAAATCCATGGCTGGGCAGAGTAGCCTCAGGATACTGGGGTACCTTGGCAGCTGCCTGCTTTAGGAAGTAAAACAGAGGACAAAGAAAATGAAGATGATCAAATTTAAGAACTCATCATTTGGGGGCTGGAGAGAAGTTTCAGCAGTTGAGAGCACCTGAGTTTGATTTTCAGCATATACATGGTAATTCACAAAGGTCTATAACTCCAGTTCTAAGCAGCCACAGGCCCTCTTCTGGCATGTATGGGCTCTGCACACATGTGGTGTATATCCATACATGCAGGCAAAACACCCATACACATACAAAATTTAAAAATAAATCTAAAAAAAGTCCACCCAAAAAGGACCTTAGCCCTTTGGGTAACCGTACAATACAAGGATGAATTTGAAGTCAAAAAGGTATGCATACAATTTAAATGAGATTTATTGTCCCCATTAACCTTCCCACCTCCCATTTTAAGCAAGGTCTCAGGCAGATCTGGGCTTGCCATCCCTTTCCTGGACCCGTGTCTTAGATGGCTTCCCTGCCACTCAGGTGAGTGCCACCAATGTCAGTCATTCTCAGCTGACCTCTGGTCCCTATGGGCTGATGGGTACTTTCCACACTTTCTCTCCACTAGGGTCACCTTGTCAGCCTACCCTCTCTGAACTGTGGTTTTGTTCTTTTGCATGAAAAATACTTCTCACTCCTGTGGAAGACAGAAGATAGTGTCCTAACCCAACCCAGTGAATAAATTTGCCACATGACCAGAATCCCAAGGCTGTGGGTTCAGTTATAGCTAGTCAGGGGATCTTAGATAAGAGGATTGTTCTGGTTTATCTGGATGGACCCTCATTATGTCACCAGGGTCCTCTCTATGACACAGACTTAGCCAATCGGTAGGAATGATCTGGGGTAAGGCTTAACTGGCCACAGCTGGCTGTGAAGAAGGCGGGAGGGGCTGTGTCCAAGAAGCTGGGAGAGGACAGGTGATGGGTAGTAAACCTTTTGGGACAATTTGATTTCAGCTGCTGCTGCACACTTCCAAGCCCAGAACTATATAAGAATTAAGTTCATATCGCTTTAAGACACTGTGTTTCTGATCATCTGATTTAATAGCCTGTCAAGTGTCTTTTCTATTACCCTTTTCATTGCTATGACCAAATACCTAACAAGAAGTAACAGAATGGGGAAGGAGGGTTGTTTAGGCTGGTGGGGAGTGAGCTGTAGTGAGCAGAGGTTCGTTAGAGCTGTAGTAGGGGTTAGGGAGCTTGTTTGGGCTGTAAAGAGGGAGAGGCTTATTCTCGATCCTGGTTTTGGAGATGTCAGTGCATGGTTGGCTAGCTGTGCTGTTCCGGGCCTGTGCACTGCAGTCCTGTGTGATGGAGCCAATACTCACTTAACGGTGGGAGCCTCCACAATCCTCTCCCTCCGCTAGTGCCAGAAGGAAGGACTGAGAGTTAATGAAGGAGCCTGTGGGGGGCATTCTAAACCCCAGTGTGGACACAAGCTACTAATACACTCTCACCTTTGCAGAGGAGGAAGCTGAGGCTCAGAAAGAGTGGGGAAGACCTGCAGAGTCACAGAGCACTGAGGTGGCAGGATTTCATGCAAATTGTGGCCAGGGTGATGGTGCATAGGTCAGCTGGGCACACTAGGCCTGGGTTCAGTCTTGCACCACACAGGCCTGAGCTGGAAGAAGTCATAGTTTTTACCAAACCCCGGGCAAAACTCAACCCCAGTGGCGTAAAGCTCCTGTAAATGACAAGCTTAGTGGAGAGGGTGAGGGAGAAACTGCACATGTCTTAGTCCGAGATCCTTGGAAAGATCCATGCTCCTGGCAGCCTTCTACTGCTGCTGCACTTTCCCCAACTCCCTCCCAGGAGTTTACTATTCCTCAGCCCACCTCCTGCCACCACATCCCCATCTCCTCCTGCAATCCCACTCAGATGTCCCCTTTTATCACCACACGCTGAAATCTATCACAGAAGGTTCTGGTCAATCAGCGTCTCAGATATGGGCAAACCTGGAAAAGCCTCTAACCCCCAGGGGTTATTATTTCTAACCTGAGTTCTCCTAAGAGGACCCATGATGCAGCTTACTCTCTGTATCTCCCTGACTCACTGAGGGCCTTTCAGGGACACAGAGCATGGGAATAACTCCAGAGTGCATCTCCCTGACTCTAGGCTCATATAATATGCCCTGTGACTTTGGGAAGAAGAGAGGAGTCTGTAGCAGTAGGGCCACCTTATAAGCTGGAGATGTAGGGACCTGACTCACCTCACAGGGAAGCTACTACTTTTAGAAGTCCCTGTCATTCCCTAGGGCATGAGGTTGTGAAGAGTAGGTCCAAAATTGGTCTTCCGTCACGGACAGCTTGGACAAATGGAGCTAGAGGAACTGTGGTTCTGTTGCAGGGACCTGTCACCTTCAAGTGTGGCTCTTGCCCCTGAGTCCTGGGAAGAAGAGAAGGTGGCACCAGAGGGAACCTGGAGTTCTTCCTAGGATCAGAACTGCCTCCTAAGGAAACGAGAGCCAATGCCAATTAACCAAGACTTCATTCATGCCGGGCGGTGGTGGCGCACGCCTTTAATCCCAGCACTTGGGAGGCAGAGGCAGGTAGATTTCTGAGTTCGAGGCCAGCCTGGTCTACAGAGTGAGTTCCAGGACAGCCAGGACTACACAGAGAAACCCTGTCTCAGAAAAAAAAAAAAAAAAAAAAAAGACTTCATTCATGCTTGGAGATGGGGGGTTTGGAGGAATGAAATATGTCCCAGATAGTCACTCCTACCTTCCAGTATAGCATCCTTCATCTCAGATGTAGAGAGAATGAGGCTTGCAAGATGGCTCGTCCAGCAAAGGTGCTTGCCACCAAGCCTTATGACTTGGGTTCAATCCCATAGACTGATAATAGTGGGAGAAAAAAACCTAACCTGATTCCTGACTCCTGCACCTGCACCAAGGCATGTATGATCTCCCCATTACAGTGTAGGAGTGGAAGTAGAGATAACAGCACTTTAAATTGACATGATTCTATGCGTGCAGAAGATGGATATCAGAGGTGTTTAATGGTATGTTTGCTCAGGGTTCATACATTTTCTTGTGCACTTTATGTCATCACTAGGTAGTGTGCATGCTATATAAACACTTGCTATGCTAGATTAGTTACAGAATGATGAGAATTTTAAATCAGTTGCAAGTTCCCCTAAATATTTTCAGTCTCTGATTTGTTGACTGTGTGGGAACAGAACCTATGAACACAGAGATCCAACTGTATCCACAACTGTGCTCCTAAGGTATTAGTTTGGTGTGAACTTTGGAGCAGAGAGAAGATGGCTGGGCAGGGTGGGATGTTGGTTGATCAGGGTGGCAGCAATTCCACAAGGCCTGGACCACAGTGCACTGTGGAAGATATGCTGGGTCCTCTCTCGTGATTGCTGGGAGTTTCTGGGAGCAGCCTTGGCTTCCCTGTGCCCACCTTTCTTAGAACACATTTTAGCTTCTCCGCTTAGCACTCTAAACTTGGCCTAACCTTTGACCTCACTTCTGAAAAGACAGATAGAAATGCAGAGACAGATGACAAGAGACAACTGTCCTAGCCTATGTCAGGAGACCCAAGAGAAAATGGATGGAGGGCTGAAGGAACTATGCCTGGATCCAACAGGGAGCTGGACCTAAGCCAGCAACTGGGTGGCCACTAGAAGAGACAAAGATGACAGTCCTGTTAACGGGAGACCCGGTGATTCAGGGTGGTGTCTAAGACATGAGGAGGGTCCCTGCTCTGTGGGCTGTGAGGGTTTGAGCCTTCTTCCATTGTAGCCTTGAAGCTTGCTGGGTAGTTGGCAATAGAACAGTCTCTCCATGGGTCAGGAGACTAGAAAGTAGCCTTTCTGGGTATCTCAGGGTCAACATCTGATATAATCCATCCGTCTTATTTATGAGGAACCCAGGAGGTTTCTATCTTCCCACTCAGTCTGCTGCCTTCATTCCATTTCAAGCACACATGCAGTTCTGTGTCCAAGAGCGGTTGGTGCTGGTAGGGTAGGTTCCTGGAGGAAATCAATGGCTTTCCTCCGGCAAGGACTTCTAACATCCCATATGAAAGGCTGTGCTGTCCTGATGAGACTGGGGAAGGATGTGGGGCAGAGCCAATGGGAGAGTTTGTGAAGAGGAAGCACAGCCATATGAACCTCTGAAGAGTTAGAAGGTGAAAACGTAGATACCACCCCATTTCCAAAGAAAAAGAGAGGGGGCTGGGGATGCAGCTCAGCGGGAGAAGGCAAGCTTAATGCACAGAAGCCTCACGGTGCAAACTCTAGAACAGGCAGGAAGTAAAAAGATGGAAATCAGGATTTTTATATAAAATAGAAAGTATTAAAATTGCTGCAATACCAAAATAAAGCAAGCTGGATGCCAAGATATACCAAGTCTTGACTAACTGCTGTACTTGCTGTGTCTGACCTGACAGAGACATTCAGCAAAGAATTCCTAGGGAAATGGATGGATGGATAGATGGATGGATAGATGATGGGTGGATGGATGAATAAATGAATGAATGAATGGCCTGGCAGGATGCCCTGACTCCCATGGGGCCAGGAGGCCTATGTTTACCCCATATCCTGTAGGAGAACACAATGTCCACAGGGAGTATGCTGTAGAGGTGCTGAATTGGCGTGAACACCAGGGCTGGCTGGCAGCCATCCTGGAGCCAGGGTGAAGGAGGTCAGTCCTGTTGGTCAGACCCAGTGGCTCAGTTGTCATTCCATGACTCTAAGCAACAACTTCTAGTCTATGAAACAAACACACACAAACCAAGGACCTGAGGAAGGAGTTTGTGGCCACAGCATCAACACTGAGGATTCCAAGTGCATGCCCTCAGTAAAAGGTTCAGGTTTGAGAGGTCAGGCTGGATACCCAATGCTGTGCCAGAGAAAGAAGTCAGTATCAGTATCAATATTGCTTGGGGCCAGGGTTGTCATTCTAGGACATCAGACCCTCTGTGGACCCACCTATCCACTAAGGAGATACAAGCAGTGGGGTTTGTCTTTAGGGGGGTGTTCCTGCTGTGTATACCTGTGGGTGCCCATTGTGCCATACACCCCTGTGATGTGGATATATAGCCTGTAGCAGGTGTGAACCCTACCATACCATCAGAGGGTGTATGGCATGCTTCTAGTAAGTGCACAGCTCTGAATACACACCCTGGCATATGCAAGTGTTTGTGCAGGATATGGTGTTGGTGGGTCTGTAAGTGTCTAGTGTATCACCTGCAGTGTTCTTGGACATGCAATCAAGGTTGTGTGTGTGCCTACTGTAAATAGCTGGTGCTATGGGGGCTGCTGGCCTGGCTCACTTCTCTGCCAGGTGTTTGCCCCCTGAATCTCTTATGGCCAGTTCCCCAAGTATCTGTTACAGATCAGAGGAGCTTGTTCTCCAATCCCAGGCTGAAGGACTGAAGGGCAACCCTGGGTGGGGAGGTCGCCAGGGCCTGCATTCCTGGCCTGGAGCTCTCAGGCTGGAATTTGTACATTCCATTCATAACATTCCCTGAAAGGGAGGGGGGCAAAACCCGAGTTAGTTAATAAGAGGGACTAAGAAGAGAAGGGCTTCTTGCGGCTCCAGGCTGTGTGTTCTGCTTGCCCTGGCACAGGCCCCAGCGGCTGAAATGCAAGGAGCACGTGAGCTGTGTACTGAGCAGCCTGGCACTGGCCACCTCTTAAGCCTGCCCTGGGGGCACCTGCTACTGGCTGGAGTTACCTTCTCCTAAGGCTGGGCGCACCGCCTGAGACTTGAGGACTCTAGAAGGCAAACCTAGGCTCCCTATCTCTAGGTAGTCTCATGGTAGTGGCTGGGACAAGGGTCAGGTTGTAATAGTTCCAGGGTGACCAGGATAGGATGGGATAGCCAGAGCCACCTCCGGGTTACAGAAATAATCAGAGCAGGACTGTCACCACTCCTATTTACAAACAAGTGCAGACTCTGGGGGATGAAGTCATGGTGGCCGTTCTTTTTCCATGCTTGTGTAAGAGCAGAAGAGAAGACAAAAGATTAAGGGGACACAGGGGGGAAGAAGGCTCTTCACCTTGTATTTCCTGTTGGCTGGAAATCAGAAACTTCAACAAAACTGATAAGATCAAATTGCCTGCAGATAATGAGTGTTTTCCTAAAGACATCACACTCAAAGCTGTTCAAAACAGCTTGTGCTGTGTGCTAACTTAGGGATAGGATGTTGGTGACCTTGAAGCTCAGCATATATATTAGCATTCTCATCCACCCTAATCGAAACGCACGCCACAGACCATTGTAGTTGCAAATACATTGACAAGTATAACGAACATTTAAAGACCTTTCACCCACCTCTTTAACCTAACTGCTGCACTCAGGAGGCAGAGGCAGGTTTATGAATGGGAATTCAAACCGGTTTACATAGTGAGTTCTAGGCCACTCAAAGTTACAGAGTGAGACCCTGTCTCAAAACAAAACAAACAACAACGACGACAACGACAAAAAGAAAAATCATCTCATGTAGTTCCTCAGCAATGCTTAATTAAGAAAGTAAAGGGACCCCAAGATGTTTGAGTCTATTCTGGATGCAAACCCAAATTCTGTCCCTGAAGCCTAGAGAAACTACTTTGAACACATGGCACTGTGGCTCTCAAAACCACACCTTCCTCACCGGGGCTACGTGATCATAAGTGAGATTCCAAGACCACAGCAGGCTGCCAAAGCATGCAGTGAGCAGATCCACACAGCTCCCTGCACCATGGAGTGCTGTCCTCTGTGGGAAGGCTGGCAGCTGCCCTGACTTGGGCTCCACAGGCCCACAGTGCCCGCAGGCTCTGGAGGGACTCTTAGCAGCTATTCAAAGTCCAGCAAACAACAAGCCGAGCCCCTGCCTGCAGCATTCACCCAGCTTGGCACTTTCCCCAGGCGGGCACCCGGCCATCTCCCTAAGCACACATTTTCCTATGTGTCCAAGGTGTGAGAAAAGCAACACTCTTGGGGCTGGGCTCACGGGAAAGGCTTGGTTTTAAAGGCTGTGTGTTTTTAACTCGATATGAAGTACATTCTGTAACTCTTGACCAAAATACCAACTGACGTAAAGCAAGCTCCTTCACAAAAAAATATTTTGCTTGGAGATGGATCCCTGAGTGCTCACTGTGGATGAAGTATCCCTTTTCTGGGCAGGCTGTGGCACAAAAGCTGGGAATGGGGAGGGTCAGTCACCTCTCCCTCCCTGCAACATCCCTGCACAAAGCGACAGCCACAGAAGGACACAGAAATAAGACATTCAAGGAAAACCACCAGGGAAAGGAGACCTTCCAGCTGAAGAGAGAATTCAGTAAGGTGGCCAGTTACAAAATAAACACACAAACCCTGTGGCTTGCCAAATACCCCAAAATAGTTGTAACAAAATACACTGGGGGTAAAAAAAAGGTCCCATTCACGATTCAGCAAGGGAAGAGAAAGTCCTGGGAGGAAGCTAGGCAAGGAAACACACATAACCTTACTGAAAAAAAAAAAAAAAAAAAAAAAAAAAAAAAAAAAAAAAAAAAAAAAAAAAACCAGGATTATTTAGTAAACAGACAGACAGGGACAGAAAGACACATTAAAGGAAAAGATGCCCATTTTCCAGCAAGAAGTATTTGACAAGGAAACTAATCCAGAATTATGCTATCAGACTTTAAAGCTAAAAGCCTTTGAACATTAAATTCCGGATATGGATACAAGAACAGAAGAGGAAATATGTGTGTCAGCCTGAAGCAAAAACATTAGCACGTGAAGACATGACCTTCCAACTCTGCCGAGGAAGTTCTAGGCTTTTTTCCAATAAATCACTTGGGCTAGGGCTGGGGGTGAGCTCTGTGGTTGAGTGCTTGCCCTGTACCTGTAAGATCCAGCGCTAGCACCAAAGAGGGTGGGGGAATGGGCAAATGGCCAGCCCATGGAATGAAATAAAGTTAGATTTCTATTTCTTGTTCAGATGGATTAAAGATTCAGTGCAACATGAAACCACAAAAACATCCAGAGCACATTTCTGTAATATTTATATAATCTAGGAGGAAAGAGAGCGCATTACACAGAACCCAAAGGTTCACACAGTAAGGTAAAAGGTGACTGGATCTGTTTAGAAAAACAGTACAAATTTCTCTGTGTCAACAAACACAAGCATTCTCTGCATCAACCATGGACTCTGTCAGGGCTGAAGCAATGGCTCAGTGGGTAAGAGCAATGGCTGCACTTTAGAGGGCCAGGGTTCAAGTCCCAGCACCCACGTGGCTACTTGTAACTTCAGTTCCAGGGGATCGGTTGGCCTCTTCTGGCATCCACAGGCACTGTACATCTTACATGTAGGTATACATATGCGTAAATGATTAATTTAAAAGAATTAAGAATGGACTCCATTTAGTAGCCCTCGCTGTAGCCCCCTTACTTCAGAAGACAGAACGTGTGTACATCTGAGGATTCAGCTGTTGGCTGAGAACAAAACCAGAACTCCAGCCTTAATGGATTTTATAGTCCTTTGGCTCTGGATGTCTCCTGAGCCCATCTGTTAAAGGTCCTCAGATTGGTGCTGGCAGAGGCAGTAGAACATTTAAAAGGCTGATCATGACCAGAGGTCTTTAGATCCATGGAGATATGCCCTGGAAAGGGAGCATATCTCTCTGACTTCTATGGAGTGGGCAGTTTTGTTCCACCAGGTGTCATTGCCATGATGTGTAGCCCTCCCTCAAAGCAACAGGGCTACCTGGCCATGGACGGAGCCCTCTGAAAACATGAACTAAAACAAGCCCTTCTTTATAGCAAACTGTCCCTGTATTTGTTAGACGATGGAAGGCCCAGTGATAGAATTGACCTCTAGACAGCTTACAACAAGCATATAGACTGCCCATTGAAAACCTTGGCCCAAGAACAAGTCAGGGCCTGGGGAGGTAGCTCAGTGGGCAAAGTGCTCCTACTTAAGGGTAGGGATTGGAATTTGGACCCCCAGCACTCAGGTTAATGTTTAGTGGGTCTGGAGGCTTGCCTGTAATTCCAGCCCTCAGAAGGCAGATACAGGCGATCCTTGGAGCAAGCTGGCTCACTAGACTACCTGAATCAGGCAGCTCAAAATTCAGTGAGAGATTCTGACTCAATGTATAATTGTGGAGAGCAACCATGTAAGATGGGTAATGGCCAACCTCTGGAATTTGAACACACACACACACACACACACACACAAACACACACATACACACACACATACACACACACATACACACACACACACACACACACACACACACGAACATGCATATACCTACCACATATACACATATATGCAAACACACACATGAAAGTGAGCCAGGAATCGGGGCTCATTCCTATGATCCCAGCTGAGGTTGGATGACTGCTGTGTATCCCAGCCTGTGCAACAGGGCAAGTTCCTATTTCAAAAAACCAAAAACCTCCACACATGCACAGGGTTGGGGACACGACTAGAGTCATCGCAGGTGGCAGGTGGTAATTAACCTGGAAACTTTTCTAGGAGCTACAACCCATGAGAAGAAGCCTTCTGGAATCTTCTCTAGAACCTGATCCTTTTTAGGGGCCTCTTCCTTCTCTGTACTTTTTGTTTTTTTAAACCTCTTCAGCATCCATCCATGATCCAAGTCAACTTCCCTTTGCTTGTACTATCAATGAAAGGTTGTCAAGTTTATTTTTTGCTTTTTGTTTTTAAAGAGAACAACACTAAACAGTGTTGTAAAGGAATATTCCTAAATACAAAGATGAGGTGGGGCATGGATAAGCTGTCTACATTTGAACAGATTTTTATTTTAAAGTCAGCTAGAAAGCTCTTGGCTCTCCACTTAAGAAGATATACTTGATTTTTTTAAGTAAAGACGTTTAATAGAGAATTGATTTGGAGAGCATGGTTAAACATGTTGTACAGGGAATTCAAGGATATGGGGTGATAGATGATCTTGACAAGGGAAATAAATGGCTGGGAGAAAGCTAGCTCCCCCACCCCAGAAGGGTGCAGTTCAGGCTGCCCAGGGGATGAGAGACAGGGGTGTTGGGAAAAGGTCTGGATAAAAAGGAAGCAGTGAGCTGAGCCTGAGATAAAAGCCTTGTGGGGCTGAGGACAGTCTCGCATGCCCAGGCTGGGCTATGGTCACACCTCTAGGGGTAGGTGGGCCTTGGATAGGCTAGATGGAGATGGGGGCTAGAAATACAGACTCTGTTGCCAGGCTCCCAAGGTTCAATGCAACTTTCTCTCCAGCCTTGTGTTCCCAGATGCATCTCCACCAGTGAGCCACTAGTCGCATCTCAGCTTCCTCCTGGAGGGATTATCTGAGTGGCTTCTTCTCCCTGTCCTTTCAGGCCAAGGCTCATATCTTGCTAGCCTGGGCTCATATCTTGCTAGCCTGGGACCTCACTACCTCTTAGCCTTTTGCCTGATGCTTGTATCCTGATGTCCCTTCCCAGAGCTTCCCCCTGCTTCTACTGGGCCTTTGGCTGACCCAAGTTCCATGTGAGCTTTCCCTCCATCTAACAGAGCTCTGTGGTGCTTTCTTTTAGAACCTTCTCGGGGGCATTGACCTCTCTCTAGTGGTCGATCACCTCAACCCCAGAAATGACCTTTGAACTCTGGGAAGATGTCTATGTCTTGGGCCTAATCTTCATGACACTAGCTAGCTTGAGTAAGACTATTGGCACTCTTGCATGGGAGATTGTACCCAATGCCACTTCCCTTCCCTTCCTATCCTGCCATGGGCAGAGGGGTCTCAGCCCTCAGTGGCCTCAAAAACATTCTGCCCATCATTAAGCAAGAATCTGCTTCACTGGAAACTGATGACCACTGGCCTCAAGCCTCTGCCATTTTAATGAGAATAGCTGCAACCACTAGAGACCCTCAACAAGATACAAGATTTGGGGCATTCCCTCACAGATGGAGGGGCTAGGCATCGTCATCACACCCTCACCTGAGATCCCAGCCACTCCCACCTGTACCCTATTCAAAGCTGTGTGCAATTTCACCCCAGCTACATCTAGTCTCAGGTAGATCTTAAGGGAATAGAGTGAAACCATAATTGAAAAAGGTGTTCATGCAGCTGAGGGGAAGTTGTCATCCCTGTTGGGGTAGAACATTCTAGTGGTACACTGTTTGGGATCACAGATGCTTCTGTAAGAAAGCTCCCTATATTCCTGTAAGTAAGCCTAGCAACCTTCACCAGGTAGACTCGCGTGGCCCCGACTTTGCTCTGCTGTCAGTATCCTATCTGGACGTGTGGATGTCTGTTACATCTTCAGGAAAAGTTAATGAGCAGTAGTCTACAGAAAATGTCCCAGGCAGTGAGGGTTTAAACATCCCTAGAGGGGGGGAGTCTCGGATCTATGGCCTTGTCCCCTAGCCTTTCTTTCTACTCCTCTATCCCCTCTCTCCTTCTACCTGTCCTGTCCCCCTCCCCCATTCCCGTTCCTTCTGTCCTCACCTCCGCTTTCTAGCCATCTTTCCTTCCCTTTCTTCCTCCAGTCTTTCCCTTATTCCTTCTTTCATTCATCCTCACCCATCCTCCTTTCTGTCTTTTCTTCCTCTCTTCCCTCCTCCCTTACTACATTTTCTTTCCTGAGAGTCAGGGGTGGGGTGGGGCTCTGAAAAAAAAAATACAGTTTAACACTAAAATGTCAAGCAAACATCGTTGCCGGCTCCTGACACAGTCTCTATACTCAGACCTTTCAGGGCAACACCTAGGAAACAACAGCAAAGTTTCCATGTTGCAAATGAGAAATATTGCCCAATGGCCCCCGAGAGACTCCCTTAGCTGAGTGTGGGAAGGAAGCCAGTGATTTCATGCCTTTTTACTCCCCCGACACCCACATCCACACTCCATCACTACCTTAGGGACGCAATAAGAACCTTCTGAGAAGTGATAAGTGACACTCTGGGACACCCAGGAGCCCCGAGGGCTATGCATTCCTGTGTGTGGTTGTCTTTTGGCAAAGAGTGCCCTACAGATTGGTATGGGCAGCAGGAACAGCTCCATCCTTCACAGAAGAACCACAGGAGCATGGACACAGGACCACAGAGGCTGAGGACACTGAATTCTCCAGGCCACCAGGAAGCTGGCAGGACAGGGTGGGCTCAATAACTGTTCTCCAGAAAACAGGAGGAGAGCACTCAGTACCCAATAGCCCTGATCACAGACAACAGGAGGAACCACTAGCTCCTGCTTTCAGATCTGAGAAGCCAGGAAAGGGATCTCAGAAAGCATCAAGATCAGAGGAGAGAGAGCATGAACATTTTGAACATTTAACTGTGGCTTGTGGAGGAGCCTGAGGGTATGCACACTGAGGGAAGCCCCTGAAAACCAAACAAAACACAAACCTTAGACAGCTGAAACGCACTCAAGAGCACTTCTAGAAAACCTGGGAGTCTACAAAATGAGGTTATTAACAAGATTAAGTGGGAGATAATAAGGCACATACAGAAATAACAGGGAGGGGGACTTAGAATAATTTACAGAAAAAATATAAGTGCATAAATATTGTAGAGAAGACTCACTGACCCCTCACCCAGGATCACATACTCTAAAGCCTGCTGCTGCACTTTCTGTGTCTTTTCCATACAGACACGCACACACACGCACACGCACACGCACACGCACACGCACACGCACACACACACACACGAGCACACATATGCACACATATGAAAAGCACTCACATGTGTACAGATGTGCAAGCACACACAGGCAAGTACATTTTCTGCTTCACTCTCCAGTTTCAATGACCTGCAATCCAATATAGTCTAAAAATATTAAATGGGAGCCGGGTGGTGGTGGCGCACGCCTTTAATCCAGCACTTGGGAGGCAGAGGCAGGCGGATTTCTGAGTTCGAGGCCAGCCTGGTCTACAGAGTGAGTTCCAGGACAGCCAGGGCTACACAGAGAAACCCTGTCTCGAAAAACCACAAAAAAAAAAAAAAATTAAATGGAACATTTTAGAAATAAAATCTGTGAGTTATAAGCTGCTCGCTGTTCTGAGCAGCTTGATAAAACCTCTCTCTCGCTTTTCACTTCTTCCCACTGGGGGACATGGATATCTCTCCAGCTGCTGGTCCTACGGTACATGTGCTACCCACTCTTTAGGCACCGTGACAATCAGCCTTAAATGTCATCTCTCGTGAAAGACACTTAGAAGGTGGGTAAAGGATATTGTCTGATGTGTGGGATGTTCACAAAGAGTACATGGGTCATGGAATTTGGGCCGCCCAATAGGATGGGGACCTCGATGGGACACAGAGCTGAAGAGGAAGCGTGGGCTGGCACTTCCTGAGGTAGCTGTCTATGTTTCAATGTTGCCATTGCCAGTGGACAGGAGACTCAGAAGTCTGCAGACTTTTCCACACAGGCGACTCCCCAGGGAGCTTCCTGACACTCAGCCTCAGTCAAGGCTGCTTCATGGGTCTCTCTTTTCTAACACCACAGTCTCCTGGAATGGGCAGCTACTGGTCTCGCCAGATTGCAGAGGACCACAGTGGAATCATCCAAGCTACTTGTCCCTTTGGTAATTATCTGTACAGTCTATTTTTTTTTTTTCTGAAGAGAACCCTGGCCAGTCCTGACATTTAGTGTCATCAAGGTTATTGGATTAATCTTCTCAGCGTCAGAACCTTGTCCTGCTCAGCCTCTCTGCTGTGCTGAGCACTCAGCCTTGAGATGGAGTCATTTAGCCTCAGCTCAAGGCCCTGCCTCCTCTCACACCGTTATCACAAGACAGTATAATGTGGCATGTTCAGAGGTAGAGGGAGGCCATGTTTGTGTACATTTTGTTATAGAACGTTGCTTCTTTTTATAGTCAATCTGTTCTAATTTCTAAACTTTTTTTGTAGTTACACACAGGAAAGCATGGTATCTGAGTGGTACTAGCCACAATACTCTTGGAGAAACCCAGTGCAGATCAGTTTGTGGGGCGCTAATATTTCTGGGGAATCCAGCTCCTTTCTTTGGTCTGATGGAGTGGTTCTCTTGATTTCCAGTTTAGACTATTCATTCCAGAAGGGATGCTCAGAAGCATGTCCTGCTTGAGAACGTCTTACCTCTAGGCACAGAAGGTCCAGTCTCCTCTCATCAGGATTCTAACTGTAACTGACTGCATCGAAGCGTTGGAACCAACTGTTTCTAATAGTTCCCACACCAAGAGCTCTTCCTCCTCTCTGCCCCACCCCTGCTAATTAAAATGACATAGCCCCATCCCCATACAGTGTCTCAGACTGAGCTCTGTATGTCTGTCTCCCCTCTCTTTGAGAACTCCTTAGGGAAAGAGAGGAGACAAGGGGTCAGGACAGGTATTCCTGAGACTCTTGCACCCACTAGGTGTCCTTGGGGAACATACCCACATATCCTGTTATGTGCAACAGTCTCTCCTGGACTGGACACAGCATGCCAGTCATTACTGGTCCTTAGGCAACCATGATGAATATTCATATCAAAGAGGACTCACTAAGGCTGTACAGCTGTAGTCAATTTTGTGTGAGTTTTGCCTCCCTGTGAGTTCAGCTCGGCTCAGCATTTTTTTTTTTTTTTGACAGATAGTTATGAGCCAAATGTGCATTTTCAGAGTCTGGTGTAATTAGAGGGGCAGCTGGGCTGTTGCTGAAATGTAGGCTGTGTGTGTGTGTATGCCTGGTTGCTCACAAACCTGGTTGACAGGGGAGACGGAAGTGAAGCTGGAGACTTGGGGCCACACCTGGGTGTGCCAGGCATCCGGGTGGGTGTGGCCTTGCTTCCATTTCTCCCTCATTCTCCCTGTAGTATTTCCTCTTCTCCCAGCCCCCAAAGACTGGCTACCTCACAGTGAGCAGGAAGCATGCCTGTGGAGAATGAGAGGGAAGCCTGAGCCTTGTACATCACCTTTGGACGACCTTCGTGGAAACTGGCTTGAACCTAGTGGTGGAGGGAGTGGGTGGTGGCTCACCTAAGAGCCTGAAGCCAGCTAGGAACGAGGTGAACCTGAGGACTCATGTCTGTCCTCAATGGACAGACAAACCTGGCCTAGAGTCAGGCAAGGAGTAGGGGTCCAGAAACACTTAAGACTAATGGATGCAGAACAGGACCAAGGGAGCCCAGATGGCCCGAGAGTGTAAAGGTAGGCTGGCTGGTTCAAATCATAACTCTAACACGGACTCCCTGGGCAATATTTCCAAGAACAGTTCAGCTCCCAGTGTTATGATTTAAGCAGCAGACAAAGTCACACCATGTAACAGATCTTTTTGGAAAAGCGAGAGTATGCAGAGGCTGCTTCTGAGCCAGGGTGGGAGGCAAAAGAGGGTGGGAAGAGAAGGCACTGGTTTGTTTGTTTGTCTTTCTTTCTTCCTTCCTTTCTTTCTTTCTTTCTTCTTCCTCTTCTTTTTTTAAAATGGGTTACAGCACATGTACATAGAGTTATAGTACATGTGCAAAGGGTTATAGGGCAAGCCTCCTCAAGGAGGCAGTGGAAATGTGGCATCCTGCTGTCACTAGGTTACTGAAGGTGGGTTTAGGGGTGGGGTTTTCTAACACCTGGGTCTTGAGATCTCATCTGTATCTCTGCCTAGATGCCAGTGTTTAAAAGCTCATAGGCACCTCAACTTAAGATGAGATATGTCCTAACAAAGACTCCAAAAGAACATTCCACACAAGCAACCTGGACTTCATAGTTACTTTTTATATTTGTTTGTTTGTTTGTTTGGGTGTGTATATGTGTGCTATGTCACATGTGGAAGACAGCGGATAACTTTCAGGAGTCAACTCTCTCCTTTTATATGGGTTCTGGGGTTTAAACTTAGGTCACAAGACTTGGTGACAAGCCCATTCACCTGTGGAGCCACCTCATGTGTCTGATTCCACATTTATTTCTCATTTCTACATTTTTGTTGTCACTGGGAATAGAATTTACATCTCATCTCCTTTTGTCTTCTGTTTATTTGTATTTTAGATGGAATCTTTTGAATTTACTGAACACCTCTTTTAAGATTATTTCAATTTATATTTTATGTGTGTTTGCCTGCATTTATGCATGTACAATGGCCATGGAGGCCCAAAGAGGGCATCCCATGCCCTGGAACTGAAGTTATAGATGGCTGTGAACTGCCATAATTGTTCTGGGAACCAAACCCGGGTCTTCTGCAAGAGCAGAAAGCTCTCTTAACCACTGAGCCATCTCTCCTACTCCTACTGAACATTTCTTAGCTCTGGTAGTTTTCACATGCCCAAGGCCCTGGGTTTGATCCCTAACTCTGGAAGAAGAAGAAGAAGAAGAAGAAGAAGAAGAAGAAGAAGAAGAAGAAGAAGAAGAAGAGGAGGAGGAGGAGGAGGAGGAGGAGGAGGAGGAGGAGGAGGAGGAGGAGGAGGAGGAGGAGGAGGAGGAGGAAGAGGAGGAAGAAGAAGAGGAAGAGGAAGAGGAGGAGGAGGAAAGGGGGGAAGAGGAGGAGGAGGAAGAAGAGGAGGAAGAGGAAGAAGAGAAGGAGGAAGAGGAAAGCACTCCCCTGCAAAAATGATCCTCACCTGTACTGTTAATATCTATAGCTCTGATAGTTTCTAGGCAACACCATTGGTTAGGATCTCTGACACATTATGAAGTAATCATACATTAGACAGGCATCTTCCTTTTATACCAGAAGACACGTGACTCCGTTGAATGCTAATCAATCACTGAGCTGTTTTACAAAGCAAAACCTTTGCACACATTAAGATGGTTTCATCCTCCTGGCAACACTGGAGACTGAGCTCCACCATGACCTAAGGTTAAGGAAGCTGGAGCACGGTGAGCACTAGAAGGAGACTGTCCACATAGGCACAGCTAAAGATGGGGCTGGGTTTAAGTCCAGAGCTATCTTCATTGTTCTGTGTGACGTTCTGATCTCCTCCTTTAATTCAATGAGTCTAAGTATGCTTCAAGGCTCTGGATGATCAAGTTAAAAACTTTGAATGCATGTCCTCCACAAACTTATTTCTGTGGGGTAGAGGGTGCATTGGACTGATTCCTAGGTGTCCTGGGCAGGTTACTATCATGTGTCCAAATGCCTGGCCTGGGAACATGAAAGAAGAGCTGTGGATTCTCCCATCAGAAGACTGAACCCACCATCACTTGGTTGTACTTTCTGGGCCTGACATGAGGTGGGTCTTACCTGGCAGAAGGTGATGTGGGTGGAAGCTGCTCACTTTATGGCAGTCAGGGAAGGAGAACAGAGAAGCCAGGGCAGGATATAACCCAAGGGCATGCCCCCAGTGACCTATTTCCTGCTCTTAGGCCCTGACTCCTAGTATTTCTACCACCTCCCAAAATAGCACCCACAGCTGGAGATCCAGGCTGCAACACTTGGGCCCACGGGACGCTTTATACATAGCCGGAACATGACTGGTTTTGATAAGAGTTGTCTTTGTTTCGTCAATGTAGCTGATCGTTTCCCACTGTGCCTAACTAATAATCTAGTGAGCTGCGCTGATCAATTTTTGTAATGATTTATGCCTCACTCTTTAGTGGTCACAGTGGATTACTTTCATATTCTGCTGTATTTGTTTTGCTGGGAAGTGAGATTTCTTGGGCTCTACGTTATTTGCATTCTAAGTTTCTTGGGCACTGGACAGTTCTTTAGATAAATATTTTGCCTTGAGATATTATTTAAGTGTCCCCGTTCGCCTTGCGTGAGGTAAATGGGGTGAAATGTTCTTCACCATGTTTTTTCTTCTGGCCTCTTGTATGACACCTCTGATGTGTCACCAAAACTCTTAGTGCCCTTCCTTTAGTTGGGGCCCCAGGGTTTGCACTGTGGCCATGGAAGCAGTGGGAAGACGGGGCAGTGTCGGAGCTGCAGAGAGTCCTGGTTTCCCAGCCAGGAGAGGCTGAGTCACTTGCAGTCTGTGTGAACTTGATAAGCCTGCCTCCTTGTATGGGCCCTTTTGCCTTTTCCCAGAGAAAGAGAGGCTCCAAATGGGTGCCCCCAGCTCACTCACTTCATTATCTTGAGTCTGGCTCTCAACCCCAGGCCTGGGGGGAGACAGAGAGCCTTTGAGCTCAGGCTGGCGAGCAGGAAGGCCTGAGTCCTGGGCTACCAAAGTGTCAAAGAGAGAATGCTTTGAAGAGGCCCCGCCCTTCCCGGGGCTAAGGCTCAGCTCCTGTTATCCTTCGGGGATTCTGCTGTGGTGGGACAGGGGCATTCTTGCCAGCTACTTGTTGTGTGTGCTTTCTTACTTCCTTCACTCTCCCCACCCCCATCTGTTTCCTCTATACCCCCTTGTATGAGCTTTACTGGGGCTACAGAAAGAGGCACTGTTTGGTTTGGAGCCAACACAAACTCCAGCTTGCTCTGGAGCCTCTGTCCCCCACTTGAGACTTGATCACCAGCAATCAATCTGAGCATGGGAATTGCTTTTAAGGAACCCACAGCCCCTGGCTCTGAGTTGCTGGTCAACACCCTAGCCGCTGCTGTGTGCATAGTTCAGTCTCACAAAATGGGGTCTCAGCACTGAAACTCTTTCCTGATTCATTCCCTCTATACCAGTGCTTCTGGGCCTTCCTAATGCTGTGATCCTTTGATACAGATCCTCATGTTGTGGTGACCCCCAACCATAAAATTATTTTCATTGCTTCTTCCTAATCATAATTTTGCTACCCTTATGAATTGTCACATAAATACTTTTAGAGACAGAAGTGTGGCAGAGGGGTCAGAACCCACAGGTTGAGAACTGCTGTTCTATACCCTAAATACCACATATAGAAGCATTTATTCTTCCTGCTCCCCTGGGCCTGCTGTCCCCCACTCCCTACTCTTCAATCCTACCCAGATGTTTGACTCCTCTCTCCTGCCTCAGACTGCCCCACATCCAAAGCAGACTCCATACTGCCCAGCTGGGTCCACATTAGTTAGTGACACTGTGCATGGTTGCCCAGGATTGCACAGGTCTCTGCTCCCACTTACCCTCATTTATGGAGAGAGAAAGTTCTACTGTTCTGGACAAAGTAAGGGTTACTGTATGACTACCTTAGTTAATGAAGCTTCCCCCAAAATTTCGGCCTCAGGGTTACCAAGTTCTACGGCCATCTTCCTACTCCAGGTAACCTCTGGGAAAATCACTCATTGAACAGGAAGGAAGTACAGGGTGGGGCAGAACACAGGGCAATATGTGATCATCCATGCAGGTAGCAGCAGGATGGGAGAGTGGGCCGTGGGGAAAGGGACAGGGCCCATTGGCTTGCAAGAAAAAAAAAGGGCTAACTTGAGATTTAGGGGGCTCAGATGTCTTCTCTCTGTGTGAAGATTAAGTAATAAAGATATTGCAACAGGTCTGCTTGAGGATAGATTTTGAAGGCAGAGTCAGCAGGAAAGCTGGAGAAAATACCCAAATGGCCTGTGGGTGCAGGACCTCTTGCTGAACTAGGGAGAAAAGAAGAGGAACAGGCTTGGTGTGGCCAGGAGAATCTCAGGCAGAAAGTGTCTTAGGTTACTACATTGGCTTATACTTCCACATCACTGTTCATCATCAAAGGAAGTCAGGACAGGAAACCTAGAAGGAGGAGCTGTTGCAGGGGCCATAGAGAAGGGCTGCTTACTGGCTTACTCCCCATGGCTTGCTCAGCCTGCTTTCTTATAGAACCCAGGACCATCAGCCTAGGGATGGCACCACTCACAGTGGGCTGGACCTTCCCCCATCCATAACTAATAAGAAAACGCTCCACACTTCACACTTTTTAGATGTCTTTGATACACTCTTTAAGAGTTCTCTTCAGTGACTTACTATTTAGGCTGTTACTTTTGGGGGTGGTGTGGCTAGGAGGGAATGGGAGTTGTCACAGAAGCTTTCTGTATCCCTCTTTCTCAACTGTGCATTTTCTGTCATTGATACCACTGAAAAAGCTTTCTTGATCTTCACAGTGTGGCTTCTGATGGGGATGCTGGAGGAGAAGAACTCAGTTTTCTTTAAGGGGGAAGCCACTGAGAGCTTGACCATGTTCTACTGAGTTTATACACAACACAAATTAGACATTTGTGGGATTTTTTTTTTTTTTTTTTTTTTTTTTTTTTTTTTTTTTTTTTTTTTTGGCTTGGGATGGGATGGACATGGAAGGACTGGGAAGTGACTGTGATTGAGGTATATGATATGAAATTCCCAAAGAATCAATAAAAATACTATTTTTAAAAAGAAAAATGCCCTACAGTTGGATCTTGTGGAAGCATTGTCTCAACTGAGTTTTTAATCCTTTCGATGACTTTCAATGACTCTAGCTTGGGTCAAGTGACATAAAACTCGCCAACACAATAGGCTTGGGGTTAGGTGGGATGTGGAAATTCATCTCAGCCATCAATGCTTTCCCAGATCTGGGAGGAGATGGGAAGACTTGGTTGTGTCTGAATGGTAGAGACATCCTGTCCCCTATGTCCTCAGTCCTGGCTTTCCAGGTGACTCTGGTCAGGCTCACTCTTCTCCTTCTGTGCCCTCTAGAAGGTCAGAGGAGTGATCATGTGATCATGCCCCAGTGACAAACCACTTAGATCACCAGATAGTCTGCAGGGGCCATCCAGGTCCCCTCACAGCAGCCTCAATACCTGGAGTTGGAGGGCAGTCTATAAGCTGACAGCTTCTGCTACCACAGCCTATGAAATAGTGGTACAGACTGAAATAGTGATATAGATTTGTTCTGACCACGTGGCTGCCAGGGCCCCACTCTGCCCAAGATCAGACTAGGTTTCCACTCAGGCTCTGTGGTCAGGTCCCTCTGGTCCCTAACTGGTCATAGCCTCAGCCCTCCATTGCCTGCCTGAATACCCTTCTCTGCAAGCTGTCCCTCTGTGTCAAGCCTCCTGATACTTTCTCAGATTAACATCATGCACTTTCAGCTGGTCAGAGGCAATGTCCCTCTCACCGTATCAAATCAACAGGTACATGTCACCAAGCCTTGAACCCAGTGACATCATCCTTGATTTCTCAGTGAAGGTGGGACCGGGCCAGGGGTGACATTCTGGGACCTGACAGAGACTCTCCTGCTTATTCTTGAACGTGTTAACACTCTGCCCACTCCTGGCCTGCAGCTACGAATCTGTAGTCTCCTGTAGACAGCTCATCCTTCATCTCTTTCATATTTATTAATGGGAACTGCTCAGTGTGGAAGAGTTAACCATCAATAATTAAGCCACACATCGGCCAGCAGAGCACAGAGGAAGAGCAAAGGCTGCTCAGTCACTGTTTAACTGGCACCTCTCTCTGCCCATGACCTGACCCTTGGTTGCCTTTGCCCTCACTGGCTCTGCCCCATCTCTGCTTCTGAAGTCAGCAGCCTGTTCTAGGCCTTGCAGGGCCTTCAGCACAGTGTCTCCAGAAGCAAGATCCAGCCTATTCTCTCCTCTGAGCCTCACTTCTCTTTGTCCTGCCTGAGGGGAAACCTCCTCTCAGAGCTCCCGGTCCAGCACCAAAGTTCCTAGTACTCCCAAAACTCATAGCACAGATTCACACACCTACACACACGTGTTTACAGATACACATTCACACATTTATACAAGCATGCACAGATACATATGTACTCATTCATAGCTATATACATGTATGCATGCCTACTCACATATATATGTATTTATGCATACAAAATAGCCACACACATATATGTAGGCATATACATACATACATATATACATACATACATACTCATATACATATATACATACTCATGGCCACATGCGTTCACACATACATGTATGCTTTTAGTCATACGTAGACATATATGCACAGATACACACACACTTACACAACTGAATCCCAGATGTTTGATCCTGATAGTAAAAGCTAGCGTAATAGCCTGGTCTCATTATATAATAATAGCTCATTAGGTGCTCTGTGCAGCTAGAAGGACAGGTACTGTTGTTGTTGGCCTGGTCCCCCAGGAAGCCCTTCCTACTCCCAAGCTTGCATCCGGGAAGGGGCATGGATGGAGTCCTTGGCCTATTCACTGTACTACCACAATCACACAGCATCTGCCCTACCCCGACCCAGCTGCCTTCTCATCCATCCAGGGAGATGGCCAGCTTCAGTTGTCTGCCAACCATAAGCTGCCTGTACCCTGACAGTCTCTGTCTGACCAAGTTCTAGTTGGGCTTCTGAACTGTCTCCAAGACCCATCTGTGCACTTGTAAAAATGCAATTTTAACAAGATAAAATGAAGCCAGTTTACCCTCAGTGTCTGCTCATTCTCAACGATGTTTTCCTGGGTCCCTCATCCTCCACCTCAGGTAATGTCTGGCCACCTGGCCTGGCTTCAGCTTTTATCCTAGGTTAGTGTGACCACAATCCCCCTAATTCCTGAAGTCACTGCATCATTTCCCATCTTCTGAGTCTACCTTGATGCCTTCAGGATGGAGATGGTGTCTCCCTCATTATAGTTGGGATCCCTACTGCAGTGTCCCTGTAACAGGCCTGGCGAAATGAAGCTAGTTTAAAGAGATACTTGTGTCTCTCAATCTATCTGTTGAAACAAGGGGCTCCCCTAAAATGGGACTGTCCAATGGACTCTCATTCTGGGAGAAGGAAAGGGTCCCAGCTAGAGGGGAACTTTCTGCCAGAAAGAGGCTTCTCACAGCTCTAACAGCTTGTCAGACCACCTTGCAGGATTCGACTTGAGGCCAGACTATGAGCATTTAATGGTATGTGTGTGTGTGGAGGGGGGAGGACTACACCTTGTCCGGCCTGCTTAGATGTGTACATCCTTGGTCTTGTTTAAACTTTAATCTCATTTCAGGACCTGGAAGATGGACTTGAGAAGGTTCTTGGCCTGGGTCTCTGTTCTCTTTCTAATGTAACCACATTAAATCAATCTCCATTTCCAGCTTCTCAGGTTTTTTTTGTCATCTCTCTCTCTCTTTTTTTTTATATGAAAATCTTTATTGGATATTTTATTTACATTTTAGATGCCATCCCCTTTTCCCATTTCCCCTCCCTAGAAAACCCCTATCCCATCCCTGCTTCTCCTTTTTGCTTTTATAGTATTTTTTAATGTTAATCAAAGGCTTTATAAGTTTGGTAATGCTCAATAACAAGATGCCCATACAATTAGAAGTGTAACTCAATACCCAACCTAGATATATCAACTATCTTTGACTGGTGGAGACACCTGAACATCTGCCTCCATGTTCTCCCCTCCCTCTCTTGTCACCTAGCTCCTCCTCTCCTCCTTTTCCTCTTCTCCGTACTCCTCCTCTTCCTCTCCTTACTCCTCCCACCTCCCACCTTAGCTCCTCCTACATATCACCCTTCCTGTTAAAATAAGCTTTTCTCTTAAAATACAATTAGAGCATAACTATACCAATTTGGGTCAGTAAGGTACAAGATAGACCTAATACCCAGTCCATCATTTTTTGACTAAACAGAACCTCTGTCATCCCTCCTAACTAAAAGACTTAGTTCTGAACCTGGCTTTTTTCTTGGCTTTAGAATGAATGTCAGCTGAAAACCATACTCTCAAACCTTTTCTCTCAAAGTAAATAGCTGGGATTGGCTATGAGACTATAAGTCTTCAACCCCGTCAGAAATCCAGAATGACTGAGTTAACTGAAATTATGGCTTCCCAGTTTTTTAATGGGCTTATTGAGGTCAGGCGGATGCATCTGATTTGGGGCACAGGTTGTGACTCCCCATGTTTAATAACACCCTGATGGTGCCCTCAGAAGATCACTGTGTCATTTGGAACATAGCACAGGCCTGTGCTGCTCACGGGTTATGGTTCTCAGCTTGAACACATGCAAATGATCCTAGCTCTGCTTTTTCTGTGTTAAGTTTCTGTGCATTTAAACACTATGGATGTCAGTCCCTGCCTTCTTGAGATGCCTTCTACTCAGGGGCTGGTGCCCACCCTTGGGATTACAGGCATGACCTTGGAACTTTTATTACATTCTCTGATTTGGTTTGGATGCTGAACATTCAGCCAGAAGCTCCTATTTTAAAGACTTGTTTCGAGCTTGGCAGCACAATTAGGAGATGGTAGAAACTAAGAGATGGTGGCAGATCTGAAGGGCACTGGGGGCGAGTCCTTGAAGGGGACTGAGGGACCCTGGCCTCTTCCCCTCTTTCATTTCCTGGCAAAGGTTCCAGCCCTTGCCATAATGAGCTGTTTTGCAATGAGACCAGCTGACTGTGGCCTGAAACTTCTGAAATCAAGAGCCAAGATTAAAAACCCTTTATCAGTTGATTATCTCAGTGTACAGGAAGCCAACAGACTCTGTAACCTTCTTCAGTTCCGAAAACACAAGAGATGTGATCTGAAGAGACCGAAAATTGTCATGAAGGCAGACAGCACTGAGACAGATAATGGACTTGATCTCGTTGCTTGATATTGAGATGTTTAAGGTTTTTAATCCTCTTGATTCACCTTTGCTGTATTGTATGCATCCAGAACTTTGTCCACTTCTTCTAGATTTTATAACTTGTTAGTATATAGCTTCCCAAAATAATCACTAAAAACTCTTGGAACTTATGTGAATTCTCCCAACAAAGAAAAGCCCAGACACGATGGTATCATTGCTGGATTTTGCAGACAAGCTATCAACAATACTTCTAAAATTATTCTGCAGAGGGAGCCTTCCTTCTACAAGGCTAGATTTACCCTGTTACCACAACTTGGCAAGGGCATAACAAAACAAGAAAACTACAGACTACCTGACAGTGGTGGCACATGCCTTTAATCCTAGCACTCAGGAGTGGGTTTGAGGCTAGCCTAGTCTACAGAGCAAGTTCTAGGATAGCCAGGGATGCACACAGAGAAACCTTATCTCAAATAAAACAAAACAGAAACAAACAAAAAAGAAAAAGAGGAGAGAGGGAACTATATACACACGGCACTGGAGATATGGGCTACCCATGTGCACAAGGTTGAAATCAGAGCCCTACTTCTTACCCTAAGCCAACATAAACTCAAAATGGAACACAGACATTCATGTAAGACCTCAGTGTCTAAACCTACCAGGGAAAACCAGAGGGAAAGTCTTCAAAAGATTGACACAGCAACAGTTTTCTGAGAAGGGTTTCAAAAACACAGAAAACAAAACCAAGAGCTGACAAATCAGATTATATTAAAGCACTTCTTCAAATCAAGGAAATAATCAATGAAGAGATTGTCCATAGCAAGAGAGCTGATCTTTGCCAGATATTCATAGAATAGAGCATCGATATCTAGAATATATAAAGAACTACAAAAACTCAATAACAACAAAACAGGTAAGTCAACTACAAATGGGCAAATTGCCAGGTGTGGTATAATTCCAGCTCAGGAGGTTGGCACAAGAAGATTGTAAGTTCTAGGCCAGCCTGTGCTACATAGCGAAACTGTGTCACACGCATACACAACAGGGACAGACAGACAGAGAGGGAGTTGTTCTGAGAATATGAAATTCAGGTGGCCAATACATGCAAACAGGCTTGGTATCACTAGCCATCAGGAAAACACAAATCAAAATTACCATGAGATTCTGGGCCAAAAGGAGTCCTCTCTCAATTCATCATTGGCAGGAATGTAAAGAAGAACATAGTTATTATGAGAAACCATATGGAAACTCCTCAAAATACCAACAGTCAAACCATCATATGATTTGGCTCTCCCACTTCTGGATATTTATCCAGAGGAAACGAGGTCGGTGTATAAGAGCTGCCGTTGTATCCATGTGTATTGGTGTCTACTCACGTAGTTAAGCTATGGAGTGAGCAGGACCTGCACACAGACAGATAGAAATGAAGATATGCTCTATTTAGACAATGGAGTGCTGTCCAGTGCTATGCTTTGAATATTGTCCTACTTTGCTTTCCATAGCTATGATAAAAAAACTGACCAAAAGCAACTTGGAGATAAATTTGCTTCAATTCTTCAGTTCAGGCAAATTTTGCCACCTAGGGAAATCAAGGCAGAAACCTGGAGGCTTGCTCAGCCTGCTTATAGTACCTAGGACCACCTGTCCAGAGATGGCACTGTCCACGGTAGGCTGGCTCCTCTCACATCAACCAGTAATCAAAAAATGCCCACACAGACATGCCTGTGGGCAAATCTGGTAGGGATATTTTCTCAGTCCAGGTTCTTTCTCTGTCCAGATGACCTTAGCTGCATCAAGTTGACAAACAAAAAAACCTAACCAGCACAAATATGAAACACCTCTCCACAGTCTCACGTTGTAAACACTTGGTCTCCAGCTGGTGGGGATCTTTTCTAGATATTTATAGAATAGAGGGACTTTAAGAATTCTGGGGCCTAGCTGGATGATGTGGGTCACTCAAGTGTGCTTTGCAAGGTCATACCAGGCCTATAATCCCTTCCTTCCTCTGGTTTCTGTCCTCCATGACTTGAGCTGCTCTGTCTCACTTCTCTGACATGATGGACTGAATCCTCTGGGCCACAAAGAACCCTTAAGTTCCTCTCTTAAGTATTCTGGCTGCTGAGAGCAATCAGTGCATTCAGCCATTAAAAAAAGAATGCAATATTCACCTGCAGGAAAAGCATGAACTGGGAAAGGACATTTTAATCAAAACAATGCAGATACAAGGATATGTTTGCTATGTTCCCTCTTATTCGTGCAAACGAGCATGAGTAGAATTACTAGGAACTGGGGGTGGAGAGGAAGATGGACAAGCTCAATGTAGGACATGTGAACATATAGAACCATCACAGCGAATCTTTCCCCCAGAAGACAATCAATGAAGGCCATGAGAAGACCCACAGAATGGGGGAAAGCACTGTAATTCATGTCCAGCAAAGGGTTTTAGAAAAGGTTGGAGAGATGGCTCGGTGACTAAGATGGTTAAGAGCCCATATCGCTCTTGCAGAGGACCTGAGCCTGGTCCCCTGGACCACATTGGATGGCTCAATCACTGATAGTTCCAGCTCCAGAGGATCTGATGGGCTCTTGTGGCACTACACACACATGGCGGGCATACGTAAACTTGGCCAAATCTTCATTAAAAAATTGCTGAAGTCTACAGTGGGAAAGTGGTTTATACAATAAATGTTATGTTTTTGGTTATTAGACCAGAATTTGAACACACACACACACACACACACACACACACACACACTGCAAATTACCAACAACCAATTGTTTCCAGAACTCTCTATCAACCTTGCGTGCAAACATTAACTTTGATCCTCAAAGCCAATTTCCCAAACCCCAGTACAAAATAGTTAAGATCCCAAGAGCTCTTGACTCAAAAGGGCAAATGAGGGTGGGTCATAGAGGAGCCCGATGGAGGTGGGTGCTCTGCCCACTCCCTCAGAGTACTTACCCAGGCATCTCATGCTGGCATCCTGGACAACTTCTAGAATGGTCAGAGATCCTCCAGGGCAGCTGAAGCTGGTGGCTCCCTCTCCATGCCCTTCTGTCTTTCTCAGTTCTACAACTTGATTTCACACAGAGAAGCCAAAGGAAGCAGTGGAAGTGAGTGGTCTCCTCCTGGAGCTTATTTACGTGCACAAGTGGTGGGCGTGGCCACGAGCAGGGCCCCTGCAGAAAGCAGCCCATGTGAACCTTAGGTGAGCTCCTCCGGATCCCAGAATGAATGAACTGAGGGCCACCTGTGTCGGCTTTGAGGTGACTAAGGTTCACAGTGGTAAGGATATTGGCATTTCGTGCCATGCTCAAAATAAGCTATGTGACCTCAGCGTTGGCAAAAGCACAGGCTTCAGGATGAAGACAAAGTTTACAGTTAAGAGCATCCATTTTGGATAATTTGGATAGTTACCTGATAGAACACACCGTGAAGTTATTAGTGACAGCTGTTCTCCATCACTGCACATCTTACAAAGTCCAGGTGAAATCTAAGGAAGGAGGAGGATGAACATGGGTGCCTGTCTTAAGATGCTCAGTGTAACATGTATCCCCCCCTCCCAAAAAAACCACTTCCTGCAGTGGAATCAGGGTGGGTTTGTCATCTCTTCCTTTGAACTTAGATGAAGCTTAGTGGCCAGAATACAGTGGAAGAGACTGGCCCTATTAGTCTGAGCTGTCCCAGGTCACCACCCCTGTGCACTCTCCTTCAGGCAGCTGGCAACACTCAGGGTTGGAACATAGCAGCATGGAAGCCATGTTAGTCCATGCTAAGCAGCCACGTGGTGGGGTCCCGTGGCAGGGTTGTGGCCCTCATGGCAGCTGTCAGAAGTGAATGAAGACACCTTTGTTCACGAGATTCCTACAGTCTCTAACCTTCCAGGATACTCAGGTGCTGCTAGGCACATGAATGGCACTCAGCTGCAGCAGACACAGCCAACCAGCTTCCTGTGATACCAGTGAATCCTTAGGTGTTCTTGAGTTGGTCCGATGGGTTAAGCTAAGTGTTACTAATGCCAGCAGGGGTCACAGGGGTCACAGGGGTCACACCTTTGTTGTTCGTTTAGGTCAAAGTGTATGTTGAGGCTGTGACCACAGGGCCATAAAACTTGTATTTTTAGCTGGGTTCTTTATAGAGGCCATAGATAGGGGTTGGAGGGACCCATGTTACGGAGCTTCCTACCTGCTATAGGATTCGCTATCACTGAGGTTCAAGCCCCCGGGGTGAAGAGCAGATTGTTGGCAGCTGTCTGTGTGCAGCAGCTGTAGAAGAAACAAAACCCCAGCTTTGGGGAAGCTTCAGCTTTTGACAAGCCCAGCTTCAAGTTTGACCAAGCCTGAAAGATTACCCTAGCAACACAGAACAGCCCAAAACCAGACCATTGGATGGCTCTTCTCTCCTTGGCCCCATCTTCCACCCTATTTATAAACCTACAATCAGGGTTCAACTGCTTCTCCATAAATTTGCCCATCCTAAGGATCCAAGCCATTTTTGCCTAGGAAGGAAGACTTCAGATCCTGCTTCTTGGCTTTGCCAGTTCCCTGCTGATTTCTGCTTCAGGAGTCTTCAGAGACTGACTCAAAGGCTTCCTACACCCGAGGCTTCAGCCCAGGGCAACAAGCTCACTGAAGCCAGTCACTGAGATTCAAATGGAGCCACAGGCAATTCTCTCTTACCCCAGCCACCAGAGACTTGCTGGAGACTGGAGACCGGAGACCTGCTTCTGCCATTCCTATGGATGACCTGCTGGTATATTTTGCAAGGAACTGCACTCAGACAAAGCCTGCCAAGAACACAGGGGTGTTTAGCATCAGCAACCTCTCACCTAGGCACCCCCAAACCTGCCCTGGCCTTGGAGCTGGTACTCATAGAATCTCAGCTGGCATCCTGCTGGCACCAAGGGTCTTAGAAATTTTTATTACGCTGTCTGCTCCATCCATTGTTGGAGGGAGGATGGACAAGAACCCAGCTAGACATAGAAGGCAGTCTCCACCCACTGACCACTTCACCATGAAGGTAAAATTATGTCATACACGCACCCAATCCTAATCCAATCTGACTGGTGTCCTTAGAAGAGGAGATAAGGACAAAGTCACACACAAACTCCCTGCTTCCACTGCAAAGATTTCCAGTCGTGGATTTATTGCTTCCTTTCTTCAGAGTTCCTCAGATTTCATTTACTTTTTTTCTCCCACTTTCTTAAGATGAAAGGTGAGAACATCGGTATGAGCTCATTCCTCCGATTCCAGTGTAAGCATTTACCGATATCGATTTCCTCTACTAACAAGCCATGACGTTTCATATGGTTTCATTTAGTTGAGATTAAAAGACTTAAACTTTTCCTTCTTAATGTTTTGCTTGGACCAGGGAATTATTGAGAGTGTATTATGGGGCTGAAGAGACAGCTCAGCCGTAAGAGCACTGGCTGTTCTTGCAGTGGGCTGAGGTTCAGCCCTTAGCACCCATGGTGATCCCCAACTGTTGGTAACTCAGGGGATCCGATGCCCTCTTTGGGCCTCCACAGGCACTGCACACATGTGGAGCACAGGCATACATTTGGGCAAACACCCATACACATAAAAATTTTTTTAAAAAAGGGGGCGGGGAGATGTGTGATTTATTTTTCAAATGTGTGTGCATCTTCCAAGTACCCTATAATTTCAGATTTCTGAGTTGGCTCTATCATGGACAGGAATCATACTCTGTGTGAATAAAGTCCTTTTAAATGAGCCAGGTATGGTAGTGAATACCATTAGTCTCAGGACTTGGGAGGCAGAGGCAGGTAGATCTGTGTGAGTTCAAGGCCAGGCTGGTTTACAAGTTCCAAGCCCGATCACCCAAGTTCAGTCCTTGGGATCCACACGATGGAAGGAGGGAACTCACTCCCGTAAGCTGTCTTCTCAAAGGGCACACTCCCCGGTCATGCACACTAAAGGAAAAAAAAATGCAATAGAATGTGGAAGAATTTAGAAGTGAAGAGAAACAAGCTTACTGCTGAGCCAGTGAAGCCAAGGCGTCTTGTAGGTTGTAGGAGGCTGAAGAGATGTCCATGCACGGCTTTAACCCCAGGTGCCTTCTTGCCCTGTGGACAGGAGTCTTCCTCTGTGAGAGGCTCAGCCCTCTACTTCTGTGTGAAACTGTCCTCTCCTGGGGCTCGCTGATCGGCACTGAAAGAGTTAGTCTCCTGCTTTATGCTTTGGGTATCAAAAGGGCCTTGGCCACATCAAAAGGGGGCAGAAGGATGCCTCTCCTCGCCAGTGCTACCCTTCCTTTGAAGGGCTACCTGGCCTGGGGAATCTTTGCTTCCCTCGGCAAAAAGGTAAAAAAGAAAAAAAAAAATCTAGGGTAAGGGGTCCTGGTGATCTTGATTAGAGATCATACTGAGGGAAACAAACAACAAACAAACCACATCATGTCCATGCTCTTCCCACTGAAAGTACTGCTTTAGTGGAAATACAGACATAACCCACATCTGTCTGGCAGAACTACCCTCCCACCTCAAAGAGGTTTAGGGGCCTCCATGGCTTTGTGGGTCTTATGGTAACTTGGCTTATTGACCATGGTAGGCAATGCCCCCCCCCTTTTTTTAAAAAATAAACACACGACAGCACACAAGCGCCAACAGTGCACAGCCTGTCCATGCAGCCCAGCACACTGAAGCTCTGGGAATGGGAGGTTGAATGGGAAGATAAATGGAGGCTGTCTCCCCCTCCCCCCAGCCCCTCCTTTCCCCATCTACCTGCATCAGATAGCTTCCTGCCTGGCTTCAGCAACACAGTGTCTCCCCAACCCATCTTCCTTTCCTACAGGGAAGACAGATGCTTCCCTGTCCATGCCCCCCTAGACAGTATCTGCAGTCTCCCACAGACCCCGGGTTGCTCTGGACATGCTGCTTTCCCACAGCCCACTGCTTCCTCTGAGAAGGGAGCTCTGGTGTGGGTCTCCTGCCTCCTTACCATAAGCACACACCCAGCTGTCCGCCCTGGCTCTGGAGGACAGGAAGCAAGACACAGAGCTGAGCCCCGGCCTGGCTGGACAGCTTAAGCCCAACCTCGATCTTGTTCAGAAACACCTGATGAACCTAGGTAAGCAGACTCCCAGCCAGGAACAAAGATTCCCTTTGATGTTAAACCACTGTCACTCCCGAGGACAGAGCTGAAGCAGCTGATTCCGAGGCATGGTGACATATATGACCTGATCCACATACCTGTCTCTTGTCTGGCCATTGACGACTAGATGTCCACAGAGCCTTCCTCCGGTCATTTCTGAATCTCTTCGTAGTCATGTCAGATGGACACAAAAGGTCACCTTGCCTCTATCTTATTATTGCCTCTGATATTTTTATCTTGTTGTATTACATAAGCAAGGTGAGATCATTAGGATATGGTCTTAGTGTGTTATCCAAGGCTTTTTGTGCTGAAATTTAATTCCCATTGTCCGGTTATTAAGAAGGCAGCAATTAAAAAGCACTATCAACTGGTGCCCAGAGGCAGGGACTTGAGTGGTGGTTAGGACTAGAGAAGAGTCGGGGGTGTGGAGGGGGGAGCTGGTGAGATGGCTCAGCAATCTTTCAGCCCCTGTTGCTCTTGCAAAGCTCCCAGGCTCAGTTCTCAGCACCCATGTGGCAGTTTACAGTCATCTGTAACTCCAGTTCTGGAAGATCCAATGCCCTCTCACCAGGTACATGTGTGCTACACACACACACACACACACACACACACACACACACATTTATATACACATGTGGGTAAAATGCTTATGCACATAAAAGTTTAAAAACCTAAGAAAATTTTAGATTAGAGCATGAAATATAGCCCTGGTGAGTGGAAATTGAATCTTTACATTTTTATAAAAAGAGAGACCCCTCTCCAATCCATGTACACACTCCCTGTCTCCAAGGTAATGTCACCTTGACTCTGTCAAGTAGGAAGGTCATCACCTTGACCTTGAATCAAAATAATGAGGCAAAATAAACCATTTTTCTTTATAAAGTACTTTACCTCCTGTATTTCATTTTACTAATGAAAAATGAACTAGGTCACAAGAGTTTGCAAACAGTACAGAGTTATGTTTGTTCACGCATGTGCTGCTATTTGAGAATGTGGGTAAGTTTGTGGAACTGTATCTTGAACAGCCTGGGAATGTCTCAGAGACACAGCAATTGTGTCCAGAATGCCTCTCAAGTAGGTAGCAGAGAGAGAGTGTGTGTGTAGCCTCCTGCATACCTAGGCAGCATGTGTAGCAAAACAGGCCTGCGCTGACATGAGTAGGGCTTGAAGAGACAATCTGTTCCTCTCCAAAAGAGTCAGGGTGGTAGGGTGGCTGAGGACAAAGAACGGAGACCAGACATGTAATATCATTCCCTCATGCACAAGTCTGGGGACCCACAAGTCCAGGGTCCCATACTTAAGAGTCACCAGCTCACACCATGGGCACCCAAAAGAAATGCTCACTGACCTCTTCAGCTGAGGGATGAATGTCTACGGATGTTTTAGTGTCCAATGGTACAGCAGACAAAGAGCTCTGCTCTCAGCTCCCAGGTCCTCTGGGTTGGGAATAATAACTTTGAAGTCCACCTCTATGTGGAGAAGGAAAGTAGACAGTGAAGGAGAGGTGACAGCCAGGAAGGGAAAGTTGCTATCTTAGGAGCACAGCCCCCAGGACAAGCATGGGATGGAGCAGTCAGATGACTAGCCTTCTGTTTAGGAAAATGCAAAGACAACCCAGGGAAGCATGTAAAGCCCCGAGGTTCACACTGCTTATCTATCTCGCTTACTGCTTGATCCTTAACAGCACTGGCTTGTACAGAGGCTTTTGGTGTTCTGGCTGTTGGGAAGTTAATGGCCTGTGAGAGAGCATGGAGAGGCAGCCTTTCCAGAAACTCACTGCTTGCAAATGCCCATCTGGGAAGACATTTAGGCTCAGTGACCAGAGAACACTTGCTTTACTGAAACATCGATGGGGAGGGGTGCTGGGGGAGGGTGCTGGGCTCACTTAGGACAACTGTCTCACTGTAGTCCTTGGAGCAAAAGGGAGACCCAAGGAACACTGCAGGCAGTTATAAGTAGCAAAGAAAAGGCCAGCAGTGGGTCTGGTGGAGAAGGCCAGGAGGGAAGTGTCTATGCTACACTCCAGGTTCTAATCTTAGCAAAACCCTTAACAAACCCCTGAGTCTTTCACCATCTGCCAGGAACTGGTCTACTATGTCTTCTTTTTATCTTCTCTGTGACCTGTGAGAAGATGCTAGCCTTGTCAGCTTGTTTGAAGAGGGCACCTGCCTCTTTGCTCTTTCATTGATTTCAAATAATAGGAATCTGGAGCTCCAAGAAAAGGTAGAGGAGAATGGAGTCAGGAAGGAAGAACAAAGGAAGCAGCTGCCTGGCAGAGAAGGCCCGTCACAGTCAGGGGCCATTCTGAGTTAGGTTGCATGTGATATACAGGGAGTACTACACAACATGTCGGCCAATCGTGGGCCATAGATGATGTCCCCATCAGATAATAGTACCTACTGAGGTCATCAAAGTAACTCCACTCTGAACACTGAGTGACTGTTAGCAGGATGAATTCCCATTGTTAAAGCACACAGGACTGCTGCACTGGTATTTAAATTAGAAGCTACAGGGCTATAGAGATGGCTCAGCAGTTAAGAGTACTTGCTGCTCTTTCAGGGGATCCAGGTTTGGTTCCCAGCACTGACATGCAGCTCACAACCATCTACAACTCCAGATCCAGGGGATCTTGGTCTCTGCAGGTACGGTATACATATGGCACACATAATGACACACAGGCAAAATACCCAACACAAAAATAAAATCAAGGGCTGGAGAAATGGCTCAACGGTTAAGAGCACTGACTGCTCTGCCAGAGGTCCTGAGTTCAATTCCCAGCAACCACATGGTGGCTCACAACCATCTGTAACAGGGATCCGATGCACTCTTCTAGTGTGTGTCTGAAGACAGCTGCAGTGTACTCATATAAATAAAAAGTAAATAAATCTTTAAAAAAATAAAATCAAGTTAATTTTTTTCAATTGGAAATGACATCATATCTATAATTATTTAAACTCTGTGCACATGTTACTGGATTATGTACTATTTTATTGAAACTATACCAGTATATCTTATGTATTTTGTGATATATTAATAGTTAAATTTTAGCATGTGTGTTACCTTATATTAGTTATTTATTATTAATTATATAACAGAATATAATGACACCATACCTTTCATGATAATGTTCAAATTTGTATACCAAGTGAAGCCACTGGAGTCTGTGATAGTAAAAACTTTGAGTGGTGGCCTCTGGAGAAGGTGACTCTTTTCAGAAAGAGTGAAGGTGAAGGATTCTACATGCAACCCTTAATGACAGCACAGTCACGTTTAGAACATGCTTGAGGGCTGCTGAATTGGGGCAGTAGGTAAGAGTGCTTGCTGCCAAGCCTGACCACTTGGGTTCAATCCCTGGAACTCAGCTGGTGGTCGAGAACTGACTCTCACAAAGTGTTCTCCGACCTCCATATGTGTACAGTGTCATGTGTGCTCTTCACCCGACCCCATATACACACAATAAGTAACAGCAAAAATAAATTAATAAAAAATTTCTAACAAAGAGTCTGGAAAAGGGACCCAGCCCATTCTACTTTGGCAACTGTGTGGGACATCCTCAGCTCACAATGTAGTGTTGGGATCTTCAGTTATGCACCAAGACTTCCAGAAAGACCCATTAAGTCAGGATAGGGGGGTGGCGGGGAGAGAAAGGGAGAAGGGCCCAGCTTAGAGGGATCTGTTAGTCGGGGAGGAACACCCATCATCCCAATGAATCAGAGCTACTCTGTCAAGCATTGGCAAAAGTGGCCCTGGGAGCCCTAATGAAGGCTATTCCAACCATACCCTGCTGTGGCACCCCGGGTGGTCTTCCTTCTTCTGTCAAAGTGATAGTTGTGTCTCTTCACAATCCACTGCTAAGAAGTTCTGCCCTTGGCCCCACACTCCCAAGGGGCTCTCCTAAATCACATGTGCCAGGCAGTGGGCACCAAACTCAGTCAATGCCTCACAGATGCTCTTCTGCAGACTCCTGGGAAGGTGAGAGATGCTGGTAGTGCCTGCAGCCAAGGGGCAGGCCAGGCAAGCAGTCTATTTCTCAAACCAGTAAGGACCTTCATTTTATAACGGGGAGAACCAGAGCTACATTACAGCAACTGGGGCATGAATAGGTGTGGCAATGCCTAGGGGCTGGGCAAGAGCACCCCTTACTTACTTTCCCCAGCCAAGCCATTTAGCATGACACTCTACAGCTTGGGGGAGCCACCACATCCTGCTTCCCTTCAGACTGCTTATATAGAGTGATGTGGCTGCCTGCTTTGTTTAGGCCACAGAATTGGAATTTTGCTTTGCAGCAGGCTGACCTGTGTCCCACCTGCTCTTAGCAATGATCTGACTGTGTGCCTATGGGCAGACACTATGTAGTAGGCTGGGTCCCTTTTCCAGACACTTTGTTTTGCGATGACTCTGCTTCTTGGTTATTGATTTGATACTCCTGGGAAGGAGGAGCCATGACTCAGGAATTGCTGCTATCCGATTGGCCTGTGGGGAAATTTTCTTAATTGCAAATTGCTGGAGAGGGGCTCAGTCCACTGTGGACAGTACCATCCCTGAGCTATAGGAGAATGCTAGCTACAGATGCAGAATTCCTCGACAGTCTCTGCACCAAGCTCCTGTGCTGACTTCCCTCAGTGATGGGCTATAGCTTGTGAGATGAAACAAATCTTTCCTCTCCAACTTGCCCTTGGCTATTGTGTTCAGTATAGCAACAGAAACCAAACTAGGATAAGCAGGTTGGGAACCTTTTGTTCTATGCGGATAGAAATTACTGACTAGAAAGCCGGTGTAACGGTATGCACCTTTTATTCTAGTACCTGGGAGGCTGAGGCAGGAGAAGGTGACAACTTTGAAGCCAGTCTGAGTTACAAAGCAAGTTGGGGGAGGTGGGGGTGGGTATGTAGAATCCAAAGACTCCGGTTTCCAGGCATTCAAGATGAAGGCTCTGTTGCTCTGGGCTTTAGCTCGCCTCAGCCCAGCCCTGGGATGCAGTGCTAACCCTGTTCTTATCAAGACCTTTCAGGCTGGGGCCTCGGCTTCTTGAGGCTTCAGAGCTTCTCGGCTCTCCACTTATCTGCTTTAGTGTCTCTTGCAGGTCTGGACTAGCATCTCGCTGGCCTCAGTACTAAGGGTATCACAGTTGCTCAGCAGAAAGGAACTGAAAGGCAGACTTATACATCCAGAAAGGGGGTGTGGCAAGACTGCCAGCACCAATCAGAAGCAACGCTTCATGCAAATGAGCTGCGTTCCCACCAACCCCACACAGTTCTTCATTCTCAGTCCAACAAGAGAAGGCTCCTCTCTGGTGTGAGTGGAAATGGTTACAGGGTCATCTAGAGTTCAGTGAGGCTAGTGGTGGGCACTACATTTCTCGCAAGCTGTTTGAAAACCACTGTGTGGGTGGGATGTGACTCCGGAACCAGCACCATGTTTTCGAAGCCAGCAACTGATCACAGCTCAGATCCACAAGGAGGGTTCAGATCCAGGAGGGTTCAAAGCAGCCGGCTGCTATGAGGGCAACTGGCAATTTGCCTGGCTGGCAGTCCACCACGTAAGGCAGCCTGGCACCAGGAAAAGGTGTGACAGCTGTCAATTGGGGACTCTAATCACTCCAGCTCTTAACAACTCAGTTTATTTAAAAGGAAAACAACAAGAAAAAGGATCGCTTATCATTATCATTAACATCAAAATTATTACTAGAAATTCACAGTGCTCTGCTCTTAACTAAAACCTTGGGGGAGATTTGGGTCATTTTACCTGTTTCATAATCTTCCAGGTTCCTCTCCTATCACAAATAATTGCAGGGTCATAGGACTATGTCTCCTGCTTTCTCAGCACCTAGAACAGGACAAAGACTTCTCTCCCAGCCACTGAAATCTTTGAGGACAGTTTCCCAGACTCCACTTCGTTGCAACATAGGCTTGAACCCCCACTTACCATTGACCATCACGCAACCAGGGGCTTTCCCATCAGCCTGTTGTGCAAGGTCCAGCGGCAATCTGGAGTAGCAGAAACCCACTCAGAGTAGCAGCATTGAGAGATTGCTTGAGAGAGGCTGCAGTAATCCTAAAACCTCTCTGTGTCTTGCTGTGCCCTACCTCGGCCTTCCCTTGGAGTACAGGGGTGAGAATTCAGGACTCAGGTGAGGCACCTGGGAACCCATGCTGACTTATATCCTCACCCCCTCTTTCCCCAAGATGGCTCACAGACAAGCTAGACGGCATAACCAGGATGGTGCTGATGAAGGGAAGAACATGTCCATCATCCATCCTCGGCCAAGGTGCATGTGGACATGGTTTGTTCCTTCCTCAATGCCACCAACGTGACCATAACCTCCTCTGTCCCTGCAATGTCCCTTGTATCTGTAACCACATTGATTGTTTAATGATGAAGAGAAATTATGCTAACACAGCTGGAAATCAATGTCTCATTTCCCCAGGGCCTGTTTGTCCTCAGAAGGTACATGCGGTCACAGGCAAAGGGCAGAGGTCACAAGCTGGTCAGATGGGATGTCCATCCTCTAACCAGATGTACTGGTCATACATGAATTCTCAATGACTGCCAGCTCTCACCAGACAGGACAGATTAGCAGGCCTACCCCAGGCCCCCAGAATAGTCTCCACATTCTGAGACTCTGGGCTTCACACCACATGGTATAGGATCTCTGCTGAAAACCTACCTGCCAGCTGCTTCCAGGTCTCTGAGGGGCTCCTGGGGAACCCTGGCTCACACAGCATCCAGCTATTTTAGTGAGGTCAATAGGAAAAGTCCCTTTCTAAAAGGCTCTCTCACCTTACGCTGTGCACAGATGAACCTGCAGATCTTCCTGCAGGTGAGGTGCTGAGGTGGCTAGCCCTGGCCACCTCCCCAGCTCATTCCCTTTAGAGCTCACAGCTTCCCTTTGTTGTTTGCTCCCTTTGATCTTAGGGCCCAGCCTGTAGAGGGTGTGCCTGGATGCAAGCCTGACAGTAGAATTCCATGGCAGAAGCCCCAAGTATCCCAAGGAAGTGGGGAGGCAGAGGAAGTGGCCTAAGTCCATCTCCTGCCTGGAGAAGACTCCTAAGATGTCAAAGTTACTGTGCAGGGAGGAAACCACCCAGCCACTTCCTCAAGGAGGGCCAACAGAATGAATGATGCTGATCAGCCTCAGCACGCTGAAGTGCCCAGCAGAGGTCTCAAATGGCAGTGAGTTGCTGGCCTGAGACTCTGCACAGGTGAAACCGGAGCATGCGCTGAAGAGAGCAAAGTCCACAAAGGGAGATGGAAGAAGCAGAGCCCCAGAATCACCCCCATGTCCCAGGCCAGTGGAGGAATACAAGGCCAAAGAATGGTGGAGTTCTTTTTTTCTCTTTTTATTGGCAAAGTAAATATATTTTTTTATGAAGGACCAAAGAAAATATACATAATTGTAACATATGTACACCAACTTTATAGAATTTTTTAAATTTCAAATTTACACAAATGTCAACGTGTTATTAAAAGATATTTTATGTAGATGCGTACCTATGTACAGTTTATTTACATACATTCATAGGATGTGAAACAGACCTGTCAAAACAAGCTAGTTCAATTGATACTAATTTCTAGACCTGATGAGGAATGCAACTCTAAGTCAGACTGGGAGGCGCTAGCTAGTTGCTTTGCATCCACCAGACCTGTTCCCTTCTCCTCCCACCGCAACCAGGGGGCTGGTGTCTGGAGGAGGGTGAGCCAGGCTGGGTACGAATGGATATGGCTCCATTTGTCTTGCATTTAAGCACATGCGTTACGGCCTAGAGCGAGGGTGGCCATTCTCCTGGACACTCAAAGGCCCCTTGCATATGGCGGTCCTCACACCACAGCGCAGCCCTATGCTTTTGACCTACTTCCTTTTCCCAGCATGGCTTCCTCTGGGAGCTACTATTTCGACACAGTCAAAATACTTCTTCCCCAGCAATAGTGTTGGCTTTGGCCCAGGTAGGGAGCCCAATGGGAGAAGGGCAAGGACCCCCCAAACACTGCTTCCAGCTGGCAGGAAGGCACAAAGGCACACGGGCACAGGCCTGCCTGGGCCACCGGGGAACCAGCCCCCAGGGACCTTGGGGACTCTAGGTCCTCCCCGGAAAGGCAGCCATGGTGGCTCTGGGTCATACCTCCTAAGATTCAGAAGGGGGGCTGGTAATATTGTCACATCCTTCTGAAAGAGGCAATAAGTTATTGCATTTAAAAACAAAACGTGGAGCTGGGGGAAGGTAGGGCGGCCATTGCGCTCAGTTGATGGCACGCACTGCACGGCTGCTTCGTGGGAAGCGATGCACCTTGATGTGTTTGGAGAGGTGGTCACTCCGCGCGAATTTCTTCTCACACACGGGACACTGGTACGGCTTCACTCCTGAGTGAGATCGCCGGTGCCGTGACAACTCATCTGAGCGGGAAAACCTGTGGGACATGGTGGTCAGCCAGGCCATTGTGGGCACTGCCACAAGTGACTTCAAAACCAGTGCAGGTGGGGGCGGGTGGGGGGGGGCAGAGGCAGCTGGAGGGTGCCATGGGCCAGGCAAAGCCAGGGTGGATTTTAAGTTATCAGACCACGTCTACAGTTACCTAAGGAGTTCTTGGCAAGCCCCAGTGTCCCTGAGACCTCCTTGAGGGCAAGAGTCAAGGACCACGAGGCACACAGGTTTGTTCTCCTGGCCAGGGCCTACTTCACATGGTATCTGCTGTTATACATGGGAAGGGGCCTAAGACTGTTGGCCACCTGGGACTCACTCTCCTACAGTCACTTGGTTGTGGAATCCTTGGGCACTGGGTCACTCCTGCACTAGCATCAGCGGGTCAGCACTGTTTGGTCCACTGACCTCACCTTCCCCTGGAAGACATATTCCTGAAAGGCCTGTGAAGACCAGCCAGAGGTGACACACAGGCTTCTCAGACCACAGGAGTGCCTGGCTTCTCTGTTTCTTCTGTTGGCAACAGGGAAGGACCTTGGACTTGTGCCTGTCAGGCCCCGGCACCCTACAGATCTGGACCTGCAGCCTTCTGAGCTCCCCCCCCCCCAAATATACCTGCATGATATTCCTAAGCATTTAAATAGCTTCTTGGAACATCCATCTCTTGGCCACTGCAGTCCTAGGAAGAGACATCCACAGGACAGGCAGGAACCAGGGCCAGACTAAGATGCCCAGACTGCTTGTCAGTAACTTTCCGGGACCTGAGATTTTCTCCATTTGGCTTCTGTTAAGCAACAGGATCGCAGGACCTCACTACCCCACCACCACTACGTATTTGGTTCCCTGTGTCTCACCGATTCGGATTTTTCTCCATCCATCTCCTCTGTCCCCTCTTCAGGAGCCTGCATCCTACCCTTGACTCTCACAGCACCGTCTACCATTTGATTAGCTTTCCCTTTGTGGGTGCTGGGGACTCAAAGCTTGAACGTGCTAGACAAGCGTTGCCCTACTGAGTGATACCTTCAGACCCACGGCATTTAAAAATTTGTCTCAGCATCTTGATGCTCAGCTGTCCCTAGACAGTGTTAGCTCCAGGAAGGAGGGCACACCCCCAGTTCTCTGTGCTCAGGAGGAGAACTTAAGCAGAGAGGCCTCAGCGGGCACCTCAGGATGAGACAGGATTGTCACACACTGTTCACTGCATATACTCGCAGGAACACCCAGGAGCTCTAGGCCTGGCACCCTGCTTCTAGACAGGAGCCACTTGGTGATGCAGAATAGGTGGGCAGCAGATGCATCACACTCTGTTGTCGAAGGCTATGGCCACCTCAACTCTGAGTCTGTAGTGAGCTACACTGACCTCAGCCTGGGAAACATGAGAACAGTGGTACTGAGAGCAGGCACGGCTCAGGACACCAAGGACCTCAGTCTTCTGTGCGGATGACAAGAGCAGGTAGAGCTACTGTGTAAGCCACTGCCTTGCAACCCTGTCCTAGGCACCAGGGGACCTGGCGCAGAGCTGTGAACTGAGAACACCTGAGGCCAGAACAAGACCTCCTCCCTGGGCCTGGTAGTGCTGTTACTGGGACCCTGCACCATAATCGCATGCCTCAAGCAGGAGTTGGACACACACCTATGCTCAAAGAAGAACAGGATCCAGTCTCTACCCCAATGGTCCTGAGCATCCTGGGCCCGAGCTTCCTCCCTCACTTCCTGCTTGCCTTCCAGGGAATGGGTAGCAGTCCTCTTGTTATATGACACCCTGAGACGGACAGGCAGCTGAGAGGCAGCCAAGCCAGAGAACAAGCTGTTCTCATTCCAGAACCCCTCTCTGCGGCTACAGCCTCTTGGTACCCAACAAGACTGTCCTTGTAACCGGGCTGAAGATGACCCCTGCCTCACTGGGTCACATCCTTGGATAACAGCAAAAGGAGAAGCCTGAGGCAACACTGGAGCAAGAGATGAGACATCTTGGCTAAGCAGGACACAGTCTTGGGTTGGTCTGGGTAGGTTGACAGCTTGCTAAACCTCACTTTCCCTGCCCTGAGACAGAAACGACAGACCTATCTCAGAGGACCATGGCAATGAGGCTCCAGATGTGGCAATCGTTTAAGAACTGTGAGCTCCTACTGAAGGCATGGGGTAGAGCACAGGGCCTGCCTGATACATGGCAGAGACTTGCTGCCTGGCATCTGTGGGGCAGGCTCATGACTCCTGATATTGGGTCACAGAGCAGAGCAAGCGCAGGGGTCACCAGTAATGCCAGCATGAGAGCTGTGTGAGACACCAGTTGCCATCTGTCACAAAGCCATTGTTAATAGCCAAACCTCAGAAGCTGCAGGCCCTACGGCTGTGTGTGCTGTGTGCAACCTGCAGATAGTACATGGAGCATCTACTAACCACAAGGCCAGAGGACACATCCCTGCTTATGGGCAGCAGTAACGAGGGCTGAAAACGTTGGCCTGAAACCAGAGCACTAAGTTTGAATCCTGTGTCCAGTTCCTCCAACAGTGGCTTTCGGGTCCACTGTCTCTCTCTGGGCCTCCTGTGTCCAACATGGACATCAGCAGAACATGCTGCACAGGCTTCTGGCAGCTATTAATATTCACTTTAGCTGTGGCCAGTGAGATTCTTTCTGGAAGGAGCGGCTTGGCCACTCTGGAACAGGATGTTCCACTGCAGGGAACAAAGGAGGCCTATGTCTGTGAGAGAGAGAGAGGAAACTTCTAGGAAGGCGGCAAACAGCCACTTCCCAGATGGTTAGACCAGAACAGGCAGGCTGGCTTTAGTTCTTCCTGCATGCAAAACTATGACCCAACAGGGAGAGAGAGAGGGAATTTTGGATGTGCAAAAGCAAACAGCAGTGGGTTTTGGACTGGGACAGGTGCCACCTCAGCTGTGGAGCAGTCCCCTGGGCTGAGGAGTGGGGGCAGGGCAGGGGCTCGGGCAAATTTAGGAAGTTGGGCCAAGGGCCAGCATCAGAGCCAGATGGGAAGCACAGAACATGCTGGACCAGCCAGGCCCAGCTGCAGGTGGAGGAGGGGCCTCTTCTTAGAGGCTCTAGCAGGGAGGTGTGCAGGAGTGTGGACAAGAACTAAGTCCAGGGTGAGGGAGGGTGCAAACAGCTGTTAAACTTCTCACTCTGGCACTTTTCCTGCTCCAAGACAGTATTTCTCTGTGTAGCCCTGGATGTCTTGGAACTCATTCTGTACCAGGCTGGCCTCGAACTCAGAGATCCTCCTGCCTTTGAGCGCTGGGATTAAAGGCATGTGCCACCCTCACCTGGCAACTCTGCCACTTTTAAGCTGCATGACCACAGAGAATGTGCTTAACTACTGTTTCCTCCTCTGGGCTCACCTTCTAGTCTAGTTTTAAGAGTTAAAGGAACTAACACACAGCATGCTCAGAGCTCAGCTGGTGCCTTGTCAGGACTATTACCACCATGCTGGCTGCTGCTATCTCCTTTCCCACAGCCAGGAGCACAGTAGCAAAAAGCACAGCCCAGGGGCTGAGAATGTGGCCCTTTTGACAAAGTGCTTAAACGAGGAAGAACCCAAGTTTAGGTCCCTGGCACTCACATAAAAACTGGACATAGTAGGGTCTACCTGGAATATCAGGGTTGGCAGGGCAAGGAAGGCTAGAGCTCACTGGCCGGCAGCTTAGCCAACCCATTAGCTCTAGGCTCAGGGAGAGACTCTATCACTGAGAGCTACTGAGGAAGACACAAGACAAGCATCTCTGGCCTTCATGTACATGTGTACCCGAACATAGGAGTGTACACACACACACACACACACACACACACACACACACACACACAGAGAGAGAGAGAGAGAGAGAGAGAGAGAGAGAGAGAGAGAGAGAGAGCGCAATGGTCACTTCCATACCTGGCTGTGCTGTTGGAGAATCAGTTGGAGAATCAGTGGGGTATGGCACTCACAGGGATGCACCTGAACCCCCAAAACACACTCATTAAGCACATCCCTGTGACAGATGTTTGTTCTGTACCTCAATTTCCCTCTGTAGAGCTGTTGTGAGGGTTCACTGAACTAATGCCTGCATTGGGGGTGCACAGAAAAGGCTGGGACACCATAGCATCCCTGGGCCCCTTGGGGTAGGAAGAGAGAGGGGCATGGATGGTCTTACTTGAGAAAGGGGGAAGGCCAGGAGCATGTCCGGGAGTGTGGGGGCCAGAGCAGAAGGCTAGACTGGGACTTAAACACTCCAAGGTACTCTCTGCATTTAGAGGCTAAATCAGTCTCAGGGAGTAATGGGCTCTCACAGAAGGGCATACACAAGTGAAGGGGTTGGTGGGGACTCTCTGAAGCTTAGAGTCATTCCAGCACACAGTGATCCCTGTGTGTGACCTGTCACCACCACCGTCATCTCATCTGTCCTGGCCAGATCCAGAGTGTGTGTGGGTCCACCCTTCCTCCTAACTGCAGCAAGGAACTGCTGCCCACCCTACAGCCTCTGGGTGGAAGACTGGCCACACGCAGGGAATTGCAAACCTTCTATGCACAACCCCTAGGCTTCTGATACCCAAGAAGATCCTAAGGATCTCACACACTCACACAGCCAGCCCTCTCTTGAGGCAGATGCTGCATAGGGACCTTGACAGGCATACCATGTCCCTAGTCTTGCTGAGTGGGTTCTGCCTGGACAATGAAACCAGTGCAAGGCTCAGGGCCAGAGCTAAGGCTGCCCTTGAACACCCCATGCTTCCTGAAGCAGCAGTGTGGTGGGCAATGACCTACCTCCCAGCCTGGATCCTTGATCACATAGCCTGCAGCTACTGCCTGGCCCCATGCCCTCTGGAGATGCCACTTAAATGGGCAGCACCGGTCAGAGTACAGGGCAAGCAAGCCTCGGAGTCAGGACTGTTGGGTAAGGCTATTCAGTGGCTTGCCCATGAGTAGTCCCTGTGAGTGTGAACACCTGCCAGTATCCCAGGAAGGACACCTTTGGGGTTCCTCTTCAGTTTAACTGTGGGAAAGTGGAAGTTCACTTCATGAAGAGGGTACAGTGAAGAGGGTACAGGGGGACCCACCCCCACACTAGCTCAGGGCTCCAGGAAACAAAAAGGGTCAGACAGGAAACCATGATCTTAGGGTGGGCTCAGGGCCCCTGTCCCACTGCCTCCTCCAAACAGAGTCTCTTCTCTTCCTCAGTAAACACCTCTCCCTCGGGCCTCTCTGTCTGGGCACCTCTTGTTCTATAACCAACCCACTTACTATCCCACAGTCCTGCACTGGATCTACTCACTAAAACGTGGCTCAGAAAGGTGAAGACAGCAGGTCTAGGGAGCCCAGCATTTGAAAAGTTGTGAGAAGACAATGATGCTTTTCAAAAAGGGCCTCCATACCCCAAGACGCTGCCAGGGAAAAGTTCCTTTTCTGACCAATCTGGAGCCGGAAGGGAAGTTCTGCCACTGTCCTCCCCCCAAGTTCAGTCTCAGCAGGGCAGCACCTGCCCTGGGGCTAGCACCGTCAACCCTGAATCAAAGGCTGGCTCACAACTCCACCTCTGTGACCTGGTGTGACCAGGTACAAGACACATATGATCACACAATCCATAAGCAGGTATGCCCATACAAAGCAGGCATTCGTTCTGGTGGTCTAGCTCTGTCAGTCCTTAGCACACAGACGAATCACATCAGACAGAGGCATACACCAACACTGTGGCACACACCCTAGCTACCAAGGACAGAGCACCCCTCTACCTGACCATATCACCCTAAGTATGCAGGCCACCAGCCTCCTGAAGATACTGAGCAGCAGTCAGAGGCCAGGGCAGGGTGACTGCAGGGTTCCATGGCCCCCGGCACCACATCTGGCCATCTGAGGCTCCTTGTCCTGAAAAGCTGGGAACCCTGTTGTCTGGAACACAAGTCTGAGGTGTTCTGCCACCTTTGACCCCATATCACAGCCATCGGTCTTTCCTTCTGGTTGTTCTCTGTCTATGGCTTTCCAGACACACCTTTAGGTCCCCAGGAAGAAACAAGACAAAGCTTAGCCCACACTTGTAAGCAGTTTTCATCCCTGACTGGAGGTATTTCCTAGTTCAAGTCTTGGGGCTCACATTCCACTCCTAGTGCTCTGGCCTGGGTGGTTCTTAGCCAGTCAGAGTTTCCACGTACCTCACCCCAAATGTCATAGGTGTGATGGTGGTACTTACCTGGAGGTAAGGCCTGCATAGGCCTCTGGCTTGTGCCCCTGTGCCACCAAACTCATATGCCCCCTAGCTGACTTTCCTTCCACTTCAGCTCGGCCCCTCATCTTCCTTCCATGCCAGCTTGAGAGATCCCACATAGCACACGACTTACCTGGTCTTTAAAGAGACCAGAGACCAGGTGGCTTCCAGCTTTTGTCTCCCAGCGGGAAAACAACTGTGCCATCTCTGATCCCGCCCCCTGCCCATCCCTTCCTCCTTTCCTAACCTACCCCTTTTAATAGAGAAAGGGGCCTTGTCACACAGTCGGGTGAGCAGAGATGAGCCTACTTGCTTGCGCCCAGCCTGTCCAAAATACTGACCTCCAGCCGCAGCCCGGCCAGGTGCAGGCAAAGGGCTTCTCTCCTGTGTGCCGGCGCAGGTGGGCCTTGAGGTGGCTGCTCTTGGTGTACATCTTGCTGCAGCCTGGGAAAGTGCATTTGTGCATTTTGAGAAGTTCAGCTGCTGGGTTCTTGGGGAACTTCTGGCCCACAAGGAGGCCAGCAGGGCCAGGCCCTAGGGATCCTGAGCCAATAGGTTTGGCGGCAATGGGCACAGGCGCAATTCGCACGAACTTTGAGGGCAGGTTCAAGTTGGAGGATGGTACCACTTGAGGCAGGAGTGCAAAGGTCTGTCCCTGGATGTTGACCAGAAGCTGGGTGACCTTGACGCTCTCTGGGGCCTGCCCTGGGGAGGCTGGCCCTGCACCTGCCTCCTGCTTCACAGCAACAGGCTGGATCTGCAGTAGCACCGGCATGGGGCCATCATGTGCTGGCCCCTCACCTGCACCTTGGGTACCACCCCCACTGGTGCCACCTGGTGGTGGGGTACAGCGCTCTCTCCCACCAGACTCTGGATGGAGGTGGCTCCGGTGTGACCCAGCTGAGAGCTGGCTACAGGCCTCTAGGTCCCTGCTGCCATTCTCTGGGGCCTCCTTGACCTCAGCCTCCATGTTCTCTTCCAAGAATTCTTCAATCTCCTCCAGGGTAGGCTGGAATGGCCTGGAGACGTCTTCAGGGTCCCCTGACAGAAATTCAGGGAAGCAGAAATGCTCCTCCTTCACAGGCACAGAGGCTCTCCTCCATGATCCCCAGGTCACAGGGCCACTGCTATCTCCGACGCCTCCACTGCCACCACCACTGCCCAGTGTAGCCTGGGACAGGAGGAAATCCAAGATACTGCCCTGGGCCTCAGGGCCCGAACCTGCACTGTAGCAGGAACAGAAGGCTTGCGAGTCAGGACTGGCACAAGAGCAGGGGCTGGAGACATCGCTGTCATCCTCAGAGATGGGCGACGGCAACATGTGGTACGGCTGCCGGCTGGCCAGCCTATCTCCCAGGTAACCCACTGGGCATTTCGGTGACGAGAAGGTCTCGTCCACTGGAAGCAAGTGGTCCACCATGCTGGCCTGGCCGAGCCTGTGGTGACTGCAGAGAGGGAGCAAGGGAGGCCAGGTTAGAAGGACTGCATGCTGATCAGTGCCTTGCGGCCCCCACCCTCGGCTGCCTGCCCAAGGCCTCCTGTGGCCAAATGTCCAGATCCTGCTTCCATCCCAAGGGAGAATGGGGCTGGCGAGTATGTTTTCAAAAGTTGCATCACCCTATTTGCAAAAGAGCCCTCCCTCTCCAGGCCCGTTGCACAACCCAGGGCACTTCTGGTTTCAAACATTTTCCAGAATGATCCTGGAAAAGAATAAGACAAGGAATGCTCTTGTCTGTGAACAGCTGAGGCCACGGGGAGAGGGGGCCAGAGAGGGGAGGTCCTGAAAGTCTCAAGACCCTGGACCCTGCTCCCTACCTTGAGTCAAAGATGGGGTGAGAAGGAAAAAGGCCATTTGCACTCTGAGCCTGTGCTATTGGGGCTTCTGTAGGGTTTCCAGATTCAGCAAATAAAAACACAGGCTGCTTGTTAGAGGTTCACTTCAGATGTACAAAAGTGAACTTCTGTGAATGCAAGCATGTTGTCTCCAGGACTGGATGGGACACATATCTGTCTGGGCTGCCTGTGCTTTAACCTGGTAGCTATACTTTAGAAAAAGATTAAAGGCCATTAAGTGCCTGCCTGCCTACATGGTGTTTCTCCACAGTCTGGTCCTCAGACCTTTGTTGAGAGTCACTGTTCTCCATGACTGGGAGAAGTATCACATACTTGAGCAAAAAGCTCCTTCTACGGTGCCTAACACCTTCCTGCCATAATGAACAAAGTCCAGCCCCTGGCTATGAGTCAATAGAAGATCTGAGAGCCCAGGCCTGGGTAACTTCCTTGAACCTCAAAGCCTTTGGGCAGGATGGGGGATGATATCTGCCCTTGGACAATGCATGAGAGCAGAGCCTCCTGTCCTGCCCTGGACCCAGTCTGGGACACTCACCGACTTGCGAAGGCTCAGCAGATGCCTGTGTCCCTTCTTGGCAGCACACTCTCCTGGGTCCCAGGTGCTCAGCACCGTACCAGGTTTCCCAGAGGGCCTCGGAGAGTGGGGATAGGAAGGAGAAGGGAAAGCTGTGTCCTCTGAAGCCAAAGGCCATACTAGGTCTAGTGTCCAAGAAGAGTCAACAGTATCTGGCTGTGATGGGGCCACCTCTCTGGACCTTTGTCCCGCCCAGTGACCATGACTGACTGTGTGATTATCAAAATGAGGAGGAGGATGCTCAGGCTGCATCCTGTCCACCTGACTTTAGGTCCACTCCACAGCCTGGCACTTGGTACTGCCCAGCAGCTGAAAGGCCAGTCATTCCGCTACCCCGTGCCTCGGTTTTCCCAACTGTTCTATGCTCTCTAAGTTTCTGTATTGCTGTAGAGAATAGAGGCAAGATCTGAGCCCAAAGGTAATCTTACCAAGAGGCAATCTGAGTTTAAATACTCAGCTAAAGATTTAAAACGGGGGGCTGCATTTTAAAATACACACTTTTTACCAAAGCAGGGTCTGGGAAGGAATAAAGCACCAGACAACGTGAAGGGTAAAGCAGCTGGTCAGAACCCACCCACTCCATTCTCCTAACCCCATCTCATCCACCCTACTAGCGCGCGCGCACACACACACACACACACACACACACACACACACACGCACACACACACACCTTGTCTGCAGCTATAGCTGTGCAACCACAGGCAAGTGGCACAACTTCTCTGTGTACACATCTGGGTGCTGCCAGTGTGACCTGGCTCCTACGTTATATGTATACTCAACAAGGAACCCCTCTCCCCCAAATGTTTCAGATTCCTCCAGGCCTCAGAGTACTAGGATCCTGCCCCTCTAACTGCTCCAGGCCAGGCTCACTGGCACTAACGAGCCTGGGCTTTGGCTCCAAGGTCCCCCATCTGTGGAAGTCCTGCCTCTCTTAGCATTCTAGATGGGAGCTCATTATTTAAATCTCAGAAGCCACTCCCCCCCCCCCCCCCCTTGGACAAACCATTCAGGATTATATTCTTCAAGAGTTAGGTATCACTGTGAAAACTGTCTTGCATGCTTTGCTGCCCCACCAGAATACAAGCTGTCCTGACTGTTCACTACAGAGCTAGATCTAGAGTCAAAGCCTTCGCTGAGTGATTCCAGAATCCAGGAGTAAATGCAGGCATGGAGTGGCCCTAACCAGTTAACAGGATCTTAAAACGGTGCTGAGCAACCCTGGGGACATTGAGCTACTGAGGGCCCAGGGGATCCAGGACTTCCTGGACCCAGGGCTTGAAAGCCTGAGTGCCAGCGCTCAAGCCGGTCCCTGAAAAACAGCAGCACGTGGCGCAGCCAGAGGCGCAGGCTGCGTGCAGGGGGAGGGGGCACCCTGTTCTGGGCACCGTCCCCGGCAGGCCGCTGGACTCCGCCCCCTCTCTTAGCCGGCCAGGCCTGCTGTTTATCCTCCCGGGGACACAGCGGCTGTAGGAACAACATGTAATTGATAACAAGCCGAGAGCCGGCCAAGGGCTAGCCATTGGGTCAGCGTGCAAATCACGGGGGTGGCGAGTGGGGGCCGGTCTTCAAAATAAGAGTCTCCTCCCTGAGGAGTCCGAAAGCCCCAAAGTTACTGCCATTCTCGCACCTGTAGGATGGCGTTGGCTCCCCACGGTCGGGGGAAACATCTGAAGGACTCAGGCAAACGTTTGGGATTTCACCCTCCTGTAAGGTGGTAGCAAACAGCCCCCGTGTCCTCCGGGAGAGAACGTTTCCAAAAGGGGTGGCCTGCCCCCTGCGGCTGCTACCCTCTGCCGTCCCTCCAGTAATGTTTGGTCACAGGGGCCTGAGGACTCTGCGTGGGGAACCGGAACATAGGCGCAGGAACGCTGCGGGTACGCGCAAATGGGTGTGAGTTTGTGTCGTGTGACTGCGTGTGCTGGGCGCAGTGCAGTCGTGCGGGTGTCCGCCAGGTGCCCGCGCGTGGGTGCCCACCCGAGGGTGGGAAGTACGTGGGAAGGAGGTGGCTCGGATTCTGGCGCACTGCTTCAGAGAGTACCTTACCCTCCGCCCAGTGACCCCCTTCGTGTCCCCTCTTAGGCCACCGCTGCAGTGACCGACAGTAACCTCTCCGCCCCTTGGTCGCCAGGCCCCGCCAGGCGCCACCATATGGGAGCGCAGGTCCAGGAGTGCCACGGACGCGCGTGGGCTCCTCAGGCAGGAGCTGCGTACACCGGATTTGCCCTTTGCAGGCCCAGCGCGCTCACGGGGGTCCCCGCATTTCCGGGATCCCCGCATTTCCCGGGCCCCCGCGCGTGGTTCGGACAGCGCGCGCCAGGGGACCGCCCGTGATCCCCCGGGAGGACCCACGCGGCCGCGCTACATCGCGCGTCTCCCACCTGGACTCGGCGTCGCCTGGCGCGGCCTCGCGCTTTTGGCCCGGCTCCGTATGCGGCCGCGCGTCCAGCGCTCCTGGCCGCAGCCCGCACTCCCTGCGGCCGAGCTGGGCGCTCGCCGCTAGCCGCTCTCCCCGCTCTCCGGCCGCTCACGTGACGCCGCGGGCGCCGCGAAGGCTCGCAGGAGGCTCGGCCTCGGGCGCGCGCCCCATTGGCTAGCGCCGCGCGTCACGCGCCCCGCCCCGCCTCGGCCGCACCCTCCCGCTGCCCAAGCGCTCTTCGGCCTCTTCGTGGACCTGCACTGGGTCCTCCGATGCGCACGTGAGACGGGATCCAGAACCCACTGAAAGCCCGCAGGGTCCCGAAGTGCAGACCGCGTGGGACCTCAGGAGCGGAATCGTCCCCGCAGCCCCCTCCGCATTCCCAACAAGGCCCGATCTAGTAGGGACCGTATCTAAAGGGACGGATTGTAAAAATTCATCTGGTCTTTCCTCCAGCGGTCATGGTTACTCACCGGAATGAGCACTCCCTGCGCTACCCTCGACCTCTGCGACTGACAGACTGCGGAGGCTTGCTGACCACCACCTTAAGCCAGTGACACTGCAGGCACCTCCCCAAAGACTGCAGGGTGCTCCCGATCTGCAGAGGGAGTTCCAGACTTCAGTCCCAAGCCATCCTGGACAGCTCTTGCACCGGTTTAATGAGAAAGTGAAGTCCGAGAAAACACGTGAGCGGAGAGTGCTGGGTACCCTGCTGTGCACTTTAGCCCACACTATGCCTGGCTCCCCAGCCAGCATGGGAAAAAATAAAAAATAAAAAACCCGCAGAGAGCGGAGCATGGGCCTTCCTAGCTACACAGATAGAGGGTCAGGCACATCCAGGTCTGTCTGTCTTTCTCCTGCTTCTTAATAAACACCCAGGACATTTGGACAAACCTTTCTACACAGCGCTTCCTACCTGGCAGTCTTTCCCTCCTGCTTTTCCCAGCCGTCCCTGCTGTGGCCAGGATTTGTAGCCAGTGGGTCTGGGCCCGCTTAAATAAGGATCCGAGGACTCTCCAGATGAGTGTCCAGGACCCAGCAGTTTAACTGAGGGAGTCTGTGCTTAGTACAAGATGGTCATCGACTTTCTGATCATAGGCACACGGTATGCAGCCAGGGCTAGCACGTAGAGCGGGTGGAGTTGGCTGGTCCATAAAGTTGATTGATCCTATCTTGTCAAGGCAGGGCAGGGTTAGGTTGGGCCAGTACACTTCTCCACAGCCTTGCCTACCCTGGGCTCTGCATTTCTCACACACTCTGATGTCTCCCACCCCCTGGGGAGAAGTGCAGCCAAAGTTCAGAAGCCTGAAGGCAACAGTATAGTGAGGCCACCTCAGTCCGCAGGCAAGATGCCCCAGCCGTCTAGAAGCCCATGGCCAACGTAGGACAGTCTGCCTAAATCTGAGTCATATTAGACATCCTTGCTTCAGAACCTTCCCAGGGTTCCCCACTCACTCACAGAAGTATATATAACGCCATCTTCTCAGCCTCCCCCAGTCTCTTTGGGGTCACTTTTGTTCCATGACCTCTTTTCCTTGCTCAGGTTAACTTGCCAGGCACAAGCTCAGGACCTTTGCACATGCTGTTTCCTTTGCCTGGGTATGGTTCCTTTCCCAACATTCACATGCCTCCCTCCTTCAGGTTTTATTGAAGTGGCACTTTCAAGGGAGCCTGCATTTGCTCCCCGCCCCCTGCTGCGCCCCCACCCCCCCACCCCATTTTCCTATCCAGTTTAACAGTTCTGGATACTTACTATTTTCAATTTATTAAAAGTTTGCATTTTATTCTGTAAACCCTTGTCTCCTACAGAGAACGTAAGCAGCAAAGACAGAAATTTCTATGTATTTACAGCCCAGGACTAGAATTTGCATCTCCAGCACCATGTAAAGGCCAGGTAGGTCTCGAAGCTGTCTGTAATTTTAGGACACAGAGGGCAGAGATAGGATTCCTAGAGCAAGTCGACTGCTAGACTAGCTGAAATCTGTGAGCTCTGGGTTTTGTAAGAGACCCTGCCTCGATGAGAGAGGTGGGGAAAGTCACCAAATGTTAGCTTCAGGCCTCCACATGCACAAATCCACATGTGATGTGTGCCCACACATGTAAACATGCATAATCACACAACACACACAGAAAAGAAATTAAGTAGACTTCCAGGGACTTACTCCCTAAATAGGACATAGTTGGTTCCTGAGACAAGCAGAACAATTTTCCTGTAAGAGGCATAAAAACTTCCACAGAACCTTCCAGAGTTTGCCTCATGTCTGCTGTGCTGCCTATCTGCTTTCATCACCAGCAGTGTCTGATCATCCATCCATTCTCAGACAGCAGTCAAATAAATCCCAAGCCAGCTTCAGCTCCCACCACAGCCTAGATACTTCTGCATGTCCATTACAGTCCAGGGCCAGGATCAGGTGCAGCTCAAGGCATTCCTGTGGACTGAAGGATGAGAGCGCAGGATCCTGAAGACTCCCATGAGCAGTGGCACACTCATCTCCCACCAGCTAGTCAGAAAAGCAATCCAGTGTAGCAGGAAGGACTTACGTTCAGAGTCATAGCTAGGCACCAGGGCATCAGACTTGCAAGGCAGGCTCTCCCCAATGCTACATTTCCACCCTTACTAGGGAGGAGGAAAAGAAAACCCTTGAGGCACAAGTGGCTAGGCCTGGACCCACAGACTTCTCTAAGGCTGGTGGCTAGCATTTCCAGTCCCTTGAGGTGGGAAAAGAGGCCAGGCCCCACCCTATGGGATAAAAATGCCCAAGGTCAGGCCACCCTAGAAAGCGTCACCCCCTACAAACACTATATAAAGCCTGCCTCCTGCTCAGTTCTTTGCTGCTTCTTTCTCACCCAGGCAGAAGCAGCTACTCTCTTGTGTCTTTTCCCACCAAAAAATCTGTTGTGTGAGGTTTGTTGTGCGACGTGACTTTGTGCTATTCCGAAGCTTCCAACTCTCAGGATACCTTTCCTCTTACAGCTGTAGTGTGTATTGGGGAAACCTTTCCCCTCAGAGCTATTACACAGTAGAAACTCTTCAAGGGAGGCCCAGAGGGGGGCAGAGACAGCACCAGACATCCCAGAAACAGCCATCTGTTCAAAGAAATGCCTGATTAAATGCCTAGTCTTTGGGACCATTTTAAACTTATAGAACAAACTTTTGGTACTGGAGGGATTTATCTTTCTGTAAATTTGCAGGATTTTGTTTTTTGTTTGTTTGTTTGAAACAAGGTATTGCTGTGGATCCCAGGCTGGTCTTGAGCTCACAATCTTCCTAGCTCAGCCTCCCAGAGTGCTCAAACCACACCAGGGCCTAATTGTGTTCTCATTTTTTAAAGCTGAATTTTTTTTAAAAAAAGATTTATTATATTTACTTATGTGTATGAGTGTTCTGTATGTGCGCCACACATATGTGGTGCTGGAAGAGGCCAGAAAGGGGCGTCAGATCCCTGGAGCTGAAGTTACAGATGGTTGTTGGGAAGTGGGTGCTGGGAATCAAACCTATGTCCTCTGCAAGAGTAGTCTATGCTTTTAAACTCTGAGCCATCTCTCTAGCCTTAGGTATTTTAATTTTAAATACCCTTCTAATAAAAAGACTTACATTGCTTTTTAAAAGAAATACAATGGATATAAATATTATTTGAATGTCATCTGGCTTTGCCTGTAAAACCGTCTGGTACTGGGTCCTTTGGGGGGCGGGGTTGATATTTTTCCTACCAGATATCACACATTTAATCAAGATACATTTGATTTTAGATTCCTTCTCTCTTTTTTATTCCTGCTTTGGAATTGCGGCATCTTCCCTCCCCTTAATAGTTGCTATTAAATCTGGGGCATCGTATATTCAAGGTAAGCCTCTGCTACTGAGCCCGAAAAACAGACGTCTTTCTCATTGCCGGGCATATTCTTCTATTATTTTCCTCTTTGCTGAGATAGGTTCATCGGTGGATTCCTCCTTTCAACCTCTACTCAAGTGTCACTTTAGCTCATGGCTTCCTCTGTCACCTGGTCTGAAACTGTGTCTGAGCTGCTGTCTGATCCCTGGCCTTGGTTCATTTTATTTCACAGTTCTGTTTTTCATTTTTAATTTTTTTTTACTCATGTGTTATTGTCTATCTCTCCCACAAGCCAACAAGCTCATTAAGATCATGGATTTGGACTGGAGCTAGAAGTCTTGCCTGACTTGTACTAGGGCCTGGGTTTGATCTCCCAGCGCAGCACACGCGCGTGCGAACACATATGCATAGATTGTAAAATAAAGGGTGTGTATCATGTATTGGCATTCTCTCAGTTAACTTAGCTTCATCTCCTCTCCCATGCACGTGACCCAGCTCCACATGCACCCCAAGACCTGCAGCACCCCGGCTGCTGACAATGAGGCCCCCATCCTGCTGGCATCCCAGCTAGCTTCTTCCCACAGAGGCAGACTCTGAAGCAATGCAGGTGGGTTCTGCAAGAGTCCCATGGGGTGCCGGCTGGGGCTTGTTTTGTGTGGGATGTCTGCTTCCCTGGAAGCTGGCTTACTTACAGCACGAACAAGCATGACGCTACAAGTCTAGGACGAGGCATCACAGGGACAGCTTCCCGAGACCTTCCTCCTTGGCTTGAACACATGAGTCCCAGCCTCGGAGGTAACCGAAAAACAGAAGTCTTTCTCATTGTCTCCTGGATAGTCAGTCTTCCTTGTGTTTGTCTGTGTCCCGGTCTCTTCTTGTAAGAATTCCAATCCAATGACTTAGTCTTGGTTTAACTCCATCTTTGAAGGCCCTGTCTGCAGAACACAGGCTTTCTGAAGGACTGGAGTGTAGCACTATGACATAAGCACTGGGAGAAACACCATTCAGCCCATGACCCTTGGGTGCCTTGGGGGAAACAGCCATCCTAGAGCTGTCTTATCTGGAGCCATTTTCAGTAACCCCCATCCAGTTACTCAGGAGAGGTTGAGGCCACATTGCACCCTGACAGCCCCCACCCTCACATGGCCCACGTGGGTTGGCAACCCAAGGGTCTTGCTGGCTGGAAGCTCTTGGCCCACAGCCACAAAACAAGCCCCAGTTCAAGTTACCCTGATATTCAAGGCTGTGCTCAGTTGCATCCTTGCCAAGTGGCCTCTTGCTCCCACTTGTCCCACCTCAAGGAGGACAGTTGACAAGGGTCTCATTTCAAACCCTGCTCCCAGGCCTTGGGTGTGTGATTCTAGGTAAGTTGTGTTCATTCCTATCTGAAAATGAGGATACTCCTGAGGTACGGGCCATGGAGGCTGGGGAAGTATTGCCAATCAGAACCTTAGGTATCCCCACCTCTGGGTCCCACACAGCCTCCCTTGCATGGCTCTCCTGGCTTCCCAGCTGGGAACAGAGCTTGGGTGCTGCCTGACTGTTCCTGCTGAGTGTAGGAATCTCACACAGCTAATGGAGCTGTGATGCTGGGGTTCCTGCTCAACGCTCTCCAGTCTGCAGTGAGGGGCAGCCCTTGTATCAGACCTGCATCCCGGCCTGGGATGGTTTCTGTTACAGTTCCTCTCTGCTGTGTCTCCCAGACACTGCCTCTGTAAACCCCTCCAAGTCCTTGCTTTGGGGCATCTGCTTCTGAGGTCATATGTCACTCATGTGCATACACTTGCTGACATCATCTGTGCTTGATAAATGAGCAATTATCATGCCAAATAGAAATAAAATATATACTGAAAAAATAGCTTTACCAATAAGTTACTGAATCTACTTCTATAGGCAATGAGATTACAAAGATTTATTTTGATTTTACATTTATGAGTGTTTTACTTGCATGTATGTTTATGCACCAGGTGCATACAGTGCCTACAGGGGCTGGAAATGGTCATCAGAGCCCCTGAAACTGGAGTTTACAGATGTTGTGAGCCTCCATGTGGGTGCAGAGAATTGAACCCAAGTTCTCTGCAGAAGGCTTAAGGGCCTGGAGCGTGCTCCACTTCTGCTGGCCGCAGGCCCTTTGCACCTCTGCTTCCTCTTCCCAGTCGCCTCTACATTCCTTAGGTCAGAGTTCACAGGTTTCCCCAACCTCCTTCACAACCGGTACCTCTCTAAGCATTTCTCAAGGTTTGTAATGATCCGTTAATTAGTGTGTTCATTAATTAATGCTTGTCTCCCACAGTAAGCATTGCCAATTCTGCTCATTCTTCTTTTCCAAGAACTTCTAGTTCTTAGCGGAATGACCCCAGGAAAGACTGTGTCTCTCCATGTTCCCCATAGCTGGCCAGAGAACCCTGCAGAAGCGAGGTGTGGAAGCTCTGCCTCAGCTTCCTTATGCTTCTTCCCAATGTCAGGACAGGGAGAACCCTCATGGGCAAGGCAGACAAGGCCATTGTCTGAGGAGGGGAGGCAGGGGTAGAAGACCCCAGAGAGTTCCCCAGTGCCTTTACTTCACCAGGTGGGCTCTCAGCAGAGGAAGTGACAGAGACACTGATATGTTTAAGCCAACATTGCTTTCAGTCTGTGGCAAATGTTGCTCCTCTACCGGTGGGTCTAGACCTGTTACCCATGAAGGGCTAATGGCCACCAGTAATCTCTGAGGCTTAGGGATTTGACTCGGGATACTTGGCTTGGGATGGCTTGAGTGGCACCTAATAGAGCTTTGACTTTGGACCCTTTCCCAAGCTACGGAACTGCAGTCTGGTGCTCTCTTGGTACTGGGCAGCAGCCATGACCACAGCTCCCAGTCATCTGCTTGCCACAGTCAGTGAGTGCAGGGGGCTAGGTGTAAGGTGCTGTGTGCAAGGTGATTTATGCAGGGTGCTACATGCAGGATCCAGGTACCCTGTATAAGATGCACCGGTACAGGTGCCGCAGGGTGTTGTGTGCAGAGTACTGAGTACAGGTACTGTGTGCAGGGTACTGTGCTATGCTGCTGAGTGAGACTGCTCCATATATGAGGTGTATTGAATGCACGTTGTACTCATGGCGAGTCTGTCAGGAAGGGATCCTGTGTGTCTGAAGAGTGTTTGCACACGAGGGGCCACGTCTGTTTTCTAGTCATTTCACATCCAACCTTGCAGTGTGGGCTGCACATTGCAGGGCAGTGGTGCAGTCAAATGCCCTGCAGTGGTGGAGACTCTTTTTCTCCGCTCTGGAGAGGGTAGGGGATGGGAGCTGAGTGGCCCACTGAGCTGTTCTGGCAGGGCAGACAGGAGGTATGTGGCTCAGCTTCAGGCCACTGTTGCAGCATGTCTCTCTGAGGAGGTTGTATGAGCCTCCAGCTGACACAGTAGGTCCCACTCCAGAGCACCCATTGTATGCCAGGCAAAGGGCCAAGAGCCAACACAGGTGTGTCCTATGTGCCAGCTCTGCCCCAGTGCTGGACAAATTCTGGCTCACTTCTCCCACCCATTGTCTCTAGGAGGTCAGTGCTGTCCTATGGCCATGTGCATAAGAGTCCATAGGAGAAGCTGGTGCCATCGGGACAAGAGTGAACTGCTGTCTGGGTAAATTGTGACACACCATGAAAATTCAGGGTCTGCTTGAGGACTCACACAGCAATGACATGGAGTTGACAGGAGAAGAATCCTGAGCCCAGACCTGCTTGACCTATTGGGGAGGAGCTGAAGTTCTGATCAGAGGTGAAGATGGATCCAAATGCTACCCTCCCAAGCCACATCACATGGGCCTCACTTGGTGTCGGGGAGTCAAATCTCAGGCTGAAGTTCTGACCCATGGTGTCTAGGCCACCTGCTCTGTAAGCCTATTGGAGTAAAGTGCTGCCATTTTCATCAAATCAGCTGTGGCAGCCTGCAGAAGATCACCACGGTGTCGGGCTTGTTGCCTCAGAAGGGCTGAGGGTCATGGGGCCCTTGCCTGAGCAGCCAGGCAGACCTCCCATCCAGTGGCCTGGGGAGTAAATGTAGGTGGAGAAGGATTGGGGGAGGGTCTCCATCTATGTAGCCATTTGGGAATTATCATCTCTGATGGACACAGACCTTTAAAATTAAACACACCTAATAGACACCTTTAAACTGGCTGCTTTAAGGTCACCCATGATCCTGCCTGTAACCTTTTATCCATACTCTGTAAGGAACCCAAATAAACTCCTTGAATCTCCCAGCTGGACTTTGGTGCTACCACACCTCAGCGGATTGTTGAGACCTTAAGAGGGAAGGGTAGATGCTGTTTACCTCTTTGTGGAAAGAATTTTATCAAGGGCGATTCACAAAGAGCCATTATGGCCCTGTACAGTATTTTGAGGGGGCCTGGACATGGCAGCCCCTCTTCTTACTTCCAGCCCTGCACTAGCTACCTCTCCAATCCTAGGGAAAGTCCCAGGTCACTTGACAAGTCCTGAGGGAAATGCTGGCCCAGGTACAGGAGGGACTGGGTGTGCAGGTCTTTCCTTGCTCAGAGAGGCTTTAACCTCACTCTTTGTCAAAGGAACACAAAACAAGACACTCTAAGTAGTGCTTTTAAAATTACGATGCTGGAAAGAGGTTAAACTGGTGTCTCCACAACCCACCTCAGCTGTGCATGTAGCTGCCACAAGGCTACTCAGGAACCCTCTCAAGAAATGACCAGGTGTTCTATTGGATTTCCAGCAAACATATTTCCCCCCACCACTTGAGAAATATCAGCAGCTCATCAAAAATAAAATCAAAAGTCAAAAGCAACCCACCAACCAAAACCCCCAACTGAACAGCAACAAAACCCTTCATCATCAACGATGTCATCACGCACCATCTGTGCAGTGGAAAATGGCTTGCCACCTCAAATGATTTTTGTTTTGTTTCAAAACCATGAGGGTGGGATTCAGGGTCCCACAAATGTTAAGCAGCCACTCATGTGGCTTGAGCCACATCCCAAGTCCTTATGAGTCAACTTAAATAAAAACTTAAAAAGACTACTTTATGAGGCTTAAAGTGGACAAAAAAAAAAAAAAAAAAAAAAAAAAAAAAATGTGATCCTGGCCTGAGTGCATCCCTGTAATCTTCACAAGTGGGAGGGGAGGCTGAGGCAGGAAGATTGCTGAGAGCTCAAGGCCAGGGCTACTATCAAGATCTTGTCTCAAAAGAGGAAAAGAGGGAGGGGGAGGGGAGAGGCAGGAAGAGAAAGAACTGTGACTCAAAACTCAGCAAAATAAGTACCAGAGACTTTAACCAACGTTTACCCAGAGCACTGGGACCCTGACTTACCTTTCTAGCACCTACAGTCACATTCTAGATTTTTCTATAGTGGTCATGCATTAGTTTTATAATCAAAACAAAACAATTTTTACTAGTTTTTAAAAATTGCGTAACTTAGGATGTTATTTTAAAATAGTACTTTTTATGTGTGTAAAAGTAAATATTGCTTGGCCTGGTACCATACACCTGAAGTCCTGTAGTCAGAGGCTGGCAGAGAAGAATCAATGAGAGGCCAGCCTGTGCTTTGTCAAATAATCTGTCTTAAACACACACACACACACACACACACACACACACACACACACACACACACACACACTTACTTTAAAAAATTGTTCAACATGTCAGAAAATACAAATATACAAAGAAAAAGAAATGCCACCCCATTGTTAAGTTTTCCTACTACCAAAGAAAAGTGGCACAAAAGTGACTCCAGAGCATAGCTTTGGAGTCTTTTTAAAAATTAAAATCAAAAGCAGAGGGCAGGGTTGGAGAGATGGCTCAGTGGTAAAACAATGTTTTTTGCAGAGAACCTGGGTTCAATGTCCAGCACCCACATGGAGTCTCACAACCATCTGTAACTGGTTCCAGGGGACTGGCCACTGCAGCCCCTGAGGCCTTTGAGTGTACCTGGTACATAGACATACGTGCACACAAAACACTCACATATTTAAAATAAAAATAAACCTTTACAATGAATACTAGTCTAGTTGCCTATAGAAGTAGATTCATTAACTTATTGGTAAACCTATTCTTTTTTGAGCACATATTTTATTTGGCATGTGGCAATTATGCATTTATCAAGGACAAGATGACTTTTGTCAGCAGGTATATACATGTGAGTGACGTGTGGTCTCAGACACCTACACTTCCCTTGGACTGGGAGCATTTAAAATCCTCACCATTTGTTATTTGAAATGTGCAATGGGCTACTGGAGGTTATGATTCTTCCAATTTAGAAATTTCAATTTTACTATCACATATAAAATTCTTATAAAAAGCCAGGCCTGGATGCACGGGCTTGCCATCTGAGCTACTTTAGAGGCTGGGGCCTGGGCTAGACAGTGAATTCAGGATCACCTTGGTAATTCGGTGAGACCCTGTCCCCAAATGAAAAATAAAAAGGGGCTGAGGCTGGCAGTTGGTGGCAGGCCTACGGCCTTATGTGCATGAATGTATGCCCGGTGTCAAGTGTCAAGTGCACAGCACAGTGAACACGTCATCAATAGCAATGAATGCTCTCAAGTGCACGTGCACAGTACAGTGAACCCATCATCATTAGCCATGAATGCTCTAGCTCGATGCCTTATTTCTGTAAACTTATCTTACTTTGGGATGAGGGTTTACTGCATATGGGATCCAGGGCAACCCCACCTTAAGAGTATGTACTAAGTTCCATCCTAGCTCCTTTCTGACCCTCAGCCCTCTTTACTTCCTTCCATTCAGAGTCTTTGTGCCCCCCACCCACGCTCCCTCCCCACCCATTTGTTTTAAGACTGTCTTTTGTAGTTCAGACTGGCCTTGGACTCTCAAGGTGTGGCTGAGGTTGACCTTGTATGACCTTTAATTTCTGATCCTTCTGCCTCTAGCACCTCAGTGCTGGGATTACAGGCATGAACCGTCATGCCCAGTTTATACAGTGCTGGGATGGAACCCAAGGCTTTCTGCATGGTAGGCAAGCAAGCACTTGGAGACACATTCCCAGCCTCTCTCCTATTTCTTAAAGGAGAATTTGATGGACAGCATAGAGAACCAAGCAGTGTTTTCACTGTGATATTTGGGACCCAATTACTCTCTAGGATCTCCAGTCCAGTGGGTCCAGCCCATAGGTTCAGTCCTAGTGGGCTCCCAGACCTCTTTTCCTGAGTCTATCACTTGATGAAAAGTGACAGCTGGCTGCCAGTCCCATGGGAAAACATGTCACTATATTGCTCTGCAGTCTTGTAGTTCCCAGGTGCTTATTTGCTCTTGACTAACATGGTAAATCCCTGGGGAGGACCGGTGTGCACCCCCTGTAGATCTGATATCCAGACCTTTCTCTTACCAAGCGTATGAATTGTTTGCTTGGGAGAGATGCTTAAACCCAGTCTTATCTGTGTCCAACATGCTTTTGAAATGGCAGAATTTGTTTACATTTCTAAAACTAAATCCCAGCCCAGGTCAAGGTCAGGACCTCACCGGCACAGACTGGACAGGCCCGGCTTACCTGTCCTTCCCTCTGATCTTGTGATGTGTGGGGTCTCTATGTGGCATCCTGTGACCACACAGCCAGAGCCAGAGGCAAAGAGAACTCACAGCATTCCAGGCCATCATGAGACAGGGTATGTAATGTGCCATAGGCAGGCAGCGAATACTGGCCTTCCCTCAGGCTCTCAGTTTGTACCCTGTACTGCAGGACAGGTGTGTCACTCCCTAGGTCTCAGACAAGGTACTGGGAATCTAAAGAGCACAGAAGGGCAGGAACATGTGCAGGGATACAGTCCAGACCGCAGAGAGAGACAAGATCCTTCTACCTCCAGGACAGATTTGTCACCCAGGAACAGTGGCACCCAGCTGTAGTTGTCAGGTCAAAGGAATCAATCGGTATTGGACCTTGCAAGGTGATGGCCTAGATTGTTGAGGTTGAGAACCAGCACCAGAACCTCAGAGGTGCAGTCAAACCAAAGGGGAGGGGTACTTGGGTAGGCTCAGTCTCTGGGTGTGGAGATCAGAAGGATGGTAGAGGAGAGTGGGGTTCTATAGAGAGTCACATGTAAAACCCTGCCTCAGCCCGGAGACAGGACAGCCTAGCAGACCAGCACAGCTCTCTCAAGCACTCACATATGCTTAGCCTTGCCTGTCAGGACAGGCATGGCTGTGATGAAGACAGGCAGGATGGAACAGAACGTGACTGATGTTTCTTAGAATGGACTTTGTATAGAGACCTACAGGGTTCAAGCGCCTACCCAGGCAGAGAGAGGGTCTAGCAAGAGGAGTCCTGGCTGAGAGCCTATGGTGTGCAAAGGTCCCTAGGCAAGGCTGGCTCAAAGGCTGACAAAGCCTGTGCCAGCATGGGCGGAGCCTGAAGAGGACACTAGGGAGCAGCAGTGGCTCACTGTGGGCTCCTACTGCCAGTGCTCTAGCTGCCAGGATGGTGACACATGAGATGGCTTCCAGAGCAGGAGTGGTTCTATGAGACTCAAAGTCACTCAATGCATCATGAGAGGCTACACAGAAAAGACCATACCACAGGGGCCATTCCCTTGAGATGCTGGTCTGAAAATGTGTCCATTAAAAAAAAAAGTACTGTTATTATTAAGAGAGGTGGGTGCACATGCATGCCACAGTGCACACCGGGAGGTCAGAGAACTTTGTGGATTCAACTCTCTCCTTTCAGCTTTATGTGGATTCCAGAAATCGAAGGCAGATTTCCAGATCTGCATTGGCTGACCCATCTCTGCGGACCCCAAGTATATCCACTTTAAGACCCAGAGATTGTGACATGTCTTGTTTGTCCCCGTTAATGGGACTGTCCAGTATGAATAGTCAGGCAATTTCTGGGTAGCAGTGCTGAGGGAAGACCCACACTCACCTCACTAGTGCCTCCTACTGGCATTCCATTTGCTGCAGCAAACAAGCAGTACGTGTGCCCTCTTAAATCAGACATCAGGCTTTTGATGCATCTGACAGGCTTGGAGAGAGGAGAGACTGGGAGGCAACAGCAGGATGTCTGAGTTGGAGGCTAGCCTGGTCTACAGTATGGAACCCTGTCTCAAAGCAACCAACTGATGGACCATCAACAACAACAAACGATCCATGAATCTTGCTGTGAGGGTCCCTGAGGCAGAAATAGGTTAACCGGCTGTTGACTCTTCTGCCTGAGTAGTATCTGAATGCACTGTGGCCCTGAGCCAGCTCCCATCCCTTTTACCTTCCTGGTGATCACAGTGCAGGGCTGTCTCCCCATTCTTTGAGGGGTGTCTGAAGTCACCTGGCATGGCTCTTCACCCATTCCTCTCCTGATGGGGGCTCCCTTTCATGCCTCTGGCTGATTCAAGGTATTGGGCATTTTGCCACTGCGCAGACCCCACCCCCACTGACTGTCAAATGTGGTCCTGTTTTAGGTCCAGCCGCAGCATGGGCAGCTGAGTGGTATGCAGCCCTACCCTAGAGACGCTCTTAGAAGTCAGGGCATCTGAATGGCTGAGGGATAGCATATGAGACTCTCAATTCAGCCATGCTACAGGCTGTGTCTACCCTTGAGAGACTTACACAAGAAGGCACATTAGCAGGGCTGCCTCCATGCATCCCAGATAGCCAGGGACATATGATATCAGAAGGGACAGAAACAAGAAAGACACAAGACAGAATGATGACACTGCGGAGCCAGGATAGAAATGTGGACAATGACACCAAACAGGTCCATGGGAGAAGACTTGTGCAGGAAGGAGAGGCTGGGGAGGAGGCAGCAGGCAGAGTAAAGGTCCTGGGGCAGTGAGTCTTATGTGATTAAGAAGCAGCAAGGAGGCTAGTGTGGCTGGGAGTGGTCCAAGGACAGTCAGAGCAGATGCTGGACTTTGTGGGCCCAAGGGAGGATGAAACTTAAGTTGAATAGAGGCTATGGGGCGATGATGTGGTCCAATGTAGATCTTCTGAAGATCTCTTGAGATGACTCACCAGGAGCAGAACATGGAGGAGGTAGGAAGAGCCAGGAGGCCAGTGGTGGGCGTGTCTATCAAGTGCTAAGGACATTTGAGGGAGGGAAACCTCAGGGTCTTTAGCAGGACCATTGGTTACCCCACTGGCTCTGCTCCAAGTGCTTGAGGAGTGTCAGCTCACATAGTCCAGTGAAGAACTGTTCTCAGCTACTGCAGAGATAGCACAGAGAGTTAATTAACTCACCCTAAGCCACACAGGTAGAAGAGTCCAGAGTCAAGATTTGAAGCTGGGTTGTTGGAAACCAGAGCCTAGGCTCTTAAAAAGATCACGGTGTCTCCCATATAAGAAACTATTTGCAAAGAAAATAGAATCCTGGCCATCAGAAAGGTGAGCTTACAGGAGGTGAGTAGAGGTTACGACTTGACTCTTTGTGGGCTGCCCCATGGCTCGTCCAGGGAAAAATGAGGCTGGGGTGGGGGGAGGCTCCTTCCCATCTCCAACTCATCTTCTGGGAATGTGCGAGAGGGAGGGTGGCTGCCTACACAGAACTGCCCAATGAGACACTGGCTTGAGGGACCTGGAGGAACAAGCAGGGTAGCTCTGGAGATGGACCAGTCAGAGGGCAGGAGAGGGCAGGAGAGGGCAGGAGAGGGCAGGAGAGGGCAGGAGAGGGCAGGAGAGGGCAGTGGAGAGAACCCTGGAGAAGGAACACAAAGGCATTTGGGGTGCAAGGCAATTTGAAACATGTCTCCAGACACACCGACTCCATTTAGAGATCCGTTACCTATGTAGAGTTCATGCTTGGCTTTTCTGAGCCTCAGTTTCTTCCCTCATGGAGTAGAATAGAAACCTCTGACTCCATGTGAAGGTATTCTGATCAAGTTCACGGGACTGAAACCTGGCAAGGTCCTAGCTAAGGTGAAAACCTACCATGGTAGATGATGTGGTGACAGGTTCAGCACTTAGACCAGTGCAGCTGCCTCTGGACACAGCTCCTGCTCCTACAAGGACCCCTCTCTGCAGTAAAGTGAACTCCTGTGCGCCTATCAGGAACCAGCATACCCAGGGATGCAAGAGGCCCACAGTCACTGACCAGGGGGAGCCACTGCGCAGAACCACGAATCTTTACCATTCTTATCTCTAGGTTGGAGTTGTCCCTGCTGCCTGCTGACTGGAAGCCCCTGCTCCTGAAGGACCCTGTCTCCCAGGCTCCCTTGACCATTCATTGAAAACAACCCTGACCACCCCTCCCCCTCTAGACAGCAGCTTCTCTGCAGGCCCCAGTCTCTCTGGCCTGGCCTGCTGCCCACTAGCCTACTGCACTGTCCCCTGGGCCTCCATCCGTGAGAAAGTTCCTCTGGGAGGATTTGGCATCTTTTGTTCTCAGCTGCACTTGCTGTCGTGAGCTGAGTGCTCAAGCAATCTTTCCTGGTGGGGATCAAGGCTAAGCCAGTCTGCTCAGTCTGGGAGCCATGGGGGTCGTGGAAGAGCAGGGCCTGGGAGACAAGCAAGCTGTAGCTCTGCCCTTGGGGACTAGGATGTCCCTCATCCCCTCTAGGGTCCCCCCCACCTCAGTTAACAGTGGCTGCTCGGTGACAAGTGCTTTGCTAAGGTCCCCAAGCTGCCTGTTCTAGGGACTGTAGTCCCTCCCCTATTTGATTCTGAACTCTGCCTATGAGGTCCCAGAATTGTGTCTCTGGGTGAGTTTCCCCAAACATTTGCAAAGTCCTTGCTTTGCTCCTTGTTCAGGAGAAAGGTAAAGTTGTTTCTTTGCTGACAACCTCTGGGTGGACCAGTTCCACATGGATCTGGGTCAGTTGTGAGCAGAACATAGCACAAAGGTACTTCAGGCCAGTACTGTCATGTCCCTGTCACCTTCATGCCACTGGCACACATCCTCCTTAGTTAAGACTCCCAGAGGTGCAGATCCTCCATGGTGCCCACCTTTCAGATAACCAACGGCAAGCTGAGAACTGACTAAGTGTCCAGCTAAGTGTCTGGTTGTCAGGACACTTGGAAATGTGGGGGTCACTCATTCTTTGCTACATTTTATCAACTGGTTGCTTATAGAAGTAGGCACGTGCTCTACCACTGGGCTGCACTCCCAGCCTGACGTACAGTGGTATTGAAATTGCATAAGGATGTGTTGACCTCTTTAGGTGCAGGGAAGACCTGGCCACAATTGCTTCCCCTGGGTCTACTTAGACAGTAGCTGGCTGTGGGTGTTCTGAATCCTGTGGGATGATCAAAGAAAGAGGGTCACTCAAGGATGAATTAACGTCTTGCAGGCAGCAGGGAGATTCAGCCTCTGTGGACTCAACGTTTGATCAGCCATGCAAAACGTATATATTGATTGTTACACATGCTGGTTTTTTTTTTTTTTTTTTTTTTTTTTTTTTTTTTTTTTTTTTTTTTTTTTTTTTGGGGGGGGTAAACAAGTTCCTCATACCAAAGCCCCCAATCTAACCTATAAATTTCCTGAAGGAAAATATCACACCCCTGCAACTTTAGTCCTTGCTGGGCACTCACTGCAGCACGAAATAATGTAAGACATTCCAGGTGTGCCAGACGGTCTTATGACACAAATCATGCAAAGACTGTAAAGGTCCTTCAGAAAAACAGTCCTGTAGATAATAGAAAACAATCACTGTTTTCTACAGTGGTTTCTTCTAGTCAAGGTACTTTTAGAAAATAACTATTTTGTTCCAATGTTTACTCTAGATGTAATAATTCTACTAGATTTTCTGCCACAGATGGTGTGGATATGGGCATCCCAAGCCCTGTTACCTGCTTAGTAAACACCCTGGAGCTTAGCACCTGTAATGGTGGCAACATCTCTTGTGTTCTCAAATCTTCTCCTTGGCTAGGGTTTGTGTGAGGGGGAGCACTCACTCCACTTCTGCCACATGGCATCATCGGGGGTGACATGAAGTCTAGAGGTTGGAATTATCTGAGAGATTACTCATTCACATGTCTGGGAGTAGATACTGATTTCCAGTGATGAGGTCATAGCAGAGAATACCAGCTAGGGCAGCCACACATGGGTCTTCTATACAACCAGACCCACCCTCTTCCTGGAAGCTGTCTTCCGAGTACCTAAGGAAAGCACTTGGAAGAGGCTGTGTCAGATTTTGTGTATGATCCAGCGTTGACAATCAGGCCGAGTCTTATTGATCCAGGCAGTCCAAGACTCACCAGAATCTCTGTGTCCTGGTGGAGAGCAGCAAGATCCTAGAGAAGCACATGAAGCTGGACATATTGTTTTGGCTGTTATGCCACTGGCCACATTATTTTTTTTAACACTTATATGTGCACATTATTCTTTTACACTTATATGTGCAGGGCATGGCACATGCAGGCAGAGGCCAGAGGAAAATTTGTGAAGTTGGATCTTTCCTTCCATTAAATGGATCCCATGGATTGAAAATGGGTTTTCAGGCCTGGTGGCTAGTACCTCTATGTACTCAGCCATCTAATTGGGTCCCTGCGTTGGTTATTTTTAGAAAATATCAGTTGTCCCAGCAAGCTATAAAATGCTGTCAGCATCTTAGGGGGAAATGATCCCAAACCAGAATTCTTTTCCCAGCTCAACTATCCACCAGCTGATCCTGTTGACATGAAAGTTCTTGCAAGCTTCTCTCCAGTGAGTCTTTCAGAAATCTCTGGAAGAATGTTTCACCAAGAAAGGAGGAGGAAACACAAGACAGTTCTCACATGGATCCAGTACAAGAAGAGGAAGGCAGTCCTGAGATGACAATTGTGGGGGAAGTCAATAAGCCAAGCAGGCAAGCCCCAAGGAGGCAAATCTAGGAGAGGAAACTGCAAGGTCATACATATGACATGTGTGGGACTAACAGGCCAGAACCATACAGCAGGCACATTAGCAACCAAGCCATCTCAGCCCAGATGGCAGACTTTTAAATAGACGATTGTGTGGCAATGGGTTGCCTAGATAGAGAAGACATTAGAGAAGAATTAAATTCCTGCCTTGATGCATGCAAAACTGCTTTCCAGGTGGAAAAAAACATAAAGGACATATCTGCAAAGGTTCTGGGTAATGAAGGTACCGGACAAAGAACAAACACAATAAGATGCAGATTGCAGATAGCCAGGGACAGACAGAGGAGGACATGCACAAACGATATCCAGTGACATGTCACAGAGGAAATCTGAGAGCCAATTAGCACTTGGGAAAAGGTTGGTCTTCACTGTCCATGGAAGCAAGCAAATTAAAGCCACAGTGAAGCCATGATGCTGGGGGTGGCACATACCAGCATCAGAGGCACAAAGAAGGCAGAGGCAGGAGGAGCAGGTTCTCAAGGCTACCCTCAGCTACATAATGAGTTGCAGGTCAGCTTGGGCTACAAGAGACCCTGTCTAAAACAAAACAAAACAAAACAAAACAAAACAAAACAAAACAAGCAAAGACAACTCATACCAAAGTATGATTCTACTTAAGTATTTTGGTGGACCAATGAATTTATTGGGCTTATTTACAGGAGGGTGGATGAGGATATATCCCCACCATTGCCTATATGGACACCCCTCATCAGTTAACCTTCCACTTCCACAGTGTATCCTGAGCCCCAGAGGCCATGCATAAGTGTCACAACCTCTCCACTATTGCTTTTCATGGGGAAAGTCAACAGGCCTCTTGCCAGGGGTCACGGCTGCCGTGAAGCTGGTAACCGCTGTCACACCTGGGGGACTGTGATCCACAGCAGCAAGGACATTCCTCAAAGGGGCTTTGCTTGCCTGCTGGGGAGTGTAGCTGGCACAGTGGCTTGGGAAAGCAGGTTGACACGATGTAGTGACATAAGCTCATGTACAGACCCTGAGTGGCAAGGTCAGTAGTGAGCATGTGGACACAGTGTCTCTCCGTGCTTGGAGACATGTGCTGCTGGCGAAAGGAAGAGCGGCACAGAACAAAAGTTCTCGGTGGTAGACAGCTAAACCACCCGTGCTGGCTTCCCGCAGTGGGAGGCTTCCAGCAGCACTGAAGCCACATGCTCCCGCCATGGCTGTGGTTCACAGTGCCCAGCAAACAAAGCAGCCCCAGAAGGGCAAAGGATCCAGGGACTAAGTTCAACCTCGGGTGAAACTGAACAAGGTAGTGTCGAGGAATGCTCAGTACCTGGACTCGGGTTCCCCTGAGGACCAGCACTCCAGTGCAGTAAGTCTTGTCTGTTATAGTAACAGAACCAAGGAAGTCGGAAGTCAAGGCACTTTTCAAATACTTTGATAGAAACATTAGGTAGTGGGTTAAAGCAGAGGACTGCTCCAGGACTCAGGCACCATCGGATGGTGTTCTTACCTTTTAGTTTGCTAATATATCCAAAAAGATTTAAGGTGCCAGCCAAAGGATGTTAACGTTACACAGGGAGCGGGCAAGGAGTGACTATTAAGGTACCTAAACACAGTCCAAGATAATTTGACTCTGGACCTGCAACATCCCAACCCTCCAAGTCTATGCAATTCTAACCAGTCAATCAGCCTTGTAGAATCTTTGAGGTATGATGTACACATCCCAATAGAAATCTGGGCTGGGGTGGTGCTGACTTGTGAGTTTAGAATTCCCTGAAAGTTTGGAACCAGGCCGAGGAGGAGAGGGTGTTTTGGGTGTGGTTTTTTTTTGGGGGGGGGAAATGGGGGGGGGGTTAAGTAGGCATAGCCTTGAGGCTCTTAACCTTGCAACATCTCTGCAGATTTTCACAGCTATCTAAAGAAGGTACAGTCTGGATGTTGTGGCCTGGGAACTTTGCTGCGGGCTCCACCTGTACGTCTTCCCGGGAATACCAGGGTGAGCAGAGCAAGGTCAACGCTTACTGTTTGCACGGTCTTCCCTGACGTGGGTCCCCAGCTCTGGTCTCTGCAACTTGTTTACAGGTCTGCGTCACTGGGAACCTTTCACCTGATGGGTACAAAAGGTTCCTTTTTTTTTTTTTTTTTTTTTTTTAAAGCACCTTGGCCCAGGACTCTAGCTAGCACGGGCGACACCCAGTGGTGGGTATAGACATTGCTTCACTCGTGGGGCTATTCTGATACCATATTCTGCACAGCAGCATGTATGCCACACATGATAAGCCCACCCACAGAGCTACCTACCCAGTAAGACAGGTGGGGTGGCTGCACCCGAAGCTGATACACACACAGCCAGATATGGCGGTATGATACTTCAGTTCTAGACTGAGGCAGGAGGATTACAAGATTAAGAGCCTGATCTATACAAGAAGTTTCAGACCAGCCCAGGCTACATAGTAAAACTCTATCTGAAAATAATTAGATAAGTGAATACTAAGTAATCCTCAGTAGCTCTGGCCATCTTGGCAGAGTCCTTCAGTCTGCACTGTCCAGGTCCTGGATTCCACACTGAGGCACACTGGGTTCAGTGTTGCCTGGTACCTGCTGTATTCATGAGAATCACCACAGAGGCACTAGAGGATGGCCACTGCTTTGGGGACACATCAGGAGCATATCAGCCTAGACTTTGGGGTCAGGGGTGGCCAAGCTGAGCAACCAACATCTTAGGTTAGGAAGGAGCAGGGAGTTGGTAGTCTGGACCAAGCCTCATGCTGGGTAGGCTCAGAACCCAGGGTGTGGAGAGGCTGAGGATGCACAGACCAGACTCCTAAGACCTCCTCAGTCACTGCACAGGGCTGGGCATCATGGGGGCAATGGGTCATTGAGAAATTACTGCTACTTGCTTATTTTATGACAGAAGAATGCATTTCTACAGCTTGATTGCAAGAAAAAAACAGAAACAGGGGAAAATAATGGCTATGATCCTAACATGCAGAAATACTGTTCAGGTGTATGCACATGTGTGCGTGTGCGAGAGAGAGAGAGAGAGAGAGAGAGAGAGAGAGAGAGAGAGAGAGAGAGAGAGAGATTCCTGTACTTGCCCAAGGTAAAGCCTATGCTGAGCTCTCTGTTGGGCTGTTGTCTGGGTGAGCTCCGAACAAGACCCTGCCTCAGATAATGGGTCTACTATGCTCCTCCTCACAGATCCTAAGTCTACTGTGTAGCAGACATGGTGCAGCTGTTTGAGTCTCCCACCTCCTTTTTACCATGAACTAGGGTACCCAGGCCCTCACCAGCGACACCAGGGTCAGGTACCCCAGGGCTCGGTCTTGCCCTCCCACACCATTTCCTGTCTGGGCAAGCTGGACTTTTGTTGTTGTTGTTTTTTTTTGTTTGTTTGTTTTAGCTAAGGAGACTTGCTGGGAAGTGGTCTGATGCGGTTTTCATTGTGTGAGACAGACTTCTTATCGGAGTCATTGCTAGCACAGACAGTTCTTGAATCAAAATGTTAATGCTCCCTCAGTGATCTGCCTTCCTGAGATCCCGCCAGCCTGCACTGTGGAGGGTCAATCAGGTAGTGGCTCTGTCTTCCACAGGCAAAGTACCTGCCACCAACCTCCCACCCTTCCTCCCCATTAGGTCCTCCAACCCTGAGCAGACGGGCATGCCCATCTTGCCTTTGTCCTCTCCCTCCTCCTTCTTACCCATCCCCCATTCTCTTCCTTTTTTGCTCACCAGCCTGAGGGCCTGAGTTAGTCTCATCTTCCCCTAGAGACCACATGCCATCTCACAAAGCAAGTCTCACCTCTGTTCAATTGCCAGCACCGTGCAATGGTCTCACTCTGCCACATTGTACCTCAAGCCTTGATGCTCTGTCTCTGAAGTAGGCACTGGCTCGACTTAGAGAACCCAGCCTGGCCCAGAGCTCAGGGAAGAACATGTCCCAGGACCACTTCTGTTGGCAACACACACAAAGCAGCAAAATGGAGCCATGGCCAAGATGGCTGAGGGAGTGGTTGCCCTGCATTGCCTCCCTGGTACATCCCACCTCAGGACTCCCCAAGACTACTCTCTGAGGTCTCTCTGGCTACTCTTATAAAAGAAAACACGTAAGTGGGGCTGGCTTACAGTTTCAGAGGTTTAGTCCATTATCACCAGGGCAGGAAGCATGGCGGAGTGCAGGCAGACATGGTGCTGGAGAAAGAGCCAAGAGTTCTACCTCTGGATCCGCAGGCAGCAGGAAGGGTGTATCACGTTGGGCCTAGAGTGAGCATCTGAAACCCCAAAGCCCCTCAGTGACACATTTCCTCCAACAAGGACACACCTCCTAATAGTGCCATTCCCTGTGAGCCTATGGGGGCCATTTTCATTCAAACCACCACACTCCCCAACATCCAGCCCTCTGGTCATGTGTGTTCCCTAGTCTTGGGTTTTGCTAGTCCCTGCTGCTCATCCACCTCAGCTGCTCCATCTGCCTGTTTAAAGCCCATTTATCTTTAAACTGGTCATAATGGTGCTACCCCGGGCTGCCCCATCCTGGATGCTCAAAGCTAGCAGAATCTCGCACTAGTAGGTTCTGAGACCCACTTAAGAGTTTGTGATCCAACGAGCACAGCAGCTCTGTTGCTTAAGATGTAGATGGCGAAACTCAGCCTGTTTGTTTCCCAGAGTCCAATTGAATGATCTGCCTGAAGTGGCAGGAGAAAGACTCCATTAGTTTGTTTGCCTGAAATGGAAAGCAAGTAGTGTATGCACCATAGGGCCACCACAGCACTGGAGTAGGGGACATGTCCTGGAGGTAAGGTGGGAGTGGGGTGTCTTCAGGTTCTTTCAGGCTCTGCAGAACTTTCTTCTGATATTCACAGAGGTCTTCAGCAGAGAGTAGTTGGCCCAGACAACAGCCATCCTTCCACATGGGGCTCCCAGTTGCCACAAAGCACAGCCAGCCCTGCTCCAAATCTTAACAACCTCTGAGCAGAGAGAACTTCCACACAAGCATCTGGGACTTGACATTTGACCTTCGGAAGGTGGCACTCCGATCCTAAGTTGGGAAGTCCTGAGATTGTTCCATTCTGTTCCACATTAAGCTTCCAGACATCTAGGCTGAGAATAGTCTGGAGGTTCTAGAGTCACCTGGGTTGGTGGGTCCAGGCCTGTAGGGCTGAGCAGTAGAGGTGGAGTTGGGGAGGGAAGCTGAGCAATGAACAGGGTCATCTCCAACTGGAAGTCCAAGGTTTTTTCTTCCCTAGCTGCAGAGAGGGCTTCTCTCAGGCTCAGAAAAGAGGCACAGGGCCCTGGCTAATAGGCTGGACTATAGTCCCAGTCTGCCCCCTAGCAGCTGTGCAGCCTTGGGTGAAAGATTTCATGTCTCCCTAGCTTCCTCACTGAAATAACTGCAGCTAAGCTGAGATGCCCTGCGGGTCAGTCTATGCAACAAGCTTACATAGGGACCTCATCAGCAGATACAGCCCTCAGACTATGGCATCACATATTGTCAGATAAACTTTACTTGAGGTTATGTTAGATGCCACCTTTTGGCTAACCACACACCTTTTATTATAGTCCCATTTTAGAGATGAGAAAATTGAGCCAAAACTTACCCCAGGCTGCAGAGCCCTGATGAATGGAGGCCATACTCTCCTCCTCTGGCCTCCAAGCTATCTTGCCTCCATGCAATGGGCACTGGGCTTCTGACCATAGCAATGATGCCCATTGGAGGTATTTGCCATCTTGGTAGTAGATCTGTGATACCTTTCCCAGATGGAAGTGTCCTGTGTCCTCCTCCCCAGGCCCAACCTCCCACCTGAGAAGCCAGAGACTTTGGGGGAAGGGAGAAGGTTCTGGCATTCAATGACACAGCCAGAGGCACCTGTAGGTCATTGGTGGTCCTGACAGATATGCTTGTGGCTAGCTTTGGGCTCTCTCCAGATTTCCTCATCCTACGCCTGTGGCCGTGCCCTGCAGGGGTGGTATGTGTGTGTATGTGTTTGTGTGTGTGATTGTGTGCATGCACGCGTGTGAATGTTTGGGTGTGGGTAGATGTGTGTGTGTGTGTGTGTGCATGTGTGTGCCTGTATTAGGATCTGGGAATCTCCACAGCAGAATTCCTCTTGTCTGCCCTCTCTTCCCAGACCCATACACCTTTCAAGGAGGAAAAGAGGACAATTCCACTTTAGGAGTATTGATAGCTTTCCCAAAAACATTTTATTGTGAAAAATTTTGAATTTCAGACATACTCAGAGTTGGAAAGAGCTTTGTAGGAGCACTCAGGCCACCACACAGAGGGCTTTCGCAGGGACAGCTACAGTGGTCTTATCACACACCACCATCTCAGACCATCTAATTTTTTTTTAAGATTTATTTATTTTATCTATATGAGTACACCATTGCTCTCTTCAGACACACCAGAAGAGGGCATCAGATCCCACTATAGATGGTTATTAGCCACCATGTGGTTGCTGGGAATTGAACTCAGGTCCTCTGGAAGAGCAGTCGGTGCTCTTAACCGCTGAACCATCTCTCCAGCCTGACTGTCTCATTTTTAAAACAAGCTTTCATCAGCAAATGTTAGACTAAGATTAAAATCTCAGCAGGCAAAGGCACTTGTCACCAAGCCTGCTGACCTGAGTTTTACCCCAGGAAACCCATGGTAGAAAGAGAGAATCCACTCCTGTAAGTTGTCCTCTGACCTCGCTATGTATGTGAGCCTCTCGTACCTGGTGAGTAGAAATTTGTTTAAATTTCCATACCATGACATATCTGCTAGATGATCTTTTCTCTAACCTTCTGAGGAACCAGGAGCCACAGCAGAAAACGTGTCCTCTTCACCAAGCACGCCTTCAGGCTTCCCGGGTCTCCAGTTATGAGAAATGTCGTTCTGAATAATGCATAAGCTCCACAGGGGGCAGGAGTCAGGGCACATCCGGGGAACACCTTCATGGGCGTAGACACGAAACCAGCTCTGCTTCATAGGAAGTAGCTAGCCAAACACTGAGAGGCTACTGCCCAGGAACAGACTTGGGTTACAAGGAAGGCTGTGGGGGCTCTCTACTGTAGGACTCGGATGCTATCTGAGGACATTCTCAGCCTTTGTGTTAGTAGAAGTTAGAGGTCTGAACATTCCACAAAGAATTATGTAACAGTCACAAGAATGTTCTGTCAATCACAGAGGCAATCAGTAATTGGCTGCCTCGAGGGCTAGTATTGCCTAAGATAACTCGTCTCTAGATCTGCAGCATTTTAACTCTCCACAGTCCTTGAGGTCTCATCGCTCACTCAGGCTTGTAGAATGTTGAACCCAGGTGTGCCTTTCTTCTCGGAACTTAGGCTCACACTGGTTCCTCATGCTGAGGGGTGGTTCAGAACTAAACCCAGTCATCAGGATGGGAGTAAGCACTGAATGGATTTGTGCTGAGCGTATAGAACAGTACCTGGCTTATAGGACACCCTGTGGGGGTTCATGGGGGACTCAGGACAAGTGTGCTAATGCCAGAGATGGTAGCAACCTCATTTGTTCTCTTTTGGTGGCTTATTTTTTCTAAATTCCTAAAAGCCTCGTGGTGTGAATGACAAACCGTTCCTAAAATATTTGCTTTACTGGCTGAATAAATAAACACCTCTCTTGGTTTGCTAAACCTCAAACCTGGTGCAGGTTTCATTGTTTTCTTCCTTTTCTTTCCTTCCTTCCTTCCTTCCTCTCTCTCTCTCTCTCTCTCTCTCTCTCTCTCTCTCTCTCTCTCTCTCTCTCTCTCTCTTTTGTAGTTTGCCCACTATTTTGACAGCGTGCTGGGAAGCTGAGGCCAGACTGTTGGGAATTCTAGACCACAGTGTAGAGGCCCTCCTCCAACACCAGGCAGGGAGCCACTTGCTTACAAAGAGTATTTAACACTAGCTGCATTAAAATGAACAAACAAACAAAAATAAACCACATACGCAGGGCCCACCCTGTTTGCCTGGCTCCTTCATGCCCAGTACTGGACTGCCCCGTAGGATACGGTCCCCTTTGGTGATTCAAGGGTCTCTGATCCATCCATCTTCAGGAGCCTTCTCTTCACTCCTAGCCCTGGCTTTCTTGCCTTGGATCTATCTCTCTACCCACCGGGTGGCGCCAGCGACCTTGAGTAGCGCCAGGAGCTAAGGGAAACTGTCTTTGGCATATTCCTAGCCTGTAGACTGTTTTAGCGTCGTCCTCCCCTGCCCCAAGACTCCTAAATATTCTCTGAGGAGCCAGACTGTTGGCTGTGCCCTAGCTGCAACAAAATCCTTACGGATGGGCAGAAGAATCTGGAGGTGAGAGAAGCTAGTGCCCTGGGAGAACAAACCCTGTCCCCGGGCTGCAACAACCCGTGTCGCTCCACTCCTTGTCGTTGTCCCTTCCCTGAGTCTGTGTCTTCTGCTCTTTAGCTGTCACAGTCCTGCACAGGACTCTGCGCCCGCCCGCCCGCCCGCCCTGTGTGTGCCCGGGCCCGCCTCCGAGCCTTTATGACATCACATCTCCTGTGAGAATAGTTGCCTTGGCGTCGCAAACGCAGTTCAGGACCAAAAGGCTCCAGAATTGCCGGCTGAGGCTTTGGAGCGAGCTGAGTGCACGCGGCTGGTGGGTGCTCGCTGGACTGGGCCGGGGGCGTGGTGGTGGGTTCCAGCGGGTGACTGTGGGGCTCGGGTCGGAGATCAAACACTCTATCTGGGCCCCTTGCAAGGCTTTGCGTCCTTCCTTGTTCTTTTACACTTTATTATGACAGGCCCAATTTAAGCCAGGTCTATCCCCTTGTTGCTGCATTCTTGCCCCAGGGTGAGATGTGGCAAGAGAAGCTGGGGTGTTAGGAGGCAGGATTCCCTGGTAGTGTCTTGGCCGAGGTAGGGATGGCTCAGATTGCAAGCAACCCTGGGCCCCACCCTCAGTCCTACTTCGTTGAGGTTTGGAACACTGGTTGAGCTTCTGCAAATAGAAAAACTCATTTCATTTTTGAAGGGAGCCTAGCATAGCATCAGGAGCTCTCCCAGGGGCACTAGAGGACTTGTTTTTATGCAGCTTGCATTCTGGGAGAAGTGTGCAAGAAAAGTCTTTTAAGAGGTAACCACTTGAGCTCATAAAGAAGAAAATGAAGGGTCCTTACATGCATCAGTGCAGGAAGGTCTCTCAGAGAGACATCTGAGTCCAGATTTAAAGGGAGACACCCCTACCCCCGCCCCTCCAACCTCACCTAGGTGAGTAGTTCCACAGAGGCCCCAGGCAGACCAAAGCTGGTGTGTTCTAAGAACAGGAAGATCCAGCCAGCCTTGCCCTGGAGGACAACAGTGGGTCACACCTGTTTTATAAAGGCAGTGTTAGTCCATGTAGTGGAAATGCAAGCTGCTGCCAGCCACTCAGGGTCAAAGAGGGCTGTGGGTTTGGGGGACCATCCTCTCAAGTACTGTGTCACTTCCCAGGTGAGAATCTCCTTCAGCTAAGGCCAAGCTTTGCACAGCGGTTGGTCCTCAGCCATGACGTCCAAGGCGCAATCCTCTAAGTTCTCTGTGAAAATGTTCGGAGACAGTAAGTACTGAGCTGGGTGGGGACTCCTAGAGGCCAAAAGGGACTCTGGGACAGTTAGGTGTGAACTCACTCAAAGGTTGAAGTAGTTCTAAATCAACACCATGCATGTTTTCCTTATGGCTACTATGATACAGAACCACCAAGGGCTGCATGGCTTAGCCAGTAGAAGCCTGTTACAGCTTTGGGCCATGAGGGGAAGGAGCTCAGGGTTTGTGGAGTCTGACCCAGGCGCCTCTGCCCTCTGGTGGGCACTTAGCATCCTGACTGCCCTTGGCTTTAAGGACACCCCCCCCCACACACACACACTTCTGTGTTTGCTCTTCCATAAAGTTCCTCCTGTGTGTGTGCTGTGCCCCAGTGTCCTTCTGGGCTTATGCTAGAATGTTCTCAGCTTTACTATACACATCTGCAATGGCCTTTATTTACAAGTAAGGCCACATTCTGAGGTGCTTGGGGATATGGACTTCAATGCATGAACTTGAAAACACACTGTAGACAGTGGTAGGTAGGGAGAGATGCCACCGTAGAAGCAAGCCTCTCTCTCTCCTTCTTTTCTGCTGTGGTGGCTAGGCTGAGCCTGGAGGAGGAGGGCTGGCTCATCCCAGGCCAAATGACATGCATGGTTGTTACTGTTCACACTGCGTGGCACTTAGGCTGTGAGGTGGACAGTGTTATCATCCCTGCATTGTCTGCTCCCTTCGGCTTTTAAATCAGAACCACCTCCTTTTTCTTTTTTTCTTCTAAGCTTTAAAAAGTGTTTTTTGGGCAAGTCCTCCATAGTCCAAACCTATTTGAAAGTCTACCCCCAACATCTCCTCGGACACCATGGTGAGGCTCAGAGTCATATCCAAGCAGAAATATGTGTCTGCAGCTTGTCTTTTCTTCCACACAATAAAAATGCCCTTCTGTACCCTGCCTTTCCCATGAGTCCACACACTGAGTATTACTGTGAATGGTGATACACACCTGTAATGTCAGCACTGGGGCAACCCAGCAAGAGGATTGTGAGTTTGAGGCTAGCCTGGGCTACATAATGAGAACCTGTTGTAAAAAGCTATATTTTAAAACAAAACTGAAGACATTTCATGCTTTCGAGCAGATTCCAAATCCCACAGCATGAATAGAATGTGCTTCATCACCAGTTGCCAACAATGGAGACTTTGTGTGATTTCAAAAAGTGAACTATTATATACATACTTACTCCCACAATGTTACTTACAGCCCCCACTCTCCCGTATTCATGTTCTCTATTTCTCTCCTTTAAAAACAAGGCTGCAAATAGATGATGTCACCTCTCAGCACAGAACTGTACATGGCTGAAGCAACTTAGGAAGGAATGGCTCTATTTTGCTCATAGTTCCATATAACAGTTCATGAGGGCAGGACTTTGGAGGCAGGAGCTGATGCAGAGGCCATGCAGGAGTGAGGATTGTTGGCTAACTCTCCATGGGACTGCTTTCTTATAGAACCCAAGAGGTAGCACCACACAAACGGGCTGGGCCCTTCCCTAACTGAGGAATAATTTTTAAAAGATGCCTTACAGCTGGATCTTATGGAGACATTTTCTCAATGGAGGCTCCCTTCTCTCTGATGTCTCTAGCTTGGGTTAAGTTGATACAAAACTAGTGAGTACACTAGCCCACAACTTAAGTCCAGTTAGAGATCTGGAAGTTACTGCTAAGCTGTGTGCCCTGCTGATGGTCATTGTGGTTCATAGGCATCAGAGCTGTGTAGGGCTATTGGTTGCTTTCCTCCCTTGGTGGCTTGCACCAATCTTTGATAGGGTAAACGACAAACTGTAAAGAATCCCATCCCCCAGTGAGCAAGGGACTCAAACTATATGCTGGCAGCCACCAAGTCTGTCACAAAAAAAAGAACTTAAAGTCAGAGTCCCAGGTGAGATGTCACTTCACATGCATTACGCCACTATCTTCTTCCATAAACAGGCATTTCATGTTGGTACTTGGAGTTGGGGAGAGGGCTTCATTTTGGACAAAAAGGTGGAGCTGGTTGGCACAGTCGGATGTGAGGCTGCTCTTGCATTTAACTGGTTAAGAATGTCTATGTTATGTGTCTTTTGCCACAATTTAAAGTCTTAAATCCATGGCTCTTTTACATGCACACCTAGAAAAAAAAAAAAAAAACCGAGCCCCTTGTGGAACGCTGGGAGTTTTTTTCAGTCTTTCACCATTTCTCAACTTAGCAATGTATTCTCTGGATCACCAGGCTTAGCACTATTGGCCTAGGTCCCTTTCTTTGCTACTGCCTTATTGACCTCAGCTCTGCTCTGCACACTCCAGCTCTCTGAGGACCAGTCAGTAGCTGAGGGCCTCCATACATAGCTCACCTGTCTGCTCAACCTCCTGAGCGCTCAGTCGCAGGAGCGCCCACTAGTGGCCAAGAAGAAGCTATGATTGGCACAACAACATGTAAACGAGGGACTGCCAAGCCGAGCAAAGGACAGTGGAAACGCCCCTCCACACCCCCTTTCTGGATTTAGGTACAAAGATGAGCTCTGTTCTGAGCTTGGTGTGTCAGTGCCAGAAGGCTGCAGCGGAGAGAGGGGGCCGGGGATGGGTGCTGGGCAGTGTGGACAGAGACCGCGGAAGACGGACGAAAGAAGCAGGGGAAAGGCTGAGACGCAACCCAGAGAAACTGCAGCCAGGCAACAAGAAGAACTCCTAGCAGCCGCCAAACATTAAAAGCTGGGGGTGGCAGCTGCAGCACATGAAGTCCTCATGTTACCTAGGCTGCATGCCTTGCCTGTGTCTTCTGCTCTTGTAGTGAAACTCGCAAAGAGCAAATGATCAGGAGGCTTCTAAGTCGATCAGTGGGGAAACCTTGCTTGGCCCGGTTAACCTTCCACCTATTGAAAGTGTAACTGCATTCCCTGGGGTGCTCTCTCCCAGTATGGCCAAGAGACTAATGGGACCAAAGACAGTTTTCCATTCAGAGAACACTGAGAGGCTCACAAAAATGCTTCATGGAGGGACCAGCAGTCTTACAGGGTCCTTCACCTACGCTGGGCGGTGCCAGAATGTTAGAAACAAAACTTCCATGCAGGGGCTACTCCTCCGAAGGACTGACAGAGCCCTGAAGCAGTGCTGACCCCTGGCCTGCTCTCATTCCATCCATCATGGAGGCTGGCTGCCTCATGTGGCATCAGGTCCTAAAGAGTCAGCTGTGTATGCTGCAGCATGTAGTCAAAGGAATTTTGGTGGAAAAGTAGGCACTGTGTGCATGCCTAGAATTTTGTTTTAAAAAATATTTACTTATTTCTATTACTTTTAAATGTTTGTCGCATGTGTGCAGGTGTCTGGGAAGGCCGGAAGAAAAGGATTTCCCTTATAGGTGGTGAAGAACAGCACTTATTCTTAACTCTCAAGCTATCTCTACAGAGCCCTTACAAATATTTTTATTAAAATTTTGAGGCTTTATGAGAATGTATTTTGATCATATCCACTCCAGCTTCTTCCCCTTAACTCCTCTCTGATCCATCCCTTCCCTCCTCCTCTCAAATTTAAGTACTTTTCAAAAGCATTTAAAAGATTTCCGTGGCCGGGCGGTGGTGGTGCACGCCTTTAATCCCAGCACTTGGGAGGCAGAGGCAGGCGGATTTCTGAGTTCGAGGCCAGCCTGGTCTACAGAGTGAGTTCCAGGACAGCCAAGGCCACACAGAGAAACCCTGTCTCAAAAAAACCTAAAAAAAAAAAAAAAAAAAAAAAAGATTTCCGTGTATGGGTGATTTGCCTGCATGTGTGTGCACACTTGTGCCTGGTGCCCTCAGAGGCCAGCAGAGGGCATCAGATCCCCTGAGACTGGAATCACAGATGGTTATTGTCCACCTATGGATGCTGGGAATGGAACCGGAGTTCTATGCAAGAGTAGCTGTGCTAACTGCTCGGCCAACTCACCAGTGAAAGGATAGAATGGACCATGACCAAGTTCTCAGCGCAAAGGAGATTAATTTGTCCCTCTGGTAAAAGAGTAAAGGGCAGGGAATAAGACACAAAAAGAGGAGACAGAGGACAAGGGAGAAAAGAAACAAGGGAGAGGGGGAAGGGATATTGCCTCAGAAGAACAGAGGACTGTCTCTGGAGAAAAAGGAGACAAGCATAGCCCATGGGCAAATGGCAGTTTATACAGAGAAAGGGGGGGCCCCCACATCAGGATGAGTTGATCGATTTTGATTGGATAGGTTTGGTCAGTATAGCATTTTGATGGCCAGACTTTGGTGGTCAGCCTCAAGTGGCCAAATAAGGGAGTAGACCTTGGAAGCTAGCTTTAGAAATGTAACCTAATGGTTTATCAAGGGAGAGGGAATGAGGGAAGGCAGAGGCATGCTTGCCATGCTCAGGCTTAGTAGAGCCCTTCATCTGCTGCTCATGTCTTTTAAACTAGAGATGTAGAAGTTATATTGGATACACTAGAGATGCCACACTTGGGAGGCTGAGCCAGGAGGATAATGGGCCTGCAGTCAGTATACACAGGGAGACACCCTCTCAAGGGGATGAAAATCTCTGTTGGGTAGGGGAAAGGGTGAAGATGTTTCTCACACCACCAAGGTTCAGAAGTCTGACTACCTGATTCTTTGACCATGTCTACCTTCCTTTTTCAACATAGAATCAAGAGTGGAAGTATAATTTTGACTCGATTTTGGCTCTGGTCTATTTGATTTTGATGTGTTTAGTTTTTAATACCTTGAAAATTTTATAATGGGCTAATTAAATTTTACTATCAGGGAAGCTTTCCACAGATTCTAGAAAACAGGATAATTCAGCAAGAGGGGGCTCTGGGGAACGAAGGGTGCCTGACTCCCTGACTTCCCAACTTCCCCACCCTTTGCCTGCAGTGAGACTGTAGTTTCACTAGTCCTGCAGGCCACCAGGCTTCAGGCTGAGCATTCTTGCTGGTCAGACAGGCTTGCTGGGCCTCCAGGGCTCTGCTCAGCCTCACCCTTCCACTCAGGCCTGACTTTCCCTATGTGAGGGCACTAGATACCACAGTCATCTCTGACTTAGCCCAAGGCTCAGCTCTGCTCTTTCTGGTTCCCCTGGCAGGGTACAGGATGCTGGCTGGAGTCCTGGTGGGCTTGGGAGGGGCCACAGGACTCTTCTCTGTGGGTGTTAGGTGACAAGGTTAGCAAACACTGACTGCAAGTGCCTCAAGTCGCCTAGAGGAAGATTTGGACCCACCCTGGAGACCAACCATGCCCTTCACTGTAGGTTCCTTGGCCACAGGACCGGATTAGCAGAACCCCTTTTTAGGTGGAAGGAGGTGGTGTTTCCCAAGGAATGAGCTTCTGACAGGAGTTGGGGATACTTGGCCTGCTTCTAAAGTATTTCCATGTTGCTTATGTCAGTATCCTCACCTCAAATACAGACCTGAAGGTTCATTGAGGTCGCTAAACTAGTGCCCTGTGAGTTGGAGCCTGCACCAGCCTTGCTGTGTGCTGGCAGCTCTCAGGGCAGACAGACAACGCCATTGCTGTGGCTCTCTCTTGTCTCTCACCAGGAGGCAGCCAGGACTTCATAAACAACAGCTCCTCTTCCTTCATTGAAGAAAAAAAGAAAGATTCAAAGAAAAACAAAGGTAGTTTCCTAAGCAGGGTAGGTGGAGGTGAAGCTTGGCCCCTCTCCTAGGGTGCTTCAGGCTGGCATCCAGGGTGTAGGGTGGCGGGGAGTGCTTCTCTTCCTGTTGGACAGAACTCAACAACCAGGAGGGTTGGTAGTGGGGATAATGAGTAGCGGGGAAATGAGTCAGGACTGAGCTCCAAAACTCTTAAGAAGGCATCTGGGTGACCAGGTTCTCCATCTTTGTCTCACCAGAATTTGCAAATACAAGATTGTCTGTGGTCACAGAGAGGCTGATATGCTCCATTGTGTTTTACTTAAGGCAGGAAGAAAGGAACCAAAAAAGACAAAAACTGTCAGCTCTAGTTTTCTGTTACTGTGATAAAACACCCCATAAAAAAAGCCACTTAGGAGAGAAAGGACTTAGTTTAGCTCACACCCCCAGGTCACAGTAAGGAGGCAGGAACTTAAGGCAGTCACCCAAGAGCAGAGAGAAATACATGCAAGCAAGCCTGGGGTTCAGCTCACCTCTACTCTTACACAGTCCGGGTCTCAACCCTAAGGAGTGGTGCTGCCCACGGTGGGCTGATGTCAAAACCAAGACAATCCCTCACAAACAGACCCAAAGGCCAACCTGACCTAGACAATACCTTCCAGCTGATTCTAGATTGTGTCCAGTTGATTAACCATCACACTACCCACTCAGCACCACAAGGAAGGGCCATCCCAGAAGCCCCACTCAACAGTCCTGGCTCACATTTAATTGACCACAACTCCACTTGGCCATGAGTACAGACACAGGATTTTAAAGCAGACCCATGGCTACTCTTTCTCTCTCCCAGGGCTCTCAAACAGCCTTTACCACACCAGGGCTCCCCTTGCTTTCCAGAGCTGTCATAGATTTTCATAGTTATTCCTAAGATTTCTGGGTTGCTGGATGGGCACCCCAGGGGACCCTCTGACTTCCTGGCCTCCCAGAGATCACAAAGATGTCCTCTAGTGAACACACTAGAATCTGGGTCAGTATAGAGGAGAAAGGTATGACCTGGGGTTTACACAGCAGACTAGCATGAACCCTGACTCGGAGCTCCCTGGATAGATTTCTTCCCGTCCCCCCGGGTCCTCCAGTTGGTTGGCCTGTATCCCACGTGTTCTAGCTGTAGAAAACTTGTTCAGTTCCATCACTTTGGGGCAGCAGGCTCTGGCTTTCCTTTTCTGTGGAAGGAACCTTACTGGGATTTCACAGCAGGACAGATGCTAGGAAGGAGCCCAGCTCTCCTAGATTAAACCACAGAGGAAAGTTTATGGGGCTTCAGGACCCAAGAGAAGACTTCAGGTGTGGCTGGATGGAAACATATTCACCAATGCTGTGTATTGTGTGCTGGGTAGAAAAGGCCCAGGGACCCCTGAGACACAGGCTGTTTTCTCCTTCTCCAGGGAATGTGACTATTTATGACCGTTCAACTAACCCTTTCCACATAGCAGGGGATGTGGACTACTTCTTGCTCAGAGAGCAGGAGCGGAATCAAGCTATTGCAGTAAGTGTCTGGACCTGGGGAAGCCCCTCCTTTCTGAGTAGTTTCCCTCCTCCCCGTTCCTATCTCAGGTAAATGTCCCCCTTCCCAACTTTCTCTCACTCCAGAACAATCATTGACCCACTTTCCCCGCAAGTATCTCTACGTCTTCCACTCTCCCCTGTGAGAACTGCCATTTCCAAACTCTCAGCATTCTTCTTGTCCTTCAAGGCCTGACTCAAATCCCACAGGTCCTCTCCTCTGGACCTCTCCCCTGCTTGGACTCCCACAGGACAGATTCACAGAATGCCCTTATCCCTGTCTCACCCGGTACCCCAGCTTGCTGCCTTTTGTTTTATCCACGTGACTAGGAGGCATGGCATCCCTGGATCCCACAGCCCCAGCTCAGAACAGCAGAACAAGCCCAGACAATGTGGTCTTTCTGCTACACCCCTCTTTTCTTCTGACCTGACCTGGCCGCTTGTGTCCCCTGACTCGGGGTCAGTATCTGTTGCTCTCAGGGTGGCAGGGTCCCATGCTAGAATCACATGGGGGTGAAAGACGTCCTTCAGCCTCTGCATTTGAAACTGGAACAGGCCTATGAGCCATGCCCAGCTCTAGAAGGAGAGGCTGTGAGCTTGAGCTTGGGGCTTTGAAAGAAGGCTCTCGGATGTCATGACACACTGAGAAGGGATGGAAAACCCACAGGCAGGCCTGTCTCTGGCCTTCACTTTGGCCCTTCTACTTCTTGGGATGCAGACTTGGGTATTTCTTCTATTTCCAAGCCTAGAATTACCTTGGGGGTACTCCCTTCTACAAAATGTCCATGGGCAATTCATTCTACCCTTTTACCCTTGAAAAATCTCTAATTTCCTCCTTACAGATGCCCAACCAGCACCCTCCCCACCCAGAGAGTCCCCATACATACATTCCTTACCCAGTGAGTCTCCAGTCTAAACCCTTCTTACCTTGTACCAGCAGACCTTCAGCTCCACCCTACCCCATGCAGTAGCCCAATACTCTCCACACCTGAGGGTACCATTTTACCATCATGCAGAGGGGTCAGTTGGGGACTTCAGGCTGGATTCAGCGTTTGCTGAGGTTCTTCAGGGCTCTCAGGCAGTGGTTGTGGGAGCTGGTGGGTCCCAGCAGAAAACCGTCTGCTGCTGAGAATCTTTCTGAATAAGGAGACTTCAGTGCAAAGCTCACCATACTAGACAGCACTTGGGCTTGAGAGCTGTTACAGTCAGTCTTCTTCCCCTGTCATCCTCGGATGGATCAAGATGATACCCTGTGGGCAGTACAGAGGTGCAGGGCAGTGAAGACAGAAGCCACCATTAAGCTTCCAGCCAAGTGACAAGACATCCTGCAGAGGGAACTGCCAGTCTTTTGGAAATAGGTTTAAGTTCCCCGAAACTTCGGTCAGGTTTAGCAAATCAAATGCTCAGTGCCAGTTAAAGGGGACTCTGGGTGAATGAACAGATCACCTCTTAGCTATGCTGGTACCATTTGTTATCTGGATGCACACTGAGCTAGCACTTGTGTTTGGTATGGCTGCCTTTCCTGGGACCCATCCTTAGTGGCCATTGTTCCATTCAACTCCAGAGGATGTGCATTAAGAGCTCATGGGTTCTCTAAGAGCACTAACAGAGTGCTCAACATGGTGTGTGTGTGTGTGTGTGTGTCCTCCCTATGTGTGGGCCCCTTCAGCCTCTGGCACTAGAATAGGGGCACTGGAGATATGCATCCAGTAGGAGTCCTGGTCCCACCGACCACCCGCCACCCCCACAGGAGCGTGAACAAAAGAAGATTTTGAGGGTGCACCAGAAGATGACCTATGCATCCAAGGTATTGGCCAAGCACACTAGCCTGCGCCGGGAGCTGCAGCTGGAAGAGGAGATGGAGCAGCAGCAGCTGAATGCTGAGGCTGAGGAGCTGCATGGCTTCCGAGACAATAATGATTGGAAGCTAGCCATGACCCGAGGTACAGCACCCCTACCTTGTGCAGGAGCAGGGTTGAGGGATGGTTAAGGAAGGCTGCCTCTGTGTCTGACACTGCAAACTTTGAAGAGCTCTGTCCTGATGTTCCAGGGCATGCTGATCACATGGGGACTCAATGGTGAAAAAGAGTAGAGGTTGGCTCAGCTCACAGAGGCTTGGGTCCCATCCATGCACTCAACAATTGGCCAGTCACAGTCAATGGGCAGTTTAACTATAGTGGGGAGACTGTATCTGGAACTTGCCTTCCAGTTCTTGGTCACATCATGGCATTTGATAGGTCATGGGTGGCACTGGACTTCTCTAACTTAACTTCACCAATCTCATGAATTGTGTGGTCTGTGTTAAGACACTGAACCAAGTATCTGTGAGCTGCTAGTTTATTGCTCAGCAGTTATCCCTGAGTTCTGAGCTTGCATTCATGGTACATGAGGGGACCACAGGGGCATTGTGATCATAAAACAGAACCCTTAACCTCTACCTTGATATCAAGCACTGAGCTCAATGTGGTTTGTGGGGGAGCTTTTGCTGTCCATTCCGCAGGCTGAGAAAGGCAAGTGGAGTGTCTGGCAGGGGATGTGGGAACCAGCAGAAGGCCATAAAATTCCTCACTGTCTTGACCTTGACTTTCATGGGGATCTAGTGTCTTTGAGGGGCAAGAGACATGAGGGGCAAAATCACCGATAGAGGCTGTGACAGGGTCTCTGGACTATAGACCAGAACTCTTGCTTCAAGCACATCAGGCCCCTCTCCCAGAAAGAGGAGCCTAGGGACTGAGCAGAAACCAGTTTTGGATTCTCTAAAGTCAAGATCACATACAGCTTCCTCGTGCAATATGCAGAGGACATGGCTTTGGCCAACAGTGATCTCTGCCCAGGGGAGGCTGTCTAGCTGTCCACCTCATTGGGCTGAAATAATAACCACAGACTTAGCTACTACTCAACCTAAAGTAACCTCATAGAGAGCACATAGCAGCCATTTATTTCCTGTGCCCCAAGGGCCGGGACAGTCTTACTAAGTCTAGTTGGGCGAGGGTTGCCGAGAGTCTTATTCCAAGTTGAGAAGATGATACAGTAAGAGAGAAACAAGTCAGATAGACACCTACCATGTAAGAGCCTAGCAGTCATCTCTTAGCATTCCAGGAGACATCATCCTGGAGCCATCTTGGTATCAGAACCCACAGGGATGCTGAAAGTTGTGTTTATGCTCCCCTGTGCTAAGTCATCCATAGGTCTATTCATGATGGGCTCAGTATACATTTATGTAAACAATTGTTTGTAGTGACAGGGAATTCTGCCACTATATCTGTAGGGCAAATATGATTCTTTTCCATATATTTCTGATCTGTTGGTTGAAACCAAGGCTATAGCCCCTGCAGATGTGGTGTGTTGGCTATGTGCTGGGGGAGCCTTTTCTCCATTTTTTACAGTCCTTCTACCAACACTATAACACCCTGGGTGGGCAGCAGGATACCAGCCTCCTCTGTGGACCATCTTGGGTGCCGAATTCCAGCTTGGGATCCAGCCTCTCTCCTCTCCTCTCCTTCTGGGTCTTGTTGCAGAAAAGAAGAAAGAGCGTGAAACACTGAATGACTACATGCAGAAGAAGCGAAGCATGTTTCTCCTCCAGGTGGGAATGGCTACATCCAGGCTAGGGCCTATAGCTTGGTTCTGGCCTAGCCAGGTGTCCTCATGCCTGCTCTGCTGGCCCACAGTATGCCCTGGCAATGAAGCGCAATGAAATCCAGCGGCTGGAAATGCTGGCGACCCGGGAGGAGAACAGGCTGGAGAGGGCTGAGAAGTTCCTGGAGAAGGACGCGTCCTTGTTTGACGAGTTCCTCAGGGAGAATGACCGCAACTCAGTGCAGGCCATGAGACTGTGAGCCTACAGGCCCTGAGGCCTTGCATATGCAAACCCATTGCCTGGGCCAGGTCCAGTCCAGTCTTAGCTGGACCTGGAACCCTGAGCCCTAGCCAGGCCCTGATCTCAATCTATGATCATGGCCCCTGGATATCCCTCACCCCACCAGCTCCCCACTTGGCCTGTGCCCAAAGCTAAGGCCATGGCTTCTTCAATTTCTGATTGGTCTTTAATGATCCATGATTGGCCTCCTGGTTCCCCCTCCTACAGGGCTGAGAAAGAGACCAAGATCAAGACGGAAAAGATCGTTGAGATCCGGGAACTCACAGCCCAGATCACGAGCATCAAAAGGTAGAGTATGGGGGCACTGTTCCCTGTTACTTTACTGAAGCCAAGGGCCACTTAGGACCACAAAGGCCTTTCAGGGACTCAACCCTGTGGGAGGCTGTGTCCTGTCTTCTGGGTGGTGCTGAAACTGACACTTAGTGACTTCCCTGAGGCCACACCCCAGGACACAGGAGCACTGTGGCTCAGGTTGAGAGCAGCAGGAGAGACCCCATGGATGAGGACCCTGAAGGTCACAGAAGGGTCACAACTCTAGAAGTTCCACTGTTTTGGTCCCTGTAGGGCAGACTCCCTTCCCAGCCCAGCTAGGACTTGGTGGTGGACACCACCTAACTTCCTGCGTCCCTCCTTGGGCCTAGCGAAATCTCCAAATTTGAAGACACTTTGAAACATTACAAGGTCTACAAGCAGTTCCTGTACACGTTGTCACCCAAAGAGTGGTTGGATGAGCAGCAGGAGAAGCGCTTGGCTCTCAAAAGGACCAAAGACTCTACAGACATCACCAAGAGCAGCAGCATGGCCACCTTATTAGGGGACAAAGGTGGGACAAAGATAAGGGTGTCCTAAGGGTGGGCTCTGATACAGGTGCAGAAAGCCTGCACCCAACTCAAAGGGACCCTGTACGCATGGGGCCCCATCCAGTCCTTTCATGGCTGGCTCCACACATGGAAATGCCCATTTTGAACCAGGAGCTCAGTTCGGGACTTTCCACGTGAGCTTTCCAGCCAAACCAAGGGCTCTCCTCTCAAGCATCTCCTTCCCTGTCTTCCTCCTGGGCTGAGAGCCTGAGTTGCCAAGAGATTCCAAAATCAACCATGGAGGCTGTGACAGGGTCTCTGGATAGCAGGACAGAATTCCTACTTTAAGCACACCAGACCCTTCTCTCAGAAAGAGGATCCCAGGGACCAGGCAGAAAACCACAGTTCTGGGTCCTCTAAAATTAAGATCCAGCAGTGGTCATGTGGGTTCTCTTTTGTTCCCAGTAGGATCTGGCATTAAGAGCAAGACAGCCCTCCTATGGAAAGGTATGACTTCCCCAGCCTGAAGGGGACTCACACCTTATGCCAGGGGCATATATAAACCTTCTTGTTCCCCTGCCAGAGGCTCACGGCTTGAAGAAGGTCTCAAAGATTGGACGGTCAGGAAAGGCTCTATCCTCCAGCACTCAGAGCCTCCCGCAGGTCACCCAGACCAGCCTGCACAGCGAGCTGGACTCCAGACTGTGAGTGGCCTTGAGGGGCTGAGGGAAGCAAAGGCCACAGCCAGACTGGCAGGGACACAGGGGAGGGTGAGGAGAGGGAAGCCAGCTGAGATCATTCCACAGAGCTGCCTCAGGTGCCTGATTCTGGCCCTGGGGTGACTTGGGGTAGTCAGTAGCCCCAGTGTGACAGCACAATAAAGGGGAATGGTTGGGCCAGAGGGGTTGTTCCCCCCACTCCCACCCCCATGGAAGGCATGTGTCAAAGGCAGCTTTCTCTTGTCTGTAGGCTATTCTGGGAGGGTCCACAAGGCTCTAGATGTCAGAGGCCCAGAATATTGGGAAAAGCTAGAGTCACTGAAGGCCCAAGTGGTATCTGTGTGTTTCAGTGACATTTTCTTGATGACAAATCCCTGTCTCTTGGCCCTGGGTGGTCTGGTTAGTTGGCTCCATGTCAGTCTTCTGTTAGCTCTTTACACACCCTGGTGGTGTCCTGACACCACCTTTTGATATTGTCTTTTAAGAGGAATTTTAATGTCATGTTATCTTCCTTTCCACATATGGTGGGTGCATCTCACTCTCTTCTTAAGGAACCTCTGCCAGCCCTGAAGTAGTCTACTTTTGTGCTGCAAGTTTTCAGTGTATTGGTGTAGATGAGGGCATATGGGCATGAGAAATTGGCTTGCTTATGCCAGTACCAATCTTCCTAGGTCCCATCCTCTGCCTGTCCCTGCTCTAGCCACACTCCCCCCCACCCCTTCCTTAGTTCTGCACACTGCATTTCCTTTCCTGATGCCTGTGCACAGTGTACCCTCAGCTGCTCAACTCCCCAGTTTATGCTTTTGTGGGGCCGTGGGAAACCCCAGCTTCACTTGCTTGCAAGCACCCTTTCTTGCACATGGTGGTCTTGTCATGGAGACAGATTAGCTACCATCAGTGTCATGAATGTGTGATGATTGGCTAGGGGCCTGGTACAGAGGCTCCAAGAGATCAGAGTACAATGCCAGCTACCTACCAAGGTGACTTCAGCCCTGAACTCTGTGTTGGGAGAGCTGAAGATACAGGTCCTGGTCACACTGGCCTGGCTTTGAACCCTGATCCCTCTTTCTATCACCAAGGACAGTGCTTCCACCTTTAACCTTTCACCTGATAAATTCATAGTACTTAGAGTATATAGTTTGTAAACTAGGCACACAGACCAAACACCCACTGATCAGGAATCATAAGGGAATTTAAAGAACCTCTTTGGTACACATACACTATTACTATGAAAAGAAAAGTCAAATTTGTGTATGGGATAGGTGTGCTTGTTTATATTACATAAATAATTAAATCTTGGTGGGATAGTTGATACTGCCCGAGGCAGAGCATCTTCAATGTTTTTCAGCTGATCACTTTTTGAATTTAGAATCCTCAATGCTGAGAACACCATTTGACATTATGATATAATACGGGCATGCTTAGGGACAACCCGAAGGCATAATCTGGTGCATGCTGAGGAATGATGCTGAGGTGCTGTGTGGTGTGACAGCATGTGCAGTGCACATGTGTTCAGAACCGAATCTGCTGTGAATTCACAAACAGCTCACATTATTTTACTTGTAGTTAAATTCTGGTCACTGCATGTTAGAAGACCTTCCACTGCTGCCCAGTTTTTCCTATTTTTCACACTTGGCTACATACACACAGCTTAGAAAGCTGGACTCTAGGGACCAGGCTGCTGCACACAATCGGATGGGTTGTGAGCTTCACAAGGCCGCAACTGAGAAGGCCATATCCCTTTGGAGAGCAGATTCAAGGCAGTGGGGCTTGGCAGACTCCTGGAGTACCTTGAGCAGGTGGCTGAGCTGAGCTACCTCCAAGTTCCTCGTCTATCACACAGGCCCCAGAAGGTGCAGTGGTGACACTGGCAACTTTCTCTGCTCCTGCAGTTCTGTGCACCAGTATATCTCCATTTCTAGCTCTGATTCCTGGTCATCTGGCAGAGCCCAGCCAGAGTGGGTGGGTGGGAGCCACTGAGAAGGGCTGGGAAGCATCTGGAGGTGGGCTCCACACAGTGTTGAGGCCATGCAGCCTCTCTGCAACCCTGTGAGCTGTCTCAGGACAGGCCCTGTCTTGTATGGTGCTGCTTGGAATACGATGAGAAGAGATTGGTATGCTCAATGGCTGTAGATTGGGCAGATCCCCAGATCCAATCCAGATGGCCACAGGGGGGGGTCACTCAGAAAATGAATGCTAAGTAGGGAGGTAGCCGGGAAGTGAGGGTAGGAACAAAGACTGTGCACCTAGAGAGTAATGGTTGAGAGATCAGGGCAGAGTAACCTAGTAGATCAAGGGAAGTCACTCTTACTCTAACTGGAGACTGCTCACTGAAGTTTGAATGTCCCTTGGCTGTGGGACCGTGATGGGGGCTGGTGCTACATCTGGGCAATATGGGGTAAGGGAGGGGCAGGGAACATGCTCCATCCACATCTTTGGTCCTATACCCCCTTACCACTTGTTGCCTAGACTGGTCCAGAAGCTCTGACCCCATTGTCTATCCTTAGGTCAAGCTCCACGTTTCCATCACAAGACGACACTGACAGCGATGGGGAGGTCTGTGGCTGGGCTCTCTCCCTACTTGCTCCCCACCCCATCAAGCACCCTGTACTGCCCCATCAGGCCCTGTCCTGTACAGCACCGTCTGCCTACCCCTCATAGGAGCTGGCACTGTACTTCACTGAGCCCCAGCAGCTCTTAGACGTCTTCACAAAGCTAGAGGAACAGAACTTGTCGCTGATTCAGAACACGCAGGAGATGGAGGAGACCTTGGATGAACTGAATGTCACTCTGAAAAACACCCAGATCCGCATGTAGGTCCCTGCTGCCCTCTTGCCACTCCTGCCCCATTGCGCTACCAGCTGTCTTCCTTGTTTAGGGTCTGGGTGGATGCAGGGCCTTGGATCCATCTGCACTCAGAAGGCAGCAGCGACGACCTCTTATTCAGCCCCTTTGCCAGTATTCAGGCCCTGGGAAGCCAGCTCTGCCATATGGAGGGTCCCGAGGCAGGCATGGCTTACAAGGGGCTAGAAGCTGGTCTTCAAGACACTTCAGCCATGGGAAAGTATTAGTGGTTCTCATATAACACCACTAGCCCCCAGGCTGTAAGGGTGAAAAGAGCTGCCTTGCTGGAGACATGGAACATCTGGGAGGGCACCAAGCAGCAGAGGGTGAAGAAGCAGGTGAGGGGAAGGGTACAAGGCCACTTGACAGACTGGAGCCAGACTGGAATGGATGAGGCCTTGAGAGAACAGGTCTGTCAAAATCTCTCTAGCACAGCAAGGGACCAGAGATCTAGAAAGATCCTAGTGAAATCCAAGGCCCTAAGTGTAGCTAGCTATGCAGCAGGGGAAGGCTGGACATGGGCCCACTCCTACCTGGAACCCACCAGTCACTCATAGACCATAATCCCTGCTGCAAGGTGTGGCTATGAGACATCCCATCCCAGTCTCAGCTGTTGGCCCAGCCAGAGTCCAAGGGAGCTGAGTAGGAAAGGTGGAGTCAGGGTACTGGGGTGGGGTTATTAAGGGCCCATCTATCAAGTCCCTAAATTCTGAGCAACTTTTCTTGAATGGGCAAAGGCCTGCCCATGAGAGCTTATGCTGAATGGCAGCAGACAGCAGACAGGCCCCCACAGTGACTTATAGGAAGTGCACATGCTAGGAAGAAGACAAGGTGAGTGATGTGAGGGACAGGTGACAGACAGCTGGTGAGAGGAAGCAGTGTATGGCCCAGTACTCTGTTGGGGAACAGGAAGTAGTAGCCTGCCACCCAGAGCCTGGGAAAGCAGCTAAGGCAACAAACGCAGTCAGGGCATAGGTCCGAGACTTAAATGTCCAGCTAGGGAGCCACACTCTTCATAACTCATCTTATTGGACCAGCGTGGCTGCCTCCACAATGAAGTGAAACTTCCAGCTGCTAGGCAGAACTGTTTTCTGGAAACCTGGCAAGGGCTGGAGGCACAAGATAGTCTGTAGAAAGACTAGGAGCCTCTTAGAGTCTCAGAGGTATCTGCTCTCCCCTAACAGAGCCACCCATGTTCCCAACAGCACATGGGTGACAGGCAGGAGCAATCTCTGGAACACACATCGCCTTTTTTCAGAGAAGCAAAACAAAACAACAGCAGCTGCAGCAGCAACAACAAAACCAACCCCCCCCAAAAAAAACCAACATCAAAAAAACCAACCCCCCAAAAAAACCCATAAAAATAAAAAATCCTAAAAATAAAATAAAATAAAATAAAATAAAATAAAATAAAATAAAAAAACAGAAAACAACTTGTGAGAAAGAGAAAGCAATAGATCATAATTTAGCAAAAGAGCCTTAGATCCAGCTAGGATAACAGATAAATTCTACAGAAAATTTAAGGGTTTAAGAGGATGGTTCAGTCAGTAAAGTGCTTGCCTTGCAAGAAGGAGGACCTGTGTTTGATTCCCAGCTGGGAATAGTGGTATGCATTTCTAACTACCGTTTTGGGAAAGAAGGCACAGGGGATCCCTAGGGCTTGCTGGCTAGCAAGCCTAGCTCACTTACAAGCACTAGACAGTGAGAGACCCTGTCTCAAAATACACGCAAGCAGCACACAATCACACATTTAAGGGAGAAATGATGACACTCTTCAGTCATCTCCAGAGGACAGAAGAGGAAGGAATACTCTTTGCCTCACAGTGAGACCAGCCTGTAGCCCTAATGCCAAACCAGGCACAGACAGCCCAGAAGAGAAAAGTCTGGGACAGGGTGTCTCATTACTGTAGGCATAAAGACCTCAAGTGGAATCCCAACAGTGGGTAAAGACACATGGATCACAAATTAGGAATAGAAGGAAATTTTAATTTGGTAAACATCACAAGATCCTACGAGATCCTACCAGCTAATACTGTTAGTTAAGGGCAAAAGACTACATAGTGGCTTTTCTATTGACATCTGGAGCAAAAGGTAGGTATCTCCTCTTTCTTTACTGCCCTGTAATTCCACCCCGGTTGGCAGATCCTCAACTTTTCTAGGCCTGTAACCTCAGGACAGGACAGGGCTCTTTGCCTAATAGGTCATGCCTAGTGGGAACCCTGGGTGCTGAGGGAACTGTCCAATCTTGCAGGGACAAGGAGGTCAGCCTTCTGAAGCAGTGGATTACCACCATGATGATATCAATCTCCAAGGAGGAGGAGTCAGCTGCAGAACTGGAGCTTAAAGCCCGAGTCTTCCACTTCGGGGAGTATCAGGGTGATCAGCAGGTAAAGACAAGGTTGTCTTAGGGCAGAGGCCAGGCCCTGCACCCCAGACCCTGCCCACTTCCTAGGTTCTGGGTGCTTGGTGTGGCATATACCCAGGGCTGTCTTTTTACCCCTTAGCTGCCTGCACTGCCTCCCAGACTCTCAGCAATAGAGACCAGGTCCTGGTCAGGAGCTTAGCACACACACACGCAGAAATCTCATTCGCTCAGTAAAGTTTTGGTCCTTTCCAGTCCTGCCCAGTGCCTTGTGTGACAGTCCCAGGCCGGGGGCCTGGCTTTTGGCTAGCCAAGAGCTACTGGGCACTGGCTGTGGCTAGGCCTGACTTTGTGCCTGCTATTTATTAGTAGTTACTCAATACCCACTCAGCAGTTGTTACCTGCTTTCTGAATGTCAGAACAGGCTCTGAAATGCATGTATGTATCTACCCAGGACTTCACAGAATGTGGTCCTGTGGGGAGTTGGGACCAGTGCATGGCTCCCTGGAACACAAGATTGGGCCTCAGTGGGTTTGCTAAGGAAGCTGGGGGAGGGACTGGGATATGAGGTAAGTCAGAAGCCTGATCATACCTGGCTAAGGAAAGCAGGTATCATTGCTCCACCCCATTCTGTGTCTATACTGTGGCTGTTCCATCCTGGATGTCAAGCCTTAAAGGCTGCTGTAAGCTATCATGTGAGGGTGATCAGGGACCTGCTGCCATGTCACACTGCCGATTGTACCCAGGACAAGATGTTGGAGAGCCTGAACCACAAGGTGCTGGATGTGTACCGGAATTGTGTGGGTATACAGCAGGAGGCTAACCTGGGCACAGTGCAGATGCTGACTGTGGTAGAGCACCAGCTGGACGAGCTGCTGGAGAATCTGGAGCGAGTGCCTCAGGTCAAGATTGAGCAGGCTGAGAAGGTCAAGGAGAGAGAGCGGCGCATGAGGTCAGCCACTGTGCTCAACTTTCTGTGGCTGCAGGCTTGGCTATGTGCAGGGTGATCTATCTAGTCAGTGTCCACCATTATGACTCTCCTGCCCAGAGACGGGCTCAGAACTCTATCATGAGGCTGAGGGCTCTCTGCCTGGTCATCCACTTATATGTGGGGGTCCCTGGACACAACCATTTGTCAAGTCTGTCTGTCTCTCTCCTAAGGTTGGGGCAACCTCTTCTGGGGCCCTGGCACCTGCTCTAAGGCTAATGTCCTAGTTGGATGCTAGGTTGTAGGTCTGTGAGCACAAGAATGAAAACACAGATGTGGATCCAGGAACATATGCTTTCTTGGGTCCGTGGTCTAAACCTTAGGTCACCCTCATGGCCAGCATAACATTTACATAGCCCTGCTTGCCTTCTCCCTAAGCCTTGGCCACTTGCCCAGGACTGACAGGAATGGCAGAGGGGACATTTTCACATGTGAGAGGGCATGGGCTAACTTGAAGTCTGAGTGGGAAAATCAGAGATCCTCCCAGGCCCTGGTCCTCATAAGCTCACCTCTTGTCCCCAGGATTCGTGAAGAGAAGGCCAAGATGCAGAAGCAGTTGCAGGAGGAACGTCTGCAGCGGGCTCGAGCCAGGGCCCAGGCTAAAATAAAGAAGAAGGTAAGGGGTGGTGCCAGGGTCACTGTAGGGTGTACCTCTCAGGCTCTCCAGCCCGAGCTCTAAGGCCTCTCTGCAGGCAAAATATTCTGCTGAAGAAACAGACAGCTGCTTGCAGTGCCAAACTGAAGTGGAGAAGTCTCCAAAGTCAGGCACTTCTAGTGTCCCTGCCACAGGGACTGTCCTCCTCCCCAGGATCAACCTCCCAGATGTGCTACACCCTTGCCAGGTGCAGATGCTCAGCTCACTTAAGTCACACCACCATCCAGTCTCTCTCAGGGTCCTGCTGCTCTCTCTGTCCACCCCTCAGATAGACCTGGGGCCAAGCCCTGTTGCAAGGCCTGTGTCTTCTGGGCCTCAAGCCCTCACCCCACAGAAAATGGACTGTGGCAGCCTTGTGTCTTCTAAATGTGTCAGCACAAAGTCTGGTCCGGGAAGCAGACCTTGAGCCAAGCATAGCCTCCTGAGAAGCAGGAGCTGGCTGGCATTTATAAAACATGGCTGCCAGGCCATTACTTTGGAAAGATGAACACTATTAATATTAAGATGCTACTAAACATTCCAGTGCTTAGTTCAGAAAGAGAGCCGACACATACTTCCCTTCAGAAGATGTAGCTCAATAGGAGAAAGACTTGTAGGCCGTGTTGAAGACAGATGGCCAGGAGAGCATTAGACAAATAGTACAATATATGGAGGTCTAAACGTAACAGGGCCTTCTTAGTAGAGAGGAGCTTCATTAAGAGAAGGGGTTGTGGGGTAGAGGGGATGAGGGAGAGCACACACTGCCATGAGAAGGATGGCAGGGCAGAGGAGCCTCTTCAGAGCAACTTTCAGAGAACCTTCCCAAGCAAATCCAAGAACAAAGGTAATAGCCAAGTAAGTTCTGCGGGCAGGGTAGGGGCTGGCAGCAAGTCTCACATTACATGATTTAGTCCAGCATAGTGTATGTGACAAAGGCATGGAAAAACTTGGACTGGTTAGGACCAACAGTCCAGGTCTATTGGACACAGCACAGACAGCTCAACTCTGTCCAAGAGAGAGCTGTAAGGTACGGGATTGGGCTTTTAAAGAGTGATCACTGACTTTTTTGAGGCCAACCTGTTGTCACGCTGCAGGGTCTCCTGTGCAAGCCCTGAGCTAGGAAATGCTTTAGCTCTTGCCCCTCACAAGGTATGCTCCATGGAGCTTGCATGGTATCTGCTGGTCTGGTCTACATTCTAGGTCCCTTTAGTTAGTACCACCCTTGAGTGGCTGGCCTGCATGGCTAGATTTGCTGGCCTCTTCCTGCACCTTACGGCAGGGGACACAGGGAGCATGGCATGTACATGGCTAGTACAGGCTTACCACATTTATTTCCTCTGCAGAGAGGCCGGAAATTGGTATGCCGTTCCCATCCGCCAGTCATCAAAGTAAAGGAGGTGCATGAACAGACGATGATAGACAAGGACAAGGAGGAGATGCTCTTCTTCTTCACTTAGCAGCAGAGCTGGCTGAGGGCTCAGGAAGAAGTCAGCAGTAAGTGCAGACAGGGACTGTAAGCCTGAGGGGTCCTTCACTCCATCTCATACTTTCCTGTCAGCCTCCTAACTCACAGCAAATAAAATCATGTCTCTTGGGAGTCTGCATGGCCTGCTGAAGAAGCCTCTTGGAACCCCTTTTGTCCTTTCATCTAAAGCATGTGCTTGAGGGATCAACACTATGCTGATTCTCATCACAAACAGCTGCTTGGAGAGAAGTCTAAAACCTGTTCCTGAGGAGGGCAGGATGGTGCTGGCCCTTGGAGACAAACGAACCAGTAGCCAGCTGCGAAGAAGTGGGAAGAATCTCAACACCATGCATAGTACCTTGAATGAAACCAGAGCAAAAGCTTTGGCATGTAACACACAAACACGTTTATTCATTTGTACTAAGGACTGGGCCTGTGGCAGCAGGAAGCTCCAGTGCTCAGAGCAGGACAGCCCATCCTGTCACTTGTAGACACACGCTGGAGGCTGTGGGAGAAAGAAACTTCTTTGTGGGGTGGGGTCTTGAGGCAGGTGACAGTGGTTCCAAGCTGCCTATTGAGTGTGTAAGGGGGTGCTGATTACAGGTAGGCAAGTTCAACCCCTAAACTTTGGCCTGTGATGCAGGAGAGACATGTGGAAAGGAGTCTTCTCAAGTAGGATTTGTAATCCGTTTGTAGGGAGCAGCACCCAGGTAGACAGCACCACAGAGCCATCTAGAGAAGACTCAGGCCCAATCTCAGAGCTCTTCCTAAATCCAAGAAACAAAGCAACTCAGATGGGACAGAACGAAAACAGTCTCTGAATAAGCACACACTCCAAAAGCCCAAGAAAAATGTATTTCTGAGTGACCCTGTATCCTGTCCTGACTAACAAATATGTGCAAGGCAACCAACTGTCTCCTCAGGGAAGACTGAATCACTCTGTGAAAACACACAAGGCCACATAATATGCTTATCTCCAACCTCAATCATAAAACAAGCCTATTGTTCCAGCCCTAACATATACATACAGCATTCAGACCTCACTGTGGAGACTGCTGACAAGTTATTATTTACTATAAATCCCAGAAACAGAATTTAGAAAGATGACTTTAAAAGCTGGAACTCTTCATTCCCAAACTATGAGCACACTGTCAGTCTAGGAAGAGGTTTTATTAGCAGGCCACTGGGGGCGACAAGCCAGCCAATCACCTTTCAGACTAGCTGCCCTGTCAGAGCTCAGCCTGACTTTGGCTTCACCATACAATGTAGTGAAACCAACACACCCAGCAAAAACATCCACGCAGGTGAGAAGCCGTCTGTCATACAAGCTCTCAGAAAAGAACCAAATTTCTAGATGCGTCAGACAAAATACTAACACACTACAACTCCGTATAGAGACATGCCTGAGTAAGGAGCCATGCTCTCTACCCTCTTCCGGCAAGGATCTTTTAATGTAAAAGGTGCTACCCACCTCAGGCTCAAGGGGACCTGGAAAGGGTTGGAATGCACACACACATACAGCGGCATGGGCAGGGTGCCTATCTCACAGAGGGCAACCTGTGGAGGCAGTTTCAAAGAGTATAGCCCAAACTGGCTCTTGCTAGAGCAGACTCAAAGTACTTTCAATATGTGTACCCCAAAGTCTCAAAGAACCAGGCTGGAGTGCTGAGAAAGTCAGATGAGTCTCTCTGCCCACCCCACAGCCAGCTGAGGTCCTGAAGCACAGCCTGGAATGCAGTCTTCATTTGCTCAGACTGCTGTCACTGCAGGTCCCGCAGGTTGATAGTACTTCCTGGTACCTGTGCAGTCTCCAGACCAGCAAAACCTCCAGGTGCTGGAAGCACCTCCTGTAAAACCAAGCAGAAAAGTAAGAGGACAAGAAGAGAAGAGGAAGGCACAGCAGAGATGTGGCCCACATCTTATGTTCCTTCAAAGAACAATGTGACAGATGTGGTGGCATAAGCTTTTGATCCCAGCATGAAGAAGGCAGAGACAGGCCAGCCAGTGTAGGCTACAAAGTGGCACCCCATCTTTAAAAAGCAAGGAAGGAGGAAAGAAATGAAAAGAACTAAAAGAAATGATATTTTTCCAGATATTTTTCTCCAGGTTTACTGATGGTTCCATACATGTTCAAGCACCCATGTACTTTTCTGTAAAAAACAGCTCTTCCTTTCTCACACCAAGGCATGCAGCAGGCAGCCTGCCCAGGGAGATGGTCATGGCTGTATACCCATCATTCTCTTGCTGGAATCCACTGCTCCTGCTTTGGCACTGTAGACTCCATGCTGCAGTGGGCCAGTCTCAGGTCTCTAGTAGTTTGTATCTCCACTTCCTCCCTCCCTGCCTCTTGCTCTCTTCCCACTACCCTGTATCTTTTTCTCCCCATATCTTTTGGTTTTTAGAGACAGGTCCTCGCTATGTGGGCAAGTGGCCTCAAATTCGCAGCCTTGGTCTGGGTTACTGGGTGCCAACTATGTCTATGACATCTGGCTCAGACTCCCTTTCTTTAGGAAGTTTTCTGAGGGCTTAAACAGTGGAACAGACATTTCTGAGGTAGGCTGGCAGTCTGACACATGACTTTCACCACCTAGATCTGCACTGGTGACTACTGACTCAGCTGACCTACTCACCCACACAGCTACTGAGCTCATCTAGGTGGAGCTCATTCATCGAGAACTTAGAACCAGACAGTGCAGTAGTTCCAGGCACACTAGGTCTCATCTGGCATACAAGCATACACTGCAGTGTGAAGCAAGCCTTATTTGAAGCTGTGACCCTGACTACCTTTTCAAAGAATTGTAAAGTGGCTGGTGTGACCATCAACCCAATGGGCCTCCTGGGCAGGTCTGTGGCAGCTGCTAACCATGCCATAGCCTCCTGACATGGGAAACCTGGGAAGTGTTCTACTGAGAAGAGCAAGAACTATAGGCATCCAGACCTGGAGGACGTAGACAGGCAGATCCACGGTGAAGTAGGGGTGGAAGGCAGAGCGCTGTGGGCTGAGGGCCAGCGGTAAGCCTCCTTCACCAGAGAGGTCATCCTGGGGAGGCAACATCAAGAATTACTACACACTGGTAACCAGAAAGCAGGAGCAATGGCCCCTCCATCTCTCACTTTGAGCCCAGTCCAAGGTTCAGTTTAGTCTGGAACCTTCTGTTGCCTGGCTCCCCTATGCTTATTATTTCATTACTCAAACATTGTGCCTAGTCCCAACAGCTCCTCTCCTCCTACGATATCCTAGATTCCACATAAGCCTGAGTACCTTCTCAAGCTCTCTGTTCCTGGCTTACCCATGGGCCAAATAGAGATCTAAAAGCAGACAGCAACTGGGAATGAGGAGGCTACCAGGTCCCCATAAGCCAATCAGGAAAGATTGGTCTTGTCTTCTCAAGTGTGTACTCAGTTACAGCTGCCTATTACCCCAAACTGAGCACCCTTTGCTCTGGCACCCCATCCACTACCTTAAGGACCTTCTAAGTACTACTGTTTCCATCTCATGACAACAGAACTGAAGCTGGGGGATAAGGCCACTTGCCTAAGACAACACTAGTTGTCAAGGGACAGGTGAAAGCGTCATACCCAGGTAAATGCTCTTTCCAGTGGGTCTTTCTGCCTGTGATGGCAGCTTTCCTATCGTCTTTTCACAGTCAAGTCTTAGTCCTGGAGTGATCTCTGCAAGCTGACCTGCACACTGCACTGTGCTCCTTCAGGGTAGGCCTTCCACTCCTTTTCACTGTTCCTATTTCTAGGGAATTCTTTATTCTTTCTCTCTTCCACAGTCCCATGCTGTTCTACCACTGGGTCAAACTAGGATGGAGGAACATGATTTGCAGCTCCTTTCTATACACAAGCCTGAATCTCTGCCCTCCAAACTCTCACATGCATCTTTTTTTTTTTTTTTTTTTTTTTTTTTGCTTGCTCTAGAACCCTTTTACAGCCTGCCTCCAGGTTACCCTTTGCCACCTGTCCCCCATTATCTGAGCCCTGCAGGCCCTTCATAGCCTTCTACTCCCAGCCCCACCTCTTCCTTCATGGTTCTCTCCCAGATGGATCTTGCCTGTCTCTAAGCTCTCCGAAGAAACAGGAACAGCTCTACCTTTAGTCTCTGACATCTAGGTGTGCACTGGCCTGCTGAAGTTTCATCTATACCTTCAAGTGGTGTACAATATTTAGGTGTGACCCAGATTCCTCAGCTTCCAAACCTCTTCCTTCTCCCATTCCACCTCCTCAGAGGGAAAGCTAGGAGTGCAGGTGTGTATGGGGCTGCTAAGTGACTTGGCAGTGACCTCCCACAGATGGGCTGTCAGATGCAGGTCTGCTGAGCCTCTATAAGAGGTGGCTAAGTCTTCTTCAGTGACCAGTGAGAAAGGACGTAAAAAAAAATCAAACAGGCCCTGCCATTTTTACATGAAAGCCTACATTAGCTGGTGTGCAGAAAAGTGTTGCCCCAAAGCAGGGCCTAACAGTCTAAGGAGAGCTTATAGGAGGCTCTGGGGAAGGGTGGAACAGTGTAAACACCAGCAGCTGTGAGGCTTCCACATGGGCACCTTGGGCATCTCAGATGCCTCTGACCTGCACAAAGAAGGTCCCAGGCAGAGGCACACGCCGCTGCCATGTGCACCTCCAAGGGAGGTGGGGAAGATGGACCAGATTGAGGGGACTAGACACAGGGTAACACAGTGCCACAAACCTGATACGTCAGTCCTAACAAAGGCAAGGGCTTGCACAGATGCAGTGAGACAGGCTGGGAAGAAGAGAGAGGCTGGGGTTATTAAGATGGCTGGGACAGGACACAGGACTTGGGGAAGTTTACTGAGAGGGCAGAGGCCACCCCTCCACCATCCTGCCCCTGCAGACCTCAACATTCACTTGGCTGGTTCCTACCTGCAGAACAGGGATCTGGACACACTGCAGCCCAGCGGCAGGGGCTGGCATTGGCAGACCTCCACTGGGTACCATTAGAGTTCCACAAAAACAACTGTGCTGGCCTGAGTGGGCATGAGGATGGTTGACTGTGCCACCTTTTATTTTCCTGTGAGCAGAGTCAGAGGCTCCTAAAACAAAGCAGATAAAAACAGCACATCTAACACATGCTTACTGGGCTCAGCCCTGACTGAGGACTGGACTTCATAGTTCCTATCATCCCACACAGCTTTACTGACTTGAAAATTGTTCCAAAAATTTTTTCATGAGGCAAGAAAAGAGGTAAAACAGACAAACCTAAGACTTTAATGGAAAACTTAGAAAACCCATTGTAAGTCCTTGTGCCTGACAGAACCTGACTCAAGGTGCTCTTCTGAGGGTCAAGTCCTGTCTCCTCCCTAAACTCCCACAGCTCCTGGAAGGAGGGAGATCATAGTAGCTGGCTTTGCCTCAAAGACAAGCCTCCTAGTTGCAGCAGGTTTGACTACCTGCCCTCTGTAAGGCCTGTGGCTGCTAGGGGGCTGCTGGCCTCACTCCTGAAGGTCACCAGCACCTTTTGAGGGTGGCATCCAAGTGTGCTGTGCTCAAGTTTGACACCCTGGAGCCAGAGGCTCAGGGCTTCCCTCTGCCTTTCCCTACCTATAGCCTGCTTTCTCTCAGGGTGGGTGGGGACTAAGAAACTCTTTTTTTTTTTTCTTTTTAATTGTTATTTACTTCCCTTCCCTCTTCTTCTCCTACTCACTCCCTCTTATCCCCCGCCCCCTCCCAATCCTCCTCCCCTTTTCAGAAAAGGGGAAGCCTCTCAAGGTTATCAACCAGCCTTGGCATACCAAGTTTCAGTAAGACAGGATCATCTTCTTCATTGAGGCTAGACAAGGCAGCACAGATAGGAGAAAGGGATCCAAGGGCAGGCAATGTAGTCAGAGACAGCCCTTGCTCTGGCTTTAGGAGACCCACATAACAACCCAGCTCCACAACTGTTACACATGTGCTCTCTGGATGGCAGGAGGAACTCTTTCTTAAAGTGCAAAGAGTAACCAGGCTGATGGACAAGGTGAGGAGGGCCCATGTTAGGAACAGAGCCTGAGCTCCCTCATCGCAAGGAGAGGTGGATCCACTATAATTTCAGCTCACCTGCTGGGGTCTCTGTCCAGAGTCCCTGATGGTCTGTATATAATTTTCCTGCCTAACTGCTCTGTTCTCAGCAGAGCAGGGTTGGTGCTGGGCTACTGGAAGACAGTGCCTAGGGTCAGACATAGCAGGAAGCTTTCTCCTTGTCCTTGAACACTATCCTACCAGCTCCAGAACTATATATGTGTGAAGTCTTATGCTTTTAAATTTCTTATTAACCAAGCATGTTTCCTTGACAAAAAATATAAACACAGCTGAAATTTTGTGTTTTGAAGTTTTCAGTCTACAAGCTAAAGATTGAGTCACCATTACAATAACTAGTCATGCAAACTGAATCACAAGATGGCAGATGTGTCATCAGATGCAAGGGAGCTCCCCAAAGAATGGCAACTTCTTATATACATATAGAGGGTCTTACTTATTATTGGTTTTGAACTTGTGATTCTCCTGCTTCAGCTTCCTGAGTACTGGGATTACAGGAATGCCTGGCACAAGCATTGATAGTCCCATTAAAAAGCCAAGTTGTACTGAAAATACACTTCAGAATGACTGGGAATCACTTTTACTCCCGTTATTTTTTCCCCTGCCTGTATTTAATCATCACTTATAAAGAGGATGAACATGGTCAGGACAGATCTCTGTTAGTTACATTTTTAAAAATAAAATGCCCATGAGTCTTAAATACACTTTCACCACCACCCTAGGTTGCTGATGGAACTCACTCAGTGTGGAGGAAATAACAGCCAGGAAGGCCAAGCAGCAAGGGCAGGCATCAAGTCAGAACAGTAAGGGATGCTTGTTCTGATAAAAGGCTGTCTTTGGCTTTTGTAATTACAACAAACATTAACACATGTCAAAAATATAACTTTGTAGAATCAGAGGGTTAAGATAGCTTTTTAGCTTCAAGAGCAGACACTACTGAAATGGTGTCTATCTAGTACATATTGTTTAACTTTGGCTTTAATTCTCTAGCTGCTGTGCAAAGTTGCAAGATCAAAAGTGCTAGGAATCTACATGTTTCTAGAGTAGCCAAGCCCAGTCATGCTGGCCACTGCCCTGTTGCAGGTGCTCAGGCTTGTTTATCCTTTCCTATCTGGATGGATTCATTATTTATCCTTCCCAATGAACTTAAAGCTGACAGGTGGAGTTTTAACTTTTTAAAAAATTTGTTGAAATTTGAGATTTTTAAAGGAACTGAGCAAAATATGACAATATGTCTTGAGTGTTTCCTGCCAAAAATCTGGCAGGTCTTACCCTACCTGGACTTGTCACTAGCAAGCCTGGGATGATGTACTTGTTACTAACATTACCATCTTTTTTTTCCCCCACTATCTTCTTCCTGTTTAACAAAACAAACAAAACAACACAAAACAACAACAACAACAACAACAACAACAACAACAAAAAACCCAAGAGTGGTGTACTGACTCCTCATGGTGTCACTAGTTCTAACAGGCCTCTTTAGACTTTGTGCTATGTGCTTTCCAAGTCTGAGGAACACATCAAAGACAAGCAATCACCTCTTCCCTTTTCACCAGCCTCTGCAAACCTCCCACCAGTCTAATGCAATTATGATACAGGCTCAATATCATTCCTAGGGGACTTTTGAGGGGACTGTTCTTGGCAGCTCTCCAATAAAAACAGTGAAGGCCACTATTATTTAGGAGTACACTTGGGTTCACAGTTGGTTAAGGCCTATAAAACTGAATGTTACCAACTGCTTGTTTGTAGAGATACCATGGTTTTCTGGTCTTTGACATGGCCAATTATGCTGACAGAATGCCTAACTAACCAGGAGCCACTTGAAGCTCTAGGTGAGCCTTACCCATTCCACTATGGGGTTGCCATCCCCCTCAACTCCTTCAATTCTTCCCTTAATTCTTCCATAGGGGTCCCCAACCTCAGTCCAATGGTCCACTTCACCTGAGGGAGGGCAGACATAGCACATGACCTATAGGTTCAGGGAATCCTGGGGTCTTGAGTTCTAGTCCTGGTGTGGATTCCTATGAGCTATTACTGCTCCAAGTTCTAAGACCCTTACCCAGAAAAGGGGATCTATACATTGGGAGTTTTAAGAGAGGACTAGGGTTGGATAGTAGACACAGGGTTCAGAACCATGCCAGGTACACAAAAGACCTTAGATATGATGCCTCTTTTGGGATTTAATATGAGAAATATTTTATTTGTGCACCAAATATAACTATTTGATGAAATGGCTAGTGATCTGTGAATATTACTCATTTAGCAATATTTCCTGCATCTTCATCATGTGATACAGTGACACTTCCCTTAGAGTTCCCCATGGCTGGCTTGTGCTAAAATGAAGGAAAGGCCATCCAGTGACTGGCCCAACTTGGGATCCATCCCATGTGCAGGCACCACCCCTACTGAAGAGAAGGGACCAGGAAAAATGTCACCAGAGTCTACAGAAGGGACAGTGGAAAGAGACAAACAGACAAGGGAGACAGCTCTGCCATACAGCAGCAGCCTGCTTAGTTCCCTACCCACCTGAGCCTCAGGATCAGGTTCCGGGAGCCTGGGTAGTAGCCTCTAAGGACATAAAGGCTAAAGGTCATGATTACAAAGCCAGGCATGAGCATAGGACAGCACTCTGTCGTGGAGGTCACTGGCTGTTACACCACATACCCAGAGCCTTATTTTGCTTCAGCAAAATGTTAAATGAATAGGAAATGGACATGAACAGAATATAGATTTACATCTCTTCCAGCACCTTTCAGTCTGTGTTCAATCGTTTTACAAGAAGTCCTGTAGACACACCATACCCATCGTAGGAGGCCGGCTCTCCTCATACAGAAGAGGACTATGTGGTGAGATATCAGATGGTGCACCTCAATCACATCTGCCTTTAGATCTATGGAGAGTTGGCAAGGGGCACCCTTTTGGCCCTATTAATCATCTCGTTGATAATGTGTGTGGCAAAGTTAAAGGTGTTTTTATGTTAAGGTTGGGAACCAGCCATCAAGGGCTGCTTCCATCTTCAATCACCAAGAGCAATGTGGGGAGACAAGAACAGAGTAGTCGTACAGAGGACAGTCAAATGGAGGCACAGACTGTCCCAGGAGGGAAGCAACCTTGTAAATGAGAAAGGCATGAACAAGAATAGAAATGAAAATGATGAGACTGAGGGAAGAGTCCTGAGGTTGGGAACATGGGCTCACCTCCAGGACTGAGACAGAGTTCAGTGTAACTGTCTTTCCTGCCTCACTATGCCACCTGCCAAAACAAGAGCTGTGCTCAAAAGACTAAAGAACCTACCCAAGTCCATCATAGCCAGGATACTGTAGAGAGCAGGCATTCAATAGCCCTCAAAGGCTACTACCTGAAGAAGCTTCACCACCCTTGAACACACAGAAAGGACTAGGGACAGCTGGAACAGAGGCACCTAGGCTAGTGGAAAGAACATGTGGTGTTCTTTCTACACACACTGCTTTGGTCCCCAAAGCTTCCTCCTTCATAAGCCTGTTCTAGGTATGTATGGGGCCCATAAGATGGGACAAAACTCTCGTGGTCAAATGACATGCCCATGCAATCCAAACCTACCTAGTGCTTTGCACTTAAATTTCCAGATAACTGTATGGATGCTACTAAATTCTCTCCTAGAAATAGAAGTGAAGGAATCCTGGGCTGATGTTCCTCCCAACCCCTTTTAAGGAGCCACTTTTCATTCATGATGGCAGCTAAAGGAAGAAGGGAGGAAACCTAGGAAACACATGCTTCAAGATGTTGGTTTCAAAGTGAAAAAATTATGAAGGTGAGATTACTGACTCAAGGCTCAACACAGCCAGTAACTCGCCAGGGCATTTCAATCACACACACACACACACACACACACACACACACACACACACACACACACACACACACACGGTACAGCCACACAGCTCTCTGGCCACAGGCTAGGCTTTGCAGGTCACCTCAGGGCTAAAGCTATGGAATGGAAAGTGCATGGCCACCCTGGCCTCTTCCTTCTGCCTCTCTCGGAGGGGAATCACCCATCTCCATGTATGAGTGAGACCTGAGAGCCTGAGAAAGCCTCACAAACCACCCAGGAGGAATGGCTACCCTATTGCTCACTTTTAATGTGGCAGTTTTAGTTTTTAAAAATTATAAAATTGATGTATTCTCAAAAAAAGTAGAAATGACCACAATAAAGTATTCACAATCTTTACACCCAGAAAAAGACTATCCAGCATGGGCATGTCTTACCACTTCTGTTTCTATGTAAGTACATACACAAATATGTCTACCCACACATCCACTGTTTCTTATAGACTGACTTACCAAAAACATGTACAAAGCATGAGGCTTTGTTGACAGACATTTGAGTTATAAACATTCTCTTGTCAACAGTCCCTTTCCATGGATTCCTGCTATGTCCATAAGCTAGATGATAAGGTGTAGCTGCAAGTGTGGTCATTACCCAGTTCTGTATTTTCTTCTTGGAATCATCATCACCCAATGAGCCTGTAGACACACCAGACCATCTCCAGGAGGGCCTCCCTGACGCCCACGCAGTCTCCCTGGCAGTCTTCTGCAAACTCTTGTTCATAGTGGTGTTCATCTGCCTCTCGACCTTCAGCATTCTCATTAGATGTGGCTTTTGGTCAAATCTGGCGACAAGATGTGCTCCTCACACCTCTGTTCCTTGGTCCTCTTGCCATTCCTCAGCACATATGTAATGTGCAGAACAGCCACCCTAGCCTGCCAAGGTAACTGTGGGGACCAAATGAGGCCTGTGTCACAGCAGGTAGGATGGTAAGTGCTGGCTGTTGTTATAGCTTTTCAAAACCCCTAAACCACTTGTGATCCACAAAGGGCAGCACTCAGTTGTTAGAAGTACACAGGTCACCTCTGCCACATGCAAGGATAGCCCAGGCCCTAGCTGCCTGTGTCCTATGCTCTGGCTTGTGATTCTGACCATGATACACCAGCACTCTTTCCCTGCTGCGTTGTTGTCATAGACATGACAGGCCTGAGCATCTACAGTGTAGTCTCTAGGCATTTCCTTTGCTTTCTTGAGCATTCTGACCTGGTGTTTCTTTCTGTCCTCAAGCCTTCTTGAACTTTCAAGTTTCTGTAACAGTGTCTCCACTCCTGTGGGCAGCGTCGAACCTGTAACACTTTTTCCTCATACCCAGCTCTGGGTATTTCAAGACAGACCTCAAATCCCTCCCACTGTTGGGACACCACTGACCCCAGTCACTCTGACATCAGCAGGATGGCCAGAGATCCTAGCCATTCGAGATCCTAGCCATTCTTGCTTCCTCCCATGCATAGCACCTGTCAGTTATCTTCAAAAGAGTAGGTGGAATGACCTTTCAAGATATCATGTCCCTGTTTCCCCCTTAGTGAAGACTAGAGGTTTGACCATGGCTTACAAGGCCTGAACAGCTGGGTCACCTTGGTGTTTCAGCCTTCCCTCTGCCTCACTACACTCTCTTTGGACAAGCCAACCACATTGCAGCCTCAGGACCTCCCTAGATTGTCTGCCACCTGTTTTTTTTTTTTTACCCCTGTGGCACCTTTTCATCCCCAGGTCTGATCTTTCCTGATGCCCCTGTCTCCTTGACTGAGAATTGCATAGGGCACTTGGAGTATAAGCTGATTGTGACAATTGCTGTGTGTGAACCAGGGTTGTAGCTGAAAGACAGGCACAGATGTGTGCACAAGCAGCCTCCTCTTAAGGAAGATCCCTTCTAGGTTCTATCTTCATTAATTTCATCATTTGGTTTTCCCAGTCTTTGCTTATCAGGTACTTCCATTGCACTCAATAGACTAGGTATCTGCTGTCCACCTTTCCTTGGTATATGGGAGGGAAGAGGCCATACCACCAGGGAGGAACCCAACTCTGCCTCTCATCTAAGTTCTCGTGTCTTCTCCATGTAGAAGTTGTCTTCTCCTGCTTCCTTGTGAAATTTCCTCCTGCGGGGCTACTGTAACCTGCAACCACATTTCCTCATGGTCCACTGCTGCCCTGTAGAGAACCTAGATGGCAGACATCTCTTTTTAACTGGATACTCACTCTCCTAACATTTACTAAATTTTTTGCTGAACCTCTTGGGTTTTCCAACCAACAGAGAAGTCATCTATAAATTATCACATCTCCTCCGAAGAATGCACCTTAGTTCTACTTTTGGTTTATTCCAAGGCAAGACCCTCTAGAAAGACATGAATACCTGTGGCAAGAACAAGAATATTAGAGACTCAAAATGTCCTGGACACATTTGTAGAATGCCCTTGGAGCACAGCACTAAGTGGGTGCTGGCTGCTAGTCTAAACTCACCAGGTAGCTGAGGACAACTTTGAAGCCCTTATCCCACTTCTTGAGTAGTGCAATGATAGGTGCATGACACCACACTTAGCAGAAATCATTATGAAATTTCTGTTTCACCAGTGATGCCTATTAATTTTTAAAGAACTCCAACTTAAGATCTACTGAGGGTTAGGGAGCTGGCTCAGTGGCTAAGAGTGCTTGTTAGAAAGCACTTGGGTCTGAATTTGCCATCTCCAGAGCCAAAATCAACAAGCTGGGCATGGCTGAGCATGCCTGTAACCCTAGAAATGGCAGGAGGGGAAGGCACAGAAGCAGGATTGCTGGTGCTACCTAGAAGACAAAGGGCTAGCTCCAGGGTTAGTGAGAGGCCTCGTCTCAAGGGAATAAGGGAGTGGTAAGTGTGGAACAGCTGATGTTCCTTCCTCTGGCCTCTGCACACAAACCCCTCAGTTGAGAAAACCACTGGCCTCTGATTACCACTGACTCACTAACAGATCTACCATTAGGTATTTTTCAAGCCCTGTTTGGTCTGAATATAGTAAATAGAAGATGCTGAGGACGCTGCTTAGAACACTGAACCTATTATGTTTGAGGAAGCTTCAATGGCCACTCTTTGTGGTGACAGCACTTACTGTCCATATCCCAGGTAGAGTAAAGGCGTGTAGCCATTGCACAGTAGACTAACACGAGTACTTTTCCACATTACAATGTCCACATTTGTCTTTCAGAATGATGTGCTGTTGCAAGCACAGTGTGTGAGATATGTTTATTTCTGCTCTCCTGCTGGTGCAACTTTCTTTTGCTGTTTTTCCTTGGTTCAAGTGCCTCAGAACAAATGGAAACCAACAGCCTGGAGAGCTGTGCACATTTAAGAATATGCTTTGTTCCGCCCAAGCCAAAAGTTCAAACCTGAGCAGTTGGTTACTCAAGACTGGTGGTTATGTTCTTTTTTTTTTTTTTTAACCTTGTTCTCCTTTTCTTAAGAGGAGGCTGCTTGTGCACACATCTGTGCCTGTCTTTTAGCCACAACCCTGGTTCACACACAGCAATTGTCACAATCAGCTTATACTCCAAGTGCCCTATGGCCACTGTCTCATTTAATCTCCACAAGAGACCCAAGCAAGTGCTTCTACTGTTCAAGAGCTCCAACTAGAAACTCCATGCTATCATTTTCTGTCGTAATTATCACCTCCCCCTTTTCTTCTGCTACCCAGTTGTTTAATGGGCTTTATTTTGGTTTCTAAGTGAATTTTACTTTGTAATTTTTACAAATGGTTACAAAATAAAATCCTGCCAAGACTTTTTCCCTCTGAAGATGTTAGTTGTTATTTCTCTCATTCCTCATTTCTTGTATAATTTCTACAAACACTGGATATGGACTAGAACTTAGTAAACTAACTTCACTACACCTATGGATAAACATTCTTCAAACAAGCTTTATTGTTTCTGCTGTCTGCAAACAAGCTAAGTGAGTCCCTTTCAATACTGCGAGGCCTTTATTCATCTTCTCCCCTAGGTGTCTATCGGTTTCACTTTGTGCTGGTTGGGATGCCAAGTTTTCAGAATAAACGTTCTTCAGCTCTGCTGTGGGCCACACATGGACACCAACCTAAGAGGGAAGAGCTTTGTTGTCTCCACTCTTCTCTTTGCACAATGCCCTCTCCATGCAAACATCACTCCTGCTCTGGGGACTGTTTCTGAGTCACCGTTCGCCTTCCCGTACATTTCCCTAAGGCTGTGCTTTGACTAGATCGATTCAGTCTTTGTCTCCTGGCAATGGAGAGCTGTTTATACTTTTACAGTGACATAGATGCCCTCATGTTTGGGTCACATGTGTCTTGCTATTTATTGTTCCTTCTAATGAGCATCATGTTGGCTTTCATTTCCTGCCCTTAAAGCCAATGCTCACTGGTAAAGAACCTACTTGGTATGTGTAAGGACCTAAGTTCACTCTCTAGTAATGACCTTCTCTCTCCAATGATATTCTCACATTAAGAAAAAATTCTAATATTTGTGATTCTATTAGGAGCAGCTCACTGCCTGAACTGAAGATGACAGCAGTACTTTTGTGTATCTACTCTCAACAGCACCACACTGGGAGCAGCCTTGGATTTCAGACCACATATTTTCTAAGAATGCACACACATTGTAGGTCCCACATATATAGTGCTGTCTTTCTGTTTGTTAAAGTGTAGACTCCGCAAAGGTGTAGTTACACTGGGACTTCTGTGCTCAGACTTACAGCTCATAATCTCCAATCACAATGTCAAAATGCAGACATCCCAGAAACCTAAATTCCCCCCCCCCCCCCCCAGACTTGGTGCCAGAATAGCAGCATAGCCCAACTTGGTATGAAGCCATTTAGTCTGATTCCACACATAGGAATGTTTCACTGGTAAGTATCAATATAACAACAAAGAATGTAAAATATCTTCTAAAAGCCATAATATTCTATATAGAAAATACAGCTCAGATTGATTAAAATGATATTTACAAATATTTCCTAGCACTGGCCACTGAGAACCTAGTACATACATCTCACCAGCATAGCCTTGGACCCACATTCTGGTTGTAAATACCAGTCTCCAGTAAAGCAGCCAGGGTTCTCTGTAGAAGCAGCTGACTGCAGACCAGGACAAGTATAGGACAAGCTGTGCCTGGTTAGGCCAGAAAATAAAAATACTTAAAAGACAGTGCAGAATTGAGTATGCTTTAAGGACACAAGAAACCACCAACAGGAACTCCAATGGCTGTGGCCAGGAGTACAGACAGACTCAGAGCAACAACATCAATGCTAGTCATACTATAACCCAGTACTGAGAATAACCTATAGCCAGGCCTCTTGAGTCTATGCTGAGAGTAATGGAGTACACCTGGGAGAGGGAAGAGACTGTACTGTCTATAGAACTCTAACTTATAAACACATACAGGAAATACAAATCGCCTGCAGAACACCAGGGCCAATTATCAGAGTCAAAACTCATTGTCTAGGGTTAAATCTGTGGAAAACATAATGAGAGACAGGGTATCTGTGGTAAACAAGATTCACTAACTCCTTAGATGACCTAGGGACCCTAGAATGTCCTGCTTGTCAGCATGTTCTTGCTTTGTGGATGGTCGGATAGCTCTATAGTTAAAAGTACTAGCTGCTCTTGCAGAGAACCAAAGTTTGATTCCCTGTACCCACACAGTAGTTCATAATCATCTGTAAATCCAATTCTAGGGGATCTGATGCCATCTTTTGGCATCTGAGGGTACCAGGCACAGGCATGGCACATGAACATATATACAAGCAAGAACCCATATATAAAAATATAATTAAAACCAACCAAACAAAAAGAGAAAAATGTTCTTGTTTCCCTGGGTACCTTACACCACTTCAGAGAGCCAATGCTAGCAATGTGATGTACAGTGTAGCCCTGGGTCACACACTGCCAGTCCTAGCTTTGAAGGGGCTGGGTCTCACATAATTGAGTCCCAATAATTACTGCAAATATTATGTTTCAGGTAAGCTCTCTTGGTCACCAATGCTGGAAAAAGTCTACACTGTCCTCACCACATGGGACCCCTCTTGGATCCTGCTCTTGGTCTGACCCTGTCCTTTAACTGCACAACACTGACTGAATACAAGAGCTTTCAGTGGGCTATGAGAATGACTGAAGCTACACTGAGGGCATACAACTGTAAATATCTAATCAAGTTAAATATTTACAACTACAAGGAAAAATAGGATGTTTATAGAAGGTAGAACGGTGGCCAAAAGCACCTTTGCTAACAATCCATGTCAATACACCTGTACCCAGCACAATGCACAAGGAGGGCATATTACCTCCAGCTCGAACAGATCTGAGTCCCAGTCTAATCAAAAGGAGGCTTCAAGAAAAACACATGGAGAGAATCTGCAGAGAGAGGAACTGTATTTTTCAAAAGCATCATGATAGGCAAGGGAAGGCTGAGGCCCTGCCTTGGTTGGAAAACCTGACAACACAGCCCAGGTGGGAGCCTGGTTCAGCCCAGGCAGAGAAGTGTCCTGGTGAACACCTGCTAACAGTAAACTTCCCATGACTGTGTCAGCAGAAGCTGCCAGTAACAGGCTCACCAGGGCAATGAGTAGGCTGCTCCAAGGAATGGCTAGGGAACATGTCACAGTTGTGAACACAAGGGTGGCAAGATTCATGGCACACAGCTACCCAAGGTAGAGAGAGTATGTAAGTCTGAAGTTACAGTACATGTTAGGAGAAACACGGTTGGTTCCAAGGGCTATTGCAGGGATTCTACATGGAACCTCTCCTGGTTGGTCATAGGATTTCAAGAGTGCTTTTCAAGAAAGACAGGGAAGTGTAGAAGGTAATCCTTCACCCTGGCAGAGACATTTTCTTTCTTACCCATAAAATCTATACCTTGCAGAAGCCATGATTATACTTCCCTTCAAAGTTTCTAAAATGTTTCAAGTGAGTACATGCGATGCTGTAATTGTCACAGGTGGCCAGAAACTACTCACAGAAACCTGATGCAGACTTAGCACCCGACTTTCTCCTATCAATTGTACCTCAGGGTGAAGGATTGAGAAGCCACTCTTTAGAATGTGTCCTAGCTAGTAAGAGGAAAGTAGAACTAGTATCATTTTCTCTCTGAAGACCCCAGGCATCTAATGGCTCTGTGTTAGTTATCAATGGCTGCTATGAATCAGTTCAGGGGAACTACCCCCCCCCGCACCCCCACCCCCCACTCCCGAAAAGAACCCAGCACTACCTCAAGGAGTTTTACCAACTCTCCTCTTCCCAAAGAATCAATCAGATCAAGCATCAAGCTAATTTAGGGGAGTACACAACAATGAAGGACGTGCTCAGCTATACCAGTGAGCAGACCGTAAGACAGCTGAGCACACGGGACAGACTGACCCAACCTACGCACTACTCCACCAAACATGGGAAGGGGGGAGGAGGGAAGAAGGGAGAAAGGAGGAAGAGGAGGGGGGAAGGAGCACATGTTATGGCTCTCAACCAGAAGGGCTGCTGCCAAGAGCAGCCTCTGACTCCCTGTGGACTCTGATGTCAACAGGTGTCAGCAGCATATATGAGGTTTTAGACAACTGAAAAATTTCAGCATTTACCAATGTTAAGGAAAAACTGTCAGTTTTAAAAGAGGTGAAATATGTGCCTAACTTTTATAGTGTTTTTAATTTTTAAAATGTCATACTGGAAATGATAACTACATAACCATCTCTGTAAGTACTGCCCCAGTATGGTGAGTGCAATAAACACTGTACCCGATGTGTGAAGCATTCCTTTTCCTCTGACACCATAACTGTAACTGGGCTCAACAGGACATCTAGCTTTCTTCATGACTTTGGTTTGCATGTAGTACATTTTTTTTCTACAGACATCCACATCCCATCACCTTTTATTTCCCTGCAAGTTTTACACTTGGATTCTTAAACCACAGAACTGTCCTAAGTTACAAGGGACACTGACAGGCATACATGGAAACATCTGCTTGAAGAAAACTGTTATTTTAAATATGGAGCTTCGACATTAAGAACGGAAAGACAAATTGCACCAAAGTAAGTTTAAGTAAATATGAAGATGAATGATGCCTGAGAACAGTGAACAGCTTTGCTGACATTAGACATGACTCACCAGTCTCCTCTCAGCACCTTCAATCTTATGTGCAGAAGGGGCAGCAGGCAAGGCCATAGACTTAATTGGCCCATGTGGTAGTGTCTTGTCTGGTTTTTTTCATTCAAGTGAGCTGCTGCTCCTATAGGTTCAGGCTGATTCAACTGCTGTACATAGGCTGTCTTCACACAGATAATGGCTGTACTAGTTAAGGGCTTCCACCACAGCCAGGCCTAACTAGGCATCCAGCCGCCCTCCCTCCTGCTTTCCTGACACCTGGCCCTCGCAGCTCATTTACTCAGTAGCCTTCCAAAACTGACCCTGATTGGATCCTTGATTTTCTGAGGTCCTCTCAGACCTGTTGAGCATGTTCAGACATGCTGGTGATTTGGCTGCTACCTGTTTTCTAAGTTCATGTTAAGCTAAGGAATTGATAAAAGGGCATTTTGAACATAGAAGACAAAGAACACAGAAACAACTGTTCTGTGTGCTTCCTCTGCCTGTGACTGTGACACAAGAGGCCTGAGCCCCTTGCCCACCAGCACTGCAGCACACTCGGCCTCACCTTCATCGCTCCCAGTTCCTTTCTGCTTTTTTTTCTTGACTAGTTGAATGGCTCGGTAATCAGTTCTTGCTGAGCCCCCACTTTCCTGGGACCAAAGAAAAGTGTGTCAGTTGCTTGATCTAAACAGCAGAGGAAGGGTAGCAAGGGGACTAAGTCTGCCTGGGAATGTATCAGAGCTCCAGGAATCAGTCACCAGCAAAAGTGAGTGGGAAACCACATGCTCTATTGTTAGCAAAGGAAAACGCACACAGCTTCATCATCTGGATAAGTGAAGATCATTCCTCCAAGGTCTAAACGCACTAAGATATTTTAGAAAGAGACTGCTAAGAGCTGTACACTGCCCTGCTTCCTAAAACACCATGTCTTCTTGATGCCAGGGTTATGTCTCAGCAGCTCTGGGCAGTGTTGGCAGCAAGTGCCACACCGTCATCTGCCAATACAGAAAGTATTACTGAATTCACCAAACTTATGGATGGAGGTGCCAGAGAAACAGAATTCAAATAGAAAATTTAAAAATGTGTGAACACTTAGTAAGAAAAGCTTCATTCTTAAAACTACATGTAGCAAAGGAAACCAGTACTCTATAGCTCACAGCATACTGAAACCCATTCACAACATCATTCCCACTCAGAGAAGCAGGGAAGCAGGGGAGCCCAATGCCACACAGCTAGCAAGAGAACAAACAAGGAGCAAGCCTAAATTCTGCTGGCTCTTCCATCTCCACCCAGGTTCTGCTAGCTCTTCCACTCCTGAGACACAGGGAGGCATGGAGTGCCGGGAACAGGCTTCCCACATGCTCTGACCTGTGGTTACCTTCAGTCCCTGTTTAGTCACCTGTTGCTCTTAGCAACTGTTGTGGCAGCCTAAGCAGATGCTGGCAAGTGTAGCTCTGCCACCACCAGCCAGACACCAGCAATGGAGAGACAGACTGTGGGACTCTCACACAGAGAGAAATGCAAGTCCAGTAGGTTGGTAGCTAGGTACCCTCACACTTGATCCCAATTCACAACTTAGTATTTTAGACTATAGTAAGGAATGATGTATGAATCTTAACATAATAAATGTCAAAACAAAATTTAACCAGCATTCTAAAGAAACCTCTATGTTCATTTCCATTGTAGACTGAGGAAAGTCAGACTCTCTCTAGGAATCTTTAAATTACTTTAAATTAGATTATATTAAAGGTATAATTGATATAAATATAGAATACAATAACTGTCCAGCCTCAAAATTAGAGTATTGTTATAATCCTTCAAGAATGAAGGCTCAGGAATCATTGTTATTCTAATAAAAAATCCTGATGTAGCTTCCAAGTTCCCACTGAACTGTTAAGATGACTGAGTCAACATTGCTCTTCTAGGACTCGTCACTACGTGAAAAGCACAAAGGTGAATATTTCAATAGTAAGAAATGCCTCAAGTTTTCTCATGAAAACTGTATAAAATCACAGAACTCAAAAGAATCTTAGAATGCACGTAGCCAAAACCCCTTATTTTAGAAGTAAGTGAGGATCTAGGGCTCAGATAGGTTAAGTGATTTGCTTAAAGCTGTAAGAATGTCAATTCCAGACTCAAGGTCAAAGTCAGGCTTCCAGACTATTGCCCAGGCTCCATCTGTCCTTCTGCACACCAGAAAGAACCGTCTGCATAGACAGGATCCATCCCAAACATGATCCAGAGTGCATTAGGGAGTGAGCTAGTGGTGGTGATGGAATAGAGTGCTTCATACCAAGTAGAGACTGCCTGTGCCAGCACTGAGCTCTGAGTCCTTTTGAGCCCCTGGCCTCTCTGCAGAGTCGGACAACACAGACTGGGATAGCCCATGGCTTTCTTTTTGCCCCTGGACCAAATCTGGGACAGGAGACAAGTCTTGCTCCACCTTTATTGGAACCAGCAAATCTGGAACACTGCCAGTTTCTTGAGTGGTGTCCGAAGAAGTTGGTGTGGTACCAGGAGCTGTCAAGTTACTGCTGGGGGTCAAAGCTGGTGAGTCTTGACTCATGTTCCTCACAGGCAGAGCCACCAGGCAGCCTACTGCTCCTGTGCTCATGGCCTGTGAGTCATCTGCACTGAAGCTGCTTGGTTGAAGAACTGTGGCTGATGTCCCAAGAACAAGAGGACTGTCCAAACTCGGAGGCATATCACTGTGGGCCACTAGAACGAGGGGGTCCATTGGCCCTAAGGAGTTATTATTAGTAGGGAGATTCCCTCCCAGAGAAGAGCTCACAGAGGTGACATCAATGGTGAGGATCTCAGAGTTCAGTGCTTCATCCGACCCAGCTGTTGAACTGCTGCTATTAGCAGGTGTGTCAGAGAAAAGTGCTGCTAAATCTATGTTTGTGAGCTCACTTTGGCTTGGGCTACTCAGTTCACTGCTGGGTGTGAGAGAACTTGGAGCTTCCAGCTGAGGTACAAGATCTGTAAAAGCAATGGATATTTCAGTTACTATGTTGCCAGACTATGAAATCATCTTTCTGCTTGAAATGTTAGCAGCTGTCCCTTGAAGCAACACTGACTACTCTTTCACTAGACCTGGTCATCAGGGTAAAGACTGAGACCTACTGCTGGCACACAAGTAAACAGCAGACACCAAAGAAAGAGCTGACTCAACAACGGAAACATCAGCTAGTATTTCATATCCTCAGGCTGTCTTTGTGCTCCAAAGCCTGACTTTCCTCCTATGCTGCAGTAACTAACCAAGAAAGTTTCAATCAATCCATAACACAAAGCCTCCATAAGTCAGCTCTAAGACTAACTCTGGCTCTGGGGTATTTTTATGATTATCTTCAGTCATCTCAGGTCTTGTCAAACTCTGTGCCCAGCTCCACATCTACTGTTAACCACAAACTGGATTAGTTTGAATTACCTGTACTTAGTCAAGGAATAAAACTGGCTGTCTGTACTGGGTTGAAAGTTCATGTTTTGGCAGATGCATGGAGCTCAGACATAAGGTCCTCTTACATCTTTTATTGAAAGTTCTGAACTGCTCGTGCCTGAAGCAGAGGGAAGGGGCACTCAGTTCTGTTCTCCACACGAACTACATGCTAACCACAAATGCATACTGTATAAGCATGAAGGCCAGATCAGAGTGAATATGACTTTTTGTTGTTTTGTTTTTCTGAGGATTTCTCTGTGTAGTCCTGGCTATCCTGGAACTCACTCTGTAGACTAGGCTGGCCTCACAGAGATCTGCCTGTCTCTGCCTCCCAAGGGCTGGGATTAAAGGTATTTGCTACCACCACCAGGTTACGTACTGCATTTTTATCTCAAGCTTAGAAAAGACAGAAGAACAAAAACAAAGACAGAATCTTTAGCTGTCACATTTACAAAGTGTCTTCAACAGTATTCCAGCATCAACACAACATTCTGAGGAGATGGGAGTGATTCTTTCTAGAATTCTGTTTCACAGGAAACCTGTTACTTTCTCAAAATTAAAAATAAGCAAACAAACATGCATCTTGATGATTCTGTTCTTTGTGAAGAATGGTTTTGGTGGAACAAAGATATTAACTTACTCAAAAATCTTCCATCTAATATTTAATTAATTCCACAACTGTCAACTAGAGAATTGGTATGAATGGATATACAAGAGAAGAATCACTGACTAAACATAAGCATGTAGTGTTAATGGTTAGGATTGTGGCTTTGGGAGGCAAACAGATCCTAATAAAGACCCCGGCTTGAGTGCTTCCTCTTGGTCTCAACCTTGGCAAGTTTTTCTGCAGCATGGTGAGGTGAACTGAAACACAAGCTAGCAGTCATCAGGTAGCCCTGAGTGCCTGGTCCTCTACTGATCACAATGGGCAGAATAAATGACACACGAATCAGTCAATTATACCATAAACATAGCTTGCTAAAAGGGCCTCTCATCTATCCAGAGTTTAAGGCAAACTCCTGTGAAGTAACAGAAATTAGCCAGCTTAGGGAAAGAGAGATGCAATCTGAGAGGGAATGTTAGCTCAGAGCTGGAGAGGGGGACAGTGGTTGACAGTGACATCCTCTGACATGAATTTTAGGAGACACACCCTGTTGTCCTTAAGGGGTCGATCTACAGACTAGCAGGAGGGCAACTGCTATGGCATGAGTTACAGTGCCTGAGATCCAAAGGACAGATTAGCAACCACCTCTCCCAAGAGAGATGATTAAGAAACCAGATTAAGAACACAAACCTTCACCAGCTCCAGCTGCTCAGAGCCCTACATCAGACAATTTAACTAAGAGCGACTCATAACATCATCACCTTCCTTATTTTCAAAGCTCAAGGAAACAGACTCAACAATCTGTCCCTGCTCAGGATCCCAATTGGGAAAAAGCTAAATGGCATTCCCTGCTTCACATGTCACAGTGAGGGGGAACTAGTTCGAAACAACATGACCATCACCAAGTTACCTTACCAGGAACAGAAGTAACCAGAGAGACAGCCTCTGTGAATATACTAGAAAGGCCGCCACCACTGCCACTCCAATATTCTTGATGTCCTGCCCATGACTGTAGATAAGATGTAGAAGGGCAGGCTTCTAAGTGCTATACCACAGATGCTGAAGTCAGGTCCTATATGCTCAGCATCCTCCCCTCCACATCCCCTTGACCACTATCACGGTGCTTCTTTCATACCCCAGCCAATTCCTGAGACACAATTCTACCCTGAGCTATGAGAGCTTCCTATCCATCTGTAGAACACAGTCCTCTGTGTAGCATCCACTGCCTCCTAAGACCAGGAGAAAGAGACAAGCTTCAGTGCTCAGGAATGACAGACATGGCAAATGGCAAGACAGACTCAAGAGGATGAGCATACAGGGCCAAGGGCCCAGCACAGAGACTTAGAGCACATGTGAAGGGGAGGCCTGCAACATGATGGCACATATGAAGGGAAGAACTTCACGGGCAAGGGAAAAATAGTTGCAAAGGGGCTGTGGTTAAGATGAGAGCAGCAGGAGAGGAGAGCACAAAGGTCTCACGGCTGTAGGGAAACACAGGGATCCAACTTCATGGTATGCATGTGACTGAGAGGTGAGAGGGAGGGGAACAATCCCACTTCTCTCATGCTCAGGCATATACTTCTTTACAACCCTCAGGGGCCACAGTCACAGACCTTGGCGCTGGCTGTGCTGCCGCACCATGTGCGCCTTCATGCTATGCTTAGAGGTGAAGAGTCGGTTGCAGCTGGACACCGGGCAGCGGCTTTTCGGAGTAGCCACATCCTGCAGGTGTTTCTTGGAATGAATGTACAGACTGCTTCGAGCTGAGAACCTGGCACAGCACCCTGGAACAGAGGGGATCTAGAGTTATACCTGAGGATGACCAAGGATACTTCCTAACCACATCAGAACTGACACTGGATCGGTAAGACAATTCAGAAGGAAGGTGTTTGTCACCCAAGTCTGGTGACCTGAGTTTGATTCCGAAACTCACATAATGGTGGAAGGAAGGAACCAACTCTACAAAGTCATCTGCTGACCTTCACATAGGCACTGTGATCCACTGTGCCACTTGCAACTCCCTCCACAACAGTAATTCATAATCATGTACTGACTAGTTCTGTGTCACCTTGATACAAGCTAGAGTAATGTGAGAGGAAGAACCTATGAGAAAATGCCTCCATAAGATCAGGCAAGCCTGTAGTGCATTTTCTTAATTAGTGATTGATATGGGAAGGCCCAGGCCATTGTAGGTGATGTCACTCTTGGTGGTAGTCCTGGTGGTATAAGAAAACAGGCTGAACAAGCCAGTAAGAAGCAGCCGTGGATTCTTTATCAGCTCCTTTTTCCAGGTTCCCTCCTGATTTGAGTTCCCGCCTTGATTTCCTTCAATAGACCTTGATTCAGGATATGTAAGCCAAATAAATCCTTTTATCTTCAAGGTGCTTTGGTTATGATTTTTCAAAAGAGCAATAGTAACTCTAATTAGGACATGAATTAAGTCAATGCGAAACTATAACCCAATCTACTCAGGATGACAAAGGGCTCAGAACCTTCAAGGATGAAGGTATGGGTCACTTCTTAAGGAAAAAAAAAATAAAACAAGACATAAAAACAAAAACCAAACCCAAGACCTGCTGAGGATGAGGAAATACAGACTGGGCAGTAGAAGAAGCTAGTCATAACAGCAACTAAGGCCATGTGACCAGTTGCAAAACCGAGATGATAATTGACATGTGCTTCTGTCACATTTTTTGTTAAGAATGTGTTTGTAAGGATATTTGTGTTTTCTTTCTTAGGTTTATCATGTTATGTAACACCAATTGAGATATCAGTGGTTAGAATATGTAAGTTATGAGATATAAAAGACTGTCCCTCAAGAAACACTGCCACACATTCTAAGATATATAATGCATTTGCAGTTATAGGAGGATAGTTATATCATGTTAGGAGTAATTATGACCTGGTTACTGGTTTCATTTGGAAATAAAACATGACAAAATGAGGTATGATTGTGTGTCAAGTTGACAAGGAGTCAATTTGCCATGGCTAATCTTGGTTGTCAACTTGAGTACATCTGGAGTTAACTAAAACATCTGTATACATGTGGAATTAACTAAACACCTGTAAGAGATTTTTCTTGATTGGATCATTTGAGGTCAGAAGATCCACCCTAAATTTGGGCCCCACCTTCTGGTGGCAGCCTATAAAAAAGGACATGAAAGATTAAAGCTTTTGGTTTTTGTCTGCTTGTCCTCATTCTCACTGGCAAGTTTTATCTATCCTGCTGCCAAGGTATTCCTCCACTAGATTTAGAGCCCACTTCTTCAAAATTCCAAAGTATGCTGAGACATCCAGCCTTGTGGATTCTTGTATTTTCCTTTGAGAGACAGCCACTGCTGGACTATCTGGACCGCAGCCCATAAGCCACTTTCATAAAAGCCCCTTTCAATATATATATAGATTCATTTTGACTGTTCTGTTCCTAACACAGATCATGACACTATGTTCCCAAGCACTGGTACTGACAAGTGACATATACCAAATACCCTGAACATAAAGGAAAAATTATAAAGGAACATGTAGATTATGAGTTAGTGTAAGACAAGTGACATAGTCAGGCTCACTCTGTTCCTTCTACCCACTGCTCAGAGTTAAGTGAAAGCAACTTAAAAATCTCAAGCCAAAGTTCAGTTGCAAAAAGGTATATGAATCACCTCTATTAAGCTATTAAAAAAAAAAAAAACCCAGGAATCCTAGGGGTTGGAACTATCTCAACTCATGACCAAGTACAAACCTGCCCATTTTACCTCTGTTCATAAATTGAGCAAATGTCTCTAGGTCACAGGTACAAGAGGACCCAAAGCTGGCATTTCCCAGCTTAAATACTCAATTCACTCATATATCAGATCTGAATTCAAGTGCTGAATTTCAATCCCACTTTCCAGTCCTGGGCCCTGGCACTGCCTACCACCCTGAGAATGACCCTGACACCACTCTCAACACAGACAGAGCCTAGCTTCATTTGTCCAGTGTGCAGGAGTTCTAGACTTTCTGCATCAGGCTCCATTGCATCATGCAGAGGCCTTGACCAAGCCCTGTCACACATCTCTCCACTGAGGCTCAAAGCTCCTTGAGAATATCAATGCTCCACTGTTAACAGTGAATTGTCCTTTCTTCTTTCCCCAATCACTCCCAGAAGATCTGTCAAAATGAGCAGCGCCTGCCTCCTGCTCACTAGCTCTGCCTGAGTTACCCTAACCAAAACTTGCCCACCAACAGCAAATGATACTAGTGGGTCTCAGCATTCATAGTTGGCCTTCAGACATCCTTCTGGCTCAGTATCCTGCCTGCGGCGTTCTTACCAGAGCAGCCTTTCCACCGTTATACCACCATCTGTGGCTCTCCACTATGGCTTACTAGGGCTTAAAAATAGGAAACAAACCAAAACTCCACCTAACAGTAATCACTACAACAATTGGAACTGATAAATACTAATGCTTTTACAAGCTTTACAAGTTTCAGTTAGCTGAATCCCTGCAAAAAACCTATGAGGTTTAGTTACTTTATGGATGAAGAAAAGAGGCACAATTCTGTTCATCCCAGGACTCCTCAGATCCATGCAAGAGGCAGACTCAGGACTTGAATCCACAATTCTCATTTTGAATTGCTTGACAATCCCCTTGCAGGGGTTAAATGAGAACCTGCATGCTACTTGCTTCACTCATAGTCTAGCTTGCTCTTTAAGCCAGCAGCAGACACACAGTCTGCTTTCTGATACCTTTGGTCAGGTGAACATTTTATCATTTTATGTAGATAGACCAAACTCTTCTCTTCTCCAATCCCAGCATCAGCTAAGACACTGATCTCAACTACTAACCTTCCCTCATTCAGGTCCAAATCATTACAGCAAGCTTTGATTCTATTTTTGTTGTTGATAGGATTCTCTTTCTTTCTGCTGAGGGCCCTGGGGCCGGGAGCAACTGTCGTACCAGGGTGACCGCAGTGCCTCTCCAAAGACCAGATTGGGCCTTGGCTCCAACATGAGCTACTGTTGCCCTGTGGATTTCCCCTCTGGTCTTCCTGCTTCCAACAGCCCTCCTTTAATGTCTGGGTAGCCTTTCCTCTTTAAACTGATCAGGACATTCAACCCTGGCCCGCAAGAGCAGTATGGATGAGCCCCCGACTTCACCCGCAGCAGCTGGCGTGTTCTTGTTTACCTGTCCAGACTCACTCACCACTGGCATGGTGATAGGAGGGAAGGGTTGATCACAGCATCTGTGCTATGTTCAGTCTGTTGTAAAAACTGGTGTTGATCTTTACAGAGTCAGCTGAGGCTCTAAACTTAGGGTTCAACAGACTCATGCTGGACTGTTCCTTCCTTAGTGGACCTTTAACTAGAGCAGGGTTGGTATAAATGAACCACACAAATAAACTACCCCTTTAACATTTCAAAGAAAAAAGCCTGTGCTGGCTAGTTTTATGTCAACTTGACACAAGTAGATTTTTTTTTTTTTTAAAGAGAACTTCAATTGAGAAAAATGTCTCCAAACATTGGTCTGTGGGAATGTCTAGGAGGCATTTTCTTGACTGATGATTGATGTGGCAGGGCCAAATTCACTGTGGGCAGTACCATACTTGAGCCTGTGGTCCTGGCTGCTCTAAGAAAGCAGGCTGAGTAAGCCATGGAAATAAGCCAGTAAGCAGCACTCACCTATGGCCTCTGCATGAGCGACTGCCTCTATGTCCCTTCCTTGAGTTCCTGCCCTGACTTTCTTTGACGATGGTCTGTAACATAGAAGTGTAAGCTGAAATGCTCTCCAAGTTGCTTTTAGTTAAGGTGTTCTATGACAGCAACAGAAACACTAAGACAAAGCCTCATGTATACGCTTATTAAAAAAACCAGACAGGCTCTATTTCTGTCCAGGTGCAACAAGACTAGCTATTTGTCATCTAGTGAGGCCAAGCTATGTGCCAGACAGCACATGACAATGTACGCTTCTCACTTCACCTAATCCTCAAAATCACTGAATTAAACAGGTAGTGAACTACAGCCTCAGACAGAGTACTTCTTCCAACCAAATAAATATAGTGCTGCAACTGGCAATTACCTCAGTACTTCTGCAACTCAAACTTACAGCTTAACAGGAGTGTTGGTGTGGCACTTTGTCTATAGCTAAAGCAATGTTTTAAATGCTACCTTCCACAGGGCATTCGAATGGCTTTGTTCCCAGGTGGGTGATACTGTGGCCCTTCAGATGCTCTGCTCTAGTGAATGACTTGCCACAGCCTTCAACAGGGCAAGTGAACCTCCGATCATCATCATGCTTCCTGAAACAAACAAACAAACAAACAAACAAACAAAAAAAGTGAAGGAGCAATCATTACTCACAGACTCACGGGCATGAGACTTCAGACCTGAAACAGTATGCTCCCTTCATTCAGAATGATCAATGCATTTCAGAATGTTCACACAGGGTTTATTTAGCTGCCCCATAATCAGAAATTCTACTTTGATAGGTAGGTGGCCCCAGAGCCAGAAACAGAACAATTAGTGCCACAACAATCTAGGAAGAGCTGAGCCCCAAAGGAGAGAATGAAGTAATGTGAACTATTTAGAAGTCTTTATGGCCAATGTTCTTTCTAAGCCATAGATGACCAGAAGACACACACACAGCTTGGCAGCAGTGGGAAAGATCCCTTTTAAGTAAACTTCCAAACACTGTCTTTTTCTAAGTAATGCTCTTACTCCGAGCACCTCAGGCCCCAGTCATGAAACATGCACAGGCCACCCACCCACCCTCTCTGAGTCTAATACCAATGTTGGGGTCATAACCGAGATGGAATGAGATAACATATTGAACATCACGTGTACACAGACCCCTAGCTGTCAGTATCACTACTGAAACTTTGCAAGATCATAAAGAAAAGTATTTCTACAACATTTAAAAGGGAAAAAAATGTAATTGTATTGACAGGATGTTAAGTAAACCAAATCAAACTTACACAGAAAACAACTGTTCTCAAATGCTTTTCTTTTTTTTAGTGCTTTTCTGGAAAATTAGAAAACTGATTTTCCAGAACATTGACACTGAGCTCCATTTTAAACTGCCTGAAATCTGTAAGTAACTCACTAAAAGTGGTCTGAGACACATAGTTCATATGCAAATGTATGGTTGGTTTACCTTTTGTGTCTTAGAAGTTTGGACATACTGGTGAAGGTCCAGCCACAACTGTCTGAGTCACAAATAAATGGTCTTTCACCTTGTAAAAGAAAGACATGACACAGCATAGCCATGAGCACACCAGCCAGCACAAAGCATGTGTTTACATGGAGGTGCACACTGCAGCTCATACCTGTGTGGCTTCGCAGGTGAATTTTCAGTCGGCAGGCTTTATCATATTGTTTATTGCACCCAGGAAAGGAGCAGGAAAACAGCTCTTGTTCCCTGAAGTGGGCTCGATTATGGGAAAACAGGGCACTCACTGTAATGAACGTCTTCTCACAGCCTGAATGAAGAAAGCACAAGCTCAGCTCTCAGGACAAAAATCACATAGTGCAGCTCACACTACTGACATCCTGTGGCAGTTCACAGTGAACAGACAAGGAAAGGCATGACTCAGAAACCATGTCTGCAAAGCTCTGCCCACCAATGCTTAGCTTTCTAGAAGGCACAGAAGGTCCTGTTGCACATGTGATATGCAACACACAGGCCACCTGTTGCAGTGTGATGTAGACGTTAAGAGGTTGTCTTCCAAACATAGGGTTTGCTGGCCAGTTCTGCAGACAACTCTGCAAAAACTAGGTTTGTCTTTTACAAACTGTGTTGGCAATACTGTCTGAAACCCACAAGAAATGAGCATGACAAACTAAACACTAACCACCAAGATTTAGTCGGGTACAGCTTTGCAGGGCTGCAACCATCCTATTGGCTCAGATTTTCTGTCTGTCCCACTAGAGTGATACTGCATCCTCTACACTTTTCAATTCCAGCCTCTGCAACTGACACCCCACATCTTACCATCTGGTTTTTCTTTATCTCTCACCCATTTATTCAGGTTGCTAGCTCCACCTCTGTTCTCACAGCCCCACCCTACCCCACCCTTTAGCCCAAGCAACCTATACCTCAACAATTCCTACATCAACACTTCTTTGACAAAATGCTTGGTGCTCAAACAAGGTGGAAAGTAAAAAGCTGAAACATGTTTAGGAGCTCTCTTTGTTGCAGCTCTTTCTCAGACTCTAAAATGCAATCACTATGACTGTGAAGCACTACACAGCCCTGCCTAAAAGTAACAGCCCAGGAAATTTCTGCCCCATCCAAAAGTCCTCTTCCTTAGCCTCAGGCTGTCTGCTTTGCTACTTAGGATATATGTGAGCAGCATTCCCTGCTTCAGCAGCAGTCCTCACCACCCCTTATCAATGGGCAAGCCCTTTCACCCTGACTTTTGCTCTTTTCCTGAAGCCCTACACCATTCCCACTGCCACTTTCTAGCTCATGTTGTCAAAAGAACCTCTCCTTGACTGGACACTTAATGGTGTTCCCCTGCCCCCTCTCCCAGGGTCTATGGAAGCCCAAGTAATCAGGCAGCACAAGATCCTCAGGGGCACCTCATGCTTTTAAGTGAGTGGATGGCTGTCCTTCCCAGTATGACAGAGAATGGTGTACTTTTACCAGGGTGAGCCCAGCAATCATCATTCTCATATTAGGAAATGACTGCATGTTTTCAATCAGCAGCCTGATAATTTCTACATAAGACTCTAACAGATATTCTGTGTGCATGCTAGAGTCCAATAGCAGAATCTGTTGCTTGTGGGTTAAATCTGGCTCTCCTTCCCAGCCCCAAATAACACAAGATATCCTTTCTACAGTTGCTAAACCCTGCATATGAGAATAATCTACAATGCACATTACTACAGCAGAGTGTTAATGTGCCAGCTAAGTGCTGGATAACAGTAAAAAGAACAGACATGGTTCCAGAAACTGAGAAGTCTGTCAAAAATAAGTATAAAAGACACAAAAACAGTTTCATCACACACCTGCAGAGGCTCACCCTGGTGAGGGAGCATCACTCTATTCATAATATTGGAAAGGACAGATGTCTGATTCAATGTATGAGACGTCCTTGGGAGCTCTGTGTCTGCTAATCAATGGGGCTTCCAGAGACACTAGAGAAGGACCAGAGAAGTACCAATGTGTGGTCATTCCCTCCAAATTTTAAGGTGGCATAGTTCGATTTGTCTTGGATTTCTGACTCCTCTGGTATTGTTGAAAGAGTAGACTGAGAAAAATAAAGTCCTGACTCAACTCTGAGAATCGGTCACTTTCAAAGGAAGCATCTTAACAAAGGTTCGTAGCCTCCCCACGGATAGCTGTGACTATGCTTGCCACTTCGCTGTAGGAACCCAGAGCTTCATATCTAACTACCTGAAAGGAACCTCAACAACCTCAACACAAGCACCCGAGTGGTTTTTTGCTCGGTTCTCATTTAGATCAGGGCTTACCGCCCCCACCCCCCGCAAATCCTGCCCAAACAGCGAGACCGAGCTCGGCTCTTGGGTCCAGACACCATCGGGTCGGGTCCCGCCCGCCCCCGCAGGTCCGCGGCTCCAACTTACCAGGGAAATCACACTTGTAGGGCCGCTCGGGCTCGAAGTGGCTGCGCTGGTGGGAGTTGAGCTTGGCGTGTGTGGGGAAGCGCTCGGCGCACACCTCGCACTTGAACAAGCTCTCCTGCTCGTGGCCCTTCATGTGTGCCTTGAGGTTGTAGACAGTGGTGAACTTCTTGCCGCAGCCGCCCACCGGGCAGCTAAAGGGACGCAGCTTGTCATGCGACTGCAGGTGCCGTTTGAGCTTGTAGGAGGTGGTGAAGGCCCAGCCGCAGCCATCCAGCGGGCACTTGAAGGGCCGCCGGCCCTGGAGGCTGCCGTGCGTCAGCAGGTGCACCTTCAACTGGTGCTTCTTGGCGAAGCTCAGCGCGCACTGCGGCTCCGGACAGCGGTAGGCCGGAGAGCCAGCGCTGGCGGCCACCGGCCCGCGGCGGGACGCAGCAGCGTTCGAGGGCTCCAGGCCCGGGGTGGTCGCGGGATGCAGGCCCGGGGAGGCTGGCGCGGGCGCGGCGGCCAGCGTGAAGACGCCGCGGTCGAAGCGCACCAGGAGGTCCTGGTTGTGGATGGTGACGGTGCCTGCCAGAGCTGCGCCGGGGGCGGCGGCCGGGACCTGTTCCGTGGGGCTCGCGCCCGAGTCGGGCTCGGCCTCCTCCTGCCCATTGGTGTCGGCCTCGCGCGGCACTTCCAGCAGTACCACGAAGGAGTCGCCGCCGTCCTCCGGGGGCGGAGGGCTGGGCCCCGGGGCCTCCTCTTGACGCGGCCCGGGCCCGCCATCTTCCGGGCCCCCCAGCAGCAGCAGGCGGCGGCGCCCGGGACCAGCACCAAGGGACGGCTCCGCGCCGCGGCGAAGTCGGCTTGGGCCACCGCCATGTTGGTCTCCGCGCGTGGCCGGGGCGGTGAGCACCGCCGGGAGGTCCATCTTAGGCCCAGCTGAGGCGTCCGAGCCGCAGCCACCGGAGAAGAGCGGCCCAGCCCTGCCAGGCATGCGCGCGACACCTAGAGTCCGCCCCCCGGGAGTCTCTGTCAAAGCTGAGCGTAGAGTCCAGCCCAGAGTCGCACCTCGAGCTGCGCGTGCGCAAGAGCCGTGGGCGTGGCGCGCGAGGGCTGTCGGGACTGTAGTCACGAGGGAGCCAGGGGGTGGGGCAGGGGCGGAGCCTCCAACTTGCCAGTGCTTTTGGTTTGAGTCCAAACTTGGACAAATTAAGAGCGTCTTCAGGTTTTGGCTCCTACTTTTGCATCTGGGTGGCGCAAAGAAATGAAAGCTGATTGCATTTTCTAAGAGTTCCCGTGCCCTGTGTGCTTTGAAAATACAAGCTAATTCAATCGGCGATTGCCAAGTGTAAGGAAACAAGTCAAGTTTACCTGTGGCCACATGATCCAGAACTGGCACTCACTCAGGCTTTGGACCTCTCCATTTTGCTTGTCATCTTCTCTATGACCTCGCCGAAGAGCGCGTCTATCTGCTGCTCCTGGGCCACAGACCTGATTTGCCCTGTAGCAGGTCTCTACCTAAACCACTAAGGGCATTCCGGGTTTCCTTGTTACATGTCAGTCTTCTAAGTTACTAGTTGTTCCCTGAACTCCACAACTCCACTTGTCTCACACGAATTTATCTGGAATCTCACCACTCCTGTCATCACCACTCAAACTTATTTCACTCAAACTTATTCATCAAATTCAAACTTATTTCACTCCTAGGTTCTCAAATAACCAAGTGACCCGGCTTCAGTCCCCCTTTACCCAACTGTCTCCTCGCCCCCACTCTGTTCAGTCCCCCCTTCCCTGTAGGGCAGGCTTTAGTCTCCTGAAAATGCAAATACTATTAAAACCTTGCCAACCTGCCCTTTGGGCCCACACTGGTTTACCCCCATTTTCCATCAATCTGCCCCTTAAAATGCGAGGCTATGCCCCTCTCCCTGCATCTACTCTAAAAGGGATGGAAATAATGTTTACACAAAAGCTACATGCATGCTTATAGTAATCTTAGTTATAACAACTCTCCAGGAGAAACAATGCACGTGTTCATTGTCAGATGAATATTGTTCATAAAGTGGAGTATTTTTGAGGCATAACAGAGTTTTGCAAATTATGTCATGACCAAACCTATGAAAAATATTTCAGCCAAAAAAGAAATATAATGCCATGTGTATCAAATGTCCAGAAGACCTAAGTTATACAGACAGTATATTAGTGGATACTGGTAGCTACAGAGAGATGGGGAAATAGGGCTAGCCTCTAATAGGGTGGGTTCTCCAAGGAGCACAAGTTTTTGGCATTAAAAGTGTTGATTGAACAGCACATTTGATATACATACATAAGCTACTGACAACAAATGACAACAATGACTCCTCTGTATGTTTCTATTAAAATACATTTAAAAATCAACACAGAAACAGAAAGAGCACATTTGTTTGTGGAAGAACCTTACCTGTCTGTATGTGTTTGCACGCTCTGTGATAGTTTAGATATGCTCAGCCCAGCAAGTGGCACTATTAAAAGGTGTGGTCCTGTTGGAGTAGGTGTGTCACTGTGGGTGTGGTTTATAAGACCCTCACCATAGCTGCATGGAAGTCAGTCTTCCGCTAGCAGCCTTCAAATGAAGATGTTGAACTCTCAGCTCCTCCTGCACTGTGCCTGCCTGGATGCTGTCATGTTCTCTCCTTGATGGTAATAGACTGAATCTCTGAACCTGTAAGCCAGCCCCAATCAAATGTTGTCCTTATAAGAGTTTCTTGGTCAGCCGGGCAGTGGTGGCACATGCCTTTTATCCCAGCACTTGAGACAGAGACAGGTAGATTTCTGAGTTCAAGGCCAGCCTGGTTTAGAGAGTGAGTTCCAGGACAGCCAGGGCTACACAGAGAAACCCTGTCTCGAAAAACAAAAACAAAACAAAACAAAAAAAGGAGTTCCTTGGGCATGATGTCTGTTCATAGCAGTAAAACCCTAAGACAGAAGTTGGTACCAGGGTTATTGCTGTGATAGGCCTGACCATGCTTTTGTTTGGAAGAATGTGGATTTTGGGACTTTGGATTTGGAAAGCCATGGAGTGTTTTAAGTGGGGCTTACTGAGCCATCCTAGTAGGAATGTGGAAGACTTTGTTGCTGTGAGTGATTTGAACTGTGCAGACCTGGCCCAAGAGTTTCAGGGTAGAAGAACCTCAGTATGTGGCCTAGAGACTGTTTATGTAGTATTTTGGTGAAGAATGGTGGCTGCTTTTTACCTTTGTCTGAAGAGTCTGCCTGAGGCTAAGGTGAAGAGACACAGATTAATTGCATTGACAAAGTCTTAGAAATACAGATTATAGATGTTTTCCTCTGGTTAAATCTCATGAAGAGCATTTTGAATAAGCACAGCAAGCTTAGAAAGAAAAAATATAAAAAATATGGTTTGAGTATTACAGGGGCACCAGGAAGTGAAATGAAAGTGAATTTTTTTTTCTAGAAATATCCTTGATGCCATCTCTGTGGTGAGGTGGAGAAAGGGGCTTTGAATACAACATGTGTTCTCTTTGACACTACTGAATATATATATATATATATATATATATATATATATATATATATATATATATCAACTAACATTGATTCACTCCTTTCACCATGTAGGTTGGGGGTTTAACTCAGGTCATTGTGCATGGTAACAGGTGCCTTTAAGCACTGATCCATCTTAATGATTCTAGTGTGTTTTAGACCATAAGCAAGTATTTTAGAAACTAAATTCTAGATTTAGAAATTATTTTTCTACTATAGAAAATGTTTTGATAGTTCCTTAAAAACTTAAACATAGAATTAATAATGTGATCCCCATAGAGTTCTAGATTCAAACCCAAGAGCTGAAAGCAAGGCCATGGGTAGACACATGAACACCTGGCTCACAGCAGGATTTACAGGAACCCACAGCCTTTCGGTGACTGAAGGGCTAAGCAAATGTGGTCCATCATACGGAGTTCATGGAAGTGCATGCTGCTACATGCTGCCATGTGGAAGAACTCAAGGACACGACAGTGGGTGAGTAAGCCAGTCACAGAAGGATAAGCATTATGTGAGTCTACATCTGTGAGGTCTCTGGAGCACACAACTCAATAGGGTGAGAGTAGGCTGATGAATACAAGGGCTGAGGAGGAGGCAGTGTCATCTTAGGGTGATGAAAAGCTGGCTCCTAGACCTGGGTGGTGGGGAAGGCTGCATAGCACCATGGGGTGCTTCAGGACACTGAGTTGCATCCTGGAAAGTGATTGTGTGAAGTAGAAGTGTAAGGGTTCTTTGGAAAGTCAGTTGTGTTGGATGGTGTTTTGCTGGGGCAAACATGTAAAGGAGTGTTTTCCTGAAGTGGACACAGGTGAAAGACTAAGGCGGATTCATATAGGAATGTTTAACTAATGCAGACACAGGTGAAATGATGTTCTGTTAAAAATAAGCATCTGACAGGACATGTGATGAAAGATTCTTTGCTAACAACACACATGTATTAGTCTGCTTTACATTGCATAGTTGAGTGGCATTTGTCAGGACTTCATAGAGAGAAATGCACCAAAAAACTTCTGGTGGTGTGCTGCAGTTTCTTGCAGCTTCTTCAGACTTGGAGTGACTGGCAGAGAGATGACAGCTGAGACAGATCCACATGCTAAGACAAGACATGGACTGAGACAAGACCCATGGAGAACATGTAATGTTTAGAGGGATATAAATAGGACCTGACAGACAGTGACTGAGGATGATCTAGGGTTGCTTATAGAGTTAGCTATACAATGCTTGTTAGTCTTGAGTCTTTGCTGATCTTGGATTCTTTGAGAAAGGCACACACAGCCGAGAACTTTTCCTGGTGTCCCTCTAGTTCCCTCTTAACTGATTTGTGTGGAGGCAGAGGCCTGGCAGTCTCTGGTAGGTAGTGCTACTGCTGCTGATTTGTGTTTGCTATCCAGACTCTATCAAACTGGACTGCTGGTGTATCTGTGCAGTGTTTGCTAGTGGCTTAAGCTGCTGCTGCTGACCTGTGAACCAAACTGCTGACTTCCAGACAACACAGATTCGAGTTGCTCCAAAGAACTTTTTAAACAGGTGCACTTCTCCTGTGTCCTTTTTATCCACTACCTCTGGTGGGTGGTGGGCTAAAAGGGGGGTTAAAGTGTTTAAGAGCCATAAAGAACTAAAAATAGGCATTAAAAATTTAAAGTTACAGTTGTGTGTTTTACTACAATGCAAGAAAAAAAAAGAAAACATGTTGGAAAGCAGTGGCTAGCATGTGGACATTATTATCTTCTGTGTTCTCTGTCTTTTCAAGAGTGTCTTAGTAGTTTTTAGGACACCTGTCAATGGGTGGATTCAAGCTGTTGGATTTGCCAGGAATCATCTTGCCTGCTCTGAACTGCACACTCTCCTCTATGGTTTGTCTAGCCCTCTGACCCAGGTAGTCTCCTGCTACCTTCTGCTGGACCTCACCCTTTTTTAGGAACATTGTTTTTCTTCTGCTCCTTCCAGGTTGGAGTGCTCAGGTCCTGGCTCCAGCAAGGCTCAGGAAAGCCACTGTGGTTTTCAGGCAGAGATGCAACACACTGTTGCTGCACTTTGCAAGGATCTCCACAGGAGTAGAATTAGGCTGAGAATGGAGGCAGGGAGCCTACATAGAGGCCAATGAGAAATCTGAGCAAGATTGGCCTCATGGGCAATGGAGGAAGCCAATCAGATCGGGGCCCATTCCACACTACCCAAGGTAGACTGAGCCCTGCCTATTCACACTACTGTGTTGGGGGACATTTTAGTATCACCCCCCCAAGATGGCAGCTTGTCTTTTAATGTTACTATATGTACTTATCTGTTCAACTAAATTTTACTTTATTTTACTGTGTATGCGTGTATGTGTGTGTGTGTGTACTAAATATGTGTTCCACCACTGAGCCTCTACCAGCCTCTATAAGAATTGCATTTTTATAAATAAACATGTTCCTGGCTTTTAGAGGGGAAATGGAATAGGCCTAGCCTAAACCTATTTCAGTTATACTTATATGAAATAGAACTAAATTTACTTTAAATGAATTACAATGTCAAAATTTACAATTTACTTTCTTGGTCATACTAGCCACATCTGAATACTGGACATGCCATATGAGGTATCTATTCTACTGAAGACAAGGGCTAGCAGGTTTGCTGACTGTTGCCTGCTGTACGGTTCACAGTACAGGGAAATTCCTCTTGCAGGCAGGGGCTGGAACTCCACTGAACGATAGTGCACAAACATGACAAGTGCAGAGGGGGTCTCTCCAGTTTCAGCCCCTGCCTGATTCTCTGCTGTGACACTACATAGAGAATAAGGAAAAACCAAGGTTATCTCTCAACAGAGATCCAGGTATTGTGGCTCTGCTGTGCATATTTGAAAACTGAGGCTCAAAGGCCCTGGTCCCTCACTGAAGGATGTCTGGCTCCTTTTTGATTTAAGAAATTATTTATTTTATGCAAGAAACATAGACCAAAATACCAGAAATCCAGTTTCGACCTCTGCTATGACTCCTGATTGGGCTAAAGGCTTATTCCAAAGGCATGCTGGGAGGTGATGGAAACTTTAGAGCAAGGGGAAGGTCTTCAGGATATTGGAACATGCCCTTGAGGGCATGTAGGACTTGGGTCCAAGCATCTCCTCTTTCTTCCTGGCACAAGCAGTTTGTTCTGCCATATGCTCCCTGCCATTGCCATTTGCCACTGTTGCCAGGACCCAAAGCAGTATGACTTCCTGATCTTGGATAAGGATTTCCAGAACTGCCAGCCCCCCCCCCCCAAAAAAAAACCAAAAACAACAAAAACAAAAACAAAAACAACCTTTTCCTCTTTGTAAGTTAACTGCCTCATAGCCCTGCCTCAGCTTAGGGGGCAGCACAGCAGGAGAGCTGGCCTGGTGAAGATAGAAAAGAGGGCACAGGGCATAGTAGTGGGAGGCGGCCTAAGCTGGGTATTGGTGGTTAGGAGGCACTATAAAGTAGTGGCAACTTCCAGGGGAAGGTCTGAGGAAACACAGCCACCCAATTCTCTTGCCAGGGCTCCTGTTTCAGAGGCAAGGCTGGTGTAGGTCTGGTTGGATTGCAGGGCATGGGAAAGGTATAAGAACTCAGCTTATGGCTAATGCAACTTCTGCAGGATTCCAGATCAACCCAGGGACCTCTGGAAGTGGTTGGTTCTGTTTTTCATGTTCACACAGCTGGCCTGAAATGTGTCTTTTCTCCACATGTTGCAGTAGCACCTGGCCACTTTGACTTAGAGACTCTGTTACCCACTCCTGCTAGCCCAGTCTGTGCCATGTGCTTACCTCTACTTTAGTCTTTATTTCCTGTCTATCTTCCCCATACTCCTCAGCACCAAGTACCTGGTGTACCCATGCCGGGAACCGGAAGTGATGGCATAGACAAGGGATGGGTAGGTAGCAGTGCGGGCACAGTAGTGGACAGGAGACTGAATAGCACATTTAGAAGGTCACAGAGAATCCTGTGAGGCTAGTGTCAGCTTGGCCAGCATTCAAGGTTCCTTCCCATCTGAGCTGGAGTCCACTCTTCTGCAGGCTTATGGGCCTGTCTGTGAACAAGATGTACCCTGTCCTCAAGCCAGTGGTCAAAGACAAGTGCCTCCACCTTGATAGGCCTCTGTGGTTCACTATGTAGGACACTAAGAGTGCCACGTAGGGGTGCAGTGTGGGGAGGGCAATGAGCTGTGTGGGATGGCAGTGGGAAGGAGGGGATCAAGAGGACCCTCACTCTTCTCAGGGTCGCAGGGCCTTCTGTAGCACTTGTTCATCTGCCACCTCATGGGGAAGTGTCACCACCAGGCCACTGTTCTCCTGCATTGTCTGGCAGATGATCTCATAGGCCTTGGGGTTTCCAGACCAGCAGCGCCGTGCCACCTGCAGAAGCCGAGCACATAGCGTTGGAATCAAGATCACAGGGATGTATCTACACATGGTATCCTGCCTCCCAAACACTGCCTTTTCTACTTGGGGATTTCAGAGCCTCTTTTGTAACTGCCCAGCTCAGAACCCCTGCTCTCTTACCTGGAACATATAACTGACTTACCCTCTCTTCAATCTGAAACCAGCCCTACCTTCCACCCCAAAGAATGACCAGACATTTACAGAGGGCACTGCCTGGTCAGAAAGAGCTCATCCCTAACACGCATTCATCCTTTCTCCTTTAAGAATCCTCATCACCAGCCACAAAATCTCTCCTTGGCCTGCTTTCTCTTGTGTGCCTGGTCTGTCCTAAGTGATGGCGATGGCACCTTCTCAACAAGCTGCCACCAACCATCTCCAAGCTACCCCCTGACTATGTCCATACTACTGATAGTGGGATCTCCTAGGAGGAAACCCTATAATGTCTCACTGTGACTCCTAGTGTCAGAATGTGGAGCCCTGATTCCTGCTGAAGTGTTAAAGTTTAGTGGTTCCTGGTGAGTGGCCCTACCAGAGCCTCTTCACCTGCCTCTGCCTCTGGGTACAACCTCTGTCATCCAGAGCTACAGTCTGCTCTCTGGTCCTTTGCTCTGGAATCCCTCCTCAGCTTGCTCAAACCCCATATACCTTTCCTCATCATTACCTGACCTCCATTCTCTGGTCGATCCTTCTGAACTGCCTGAGATATGGTTTGGAAGAGAAATCTGCCCCCCTTTCTCCTGTAGGATGCTGTGTCACTGCAAAGATGGGCCACAATCCCAGGACTGAAGGTTTATCTAGCTTCTAAAATGTGATCTTTGTCTGCCTTTGAAAGTGGCAGTGAGGGTTGGCGTAACTGTCTGACATGGGCAAAGCTCACCCAGTGCAGCAAAAAGGAATAGCAACACAAAGCAGTGAAAGATGAGCCTTAAAAGAGAGATCTTGAGGTCAGGGTGCAGCATAATGATGGAGTGAGCATGTCTGAGGCCCTGGGTTCCATCGCAGCCCACAAATAGTAAGACATCAACACCAGTGCAGGGGGGTGCTTCAGGAGGAAGGACTGAGCCCACCAAGGTCCATCTGCATGTACAGAAGCTATACTGCAGGGTGAGACCAGAGATAAGGATAACCAAAGAAGAGATGGCTCAGCAGTCAAGAGCACTGGCTGTTCTTCCAGGGGACTTAAGTTCAGTTCCCAGCACCCACATGGTGGCTCACAACAGTATCTCCAGTTCCAAGGAATCTGATGCCCCCTTCTGATCTTTGAGGGTACAAGGCACATACATGGTACACACACACACAAAGTCAAATAAAAATAAACCTTAAAAAAATAGAGGGAGCCCTGGAGGGGCTGGGAATGGAGCCCTTATTGGGGTAGGGCCAGAACCACAGCCCAGGCTTCCAACCTGGATAGGCAGAGCCATGGAGGAGAGGGGGTAGTGAGGAGTTGAAGAGTTCAGGGGACTTACACCATTGGAGACATCCCAGCTGAGCATCATCCTGGCTTTCTGCTCAGCCTCTGGGGTTCCATCTAGAACAAGGCCAAATCCCCCATTGATCACCTCACCCCTGCAAGAGACAGAACAGTTCCCAGCTAACTCCCTGCATCAACTTGCCTGGAGCAGGAATGTTTGCAAGACTTCAGGTATTAGCTTGAGAAGATACCAGCACAGGGGAAGCCTAGTCACATTAACCTCTATATCATAAAGCCATGTGGCCAGCAGAACAGAGCAGCTACATCCTGGCTTCTCAGATAATTATGCTTCTGAGCCGATCTTGTCCACTTCATGTATCCCTTTAAGAACCACCCTCCCCGCCCCCATCACCTTCTGCTTGATGCCTGCTTGTCCATCAGAATGGGAAACAATCTTTCTCATTGTATCCAGGTTGTGTACATGATGGCCAAGTGCTCTAGTGCTGAGCTACACCCTGGTCTCCAATAGTGCTCTGAGAAGGGAGGGAGGTTGTTTCACAGGGCTCACAGAAGCGGTGATAAAGCACAGATGGGCACACAGGAAGGCTGGCTGAAAGTTGCAGTGCCCCACGTGGGCTGGTAGTTGCCCAGATGACTGACTGCCCAGAGGCTGCCTGAGCTTACCTGGTCTGTGAAATGATATGAAGTCTACCTACACACCATCCTTTCCTATTACAGACTTTACTAAGGAACAGTTGCTCCCACTCAGTGATGACCAAATGGCCATGTCCTGCAGGTGTGGTCTGGAGCACACGAAACTGCAGCCAACTGGTGCCAAGTGGACACAGAGAGCAAAAGCTGTCACCAAGCAGACACTCCAAAAGGGGGACTGTGACAAGGCCAAGGCCTTGGAGTGAGCTAAACTTGACATCCAGCTGTGAGTGGTGACCTTGCGATGGGAAGATGGGAAGAGCCTCTCAACAGCACTGTAGGAGACAGTCCAGGAAGTGGAGAAGAAGCAAGTCAAGAAGCCCCAGGGAAAACAGCTTAGACTCTTAGATTCCTGCCAAACAAGGAAGAAAATAAAGCCACAGAACTGGGTGTGGTTTGTCCTTGGAGAATCAACAACGGTAAGCCAGATCCCTCAACCCCTTTGGCGGTGTTGGGACCATATCCTCCCAGCTGAATTCCCAGACCATCTGCTGTTTGTCCTGTGAGGCTTGGGACAAGCTTCAGCCATTTTAACAGTCACACTCCTGTTCATCCCCTCCCCTGTGCTCCATAACCAGGGAGCTCTTTTCTGTGCTGTTTTTCTCCAGCCAGGACATGTGCTGTGGTCACATTTTCCATTAATTAAAGCCACCTGACTAGGTTGCAGCTAAGAATTTTAGTCTTGGTGGGCATGAGGCCAAGCCAGCCATCTGAATGCACTGGGAAGCTGGTTAATGGAAGGACTTGGCTCTTCAGGACAGAGAGGCTTGCCTGGATCCAATCATACTCCTCCCCAACCCCCACCTCTGACCATCGCGCCCCTGACTGCTTAGAGCAGCCAGGGCTCCAGCTTTGAGCTGCTCTGGGAATTCCAGACAAGACATTTTCTTAGCAGAGGCAAACCCACTGAGCCTCAGTTTCTTCACCTGTGAAGCCTATGTTTTGTTTTTGATTCTGGGAGAGGGAATATGAAAGAGGCCAGGGAATTCGGCTGCATAGTCCTTGTCTGAGGAATCCGAGTTAATATTTTCAGCTGCAGAGGACTGGCCATTGCCAATCAGAATGAGACCTCCCTAAAGTCTGGATGTTAAATGTTCACTTGTGGGAGGTAGTGGAACTTTTAAGGGGTTTGGGACCTCATGGGAGGTCTTCAAGTCATTGAGAAGTGCTTTTGCATGAGATTCTGGTTTCTTCTTTTCCCTGTCATGAATGAATGGTTCTGTCTGCATTCCTAGAGGAATCCCGTCATACTGTGCTACCTAAATGCAGTGTGGTCAGTGGACCATGGACTGCAACCTATGAAGCTGTGAGCCAGATAAGCCTTTCCCCTTGTCAAGCTGGGGACCTCTACTGTCACAAGAACGGAAAGGTGACCAATGTAGAGACCATCGTAGAGGCCACAGTGACCCTCCCCTGGTGCTGACTGGAAAGTGACCTGTGTGAATGTAGCTGTAAGCTGGGGAGAGTGGGGAGCCTAGAACCTGCTGTCCTGGCAACCATGTGCTCCCTCTCTTTCAAGTGAGGTAGTTATATAGTGGGAATGGGAATATGGAAATGAATGTGGCTGTTACTCATGCTGACCTTTGTGTCCTATATGATAAGTACAGGTCAAACTGCTAGAGTTGCTTTATGCAAGACTCCCTCTCTGTCCCTTCATCCTCTGCACCCCAACATACTGACCCCTGGTTCCCAGCTCACGTGAGGAAGGTATTCACACAAAGCCCTCGATAGAACAAGTGGTCAGGGACCCAAGTCCAAGAACTTTAGGCCTCCAGACGTGCCCCTGCACCAAGAGGACCCCATGGTCTCCACATCAGCCCACAGAGCCTGCTCTCTGATGTCTTCTTACCAGCCTACACCCCCTCCGTTGTGAAGTGCAACCCACGTGGCACCACGGCAGGCATCTCCCACGAAGTTCTGCACGGCCATGTCTACAGAGAAAGGGAAGCATGTGCCATTATCCCTTGCACTAGGCAATCCTGAGGGCCAGACAGGCTTATGCGAATTCTTGGAAGTGAAGAACATTGTGTCAGGCAGTAAGTGGGGAGCAGAGACAGGGGAGTCTAGAAACAGGAAGCAGGAGAAACGGACCAAGCCCAGTTGGTCCTATTCTCCTTTTCTACAGCTACACTCTCTGGCACTGAATTCGCATTCATGCCTGGACAAAGATTGCAAAGGAATGACACTTTTTGACTTCATCGGAGAAGTGAGGTCCCTACGTTGGCAGCAGGACTTGAGAGGTGATCGCCTCAGCAAATGCATGTGCTGTCCCTTTAAATGCTGATAGCTCTCCTCCAAGTAGTTTTGTTCTCCAGGAAAACCCAGAAGTCACTCTGGCTCAAGCTTTTAGATGACTTAGATAAATTTGCTTATTATCACACCCAGCTCTACCCAGGAGGCATTCCTGTGCAACATTTTTTTTTTTTTTTTTTTTTGGTTTTTCGAGATAGGGTTTCTCTGTGTAGCCCTGGCTGTCCTGGAACTCACTTTGTAGACCAGGCTGGCCTCGAACTCAGAAATCCGCCTGCCTCTACCTCCCAAGTGCTGGGATTGTAAGCTTAAGCCATGCTGCCCTATCCCAGTCAGCTGCCCAAACCACTGAGACTATGGGTGCGCGCCTCCTCAGCTGACTAACATTAAATGACAAAAATCCTTTGGTCTTCCTCACCTGCGCAGAAGGCAGAACCATCATAAATATTCGAAGTCTCCCTAAAGGGGCTGTCAGTGCCACTCACATCATGGTGGTCACGGCTCAGGACCACCGGTGCCTGCAGAGAGCAGGGAAGGGTGTATCAGTCAGAAGTGTTTACCAGGCTCGAGGGCATGAGGCAGAGGATGAAAGGGGGGCCACTCCAGATATCATTTGAATTTTTGTACCTTGAAAATAGGCCCACTCTAGCAAGAACAAACACCTGAAGCTTTTGCTAGGTTCCTGTGTACCAGCTGGCATCAGTGTGATACGCCAACATGAGATCACAGACCTTCAGAAGAGTTTGATCCAGATAACAGGACTGCTAACACACTCACTTTGTAGGCGACATAACAGAGGCACAGAAAGACTGAGGAACTTGGCCTACATCAAAGAGCTTGACAGCTGGTAAGCTGGGGTGTAAACCTGTACATGCTATACCAAGTCTGGGCTCCACCCTTGGGAAGTTTGGTCTCTGAGTCTTTGCAGAGAGGAAAGGGGCTAGAAGACAGCCTTAGGTGTGTGGGTGTAGGTGTGAACAGGCACAGCTAGGAGGTGTCCCCTTGTGATATGGGAAGTAGTGTTGTGGACTAAACTACTTGTGTGATGTCAAGGAGGTTACCTCCCCTCCCTGGGCCTTGACTATCTGGGCTAGGTAATTGCCAGGGCCTGCTTTGTGCTGGTGGTGTCTGTGAGGACAAACCCATTTGGTGAAATTAGTCACATGTGCAAACAGTGCTCCCTCTATTCTAAACATTTCATGACCCCTGGGGACCCAGTAGGTACAGTGGGAAGCTTTCCTGCCTGTACCCATATGGTGGAGGATACAGCTAACCCTGGAGGTGCAGCAGGTATGGCTGAGGACAGATGGGCTCAGGTTACTTGTGCTGTGCATAGCCTACTTCCATCATGAGAGTAAGCTTCTCCTAGAGCCATGTGAGGTCAGTGGGAAAGTGGTGGGCAAAGGGGACCCTGAGCTAGCAAGATGGCAACAGGGGAGATATGGGCAACTGCATGGTCAAGTATCATCCTCGCTATGGTCAAAGGGAGCAGTTACTAGTGTCCGTGAGGACTGCCACTTGTCTCCAATGAAGTGATGCTGTTTCTAGGCCTGGGCCAGGCATTCTCCCCAAAGTTCACAATGAAGGAGCTACAGCTAGCCCTCCCATCCCTTCACAGAGGTTCTTGGAATTTCAGCGGCTCTCCACACTTGATGCAACTTGCTGGGAGGCTTGAGTTCTCCATGGAACTCAGAAGACCCCCCAGATACCCTTGCTTTCCTTGAGCAGGCCATGCTATGCCTGTGACTTCATCTTTGTGCTGAAATTGCTTTCTGGCACCTCTGGTCATTCAGGGTTCAGTTGAATACCAGCAGTCCAGGAAAGCCTGTCCTGTCCAACCACAGATTCCCATCTCACCACCAGGGTTCATGATACCTATAAGCACCTCCTAACTTTTATCTGTGCTATGTGTCACCAGCTCCAAGGCCAGGACACTGTCCATCCTGCCCTCTGCTATGCCCCAAGGTACCAGCACAGTAGGACTCTAGCAAATATTGTCCAGAGAACCAAAGAAAGAGGGAGCGTGTTCTAGCTTGGATGCCAGCAGGCGCTTCTCAGCAGCCCTCTCACACAGTGGGCTTCAGGAAAGCATCCCAAGGGGCTCGGGATGCCGTCCTTGCTGCAGGTGCCACCCTGGGCTCTGAGGCTAGGCCATCTGCAGGGATGACTTTCCATACTCCCACTTTTCTTTAGCTCTCCCTCACCTCTGAGTAGCATTCCCAGTACTCCAGAGAAAACAATGCCACCAAGAATAGGACACAAGCCCCCAGAACAAGAAGAAAAGGAGAAACTAGCTTCTTTGAGCACATGGGCTCAGGGTTCTGGGTCTCCAGAGGTGTGAGAAGGGTGAGCAAACTTGGGCCACTTTTCACAGTTTGAACCAGGGAACTCAGAAAAGACGTGTTGCATTATTTTTTGTGGACTGTGACTCACTTGAGCCTCACACCCACTTTGGAGCTCTCCACACACTATTCTTTACACTGAAGAGAGAAACACAGGTCAGAGTGACCTGACTTGCCCAGGTTACAGCAAAAGAGACACTGTTGGGACTCGTGTTTGAATACGCCTGCTCACTCCTCGTCTCTAGTTCTCCCTCCACAGTGACCTGTGCTCAGAGTTGGGATTCTGGGAGGATGCTAAGTCCTCCATTGCTCTCCTCCCCTCCCCCTTGCCTCCCAAGTGAGGCCAGGATCCCAGAGCAGCTCTTCTCTAGGCCCCTCTGCCCATCTGCTCCACAGAGTCCAAGGACTTCAGGGAACCTAGTGTTCCTGCAAGGGCACTCAGCCAGGGATGGCGAAAGCTCCTTGTTACTAGGGCAGAGTGGTGGTGGCCCCAGCTCTCCCAGAAGATTGCAGAGGTGGGAAGGGCAGCCTGGGTATGAGTGGGAGTCCTAGCTGGGAGGCCCTAAGCAGGGCATTTGGTGATATGGAACCTTAAAGCACAGGCTATATCCATCACCTTGATCTTCCCACTGGCGATGGCCTGGTTAATGGCCACAGCAATGGCCACACGGCCTTTTTGGTCTGAGTACAGGATTCTTGCCTGGGATCCCACCACCTGCAGAGGAGAGAATGAGAGAGCGGCTCAGCCAAAATGCATCCAAGAGCTTGGTACGGGGAGAGGTGTGAGTGATACCTGAGCCTGCTGGCCCATCTAGGGAGACCTGGGAGGAACTGGAATGCATGGAGACTCTGAAGTATGGGGCCCTGGGGCACATCTCTCATCAAGCCCACTAGATACCACACTGGTGGGCCAATGCATGTCCATAAATGGTCTGGGTTACCACATTCCCTTCTATGTCTCTTTCCTTAGGGTCCATCCCTAAAGGATCCCTGGAGACTGATTTCATGTGTACCATGGAGGTTTCCTATTGTGGGGTCTGTCTGCCTCCCTGAGCCCTTTCCACATCATAACAGAACCACCAATGTGAGACTTGGTCAAGCCTGACTTGCTGCAAGAACTCTCCCCACAGTCCACAGCTGAGTCCTCAGGAAAACACTGCATTATTGTCACATGCTTGATCCCACAGATGAGGAGACTGAGGCCCAGAGAGATGGGTAACCTCCCTATAGGTTGGTACTCAGATCTCGTGTTCTTGTGTTGCACCTCTGGAAGGAAATGTCAGTGAGTGTTCAGGAATTTAAAAAGTCATTTTTTAACTCTACAGTTCTCAGCCAGGATGCTACTTGGTGATGGCTGCAGATAATTTTTGGGTGGTGTGTGGACCCCATAGAGATGATTCCAGACTCCCTGAGTGTAGGTGTCTACATAGCCATGAGTATGACAGCATTGTTAATGAGACAGAGAGGTAGAAACAACAAAGGTATCCAGCAGCTGAAGCAAGGACAGGCAAAATGTGGTTTATCCACTTGATAGAGCAGAGCCTGCATCTCCAGCTTCTGCCCATGTACATTCAACAAACCATGATCAAGAGTGTTCAGGAAAGCTGGGTGTAATGGTATATACGTTTAATCCCAGCACTTAGGAGGCAAAGGCAAGCCTCTATGAGTGAGTTCCAGGATAGCTGGGGCTACATATGATCATATCTTTTAAAAATTCCAGAAAAGGATTAGGGGAGATGCTTGATTGCATCAAATGTTTTGCATGCACATATGAGGACCAGAGTTCAGAGCCTTAGCACCACATCAAAGCTGACCGTGCAGGGCAGCCCACCTGTAATCCCATGCTCAGTGGGCTAACATGGGCTTGTTGGAGTAGCCTAGCTATCTAGACAGTGAGTTCTGGGTTGAACAAGAGACCCTGCCTCAGTAAATAAAAGGTGAAGACAAATCAAGGAAGACACTCTGGTCAACTTTTGTCTCAAACACAGACAGACACACATGTACATCCATCAGCATACACATGTACACACACACACACACACACACACTTTATACATTCAGAAAAGAAAAACCTAGCTGTATTGAATGTAGATGGGCTTTTTTTCTCTTGTGAATATTTCCTAAGTGACTCAATATTTAATGTTTATACAGCCTCTACCTTGTCTTAGATCTAACAAGTCATCCAAAGGAGATGTGAGGCACGTGGAGGGCCTGTGTAAGTTCTGTGTCAGCACGAGGTCTTGTGTATTAAGGATCTGAGAAGGCTGTGGTATCCACCGAGGTCTTGAAACCAAACCCCAACCTGGGTTATAGAGGGAAAACTATAACGTTCTAATCCTGGAAGGGCAGAGGACTCTGACTCATGCTGCACAGACAGACCTTGAGACTGCCAGCCAGAGCTGGCTAATCAGAACTACACAAACACTGCACAAATCTGCACTGCTCCATTCTTAAGGGTCCCCTAGAGCACCTTGGACTGGGAAAGGAGGGTGGATAGTGTTTAGTTAAAAACTGTGTGATATGGAAGATGAGAAAGTTATGGTAATGGATGGCAAGGGCAGAAAGACAGCACTGAATGTGCTTCACACTCTGGAACTGTACCCTGAAGTGCTTAAATTAGGGTCATAAAATTCATATATATATATATATATATATATATATATATATATATATATCCCTACAATTTAAAAGATGCCTCTTCTCAGATGTTGATAGCTCCTAGAAACTTCAGTTTCTCTAAAGAAGATGTTGCATGTCTGCCCCTCCTACCTGTGGCGCTGGACAAAATTGTGCAAAATGGGGCAGGGACGAGCAATGGGGACACTCATATCTTACTGAGCTGAGAGTTGCCATGAACAGTAGAACTGGTGTCCTCATTGGGTCTGGCAAAGGGACTTTCTCCAGGCACCTCCAGTTCTTTTCTTTTCTTTTCTTTTCTTTTCTTTTCTTTTCTTTTCTTTTCTTTTCTTTTCTTTTCTTTTCTTTTCTCTCTCTCTCTCTCTCTCTCTCTCTCTCTCTCTTTCTTTCTTTCTTTCTTTCTTCTTTTTTTAAAATCTTAAAAAGTTTCTTTCAGACTTAAAATGTTAAGTCTGAGTCAGTGCTGTGAGTGTGAGGTGTTCAGATTTCTTGGGGGAAATTTCTCTGGATGGCTTGTGTATTCTGCCTGCTGCCCTCCTTCTACCCCAGTCCCAGGCTCCCTGGATTTAACTTGGGTCATAAAGACTGTGGCTGGCACATAGAGTTTTCTGGGGGCACACATGCAAACTATGACCCTAGGATAGCATGGCCTATGATGGGGACAGTTCCTTCCTGGCTCTGTAACCTCTGGCCAGAGACTTGCTAGCTAGCATAGCCATGTGTGGACCAAATTTTTCTTTATTTAATTTCTCCTCTAACCAGGGCCTGGCAATGGTTCTCTATTATCAGACACCTTTTCTGGCCAACCATCTGTCCCCTGATGGTACTGTCCTTCACTGGTGTGCTCAGCTCTGACCCTGGACAGAGCTGTGCCCAGCGAGGGCCACAGAGTCACACTGGAAGATCCAGCACCACTGTCACCATGTCATAGACGAAGGCTGATCCACCAACCCAGGGCACTCAGCGGGACTGTCACAGAGCCAGTTCAAGTGTCTAAGCTTTCAGCTTCCACAGGGACTCCAGAGACTGTGGAGTAACTGGATGAATGAAGACTTTGTTTGCTGCTCCAGAGCCCCAAGATACCCTTTTAATCCTCCTCATTAGAAGAAAAAAATCAGTAAAATACACTGTCATGGCTAGTTTTATGTCAACCTGATGCAAGCTAGAGTTATCTGAAAAGAGGGAATCTCTACTGAGGAAATGCTTCCATAAGATTCAGATGTAGGGTGTTTTCTTAGTGATTGGTGGGGGAGGGCCCAGCCTATTGTGGGTGGTGCCACCCCTGGGCTGGTGGTCCTGAGTTCTATAAGAAAGGAGGCAGAGCAAGTCATGAGGAGCAAATCAGTAAGCAGCACCCTTCCAGGGCCTCTGAATCAGTTTCTGTCTCCAGGTTCTGCCCCATTTGAGTTTCTGTCTTGACTTCCTTCAATGATGAACTACAAGAACAACTCTTGAGTATCTACTGTGTACCAGACACGGAGCCAGGCACAGGAGCAAGACCTACAGTTGTCTATGAGCAAGAGTGTGATGAGCTGGTTACTAGGGTAGTGCATTAGGAGGATACGGCTCTCAAAAAAGGGAAGGCCAGAGTCCAAATAAACCTTTTCCTCCCTAACTTGCTTTTCACCATGGTGTTTCATCACAGCAATAGAAACTCTAGATAACATAACATAAATCTGACAAACATTAATAACTTTTCAGCATACTGCTTGGTGACATGAGCCTGTCAGTGCTGTGCAGCTGGCCCGCCATCTAGTTCCAGAAATTTTTCTTTTTTTCTAAACCAAAACTCTGTCACCATGAAACAATGACTCTTCATGTCCTCCTCAGCCCTCACAGTCATACCTCTAACTTCCTGTCTGTGACTTGCCAACTCTAGGGGCTGCATGTGAGTGGTATCTTACATGGGTTTGTTCTTCTGTGACTAGCTTGTTTCACTTAACATCGTGTCCTTCAGTTTCACCCAAGTGGCAGTGACTGGGAGAATGTCCTTACTTGTTGCACTATAAGGAGAAACATTTTGATGGTCCATTTGTCTGCCAAGAACCCCTTGGACTGCCTTGGCATTTTAGCTACAGCACCCAGGATCCTGAAATCTGTTCCTATCTGTTGAGTCTACAGACAGCACAGGATGGTCAGATTATACTGCTTTATGTTCCTACCAATGTCGTCTAAGGCCTCCAGTTTCTCCATGTTGCTATCGAGACACCCTTTCACAAGCCCCTTTCCTGAATAAGGTGGTCACTATAGTGCTGCTGTCAACAGTCACATGACACAGGGTCTGCATCCCTCAGCCTCAGGACATGGCAAGATGGATCCTAGGACTGTGCTGAGACCTATGGCTGCACCTTGTTTCTGGGCAGTTTCTTGGCACCTCAGCCTCCTCCAGGACTCTGCAGTACCCATTTGTCCCCAAGCTAAGCTCTCACCAGCTGGTGCTTGGCGGCTTCCCGGATCCAGCGTATATTATCCATATACTGTAACTTCACGGATGCCTTCACTGCAGGGAGAAAAGAGAGGGATAGCTCAAGTCTCGGAAGCTGCTTGCCAGGGGCCCCAACTCTTTTGTTTCTGCTCTATGTATGCCACAGGCACCTGGAGTTCATGGGCAATCCCTTACATTAGCTTCCCTGAATTTGAGAATGATTAATTAATTATTAATGAGTGCAATGATAATGAATTAGTGTCTGGGCATATGCAGCACATTGCTGATGAATTCAGTCCCTCCAAGAACAACTCTTGAGTATCTACTGTGTACCAGACACGGAGCCAGGCACAGGAACAAGAACTACAGTTGGCTATGAGCAAGAATGTGATGAGCTAGTTACTAGGGTAATGCATTAGGAGGATAAGGCTCTCCAAGAAAGGAAAGGTCAGAGTCCTCAATACTGAGAAGCTCAGTGGGAACAGAATTCCAGATAGAGAGAATTCAGGTCCTAATGTGGAAATGCATGATCTACCTTAGGAGAGGTAAGAGCAGGTTGGTGGCCATGATGCACGAGCAGGTCTGAGTAGCTCATGGGAACAGACTGGTAATGAAGGAGCTGAGACTCAGCGGTCAACACAGAGAACATCAATACTTTACTTAAATAACCTCACAATTTAAAAATTGTATTTGGGATGAAGGCAGCACTTGAACTCATCACTGCTTGATACCAGCATTGTAGTCTGTGTCCTGGAGGTCCTCAGCATCTGTCCTCCCTGCCTGGCAGATGCTGGCCAGGCTGGAGTGCTCCTGCTGGGCAAGGGCAGGTCACTTTGTAGCTTGAGGCTGATTGTGCTGGAGAGTCTTATGCCACCACACCTATAGGTATGAAAGCTCAGCTTCCTTGTAGAGCTCTGGATAGTAGGCACCCAGCTGACACCCAGATGTGTCTGCTTAGGGCCAGCCAGCTTTTCTGAGCTAGAGAAGCTGGGAAAGCAGTGGGCTAGACTTCCTAATGTAAAACCCCAGCCACTTGCTTCCACTTGGTTGAACCTCCTCTTTGCATTTGACTGACAACGCCAAGTACATTAGAAAGGACAATGCGTTTTAAGAAAGCAGCTGGGGCATACAGACACAGGAAGACCACAGACACTCAGCTCAGTGGTAGAACCAAATCTCTACACTGATGACCAAGATGAGCTCAGGGGCCCAATGTCAGAGAACCTGAGCATCAGGTGGGTGTGGACAGAGCCTGGTATGGGGTGGCATGCTCACAAAAGGCAACTGAAGTCAATGAGAAGTGCTCCTGACATGCATAAAAAAAAAGGCCAATGCTCAATGACTCTCTCTCCCACTCCTGGAGGAAGGGGTCTGCAGGAGAGTGCTTGGGTTAGAGAGGGCCAGCAGCTCATCAATACCCAGCAATCTGTGGGGATTGTGGGGCAGTTTGCCAGCCTGTGGCACTACTGTAGGGCAATGGAAACATTAAGAGGGGGGAGGAAGTGAGGTCATTAGGAGTGTAGCCTTGAAGGAGATGTTGGGACTCCAGCCACCCCTCCTCTCTCTGCTCCCAGAGAGTTCCACTTCAAAATAATGGCGCCAACTAAGCACTGCTGAAACCTTTGAAAGAGGAGCTTAAAGAAAACCAAGAAAACCTCCTCAACTTGAGAGACAGATTCACTTAGGTGTTTGTCATGGTGACAGCTGAATGACTTAGTCCCCTGTGACTTTGCTACCAGCAGGGACAGAGGTGGAGCTGAGCACAGGGCTGGAGGGCAGAGCCTGATGTGTGCATGGACTTCATGCTCAGAACAGCTTTCAGAGAGCAAGATCTGAAAGTGCTCGAGGTCCCCTTGTGCAACAACCTGTGGTCCTTTGACTCATGCTGAATCTGGCACAAGCCACCGGGAGCCCAACAGAAGCAGGAGATTTGGGAGAGCAACCACTCCTGAGCACCACTCATCCAGAAATATCACCTCCATCAGCAATGGCTTTCTCCAGCACAGATGTGGCCAGATGATCAGTGACAGCCAGGTCCTGGGGATCCCCTGATGTGCACACCCAGCGGAAGGGCCCAAAGCCCTGGGAGAATATATCCCTGCAAGGACAGATGTCTCCTTAGCCATGACCACCTGGGCTGCCCGCATCTTTTCGCTGAACTGGGGAGTGGCATGTAGGCATGCCTAGGGGAGAGGGGCAGCATCCAGAATGAGCTCGAGCTGTTGGCTTTTAAACAGTAAGTCTTAGAGGACCTCCCAGCTCCTCTGACTTCTCCTTGGCTTCTGCTCCCATCTCTAAATTTATACCACTTCTCTAGCAGCAGGAACTGGGAACTGGGACAAAGACAAACAGTTTCTCAAACTACTCTTATAAAGACTACATGGAAACCAGTCATCTAAAGTAAACAGCTGAGAAATCTAGGTGAACGTGTAGACTCAGCTCAGCCTTCCCTGGTGACTCAGCTTCTGTGCAGTTGAAGTGGGACAGAGGGATGCTATGGCCTTGGGCCATCTTAGCTCCATACTTGCCGAGCTAGGCTGGGTGTATCCCTGCTGTCTCTTTCCTGCTTCTCTTCCTTGGGGGAAAACACAGTCACTCTACACCCCAGTGTCCAAGCCCACCCATGGCTCTGCTTCCATCCATAGCAGTAAATAAAGCTCAGAAGGCAGCTTCTGCCTCTCTGGATTCCAACCGTGTCTTCCATTTGTCTATGGACATGGAGACCCGTGAGTCTGAAAGTCCAGACTGCTCCATTGGTCTATCTTAGCCCTGGTTCCTGCTGGATCCCCCTACATCCCTGTTTCTCTTGACCCTTGACCTTGACCCTTCTCAGACCTGCCATGAACAGCCAGATGGCACAAGGGCTTCAAGCCACAGCAGGTCTTGGTCTTCAGGATTGAGTTACCATCCAAAGGACAGCTTTCTGGCCACATCACTTAGGAAAATGAATGGGTATGTGGCAGGGTGGTGTGCACAGGGAGTGACCTTGGCCGCCAGGCCCCTTGGTCCTCTTACTGAGGTCCTGCGGAAACCCCCTCTGTACATGTGTGTCATGTGGAAATGCTGTAACCACTGCCTGACTACTTCTCAGCTGGATGAGGTCTAAGCACACAGCCCTGTGATCAGTGCCAGAGGCTCTTGTAGCTGGAAGGCCAGGACCTAGGTCCCAAGAAAAGTAGAAATGGTACTAGATACCCCCAAATGGGGCACCCATCACTCACCCCATAATGTGCTGGACATAGGAGGGGTAGCGAAATTCCGTCTTGTTGGCTCCTTTCTTCTCTACATCTGCTCCTGTGCCCAGAGTCACTTATCAGTGTGAGTGCCCATGGCCACACCGACAGTGACTTAAACAAGGGGTCCTGGGAAAGGCTGGGAATAGTCTTAAGGTCTTTCCTTAGGCAAATAAGAGGAGAAACAGCACAGTGCAGCTCTGGATGGCATATTGCCATCTGTGTGCCATCTAGGCATAGGGAATAGACATAGGCCACAGAGTCACTGTCAGCCTCAGAGGTACCACTCTGAGGACCCCACCCCACTGGTCTGTAGGTGGCCTTGCAAGTGGCCATGGAGGAAGGCAAGGGAGGAGACAATCTCTTGTGGATGCTGAGCCTTTTATATTGTTTTAATACAAGGAGAAGTTAAGGCCCAGTAGGCCTGCCTGTCTGGCAGAACCAGCTTTCAGAAGGAAGAACTGAGTAATTTCACAAGAAGATCTCCCAGGTACCCACTGGGTGACCATGTGGCTGAGCTAGGGGTATGAAGTGGGGAGAGAAGAGTTTACCCAGGTATGCTCACACAGGCCCCCAGGTACCACTTGCCCAGCTTCCCCCCTCTGCCTACCTGCTCTCTGAGCCTCCAAGAGGAAGGCATTACCATAGTCCCAAAAGAAAAACTTCTCCTGGGCCAACCTGTTGATGGCTGAGACATGCCTCCTCAGGCTGCAACGAACAGATGATCAGCCCCCGACCCAGCTCCACTGCCCCACCCTGCCAAGCCTCCCCAAACCCTTCTAAACCCAGTGCCAGAAAGTCTCCTGCAGAATCAGCCTCCTCTAGCTTACTGTGACTGCTCCCAGTGCCACTGATACCCATGTCTACTTAAAATGCTGAGATCCTCAAGAGCCCTTGTCTTGTAGTGGACCCCTAAACTCTGGGGTCCAATGTATGAGATGGGGTGCTGTGGGTATCCCAGAGTGAACCCAGCATGGACATGTAAGCTGCCCTAGGATGTCACAAACATCAATTTAGTTTGTCCCACCATTCCCAAGAATACTGTGCCCATGATCCCCTCTGAAGGTAGGAAGCTGTGGCTCAGAGAGGTTAGGACCCTGCAGGCTCTGCTGCTCTTTTCTGTTGCCCACCTTTCCTGCACCAGGTGCTTGAATGCAGCGGGGTTGGAGGACATGAGGCTCTGAGCCTCTGAGAAGCTGAGCTGCACAGGGTAGTAGCCGCCATTGAATGGGTTGTGACAGGATGTCTGGTCCGACCCGAGATCTACCAAGAGTTCTCCTGTTGTGTCCAGTTCATGGACAAGGCGCTCCCTAGGGGAAGTGGTGGGGTGGTCAGAGAAGGGCAGGCATACCTGAGCTGGAGGAGGGCCAGCTGGCAGACACTGCAGCCCTCATTCTACCCCACACTCTGTAGGCAGTGTCTGCTTTCTCCTTTGCCAAGTGTATGGGAGGAAAGGCTGACGGGTCTGAGTGAGGATGATGGTTTTTCCAGAAAGGACAGGGTTGAGGCTCAGAGCTGGTGACTTGGAAGCATCTGCTTAGCACCCCTGAGGTATCTTGGGTACCTCATCAATTTCCACTTACCAAAGATCCACCACGTTGCCATGGTAGCCAAGGCTGAGTACCTCCTTCTTTTTCCTTGCTTCCCTAGAAGAGCAAAAGAACAGAACAGATGCCCTGCACCTGTCCTCTGGTGTAGCTGCTCTGCTTACACACAGGGAGCTCAATGCTGGCCAAATGTGGCAGGCATAGGAGGCCACTGAGGGCTTGTGTGTGAGTGTGTGCTTGTGTGAGAGTGTGTGCTTGTGTGAGAGTGAGCTTATGTCGGTGTGTGGGTCTGTATGTGACTGTAGGCCTATGGGTGAGTATGAGTCTGTGTGTTGGCTTGCATGGGCCTGTGTAGATTTGAGGCTCTGTGACTATGGGCCTGGATGGGTGAAGGCCTGAGTATGACTGTGGGCCTCTGTGTTATTGTGGGACTGCCCAGGTCTATGTGAGTTTGGACCCATGTGAGTGTATACCTGCCGATATGTGCTAAGATGAGGTATGTTCCCTCAGACCCCATGACACAAAAAAGAGGAAAAAAAAAAAAAACGTTGACTGGAATGCCCCAGTTGATTGAGCTGAGCTGCAATGGTTACTGGGAAATGTGTGTCTCAACTCTAAAACACACTTTATAAAACACACTCTTTATAAAACACACTTATGGGGCAGAGCATGGAAGTGGTAAGATTCCAAAGTTATTTGAAGAAATAGAAGAAGATAAGAGGATGAATATAATTAATTAAGCCAGCCTTGGTGATACACACCTAAAGCTTCAGTACTTGGGAGAGCAATGCAAGCGAATTTCAAGTTCAGAGCCCCATGGCTGCCCACAAGCCAGCAACAATAATCTGTGGGAAGCGGGATATTTAGACTCTCCGGGGATACTCCCATAGTGGAACCCCTGGATGATACCTGTGGTCAAACATCACTGAATGGCCCAAGTCATGTCTCTCTCCTGCTTCCAATGCTCAAGGTCAAGTGTTCTGAGTTCCACACAGCCCACTGTACCTGAGTCTCGCAATGCAGTGGTCCAAGCTGTCAGTTACCTCCATCAGCCAGCCTTGCTGGTGGCGTTTTACAAGTGCAGTTTTATCAACCTGAGGCCACAGGACACAGGCCATGCATCACTCACTGCCCCTGAACAACCCCTTGAGAGATGCCACCCTATGTACCCCCACTCCACTGATGAAGCTTCAGAACAGTCAGTATGGCCAATGAGAAAAAAGAAGGGGCTTCTGAGACACTGTTTCCCTGTTGAGATAGTCAGCCAGAGCTGACATGTCTCTTCCCACTTCTTCCTGCTTTGAGTGTGAATGGCACGGCTGGATGATGTGCTGATTTTATCTCCATGAGAGAAGCCCAGGAGAGTCTAGAGGAGCTAATGTTGACATCATTGAGCTGCTGAACAAATGCCTGCACTGTCGGTTCCATGCGAAAGATAAAACTCTTATTTATATAAGCTGCTAAGGATTTTCTGTTACCTGCAGCCCAACACAGTCCTAGCAAAGCTCAGACATGCAAAAGGCAGGTAGTGTCAACTAAGTAAAATTACATGGGTTTGACACCAAGACTTATCTCAAAGTTTCTCCCTTCCACTGTCCCCTGCTTTCTTCCTTGACTGTGCCATCTTCCAAACAGACATGAGAGCCACTAGGGCAAGACCCCTGTGCATACTTCTGTCAAGGAGCAGCTTGTGTACCTCCTGGGTCTGATGTCAGCCACGAAAGCTGGGAAAGGGGTGCTCTACAGCAATTAATTCACAAACATGTATTCTCTCTCATCTAGATTCTGTATCTGAAGGGACACAGGAAGCAATGGCTGTGCACACAACAGTTACAGCTTCCCAGGCTGGAATTTAGCAGGCATAGAACATGGAGGGCGATGGGCACTGTGCAAGCAGGACCCATGTGTAGCCATAGGGATCCATCCAGGGAGGCAGAGCAAGGCTTTGTGGAGGAGGTGAGGGGGTTGGGGAAAGAACCCAAAGAGGGGAGGGTTAGGGTGGGGTGTGGGAAGAGTGGAAAGGTATGGGGGTGGGGAAGGAGAGGATAAAAAGAAGGGGAGAGGAAAGAAAGCAAGCAGGCTGAGGCAGGAAGGAATGAATCAGATCTGGAGGGCTAGGCAGAAGCTCCCCAGCTTACCTCTGCAATTACCCCAATGCATCCAATGATGGCTGCAGCCTTGGCTTGAGCCCCACTCATCCCTCCAAGTCCAGAGGTGACGAAGACCTTCCCTGCCAAGTCCTCGATGCCCAGGTACCGCCGACCAGCATTCAGAACAGTGAGCTGTAGGCAGGGGAGGCGGGGTACTAACTGTCCATCCCCAGCATATCCACCTGCAGGGACCCATCACTCATTATGTATGCCCGCCTCTCACCACTGTGCCATGGACGATTCCCTGGGGACCAATGTAGCAGTAGCTGCCCGCTGTCATCTGGCCATACCTGAGCAGAGAAGAGGAGGCCAGTGCTTAGCAGTGTTAGAGTAAACAGTGGACCACTCTCAAGGCGCCTGTACATTCTCCTTTGCTATAATAAGTGGACAGAAATGGAGATCATCATGTTAACCAGAATAACCCAGAGTTGGAGTCAGGAAAACAAACATCACATATTTTCACTTCTTTGTGGAATATAGATGTGTGTGCGTGTGTGTGTGTGTGTGTGTGTGTGTGTGTGTGTGTGTGTGTGTGTGTTGAAAGTAGAAAGGGGACTATGAGAAGGGAGGAGGTCTATAGGGGAGAAACAAGAATATATGTCCCATGAAAGCAGAAGAGGGCTACTTAGGGAAAGGGGGGACTAGCAAGGAGAGCCAGGCATCTGGGAACAGTGGGGAGGATGAATAACAGCTAACTCTAATGGGGGCTGGAGAGACAGCTCAGTGGCTGGGATGGATGGCATGTGCCACTGTGCCTGGCTTCAGCACTTGTATTTTACCATAGGATTTGGTGGTTTTCCCTGTCTGACATTTGTATTTGTGAGCCAATTTTCTGTATGTCTGGGGTTACTCATAATAAAATCTTTTGAAACAATGGAATCCACAATTGTATGTTTCTTTGGCTATCCAAAACAGTAAGCATTCACACAAAACTACTAGGGTATAGCTGTGTGAGAATGCAAAGATTCTGCTAGACTACGGTGTAGTTGTAAGTCTTCTCTGAAATCAGGCTTAACACAGCCCTGTTGTCTTAACATGAAATGTAACTAAGGGCAGACACCACAGCAGAGAGCTGACACAGTGACTTACATGGTCACCCCCAAGGCAAACAGCTTCTCATACTCTTTCCTGGAGGAGTAGTTGGGAATGACCTAGAAAAGAGGAAGGGACGGAGAGTGTGTGGTGTGCTGTTGTCTGATCGCCTCTTCACCAACAGCACCCCCTATCTCAAGCCCGGTGCTGGATAGGCTGCATGCTGGCTGCCTCAGACTCACCATCCCATTAGTGATGACCAGCCGTGGGGCACAGGGGCTGCTGGGAAAGAGGCCCAGAGGGTGTCCACTGTACATGACCAGGGTCTGTTCCTCGGTCATCTTCGACAAGTAGGACATGATCAGCCAGAACTGGATGGACAGTGCACATGCAGGACTTTGTAAGTGTGAACTGGCACCGACATAGGCCCCGCACGCTACACCTAGATCCAGGGATTCCTGCAGGGTCTGTCGGGTTCATCCTAATAGCATTGTTTGCCTAGATCCTCTTTAATCTCTAGGGTCACCTAGTACCTCCCATAATGCACATCTACTCCTTCTTATAAGTGAAGCATCTCCAGGTGATTGCCAGTGCTGAAGCATTGGACATCAGGTAGAACGGTGGACCACTGAGTGCCTGCCTGATCACCATACCTGGGCCCAGTTGCTGAACACTTGTCCGTTGCCTCCATAGGTCACCAGCTCCTGTGGGAACTGAAGAAGATGTGGCATTATCTGAGATGGGGCTGTGGACAGGGAGAAGTGGAAGCTCTATTTTCAGCTATACTCAAAGGAACAATGAAATGGGGCGAGGAGAGAAGCCTGAGGGAACACATAGCAGCCACCAGCTATGTGGGCTACCGAGCATGGCTGTCTATGTGAATGGAGGGACAGAAGGGATCTCATTAAGAGTGATAAGATACAGTATGATAAAATATTATTAAATCTTTTTATTCTCAGGTGACTATTAGAAAGCTACAGTTATGGGTATGTTTGTATAACTGTATTGTTATGTATTCTTGTGATTTTATAATCGTTTCCTGCTGTTTATTTTGCCCTACTTACAGAGAACTTTGTGTTCTAACACCAGTTTTGTAAGTGCATTAACAGGCTTAACAGCATTACTTGGGATCTCAGGTCATGTTTCTCTGGGTTGTGCTGGCCTCAATTTCCCTGATGGTACCTGGGCCACAGCAGGGTCCAGGTTGTTCATGATCATGTGCATGATGGCTGCAGCTGCCCGTGTCCGGCAAGGGTACTGCTCAATTGGATAGGCCCTGCAAGAAAAGGTCCCACAATGGGCATAACATGGGAATCCTCAGGCCTCCTGTCCCACTAAGATGTTGAGTCTGCCGTGGCTGAGCTGACAAAGCACCTAAAGGAAATCCTTAGAATCACGAGTGTGAGTGTGGAGGTGGGAGTGGGAGTGGGTGTGGGGGCATGGGGTGGGGGTTGGGGGAGTGAGGATGGGTGTGGAGCACCAGACCCACCAGCTGCTAGGCAGCCTGACTTTCCACATTCCCGGAGCAGGAAGTTCAGCCCACTCCAGTCACTGTCTCTTTCTACTTCAAACCTGACTACCAAGATTGCTGAGGGCTGCTTTCCAGAGCCCTCAATCTTTGGGCAGTTTAGTTATTTGTTCTTTTATTCACTCATCAAATATCCCTGGGCAGAAACTCCATGGAAGGTGGCAGCAAATAATTCAGAGGGGACATGAGGACCCCATCTTCTGGCCAAGCAGGTCAGTGTCCGACTCAGCACTCCCTGCAACTCCCCTCAGGGAGATATCTCACTACCTATTTTCTCGGCACAAGGGTGTCAACTCACTGTACCAACTCCATAGTTGCCCCATTTCAGACAGACTGGCCTCTCTTTTAGCCATAGATTCCCTGAGGCTCCTGACTTTTGCACATCCCTGTCTGAAGCCAAACCCACGAGGGCTTACCTCATCTCGATGCTGGGGCAGAACCGGTACATGTAGATATGTCCAAACTGTCGTAGCTCCTGGGCAAACTCCAGGGCCAAAAGCTTCTGGACATCAGGTGGGAAATAGCGCAAGGCATTCCTGAGTGCCAGCTGGGAGGAGAAGGGTGAGAGGTTAAAGGCCCTGTGGCCGTCCACGTACTCCATCTTCCCTCTCCACCTGGATTGCCTTTGCTCCACTCAGAAACTGGTTGAGCCACTCTGAGAACATCTGCTTTGTCTTCAGAGAAGTTTTCCCTGATGGCCACTGGCCTCTTTTATGAGGGCAGACCTCAAGTTCTCTCTTCTTGGCCCCATCTGGTCTAGGAGCTGCAGACTTAGAGGAGGAAAGCAGAAGCCACTGTAAGTCCAGAGAGGCACCTAGCTTGGTACAAAGGCTGTGTTCTGGGATGGACAGACTTGGGCAGTGTGCATAGCTGATACAGTAGCCACTGCCATGGCCCCACCATGCTCATGTTCCCCTCCCCCAGCCTGAATGTTGCCTTACAAGGTGAAAGGCAATTTTTTTTTTTTTTTTTTTTTTTTTTTTTTTTTTTTTACAAATAACTCAGTAAAGATATTGAAACAGTTCTGGGATCTCCAAGTGAAAAAAGTCACATAATCATGAAGGCCCTTGTAAGAGGCAACAGATGGCTAATATCAGAGGTGATGTGAGAACCAGGCTGAGTGGTGAGATGTGGATTTGAGGACGCAGTGTTGCTAAAGACATAGCTGTATGTACAGATGATTTTCCCAGCAGCATCTGTGTGCCCCACTTCCTCCTTTACTGTCTCTGTGGGTGTAATAATAGAACCCAGCTCCTAGGTACTAATGAACTAGTATGGTGTTGGGCTCACCTATGGACCCTGTGAGTGCCAGATTACAGAACTGTCCCTTCCCACACTTATGGATTTCTGCCACACTTTGTGCTGCCTGGGTCTCTACAAAAATGCTCCTACAGTTCTTGAAATGGAAGAGTCATGTTAACCACCCAAGCTATGTGCCTACTCAAAAACCTTCAAAGATCCCCACTGCCTATCTTGTGACACTCACAGTGACCTCAACATACTGGATCTTCTCCAGTCATGCTGCTGACTGTGGTGCTCCAAGTTCTGCTCCAAGCTCTACTTGATGGTATCGCCTCCACCTTCCACATATTTGGAAGGCCCATCTCTGCCTTTCCATATACTGTTTCACTTGTCTCCAAATGGCCCTTCTTTTCCTTATAGAAACCTTGCCCAAGCTGCCACAGCCACCTCTTCCCAAAAGTCCTCCAACATGCCTTGTAGGATGTGGGGTTGGCTTCTTATTGAATATCCTTGTCCATGCACTCAGTGAGCACATGATGGTGTTGCTGGACCCCAGAGACCACCACAAGGGAGCTCCCAGCCAACAAGCTGGAGATGGTATGTAGGCAGAGATAGACATGCAGACCCTCCATGTTAAAGGCCTCTCAGGATAGTGTGTTGACAGAGACAGGCCTTCAGGCCCACCATAGTGAAGGGCTCAGCTGAGGCATTTCATGCCCAGCAGAGTGCAGTGGATGAGGCAGGACTTGGGGGAAAAGGTCATTGAGAGAAACTGCACACAGGGAAGAGTGCTTCTCACAGCAGAACTGCTCCCCTTGCGAGGCACAGTGTGAAGGCTGAGCAGGCCTGTGCCGAGTGTTCACTGACTAAAGTATAGCCGGTGGCACTCCTCATGTAAATGGAGAGCTGCCAAAGAAAAGCAAGCAAGGAAGCCCGAGTCTGTCAGAACAACAAAAGAATGAATAGTATGAAAGAGTGGAAACAGGGAGAAACTCAAAGTGTGCACACCTGAAAACACACACACACACACACACACACAGGAACACATACAACCACACATGTATACCCACACATGTACGTGTGTGCGAGTGCGAATACACAGACCCACACCCAGGAATACATACAACCACACATGTGTATGTGTGTGCAAGCACACAGATGCAGACACATACACAGGAATACACACAACCACACACATATACATGTGTGCACATGTAAACACACACACACAGAGACACAGAGACACAGAGACACACAGACACACACACACACACACACACACACACACACACACACACACACCCCAAATGGAAAGCAAGTCAATGAAAGAGAAGCTTTTACTGGATTTTGGGACTCCATCATAGAGAGAAGACTTAGTCCTTCCTAACTCTAACTCCCCAGATCTGCAAGTCACCTTTCCTCTAAGGATATGGTACCCTTCAAACAGAGGGTGACATATAGGAATGAAACCAAAGGGGCCTGATCTCTCAGTTTCTGACTGCTCTTCTGCCACCACAAAACACTGTGGAAGCTGATCACCATCACCCAGCCACAGGGGTGTCAGCAGAGGCCCTTGGAGCAACAAAGCCTTCCCAGCTCTTGTGGCTGAGTGTCAAGGCACTGGTGCCTAGCGGGAAGGTAACCAAGGAGGAAGAACATTACCCACAGCAGAGACATGAGCTCAGCAGAATCAAACACATTAAGGTAAAAGAGGAGGTGACCCCCCCAAAACCCTACCTTATGCTCCTTCTCTCCAGCACCAGCCCTGTCTTGCCTGGTGCTACCCCATTTTCTAGGACCCTCAGTTCCTTTTTGTTGTTGCTCTCATTCCCAGCTCCGATCTACCCCAGCAGCTCCCAAGCATGCTCCCTGACCGTGGGCAGCTCTGGAAAAGCTCAGGAGTGGTATTCCCCAGAACAGCAGCCTGTGGGTGGGGGTCGTCGTGGGGTGTTTTATTTAGCCTTTGTATTTCAGTGTCTTTCAAGCCTCCCATGGCTCAGGGACTTGCTTCAGTCTGGCAGCTTGGAAAGCTTTTTGGCCTGAATCCTTTGTGCAAAGGGAGCCACCAGGTGAGTGGCTACCCGAACTGTCACCCCTCCCAGCACTTCTGTGTCCTTAATGGAGGCTGCACAGCCAAAGTCAATGTGAGGTTTCGGGGAGGGACAAAGAAAAACTGTTGCAGAGGACACAAGAGTCACTCAGTGTTTGGGGCCGGGCAAGGTTCACTGAGCTAGGGCCACTTCACACCCTGTCTCTTCCTGTTCCTCACTAGAGGTGGCCACAGCACCACCACAGACTGTTTGGGTGACCTTGAGCCCCAGTGTCCTCATCTGGAAGTGGGAACCCCAATTCTGAATCTAAGGTAACTCCAGGGCGGCTTCGCCTGAAGAATATCAGGTGATAGATGCTGACATACCCCCTCACCCTTCTCTGGGAGCTGGTAGGAACAAGGACAGCTAATACATGGAAAGAAAGAAGGGTATCTAGCCACCTTGGCCACCTAAAAGGCACCAAAGGGCCTCAGAGCCCAAGAGGACTGGGTAGCAGCTGTTACCTGCTCTTCTTCAGGGCTGAGGTCGGGAGTCCTAACTGGAGCATGGGGTACCCCAGCCCAGCGCCCCCGGTTCTCAGGGAGGGGTCGGAGGGGCAGACCAGAGCACAGTTCCTGGAGGCTGGACATGTCTGCAGAAACTGAGGTGGAGGCAAGTATGAAGTGACTGGGTAGTCAGGGGCAAGCAGGGTGGGGACAATCCCAGGTCACCTCCTCCAGCCCCTCATTGGGCCCAGAGAGGGCATAAAGGGCAGGTCATTTGGATCACTGCCTGATAGGTAGGTTGCCTGAGTGTTACTTGCTGGAGGAGAAACTCCTTTCGGGGCATACTCAAATTAGATGGGTATGAGTTTGGGGTGCTGGTGGACTCCAAGGGTGAGGTAGTGTTTCAATCTTAGAGGTGGCAATGTTGAAATATTGATGATGGGCAGTTATGTGACATTGAACCTGGTTCAAGCTCTACAGAAGCAAGTCCCTTGTATTGCATTTCTCTGACACTTGAGCAGGAAGGGGCTGGTAGGTGTGATGATAGCTTTCCACACCCCCAGCAACCCCTAATCATTAACAGCTCTGCAAAAAAGCCATCCTCAACATCCTGGCCTTGGACCAAAGGCCAATGCTGGGTGTCGTTCCCCCAACCCCAAGCCAGGAAATGTCCACCATTGAGTCCCAGCGGTCCTGGTAAATGTCCACTCCTGTCCAACCTCATGGCCTTTGCTCTGCCCCTGTGTACCCAGGGGGGTGGTGACCAGCTCCTCCCTCTGCAGAAAAAGGTCATGTCACCTGGCCTTTGGCAGAGTGCGAAAGTAAACGACTGGTCAGTTTGAGCAGCACATGAGGTGGCAGGCACTTGCATTGGTCCTCAGAACTTGAGTCCCATGTCACCGATAAGGAAACTAAGGTCAGAGAGGCAAGGAGACTTCCTGAAGTTCTGTAGCTAGTCATGAGTGAAGTTCAGATTTGGATGGAGACACCATTGAAATGGCTCCTGCTCTTAAGAGTCCAGTGTACATGCGGGAGTAGGGTGAAGGCATCAACAGGATGTGCTATAGCATAATTAGAAAAGCAGATCAGTCTCTGCCTACAGTCCTTGTGGCTGGGGACCCCAGGTGGCATTCCGGGTGGCCTTGTGATGAGAGTACTTTTGCATCCTAGAATCTTGTGACTCCTGGAAGTCACTTGTTTTCCAGGGAAATTTTCTACTCCTGAATCCCAGGGAGGGGAGAGGTGGACGTGGGATTGATCACCATTGACAGTTGGTCATCAGTGATGATGTAGAGTCCCATAGAGTCCCTAAGGAAGGATTTGAAGGGCTCCTATCAAGACAGCAGAGACCTCCAGAGCACCAAGAAGACTAGAAGGGTCCACAACTCTCACAACTCACCCTGAATGCCTTCTATTTGGCTGACACCCAAATCCTTCATGGTACATAGGAGAATAAAGTAACATGCTACCCTGAGTTTGACCGGTTCTGACTAGTTTTCCTTTTCCTTTTTTTTTTTTTTTTCTTTGTGCTGGGGATATGCTAGTCAGTCCATCTACATTTGAGCTTCATTCAATCTTAGGCCATATAAAGCAAATTAATACAATCTGAGAAGTGGACTGGGTTATAGGAACCTATAATTTATAGCCAACCAGTCAAGCACAGGCCACTCCCTTGCTAGTGACTAGCACTTAAAGTGGAGCAGCTGTGGAGGCCCGAGTTGTGGAGTAGGGCATGTGCTCCGGGTTGTTGATTGCTTTGGACCTGGATGTTGGGAGAGAAAATCTCACATACATTCCTATGTGTATGGTGTTATGCAGAGCCTGACGCTGAGAAAAGTTCTTTTCATGCTGGGATCCCTAGGTCCCTAATGCCTCCTCCATGGACTGCCCAGCCACCCCCTAACCCCAAGCCGGAGGTCTCCTAGCTGTCATCTCGCTCCTGATCTCTCTTACAAACTGAGGTGGCTGAGCACTGCCTTGCACCAGGTACTGTTGCAGGCAGGAACCAGACTGAATGAGTAGGACTCCCTTGGCAGCCCCAGCCCCTGCCCTCCCTTCTGTGAGCCTGAGTACTATTGGCCCAACTCCAGGGGCTGCACATGCGTCTCTCTGCTCACTGGGGCTGGTGCCTAGAGCCCATCTGGCTTCCCACATCCTGCAGAGGGCTGCAGAGTTGGTTAAACCCCAACTCCCTTGGTCCTTGGGTTGGGGGATGGGGCAGAAATACCCCATGAGCAGCAACCCACTGTCTCTCAGTCCTAGCATGCCTTCCCTAGGTGGTATTGAATTGTGCCTGGCTGGACTCTGTTCCCTGTTCTGATTTCCCTCCCTGTAACAAAGACCTTTGACAATATGGTTGTATAGAGTTCTATTCTCAGGAGAAAACCAGAAATCCCAACTGTTTTGTCGAATCTGATTTTTAAATATTTGTAACCAACTGAAGCCTTTTTTTGATATTGTGATGGACAACCTCAAGTTCAGCATCCTGACTGGAATGTTGAAGACATCACCACTGGGGAGGCATATGGGCACATAGGGTACCTATGCCCACTTCACAACTGCATGTGAATCTCACCCTAGAATAGGTTATTTAATTAGAAAACAAACTGAAAGTATTTTAAAGGAACAAGAAATTAACATACGCTGAACATAGCAGTGTGTGTTAGCCTTGGACCACAACTACCCTGCTCACTAGTGGGTGAGTTTCCCGGCCTCTCTAGATCTCTACAAGGGAAAGGATGGATGTCCCTCAGGATCTCCATCTGGAGATACTTCTTAAAAAATTAAACTGTATTGATCTTTACCTATGTTTATCCTGACCATGGGCTCTCCAGAGATACAGTGTGAAGTCTATTTGCACGACTATGGCATTGCACTAGGTATCACATGGCACCCAGGGATGACAAGAGGTAAGGAGAGGACTTCACAGGTTACACACCACTTTATAACATTTAAGGGAGGGGAGGCCTTGGGGGCTGTGGTATCTGAGGTTCCAGCACCATGAACACCAAGGGATGGATGACCCTATCAACACTAATACCTCACAGATGTAGGTGGGGATGAAATGAGGTCCATACCGGAAGGGCTCTGAACGATGCCCCACATGCAATCAGCACCACACGAGATGTTGGCATTTTTCTCATTGATACCTGTACTAAAGACTTCAGTTCCAGAGACAGCTTTGGCCTCTTGTTAGCCCCCTTCTCCCCGACCAACACAGAAGCTGAAACGCATAGCCAGCATCCAGATATCTCAGCTGTCAGGTTTCTGGTGTGTTTAGAAACGCTCACTGGAGGCTCTGGGAACTGCTCCATCTCTCACTTCACCCATCCACTGGCACTGTCCACAGCCTCCTTTGTCAATGCTTGCACTTACTTACTAGGCCAAGGTCATCTGATAGGCCAGGAGAAATTAAATCAGGCTGGTTGGAGGGTGCGCAGCAAAACTTAAGCTGTGGAAATTTTATTGAGAGCAGTCAGACTTTTTAAACCTTCATCGGGAACAGAACATAACGACGATTGCCAGGATCAATGCAGTTGCCAGGAGACAATGACGTTTGCAAGTTATACACAGTACACAATATTACTACCTAAGATCAATTGTCCTGTCAAACGTCCATGCGTCCGTGACTTCTGAGGGAACATACAGAGAAACGCAGAGGCCTGAGCATTTCACTGCCTGAGGGAGTGCATCGGTCTCTCAGGAACAGGAAGGCAAATTGTGCCCCAGGAGTCATGGACTCTAACCTGAAAATCCGATGACGCACACCTCTCAAGACAGCTAGGCCAGGCCAACTTTATGGTTCCTTGCCCTCCTTACTGCTCCTTTAACATGCAGGGACAGAATTAAATCAGAACCACAAATTCTCAGGCATGTCTTTGTGTGAGGCTGGGATTTACCACCCGTCACTGGAACCTGGACAGCCTCAGTGGAGAAATGTGGTCAGGTCAGAGACAGACTACACACTCATGGTCTGTGGGAATGGTCCCAAGATTCTGAGCACGAAGGAAAGATAGTTACATATATCACACACAACCATGATCCATTTACTGTGCTGTCTGGCAGGCCTCCAGATAAGACGGTGGCCATCTTGTTACCATCTGACTGCAACAGCATGGGACCCCTGGGGGAAGCATACGACCGGGACACTTCCACAGCTCTTGAGCCATAGCACTGAAGTGGTTTTTGGACGTTTTCAAAGTTCAAGGTAACTTGCTACTTAGCTATAGTTGACACGCACCTCAGGGCTTTTGCAGCAGGCAGAAGGACTCTTTTTCAGGGAGCTACCAGGGACCTGCACCTGGAGGCAGGCATCTGCACATGGCTTTCAATCTTTCTGGTGGCTTCCATGGATGCCCATCTCTAGGGACAATAGTGGGCTGAGTTATTCTCAATTTTGGCCAGCAGGTGGCAGCCTAGAAGGCCAAAACACACTGAAGACAGGAAGACTGGACTAGGTTCTGGTCTGAGAAACCCTGTGAGTTTGGGTGAAATTTGGGGCAGATAGGTAATATGGGTAATCCAGCATCCTTGGGTTCTGGGCTGGGCTGAAAGGAAGCAGACATTACTCGAGGATGAAACATCCTGAGAAGGATGTGGTTTTAGTGTGAGCTGGGTTACTACCCCAAAACAAGGTAGCTATTTAGAGCTAAATGTATAAACGTTATTTGTTTCATAGGTTTTTTTTTTTTTTTTTTTTTTTTTTTTTTTTTGTTTTTTTTTTTTTTTTGGGTTTTTTTTTTTTTTTTTTTTTTTTTTCGAGACAGGGTTTCTCTGTGTAGTCCTGGCTGTCCTGGAACTCACTTTGTAGACCAGGCTGGCCTCGAACTCAGAAATCTACCTGCCTCTGCCTCCCAAGTGCTGGGATTAAAGGCGTGCGCCACCACCGCCCGGTGTTTCATAGTTTTCATTAATTGATAGTAGATCATTGTTGTAAGAGGCACCAGTTAGGATTATTGAATACTAATATCAAGTCCTTACATGGCACTTGCCACACCTGAGGCTGTTCAAATATCTCTGCTTCTCGTTTAGCCTCCACAACACAGTGGAGTTCAACATTACCGCCATTGTTCAGGGAAATGGAGTACAGATGGCAGGTAAGACGCTAGTGTCGGGTGCAACACCTCAACCTAACACTCAAGGCTAAATGCTGGATCAACTGTGCACTTCCTTGTGCACACAGGGCCAGCTGCTCGTTTGGGTTCCCTACGAGGCTGACATGAGGGCAGCAAGACCCTGAGATCAGGTGTAGTCTGCAGCCCACAGCACTCACTGGATGTCTTTCTCTTCTATTGCTTTTTATTTTGTGGCATCAGGGTATAAGTCAGGGCTTCACAGTTTAGGAAAGCCCTCTAACACCAAGCCACACTCCTAGCCCTTTCTTTATCTGTGAAAGGCTGGACTTCACTTTGGTGTCTCTCTACAAGCAAACCCCGTGTCTGAAATAAGTTCTGAGTGTCTTTGCCTGCAGCAGCTGTGGGTGACATGGCGAGCTACAACAGGCCGAGTGCACAGGAAGACATTACCAAGATCCCTCACTGCTCCTTGAGGTTGGACAAGTCCTGCATGAACTGGGATTCGAGCGGAATTTGAAGACACATAAGAAAGTGATGCTTATAGTGTGCACTTGGGGGAAGGAAGAAACACTGGTGACTGATGCTGGGATGGGGGACGGACTGTCACTTGCAGGTCCCTTGGGCTTGTGTTCAGCCCAGCCATCTAGCCCTGCCATTAAGAAATGCCTTAGAAGGCCCCGCTCTTCTCATTTCATGACTTGACTGGGTCCTGAGTGGATGATGGCACCCAGAGCCAATGGTAGCGGGTAGAGCCAGGTCAGAGATGGGCTCCCTCAAGTATTCTCAGCGCCCCCCCCCTCCCCCTGGCTGCTGTCCTGCACTATGGTGCAATCTACCTCCCTTCCTACCTGAAAAGTCACTGTGGGCCCCTGGGACACTGGGGTCAGGCACTGTGAAGGCAGCTACAAAGAGGTCTCCTTCAATAATTATCTTTTACATTTATTTATTTATTTATAGAGAGTTTTAAAAATTTTTTTTTCCTGTGTAACAGTCCAGGATTTGTAGATCAAGCTGTTCTTGAACTCATAGAGACTGGCCTGCCTCTGCCTCCCAAGAACTGGGTTTAAACCACAGGCTGCTTCTTTCTCCTTTACATAAACTAAGATGCTGGAAGTGATCCTGACACTTAGATCCTTCCCAGGCAGTGAGGACTTTCAGTCCTACCACCTTGCCACTATCCTCATGGTGTCTGGCTGCTTTGAACTCTCCTTGGACACCTTGGGAAGCTGAGTTCTGACTTCAGCTGCTGGATCTCAAAGCTCCAGACTCATGGTCTCAGTCGCTGGTGTTTGAAACGGCTTCTGCAGGATACAGGACTTTCTGCCCATCATCAGCCTTGGGGAAATCAACATGACTCTTGGGCATTTTTACTCACCACAGAGGGGGAGTCTTTTCCCTGGTACCCTGTGCTATGATTGATGCAAATTCAGTTCTCAATTTTCAGGAAGGGCCATGCCCTGATTGGTGCACACACTTCCATTCAGAATCAGCTCACTATCACTTGTGTGGTCCATGTGGAGAGTTCCTCCAAAGTGGTCTTCCCCAGAGAGGGAACTGAGGGGCTGCTGTGGAGAGCAGAAGGTACATAGGAAGGCCAGAGGAAGTAAAGAAGAGTCAAGAAATTGCCAAGGGCTAAGGCTGGAGAATGCAGCCTGATAGGAGAGGCTATTGAGCCTTAAAGGCAGAGGGTCCCAGCACCCCTCTGGGACCTGAAAGCTGTACTGAGGGTCAAGAGTACTAAAGCCTGGCCGCCAGAGCTGTTATGCTTACAATAGCTGCCCTATACTAGGGTTAAAGCCTAGGGCATTGAGCGTCCAGAACACTCGAAGCCGGCCCGAGTTTCTGGCCAATAGGGCTTTGGCTCCCAGGACCTCAGCTGCAGCCTCTGACTCTGCCAGTAAGGTATTTGGGCCGGGCGCTTGTATTTGAGTTTCTCCTCTACTATTTCCCATCTATGTAGAGTAGAGAATCCCGGCCTAATGACTAGTAGACACCGCTTTTCACTGTCCTGGGGTTTTCAGCTTTACTCATTAAGTCAGTCAGGCGAGTCCATCTCTAGCCTGGAGCACAGAACGCTGCTTCTGGGCGGGCCCTAAACTAAGAGCAGGACTGGGCGTGTCCTGGACCTCCGCCGCCGCGCAGTGGGAGAACGCAACGGAAGCCGGTCCGCCTGCCACGCGCCAGGCACAGCATGGGAAGGCGCTTCTGTTGCCGGCGGCCCTTGCGGGTGGTGGCAATTCTGGGTGCTACGCTCCTGCTCCTGTGCGCAGCGCCTCGTGCCCTGCGTCCTGGTGAGTGCGCGGGGCCGGGGCTCTGCTTTGCTTTCTCAGCTGGAGCACCTTCTGGGGCCACCTGGCACCTCTCTGCTGTTTTGGGCTGGGACGTCTCTGGTGGAAGACAGGTGCCCTCCATTCCCTCCTTGTCCCTAGCGAGATGACCATTGTCTGACTCTGGTTGTGCTGCTGGTGTGGAACTTTTGGTCATTCTGGGGATGCTGTCTGTGTTACTTTTGCCCCAGTCTCTGAGCCCTGAGAAGTCAGCTTGTGCTCTGGCAGGGATGCCTGTCTTAATCTGAGATCCTGCTGAGACTATACATCCACAGAAGAACTGCACAGCTCTATGCCGTCCATGACTTGCTAGTAGCAGTTTCCACCAGGCATGTGGTCAGTCTCTGAATGAGCCTAGGTCTCCTCTGGCAGATAACTCACTTTACAGACAAAGCTGAGGGCAGAGGTCAGGTGTGGAGTGGCTTGGAGGTACCTGGGCAGTGGGTTACATTTGTGATGGTTTGCCCATTCCTAGTCTCTGTGTGTGGAGTCTGCTCACTTCCAGGTAAGTTCTTACCCAAGGATGGATAGGGGCATTAGCTGGGAGTGACTCAGGACAAGGGAAAACTGTTTTCAGAATGATACCTATCCATGAAGGACTTCTATGGTTCTTACCCAAGGGTGGATAGGGGCATTAGCTGGGAGTGACTCAGGACAAGGGAAAACTGTTTTCAGAATGATACTTATCCATGAAGGACTTCTATGGCCAGGCATGTAGATTGGAGGTCACTCGGCAAGCTTAACCTACTATCTGTCCCCTCCCAGAGCCTTAACAGTCTCATCTATGGAATAGGTTCCATCTCCATGCTTACAGAGCTTTTGGGAGGGTGAGCTTGACTGTTACAGTAGACAGTGCTTGGCCCCCAGCCCTTTTATCACATTGGCTTCATCCTTAGGGACCCCTGGGATGGAGGCCAGGTAAACAACTGGGGAGGCCTCAGGAGTAGTCACCAAGCCTGTGTCTACTCACTTTGCCAATTAAAAACTTCACCATAACCAGATGTAACTGGCTGTGTCAGGGCAACCCTGGAAGCCCCCCGAAGGCAGCTGCCTTCCCGTTACTACAGACCTGCAGGTGAATGGCTACTCCTGCATAGGTGCTTCCTCGTGTATAATGTGTCCCTTGGCACAGTCTGGGTGTGGTCTCAGTGTCTGCTGATGCCACAGTCTCTGTCCACCCTGTCATTCATTGTAGACAAATGTTTACTCAGTCCTGGGCAACAGTGGCTCAAGTCCCTTAGGGCCCAAACACTGCTGTGTGGTATCAGGGGATAGATGAGAGTCTGGGCCCTGGGGTGTGTCTGCAGAGAAGCATGTGTCTGGGTGGCTGTTAGGGTGTTTTCTTGCATTTTGGGACACGCCTCTCCTGCCACCTCCTCCAGCCAGGTTCGAGAAGAAGAGCAACCACAGTTCTGGGCCCCCTCCTCACCTAGGGGACCTAGAGGGAAGGGAGTGTGAACATGGGGAGGGAGAGTGTAAGCATGGATAGAGAAGGGGCTACACGCTCTCCCTTCACCAGCTTTGCTCAGGGCTGACATTTACATCTGTCACCCCAGGCTAGCCTCATGCTGTCTGTCCTGGGAAGTCACCACTGACTCTAGCTTCATCCCCCACCCCACCCCACCCCCGGTCTGAGATGGGTCTCTTGAGCTTCCTCAGCTGCCACCCCTTACTTCTCAGTCTCTAGATCTGAAGTTCTCCCATTTGGGAGTTGAACGGCCCCATTCAGAGGGGTCACCTAAGACCATTGGAAAACAGAGATCGTGACATCATGACTCATAACAGCAGCACAATCACCATTATGAAGCAGCCACCAAAATGATTTTATGGTTGGGTCACCACAACACGAAGAAAGGGTCTCAGCACTAAAAAGGTTGGGGAGAAATGGTAGACACGGGCTGGGAGACAGGGGGAAGGTCTGGTCCTGCTGCAGGGCAGGATCCCACTGTGCCAGGCCTCAAGGGAACATGCCCTGTTTTCGCAGTCAAAGTTCAGTCAGAAGGGGATCATGGGAAAGATTTATGCATCCAGGACAGCCAAGACAGGTCCTGTCTCTTCCTGCTCCAGGGAATGAGGTGCCACTGTTACCATCTGCTGGGCAAATGGAACACTGAGGGGTTACAGGTTATGCCTGGGTTCTAGCTGCCCCAGGGATCTCATTGGTCTCTTTCTAGCAGGGAGTCCACATGCCCAGGATCTTCTACCAGCACTGACTCGTAGTCTAGGGCCAGCATTGTGGAGCGGGACAGCTGCCCAAGACACCTCTGTCACCAGCATACCACCGTTGCCCCTGGGCTCCCTTGGCCTGCTGCTCATTACCTCTAACTACACGTCTGATGAGCCTGCCACTACATAGTCTGTATGGGAGCTGGAGAACTTACATAGGTCCCACCTCACAGAGTTGTATTTTGACACAAGAACCACAGGTCTCCATGTCATCTGCTCTTAGACAAGCCCTGAGGAGTGGGGGTGGAGTGATTCGATCTGTCAAGTGGGAGAGCAGAAGAGTCTCAGAATCCGTTGGCGTAAATGCCAGACTGCTTAGCAAAAGGAGGGTGTGTGGCTGATGTTGTAGAGCTCCTGAGAGACCCACCAGGTCCCCTTGGAGTCCAGAGCTCAGGAGACTCAGAGTCCTTGGAGAAATGGTCTCTGGCAGGTCGGTCAGCTCAAGTAGGAGTAGGGAGGCAAATGTGAAGAGCCGCTTTCCTGAGCCAAGAAGTTTTAGGTCAGGATTTGAGGCCTAGAGCTCAGAGTCAGAAGAGGGCACACTGTGGGAGATGGGACAGCTGCCCTGCACAGCACCCTCTCCACAGGGTCTCTGTGGCAGCTCCATTGCTGCCCTTAGGGTCTGTTTGTAATCCTTTGTTCCCTCGTCATCCTTTCCTGGAATGATGATCTGGGCTTTTATTTTTTTCTACTTTACACAGCAAGGATATTCGGGGAAAACTTTGAAAGAACCCCAGAAGTTGGTTAGATTGGGAAACTGAGTGGAGTGGTTACTTGTGTTATAAACTTGACATAAGCTAGGGCATCATCTGGGAAGAGAAAACCTCAGTTGAGAACATGTCTCCATCAGATTGGCCTGTAGGCAAGTAGACATTTTTGTGATTAATGACTGCTGTTGGAGAGCCCAGACCACTGTGGGCCATGCCACTCCTGGGCAGTGGGCCTGGTTGTATAAAAAAAAAAAAAAAAGATGTTGAGTAAGTCACAGGGAGCAAGCCAGCAAACAGTGTTCCTCCATGGCCCCTGCTTTAGTCCCTTACCCTAGGTGCCTGCCTTGAGTGACTTCCCCTACTGATGAACTGTGTCCTGTGATGCAATAAACCCTTTCCTCCCTACATTGCTTTTGGTCATGGTGCGTTATCACGGCAGCTGAAAGTAAATTAGGACAGAAAGCAGTCCTAAGAGAAGGGTTTGAACCCATGTGGACATATGTCCACTGGGGGAGTGGGAGGCCTGTGGGTGATGTGCAATGCTGGGCTGGTGCAATGTGGATCTGGTGATGGCTGGTCAGATAGGGGTCAGTGAACAGTTTAAAGATAACTGGAAAGAGGCACGATGGCCGTTTTTCCTGTAAAAAGCTTGTCTAACATGTCCTACTCTCCCTTCAGGGTAACCACTGGAAAGAATGCCCAGGACACTGGATTGTAGGGCTCCCCAAAAGCCCTTTTTGGGGATTCTGAGTGGGGCCAGCAGACCTGAGGCTCTGACCTAGCCCCTGCTGGTGTTTCTGTTGGTTTGTCTCGCAACAGGGCAGTGGGAACTTATTAACCAGGAAGTGGCTGTTGCAATGTGCCCTGGGCTGGACTCATCCACCCATGCCCCATCCTCCAGAGTAACCTGGCTTCCCTTGCCTGGGGCATGGGGCTTCCTGCTGGAAGTGCAGGCTGAGGACTGAGGTCTGCTTTCTTGGAGTTTTCTGGGGGTGTTTCAGCCCAGAGGTTCCCACAGGGGTGTGTCCTGCTGTAATTTACCCTCTGACCTGTGTGTTCTGCCCCTCCTCACCATGGCCAGCACTTCCTCCTTAGTAAGGCAGAGCTTGGGGACCTTGTGGATGAGCAGGATGAGCAGGAACCTAAAAGCAGAAGGCTGGTCTTCAGCAGTGCAGACACTGGAACCTGAGATGTATCCTTTCTTTGGAACCAGCCAGCCTTGAGTGGTTTGGCTTCTTGACTGTCAGTTTCCCTGTCTAACAACTGGGAAAGTGAGCAGAGACAAGAGAACACAGGTTAGTGTCACACAGCACAGTTCCACAGTGTCCAATGTCACCTGCCCCAGACACTAGCAGTCCCACCATGTGCTGCCACAGGAACCTGGGCAAAGCCCTCTGCTGTGGCCCATGGAACCTTCTGTAGGATTTCTTTCCATCTACATGGGCACTGAGTCTACCTAAGGCTGGGAACCAAAAGTTCTGGTGCTCCTCCCATTGGTGTCTGGAGCTGAGGGAGGCAGCCTACCTGGACAGTCAGCATATTCCTGCTTGTCCCAGGCCTGCTTCTCATTCCACAGGCTGCTCTGGTTTCCTTCCAAAGTACAGGCTCTCTGCCTCCACACTGCACTCTCCCAGTGGCACTCCAAAGAGCTCCCTGTTTATCTCCTTTTATTGGCACTTCAGTCCTTCCTCTGTTCCTTCCCCCTCTCTCCCCTCTCTAAGGCGGGGTAGTTTTTAGCTTCACTGCTGCTGCTCATCTTCTCGGGCTTAGGACCTAACCAGTGGTTCTCAACTTTCCTAATGCTGCGGCCCTTTAATACAGTTCCTCATGTTATGGTGACCCTCAACCATAAAATTATATTCATTGCTACTTCCTAACTGTCATTTGCAACTGTAATGAATCATAATGTAAATCTCTGATACACAGATGGTCTTAGGCAACCCCTGTGAAATAGCCATTTGACCCCCACAGGTTGAGAACCACTGGGTTAGGGGAAGTCTTAGTTCTGCCCACCCTCCTCCCTGGCTACACAAACCTGCTGTCTCTTCTCCATTCTGTTCTGTGTGTCTTGGCAGAGGGGAGGGAGTACAGCTGGGAGCAGGTCAAGCAAGGCTGGGGGTGAAGATGCTGAGGCCTTATTTGGAGCTAGAGTCAGAGGTCCTTAGTGAGGTGGACTATAAGAGCAACCCTTTCTAATCAACTTACACACACACACACACACACACACACACACACACACACACACACACACACACACACACACACACAAGCCATCCCTTTTGTAGTTTCCCTGAAATTGCCAGACCTGGTGCCTCAATTCTTCATTGGTAGGGTGGAGATAGCCTAGCCCTGTAATCTGTGACCACAGCTATTCTGGGCCCCCTGGTGTCTGTCCTCCACCCACTGGCCCTTGGCATCTGTTATGGAACCCACTCTTAGGCAGCTGTGGTCTGGCCAGGAAACGGAAGGCCTTGGGCAAGAAGTGACTTCTGGAAGGACAGGAACCTCTGTGTAGGTCTAGGGGTAAGATTGCTGTGATGTGCGCCTTCCAAACTGCTCTCCCTAACCCTGCCCACAGACCTAGAGGGAATCATGGCCCCTCGGTTCTTGCTGAGGCTCTAAGAAAACCCCTTCAGGTGCCATGGCCTTGAGTGGCACCTCAAACCTGAAGAATGGCAACGGCACATTCTCCCTTGGTGTTGAGAGGTGTCATTTGGACATATTGCAGCCTTGATGCTGGCTGCTGTATTAGCTGCCCCCTCTCTTGGCAGCTCATTCTCTGATAAAGGTGTTGTTCTGTCAAAAAAAACCTCAGCAGAATCAAACCCTTTTTTAGGGTCTGGAGAAGTTCAAGGACTGTGTCCATGAACATCCTGAAGACAAGCTTCCTGCGTGAGCCTTGGTCCAAGCAACCCCACTTATCCTAGGTGCATACACATGGCCCAGGTGTACAGACAGCCCTGTAGTCTTAGGGACACTAATGAATGCAAGCTAAAACAGAGAGTCCCTGTCCAGTTTCAGAAATAGGTAAAGCTACAGTTATCAGGAGTATCATCCACACCTCATGGCATGCATAGGCTTCTATAGGGTTCACAGGCTTCCAGGGCCTTTCACAGTGCCTCAAAGAGCCTGGTGACCTCACTCTGACAGCCTGCAGCCTGGCTATGCCATTGGCCAATCCTTTCTGGATGCTCACAACCCAGACCTAGGGGCTGGACAGCCATCAGACCTGTGAGCTTCACAGGACCCCAAAGAGGGTGGGTGGGGAAGCAGGGCCTGAGACAGGGAATAGAAACAGATGGGCTGGGTGCTCGCCCAAAGGGCAGGTAGTTCCTTTCCTCTTGTCCCCTGTACTTGGTGCACTTGAGTGGTAGAGCATAGGGCATGAGGGTGAGAATGACCCCAAGAACACTGCCCTACCAGTGATAACCACCCACCAAATACCCAGGAAGAAAAGAAGACACAGGAGGGAAACTGAGTCACATTAAGTGGGTTAAATATGTCCCAGGTGTGCTGCCAAAACACACCTGTCCAAAACCAGCAGTGACCTCTCTCTCTCTCTCTCTCTCTCTCTCTCTCTCTCTCTCTCTCTCTCCTCTCCTCTCTCCTTATGTTCTTCAGCATTTGAAAACAAAACTCTGGGCTTCAGCTGGTTTGGAGGAGTGAGGAAGAGTCCCCTACAGCTGTTGCGTGACCTGGACCAGGTAAGTGGCTGGAATGCCCTCTTACATCCTGGATAGGAGGCCACAGTCTCCCGAATACCTGCTGTCTTAGGCTTTGTACAGTATGGTCAAAAGAGCTTCCTGTCTAGCCTGGAAGTTCAATTTTTCCACTTATTGCCTCTCCCACCACAGCGGAGGCCTGTGCTTGTCTGATGCTATGTGTTGCAGATATAGGGAGGTAACACATCACCATGCTTGACCCAGAGGACCAGTGAACAGATGCTCATTAAATCATGCCTGTCCCAAGGGATTAACAAACAAACGGTCATTAACCTATGCCTGTCCCAGGAGTTTAAGTAGACGGTCATTAAGTTCCTAAATTTTAGTATGTGGTTCAGTAAGTGAATGTTCAGAGCAGATGGTGCAAGTGGCCCTACTGGGACTGCACACAGCCTCACACATGCAATCACACACGCAGAGTACAAACACTCTTTGGCTCAGGCTCGGTGGGGTTGGCTCTCAAGGAATCCGACCTGCTTCAATATTGTTACGTCAAAACACTCATAACATCTGGGACCTTTGATGCCTGGCCACTTGGCTGTACAGCACACCATAGATGTACCAGCTATCCTAGAGGGGGTGTGCACTAGCTGGATTTACTCACTGTCATCTCCCCCTACATAGAGGGATCTACACACAATGTCACCCCAGCCCAGGATAATGTCTGTATTCAAAACTGGCAGCAGCTTCTGAATGCCACCACCAGAAAGAAAGGAAGAAGGTGGGGGGGGGGGCGGAGGGATGGAGGAAAGAAAAAAGAAAAGAAAAGGAAGCCTAATGTCATACAAGTAGGACAGACTGATTACCACTAGGAGATCACACCCTGGCTCACAGCCAAAGGAACACACAGATAGCATGTACTGAGCACCTACTGTATGTAAGCTATTCACTTGTGCTGAGATTGAGTGGCAAACAGCTGAACTGGGGTCCTACCCTCACAGAGCAGACAGCACAGCTGGGTAGGGAATAGTCTGACCTGTACTGACACTTACATGAAACGGAGATGTGCTCTGAGGGGAGCAGTGGGGATTACAAGGAACTCTCCAAGGGGATTCTGGCAGACATGGGGAGAGACTGCTCCCTGAGAAAGGGGCTGGTACTGTGAAAAGCAAGTGTCACAGGGAACAGCCAGGCCAATAGCCTGGTAGTAAGGAGGGCAGAGAGGTTGTCTGCGGCGAGCCTGGAAAGCAGGCAGCATGCCACAGCGCCCAAACGGTGGCAAGGGCAATGGGGAGTCATGGGGGATTTTAAACAGGAGCAGCAGGGTCAGAAGATTCTCTTGGACTGCTGTGTGGGGAACAGTGGGGTTGCATGGGGATGTTTGCTGAACCTAGCCACAACCCAGGGTTGCAGATAAGGAAGTCTTGGTCCAACGAGGCTGTCTGGCTTACTCCTGGCTGCACACTGATTGGGGTAGGGGGAGGACAGACTCTCAGGGGGCCCCAGATTCTACCAGCTCTGCAGCCTTCAGAGGGGCAACAGCATCCAGGGACTGTTGGAGTCCAATCCTTAGAGGCCACATACAGTGCCACTGGAGAAGTGGCTGCACTAGAAGTGTCAATGGATGAGGACTGATCCCGTGTCATGCACTCACCTACTCATGCAGACCATGAGAGTAGGCTACTGTGTTTGCAGACAGGAAGCTGAAGCAAGGGACTGAGGACCCTGCAGATGCCATTGAGCTCATAAAGCCCCAAGTCAGCTGGACAGCTGGGAAGCTCAGCTGGAAGAACAAGGGCTACAGTGCAGGATGTGGCACCAGCCGTGGAGTCCCAGGGGCCCTAAGTTTAAGAGCCAGCCGCTTCACAAAATGCCATGACCCCAGGCAACTCACTTCTCCCGAGCCTGGGTTTTGTCATCTGCCAAGACAGTGTTGCCTGTCTTAAAACAGCCAATGTGGGGGAATTCGAGGATGGGGAGGGGGGAGTGGGTGGATGGGTGGGGGCACATCCTCATAGAAACAGCTGGAGGGGGAACCGGATAGGGAGTTCCTTGGGGGGGGGGTGGAAATGGAGAAAGGGGATGACATTTGAAATGTAAATAAGTAGAATATCCAATTAATAATACATTAAAACAAAACAAAAAACAGCAGCGGTGTTGACAAAAAGGCCAGCAGCTCATGGGACAGCAGTCGCATACTGCCCCGTCATCCTCTGAGTGTTACTTCTGTTACAGATTTGCAGTCTCATGGCTGCAAGATGACTGCCATCCTCCTGAAGAGGATTCCAGGACTGGGTGGGTGGATAAAGGTTTAGATTCCCGCACCATGCCTTCTTGTTTTGTATCCTAAGGAAAAGCCTTTCCCAGGAGCATCTGGCAGACTTCCCCACATCTCTGCTCAGAGCTAGGCCACATACCCTACACGCATGTCTTTTGTGACAGTATGATGCTGCATGTCTGGTTCTTCTGAGGCTAGACATGGCTCCCAACACTGTTGGTCAGCTGAGGAAGAGGGAGGTGAGTGGCCAGCATTCCTCCACAAGGATGTGCTGGGCTCTAAGGAGGCTGAGGCCAGCCTGGCCTGTGGGGCTCTGACTATAGCCAGGCTTCAAAAGCCACTCCTCATGGTAAGATCTTCTCAGAGCCCACAGACCCTATGGCCATGGCTGAACTTGGCATAGTCAAAAGAAACTTCAGTGAAGCACAACTCTCCTCATCCAGGCCCTGGTCCTCCTCAGATGGTGGCTGATCCTTCTGTGGGTTTCCAGACAAGTTCTAGGCATGTACATTTTAACTCTTATAAAATGTCACTTTCTGCGATTCAGACGGGGTATCTCTGCTTGTTCGTCTCTCTGCTTAGCCCTCCTTTGAACTAACTCATGCAGGATGACTGACATAGGTCTCCTCATTATATCACCACCTCCCTCCCTCCAGCTCTAAAGCCTGTCCTAGTCTGTGGGTTCTGGGCTCTGTCATCTCTTGAGGGAAAAGGTGTGCCTCCACTCATCTTTTCTGAAATGCTGGTTTCTTCCCTCTCTCATAAAACACAAAGGGCAAGCCACTTAATGAATCCTAGATGTCTGCAGAATACTTTTAAAAGCGTCAGAAACACATGTGTACGTGTGGACACACACCCACATGCTCTCAGAAACACATGTGTACATGTGGACACACCCACATGCTTTCAGAAATACATGTGTACATGTGGACACACACCCACATGCTCTCAGAAACACATGTGTACATGTGGACACATACCCACATGCTCTCAGAAACACATGTGTATGTGTGGACACACCCACATGCTCTCAGAAACACATGTGTACGTGTAGACACACACCCACATGCTCTCAGAAACACATGTGTACATGTGGACACACACCCACATGCTCTCAGAAACACATGTGTACGTGTAGACACACCCACATGCTCTCAGAAACACATGTGTACATGTGGACACACACCCACATGTTCTCAGAAACACGTGTGTACGTGTGGACACACCCACATGCTCTCAGAAACACATGTGTATGTGTGGACACACCCACATGCTCTCATGCCATCAGCAGCCATGATTTCTTGCTGGGGCTAGGGCTGGGTCTGAGTCTGGGTCTGGGTCTGGGGCTCTACCATTTCTGCCTCTGCTGTGCCCTCTGAGCTGAAATATTCTGAAATAACTCAACATAAATTCACTCTTTTGAAGTGGCTGGTTTAGTGGTTTTCATATTTTACAATGTTGTGTGGCCTCATCACTGGCTAATTCAAGAATACCTGCATTATCCAAAGAGAGTCTGTGCCTGTATTAGTGGTCATTCCTCCTCTTCCTTTTCTTGTAGGCCCTGTCAACCACTAATCCACTTCCTGCTTGTACATTATCTGTTCTGACCATTCCATCCAAAAGGAATCATACAACCATGCCTTTAGTCCCAGCATTCAGGAGGCAGAGGTAGGAGCATCTGTGAGTTCAAGGCTAGGCTGGTCTCATTGCAAGTTCTAAGACAGTCGGGGCCACTCTGTGTCAGGAAAAAAAAGTGTGGTGGTGGTAATCATACACTAGTTGGCCTTTTAGGCCTGGCTTCCTTACCCCAGTATAACACTTTGAAGGTTGGTCTGTGTTGTACTATTTATTGTACTTTCATCCCACTTAATGGCTGAATAATATTGTTATGGATGTGCCATATACTATTTTTTGATTTGTCAAATTATGGACTTTTAGACTGTTTCCACTTTTTTTCCAATAGGAATAATGAGCGTTCATGTACAAGTTGGTTTTTTTTTTTTTTTTTTTTTTTTTTTTTTTTTTTTTTTTTTTTTTGTTATCTGGCAGCTGTGAGCTATGGGTAGGCAGAGGGGAGCAGCAGTAAGGGGTACCCCACAGTGTTATAGCTCTTACTCAGGCGATGCACTGAGTATATAGACTATAGGCTATATTGAGTATATAGCCAATATACTATAGTATATATACTATATACCGAAGTTTGGGGATTTTAGTGTTACTGCTGCTCTTATGTCAGTGCAGAGTCAAGTTTCCTTAACCCTTCACACGAGCTAACATCACAATGCTTAGGCTTACATCTGAGACAATGGGCCCTAAAGACCTGCAGCCTTCTAGAACTTTTCAGCAAGAAGGTTATGCACTGTCCCCTTCTCTGGTGCTCTAAGCCTTCTCTCCTTCTTCAACCCCAGCTCTTCACCCCTCTCTGCTCTTTCCTTCCCCTTCTTCCTGCCCTGGCAGTTCTCCAGTGTTTGGAGAAGGAGTTGGTTCAGCTCAGGTGCAGCAGTTGCCTTCCCTGCTTCGCTGCTTCGCCTGCCCGATCCCTGCTACCATCTCAGCCCACAATAGAGAAAGGAGCCAAGAAAAGACCCTCCAGAGAAGGACCCAATAGCCCAGTGCTGCAATAGCTGGAACAGTGCAGAGGGCCTCACAGAGAAGCAGTCGATTTCTGCTCACACAGCTCAAGAAGGGGCATTGGTACCAAACAGCCATTTGTTTCTTTAGCATGCCACAGACATAGAGGCTTGGATTTGGAACAATTAAGGACCTGGGGCACAGGGACAAATGAGACTAGACACTTGCTCTCCCCGAGACCCAGGTAGAAATGGCTGCTGGGTTTTCTAGATCTTGTTAAGCCCTGTAATAACAAAAGTCTGGAAAAAAAAAAACCAGTTCCCCTACCCCTGGTTGAAGCTGTGTCTTCAGGAGCCAGGGCAAGCAGCTGGGATCTTTGTAGTTTTCTCAAGGTGTCTGTAGTGTTCAAGATGGCCCGTGCTGACATGAGGGGAGTTTGACTATTTGGCTGCCATCCCTTTACTCAGCAGAGCCACGGAAAGTCTGGCAGCTGCTAATTAGGGACCCAAATTACTCACTCCCCAATGTCTTTGATTATTTTCAGAAAAATGAACAGCAGAAGGGTGGTACAATTATCATTAACACTTTGAGTAACTAGTAGACTTTAACAGTGCCCTGCACCCTAGGTGGTTACATCTCCTCCGGCTCATATCCATGAGGGCAGCAGGGTCTAGTCTTAGAGATGAGGAACCTATCTGAAGAAGAATAAATTTGAACGGATACTCTGTTACCCCGGCCTGGTTCTTTACATGGCTGAGGCAGGCTAAGTGGATCATGTCCATGGTCCTCTTAATAGGACGTAATTCATAGAGCTATACTGTGTTTGGCATACAGGAAGGGCTAGATAAATGCTGGTGGTTGGTTTTATTTCTGTTTGGTTTGATTTTGTTTCTCACAGAGGAAAGATGGGCTGGGAAAAGGTCAAGCTTCCTGACCAAGCACTAAGATTACAGCTTGCTGGTGGAAGGCTGCAGAGACGGATTAGCATGAAGAGCACTTGTAGAGAACCCAGGTTCAAATCCCAGCACCCATATGGTGGCTCATTTACATTTGTAATTCCAGTTCCAGAGGATCCAGCGCCCTCTTCTGGCCTCTTTGGGCACCGAGTGTATGTGGCCCACAAATAGACATGCAGATAAAACATCCATACACATAAAATAAGCAACTTTGCTGGGAGTAAATAAAGCAAGGTCCAAAGAAACGTGCCCATTTACTAATACAGAATCAATACATTTATTTAACCACCACATACATAAAAGCCCAATATCCTACAAGTAGCTGAATGGCTGTTGCCAAGGGATGCCAGTGATAACCAGGGCACAGCCTTTCTGTTGTCCTTGTTACGAGTGGGTGAGGTAGGGAAGACACAATGAGGCAGCAGCAATTAAACCCACAGTGGAGGACATGCGGGGATGTGCCATGACACCCTTGGGCCATCCTTCTCTATCCAGCTTACCCAGTCCTGTAACAACTCATTCTCTGCAATCCTATAGTCCACACAGTACCCAGCATATCTAGTTCCTCACATCCTTCCTGCTTCAGCAGTTAGACTTCATTTCTCCTAATTTCTGGGCAGATTCTGACTTCAGACCAGGCAGAGACTGGTGCCACCTCTGGGTTTCCAGTTTCCAATCGGGGATCCCCTGCCTGAGTGAGTCCCTGGGTGCATATCATCTGTGCAGTCTCACTCCCTGGAACCCACTATACTCTTAACACCACCATCCCTTGTGTCCTGCAGGGTTTGCCCTCCGCGATGGCTGAGGTGCACAAGCAGCGGCGTGAGCTGCTCCGCCGGGCCTGCAGCCGCTACACTCGACGCCAACGCCTGCTGCAGCCGGAGGACCTGCGACACGTGCTGGTGGACGACGCACACCGGCTGCTGTACTGCTACGTGCCGAAGGTGGCTTGCACCAACTGGAAGCGCATGCTGCTGGCGCTGCGCGGCCGTGGGGACCCAGGCGCGATCCCTGCGCACGAGGCGCATGCGCCTGGCCTGCTGCCCTCGCTGGCCGACTTTGCGCCGGCTGAGGTCAACCAGCGGCTGCGCGACTACCTGACCTTCCTCTTCGTGCGCGAGCCCTTCGAGCGCCTGGCCTCAGCCTATCGCAACAAGCTGGCGGGGCCACACAGCGCGGCCTTCCAGCGGCGCTATGGCACGCGCATCGTGCGTCGCCTACGGCCGCACGCGCAGCCCGACGCGCTGGCCCGTGGCCACGACGTGCGCTTCGCTGAGTTCCTGGCCTACCTGCTCGACCCGCGCACGCGCCGCTACGAGCCCTTCAACGAGCACTGGGAGCGCGCGCATGCGCTATGCCATCCGTGCCTAGTGCGCTATGACGTAGTGGGCAAGTTCGAGACGCTGACAGATGATGCAGCCTTCGTGCTGGACCTGGTGGGTGAGCCTGGCCTGCGCTTCCCTCCTTCGCCACGGAGACGAGAGAAAGACCTCACGCGCGATCAGGCCCAGCGCCTTTTCCAGGACATCAGCCCCTTTTACCAGCGTCGCCTCTTTGACCTCTATAAGATGGACTTTCTGCTCTTCAACTACTCCGCCCCCTCCTACCTGCGGCTGCAATAAGGATGTTGGGTGCAATAGGGCCGGTGGTTGTTGTGACCAAGAGGCCACCAGGTGATCTGGAACGAACCTGGTAGCGTGGATTGGAGACTCATTTTCACCCCTTATCCAGTGGGCCTGACCAAGATCCTGGCCACACTGGCCACACTCATTCCGACTGGGAAGAGCATAGCTGGCTTCTGGCCATTTCTGCCTTTAGTTTGATGGGTATGTCTCTTCCGCCTCCTGCAGTTGTCAAGTTTCTTCCTAGGACCCCAGGGTTGTGGTTTTGTTTTTGTATTTTGTTTTGTTTTGGTTGTGAGAGGCCATTTCTCAGTCTAGTCTGCAGAACCTGTCCATGGCATGGTGCTACAAGACTGAATGCCATGGTTTGGCTCAGTGTGGCCTGAGGTCCAGCCCTGTGTCGTCTTCTCTTCTCTCAGCCTGGCAAGGGCAGACATGGCCAGAGAGAAGCTGTGCCTTGGCCAGCTTCGGGGTGAGAGGAATGGCCATCCTCGTCAGCAGTTACTGTGTAGGAGTTAACATGAGCTGCCTGCCACCCCAGCAGTCACAGGATGGTGAGCTACTTAGTAACCACTCCACCTCTACCTGGCTGCTCCACCTTTGATCTCAGTCTTGAAAGATGCTGGATCTTTCCCTGTGTCAGCAGAGGTCAGGATGCAATATGGTGGCAGCTTTTTCAGCTCGCTGTTTTGTTTTTTTTTTTAAATAAATATGTTTTGTTACATTTTCACTTTGAGGAGTTTCTCACTGAGCCATGTACTTGCCAGATCTCTGGCAACTCACTGTCTCTGAACCTGTTTCCTCTGCTGCTAAGTGGCACATGAATGCAAGGTGGCAGGCAGATCAGAGCAAAGTGACCACAGAACCTACAGCAGTCACCTCTACAGCAGTCCACGGTTGGTGGTGACGGTGGCAGCAGGAGGGCAGCTGGAGTTCAGGAGAGCAGCTAAGAATGACAGGGAGCAGAAGTGATGGAGAGGAGACTAGGGACAGTAGAGAGGGCCAAGAGGGCTGAAGGAAGATGGTTGTGAACATGGGGGTGTGGAGATCACATTTACTGTAGGAGCAGAGGAATCTGATACCCAATATCTGTCCAGAAGCTATGGCAGTCACAGACACTGTCTGCTGCTGTGGCCTGTCTGTTGTTGGTGCTGTTCACTGTTGCCAGAAGCTGAGTTACAGCTGCCTCATGCGGTACTGCTGGTTAAAGGTCGGTGAAGCGATGTCCTGATCTGAGCTTGGGAGCCCTTAGTTTCTGGATCCTACAGCCTGGAGCAACAGGGCCCTGGCTCTTGAGGGTTTGAGTTGCCAGTCTGGCTCCTGGGCCTTGGACACTCACGGTTGGGATTGCCAGCACAGGAGGGTTTCTCTTTATCCACTCAGATTTCTATACAGGTAAAGAACCTCAGGTGGCTGACAAACAGAGCTGGCAAAGCCACACCCCATCTGTGGGGTGCAGAGGGGCCCTGCAGTCTGCCTGCCCAGTCAGTCAGATTCACCCCTGTCCTTTGCTCCTGCTGGGATCTCCCTCATAGGAACCTGCCTGAAGCCCTCAGGGCACCCTATCTGTGAGCAGCCACAGGATTGTGTACAGGACCAGGAAACAGCTGCCACTGCTGCGGTTGGTTGACTAAATCCTTTACCACAGCCTGCCTCTCCTTCCACTGGAGGAACATGGAGAGCTCCAGGGCTTGGAGTCTTTGCCAGCAACCTGAGACCATAGCTCTGCCCTCCTAGCCAAACTGGAGTGAGAGGCTGGGGCCTGTGGTCACACCAGTGATCACCAACCTCTTTGCTAGGTATATTCTGGCCCTCACTCTGTTACAGTTCACTTGAGGGCTCAGCCACTTCACACCTATTTCCGAACCACTCACTTTGGTTCCTAGCTCTACTCAGCTTCCACACAGTTCCCAATAGAACCCATTTGATGAAACGGACACCCAGCTATAATGCCATACTCTCAGGTGGTTACATCCAGGTGCCTCCAGGTGCTGTGCCACCACCCCTCAGTGCTTATCCGTGTTGCTGATGGTCATATGTACATGCCCTCTAATGTGGCACCGACTAATGAGGCTCTCTCTAGATGGCTAGTTTGGCTAGAAGGGCAGAGCTATGTTCTTGGGTTGCTGACATGGATTCTCTCATGCCAACATGTCCTCTCACAGGCAACACACACAGACTCAAGCACATACACATTTTTAATATACAAAAGATAGCGTCTCAGGTACTTCTATGCTTTAAAAATATTACTGTATTTTGTAGATCATTCCATACTAATACATAGTTGCTTCTATCTTTTAACAGCTGCCTAAGAGAGTGCGTGTCGCTGTGAGCATCAGTAATGCCTGCTAAGAGGTGTTCAGTTGGCTTCCCACTCTTGCTATTTCCAACTACTACAATGACTACCATTATTGTTCTAATACCTTGATTTACGTGTGCGTGCATTTGGATAAAGCTCTAGAAATGTCATTTGCTCTTTTTAATCTTTACTCCAAGGCTTCATGATTAAATATTTTACCCATTTAAAAGATGAGAAATTAGGGGCAAATTGACCAATCCAAGCAGAGATGTACTTTGAACCTGCAAAGTTTATTGGTGCTGTATGGTCTTTGCGTGTGAGGGATGGACTACTGGTTTTTGGTGGTCTATAAGGTTGCTCCCTTTACAAATGTCTCTGAAGCAGCTGGCTAGAGCAGAGAGTATGAGGCTAAGAGCCTTGAAAAGCAAGTGTTCTAGGGAAAGCTCTCGGGTGGCTCTGAAGTCCCACTGGTGGGGGGTTGGTCAGCAGTGGCCTGCAGAGGAGGCAGCTTGGGAAGGTCTTGTGTGGGGAAACGGAGCTGCAGTAATTTAAGTTCCCAGAGGTTACACAGTGGGGGATGTGGGGATGGTGAGAAGCTGAGTGGCCATGTGACTTCCGGAGCGCCGAGCCTAGAGAAGACACATAGAACCACACCTGACCCAGGGAACTCTGCAGGTTGCAACCAGCCAAGCAGACAGGGCCATAACTGTGAAGGCTCTTGACAGATCTGTCTCCAGCCAGGCCTGTCCCAGCCCTGTAAATAGCCTCTGTAGCCAATGGCTGCCAAAGAGGCCCAGGAAGCAGCTTCACACACTATTCCTGCCACCTGCTCTTTCTTTTTTTTCTTTCTTAGGGTATTCCTTAGTCCTGCTTATCCACTCGGTGAGTTATGTCAGTTGATAGGGGCAGCTAAGTCATGCTAATTTTTCTTCTGTAGTTAACCAACCACCTGAAACTACTCCCTTGCTCCCCATCTGAAATTGTCCTCGGAGCTGGCCTCTCCCACCTGAGACTGGCTCCTCTTACCTAAGACTACCTTCACACATTCACTAGGTAGGTCCTTGCTCTCTTCCCCCTATGGCACCTGCAAATGAAGTCCCTTACATTTGGGCTGCTTCTTCAAGGTCCCTGTACCTCTTTTACCTTGCTCCTTCTTTCTCTGTGCCCTGGACTCCACAACTGGCCCTCTTAGATGGACTCCCAGCAAGAAGCAGGCAAGGATTCTGAGCTAGAGGACCTCATGGGGCTGGGGCTTCTCCCACTTGTCCTCTGCTCATCTGTTCTAGTGTGGCAGGGTGCCCAGCCCTCACATTCCTTTCCTAGCTCCTGAGCCCTGGCTGTTCCTCCATCTGGGGGAAGAACCAATTTCCCACATGCCTAGCCTCAATGCAGCCCAGGGGGTAGTTCTCTTAGGCTGGTCTCACTGTGACCCATAACATCAGGTGCACCCTAAAACGTCTGTCACTATGTGGACTTCTCTTTGGATCTCTGTACTTCCTGCCTGTAGTAGGTCATAGTATCTTTACCCTTTGGGTTGGGATCTTGGACACACCCTACTAGGTCTTGGCCCAGACATGGTTTCAGAGTATGTAGGGTCAGCCCCAACATCGTCCTTCACCCTAACATGGCTAGACTGGACTTCTACATTCTATTCTGGATCTAAACTGCTTCCATTTTGCAGCATATGTCCAGATGGAGACAGAGGTCCAGAGAGTTAGCAGCTCTCTGACCACAGCCTCAGCAGCAAATTCCCCATGGATTCAGTTAGGAGGTTTGGTTTAGATGTCAGAGAATTCTTGCTCTGAATTCCTAGATAAGGGAAGAAGCCAGAGACCAGGGCCAGGCTCTCTCTCTCTCTCTCTCTCTCTCTCTCTCTCTCTCTCTCTCTCTCTCTCTCTCTCTCTCTCTCTCTCTCTTTCTCTCTCTCTGTGTGTGTACGTGCACACTTTCATTCATGTTATTTCTTTGAGTGTGCTGTGGAGTAAATGTACATACTGGTGACTGGCCAGAGCTGATGCACAGGGACTGAACAATAACTGAACTGTGGGTTCTGAGAGAGGGGCTGAGGCATCGGGGTGGGGTTGGAGTGCCAGGCCACCCTTTGCCACTTGGCCCTGAAAGTCCCTCAGGATGGAACAGCTTGTCCACTATGCCCGTGTGGCAGGTACACTGTAGCTGGGTGGAATCTCTTGTTTCCTGTGCCTGTTTAGGATGGATCACTGTCATCACAAGTCTGATGACTATGAGAGCACCTGCCTGAAGGTGACTGAGGTTTCCCTCAGGGTGGGGTGATGTTGATGAGACACATTTGTCTGCGTATGACCACCGAAGGCAGCCAAGTACAGGGACTTACCCTGGGATGGGGATGGACCGTGTTGGCACCAGATTCTTCTGTAAGGGCAGCTTGTCCTTCAGTGAGTTGCTCTTGACCTTCCAAGATGGTGGGAATGATGTGCTAGGCTCCGTCAAATGAGGTAACCTAGAAGGGCCCTTAAGTGGTTAAGTGCCTACAACTTCCAGCCACCTACAGGGGTTCACACCTAGATCTCTCTGTTTGGCCCCATACTCAGTGCATTACAAAAAATGTAGCTTTTCACCTGGACTGGGACAGCAGGTGAAGAAGGGAGAGAGAGCCACACTGTTGGCCACAGTACAGGGTTCCTCAGGTGCCCAGTGAACTAAAGTCTCTCCTCCTAGCCCCAGCTCCTCAGAAAACACTGTTCTGGGGACCTGAGAGCAAGATGGGACTTGCAACAGGGCTCAGCCCTAAGTGTCTAGGCATCTTGTACCTGTAAGGAAACTTCTTGATCAGTCTCTCCTGGGTCTTGATTTTGTTTTTCTTACGCCGGCGGGGCTTCTTGTGGCCTCTCAAGTCCATCACAGAGGGAGTTAGGCTGTGCCCCTCACAGCCGTGGCTAGAAGAGGAGGCTGCCAGAGCAGAGGCAAGAGTAAGAAGGCATGAGTGGCATCTGTTGAGCTCGGTTAACCCTCCCCACTGATGGAGAACATTGCTATTAGCTCATTTGTCATGGGAAGAGAGAACGAGCTCCATGAGGAAAGCTGCTTGGTTTGTGTCCACCTGACAAAATGGCTAGGGATCCTGGGCTCCAGAATAGCACAGTCTGGAGTGACAAGAATGTGGCAGAGCCCCTTCTGTCTGTCTGCCTTCCACTTTCGTGATGGCCATATTAGCTGGCTGATCTGTCCAGGGAATCCTTTGACTCATGACACCCATTCCAGGCATCTCCACTGCCATCTTGCAGTAGTGACTAACTGCACTGACTGGCCTGGGGCTCTTCCTTCAGGGCTGCACAGGTTGCTGGAGCTTACCAGGTATCCTAGCCTAAATCTCCAAAGTGACAGTGATTAGGACTTGGTTTACAAGGCCCCGGAACTGCTTCTGCCTAGGAAGTTGCAATTGGAAAAAAGCTGCTGTAGCCCCACGACTGGGCCCTGCTGTCACACTTAGAAGCCTCAGTCAGATGGGAGGCCCAGGCCCAAGGTGTTCTGGGAGCAAGCAAACCAGCAGAGCTACATAGTGTGCACACTCTTAAGTGACTCCACTAGGCTTGATCCTGGCCATGATTCTGGGTGCCAGGCACCAAAGGAACCATAATTCCATGGCTCTGAGCCAGCAGGGCCCATAGGCCCATTCCAAGGTTAGAATACTCTGAGGTCACAATCAGTGGCAGGATAATTCCTGATGTGTCTCACAGTAGCTGAGGGGGCCTTACCTTGATAAGGAGAGGGGATAGAAACAGGAGGAGGAGCCGGGCAATGAGATGGGTAGAGAGGTCTGGGGAGGTGGCCAGTGCTGTCAGGAGATGCCAGAGAGTTGGCTAGCGGGTTGTTTCAGGTGAACCAACTAGGGTTGTGCAGGAGCTTGAATTCTCAGCAGGCCGCTCAGATCCTTAAGCCTAGATTTAGGCTTTCTTCCTTCTCTCCTCTGGGCCAGAAGACCCCCTCCTCCCAGTTTCTTAGACAAGTGACTTGAAGTGAACAGCACGATAGGCAGGGGAGGGCACTGAGAGTTTGAAGAGAAGTTGGTGATTCTTCACTGGAACCACCTTGGAGTGGCTTGGGTTGACAAAAGACTGACCTCGAAGTGGGGAGAGCCAGATGAGAACACATCTCTTACAGCTTGGTGGTTCAGACTCTCCCAGAAGGCTCACATGCTGCAGGCACTGTCCCCAGCTGTCTGATACAATAATTGAGAGGTGATTAGATTATGAGGGCTCTGAAATAATCAGAGGGTCAACTCACTGATGAATTCATGATTTTATGGTACTGTGAGGGATTTAGTGGAGACAGAAGGTGGGGCTTATTGGAGGAAGTAGGTACTTAGAGTGGGCAGTTGTTCTGGATAGTCCACAGCAATAGCAATCCTCAGAAGTTGGTACCATAAGTGGGATATTGCTGTGGGAGACCTGACCATGTGTTTTGGGGAGTACTGTAGAAGGACTTTAGAATGTTGGGCTAGAACATCATTGAGTATTGCCATCTCAGTGGGCTGTTCTGTAGAACTTGGAAGATAAGAATGTTGAGAACAGTGCAGATGATGGATGCCTGACTTGTAAAGCAAAGACACTATTGGGCAGTGTGTGAGAAATCTGTGGTGTCTGGGTCTGGGGACTCAGCAGTGATTAACAAGAGACAGGCACCATGAAGGTGAAACCTTTGCTATACTGGGACAATTGATGTTGGTTAGCTAGACCTGAGACATTAGCAGTGAATAAGAAGAAACAAGCATCACTGAAGTGAAATCTTCTGGGAACTGTTTTCCATGAACACAAGCTGTGTTCCAGAGGCAGCCACAGTTGTACTTTGCACTGGCAGCCAAACTTGGTAGTGTGAGAATCACTTATGTCATACTGGTTATAGGTAGTTGTGAACTAGCACTCTTAGGCACTGAGCCATCTCTCTAGCCCTTCAAATGGTAGTTTTATAACTTTTCTGAACTCAAAACAGTTCACAAAAGTGTCAAATCTTATTGTAAGCAAATTATGTTTCATTTTTTGATTAATAAGAAAAAATTCAAAAGCTCTGAAGCTAGATGCGGTGGTTTATGTCTAACATCATAGCACTCAGGAGACTGAGGCAGACGTACTCCTGGGCTGTGTAGTGAATTCCTGGTCAGCTTGGGCTTCGGTATGAAATTATGTCTCCAAAAAATGAACATATAGGTTGGGAATCGAGTAGATGATCTTCGTTTTATTGTCTGTCTTCCCTTCCTCTCAGTCTCATCCCTAGATCTGTAGCAGACGCTTACAGGGGCCTGTCCTTCTACTATACCTCTAGTCCCAGGGGACTCTGCCAAACCTTGGAGTACACCCAGCCATTAGGTATGCACAGGATCCCCTTAGCTCTTTCCTGAAGCCCCTCTCCTCCGTTTGTCCTGATTACTTCTGTTCCTCTCTGTCACCCAACATCCTACAGAAATACTCTGTATCAGGCAGTACATAGCCACCATAGATCCAGAGAGGCCAATGGAAACAAAGAAATGGAATAACCATCCAACAAGGACAAGACCAGGTATCAACACCTAGGATCACAGTCATCCCAATCCCAGATGCCTAGACACCAGTGCAAAAACAAAACAGTCAATATGGTTCCACTAGAACCCACTAATCCTACTACACTAGGCCATGAGAAATATAGCTGAGGCACAAGACAAGGACTAAAAAGTAGCTATTATGACCTTAATAAAGTCTGCAAAAACATAGTGAATGAAATAATAAAAATAATTCACAGCATGAAATTAAAATTTAATAAAGAAATGAACCACATAAAAAACCCAACCCAAAACCTGGAAGTGTTTGGGAAGTCAAACAGAAACCTCAGAGGTAAGCCTCACCAATAGAGTATAACACATGGGAGAGAAAATCTCAGGTGTTGAAGATAAAATAAAAGAAATAGATATTATAGTGAAATAAAATGTTAAATTAAAAAAAATTTCAGGCAGAAAACATCCAGGATCTGGAACACAATGAAAATACTAATAGGAATAGAGGAAGGAGAAGAAATCCAGGTTAAAGGCACAGAAAATATTTTCAAGAAAATTGTAGAAGAGAAATCACCTAACCTAAAGAGGGAGGTTCCTATCAGGGTCCAAGAATCATAATACAGAACACCAAATAGAGAGATCCAGAAACATTCCCCACAACACATAATAATCAAAACATCAAACAAAATGTTATAATTTCAAGGGAAAAGACTAAGTAACATGTAGAGGTAGAACCATTAGAGTAATAAGTTTTCAGTGGAGATGGTAAAAACCAGAAGGTACTGAACTGATGTTCTTCAGACTCTCCGAGATCACAGATGCCAGCCCAGACTATATGTCTAGCAAAACTATCAATCACAATAGATGAAGAAAGAAAAACATTCCTCAATAAAATCAAATGTAAGCAGTATCTACATATGAATGCAGAGCTTTACAGAGGTTCTAGAAGAATTGCAATTTGTAGAGGTTAATCACAAGAAAGCACAAGGAATAAGTAACATCAGACCAGAAAATCAAAAGAGGGGGAAAACTCACACTGTAACAACAAAATAATAGGATTAATAAACACAGCTCATTGATAACTCAATATTAATGGTCTCCATTCTCCAATGAAAAGATACAGACTAACAGTTTGGTTCAAAAAGCAGGATCCATTTTTCTATTGCAACAAAGAAAAACACTTTAATATCAAGAATAGTTATTACTTCAGGGTAAAAGGATGGAAAATATTCCAAGAAAATGGACCCAGGAAGCAAGCAGATGTAACCATTTTAATATCTGTTAAAAAAAAAGATTTAAAAAATCAGAAGAGACAAGGACACTACATACTCATCAAAGGAAAAAGATCTACCATGAGGATAATGCATGAGGATAACTCTAAACATGCATCAAACACAAGAACATCTAAGTTCATTACAGAAAACACCACTACAGCTAAAAGCATGAAATGACCTCATAGAGTGATCGCAGCTGACTTCAGTATCCCACTCTCACCAACAGACAGGTCAGCCAGACAAAAACTATACAGAAATTCTAGAGCTAAATGACATCGTGAATCAAATGGACCTAGCAAATATCTGCAGAGCGTTTCACCTAAGCACAAAAGGATATACCTTTTTTTCTCAGCAGCTTATAGAACTTTCTCCAAAAATAACAATATGCTTGGGCACAAACAAGACTCAAGAAACACAATAAAATTGAAATAACATCCTAGGTAATGACTGTGGATTAAATGTGTACATCAATAACAAAGCAGCATATAACATATGAGCTCATGAAAACTGAAAAACTCACTACTATGTGAAAAATGGCTCAAGACAGAAATTAAGAAGGAAATGTAAAACTTTTTATGTTATGGTTATTAGCTTGGTGTTTTTGTGGGATTGGGAGTGGGATCCTTTTCCTCCTACCAGAAACAGTCGGAGGGTGGGCCAGGAGGGGAATAAACTCTGGAGTTTAAAAAAACAGCAAAAACAAAAACAAAACAAAACCAACCAACCAACCAAAACCAAATGAACAAACAAAACAACAACAACAAAAAACTTCCCCCCCCCCCCAAAACAACAAAAAAACCTGCCGAGCTTCCATGTGACACTAGGTGGCGCCAGAAAAGTTTGTATTTAAGAGCTAACATTTCCTTGCATGCTGGCCTATTGGTCCACTTGTTCGGTTACAGGAACTTTTAGGAAGCCCCTAACATTAATTTTATAAGTAGACTACATTTTTAGTGCAGCTGTCAGCGAACACTGTGGAATTCATTTTCCAGATACGACAAGGGAGGAATCATCAAGGCATTTATTTCACAGCATGCTTCAGTGCACCAGAGCTAACCAGTTTCTCTCAGAAACCAGGTGAGGGTCTGAATTCCCTTCTGGTTTTCCTATAGCTATTGTTGCTGGGATGTTTGGAGGACTCTTCTGAGGTGCAAGGTATTTCCTTCCTTCTGATTTTTATAAGCCTTGAAACAGAATTGAATAAGAAGTATTTCTTTACCAAAACTCTGTGCGTTTTCTACCCAAGCTACTATTAAGTAAAAATCAGAGAATCTGCCCTTGTTTCTTATCAAGATTTCTTTTAAGCCAAACGTGTGTGGTTGCATTTTCTTGTCATATTTGGTTATATTCTTCCCAGGATATGTGTGTGTGTGTGTGTGTGTGTGTGTGTGTGTTTTCTCTCAGCTCACTCTCTACTCTTTTGAAGATCAGATTTTCTTGCCTGGAGGATGGTGGCAGCCATAGTGGGAGGTTTCCCTAGCTCAATTAACGAATCAAGATAAACTCCCATAGACAGGCCATGTCAGGAGCCATAATGGGACAAGCTAATAACTAGCAGGTGATCATCCTAAAACACACCACTTCTACCGCTTTCCCTCAAGTGCTCATTTTCATCTCACAATGTAAAATAGACCGACTTTAAAAGTCCTCACAATCTTTAAAATTCCAACACTGTAAAAGTCCAAGGACTCTTGACTGTGAGCTCCTATGAAATTAAAAAAACAAGTTATGTACTTCACACATAAATGGGACACTGTAAATGCTCTTGTTTCAAAGAGTCAGGGCATAAAGTAATACAGCAGGCTCAAACTCAAATGAGCAAGGTCAATAGGTCAGCAGTTCCATGCCCAGCATCTGGAACTCAGGGCATAATGGGGCGGGCTCAAAAAGCTTGAGCACCATCCACTTCCATCTCTGCCACCTGTACTATAGGGACTCTCTCTTGTTTTTGTTTGTTTGTTTTGTGGGGTTTTGTTTGTTTGTTTTGGAGACAGGGTTTCTCTGTGTAGCCCTGGCTATCCAGGAACTTGTCCTGTAGACCAGGCTGGCCTGGAACTCAGAGCAATTCACCTGCCTCCTCTTCCCAAGTACTAGGTTAAAGGCATACACGACAACTACCCGGCCCTTCTCTCCTGTTCTTAATCTGAACCCAGTCCACTCCTGCAGCTGTCCTTGGCAAATGTTTGGGCCTTTCCTCTACTTTGGGATCTCCACCGCAGTTTAGGTTTTACCTTCACAGTTTAACACATCAGCATGTTAGAAACTCTCTGCAAGAACTTGAACTCTACCACACAGTGCCTGACCTCCACTGTTGTCTATGACTACACCCCACCCTTCAATCTTGCATCTTTCATGCCTTCAAAATGAATAATGTTGTTTGTGATGTTGCTGAATATTGGTGCTACCTTGGGATGTAGCCTAGCGCCCTTGGGTAACAGGGGTAGCATCTTTGTGATGACTCTGAGGGAACTTCCCTGTAGTCCCAGTGTGGCACAGCAGATTTCTCTACAGTGTTGCTGATTTCTGTGTCTATTATAGCTGCTTTTCAGACCAAGACTCAGCACCATCCTGCATTGAAAATTTCCCTGCCAAACAAATAAATTCATTAAATTTCAGTTTTGTTTTTCCTAGGCACTCAATATACAGGCAAAATGAAGCCACATTCTTGGCTAAAATATATAAAGTAGTCCCAACCCTAACAGGCTACAACCCTTGTTCCCTTCTGAAATCTCATGAGCTGAGCCTCCACTGACCATGTTTCTGTCAGCACTGCTTTTCCTAAGCTCCCATTAGAATAGTCTGTCAGGGGCAGCCTTGCTTATACATTGAAGGCCTAAAATCAGCAATAGGCCTAAGTCAGCCTGCTAACACAAAGTCTTGGGTCTCTGTGGAAAAACACTGAAACAGATAGCTATAAGATATTGTAAACAGGCAGCTTTGGTGGAAATTTACCAGCTTGGATAAGAACAAGTAGTCATATGTCTTGTGGATATGCATAGACTTTGGGTAGCCTTGGTGGATAGTACCAACTTAGATAAGGACAAGTGAATCATAAGCAGAGTCATAGTGACCTGTCTCCTGAACCTTAATCCAGTGGATACCCTGTTCTAGAAGATACCTGTACTCCCTCTGAACACCTATACTCCTGTGTCATCCCCTTCCCCACATCTTACCTTTTTGTGTTTAAAATCCCTTCTGAAAAAGTAAAAGTTACAGCTTGATCAGCCTATAGACAAGCCGTCATTCTTTGTGTCTGCCTGTTTCCCCATTCTCTCTTTCAGGTGACCTCCCCGGACCCCTGTTTAATGCCCTGCTGGATGAGACTATAGTCTAATAAGCTCTGTTTACAGCATTCAGTGGTTTTTCTGGCCCAAAGTTTCAGATCCTTCTTCCCTCCCCCACCCCAATTTCTACAGCTCCAAAACCACAATGATCAGATTTATTACAGCAAGGACTACACTCTTAGTACTGATTTCTGTCTTAGTTTCTTATATTTTTGGTTGTGAGCCTAGCCATTAATGGCTGAGCCATCTCTCCAGCCCTCTGTCTTAGTTTCTTTTCTGATGCTGTGATAAAAATACTCTGACAAAGAAGCTTAAAGTGATTCCCCTAACTCCTCCATTGGGGTCCCTGTGCTCAGTCTAATGGGTGGCTGTGAGCATCTATCTGCATCTGTATTGGTCAGGCTCTGGCAGAGCCTCTCAGGAGATAGCTATATCAAACTCTTGTCAGCAAGTGCTTCTTGGCACCAGTCTGGGTTTGGTGTCTGCATATGGGATGGATCCCCAGTTGGGGCAGTTTCTGGATGGCCTTTTCTTCAGTCTCTACTCCACACTTTGTCCCTATAATTCCTTTAGACAGGAGCAATACTGGGTTAAAACTTTGGAGATTGGTGTGTGACCCCATCCAGGGGTTATGCCTAACCTCTGGATATGGTCTCTACAGGTTCTTTCTTCCCTTTGTTAGGGATTTCAGTTAATGTCATCCCCATTGGGTTCTGGAAGCCTCTTGCATTATGGCATCTGGGACATTCTAGTGGTTATGCCCAGTTCCCCATCCTCCATTGCTACACACCTGTGTTCAAGTTTTTGACCCTCTGTACATCTCCCCCATCTTCAATACCTGATCCGGTCTCCCTTTCTCCTCTCCCTCCTCTTTTCCTCCCAAGACCCTCCCACCCTCTACCTCCCATGATTATTTTGTTACCCCTTCTAAGTAGGACTGAAGCCTCCACACTTTGGTCTTTCTTTTTGAGCTTCATATGTTCTGTGAGTTGTATTGTGGGTGTTTGTCGGGCGTAACACGAGAGAGGTCTAATCTCCATTCCACCTTCACCCTTCAGTCCCATACACAGGTGGAGGTTATGATGAACAGGCCCTAGAGAGATTTATATACTAATGAGGTACCTGAAGGCCAGAGGGTGGAGCCAATTAAACATTCCTCCCCAGCCCCTCTCTCCTCTCCCCCTCCCTATTTAACTCAGGTCCGCCCTGGGTTTTGTGGGGTGTGCATCCAGATCCATCCACCATCCGCCATGTCAATAAACCGGTTTTGGAAACCCAAGGACTTGGGGCCGTGCCGTGAGGAACCATGGAGAGGCCTTTAGTTAATGAGCAGCCGGGGCCCAACTTCCAGCTGGAGGAACGCAGAGTGTTCCCAGCCGACTACCCACACCATGGCGGGAGGAACCCTGGGTTCCCCAGCCATATTTCTTCCTACAGGTGTTCAGAGCATTTTGCCTAATATCCACTTATTAGCAAGTATATATCACGTGTGTTCTTTTGTCCTTGGGTTACCTCACTCAGGATGATATTTTCTAGTTCCATCCATTTGCCTGGATTTCATGAAGTCATTGTTTTTAATAACTGAGTACTCCATTGTATAAATGTACCACATTTTCAGTATCCATTACTCTGTTGAGGGACATCTGGGTTCTTTCCAGCTTTAGGCTATTATAAACAAGGGTGCTATGAACACAGTGGAGCATGTGTCCTTGTTATATGTTGAGCATCTTTTAAGTATATGCCCAGGAGTGGCATAGCTGGGTCCTCAGGCAGTAATGTGTCCAATTTTCTGAGGAACCGCCAGACTGATTTCCACAGTGGTTGTAGCAGTTTGCAATCCCACCAACAATGGAGGAGTGTTCCTCTTTCTCCACATTTTTGCCAGCATCTGCTATCACCTGAGTATGTATGTATGTATGTATGTATGTATGTATGTATTTATTTAATGTTAATCAAAGGCTTTATAAATTTATAAATAAAGGCTCAATAACAAGATGCTCATGCAATCAGAAGTATAACCCAATACCCAACCTAGATAATTAACTATCTTTGACTGGTGGAGACATGTGAATATCTGCCTCCATGATCCCCCCTCTCAGTCACCTAGCTCCTCCTGGCCTTCTCCTCCTCCTCTCCTTGCTTCCCCTCTTCCTCCCCTTAATCCTCCCACCTTAGCTCCTCCTACATATCACCCTTCCTGTTAAAATAAAACTTTTCTCTCAAAATACAGTTAGAGTATAACTATACCAATTTGCATCAGTAAGGTACAAGATAGACCTAATACCCAGTCCATCATTTTGTTGACTAAACAGAACCTCTGTCATATCTCCTAACTAAAAGACTTAGTTCTGAACTGAGTTTTTTTCTTGGCTTTAGAATGAATGTCAGCTGAAGACCATCCTCTCAAATCTTTTTTCTCAAAGTAAATAGCTGGGATTAGCTATGAGACTGTAAGTCTTCAACCCCATCAGAAATCCAGAAAACTGAGTTAACTGAAATTATGGGAAGTACTAAGCATAGCTTCTAAAACTTAGCCAATTTATAGAGACCTCTGAACACCTGGACAGTCCCTATACTATAGAATGTTGGAGCATCTGATCTTCAGCCTTCTGGCCCAGGATCATCTGACAGACCTAGTAATGCAGAATTATTAAGGGCTGATTACTCTGTATTGGCAGGTATAATCAGTCAACTATTCCACAAATGTGTCCTTTTCTGGACAGTAATTTGTCTGTAGATGAGAAGAGGCAATGCTTGCCTAGTGGCTGTCGCACCACAACTGGAGTACCTCCAAAGATGCTCAATTTCTTCTTAAAATCCAATACAGGAAGCTGTCAGGAGCAGACAGGTCTCTAATCAAAATGAACATTACTACAGAAATATTTGTAACGTCAATTCTGTGGGCTTATGACGTTTTGAAAACCAACCATCCATGTAAGACAATCTGGACTGTTGTCTGTTAACTCCTCTCAGCTACTTGTAAATAAGATATAGAAAACACCCTAACAATAATCTCAGAGCCATGAATTTGCTATAGGCCCTTAACTCATATTCTAACCATCTCAAATCAGTTAGAAAAGTTAAAGAAGAACTGGGTCTAAGCCTTGTATTCCTAAATGTGTTATATAGGCACAATGCATATGAGAGTAACAATATTAATCTCACTTTTATATCAATAAGAAACTTGTACCAATGAATATCTTAATTTTGAAATCAAAGTAAATTTTGTGCCATTTAGGAAATTATAACTTCAGCTTAATAACAATTGTACAGATTTCTCTCAATAGGTTATGGCTATGTAATAAATTCTAGCTAATCCTCCATGTTCCAACAAAACCACTACTTTCCCCTAGAAAAACAGCCCAATATTAACCACCTCTGTCCCCGAGCCCAGGGAATAGGGGCACTGACTCTTCATTAACTTCTTCAAGATGATTATGGGGGTTGAGACATTAGAAGAGGGTCGGGGGGGGGAGAGTAAATTGATAAGCCAGTGATGTCTGTATTTCACTGTATCCAGCTGCAATTCCAGGACCTCAGAGGTTTTCGCATGTCTTCTCAGCTTGCTTGATGAGTAGATACACCAAGGTTGTGTATTCTACAATATACAATTCTCAAAAACAAATTTTAGTATCAAGATAATTGTTTGTTTGAATTCTGGAATCTAGTCTTCCTGCCCTGCCTGTCATGTCTAATTCATATTATTCTGGGAGTTTCTATGAGGGTGTACTCCTACTATCCTCCCATTCCTGCCTCCCTGCTCTCAAATTCCCCAACACTAGGAAATCCAAACTTGCAGGAACCAAGGCCCTCCACTTCTACTGATGCTTAACCCCTTACCCCATACCCCCTCCTCCAATTACTATGAGGGTGTGCACCCACCATCCTCCCATTCCTGCCTCCCTGCTCTCGAACTCCCCCAACACTAGGAAATCCAAACTTTCAGTCACCAAGGCTGTCCACTTCCACTGATGCCTGGCAAGGCCACCCTCAACTACCTATACGGGTGGGGTCATGAGTCCCTCCCTGTTGGGAGCTGACTTTTAGCAGAAAGCAGCTATCAGCTTTGCAGCCATCTTGAGCCATATACCCTGACGTGAGACTTGTTTTTCAACAGTCTACAACAGCTGAAGCACACTCTGATATCCAACATATTTTGTTTTGCTGTTTACTGCCCCCAGCTGCAAGGCGCACGTGGTAGCCACGCCTGCAAGGCATGCAGTTCACGTGCTGTCCACGTGCTATCCATGTCATACATGCCTATAAGGTGCACGTGGTATCCATGCCTGTAAGGCTTACGTCATATCAACACCTGCAAGGCACGTGGCAAAAGCATATAAATACTCCAGGTTTCCCTTCAATAAACGAGACTTGATCAGAGACTTGATTAGAACCTCTGTCTTGTCTCCATTCTTCGAGTTTCTTCCCCTTTATTCCCACTCTCTCTCGCTAGACCCTGCCCTGAAGACCGGAGCGGCAGCTTGGGCCGGGAAACAGTGGCCACCAAGTGTTTTGTGGAGAGGGCTGTAACACCTCCCTTTGTGTTCTTGATCTGGAGGTTTTAGAATGGCTACTCCAGCTTATTTCTTGGGACCATTTGCTTGAAAAATTGTTTTCCAGCCTTTTACTCTAAGGTTAAGTCTGTCTTTGTCACTGAGGTGGGTTTCCTGTATGCAGCAAAATTCTGGGTCCTGTTTACTTATCTAGTCAATTAGCCTATGTCTTTTTAATTGGAGAATTGGGTCCATTGATGTTAAGAGATATTAAGGAACAGTGATTGTTGCTTCCTGTTATTTTTGTTATTAGAGGTGGAATTATCTTTGTTTGACTATCTTTTTTTTTTTTTTTTATTTGTTGGAAGAGGATTACTTTCTTGCTCTTTCTGGGGTATAATTTCCATCTTTGTATTGGAGCTTTCCTGCTATTATCCTTTGTTACACTGGAAAGATATTGTGTAAATTTGGTTTTGTCATGGAATATCTTGGTTTCTCCATCTATGATAATTGAGAGTTTTGCTGGGTATAGTAGTAGCCTGTGCTGGCATTTGTGATCTCTTAGGGTCTGTATGACATCTGTCCAGCATCTTCTAGCTTTTATATTATCTGGTGAGAAGTCTGGTGTAATTCTGATAGGTCTGCCTTTATATGTTACTTGGCCTTTTTCTTTACTGCATTTAATATTCTTTCTTTGTTTTGTGCACTTGATGTTTTGATCATTATGTGATGGAAGGTATTTCTTTTCTGGTCCAGTCTATTTGGCATTCTGTAGGCTTCCTGTATGTTTATGGGCATCTCGTTATTTAGATTAGGGGACTTTTCTTCTATAATTTTGTTGAAGATATTTATTGGCCCTTTAAGTTGGGAATCTTCACTCTCATCTATACCTATTATCCTTAGGTTTGATCTTCTCATTGTATCCTGAATTTCCCGGATGTTTTGTGCCAAGAACTTTTTGCATTTTTCATTTTCTTTGACAATTGTGCCAATATTTTCTATGGTATCTTCTGCACCCGAGATTCTCTCTATCTCTTGTATTCTGTTGGTGATGCTTGTGTCTATGACTACTGATTTCTTTCCTAGGTTTTCTATCTTGAGGGTAGTCTCCCTTCATGATTTCTTTATTGTTTCTATTTCCATTTTAATGTCCTGGATGCTTTTTCCAATTCCTTCACCTGTTTGGTTGTGTTGTCTTGTAATTCTTTAAGGGATTTTTGTGTTTCCTCTTTAAGGGCTTTTTCTACCTGTTTACCTGTGTTCTCAAATTCTTTCAGAGTGTTATTTATGTTTTTTAAAAATTCCTCTATCATCATCATTAGAAGTGATTTTAAATCTGAATCTTGTTTAGCTATTGATATATGGAATTCAGGACTTTCTTCTGTGGGATAACTAGGTTCTAATGATTCCAAGGTTGCTGATGCTTATGTTCTTGCACTTGCGTTTCACCATCTGGATCTCCTTAGTGCTACCTGCCCTCTCTCTGACTGGAGCCTGTCTTTCCTATTATATTGGTTGTATCAGAACTGAGTGGGATGGGTGTTACTACTGGGGTTTGTGGTGGGGCCCAAAATCTGCTCAGTGTCAGGTGCAGACAGGAAGGAACCAGTGCTCCTGGCTAGGAGTGACTTCCTGGGTCCTAGTGTGTTCCAGTTACTTCCTGATTGGGGCAGGTATTCCTGTCTACTTTCCTGAGATACTGCCTGGGTTAGAGTTCCTGAGAGGTCTGCTTCTCCTGGGTTCTGTGAGACTTGGGGGAGAGCTGCTGCCTGGGATCTGCTCAGCGCTCAGGCCCAGACCAGAAAGAACTGGTGCTCAGGGCCAGGAGTGACTTCCTTTTCCAAGTGAGTCCCAGTTATTCCCTGTTTGGGGTGGGTATTGCTGTCTCCTTACCTAAGACACCGCAAGCATTAGAGCTCCTGAGAGGCCTGCTTCCTCTGGGTTCTGTGAGATTGGGGGCAGAGCTGCCACCCGGGATCTGCTCAGTGTTCAGGCCCAGACCAGAAGGAACCAGTGCTCTGGGCCAGGAGTGACTTCCTGGGTCTTAGTTGGTCCCAGTTACTCCCTGTTTAGGGTGGGTATTGCTGTCACCTTAAGTAAGATACTGACAGTGTTAGAGCTCCTGAGAGGTCCTCTTCCTCTGGGTTCTGTGAGATTGGGGGCAGAGCTGCTACCCGGGATTTGCTCAGTGCTCAGGCCCAGATCGGAAGGAACCCTCACCTGAGTTTTTAATCTTAGCTATTCTGACTGGTGTGAGGTAGAATCTCAGGGTTGTTTTCATTTATATTTCCCTGATGACTAAGGATGTCGAACATGTCTTTAGGTGTTTCTTGGACATTCGATATTTCTCAGTTGAGAATGCTTTGTTTAGCTCTGTACCCCATTTTTTTCCTGGTTATAATAATCTGGTTTGACCGTATTGTCTTTTTAATTAATTAATTAATTAATTAATCTTTTCTTTTAAAATTATTATCAAATCATAATTTTTACTGTTTAACACAGGGGTTATAAACATGCAGGATGTGGGGAAGGGGATGACATAGGAGCATAGGTGTTCAGGGGGAGTTTTGTACCCCATTTTTAATAGTGTTATTTGGTTCTCTGGAGTGAAGTACAACAATATCAACTAAACAGACCTCCTAGAGCTCCCAGGGACTAAACCACCAACCAAATAGTATACATGGAGGGATCCATGGCTCCAGCTGCATATATAGCAGAGGATAGCCTTATTTGACATCAGTGGGAGGGGAAGCCCTTGGTCCTGTGGAGGCTGAATACCCTAGTGTAGGGGAATGCTAGGGCAGTGAGGCAGTTGTGGGTGGGTGGGGAAGCACCCTCATAGAAGCAGGGGGAGGGGGGTGGGATAGGGGATTTGTGGAGGGAAAACTGGGAAAGGGCATAACATTTGAAATATAACTAGATAAAATATCCAATAAAAAAGAAGAGAATTGGTTGCCACTCCACCTTCGGTGCAAGGTGGCCCCAATGCATTGGATCATTAAAATTCCTTTTGCTTTTTGCATTGATTTACATCTCTATGTGGTTCACTCAGAGGGTCTCCTGTAAGCTAAGGCTCCCCAAGAGTCTTACATTTGGTGGATGGGCCAGGAAGAAGTTGACCTCTTGTGTGAATGCACCAGAGGGCTGTAGGGTGGTAGATCAGAGGTCTGGAGAGAAGGTACCGAGGTTTATTTGTCTGTCTTTTGTCTGCTGTTTGTCAAAAGTCTGAAGCTGTAAGCCTGTCTGAACTTTTCATTTGCTTGCAAGTGTCTCAGGGGCTCAGAGAGCCCACAGTGTTTGGGTCGGTCAAGAGTGATGGGCTGATGTGCCTTAACATAGTGACTGCAGGGAGCCTGGAGGAAGCTTCAGGTCCCCTGGAGGGAGTCCAGAGGTCCCTGCTCCTTTTGGAACATGTTAGATTTTGTCCCACATAAGTCATCCAAATTGTCTGAACCTGTTAGATTTGGTCCAGCATAAGCTGGCCAAGTCACCTGGTTACTGGATTCTTTCACTGGTGGTTTTCCTATGTCTTGATTGTCTCTCTTTGTGTTACTTCTTGATCTGTCTGTGGCAGGGGCAAGAACTGTCTATATAACCTGGTCTCTGTGCCCCTGTGTCAGGGGCAAGAACTGTCTGTGTAACCTGGTGTCTGTGCCCCCATGGCAGTGGCAAGAACTGTCTGTGTAACAAGGTGTCTGTGCCCCCATGGCAGGGGTAAGAACTATCTGTATAACCTGGTGCCCATGCCCCCATGGCAGGGGTGAGGACTGTCTGTCTAACCTGGTGTCTATGCTCATGACAGGGTCAAAACTGTCTGTATAACCTAGTTTATGTGACTGTGACAGGGGTGAGCTGTCTGTGTTGTCTTTCTCTGTTTTCTTGGTGAACTGTCTGTGTGTTGGTTGTCATTCTCTGTGTTCTTGAACTTTTATTGATGTTATTTTGGACTGAATATACCACGTTAAACATCCTAATTAACTACTAGAGGGAAGTTAGGGAAAGAGGTAACATGGAGGCCAGCAGTGGAGGGGAGGAGGAGCCACAGTACAGTGGCTGCAGCTCCTGCTCCGCTTGCTCTCCATGGCCAGTGCTGAGGAATCTGAGGGCATCCCAAAAAAGATAGGCTGAGCCCATGTGGTTAAGAACCTGGCAGAGGAGAAGGGCAACTTCCGTGAGCCATGGCAGCAGGACAAAACAGCCTCAGTGGCTTCCCACCTGCCCTTTGCTGGGACCTTGGCTGCTGGCTGCTTCTGGTGTGAGAACATGGTGGTCCAGGTAGCACTGTGGCTTTTCAAATTATCACCTGTTTCAGGTGGCGCACCAATTTTGGGCAAAAATTCACTAGAAATTTAAGATTATTCACCTGAGAGTTATAGTTATATATTTTTTATTTTTTAAAAATGTGAGTGAGTAGCACTGAGACAAGTCATGTGACTCCAGGGCAGGACCTCCTGAGACAAACTGCTTGCAGGCAGGTCACCTGCTATGAAAAATTACAGGCTGCCCTGAGTCAGTGAGCCAAAAGTATAGACCTCCAATAATTTGTAGTAAAAAAGGGCAAGTTAGTTACTCTCTGCTTCTCTGAGTGGCCCACCTTTGGAGTAGGGTAGCCAGCCATAGGGACCTTCATATAGGTGATAAAAGCAGTAGAGGAAAGAGTCTTTAGGCCAGGATCCCTCTGACACCCAGACCAAGTATTCTATATAGTTACCTGGATGAATCTAGTAGAGGACCCCCTTCCCCCCTTCCCATTCCCCCATAAAAGCCTTTCTTCCCCAAGACCCTTGTAGGTTCTGGCTGTCAGGAGTACTCTTCAGGACCTAAGAGCAAGAAAAGATACTGGAAAGAAAGAATGTTCCCTCAGACTTGGGGGCACCATCAATTTTCCAGGCTGTGGTCAACAGCGGGTTTCTTCTGACCAGATCTGACTGGGATGTTAATGTGGTAGAAGGTAAGGGACACCTAAAAGCCTACCGCCAGATTCCATTGGCAGGTCTCAAGGGGGCCAGATGAGGCCCCACCAATTCTGACCAAGGCATGTGATGTTAAGCAGGGATCAGATGAGTTCTCCTCAGCCTTTCTAGAGTGGCTCATACAGGCATTCTGTCAGTACACACTGTGTCCTTTTCAGACCAGGCTAGTAGATGTCAGGGAAAAGCTTCAGAGGCTAGAGGGACTGCAGAATAAGTCATTAAAAGATTTAATGTAGGTTGCTGAGGAAGTCTACCATAACAGGGAGAAAGAAAAAGAGCAGAGAAAGAGAAAGGAAGAAGATGAAAGAGAGATGAGAAAAAGAAAGGTGACAGGAAAGGAATTTACAGAGAATCTTGGCTATAGTAGTTAAGGGAAAGCAGAGAAGGGAGACTTCAATCGAAGGAAGATAGAAACTCCTTGAAAAGGACCAGTGTAAGTAAAGGAGCCAGCTGCTGAGCATGAGAGTGCCCTAACAAATGGAAGCCGGGAGCAGGAAATCCCAGGCCTTGGGAAAAACACCCTTAAATGGTGGAAGGTATTATCTCTGAGTGAAGACAGTGATTGGGGTAGATGGGGTTTGGACTCCCTCCCAGAGCCCAGGGTAACCTTGAAAGTAAAGGGGAAACCCACTCAACTCTTGGTGGACACAGGGGTTCAACACTCGGTCCTCTTCCAAGCCGATGGCCCTGTTTTCAAGAAAAGATTTTGTTTCCAAGGTTCCACTGGCACCAAAAAGTATTCATGGACTACCCGAAGAACGGTGGACCTAGAGATGGGCTGAGTATCCCATTCATTTATGGTCATCCCAGACTGTCTCTACCCTTTGTTGGGGTGAGACTTACTCTCCAGGATAGGGGCCTAGATACATTTCCTCCCCGACAAGCTGCAACTAACTGACCCAAAAGGAGAACCCATGGGTGGAGGAAAGACTTCTACTGACCCCTGCTGGGAGCCGAGGCAAAATGCTTTACTGACAGGAGCAGTTTTTTCCATGCTGGTCAGAGACAAGCTGGTGCTGCTGTGGTGGACGGCACAAATGTCATCTGGGTTGAACTACTCCCCACCCCTGGGCATATCAGCACAGAAAGCAGCCTTGGAACTTGGGGCTGGCAAGAAAATTAACATCTACATGGACAGTAGGTTTGCCATCGCCACAGCCCATGTCCACAGAGCTATATACCAAGAGAGGACTGCTCGCATCAGAAGAAATCTTGGATCTCTTGGATGCCCTGATGAAATCAGCAACTATGAGTACTATTTGTTGCCCAGGACACCAGAAGGGAGGAGACTCAGTGGCCCGAGGCAATAACCAGATGGATCAAGTGGCTTGAGAAGTGGCTATGCAGGAGCCTATCCTGATTATGGGCCTGCAAGAGACACCCACTAGGGAATGGGACTAGATTAAGGGATGGCCTCACTTAAAACAGACAGAAGAAGAAAGGACTCAGATTGCTAGCCACACTACCAACTATTACCTAGAGAAGAAAGGGCAATGGTGCACACAAGAAGGGAGAACTATACTCCCCAGAAAGCAAGCAAAGACTTACTAAGCCAAATGCACAGATGGACTCATTTGAGAGATAAGCACATCCAAGCAGTCAAGAGATCTAAGATGCATAATGGACCTTATGTTTGGGCCAGAGAGATGGTAGGACAGTATAAGGTATGCCAGCAAGCAAATGCTTATGAGGCCAAGATTAAACAGGGAAAATACCTAGGGGAGAACAGCCTAGAGTATATCGGGAGGCCAATTTTGCAAAAGTTAAGCCAGGAAAATATGGATACCCTCTAGTATTTGTAGATACTATCTCTCTAGATGGGTTGGGGCTTTCTCCACCAAGCAGGAAACAGCTACTATGGTAACCAAGAAGATATTAGAAGAAATATTTCTAAGGTTTTGAGTGCTGGAGGTAATTGGATCAGATAACAGTTTTGCTTTTTTTCCTAAAGTAAGTCAGGGATTGTCAGAGATATTGAAGCCTAATTGGAAGTTCCATTGTTTGTATTGTTCCCAGAGCTCAGGGCAGGTAGAGAGAATGAACAGAACCCTAAAAAGAGACCTTAACTAAATGCCCTCGGAAACTGCGCTGGCTGGTTGGTGCCCCTTGTCTTGGCCCTGTTCTGAGCCCGGAACACCACTCTTGTGTGGGACCCCCACACCCTTGACCCCAGATCTTGACTCCTCGCCCCCAGAAATGACTTTTCAGGCTAATAAGGATATTATGGCTCAATTGTAAGCTTTCCAGATCAGACACCAGGAACTGTGGCCTACACTTAGTGATCTGTATAATGCAGGTACCCCAGAAGTTCCACAAGAGTAAACAAAAGAAAAGAGGCTGTTCCTGGTGCTGTTGACCATCACGACCTCTTTTGAAGTAGATAGAATCACTGCCTGACTTCACATAACTCAGACCAGCACCTGCACCTGATGCCAACTGGAGAGCAGCCAGACACCCTCAAGCTCAAGATCACCTGCTGTTCTGCAAAGCTAAAGAAATCATTAAATGGCTACAGTGTATCTTCCCTCCTGCACTGAGCCTCAGCACCCCACACAACCTTTCCAAAGTGACTTGGCAAGTACTATAAGCCTCTGGAAATGTGGCTTGGTTCACCACAGTGGAACACCCTGGCTGCCAGACCTTGTCTTTGATATTGAAAGTTAGCAGCAGGCCTTGACTCCTGTGATATCCCCACCCTAGAGACACAGGGATGGAGATTACCCAAATGTCCGGGACAAGGGGCTTTTAAATCTAAAGTGTGTCCCAGAAGCAGCTTTAGAGGGTGGGGCTTAGGGTGTGTATACCCAAAGTTGAGAAGTGTCCTTCGAGAAACCCCATACATGTGTACCTCCGAGATGAGAGAAGCTGGAAGCAGGCCCATCAGTGTATGTGTGTAAAGGGACAGCTACTTTTTCTGTGTTACCTGAGGGTGTAGAAAATTGAGAAGTACATACTGGAGACCATCCAGGGGTTGGGAGGAAGATAGTTAATAATTCAATGGCAAAAGTATGGGAGGGACTAGCCGAGAGAGAGAGAGAGAGAGAGAGAGAGAGAGAGAGAGAGAGAGAGAGAGAGACCAAAGATCCAAAGATAGTTTGAGTCTTGGTTGAACTTCTAACTCCCCTTAGTTTACTACCTTGATTTCTACATTGTTAGAACCACTGATAATTTTGTTCCTGCCTCTGACTTTGGGCCCTTGTATTTAAAATCTGCTTAGTTGCTTTTATTAAAGATTGCATAGGTGCAGTACAGTTGATGGTCTTGAGACAAAGATATCAAGAGCTAGGTACAGAGGACCAGAGATATAAGCTGTATAACTAACCAATAGCTTCAGGATTGAAGCATGCACAAAGAGAAAAGTGGGGAATGAAGAGGAACTTTGGCACAATTGTCCCCTCCCTCCATGGGAGAGGCTAATTAACATTACTTAGTCAGAGGGCACTTGCTGGATTAACATTCAGAGGAAGGGAGAGGCTGATTAACATTCTTCAGATCACATGAAAGGGAACTAACCTGTGTGGGCAGAAGGCCCAGAGAATGTAGACACATTCTGCAGGATGGACCAATCCTTGCCAGTTACAGACAAGGGAAGTCCTTGCCACCTCATTCTCCAAAGACCAATCAGTAAAATCACACTGTTCTGCCAATTATATTGTGCCTAGTCACTGTTTCTCTAGTATACCCTTAAACTGCATAAAAACTGACCAGATGGGCTGCCTGGGGTCACCACTCCACCTTCGGTGTAGGATGGCCCCAATGCATTGGATCATTAAAATTTCTCTTGCTTTTTGCATTCAAATATAAAAAGAAGAGAATTTAGGCTATTAACAGAAAATTTAATTAAAAAAAGAAGCTTAAATTGGAGGGGCTTTGTTGTTTGGTTTGGTTTTTGTGGTTTATTATTTCAGAGAAGATATAATCCATTATATCAGGAAAAATATGGAGCATGAAGTCAGCCCATGACATTGCATCAGCAGTCTGGCAGCAGAGAAAGAACAGATGCTCACATATTTTCTCTCAAATTACTTTCCCTATTCATATAGTTTAGGATCTCTTACATAGGGGATGGTACCACCCACAATGGGGGGGCTTCCCACCTCAATTAATACTATCACCATAAACCCCCATAGACAACCTGAGAAGTTCTTCATTGATACTCTCTTCCCAGGTGATTCTAGATTGTGTTAAGGTGCTAATTCTAACTAACCATCATCAGGTGTGTGGAAAGGTGCTGATTTTTGCATGTTAATTTTGCAACTTTTTTTTAAAATTTGATCATATCCAAGAGTTTTTGGAAGGATTTTTGGGAACTTTTAAGTGTAGGATAAATAGCAGCAAAAAGATAATTTGCCTTCCCTTTTCTTATTTGCATTTCTTTTTCTTCTTTCTTTAGCTAAGGGTTAAATCACCACACTGAATGATTTAAGAGATGATTGACAAGAGATTATTTCATTTTTTTATTCTTAATTTTAAAGGAAATTCTTTCACATTTTCTCTATGTATATCATTGGCTATAAGTTAGTCATACATAGCTTGTCTTGTATTGAGGTAAGACTGCTCTATTCCTGCTTTCTTCAGGCTTTTATTGTCGACAGATATTGAATGTTTCCAAAGGTCTTCTTCTGAATCCGTACATGCCATGCTGCATTTATTGGTTTGCCTATTGAGTCTCTCTTACATCCCTGGAATGAAGTAAGATCATTAACGATCCATGAAGTCTCTTCATATGTTTTTTTAATTCCTTTGCAAATGTTTTATGGAGAACATTTGTAGCTATGCATATCAGAGAATTTGGTCTATAGTTTTGTTTTTGTTGTATGTTTATCTGGTGTCAGTGTGATGCTGGGTCACAGAATGTATCTGGTGGTGTTTCTTCCTTCCCCATGGTCTGGAAGAGTTTGAGGAGCATTGGTGTTGGCTCTTCTTTAAATATTGGGCAAATTCAGCAGAGACTGCATCTGCTTCTGAACTCTTCTTTGTTGAAAACTATTACTGTTCAAATCCCATTGCTTGTGGGTATTTTAAGTTATTTCTGTTTTGTTTTGTTTTGTTTTTGTTTTTCGAGACAGGGTTTCTCTGTTAAGTTATTTCCATTAATTTTGGTTAGTTCTATTTTTGCTAGATTTTCCAGTTTTTAAAATACAAGCTTTCAGAGTGTCCCCTAGGTCTCATTGTAATCTTTTGTAACACTTCCTTTTCATTCCTAGTTTTATTAATCTGCATTTTCTTTTTATTGGGGTTAGGTTAGGCTTTATCAATTTTCCTTATTTTTGTAAAGAACTAAATCTCCCCCATTTTACATGTATATGGGTGTTTTGTCTGAACTTATGCCTGTGTAGCACATGTATGTACTACCTGCAGATGCCAGAAGAGGGTATTGGATCCCCTGGGACTGGAGTTCCAGATGGTTGTGTGCTGACATGTGGGTGCTGAGAATCGAACCCAGGTCCTCTACAAGAGCAGACAGTGCTCTTAACTGCTGAGCCATTACTCCTGCCCAAAAACCTAACTCTGGATTAACCTTATGTATTGTTCTTTTAGTCTTCGTTTCATTAATTTGTACCCTAGTCTTCAATATATCCTACCATCTAATGTTTGGGGTTGGTTTATTCTTGTTTTTCTGAGACCATGTGTTTGTCATTGTGTTATTTATTTATGATCTCTCTGCTTGTTTAAGTACTCAAAGCCATAAACTCTCTTTTTAGAGATACTTTTGCTGTACTTCAGATGTTCTGATAAGTTGTGCTTCATTTTCATTGATTCTAGGGACTTTAGAATTACTTCACAGTGTCTTCAATGGTCCACTCTTCACTCGGGGTATTATCATTCAGCCCCCAAGTACTTGCGCTGCTGAAATGTGCTTCTATTCTATATATTTTGAGTGGAATTCTCCCTTACATTAAATCTACTTAATCTGTGGTGAAGTTTAACTCTAAAGTTTCTTGACTGATTTTCATTTGGCTGCCCTTTCCAAACAGGGAAAGACATTGAAACTACCTATTGTTGCTATTTTATGATCTATCTACCTTTAATGTTAGAAATTGGGAGCTCTAACATTCACTGCATATATGTTTATAATTTTTATGTCTTCCTGAAGAATTTATTCACCATGTTACTATGCAAAGGCCTTATTTTTCTCTTTTAATTTTGAAGTCTATTTTGTCAGATACCAGAATAGCTACACCACCTAGTTTTCATCTTTTCTTTGCTTTATAAATTGACTTCTACCATTTTATTCTCGTTCTGTGGATATTTGCCAGTTGACATTTATTTCTATTTATGTGGATGATATGCATGTATGTCTATATGGGAATATGCCACATTGATGCAGGTGGCCATAGTGGCCAGAAGAGGCGTATGGATTCACTGGAGCTGGAGTGACAGACATTTGAGAATCACCTGATGTGGATACTGAGAGCCAAAGTAGCATCCTCACAGCAAGTGTTCTTAATTGCTGAGCCCTATATCCATCCAAGTCTTTGACAGTTATATGTATTCCTTGGAGTCAACAGGTATTTGTATCTCTGTGATGTTTTGTTTTGGTGTATTTTTGTGTGTATGGGGGTATCATTTGTCTGTGTGCATGTATGTGAAGGCTAGAAGATGACATCAGGTATTATCCTTTGGAACATGGTTAATAAACCTCCTTTGAGGTGGGATCTTTTTTGCCTGGAGCTCATTAATTAGTCTACACTGGCTATTTAGAAAGCTTCAGAATGGATGGATGGATGGACAAAGTGATTGATTTCAGCAGAATCTCAGTCTGTATCCCTGGCTATAGCTCACATGGTAGCCTTGCACTCATGAATGAACTTTCTGCCTTAGCCTCTAAACTCTTCCTGCTCCAAGTCATCCACAGACCCCATTCTGCATGACTCTCACATCAGCCAGCACAGCAGCTTCATGCTCATTCATGTGGTACCATGTGCAGAATCCTCTTCTCTTTTAAAGCTGAGTAACAGTGTAGTGTAGGGGGCATGCACTTTGTTTATCCATCCTCAGAACTGTTTTATTCATAGACTCCATTTTCTGTCTGTCTGTCCTCCTCTCTGTTTCTCTCTTTCTGTCTCTCTCTCTTTTTCTCTCTCTTTTTCTGTAATGTGTGTGTGTGTGTTTTAAGGAGAGAGAGGGGGGGGGAGGAGGGAGTGTATGAGATTCTCTGGTTATTTGATAATTATATTAATAAGTGTTTATATACATACTTTGGCAAAACAGAGGTAACTGAGAAAATTGAATAAATGAAGACTACCACAAGTTGTCATCAATTGCTGACAATTGGATGATCCAGGCCATGACAAGAAATAGTTGTTTTACATTTCTCCAAACAATACAGTGGGAAGTACAAAACACTCATGTATCTGGCATGTGGTTTTTCTTTTATGTATACCATCACACGTTTGACAATAAATAGGATTAGCGACAACAAAAAGACAACTCTGTTTTTCCAGTGAAGCTCATACAAACTGCTTTACAATGCATAACTCTGAGGCTAGTACCTTGGCTCATCCTAAAGGAATTTATCCATTCCTGAGTAACATGATGCTTACCATCCTTCCAAATGTGGATCTGAAAATGCTAATTTTATGTTTTTCAGTACTGAGAATCAAAAAAGGACTGACTGTGGCATAGCCATGGGTTGTGAGAATGTTGACACAATACAAAATCTGATCATCATAGATACTTTTTATGTGGGAGATGATACTGTCCAAGGTGTACATCAGCACAAAGAAGCTCATGAGGCACAGAATGGTCCTTATGGCTCTTTGTTCCACAGATGGTTTGAGGGAAAGGCTTGTGCTATAAAGAAACTGGGACTGCTTCCTATGTCTACATAGAAAAGTCACCATGGACCCACTTGAGAGGAGCATGAAACCTACAAAGATGATGTCCCTGGAGGTCAACAGTATATAAAACGTGTGATGGACAGAGTAACTCATGGGTGCCAGAGAGCAAGATGCTGTGATATATATAAAGCTAGGTGAGGTCAAATTAGGCTTTGCAGTTATGTATGTTATAAGGGGACTACTAATGACCGTATAGAAGACACCCAGGAGAAGAAGGCAACCTAGCATGTGCCATGGAGATTTGTGCTTGAACTTTGCTAGGCAGGAGCTTCTGGGACTGAGGGTAACAGCCTGGAGGATACTGAGCAGGCTGGTGGCACAAAGAGAGAGGGTCCTAAAAAACCTGTACAAGGACATAACAAACTTGCATGTGGTGTCATCCCATCTCCTCCATGGCATAAAAATGTCTGTAGTGACTAAAATCAAGACTATCAGCATCAGCAGGTGGATTAGAGACAAGAGACCAATGGGCAGGTCAGTGAGTCTGGACCTCTGCCCATGAATGAACTTGAGGATGTAGAAGAGAAGAAGGAAGCTGTTGCCTAAGATCCCAATGCCAGCTCCAGAATAAATAGCGTTTCTTATCTTAGTGTTATGGGACAGTCTACTGATGTTATTCATTTTAAGGCTAAAAGAAGCAGGTGGGAACTGTGCAGGGACAACAGCATGAAGATTCCTTACTCCATAGCTAGCCTCACTCACCAACTTCAGACAATGACAGCTCCCCTACTCACAGTACAACATGTCAGTGTTCTTCAGTTCAGCCTTATTCCACTTACTGTTGCCTCCACTTCAAGGTGGCCAGAAGCCACAGCCACTCTCTCTGCTGTTTCAACAGTTATGTGACCCATCCATATATAAGCTTTCTTACATATTAAAACTGCCATGTGTTGGACTGGAGAGATGGTTCAGTGGTTAAGAGCACTGTCTGCTCTTCCAGAGATCCTGAGTTCAATTCCCAGCAACTACATTGGGGCTCACAACCATCTGTAATGAGATCTGATGCTCTCTTCTGGTGTGTATGAAAACAGCAACATTGTATGCACATACATAAAGTAAATAAATCTTATAAACCCTGCTATGTATCATGAAAATATTTCTTTTCCTATTGATTCACATTTGAGGTTTTCTGAGACAACAGCAATGTCTCTCAGTTCCTAGCCTGCACAAAGCCAATGAAAACCTTAATTCTATATCAATATATAATTCTATATCAATGTAAGAAATTATGACTTCAATTTTATATTAATTACAAAGACTTCTATCAATGTAAGATTATGGCTACACAATGATTTGTTCAATAATAAAATTAGTAATCCATCCTATTTCCTCCCTGTTCAAACTTATGACTATTTTATCCCTTAAAATGACAACCTATCTATAATTGGTAAAGTAACCATAGCCCAGACAATCAAACTCAAGGGATTGGGCTGATGACTCTTCGTGGCTTCTTCCTGCTGAATTGGGGCAATGAGAAATTCTTTAAAAGGGTGGTCAGGGGAAGGAAAACTAGAAAAATTGGTTAGACTTCAGAATTCTAGCATTAGCATCTGTTATCCAGTCTCTGTATGCTTAGATGGCTCAGGGCTTGACTGAAGTTCTGACTGAATCTATCTGAAAGTTTAGAAAAGGCGACATCATCTGGAATCAGTAGCAATTTCTGAATCCATTCTGGAAGCAAGTCTCTGGACAACATCAGGAAGCAGGGGGCTGGAAAAGAAGGTCAGTTCAGCATCTCTGAGGATGGCTCTTTTCAAAGCTGTACATTCTGTAATATATGAATCTTAAAACCAAATTTTAGTACCTTGAAGACATTCATATGGCTTGTGCAGGGTGCACAGATCAGTTAAGGATGAAATTTTGCTCCTTGTTTGAGCAGGGGAAAGACAACTGTTTTTTTCATGAGTTAACTTTATCAATAGCCAATTGTAATAAATCTCCATTCATGCCATATGAAGGAGGGCACAAAGAATATTAAGGATTCCATAACCAACAAGATTTATTGTCTCATTTTAGCTGAAGTTTTGGCTAGAGACATTTTTATATCTAAGCCAGTTACTGAGCTGTTTCCATATCAAAGAAGCAGAAGATCAAGTTATCTGTCCTGTTTGATTTTCTTGAGTTTTTCAAGATCTTTAGGGAGTCTTCCTCTGTCATGTCTGATCTATATCACTCTGAAAGGGGTCCAAAGCCTTTTCTCCTTTCCTGTCACCACAAATGAAGAGGCTCTCTCCTAAAATAGCATGTTCTTGGTCCAGTAACCAGAAATCACTAAAGGTATAGCTTGATTTCTCTCCTAGAGAAATTTTAATATAACCACCAAACAAATAACAACAGACATGTTGATAATTAAAGCAATTCAAAGCAATTAAAGCAATCTAAACAAATGTTAACCCTGGAGACAGTGTTTCACCATCTCCTGTTTTTCAACCTAGAATTAAAGATTAAAAGCTCAATATTTTATACATCTATGTATATTTAAATCCTCCTTACTATGGAGATTAATATCTCTGTTGGTACATATTGTAGTATGCCTCTTTCTTTTTATATAATTCTCAGATCCTAAGTTTCTACTGTCTGAGATAGTTTAGGCTCCCTATCCCCTGCTTTTGATCTAATTTTTAAGGTTTGAAAGCCTCAATATTTATTATCTATATTTAATTCTTTTATAAGCCTATTTTCAGACTCTCTTTTTGTCATACCAGGCTAAACAATCCCAGGAATTCCATGTGAACCATGTTCAAAGATTTTGAGAATTTGCCCTGGTAAGACTTATAAATTTCTTTAAAGCTTGTTTTCATTTAATCTCTCTTACTTCTCCCTGCTGTGGAGCTTAATATCTCTGTATACTTAAGAACATTTAACCAATTACCATTGTATTCTTTTCTATCCTTAAAATGAATTAAATCAAATTCATAAATCTTATTTATCTGGTGGCTGGAGGCAGGCAGCTTTTGTTGTCTGCTTCTCATTGCCTTCTTCCTAGCACCTGGCCAGTGAAACAGCCAGCCTTTTTGCACCGCAGGGGCTCCCAGTGTCTCTGAGCTGAGGCTCTCACTGGTGAACTGTGACTTGGATAGCTCAGAAACAGCTTCTCCCCTTCTCCCGATATATATATTTGTGTGTCTGTGTTCCATCCAAGAATCTCTAAACAATTTCAAAAACGAGTTCTAACCCACCATGTTGGGGGAAAGGGGATGTAAATAAAATATCAAAAAAAGATGTATGCTGTGGCATATACACCCCAACCCAATCCACAAAATAAATGAAATGAAAAAAACCTAAGGTAGATGGTCAGTTTAAAACTTTAAAAATGAGATGCTCGGTGTTAAGAGAGTTTGCTGCTCCCACAGAGGACCCAGGTGTAATACCCTCCACTCTCATGGCATTTCAAAGCTGTAACTGCAGGTCCATAGGATCCAAATATTCTGAGAGCCTCAGACAACAGCCATGTGTTACAAATACATACATGCAGGGAAAAAAACGCTAACACACATTAAAAAATAAACAAATCTAAAACAATTAAGTAGAGATTTTTCTAAAATAAAATGATATAGCATTATTAGGAAGAGTTAAACTTTTACAAGATTAATAGACTGTGAGTTCTGTGTACTAGAAGAGCTTTAAATAAGTTTATCAAAGTTTTACCAAGTGATTCATGTTGGATTACCCTGTTCTTTATATAATGGGTTTGATTATCTTGATTTCAATTTCATCAGAATTCAGAAACAAAACAAAACAAAAACAAAATTGGCAGAAAACAAAAGAAAGAAGAAGGAGGAGGAGGAAGAGGAGGAGGAGGAAGAAGAGGAGAAGAAGGAGGAGAAGGAAGAGAATACAGGTTGATTCACAGATATGTTATACTCTGTCTATTAAAAAAAGAAATGAGTCACAGAAGAGGTGACATAGGCTTGGTAAAGTTGGTTCCATGTGAGAGTCAAGAGGATGAACCAGTTTGATGGACAGATCAGGGAAATAATATAATCAAGGAGGAAAAAGTGACCAAGAAAAACCCAAACCCTCTTTTGTTAGAGTCAGCCATAGGAATATCCCCTGCAGGATTATAGAGTTAGCATGCCCTGAACTACAGACTTCAAGGAAGTGAGGACTGCAGACTCAGTGCCATCCTGCAGTTACTGCAATCAGGTAGAACCCTGTAGTGCCTGGCATCACCAAATGAGCCTCACACAGATGACAAGTGCTCAGGGCAGGGACCTGAACTTGTGATCTGGAGGAAGATAAAGGGTGAAATGGGAAGGGGAAACCCCTCTGCAGATGCCCTGCAGGATGGTGCTTATGGCCCTGTGTGTGCACTGGTTCAGGGAGAAGTAGGAAGGACAGACACATCTGTTTCCTCCTCCTCAACATGAAGTCAGCCTGCCCATGTCCTGGTGTGGAGAGGGTGTGAGAAGCTCATGGTTTCTGTCAGGGCGATCCGCACCTGTCCACTCTCACATTCGTGAATCAGTGAATTGTGTTCTCACCATCACATAGCTCACGTTTACCACGTTCTCATCCCCTCATCCCCTCTGTGAGCTAACGTGAGATGGACACAGGGGTTTGGACCAGGAACAGACTCCTCCATCTGCTCATGGGACTGGGATGGGGTAGAACTGAATAGTGTGCTCTCTTTGTTGCACAATTCTGTCTGGAAAACTAAGAGGACTCAGGGAGACGCTGATGCATCAAGTAAGAAAGCCACCAGCATGCAGGTGTTAGTGCTGTGTCTAGAGAGGCCATGAAGAACAGAAACTACAGGAACGCTGGGGCAGATGCCTGGATAACTTCCTGACTAGGAAATGATGGCTACTTCTGAAAAGTATCTTGACAATTAATCTCTGTCATCTTTTAAAAACTAAAACGGTTGTGGGTACCTCTTTGGGTTCATACTTGCAGCTAAGATGCCGACCAATATTCACACATGTACCCAGAAACAGTAGCAGAGTTAAGTCCTCTTTTGAAATACACACTCAGGAGGCTGCAGAGAAGCCTCAGCCCTAACCCAGCTGTCAGCCTGGGAGACCACAGCCTGCAGCAGACTCTGCTTGCATTTTCAGCTCAGTGAGGAAACACCAGCCAAGACTGGCTCTCTGCACAGCTCTCGCTCTCCCTCCTAGTCTTAGTCACTGCGTGAAGCAGTAAGAAAGATGTGTGCCCATGTTTGCCTGTCCTGATGGGTTTATGAAAAATATAGACAGAGAAAATCTGAGAGCTAAGCACAGAGCAGGACAGCATGCAGCTTGACCAACTTTCTCTGACTAGGGCAGCAGAAGGATGGATGGACACGGACTTTGTTTCTCATAAGCTCTTGGAATTTGGATCCTGGTTCTTAAGACACCAGGAAGAAAAACTATAACTGTGTTCATTGTGTGATTAATATCTGGGAACTGCCTCATGAAAGTGCCCTCAGAGAACATGTGTAGTGCACAGGCAGTGAACCAAGAGCACTAGTGTATAATTTCTGAAAGTAAATCTGGATAAAATCCCTTCAGGAGAAAATATTGGAGAGAACCTTGAAGAAATGGGAGGTCGTTCCCTACTGGATGACACTGGTACATCAAGGACATTTCTTTCCAAACACAATGGAATTGTTTTTAATTACTCAAAATATAGAAGTTGCATACATCATAGTTTTGTTTCAGTTAAGAATATAATAAAAGTAAAAGTAAAGATTTAAATGAAGCTATGAAATGAAAACATCAGTTTTTATAATAAGTACACAAATAGTTTTAAATCACTATAATATACTACATCATCCAAGGAAAAAAGATAGAATTCTTCATGGTGAGTGATTTAATTAAAACAAAATGAAAATATGAAACTTTGGTGTTTCCAATGGAAAATTAAGTAATTTTTAGAGGTTTTAGGAAATATCCTAAGTAGAAAACATGCTCTTTACCCATGTAGAGCATAATCTCCTATGGCTGTCAGAGCTCAGCGTCTCCTTTACAGACACTGAAAACCTTCCTACAGTCCCCAGCTCCACCTCCCACAGCCTGCCTGGAACCCGACCACCTTCTGATTTTGCACTTGGGTGCAGGGCACTTACCCAGATGGACATGTCACGGGGGGACTTTGTGACTGAGGAGATCCTGCTTAGGTGAAGGGAGTCTTTAATGCATTTCTACAGCTTTCAGTTTTCGTGTCTGTTGAGGATGAGAAGTTCCCGCTGGGGAGCACGGAAGCATGGCATCCCAGTGGAGCACCCTACCTCCCTGTTTATCTCACTCACTGTGTCCTGGATGACAGCCATCTGCAGAGGGCTGAGGACAACTTTGAGTTCCCTTGCCACACCTGTGGGATGGATCAGAAAGTTTATGTCATACAGACAAGCCTAACTTTTCTCACTTTACTCCTTAGACTTAATTAGGAATAATTTTATTCTTTGTAATCCCTCTCTTTAAGATGTGTGTCTTCCATTACTTCTCAGGGCTCTGAGGGTCCTCTCCCTACAGTGTTGACTGACAGCCTGTCCCTGGGCCAGCCCTCCCATGGAGCACCTGGTTTCCATTTAGTGTTGGTTCTGTGTTCACTGGTTTCTGAACCATGTTTCATGCTGTAAGACGTGAGTGCATTATAAAAGTGAATCTAAAATAAAGTGATATCAAAACCAGAGATGAGAGTCAAAGCTGAGAGCCACAGCCAGGTGAAACATGGCTTGGAGTGAGGCCATGTCTGCTTGGATCCCAGCCTCTGAGGAGCAGGAATGGCTACCATTCCCTTACTAACCTCAGGAAGAGTCAGTGCTTTGTGTGAATGGAACCGTATGCATTGTGCTTCAGTCTCATGTGCAGGCGTGGTGCACTACCTGCATCCAGGACTCAGGAGATGGAGACTGGGCATATGTAGTTCAAGAGCAGCCTGGGTGATTCACAGAAACCTTATCAAGAAAAGCAGCCATTTTAAGGAGATCTTCAATTAGCTATTTAAAATAGAAAACAATCTCAGTGTGTTCAAGACTATTCCCCACTTTCTTTTCTATGAGATTCAGTCTAGCTGATTTTACATTAAAGTCTTCGATCCACTTAGACTTGAGTTTTGTGCAGACTAATAGATAAGGATTTGTTTGCATTCTTCCACATATGGAGACCCAGTTAGTTCAGCACCATTTGTTGAAAATGCTTCCTGCCCCCCATTGCATAGTTCTGGCTTCTTTATCAAAAATCAGTTACCTATTGGTGTGTGGATTTACCTCTGGGTTTCAATTCCCTTTCATTGATCAACCAGTCTGTTTTTATGCAATGTGGATTTCATTATTATAACTCTGTAATAGAAAATTGTTTTAGCTATCTGCATGTTTTGTTTTTCAACATGAAGTTGAGTATTGTTCTTTCTTTCTTTCTTTTTTTTGTTTTTTTTTTTTTTTAGTTTTTTTATTAGATATTTTATTTACACTTCAGATGGCATCCCCTATCCCCATTCCCCCCCACCCCCCTTAGGAAACCCATATCCCATGCCCCCTTATCCTTTTTGCATTTATACATTTTTTTAAAAGAATGTTAATCATAGGCTTTATAAGTTTGGAATTGTTCAATCAGAGGTGTAACCCACTGACTGACTTAGATATAACAACTATCTTTGACTGGTGGAGATACATGAATATCTGCCTCCCTGTCTCCCTTCTCTTTCTCTCTTTCATCACCCAGCTTCTCCTCTCCTTCTTCTTCTCCTCTTCTTACTCCTTTTCTTCTTCTCAGTACTCCACCTACTTTATCTCCTCCTACACATCACCCTTCCTGTTAAAATGAAACTTTTCTCTCAAAATACAATTAGAGCATAATTATGCCAATTTGTACCAGTGAAGTACAGGATAGTCCTAATACCCAGTCCGCCCTTTTGTTGACTAACCAGCTCCTCTGTCATCTATTCTAACTAGAACATTTAGTTCTGAACCTGGCTTTAGGATGAATGTCAGCTGACGACCATCCACTCAAATCTTTTCTCTTAAGGTCAATAGCTATATGTTTTCAACCCCATCAGAAATCCAGAATGACTGAGTTAACTATAATCGTGAGAAGCACAAATTGTAGTTTCTAAAACTTAGCCAATTTATAGAGACCTCTGACCACCTGGACACTCGCTCTACTTCAAAACGTTGGAGCATCTGTTCTTCTACCTTCTGGTCCAGGATCTTCTGACAGACCTTAGTGCTGCAGAATTATTAAGGGCTGATTACTCTGTCTAGGCAGATATAATCAGTCGACTATTCTGCAAGTGTGTCCTTTTCTGGACAGTAATTTGTCTGTAGAAGGAAAGTGACAATTCTTGCCTAGTGGCTGTCTCACCTCAACTGGAGTAACTCCAAGGATGCTCAATTTCTTCTTAGAATTTAACATAGGAAGCTGTTCGGAGCAGACAGGTCTCTAATGAAAATGAACATTAATACTGAAATGTTTGTCATGTCAATTCTAAGGATTTCTGATGTTTTGAAAGCCAGCTATCCATGTAAGGTAATCTGGACTGTTGCCTGTTAACTCCACTCAGCTATTTCTACATAAAACATAGAGAATACCCTTATAATAAACTCCAAGTCATGAATTTGCTATAGTCCCTTAACTCACAGGCTGCCCATCTCAATTCAGTTAAAAAGAGTTAAAGAAGGACTGGGTCTAAGCTTTGTATTCCTAAATGTGTTATACTGGTACAATGCCTATGAGAATAACAATATTTGTCTCATTCTTATATCATTAAGAAGATCATGCCAATGAAAACCTTAAAATTTGTAAACAAAGTAAATTGGTGCCATTTAAGAATTTATATCTTCATCTTAATATTAATTATACAGATTTCTACTAATAGGTTATGGCTATGCAATAAGCCCTAGCTAATTCTCTCTATTCTGACAAAACTACTACTTTTCCCTAGAGAGACAGCCCAACATTTACCACCTTAGTCCCCTAGCCCAGGGAATAGAGGCGCTGACTCTTCATTAGCTTCTTCAAGCTGATTATGGGCGTTTAGATATTAGAAGAGGAGTGGGGGGGGGGGAGAGCAAATTGACAATCCTCTGATGCTGTGTCTTCGCTGCCTCCAGATGGAATTCCCGGACCTCAGAGGTTTGAGCAGGTCTACCCAGCTTGCTTGTTGAGTAGATACCCCAAGGCTGATCATTCTGCAATATACAATTCTCAAAACAAATTTTAGTATCAAGATAGTTTTTTTTAAGAGGGCTGACATTTTATTAAGATTGCTGGTTCTACTCGCTTTTCTATTTTTCCCCTCTTTTATTGGATATAATATTTACATTTCAAATTTTATCCCCTTACCATATTTCCCCCACCACCCAGGAACCCCTTATCCCATCCCCCCTCCTCCTGCTTCTATGAAGGTGTTTATCTACCTACCCCCAGACCCCCTCCCCACCCTCAGATTCCCCCCCCCCTTAGTTCTCAGCCTTCAGGGTACCATTGACCTTGTCTCCCACCTATGCCCAACAAGGCCATCCTCCCCTACATATACTGCTGGAGTCATGTGTCTCTCTATATGTGCTCCTAGGCTGGTGGTTTAGACCCTGGGGAGCTCTGGCTGGTTGGTATTATTGCTCTCCTCACCGGGCCACCAGCCCTTAAGGTTCCTTCAATTTACTCTCTAGCTCCTCCATTGGGAACCTTTGATTGGATTAATGAATAGCTGTGGGTATCTGTCTCTGGGTATGTCCGACTCTGGGAGACCTCTAAGGGACAGCCTTATCAGGCTGCTGTCAGCTTTCCCATCCTGACATCCCTATCAGCGTCTATTTTTGGTGACTGCCCATGGAATAAATACCCAGACGGAATGGTCTCCCTACAACCCCCCCTTCAGATTCTGACCCACACTTTATCTCCATATTTGCTCCCTTGGGTATTTAGTTACTCCTTCTAAGAAAGACCTAGGCATCCTCACTTGTTCTTTCTTCTTCATGAGCTTCATGTCGTCTGGTAGTTGAATCTTTGTTGTTTCAGATTTTTGGGCTAATCTCCGCTTATCAGTGAGTAAATACCATGTGTGTTCTTTTGTGATTGGGTTACCTCACTCAGGATGATATTTTCTAGTTCCATCCATTTACCTAAGAATTTCTCCAATTCATTATTTTTAATAGCTGAGTAATATTCCATTGTGTAAATGTACCACATTTTTTGTATTCATTCCTCTGTTGAAGGGCATCTGGGTTCTTTCCAGCTTCTGGCTATTATAAATAGAGCTGCTATGAACATAGTGGAGCATATGTCTTTGTTATTTGTTGGGGCATTTTCTGGGTATATGCCCAGAAGTGGTATAGCTGGGTCCTCAGGTAGTGCTATATCCAATTTTCTGAGGAACCGCCAGACTGACTTCCAAAGTGGTTGTACCAGCTTGCAACCCCACCAACAATGCAGGAGTGTTCCTCTTTCTTCACATCCTCGCCAGCATCTACTATCACCTGAGTTTTCAATCTTAGCCATTCTGACTGCTGTGAGGTGGTATCTCAGTGTTGTTTTGATTTGCATTTCCCTGATGACTAAGGATGTTGAGCATTTCTTAAGGTGCTTCTCGGCCATTCGAGTTTCCTCAGTTGAGAATTCTTTGTTTAGCTCTGTACCCCATTTTTTAATGGGGTTATTTTGTTGTTTGGTGTCTAATTTCTTGAGTTCTTTGTAAATATTCGATATTAGCCCCCTATCTGATGTAGGATTGGTAATGATCTTTTCCCAATCTGTTGGTTGCCATTTTGTCTTGTTGACAGTGTCCTTTGCCTTACAGAAGCTTTGCAATTTGATGAGGTCCCATTTGTCGATTCTTGATCTTAGAGCATAAGCCGTTGGTGTTCTGTTCAGGAACTTTTCCCCTGTGCCTAGGTATTCGAGGGTCTTCCCCAACTTCTCTTCTAATAGTTTCAGTGTACCTGGCTTTATGTGAAGGTCCTTTATCCACTTGGAGTTGAGCTTTGTGCAAGGGGTTAAGAATGGATTAATTTGCATTCTTCTCCATGTTGACCTCCAGTTGTGCCAGCACCACTTGTTGAAAATGCTGTCCTTTTTCCACTGGATGGATATAGCTCCCTTGTCAAAGATCAAGTGACCATAGGTATGCGGGTTCATTTCTGGGTCTTCAATTCTGTTCCATTGATCGTCCTGTCTGTCTCTGTACCAATACCAAGCAGTTTTTATCACTACTGCTCTGTAGTACAGTTTGAGGTCCGGAATGGTGATTCCCCCAGAGGTTCTTTTATTGTTGAGAATAGTTCTTGCTATCCTAGGTTTTTTGTTATTCCAAATGAATTTGAAAAGAAATTGCTCTTTCTATCTCTATGAAGAATTGATTTGGAATTTTGATGGGTATTGCATTGAATCTGTAGATTGCTTTTGGCAGGATAGCCATTTTTATTAAATTAATCCTGCCAATCCAGGAGCATGGGAGATCTTTCCATCTTCTGAGATCTTCTTCAATTTCTCTCTTCAGAGACTTGAAGTTCTTGTCATACAGATCTTTCACTTGCTTTGTTAGATTCACTCCAAGATAATTTATTTTATTCGTGGCTATTGTGACGGGTATCATTTCCCTGATTTCTTTCTCTGCCTGTTTATCCTTTGAATAGAGGAAGGCTACTGATTTGTTTGAGTTGATTTTATATCCAGCCACATTGCTAAAGTTGTTTATCAGGTTTAGGAGTTCTCTGGTGGAACTTTTAGGTTCACTTAAGTATACTATCATATCATCTGCAAATAGTGAAATTTTGACTTTTTCCTTTCCTATCTGTATCCCTTTGACTTCCTTTTGTTGTCTAATTGCTCTAGCTAAGACTTCCAGTACTATATTGAATAGGTAAGGTGAGAGTGGGCAGCCTTGCCTAGTCCCTGATCTTAGTGGGATTGCTTCAAGTTTCTCTCCATTTAGTTTGATGTTGGCTACTGGCTTGCTGTATATTGCTTTTACTATATTTAGATATGGGCCTTGAATTCCTGATCTTTCCAAGACCTTTAACATGAAGGGATGTTGAATTTTGTCAAATGCTTTCTCAGCATCTAGTGAGATGATCATGTGGTTTTTCTCTTTGAGTTTATTTATGTAGTGGATTACATTGATGGATTTCTGAATATTGAACCATCCCTGCATTCCTGGGATAAAGCCTACTTGATCTTGATGGATAATTGTTTTGATGTGTTGTTGGATTCGGTTTTGCGAGAATTTTATTGAGTATTTTTGCATCAATATTCATAAGAGAGATTGGTCTGTAGTTCTCTTTGTTTGTTGGGTCTTTCTGTGGATTAGGTATGAGTGTAATGGTAGCTTCATAGAATGAATTGGGTAGTGTTCCTTCTGTTTCTATTCGATGGAATAGCTTGAAGAGGATTGGTATTAGGTCTTCCTTGAAGGTCTGAAAGAATTCTGCACTGAAACCATCTGGCCCTGGACATTTTTTGGTAGGAAGATTTTTAATGACTGTGTCTATTTCTTTAGGCATTATGGGACTGTTTAGATGGTTTTTCTGCTCCTCTTTTAACTTTGGTACCTGGTATCTATCTAGAAAATTGTCCATTTCCTCCAGATTTTCTAATTTTGTTGAGTATAGGCCTTTGTAGTAGGATCTGATAATGTTTTTAATTTCCTCTGTTTCTGTTGTTATGTCTCCCTTTTCAGTTCTGATTTTATTAATTTGAATGCTGTCTCTGCGCTCTTTGGTTAGTCTGGCTAAGGGTTTGTCTATCTTGTTGATTTTCTCAAAGAACCAGCTCCTGGTTTTGTTGATATTTTGTATAGTTCTTTTTGTTTCAACTTGGTTGATTTCAGCCCTGAGTTTGATTATTTCCTGCCGTCTACTCCTCTTGGGTATACTAGCTTCTTTTTGTTCTAATGCTTTCAGGTTTGCTGTCAAGTTGTTAATGTATGCTCTTTCCACTTTCTTTTTGTGAGCACTTAGAGCTATGATTTTTCCTCTTAGTACTGCTTTCAATGAGTCCCACATGTTTTGATATGTGTCCTCATTTTCATTTAACCTAAAAAGTCTTTAATTTCTTTCTTGACCAAGTCATCATTGAGTAGAGCATTGTTCAGTTGCCAAGTGCATGTCGGTTTTCTGTTGTTTTTGTCCATGTCAAAGACAAGTCTTAATCCTCGGTGGTCTGATAAGGTACTGGGGATTATTTCAATCTTTTTGTATCTGTTGAGGCCTGTTTTGTGACCAATTATATGGTCTATTTTCGAGAAGGTACCATGAGGTGCTGAGAAGAAGGTATATTTTTTTGTTTTAGTATGAAATGTTCTATAGATGTCAGTTAAGTCCAATTGGTTCATAACTTCTGTTAGTTTCATTGTGTCTCGATTTAGTTTCTGTTTCCATGATCTGTCCATAGCTGAGAGTGGGGTGTTGAAATCCCCCACTATTATTGTGTAGGGTGCAATGTATGCTTTAAGTTTTAGTAAAGTGTCTTTTATGTATGTGGGTGCCCTTACATTTGGGGCATAGATGTTGAGAATTGCGAGTTCCTCTTGGTACATTTTTCCTTTGATGAATATGAAGTGTCCTTCTTTATCTTTTTTGATTACTTTTGGTTGAAAACTGATTTTATTTGATATCAGAATCGCTACTCCAGCTTGTTTCTTGGGACCATTTGCTTGGAAGATTGTTTTCCAACCTTTTACTCTGAGGTAGTTTCTGTCCTTTCCACAGAGGTGTGTTTCCTGAATGCAGCAAAATGTTGGGTCCTGTTTACGTATCCAGTCTGATAGTCTATGTCTTTTTACTGGAGAATTGAGTCCATTGATATTAAGAGATACTAAGGAAAAATGAGTGTTGTTTCCTGTTATTTTTGTTATTGGCAGTGGAGATATGTTTGTGTAGCTACCTTCTTTTACGGTTTTTGGAAGATTACTTTCCTGCTTTTTCTAGGTTGTAGTTTCCCTCCTTATGATGGAGTTTTCCACCAATTATCCTTTGAAGTGCTGGGTTTGTGTTGAGATACTGTGCAAATTTGGATTTGTCATGGAATATTTTGGTTTCTCCATCAATAATGATTGACAGTTTTGCTGGGTATAGTAGTCTGGGCTGACATTTATGTTCTTTTAGGGTCTGTATGATATCGGTCCAGGATCTTCTGGCTTTTATGGTCTCTGGTGAGAAGTCTGGTGTAATTCTTATAGGTCTGCCTTTATGTTACTTTGCCTTTTTCCCTTACTGCTTTTAGTATTTTTTCTTTGTTTTGTACATTTGATGTTTTGACTATTATGTGGCGGGAAGTATTTCTTTTCTGGTCTAAACTATTTGGAGTTCTGTAGGCTTCTTGTATATTTATGGACAGCTCTTTCTTTAGGTTAGGGAAGTTTCCTCTATAATTTTGTTGAGGATATTTACTGGTCCTTTAAGTTGGGGGTCTTCCCCCTCATCTATTCCTATTATCCTTAGGTTTGGCCTTCTCATTGTGTCTTGGATTTCTTGTATATTTTGGGTTAGTAGCTTTTTGTATTTTGCATTTTCTTTGACAGTTGTGTCAATGTTTTCCATGGTATCTTCTGCACATGAGATTCTCTCTTCCATCTCCTGTATTCTGTTGGTAATATTTGTGTCTATGACTCCTGATCTTTTTTTTAAGTTTTCTATCTCCAGGGTGTTCTCCCTTTGTGATTTCTTTATTGTTTCTACTTCCATTTTTAGATCCTGCATGGTTTTGTTTAATTCCTTCTCCCGTTTGGTTGCATATTCTTGCAATTACTTAAGGGATTTTTGTGTTTCCTCTCTAAGGGTTTCTATCTGTTCTTTGAGAGTGTATTTATGTCTTTCTTAAAGTCCTCTATTATCATCATGAGAAGTGATTTTAATTCTGAATCCTGCTTTTCTGGTGTGATGGGGTGTTCAGGGCTTGCTATGATGGGAGAACTGGGTTCTGATGATGCCATGTAACTTTGGTTTCTGTTGCTTACGTTCTTGCGCCTGCCTTTTGCCATCTGGTTAATTCTAGTGCTACCTGTACTTCTGTCTCTGATTGAAGCCTGTCTTTCCAGTTGTCTCGCTTGTGTTTGGTCTTCTAGGAGTCCAGATGTCTCTGTGATTTTTTCTAGCTGCCCTGATTACAGTGGTATCTCTAGGATGCCTCAGGATATGGTGCCTCCAAGGTAGCAGTCCAGCTAGATGTCTGCTGTTCTGGGTGCAGTGTCTCCTCTTGGATATCTCAGGATATGTTGTTTGACACTCTGAGTTCAGTTGTTCCTCTGTGGCTCTGGGTTGAGTGGACCTTCCAGTATGTCTCAGGCGGGATCTGGGGTCCACACAACTGCAGACCTGGTAGAGGTCTCGTCCGGGCCTCAGACCCGGGAGATGGGCAAAAGGGGGGTGCTAGCCAGCAGGGGCGTGGGGGGGGGAATCTGCTGGATTCTTAGCACTGAGGGCACCCAGCTATGAGCTCAGGGTAGTATGTGGGTTTTCCTACTTAAAGCTGGTTGTGGGATCTGTGGATCCCCCAGAATGTGTCTGGCGGAATCAGGGGTGCACTCACCCGCAGGCCTCAGACCGGAGGAGGGGCGAGTGGCAGAAGGGGGTGCTAGCCCTGGCTATTGGTTCTATGGATCCCCCAGAATGTGTCTGGTGGAATCCGGGGTGCACTCACCCGCAGGCCTCAGACTGGAGGAGGGGCGAACGGTGGAAGGGGCGTGCTAGCACTGGCTATGAGTTCTATGGATCCCCCAGAATGTGTCTGGGGGAATCTGGGTTGCACTCACCCGCAGGCCTCAGACTGGAGGAGGGGCAAGCGGCAGAGGAGGTGTGCTAGCGCTGGCTATGGGTTCTATGGATCCCCCAGAATGTCGAGTATTGTTCTTTCAAGGCCTTTAACATGTTGTATTGGAATTATTATGAGGATTTTTCTTGACTGTAGTTTGCATTTGGTAGAAAGGCCATTTGACTATGTTAATCCTACTGAACCATTAACATGGAAGATCTTTCCTTCTTTAGATATCTTCTTCAATTTCTTTTTTCAAAGGTGTTAAATTATTGTCATACAGGTCTTTCACTTGCTTTGTTAGAGTTACTTCAAGATTTTGGATATCATTTGTGGCTATTGTAAAGGGTGTTGTTTCTTTGATTTCTTTCTCAGGCTGTTTATCATTTGTTTGTAGGAGGACTACTGATTCTTTTTATGTTAATCTTATATCAAGACATTTTGCTGAAAGTGTTTATCAGCTATAGGAGTTCTCTCATCAACATTTTGGGGTCACTTATGTATACTATCATATCATTTGCCAATAATGATATTTTTACTTCTTCCTTTTCAATTTGTATCTCCTTGATCTCCTTTAGCTGTATTATTGCTCTAGCTAGGACTTCAAACACCACATTGAATAGATATGAAGAGGATGAGCAGCCTTGTCTTGTTCCAGATTTTAGTGGAATTGTGTTAAGTTTCTCTCAATTTAATTTACTGTTGGTTATTGGCTTGGTTTTTATTACAGTTATTATCTTAATGTATGTGCCTTGTATCCCTGATTTTCCCAAGACTTTATCATAAATAATGTTGGATTTTCTCAAAAGCTTTTTCAGATTCTATTAAAATGATTGTGGTTTTTACTTTTAGTTTATTTATATGGTAGATTTATTTTTTTGCATTTTTATTTAATTTTTATTTACATTTAAGATGCCTTCCCCTTTCCCCATTTCCCCTCCCTAGAAAACCCCCATCCCATGCCCCCTTTCCTTTTTGCTTTTATATAATTTTTTTAAATGTTAATCAAAGGATTTATAAGTTTGGTAATGCTCAATCAGAAGCATAACCCAATACCCAACCTAGATATAAAAACTATCTTTGACTGGTGGAGACCTGTGAACATGTGCCTCCATGCCCCCTCTCTCTTTCTCTCTCTCACCACCTAGCTTCTCCTCTCCTTCATCTTCTCTCCTTACTCCATCTCTTCCTCTCAATACTCCTTCCCACTTAGCTTCTCCTACATGTCACTCTTCCTGTTAAAGTAAAACTTTTCTCTCAAAATACAGTTAATACATACTTATTCCTAATTGTACCAGTGAGGTACAAGATAGTCCTAATACCCAGTCCATCATTTTGTTGACTAACCAGAACCTCTGTCATCTCTTCTAACTAAAACACTTACTTTTTGATCCTGGCTTTTTTTTTTTTTGGCTTTAGAATGAATGTCAGTTGAAAACTATATAATCAGATCTTTTCTCTCAAAGTCAATAGCCAGGATTGGCTATGAGACTATGGGTCTTCAACCCCGTCAGAAATCCAGAATGACTGAGTTAACTGAAGTTATGGGAAGCACTAAACGTAGCTTCTAAAACTTAGCCAATTTATAGAGACCGCTGAACACCTGAAAAACCCCTATACTACCGACCGTTGGAGCATCAAATCTTCAGCCTTATGGCCCAGAGTCATCTGACAGACCTTAGTGATGCAGGATTATTAAGGGCTGATTACTCTGTCTAGGCAGATATAATCAGTCGAGAATTCTGCATGTGTGTCCTCTTCTGGACAGTAATTTGTCTGTAGATGGAAAGAGGCAATGCTTGCCTAGTGGCTGTCACCACACAACTGGCATAACACCAAGGATGCTCAATTTCTTTTTAGAATCCACAACAGGAAGCTGTCAGGAGCAGACAGGTCTCTAATCAGAATGAACATTAATATAGAAATATTTGTAGCATCAATTCTATGGACTTCTGATGTTTTAAAAACCAACTATCCATGTAAGGTCACCTGGACTGTTGTCTGTTCACTCCTCTCAGCTATTTCTAAATAAAATATGGGAAACCTCCTAACAATAAACTCAAAGCCATGAATTTGCTATAGTCCCTTAACTCATAGGTTAACCATCCCAAATCAGTTAAAAAAGTTAGAGAAGGACTGGGTCTAGGCCTTGTATTCCTAAATGTGTTGTACAGGCACATTGTCCATGAGAGTATCAATATTCATCTCACTTTTATATTAATAAGAAGCTCGTGCCAATGAAAACCTTAAATTTGAAATCAAAGTAAGTTTTGTACCATTTAAGAAATTATAACTTCATCTTGATAATAATTATACAGATTTCTACCAATAGGTTATGGCTATGCAATAAGTCCTAGCTAATCCCCCCTGTTCCAACAAAACCACTACTTTTCCCTAGAAAGACAGACCATTATTAACCACATTAGTCCCCAAGCTCAGGGAATAGGGGCGCTGACTCTTCTTTAACTCCTTCAAGCTGATTAAGGGCATTGAGATTTTAGAAGAGGGGTGGGGGGAAGAGTAAGTTGATAAGCCTCTGATGCTGTGTCTTCACTGAATCCAGATGGAATTCCAGGACATTGGAGGTTTGGGCAGGTCTGCTCAGTATGCTTGATGAGTAGATATACCAAGGCTGTGTATTCTGCAATATACAATTCTCAGAACAAGTTTTAGTATCAAGAAAAAAAATTCCCCCCCCAGGGGGCTGACATTTTTTTTAAAGATGTTGGTTCTAACAACTTTTCTTCCCCCCCCTTTGAAAATTGGTTGTAATATTTACACTTCAGATTTTATCCCCTAAACCCACTTCCTCACATCACCCAGAAACCTCCCATCCCATCCCCCTCCTCATGCTTCTATGAGGCAGTGACCACACCTACCACCCCACTATCCCCTCCTCACCCTCACATCCCCTTCCCCCCACTCTGTGTTTATTTTTTATGGGTCCAAGAAACTCCTCTTCCACTTATGCCCAACAAGGCCATCCTCCCCTCCATATACTGCTGGAGTCTTGGGTCCCTCCATATGTGTTCCCTGGTTGGTGGTTTAGACCCTGGGGGGCTCTGGTTGTTTGGTATTGTTGCTTTCCTCCTGGGGTCACAAACCCTTTCTGCTCCTTCAGTCCTCTCTCTAAGTTCTCTATTGAGAAACCCCTGATCATATCGGTGGTTAACTGTGAGCATCATCCTCTAAGTGTGTTAGTCTTTGGCAGACCTCTAAGGAGACAGCTATATCATGTTCCTCAGATTATGCACTCCCAGCCATCCACAACAGTGTTTAGCTTAGGTGGCTGTACATGGGATGAATACCGAGGTGGAGTGGTCTCCTGATGGCCCCTCCTTCAGTTTCTGTCCAATGTTTTGTTTTCATATTTGCTCCCTTGAGCATTTTTGTTACTTGTTCTAAGTAGAACTGAGGCATCCCCTCTTGGTCTTCCTTCTTCATTAGATTCATGCGGTCTGCTGGTTGAGTCTTTGCTAATCCTAGCTTTGGGGCTAACATCCACTTAACAGTGAGTAAATACCCTATGTGTTCTTTGGGGATTGTGTTAACTCACTCAAGATGATAATTTATAGATCCATCCATTTACCTGAAAATTTCTCGAATTCATTATTTTTAATAGCTGAGTAATACTCCATTGTGTAGATGTACCACATTTTTTGTATCCATTCCTCTGTTGAGGGACATCTTGGTTCTTTTCAGCTTCTGGAAAGGCACTGCTATATATACCCTAGAGTGGCATTTTCACTTCTGATTGGCTGTTCACTCATCACCCCATATTACGCCCGGGGATGGGCAGTGACCTTTGGCGCGCTTTTGCCTTTTGCACCTGCGCAGTCCGTTGTTTACAAGTGGGAGGACAGGATGTCCGAGCCATCTTGGAATGGCGAATCACTGTGGCTCCCAACAATAATCCATTATATCAGGAAAAATATGGAGCATGAAGTCAGCCCATGACATTGCATCAGCAGTCTGGCAGCAGAGAAAGAACAGATGCTCACATATTTTTTCTCAAATCACTTTCCCCATTCATATAGTTTAAGATCTCTTGCATAGGGGATGGTACCACCCACAATGAGGGGGGGGCTTCCCACCTCAATTAATACTATCACCATAAACCCCCATAGACAACCTGAGAAGTTCTTCATTGATACTCTCTTCCCAGGTGATTCTAGATTGTGTTAAGGTGCTAATTCTAACTAACCATCATCAGGTGTGTGGAAAGGTGCTGATTTTTACATGTTAATATTGCATCTTTTTTTAAAAAAAATTTGATCAGATCCAAGAGTTTTTGGAAGGATTTTTGGGAATTAAAGTTCCACTTTAATTTAAAATTTAATTTAAAAGTACACTTTTAAGTGTAGGATAAATAGCAGCAAAAAGATAATTTGCCTTCCCTTTTCTTATTTGCATTTCTTTTTCTTCTTTCTTTAGCTAAGGGTTAAATCACTACACCGAGTGATTTAAGAGATGATTGACAAGAGATTATTTCATTTTCTTATTCTTAATTTTAAAGGAAATTCTTTCACATTTTCTCTATGTATATCATTGGCTATAAGTTAGTCATACATAGCTTGTCTTGTATTGAGGTAAGACTGCTCTATACCTGCTTTCTTCAGGCTTTTATTGTCGACAGATATTGAATGTTTCTAAAGGTCTTCTTCTGAATCTGAACATGCCATGCTGCATTTATTGGTTTGCCTATTGAGCCTCTCTTACATCCCTGGAATGAAGTAGATCATTAATGATCCATGAAGTCTCTTCATATGTTTTTTTAATTCCTTTGCAAATGTTTTATGGAGAACATTTGTAGCTATGCATATAAGAGATTTGGTCTATAGTTTTGTTTTGTTTTATGTTTGTCTGGTGTCAGTGTGATGCTGGGTCACAGAATGTATCTGGTGGTGTTTCTTCCTTCCCCATGGTCTGGAAGAGTTTGAGGAGCATTGGTGTTGACTCTTCTTTAAATATTGGGCAAATTCAGCAGATACTGCATCTGCTTCTGAACTCTTCTTTGTTGAAAACTATTACCGTTCAAATCCCATTGCTTGTGGGTATTTTAAGTTATTTCTGTTTTGTTTTGTTTTTGTTTTTCGAGACAGGGTTTCTTTGTTAAGTTATTTCTATTAATTTTGGTTAGTTCATTTTTGCTAGATTTTCCAGATTTTAAAATACAAGCTTTCAGAGTGTCCCCTAGGTCTCATTGTAATCTTTTGTAACACTTCCTTTTCATTCCTAGTTTTATTAATCTGGATTTTCTTTTTATTGGGGTTAGGTTAGGCTTTATCAATTTTCCTTATTTTTGTAAAGAACTAAATCTCCCCCATTTTACATGTATATGGGTGTTTTGTCTGAACTTATGCCTGTGTAGCACATGTATGTAGTACCTGCAGATGCCAGAAGAGGGTATTGGACTGGAGTTCCAGATGGTTGTGTGCTGATATGTGGGTGCTGAGAATCGAACCCAGGTCCTCTACAAGAGCAGACAGTGCTCTTAACTGCTGAGCCATTACTCCTGCCCAAAGACTTAACTGTGGATTAACCTTATTTTTTTTCTTTTAGTCTTCGTTTCATTAATTTGTACCCTAGTCTTCAATATATCCTACCATCTAATGTTTGGGGTTGGTTTATTCTTGTTTTTCTGAGACCATGTGTTTGTCATTGTGTTATTTATTTATGACCTCTCTGCTTGTTTAAATACTCAAAGCCATAAGCTCTCATTTTAGAGATACTTTTGCTGTACTTCAGATGTTCTGATAAGTTGTGCTTCATTTTCATTGATTCTAGGGACTTTAGAATTACTTCTCATTGTCTTCCATGTTCCACTCTTCACTCGGGGTATTATCGTTCAGCCCCCAAGTACTTGCACTGCTGAAATGTGCTTCTATTCTGTATCTTTTGAGTGGAATTCTCCCTTATATTAAATCTACTTAATCTGTGGTGAAGTTTAACTCTAAAGTTTCTTGACTGATTTTCATTTGGATGCCCTTTCCAAACAGGGAAAGACATTGAAACTACCTATTGTTGCTATTTTATGATCTATCTACCTTTAATGTTAGAAATTGGGAGCTCTAACATTCACTGCATATATGTTTATAATTTTTATGTCTTCCTGAAGAATTTATTCACCATGTTACTATGCAAGGGCATTATTTATCTCTTTTAATTTTGAAGTGTATTTTGTCAGATACCAGAATAGCTACACCACCTAGTTTTCATCTTTTCTTTGCTTTATAAATTGACTTCTACCATTGTATTCTCGTTCTGTGGATATTTGCCAGTTGACATTTATTTCTATTTATGTGAATGGTATGCATGTATGTCTATGTGGGAATATGCCACATTGATGCAGGTGGCCATAGTGGCCAGAAGAGGTGTATGGATTCACTGGAGCGGGAGTGACAGACATTTGAGAATCACCTGATGTGGATACTGAGAGCCAAAGTAGCATCCTCACAGCAAGTGTTCTTAATGGTTGAGCCCTATCTCCATCCAAGTCTTTGACAGTTATATGTATTCCTTGGAGTCAACAGGTACTTGTATCTCTGTGATGTTTTTGTTTTGTTTTGGTGTATTTTTGTGTGTATGGGGGTATCATTTGTCTGTGTGCATGTATGTGAAGGCTAGAAGATGACATCAGGTATTATCCTTTGGAACATGGTTAATAAACCTCCTTTGAGGTGGGATCTTTTTTGCCTGGAGCTCATTAATTAGTCTACACTGGCTATTTAGAAAGCTTCAGAATGGATGGATGGATGGACAAAGTGATTGATTTCAGCAGAATCTCATTCTGTATCCCTGGCTATAGCTCACATGGTAGCCTTGCACTCATGAATGAACTTTCTGCCTTAGCCTCTAAACTCTTCCTGCTCCAAGTCATCCACAGACCCCATTCTGCATGACTCTCACATCAGCCAGCACAACAGCTTCATGCTTATTTACGTTGTACCATGTGCAGAATCCTCTTCTCTTTTAAAGCTGAGTAACTTTTAAAGTGTAGTGTAGGGGGCATGCACTTTGTTTATCCATCCTCAGAACTGTTTTATTCATAGACTCCATTTTCTGTCTGTCTGTCCTCCTCTCTGTTTCCCTCTTTCTCTATCTCTCTCTATTTCTCTCTCTCTTTTTCTGTAATCTCTCTCTCTCTCTCTGTGTGTGTATGTGAGAGAGAGAGTGGGGAGTAGTGTATGGGATTCTCTGGTTATTTGATAATTATATTAATAAGTGTTTATATACATACCTTGGCAAAAACAGAGGTAACTGAGAAAATTGAATAAATGAAGACTACCACAAGTTGTCATCAATTGCTGTGGATGATCCAGGCCATGACAAGAAATAGTTGTTTTACATTTCTCCAAAAGATACAGTGGGAAGTACAAAACACTCATGTATCTGGCGTGTGGTTTTTCTTTTATGTATACCATCACACATTTGACAATAAATAGGTTTAGCAACAACAAAAAGACAACTCTGTTTTTCCAGTGAAGCTCATACAAACTGCTTTACAATGCATAACTGATGCTAGTACCTTGGCTCATCTTAAAGGAATTTATCCATCCCTGAGTAACATGATGCTTACCATCCTTCCAAATGTGGATCTGAAAATGGTAAGTTTATGTTTTTCAGTACTGAGAATCAAAAAAGGACTGACTGTGGCATAGCCATAGGTTGTGAGAATGTGGACACAATACAAAATCTGACCATCATCGATACTTTTTATGTGGGAGATGATACTGTCCAAGGTGTACATCAGCACGAAGAAGCTCATGAGACACAGAATGGTCCTCATGGCTCTTTGTTCCACAGATGGTTTGAGGGAAAGGCTGGTGCTATAAAGAAACTGGGACTGCTTCCTATGTCTATATAGAAAAGTCACCATGGACCCACTTGAGAGGAGCATGAGACCTACAAAGATGATGTCCCTGGAAGTCAACAGTATATAAAATGTGTGATGGACAGAGTAACTCATGGGTGCCAGAGAGCAAGATGCTGTGAGATATATAAAGCTAGGTGAGGTCAAATTAGGCTTTGCAGTTATGTATGTTATAAGGGGACTACTAATGACCATATAGAAGATACTCAGGAGAAAAAGGCAACCTAGCATGTGCCATGGATATTTGTGCTTGAACTTTGCTAGGCAGGAGCTTCTGGGACTGAGGGTGACAGCCTGGAGGATACTGAGCAGGCTGGTGGCACAAAGAGAGAGGGTCCTAAGAAACCTGTACAAGGACATAACAAACTTGCATGTGGTGTCATCCCATTTCCTCCATGGCATAAAAATGTCTGTAGTGACTAAAATCAAGACTATCAGCATCAGCAGGTGGATTAGAGACAAGAGAGCAATGGGCAGGTCAGTGAGTCTGGACCTCTGCCCATGAATGAACTTGAGGATGTAGAAGAGAAGAAGGAAGCTGTTGCCTAAGATCCCAATGCCAGCTTCAGAATAAATAGCGTTTCTTATCTTAGTGTTATGGGACAGTCTATTGATGTTATTCATTTTAAGGCTAAAAGAAGCAGGTGGGAACTGTGCAGGGAGAACAGCATGAAGATTCCCTACTCCATAGCTAGCCTCGCTCACCAACTTCAGACAATGACAGCTCCCCTACTCTCAGTACGACATGTCAGTGTTCTTCAGTTCAGCCTTATTCCACTTACTGTTGCCTCCACTTCAATGTGGCCAGAAGCCACAGCCACTCTCTCTGCTGTTTCAACAGTTATGTGACCCATCCATATATAAGCTTTCTTACATATTAAAACTGCCATGTTTTGGCCTGGAGAGATGGTTCAGTGGGTAAGAGCACTGTCTGCTCTTCCAGAGGTCCTGAGTTCAATTCCCAGCAACTACATTGGGGCTCCCAACCATCTGTAATGAGATTTGATGCTCTCTTCTGGTGTGTATGAAAACAGCAACATTGTACGCACATACATAAAGTAAATAAATCTTATAAACCCTGCTATGTATCATGAAAATATTTCTTTTCCTATTGATTCACATTTGAGGTTTTCTGAGACAACAGCAATGTCTCTCAGTTCCTAGCCTGCACAAAGCCAATGGAAACCTTAATTCTATATTCATATATAATTCTATACCAATGTAAGAAATTATGACTTCAATTTTATATTAATTACAAAGACTTCTATCAATGTAAGATTATGGCTACACAATGATTTGTTCAATAATAAAATTAGTAATCCATCCTATTTCCTCCCTGTTCAAACTTATGACTATTTTATCCCTTAAAATGACAACCTATCTATAATTGGTAAAGTAACCATAGCCCAGACACTCAAACCCAAGGGATTGGGCTGATGACTCTTCATGGCTTCTTCCTGCTGAATTGGGGCAATGAGAAATTCTTTAAAAGGGTGGTCAGGGGAAGGAAAATTAGAAAAATTGGTTAGACTTCAGAATTCTAGCGTTAGCATCTGTTATCCAGTCTCTGTATGCTTAGATGGCTCAGGGCTTGACTGAAGATCTGACTGAATCCATCTGAAAGGTTAGATAAGGCAACATCATCTGGAATCAGTAATTTCTGAATTCATTCTGGAAGCAAGACTCTGGACAACATCAGGAAGCAGGGGGCTGGAAAAGAAGGTCAGTTCAGCATCTCTGAGGATGGCTCTTTTCAAAGCTGTACATTCTGTAATATATGAATCTTACAACCAAATTTTAGTACCTTGAAGATATTCATATGGCTTGTGCAGGGTGCACAGATCAGTTAAGGATGAAATTTTGCTCCTTGTTTGAGCAGGGGAAAGGCAACTGTCTTTTTCATGAGTTAACTTTATCAATAGCCAATTGTAATAAATCTCCATTCATGCCATATGAAGGAGGGCACAAAGAATATTAAGGATTCCATAACCAACAAGATTTATTGTCTCATTTTAGCTGAAGTTTTGGCTAGAGACATTTTTATATCTAAGCCAGTTACTGAGCTGTTTCCATATCAAAGAAGCAGAAGATCACGTTATCTGTCCTGTTTGATTTTCTTGAGTTTTTCAAGATCTTTAGGGAGTCTTCCTCTGTCATATCTGATCTATATCACTCTGAAAGGGGTCCAAAGCCTTTTCTCCTTTCCTGTCACCACAAATGAAGAGGCTCTCTCCTAAAATAGCATGTTCTTGGTCTAGTAACCAGAAAGCACTAAAGGTATAGCTTGACTTCTCTCCTAGAGAAATTTTAATATAACCACCAAACAAATAACAACAGACATGTTGATAATTAAAGCAATTCAAAGCAATTAAAGCAATCTAAACAAAGGTTAACCATGGAGACAGTGCTTCTTCACCATCTTCTGTTTTTCAACCCATAATTAAAGATCAAAAGCTCAATATTTTATACATCTATGTATATTTAAATCCTCCTTACTATGGAGATTAATATCTCTGTTGGTACATAGTGTAGTATGCCTCTTTGAACCCTGAAGTAATGGGAGGTCGTTCCCTACTGGATGACACTGGTACATCAAGGACATTTCTTTCCAAACACAATGGAATTGTTTTTAATTACTCAAAATATAGAAGTTGCATACATCATAGTTTTGTTTCAGTTAAGAATATAATAAAAGTAAAAGTAAAGATTTAAATGAAGCTATGAAATGAAAACATCAGTTTTTATAATAAGTACACAAATAGTTTTAAATCACTATAATATACTACATCATCCAAGGAAAAATGATAGAATTCTTCATGGTGAGTGATTTAATTAAAACAAAATGTAAATATGAAACTCTGGTCTTTCCAATGAAAAATTAAGTAATTTTTAGGGGTTTTAGGAATTATCCTAAGTAGAAAACATGCTCTTTACCTGTGTAGAGCACAATCTCCTATGGCTATCAGAGCTCAGCGTCTCCTTTACAGACACTGAAAACCTTCCTACAGCCCCCAGCTCCACCTCCCACAGCCTGCCTGGGACCCGACCACCTTCTGATTTTGCACTTGGGTGCAGGGCACTTACCCAGATGGACATGTCACGGGGGGGACTCTGTGACTGAGGAGATCCTGCTTAGGTGAAGGGAGTCTTTAATGCATTTCTACAGCTTTCAGTTTTCGTGTCTGTTGAGGATGAGAAGTTCCCGCTGGGGAGCACGGAAGCATGGCATCCCAGTGGAGCACCCTACCTCCCTGTTTATCTCACTCACTGTGTCCTGGATGACAGCCATCTGCAGAGGGCTGAGGACAACTTTGAGTTCCCTTGCCACACCTGTGGGATGGATCAGAAAGTTTATGTCATACAGACAAGCCTAACTTTTCTCACTTTACTCCTTAGACTTAATTGGGACTAATTTTATTCTTTGTAATCCCTGTCTTTAAGATGTGCGTCTTCCATTACTTCTCAGGGCTCTGAGGGTCCTCTCCCTACAGTGTTGACTAGCAACCTGTCCCTGGGCCAGCCCTCCCAAGGAGCACCTACCACTCCCTTACTAACCTCAGGAAGAGTCAGTGCTTTGTGTGAATGGAACCGTATGCATTGTGCTTCAGTCTCATGTGCAGGCGTGGTGCACTACCTGCATCCAGGACTCAGGAGAAGGAGACTGGGCATATTTAGTTCAAGAGCAGCCTGGGTGATTCACAGAGACCTTATCAAGAAAAGCAGCCATTTTTAGGAGATCCTCAGTTAGCTATTCAAATAGAAAACAATCTCAGTGTGTTCAAGACTATTCCCCACTTTCTTTTCCATGAGGTTCAGTCTAGCTGATTTTACATTAAAGTCTTCGATCCACTTAGACTTGAGTTTTGTGCAGACTAATAGATAAGGATTTGTTTGCATTCTTCCACATATGGAGACCCAGTTAGTTCAGCACCATTTGTTGAAAATGCTTCCTGCCCCCCATTGCATAGTTCTGGCTTCTTTATCAAAAATCAGTTACCTATTGGTGTGTGGATTTACCTCTGGGTTTCAGTTCCCTTCCATTGGTCAACCAGTCTGTTTTTATGCAATGTGGATTTCATTATTATAACTCTGTAATAGAAAATTGTTTTAGCTATCTGCGTGTTTTGTTTTTCAACATGAAGTTGAGTATTGTTCTTTCAAGGCCTTTAACATGTTGTATTGGAATTATTATGAGGATTTTTCTTGACTGTAGTTTGCTTTTGGTAGAAAGGCCATTTGACTATGTTAATCCTACTGAACCATTAACATGGAAGATCTTTCCTTCTTTTGATATCTTCTTCAATTTCTTTTTTCAAAGATGTTAAATTATTGTCATACAAGTCTTTCACTTGCTTTGTTAGAGTTACTCCAAGATTTTGGATATCATTTGCGGCTATTGTAAAGGGTGTTGTTTCTTTGATTTCTTTCTCAGGCTGTTTATCATTTGTTTGTAGGAGGACTACTGATTCTTTTTATGTTAATCTTATATCAAGACATTTTGCTGAAGGTGTTTATCAGCTATAGGAGTTCTCTTGTCAACATTTTGGGGTCACTTATGTATACTATCATATCATTTGCAAATAATGATATTTTAACTTCTTCCTTTTCCATTTGTATCTCCTTGATCTCCTTTAGCTGTATTATTGCTCTAGCTAGGACTTCAAACACCACATTGAATAGATATGAAGAGGATGAGCAGCCTTGTCTTGTTCCAGATTTTAGTGGAATTGTGTTAAGTTTCTCTCAATTTAATTTACTGTTGGTTATTGGCTTGGTTGTTATTACAGTTATTATCTTAATGTATGTGCCTTGTATCCCTGATTTTCCCAAGACTTTATCATAAATAGTGTTGGATTTTCTCAAAAGCTTTTTCAGATCTATTAAAATGATTGTAGTTTTTACTCTTAGCTTATTTATATGGTAGATTTCATTCATAGATTTTCATATGTTGAACTGTCCCTGCATCTCTGGGAGGATGCCAATTGGATTATGGTGAATTGTCATTTTGATGTGCCCCTGAATTTTGTTCAGAGTATTTTATTGAGAATTTTTGAATCAATGTTCATGAGAAAAATTGGTCTTTACTTTTCTTTCTTTGTTGAGCCTTTGTGTGGTTTGGGTAACAAGGTGACTGTGACCTCATAAAATGAATTTGACAATCTTCTTTCTGTTTCTATTTTGTGCAATAATTTGAGAAGTATTGGTATTAGCTCTTCTTTGAAAGTCTGGTAGAATTCTTTACCTTCTGTCCTTTGGGTTTTAATAACTGCTTCTATTTCCTTAGTGATTATATATCCATTTAAATTTTTATCTGATCTTGATTTAACTTTGGTGAGTGGCTTCTGTCAAAAACATTGTCTATTATTTTTAGAGTTTCAGTTGTGTGGAGTACAGGTGTTTGAAGCATGAGGAAATGATTCTTTGGATTTCCTTGTGTGTTTTTATGCTCTCCTTCCCACTGATTTCTTTAATTTGGATATTTTGTCTCTGCCTTTTAGTTAGGTTCAATGAGGGTTTGTCTGCCTTGTTGATTTTCTCTAAGAAACATTTTTTTTGTTTCATTGATTCTTTGTTTTTTTAATATTTTATTTTATTTTTTTACATTTTTTTACATTTCAGATGCCATCCCCTTTCACCATTTCCCTTCCCTAGAAAACCCCTATTCCATGCCCCTTTTCCTTCTTGCTTTTATACATTTTAAAAAATGTTAATCAAAGGCTTTATAAGTTTGGTAATACTCGATCAGAAGTGTAACCCAATACCCAACCTAGATATATAAACTATCTTTGACTGGTGGAGACCCGTGAAGATCTGTCTCCATGCCCCCCTCCCTTTCTCTTTTTCTCTCTCATCACCCTGCTTCTCCTCTCCTTCATCTTCTCCTCTTTTTACTCCATCTCTTCATCTCAGTACTAATTCCCCCTTAGCTCCTCCTACATATCACCCTTCCTGTTAAAATAAAACTTTTTTCTCAAAATACAATTAGAGCATACTTATTCCTAATTGTACCAGTGAGGTACAAGATAGTCCTAATACCCAATCCATCATTTTTTGACTAACCAGAACCTCTGTTATCTTTCCTAACTAAAACACTTAGTTTTGAACCTGGCCTTTTTCTTGGCTTTAGAATGAATGTCAGCTGAAAACCATTCACTCTGATCTTTTCTCTCAAAGTAAATAGCCAGCATTGGCTATGAGACCATAGGTCTTCAACTCCGTCAGAAATCCAGAATGACCGAGTTAACTGAAATTATGGGAAGCACTAAACACAGCTTCTAAGACTTAGCCAATTTATAGAGACCACTGAACACCTGGAAAGCCCCTATACTACGGAACATTGGAGCATCCAATCTTCAGCCTTCTGGCCCAGAATCATCTGACAGACCTTAGTGATGCAGAATTATTAAGGGCTGATTACTCTGTCTAGGCAGATATAATCAGTCGACTATTCTGCAAGTGTGTTTTTTTCTGGACAGTAATTTGTCTGTAGATGGAAAGAGGCAATTCTTGCCTAGTGGCTGTCTCCTTACAACTGGAGTATCTCCAAGGATGCTCAATTTCTTCTTAGAATTCAATATAGGAAGCTGTCATGAGCAGACAGGTCTCTACTCAAAATGGACATTAATATATAAATATTTGTTATGTCAATTCTATGGATTTCTGACGTTCTGAAAACCAACTATCCATGTAAGGTCACCTGGACTGTTGTCTGTTCACTCCTCTCAGCTATTTCTAAATAAAATATGGAAAACACCCTAACATTAAACTCAAAGCCATGAATATGCTATAGTCCCTTAACTCATAGGCCAACCGTCCCGAATCAGTTAAAAAAGTTAAAGAAGGACTGGGTCTAAGCCTTGTATTCCTAAATGTGTTATATAGGCACAATGCCCATGAGAGTATCAATATTCATCTCACTTTTATATCAATAAGAAGCTCGTACCAATGAAAACCATAAATTTGAAATCAAAGTATATTTTGTACCATTTAAGAAATTATAGCTTCATCTTGATATTAATTATACAGATTTCTACCAATAGGTTATGACTATGAAATAAGTCCTAGCTAGTCCTCCCTGTTCCAACAAAACCACAACTTTTCCCTAGAAAGACAGCCCAATATTTACCACCTCAGTCCCCAAGCCCAGGGAATAAGGGTGCTGATACTTCTTTAACTTCTTCAAGCTGATTATGGGCATTGAGATATTAGAAGAGGGGTGGTGGTGGGGGAGAGTAAATTGATAAGCCTCTGATGCTGTGTCTTCACTGCATCCAGATGGAATTCCAGGACATCGGAGATTTGGGCAGATCTGCTCAGTATGCTCAGGATTTAAAAATTTAGGAGGCAGTTTATGTTAATGAAAACAGCATCAGCTGTCTGAGGCCTGGGCCGGACCTCTGCCAGGCTGGCTTGTGGGGTACCCCGGATTCCACCAGACACATTCTGGGGGATCCATAGAACCCATAGCCAGCGCTAGCACTCCCCTGCCGCTGTGCGCCCCTCTTCCTATCTGAGGCCTGGGCCGGACCTCTGCCATGCCGGCTTGTGAGTGTACCCCGGATTCTGCAAGACACATTCTGGGGGATCCATAGAACCCATAGCCAGTGCTAGCACTCCCCTGCTGCAGCGTGCCCCTCTTCCGGTCTGAGGCCTGTTGGTGAGTGCACCCCGGTTACTGCTGCCAGACACATTCTGGGGGCTCCACAGATCCCATAACCAGCTTTAGGTAGGAAAACCCACATACTACCCTGAACTCATAGCTGGGTGCCCTGAGTGCTCAGAATCCAGCGGATCCCCCCGCCCCCGCCGGCTAGCACCCCCCTTCTGCCCATCTCCCAGGTCTGAGGCCTAGACCAGACCTCTGCCAGGTCTGCAGTTGTGTGGACCCCGGATTCTGCCTGAGACGTACTGGAAGGTCCACTCAACCCAGAGCCACAGAGGAACAACTGAACTCAGAGTGTCAAACAACATATCCTGAGATATCCAAGAGGAGACACTGCACCCAGAACAGCAGACAAATAGCTGGACTGCTACCTTGGAGGCACCATATCCTGAGGCATCCTAGAGATACCACCGTAATCAGTGCAGCTGGAAAAAATCATAGAGACATCTGGACCCCTAGAAGACCAAACACAAGCGAGACAACTGGAAAGGCAGGCTAAAATCAGAGACAGAAGCACAGGTAGCACTAGATTTAACCAGATGGCAAAAGGCAGGCGCAAGAATGTAAGCAACAGAAACCAAAGTTACATGGCATCATCAGAACCCAGTTCCCCCATCATAGCAAGCCCTGAACACCCCATCACACCAGAAAAGCAGGATTCAGAATTAAAATCACTTCTCATGATGATGATAGAGGACTTTAAGAAAGACATAAATAACACTCTCAAAGAACAGATAGAAACCCTTAAAGAGGAAACACAAAAATCCCTTAAGGAATTGCAAGAAAATGCAACCAAACGGGAGAAGGAATTAAACAAAACCATGCAGGATCTAAAAATGGAAGTAGAAACAATAAAGAAATCACAAAAGGAGAACACCCTGGAGATAGAAAACTTAAAAAAAAGATCAGGAGTCATAGACACAAATATTACCAACAGAATACAGGAGATGGAAGAGAGAATCTCATGTGCAGAAGATACCATGGAAAACATTGACACAACTGTCAAAGAAAATGCAAAATACAAAAAGCTACTAACCCAAAATATACAAGAAATCCAAGACACAATGAGAAGGCCAAACCTAAGGATAATAGGAATAGATGAGGGGGAAGACCCCCAACTTAAAGGACCAGTAAATATCCTCAACAAAATTATAGAGGAAAACTTTCCTAACCTAAAGAAAGAGCTGTCCATAAATATACAAGAAGCCTACAGAACTCCAAATAGTTTAGACCAGAAAAGAAATACTTCCCGCCACATAATAGTCAAAACATCAAATGTACAAAACAAAGAAAAAATACTAAAAGCAGTAAGGGAAAAAGGCAAAGTAACATATAAAGGCAGACCTATAAGAATTACACCAGACTTCTCACCAGAGACCATAAAAGCCAGAAGATCCTGGACCGATATCATACAGACCCTAAAAGAACATAAATGTCAGCCCAGACTACTATACCCAGCAAAACTGTCAATCATTATTGATGGAGAAACCAAAATATTCCATGACAAATCCAAATTTACACAGTATCTCAACACAAACCCAGCACTTCAAAGGATAATTGGTGGAAAACTCCATCACAAGGAGGGAAACTACAACCTAGAAAAAGCAGGAAAGTAATCCTCTAAAAACCGTAAAAGAAGGTAGCTACACAAACATATCTCCACTGCCAATAACAAAAATAACAGGAAACAACACTCATTTTTCCTTAGTATCTCTGAATATCAATGGACTCAATTCTCCAGTAAAAAGACATAGACTATCAGACTGGATACGTAAACAGGACCCAACATTTTGCTGCATTCAGGAAACGCACCTCTGTGGAAAGGACAGAAACTACCTCAGAGTAAAAGGTTGGAAAACAATCTTCCAAGCAAATGGTCCCAAGAAACAAGCTGGAGTAGCGATTCTGATATCAAATAAAATCAGTTTTCAACCAAAAGTAATCAAAAAAGATAAAGAAGGACACTTCATATTTATCAAAGGAAAAATGTACCAAGAGGAACTCGCAATTCTCAACATCTATGCCCCAAATGTAAGGGCACCCACATATATAAAAGACACTTTACTAAAGCTTAAAGCATTCATTGCACCCTACACAATAATAGTGGGAGATTTCAACACCCCACTCTCAGCTATGGACAGATCATGGAAACAGAAACTAAATCGAGACACAATGAAACTAACAGAAGTTATGAACCAATTGGACCTAACTGACATCTATAGAACATTTCATCCTAAAAAAAAAAAAGAATATACCTTCCTCTCAGCACCTCATGGTACCTTCTCCAAAATAGACCATATAATTGGTCACAAAACAGGCCTCAACAGGTACAAAAAGATTGAAATAATCCCTAGTACCTTATCAGACCACCATGGGTTAAGACTTGTCTTTGACATAGACAAAAACAACAGAAAGCCCACATACACTTGGCAACTGAACAATGCTCTACTCAATGATGACTTGGTCAAGGAAGAAATTAAGAAAGAAATTAAAGACTTTTTAGATTTAAATGAAAATGAGGACACATCATATCAAAACTTGTGGGACTCATTGAAAGCAGTACTAAGAGGCAAAATCATAGCTCTAAGTGCTCACAAAAAGAAAGTGGAAAGAGCATACATTAACAACTTGACAGCAAACCTGAAAGCATTAGAACAAAAAGAAGCTAATATATCCAAGAGGAGTAGACGGCAGGAAATAATCAAACTCAGGGCTGAAATCAACCAAGTTGAAACAAAAAGAACTATACAAAATATCAACAAAACCAGGAGCTGGTTCTTTGAGAAAATCAACAAGATAGACAAACCCTTAGCCAGACTAACCAAAGGGCGCAGAGACAGCATTCAAATTAATAAAATCAGAACTGAAAAGGGAGACATAACAACAGAAACAGAGGAAATTAAAAAAATTGTCAGATCCTACTACAAAGGCCTATACTCAACAAAATTGGAAAATCTGGAGGAAATGGACAATTTTCTAGATGGATACCAGGTACCAAAGTTAAACGAGGGGCAGATAAACCATCTAAAGAGTCGAATAACTTTTAAAGAAATAGACACAGTCATTAAAAATCTTCCCACCAAAAAATGTCCAGGGCCAGATGGTATCAGTGCAGAATTCTTTCAGACCTTCAAGGAAGACCTAATACCAATCCTCTTCAAGCTATTCCATCGAATAGAAACAGAAGGAACAATACCCAATTTGTTCTATGAAGCTACCGTTACACTCATACCTAAACCACAGAAAGACCCAACAAAGAAAGAGAACTACAGGCCAATCTCTCTTATGAATATTGATGCAAAAATACTCAATAAAATTCTCGCAAACTGAATCCAACAACACATCAAAACAATTATCCATCAAGATCAAGTAGGCTTTATCCCAGGAATGCAGGGATGGTTCAATATTCAGAAATCCATCAATGTAATCCACTACATAAATAAACTCAAAGAGAAAAACCACATGGTCATCTCACTAGATGCTGAGAAAGCATTTGACAAAATTCAACATCCCTTCATGTTAAAAGTTTGGAAAGATCAGGAATTCAAGGCCCATATCTAAATATAGTAAAAGCAATATACAGCAAGCCAGTAGCCAACATCAAACTAAATGGAGAGAAACTTGAAGCAATCCCACTAAGATCAGGGACTAGGCAAGGCTGCCCACTCTCACCTTACCTATTCAATATAGTACTGGAAGTCTTAGCTAGAGCAATTAGACAACAAAAGGAAGTCAAAGGGATACAGATAGGAAAGGAAGAAGTCAAAATTTCACTATTTGCAGATGATATGATAGTTTACTTAAGTGAACCTAAAAGTTCCACCAGAGAACTCCTAAACCTGATAAACAACTTTAGCAATGTGGCTGGATATAAAATCAACTCAAACAAATCAGTAGCCTTCCTCTATTCAAAGGATAAACAGGCAGAGAAAGAAATTAGGGAAATGACACCCTTCACAATAGCCACAAATAAAATAAATTATCTTGGAGTGAATCTAACCAAGCAAGTGAAAGATCTGTATGACAAGAACTTCAAGTCTCTGAAGAAAGAAATTGAAGAAGATCTCAGAAGATGGAAAGATCTCCCATGCTCCTGGATTGGCAGGATTAACTTAGTAAAAATGGCTATCCTGCCAAAAGCAATCTACAAATTCAATGCAATACCCATCAAAATTCCAAATCAATTCTTCATAGAGATAGAAAGAGCAATTTACAAATTCATTTGGAATAACAAAAAACCTAGGATAGCAAGAACTATTCTCAACAATAAAAGAACCTCTGGGGGAATCACCATTCCGGACCTCAAACTGTACTACAGAGCAATAGTGATAAAAAAAACTGCATGGTATTGGTACAGAGACAGACAGGATGATCAATGGAACAGAATTGAAGACCCAGAAATGAACCCGCATACCTATGGTCACTTGATCTTTGACAAGGGAGCTATATCCATCCAGTGGAAAAAGGACAGCATTTTCAACAAGTGGTGCTGGCACAACTGGAGGTCAACATGTAGAAGAATGCAAATTAATCCATTCTTATCCCCCTGCACAAAGCTCAACTCCAAGTGGATAAAGGACCTTCACATAAACCCAGATACACTGAAACTATTAGAAGAGAAGTTGGGGAAGACCCTCGAATACCTAGGCACAGGGGAAAAGTTCCTGAACAGAACACAATGGCTTATGCTCTAAGATCAAGAATGGACAAATGGGACCTCAGCAAATTGCAAAGCTTCTGTAAGGCAAAGGACACTGTCAACAAGACAAAACGGCAACCAACAGATTGGGAAAAGATCATTACCAATCCTACATCAGATAGGGGGCTAATATCGAATATTTACAAAGAACTCAAGAAATTAGACACCAAACAACAAAATAACCCCATTAAAAAATGGGGTACAGAGCTAAACAAAGAATTCTCAACTGAGGAAACGTGAATGGCCAAGAAGCACCTTAAGAAATGTTCAACATCCTTAGTCATCAGGGAAATGCAAATCAAAACAACACTGAGATACCACCTCACACCAGTCAGAATGGCTAAGATCAAAAACTCAGGTGATAGATGCTGGCGAGGATGTGAAGAAAGAGGAACACTTCTGCATTGTTGGTGGGGTTGCAAGCTGGTACAACCACTTTGGCAGTCAGTCTGGCAGTTCCTCAGAAAATTGGATATAGCACTACCTGAGGACCCATCTATACCACTCCTGGGCATATACCCAGAAAATGCCCCAACAAATAACAAAGACATATGCTCCACTATGTTCATAGCAGCCTTATTTATAATAGCCAGAAGCTGGACAGAACCTAGATGCCCTTCAACAGAGGAATGGATACAAAAAATGTGGTGCATTTACACAATGGAATATTACTCAGTTATTAAAAATAATGAATTTGGGAAATTCTTAGGTAAATGGATGGAACTAGAAAATGTCATCCTGAGTGAGGTAACCCAACCACAAAAGAACACACATGGTATTTACTCACTGATAAGCGGAGATTAGCCCAAAAATCTGAAACAACAAAGATTCAACTACCAGACGACATGAAGCTCATGAAGAAGAAAGAACAAGTGAGGATGCCTAGGTCTTTCTTAGAAGGAGTAACTAAATACACAAGGGAGCAAATATGGAGACAAAGTGTGGGACAGAATCTGAAGGGGGGGTTGTAGGGAGACCATTCTGTCTGGGTATTCATTCCATGGGCTGTCACCAAAAATAGACTCGGATAGGGATGTCAGGATGGGAAAGCTGACAGCAGCCAGATAAGGCTATCTCCTTAGAGGTCCCCCAGAGTCGGACATACCCAGAGACAGATACCCACAGCTATCCATTAATCTGATCAAAGGTTCCCAATGGAGGAGTTAGAGAGTAAATAGAAGGAACCTTAAGGGCTGGTGGCCCTGTGAGGAGAGCAACAATACCAACCAGCCAGAGCTCCCCAGGGTCTAAACTACCAGCCTAGGAGCACATAGGGAGAGACACATGACTCCAGCTGTATATGTAGGGGAGGATGGCCTTGTCGGGCATAGGTGGGAGACAAGATCATTGGTACCCTGAAGGCTGAGCACGGGGGGGGGGGTAATCTGAGGGTGGGGAGGGGGTCTGGGGGTAGGTAGGTAAACACCTTCATAGAGGCAGGAGGAGGGGGGATGGGATAAGAGGTTTCTGGGTGGTGGGGGAAATATGGTAAGGGGATAAAATTTGAAATTTAAATATTATATCCAATAAAAGAGGGGAAAAAATAGAAAAGCGGTTAGAACCAACATTCTTAATAAAATGTCAGCCCTCTTTAAAAAAAAACTATCTTGATACTAAAATTTGTTTTGAGAATTGTATATTGCAGAATGATCAGCCTTGGTGTATCTACTCAACAAGCAAGCTGGGCAGACCTGCTCAAACCTCTGAGGTCTGGGAATTCCATCTGGAGGCAGCGAAGACACAGCATCAGAGGATTGTCAATTTGCTCTCCCCCCCACTCCTCTTCTAATATCTCAACGCCCATAATCAGCTTGAAGAAGCTAATGATGTGTCAGCGCCCCTATTCCCTGGACATGGGGACTAAGGTGGTAAATGTTGGGCTGTCTCTCTAGGGAAAAGTAGTGGTTTTGTTGGAATAGAGAGGACTAGCCAGGGTTTATTGCATAGCCATAACCTATTAGTAGAAATCTGTGTAATTAATATGAAGATGAAGATATAAATTCTTAAATGGCACCAATTTACTTTGTTTACAAATTTTAAGGTTTTCATTGGCATGAGCTTCTTAGTGATACAAGAGTGAGATGAATATTGTTACTCTCATAGGCACTGTACCAGTATAACACATTTAGGAATACAAAGCTTAGACCCAGTCCTTTAACTTTTTTAACTGATTTGATATGGTCAGCCTGTGAGTTAAGGGACTATAGCAAATTCATGACTTGGAGTTTATTATAAGGGTGTTCTCTATGTTTTATTTAGAAATAGCTGAGTGGAGTTAACAGGCAACAGTCCAGATTACCTTACATGGAGAGCTGGTTTTCAAAACATCAGAAATCCTTAGAATTGACATGACAAACATTTCGGTATTAATGTTCATTTTCATTAGAGACCTGTCTGCTCCAGACAGCTTCCTATATTGAATTCTAAGAAGAAATTGAGCATCCTTGGAGTTACTCCAGTTGTGGTGAGACAGCCACTAGGCAAGAATTGCCACTTTCCTTCTACAGACAAATTACTGTCCAGAAAAGGACACACTTGCAGAATAGTCGACTGATTATATCTGCCTAGACAGAGTAATCAGCCCTTAATAATTCTGCAGCACTAAGGTCTGTCAGATGATCCTGGGCCAGAAGGCAGAAGAACAGATGCTCCAACATTTTGAAGTAGAGCGAGTGTCCAGGTGTTCAGAGGTCTCTATAAATTGGCTAAGTTTTAGAAACTATGATTTGTGCTTCCCACAATTATAGTTAACTCAGTCATTCTGGATTTCTGATGGGGTTGAAAACATATAGCTTTTGACATTAAGAGAAAAGACTTGAGTGGATGGTCGTCAGCTGACATTCATCTTAAAGCCAGGTTCAGAACTACATGTTTTAGTTAGAATAGATGACAGAGGAGCTGGTTAGTCAACAAAAGGATGGATTGGGTATTAGGACTATCCTGTACCTCACTGGTACAAATTGGCATAATTATGTTCTAATTGTATTTTGAGAGAAAAGTTTCATTTTAACAGGAAGGGTGATGTGTAGGAGGAGCTAAGGTAGGTGGAGTACTGAGAGGAAGAAAAGGAGTAAGAAGAGGAGAAGAAAAAAGAGAGGAGAAGCTAGGTGAAGAAAGAGAGAAAGAGGGGGGAGACAGGGAGGCAGAGGTTCAAGTATCTCCACCAGTCAAAGATAGTTGTTATATCTAGGTTGGTCAGTGGGTTACACCTCTGATTGAACAATTCCAAACTTATAAAGCCTATGATTAACATTATTTTTAAAAAATGTATAAATGCAAAAAGGATAAGGGGGCATGGGATAGGGGCTTCCTAAGGGGGGTGGGGCGGGGAATGGGGAAAGGAGATGCCATCAGAAGTGTAAATAAAATATCCAATAAAAAAAAGAAAAAAAAATAAAACTTATTGACCACAAAAAAAACCCAGCATAATAGAAACTGGAAAATCACTCCCTCATAGAAGCATAAGGAGGGGGGTGGAATAAGGGGTTCCTGGTTGGTGGGGGGAATGGTATAAGGGGATAAAATATGAAACGTAAATATCACAACCAATTTTAAAAAGGGGAAAAAAAGAAAAGTTGTTAGAACCAACATCTTTAAAAAAATGTCAGTTCTCTAGGAAAAATTTTTTTTCTTGATACTAAAACTGTTTCTGAGAATTGTATATTGCAGAATACACAGCCTTGGTGTATCTTCTCATCATTGATTCTTTGTATCCTTCTCTTGGTTTCTATTTTATTGATTGCAGCAGAGGACAGCTGAGTCCAGGATGAGACTGGACTGTGGTGAATCTCTTTTTCCAGTAACAAAGGACTGTGGGCTTCTTCCTCCCTGGATGCCCCCACCTGGTTACATGTGTATAAAGGCTTAGTCAAGGACTTACTCTCACTTTGTTACAGCCACTGAAAGACTGGTCCAGCTTGAGACCTATGCCATGAGAGGAAGCCCACCCTTGACACTGCTAATGATTTTTTGCTATACTTGCAGACAGGAGCCAGCATAACTGTCATCAGAGAAGCCTCACACAACAACTGATGAAAACAAGCAGAGAGAACTACAGCCAATCACATTAGATGGAACTCGAGGAATCTGTATTTCTATTTCTATTATTATCTATCTCCAAGCTTTCTCATTGAACCTGAAGCACACTATTTCAGCCAGACTTGTAAGGCAGTGAGGTTCTCATTACTTGAATTACAGGCATTTGCATGCATACCTGACTTTCATTTGAGTGTTGTGGATCTGACCTCTGAAACTTATGCAGGTACAGCAATTATTTGTCAAGTGAGCCATCTCCCAACTCTTTCCCTAAGGTTACTACATGAAAAATCACTCCTTGTCCATTAACAGTGAGGATCAAGTAAGATAGAGGACACAGTATACTGGTCCTGGACCCTACCACCTCTGGAATAAATAAGATGCTGCAGAAAGTAAGCAGCTTACAGATGTTGGGTTTCATTGAAGCTTTCAGAGAGGTCTTAGAATGTAGCCATTAGTACTTGTTAACAGTCTGAGCTCTGGAGTCAGTCAGCATGGATATGAAGTCTCCTCTGTTACATAATGATGGATCCAGGAACAGATCTGCAGCCTGTCAGAGACCCCTTTACACATCTGTCAGATAAGAAGGGCTGTGCTTACTTCTCAGGATGTTGTGGAATTAAGAAAACAGTATATAGTAGGTGCATTGTGCCCAGCGAGTGCTACTTAAGTAATCCTGGGGGAGGGGGGGTCTGACTATGTAGCCTCACCAGAGGACACCATTTCTGTGGCTGGCCCACAGAAGGCACTGCAAACGTTATCTATGAGAAAGTATTGTGGCTGCTGTCACTGTAGACAAAGCTGTGATGAGGAATATCAGCCTCTGTAATGAGAGAGCTTGTGAGCATAAAAACTACATTTCCAATATCCATTGCAGGTCAGAAGAGGCATGAATGATCTGACCAGTGCTAACTAGGCTGAAACTACTGGGCTTTTTGTTCTTTTCCTTTACCTGTCCCAAGAATCATTCTTTTATTGACATGTGACCCTTTGTCAAGCAATGTGACTTATTAAAAATGAAGAGAGTACATGTAAACTACTCTTTTGCCAGCTTCTTTCATCCCATGACCCAAAGTTTGAGTTATATCCTTCTGTAAAAAAAAAAAACCCTAAAAATTGTTATTATTCAAGTATATGACTTTGTAAGTCTGGAATGTGTGTATAGCATTGACTCATTTGTGTGAATTGGTCTTTTAAAGCATTGAGTGACACACATACTATCACTTATGTGAAAACATACATGACAAAATGTGATATTTCATTGCTCATGTAAAAGTACATTTCAAGCTCATGTCTTTAATACATCAGCTAATACCAAAGACTCACATGTCTGATCTGCTATTTACATGGGAGTTTTGCAGGAAACTCCTCCAGAAGACACAACACAGGACACACAACACTGGAGCTGCCTTTAGCTGAGTGCCAGAAGCAAGCATGGCTCTGGCAGGAGGTTTGCTTTCCCAGGAGAGACTGAGAACAAGATTCAGGCGAGCAGAGAATGGTTTTAAAATCTGTGTTTGGTACATGTTTGTCATAAGGTTTTATTATAAAAAAGACACTCTAGTGTTCTTAGATTCTTATTATTTGATGTTAGGGGAAATACTTTAAATTTGTGTGTGTGTGTGTGTGTGTGTGTGTATGTGTGTGTGTTCATGTCTGAGCATATAGGAACCTATGCATCTTGGTATGCATTTGGAAGTCAGATTTCCACATATTACACTGGCCATGACTTTCCACTTTGTTTAAGGTTGGGTCTCTTGTTATGCTCTACTGTGTGGGCCAGGCTAAGCACTGCAGAGCTTCTTGGAAATCACCTCCCATCTGCCCATAAGAACTGTGGGGTGAAAGATGCTTGGTACTCACTGTCTAGAGCTATGTGGATGCTAAGTATCAGTTATTTTTGTACAGTGAATACTTCATCCACTGAACCTCAGGGGCACAAGAGACAATGCTGTCATGTCTGTATGAAGATAATATGTCTGTATTATGAGGAATCACAAAAACCATACAAAGATGCCATTTGAATATTCTAGCCACTCAAGTGCATACACATCATAAATCCCATAAACACACAGATCGAGGACACTTGTTTCCATGCTGAATTGAAAGTCTGTCCATCAAGATAAAACAAAAAATTGTTGCCTTTTTGTTGGAAATGACCCTGCTTAAACATTCATGTCCTAAATCTGCCATAGGCCTAAGTTAGCCATACATGTCTACTGACACAAAGTCTTGGCCTCTGAGGGAAAGTACTAACCCTAGAATAGATAGCTATAGATCTTGTAGACAGGTAGCCTTGGTGGAAAAGTAATAGCCTAAATCAGAACAAATGAACAATAGATCTTATGGACAGGTGCATAGTGACCTGTTCTACCCTGCTTCTTCTGTGAACTCTTCACCCAGACCAATAGTTCTTATGGACAGGTACATGGTGACCTGTTCTGCCCTGCTTCTTCTGCAAACTCTTCACCCAGCCAATATCCTGTTCCTGAGAACACCTGCACTCTCCAAAAACAAAGAAGACCCTACACCATCCTCCTACCCACATCCTGCTTCTATGTGTATATAACCCCGTGTGGAAAAATTAAAATTTGACAGGTCAATCAGACTTCCAGACTTGCTGTCATTTTTTGTATACCCCTGTCCTCCATTATCTCTTTCAGGTGGTCCACAGGTCCCAGTCTACCGCCCTGCTGGTTGGGGCACCTTTTAATTGAACTTCCAAGAAAGAATGTATTTTGTCTCTCTGAGTCTAACTGTATTGTCAACCTCTACCAGTCAATTCAAGGAAGCCTTCTTTTCTCTCACTGAGTTATCTTACTTTCCACAGCAAGTTCATGGTTTGTCTGTATTCCACTGTTGCTGAAAATAACCGAGAGCGAGACAACCAAGCTGAAGCCAGAAGTCAGCTTACAATATGGAAACAATGAGCCCAGAGGACATCAATTCAAAAGCTGAGCTCCAAGTAAATCTTTAGAAATATTTTTATGTCCCCTGCCTGCTTACTTTAGCAATCTAGAGTGACTTATGTGCAACTGGCTTATTAAACTTCTTAATACGGTGTATTCAGCTGCCTCATAATCAGTAATGCTTCCCTAAAACAGGATTACCAGAAATTATTCATAGTGCAAACTGAAGGAGAGGAGCAGGGTTTCAGGAGAGCTGTCGGGTAGTCTTGAACCACCAGGGAGCTGGCCAGTTTGCTGTGGAGATTTCCTGTTGTTAAGGACTCCATCCCACAGCACCCTGTGCTGGAATTGCCTTGCACTTAAGGATTAAACACTATCACACACCATACAGAGGCCGTGTTTTAGTCATACGTTCTGTTAATTCTAAACTGTTGTTTCCACTTTAAATCCTGGGAATTTAAAAAACTTGTTATTGTTAGTATTACTGTGCAAGTTACTGTGTGCCTTTTGCACATAGTTCTATTTTGAAAATCATTTGTGTAATTCCTTTTCTTTCTGAATTATAGCACTACTTATGGCAAAATGTCTATCTATTTGGCAAAACACATATAACAGAAAATTTAAATATCAAAATGTATTAGAAGTAGTTACATACTTACAAAGAGTGTAGGATATTTAAGAACAAGATGGGCAAGAAGTACTTCACAGGGCTCCCTTAAAGACTCATTTAGAAATAAAATAAAATAAAATAAAATAAAATAAAATAAAATAAAATAAACATACTTGTCATATCTCGAAGGATGTGTGGTTCAATCTTCTGTTACATGTTTACCATCATGTTGGTTAAAGAAATCAGTTTAACAGAAAACATTTTCATATTTCACATCTGACAAAACACATAGCATGCCATGATTGACATTTCTGATGCCAGTACATTGGCTTTTCTTAAAGGATCTATCTAGTCAGTAAAAATGTAAATATTTATCACACATGGATCTCAAAAAGTTAACAATGTGCTTTTCAGTGCTCATAAACACAAAAGGGCTGACTGTGGCATAAATGTGTATCACAAAGAGTTGGATGTAGTAAGACGTTGGATCATTCAGGAACATAGTTCTTGAGCAGGAGATGATGCTGTCGAAGATGGACATCAGCACAAAGAAGCTCATGAGCATCAGGACGGTCTGGGTAGCCCTTTGCTCTGGGGATGCTTTTGGGGAAAGTCTGGTACCTTGTAGATGCTGGGCCTGTTTCTTGTGCCTGCACAAGAGAGCCACCATGTACCAAGTCGAGAGGACCATGAGACTAATAAGAAAGACTTCCCTGATGGCCAGCAGTGTAGTAAACATACTTTGCATGAGGTGACTCAAGGGTAGACTAGAGCAGGACTGAGTAACATAAATGAAGTCATTCATGGTCAGATTGGGGGTGGCAATGACTGATACCCAGAGGTGACTGCTAATTAACATATAGAGGACACTCAGCCAAAGAATGGCACATGAGATGTGATGGGGGGATTTATGCTTAAAATTTGCTAAACAAGAGCTTCTGGAACTGAGGATGATGGCCTGGAGGACACTCAACAGGCTGGTGTCATAAACGGAGAAACCCCTCAAAATTCTGTGAAGGTAGACAAGGAATTTACATGTGAGGTCATCCCATCCCCTCCAAGAAATAAAAATGTCTGTTGTTATGAATGCCACAACCAGTAGCATCAGTAAGTGGATTAGGGACAAGAGACCAATGGGCAGGTCAGTGAGTCTAGATCTGTGCCCAGAAATGAACTTGAAGATGTAGAAGAGAAGAAGGATGATGTTGGCTGAGATCCCAATGCCCACTTCAGAGAAAAAGGTGTTTCCTATATTAGAATCAGTATGGAGGATGATGTTTTTGTTCTTATTTCTCAGAAGCTGAGAAAAGTGTGGAACAATGCCTCATCTTGAACAAAACCACAAGTGTGACTCTCAGAACACTCTTCTACCCTCAGAAAAACACAGTGGCCCATATACCTTTATTCCACTGAAGACCTCAGCTCCAGTTTACAGCCCACAGACCATCTCACCTGTCATAAGCTGAGCCATGACTTTGTCCTGTGTTCCATGGTAGCTGTTTCAATGTGTGAGCTCCTTCAACATTAAATACTGCACATATCATAGATGATGTCTTTTCTGTTTAGCATGTTTGTGTTTCCCTTGAGCAAGAACAGCATCTTAATGGTTTTCTTGTACAACATCTCAATTGCCAGGAACATTACAGTCAGAGTTTTACTATTTTGGGTGAGTTTAAATGAGAAGGATTGTGTGAAAGAAACTAGTCCTTCCCAACAAAAGAGGTATCATGGACTGGGTATGCACTTATTCTATTTGGGGCTGTTTTTACTCTATTTTTAAAACCAATTTTTAAAATATACTTATGTAGCAAATGTTGGAAATTGTAATCTCTGAACCCAGAAGTTTCTTTTTCCACCCACAATCTGCCATTTCCTCCAACTGTTACCTTGAAAACTCTTAGGCTGAGCTTCAGTCACCTCCACCTGAACATACACACAGCCATGTGCCTGTGTCAGGAGCACACTAGATACATAAGATCATGCTGTGTATACAGCAAAACATGGCAGTGTTCCAGCACAAGATGGTCTCTGTGGATATTTTGCCTGCTGGTTCTCTCATACAGTGCCTTATGTTTGTGGTCTGGAAGAGTTAAGGCAATTCCTAGTGACTGGTCAGCTATATCCCTGCCAGAAATAGAAGATAAAAGATAAAAAATTACAAAACAGCAGAACATTGGAGCGGAGTCCTTTCCAGAGAACTCTCATGGACAATTCAGTCTTTGAGTGATACTCTGTAAGTGCATCTTCCATGTTTCTACTCTCAGTCCAGAGCATCCTCCAAGAGACAAGCAAAGTGGGCAAATGACAGCAGGAGCACACTCCATGTCTTCCTTCAGGATGTAAAGTCAGAAGGAAACAGAACTACAATTAAAATAGTTGGGGTTATTCCAACTCAGTCTTGAAAGAGAGGCTCTATAGGTGTCTACATTCCCTCCTTCTACAATTGAGGTTTGATAATTCTCTAGATTCCTTATATGACAACTGCAAGTTTATATTCATCAATGTCTTGTATATTTTGTTGAATTGTTGCAGTTTCTTGATTAGACACTGACTTATTGAAACACCATGGCCAAATCCACCTTGGCAGGAACACCTTCATTTCAGGTTACTGTTAATAATTCATCATCTAGTGTTGTTGTGGGAAGAAGTTAATACAGATACTTATAGGCAGGAAGTGATGCACAGTCCTGGTAGAGTGCTATTTAGTGGCTTTTTGCTTCATGGATTTCCTGGTCTGTATTCTTAAGTATTCACCAGTGCAGAGTCTATACTCACACTGAGCTGGGACCTCTCACATAGATCACCATCTAAGAAAATTTGCTACAAATATGCCCACATGTCAATCTGGTGGGGGAATTATCTGAACTGAAGTTCCCTTTCCTCTTTCCAAATGATTTACCTAGTGTCAAAACAAACAAACAAACAAACAAACCAAAACAACGGGCAAGGTGACCCCTTGTCAAGTTGACACACAAAAACATCACTGGTGAACAATAACCATGTCTGTCTCATTTTCCTGTTCTTAGTATATCATACTACTATACACATCAATATAAAAGTTTCACATTTTAGAAATTCAACCTCCTTTAAATCTTTAATTCTCTTTCAATATGCAAAGCCTCTCCAAAATTTTAAGTCTCTAACCTATTCATTTTCTCTAACATTTTCAAAGTTTCTCTAAAATGCATATAGTCTGCAAAACTCTAAAGTCTCCATAAAACTCCAAAATCCCTTTAAAAGTTTAAAGTCTCTTAATTATAGGCCCCTGTAAAACAAATAACTTAAAATATTTTTTTGTTCCAAAAGGAAGAACCAGGACACAGTCACAATCAAATTCAACAAAGTCGAACAGTGTCAAAGTGTGTCAGCTTTCTGAGACTCACTAACCATCCTCTGGGCTCCTCCCCAGTGCTGGGAAAGCCATCCATAGCACACACAGCTTGTCTCCTAGACTCACATTAGCCGCACTCCACAGCAGCTGCTGCTGTTCTTGGTAGCTATCCTGTGATACTGCCATCTCAGATTGTTTGGATCTGCACTTCAACTGGGCTGAAGCTTCATTGGTAGCCTCTCCTTGGCTCTTTTCAGGGACTCTTATCCTGCCATAGGGTAACAAGCCAGAGTGTCACTCCCTGATCCCTTCCTGCCTTCAGAACCAGTACCACCTGAGAAACTCTTAAGTTACCAACTTTGCTGCAAGTATAAGATGCAGCCTCAGAAATATCTGGATTATTGTTTCTGTGTGCTGAGCCCAAGAAAACATAAGATTTTTAGTTGTTTCAGCAAGGCAAATGTTTCACTTTAGTGGTTCTTAACTTAAAATATAAATTACCCTTGTAGAATCTTTCAGGGACTCTCGAAGTTCCCTCTGGAACTTCATAGGACAGCCTCCATCATCTGCACTGGTCTCAGCATTATATTCTAAGACCATACCAAATAATCCACTAAGATATCAGCATACTATGTATTTTACAGTCCAAAGTTCCAAATATTTCCACAGTCTTCCAAACCACATGATCAGGTCTGTCACAGGTATACCCCATACCCTAGCACCAATTTCTGTCCTGGTTAGGCCTTCTGTTGCATGGCATAAAATACCATGATGAAAAGCAAGTTGGGGAGAAAGGGATTATTTCACCATACAGCTTCTAGTTCTTCACCCAGGGAAGCTGGGGAAAGAACTCCAGACAGGAGTGTGGAGGCAGGAACCGATGGAGAAGCCATGGAGTAGTGTTTTTTTTCCCACATTGCTCCTTATAGCTTGCTCTGTCTACATTCTCATGGTACCTAGGACTACCATTCCAGGTGTGAAAATGTCCACAGTGAGCTAGACCCTCCCATACCATATCAATCATCAATCAAGGAAATGCATCAGGGCTTGCCCATGAGCCAGTCTGGTGGCTGCATTTTCTCAGTTGAGGTTCCCTCTTCTCAAATAACTCTAGCTTGTGTCAAGTTAACAGGAAACAATGTAGCATAGACACCAAGCATATGCGGCATGCAATTTTGTCAACAAATTCCTGTTAAAATTTATCACTGCAAGTCAAGGCAGTAGGTAAAACTTTTTAAACGTATTTAGAGCATATGATATTGTAATGGACGATATTAACAGAGAGGTATAGGAGATCAAATTCACAAGTATGAGGTTCTGGTTAAGGCCTTACACCTGAGACAGGTAACTGGTGAAAACATTTAACAAATCTGATTTTCTGAAATAAAAATTCTGTAGCATCGTTAGAAAAGGTTAATTCTTTATAAGATTATGGGTCATGTGTTCTAGATAGATAACTTGATGGTACTTAATTATTCCCATTGTATTTTGAAGTTTTTTTTATAAAACTTATGGCTTTGTTTTCCAAGTACCAATCACAAGAATGAGAACACAGTAGTGGGGAGAAAGAGATAATTCTGTGTCCCAGGGATCAAGGAAAATGGCAGTTGCTTTATAAGACAAATGTCACAATGAACTCCGGATGTCATTTTGTGATCTGTGTGAAGTGAGCAGCAGGATCCTGTTTTATATACTTCTTTTCATGGAAGGGAAACGTTTTTAGAGTTTAAAGTAGTAGCTGGCATCATATGCACGTTGGCACTAGCTGAATAAGAAGTACAAGAATTCTAAAATGCTTTCTCTCATGGTGTTTATGGAGATGTGCATTTTTATATAACTACACTGAAGTAATCAGAAAAATAAAATCAAAGAGTAAATAAAAGAAGAAAGGGAATAAGAAACCGGGAGAAAGAAAAGAGAAAGGAAACAAAACAGAAATTTATCTTTAAGAACAAACACATCAATTGCCCTGTCCCACCGCCCAGGCAGTTTGCTATCAGCTCTGCAGAGCAGGTGCAGGCTGTGCTAGTGTCAGGGTCATTTCAGAAACCTCAGCCCTGCAAACCTGAAGCTCTTAGGAAAGTCAGGCAAGCACAGAGGCTGTGACTCCTCAGTGGTATTCTCAACAACATAACTTCAGGGATTTTGTCCTTGAAAGCATTGGGAAACCTTATCTTTCTGGAGGTAGAATTCCACAGTAGCAAAGGAAAACTTACAGTGATATGATTGCAGGTTATCACAAACACCATCTTACCAGGAAAGACATAGACAACATTTCTCTAGTCAATTTGCTATCTCTGAATTTCCTGGACCATACGATTCTATATAATATCATATAATAAGTATAAGTGCTAATCAGTGGTGCCTTAATTCCTGCACTTTAAAGTCAGAGGTTTGTGGATTTTCAAGTTCAAGGCCAAACTGGTCTATAGAGTGAGTTCCAGGACATCCAGGGCTACACAGAGAAACCCTGTCTTGAAAAATCAAACAAGAAAAAGAATCGGTAAGGCATGCAGATTCTAGACAGTTGTATAATTTCTACAGAAAATGTGCCCTTCCCTCAGCCTTGAGCAGGACTGAAAGACCTTGTTTACCACAATAGACCAAATAATAGGACCTAGGTGGACTTACCCACCTTGGCTGCATGTACAACCTGCTACAGGAACTCAGAAGAATAAGTGCCTGGTGAGCTTGCTTTGAGATACCTGGCAGTGGCAAAGAATGGGTTCCCCCACACATATCTGGCTGAAAGAAGAAGGGGTTTGCTGGGGCTTTCCCTTTAAATTTATAGCTGAACATTAAACTTCAGGCCTTCATCGGAGAACTTTGTCTTGGCTCCATGTTTCTCTCACCCTCCATCCATGTCTTTCTTCTTTCCAGCCCCCCTTTCAGGTGAACTTTGTTGGTCCGTGTCCACAGGCAGCTACAAGAAAACACTCTGGTGTGTATGAACTCTCCACAGTTACAAGCCAATAAGAATTCTCTAGTCTGTCTTTCAAAGCTGAGCCTCAGCAGCTCACACCTTCCTGGCTGAGAATACATTTGGAGACCAGGAGAGAGGACCCACACTCCCTGATCTGCAGAATTAAGGAACACTCATCTAAAGAGTGGGCAGGAAAGAACAAGCTGTGACAGGCCTGGGATGACCTATTGTACTATGCATACTATGCGCTTTGATTGCATTTTGCACATTGTAACAAAACAGGCTACTTTCAAGAGACATGAAATTTTGAGTATAGTGTTCACATCACCAGGAAAGGTCACTGATTTCTGAAACAGGTCCCAGCAGAAGAGGCTACACTGGGGGAAAGAAAGGAAGGCATTTGGCCAGATTAGGAAAGGAATCATGTGTGGAACAAGAAATGACAAAGTAGAATCTGAGCAGTCTTCAATTAAAGTGGATTGTGAAGGCTGTGGCTGCTCAGTGCGGAAAAATGGAAACTCCCTGTACAGCCTGAATCAAGGAAGCCCTGACGGTAGCCTTTGTGTTATTCCTCAGTTACCTAAATCATGAACAAGCATGACCTATAGGATCATCAACTAGAGGGGTTTGGTAAGTGACACTGGTCAACAGGTTGAGGGTTAGGTTACTCAGTCAGGATGTCTACCTTTGGCCCAGTCCTAAGTTAACCTTGAGAGACACTAGAGAGAAATGGCTGGTACACCAGGAAAGGCAAAATCATCACCCTCCAGATGATAGCACTGTTTCCAGAGATACCTGAAATAAATGAACTATGGGAATGTGATGGGCAAACCATGAAGAGCCCTTGGGCTGAGGGATGGAGGCTCTTTGTGAAAGACTGTGTAAGAATTGTATTTTTAAATTGAAAAGCCTTGTGGCTCTGTCTTCATGCTCAGACTGCCAGTGGGAATGTTACCTGGTGTTTCTAAATAAGCCCCCAGAAACAACAGGAACAGGTACCCCAGAAGGGCAGCATGGCACAGACCCCAGCCATCAACATGGACCCCACACAGTCAGTGCTGTAGCACAACCTGCTTCCCTCATCACCCAGTGATGATTCCTGAGAGGCTGGGCTTTGCTGCTCAGCAGCTTTGACCTTTCTCCCACTGCCTCTGTTGTGCATTCCTATGATTAAAAAATCATAAGGGATATTAATTCAATGTCTAGAATACAAAAATTATTAATGGACACAAATTCCATGTCCATTAGGAACATGTTCACTGTTTATTAACAATCTGTGCCCTGTGACCTCATCACCACAGTGACTCTGGTGACCGTTCCTACCAGGCAGAGGCTAAGGGATGACATGATTGTCAAGTCAACCAGGGAATGGAAAGGCTCTTAAGATGATTCTAGTAAATTAAGATCAGCAAGGAGATCTCTGTTAGGTGAGGGTTAAACACATAACCCATTTCTTTTTCAAAGGCTCTCAGAACTTCTAAGTATTCACACTATCGAAGCCAGTATATCAACACTATTCCTTTTATCCTACATAATCAACAGAAACAAAATTAAGTACATTTGTTTATATTTAAAGTTAGAACATTTCTCACTACCTTTCAAGATGCAGACAAAGGATCACTTCTGAAATCTTCTGGAAATTACACCACACAACTTATGGATGATAAAGTAAGTTTGGTAATTAGTTCAGAAAAATCAACTGAAATTAAAATTAACAGACATCTTATAAAAATTAAGTAATTTTAGGACCTTACACAGATGGAAGTAGCAGAGGTAGGTGGAATCTGAGCCTGAGGAGATCCTGCACAGGCTTAGGTGAAGGGAGTTTAAAGTATTTCTGCAGCCTGTAATTTTAGTTACTGTCAGTAACAAGTTTGCACTGGAGAGCAGGGACATGTGGCATCCCACTGGAACATTTTACCTGTTGAGTTGACTCTACTCTGTTGGATGACAGCCATCCTGGGAGAGCTGGGCCTAAACTTTTCACTGAGTTTCCTTGGCACACCTGCAAGTTAGATCAGGGCACAATGTAGTCAACACAAACTTGCTAATTTTCCCCTAATGCAAAATGAGTATGTAAGGCCCCCAAGAAGGGAGGACCTCCCCCAAGCCTCAGGAATTCACAGCCACCCATTAACCCACAAGTACTGCACTTGATGCAATCAGCAAGAGGTATATTTCGATCAACATGTTGAGGTCAAGACCTGTAGCCCAAGCAGGGACAATGGGATCTGACCCCTGGGCTTTGGAGACAGAGAGAATTTAAAGCCAAAAAACCCACACAACTCAGTGGGCGGAAACCACAACCCAGTGGGAGTAAATGAGGGTTATTGGAAAGCACCTGTGAAATGTACTAGCCCATTATTCAGGTTGAGACAGAGTCCAAGGAACAGTCATGGGGAACATTTTGTATAGCCTATTCTCTAAGAGCCTATTCGTAACCAACCATCTATCTTGTGGTCAGCCAAGTTCCTGAAACACAGAGCTCACGACCAAGCTGACCTGCACTCTTGGTTCTGTTCAGCATGCTAGGAGGTTTTGAAATTTTTTAACCCTTTCAAGTACAAACTAAACTTCTACTGTATAATTCATCTGCTTAACTGTGAGATCTCAGGTGCCTTCCTTGAGCTTCCATGTTTCTGCTTAAATCTCCACAGTGGATGACAGGGTGTTTCTTCCTGGGTCCTTCAACACTGGGAGAACCTTTATCCAAGAAATCTTGGTTCTGTGCCCTATGACTTCCAGATTTCCATCTTTTAGTAAACAGTAAAATCAAATTTAAAGAAAATACAGAATTAAGGAAGTTTGGAAGTTCTGGGGCTATGTAATCATAGGCAGCTTGAATGTAACTGTGCCCCAGGCCAACCCTAAACTGGATTCTTCTTGCCAAGGAGCTAGCTTGAATTAGCTATTTCCAGAGAGAACTGGAGCCTTTAAGAACTCAACATATGTAAAAAACTAAAGACTAAAACATCTAATATCTAAGATTCTACAGAAGGCACCTGGGGGAGAGGAGCTTTCAGAGGAAAGAGAAGGCACCCATTTAATAAATACCCAACTCATGCCAAGGGGGAAGTCTGAACGCTGCACAGTGGCTTCATGAGCATTTTAATGCTCATACAACAGGCACAGCTCTGCTGGGGAAGAGGAAGCCACAGCATGGAGGGCACTGGAAAATGTTCATTCCTTGCCCACCCTTCCCCTATGTGTGCTGGGCTTCTGTCCTAATCTCCTGCACAGGCCACTGCCATCCAGTTGTTACCAGGTTCTGTTCTCTAAATGAACATGGGGGCTGGTGTAGCAAAGGTGTTGGCCTGGCACAGGAGGTAGTGATTGACCCCTGCCCTTTGCTTGATGAAGCCACTGCTGTCCAGAGTAACAGACTTCTCTTGGATAAAGAGATACATTCAAGATCCTAAATGACTTTCTCTATGACTCTGGATTGGTGAATCAACCTTGCTGAATTTTCATTTTCCTCAGTTTTTAAAAACTGATTCGTAAAATTTTATGAGCATTTTCTTGTATATATGTATGTTTACAGCATGCTTGCTTTGAACATGATTGATATCAGAAGGAGGTAAGGGATCCTCCAGAATTAAAGTCACTGATTTTTGACAGCCTCTACATAGGTGCTAGGAACTGGAATCCCTCAAAAAGTGGCTAGTGTTCTTCACTGTTGAACATGGGGAATTATATCTGTCTTCTTGGATTTTCTATTCTTTTTACTTTTCTTTTTGATGTTTAAAAATGTTCACTGTGTAATTCATTCACTTCCTTGGTTAGATTTAATCCAAGGTAAGTTTCTTACTTACTTATACATTTACTTTAGATTCTTATGAATGGGATTCTTTCTCAAAAGTTTTGTTATCACTACACAGGAAAGCTGCACATATTTAATTGTGTATCCTGTTCCTTCCTTACATGGCCCAAAAGGTTCTTAGGCTTTCTTATGTACTTAGCTGTAGAGAGCCTGACTTTTTCATCTCTATGTCCCTTATCTCATTCCTATGGCTTCTTGCTCTAGCTAAGCCTTGAAGCATTGTAGTACATAAGAGGAATGGTGGCACCTTTTTCAGACTCTTGATTTTAGTGGTTATGCCTGAGATTCCCCATTGTAGTATTTTGTTGACTACAGATTTGTCAACTATAGCCATTATCATATGGAAGTATGTGCATATATTCCTGCCTTCTTTTATCATGAAAATTTCTTAGACTTTCACAAAGGGCTTTTCTGCATCTATTGACATGATCCCATTGTTTCTCTCTTTGAGCTCTATCTTTTTCTCTCTTTGGATTCTGTCTCTGTCCATTAACTAAGAGATCCTGGGGAGCAAGTCTCAGACATTGACATCTTATAGAAACTAGGTTGTAGTCACTAGTCTAGAGTACTTGTTAAGGGCCATATGTCCATGACAGATCAGAATGGATGTGAAGCCTGGCTCTGTTAAAAATTGATGGAACCATGGAAAGTTTCAGCATTATTTAGAACTCTTGCTACTTGTTTCTCAAACGGAGAGTAAACTGCTTACTTACCAGGGTGTTGAGGAATTAAGTACTAGAGAGTAGGAGTTTTGTAGACAGTGAGTGCTCCTTAAGCAAGTCAGAAGAAGATGGCTGTGTATTCTCACCGGAGAATGCCCTACAGGGAGCTTATGTGCTTGGTCCATGGAGGCCACCACAAACAGATGTCTGTGAGTGAGTATAGCTGTTGTCACTTTAGACAAAATGGATGACTAAATACCAATTATTGGGACAGGGTTGAACTAGGCATGATGGTTCTAGGCCTCGCCAACTCTGAAGCTCACTTTTGGTTTACTCTCCTTCTCCTGCCCTTGGAGAGCATTCTTGAGTAGGACTTTGAAGTGGAAGCAGAGGATTCTGGTCCATGGTATCCTGGTGAGCACCATAGCAGGCCACACTGCCCAGGTGAGTGATTATTCTTTCAGGATCACTAGTGAAAGGTCACCAAGTACTAGATTTTTTCATTGCCCTCTTTTCTGGTTTTGGTGCTCAGGCTGTGGGGACACATTTCTAAGCCCATAAAAAAGAAGCCTGTCTCTCATTAAATCTGTCCTTAGATCTCAGAGGCTAGGATAGAGGTACTAGAGCATGCCCTGCCCTCTCCTTAGCCCAGTTCAGGCTGTTGTGGCCTCCTCAGAGGTTTCACAAGAAGAAGTGTCTTTTCTATAGGTAATAATGCCCAACTCCAAGATCCCTGGGCTTCTATGGCTTTTTGTGCATTGTCTCACAAATACTGTTCAGGATGACATGAATAGGAACATGCCAGTGCTTGGCCTTGTTGCCACAGCACAGCAGCCTTGTGTTGGGCATGGGTGTGATAGATAATACTGTCAAGTTTAAAGAACCCAGAATCCACTAGGATCATAAGCACGTTCTAGGGATGTCTGTGACAAAGTGTTTTAACTGAATTTCTTTTGGTGGGAAGACTCACCCTAACTCTTGATAATCCCCCTCCATGTACTGGGTAAAAAGGAGAAAGTAAGTACCAGCATTCATCCCTGCTTCTAGAATGTGGAAATTTTACCAGTTGCTTCATGTTCCTGCTATAATGGCACACCTACCATGATGGTCCACACCTTCAAATTATGAGGCAAAATAAACACCTTCCTTCTTAAGCTGTTTCTAATGAAAACAAAACAAAACAACAACAATAACAACAAACAAAACCAAAAACAAAAACCAGGGAACTAATATCACTCCAAAAGGGGCCCTATTCAGTGTTTGTCTAAATTTCTTCCACAGCTCCTGGGATTTTCCTGTGGTTGCTGATATATGGAAGATGAAGGACCACAGGTTTCCAGTCAGCCTCTCCTGACCGGAGTTCTCTCTAGAAGCAGAATCACCTTCCTGTCATAAGGCAATTGCCTAAGGCCCTGGGCACTGGTGAGTTGGTGACTTCCAGTTTTCATGATATACAGGATTCCCTCACCTACTCCAGCCTTCTTAGGAATTGTTCAGATGAGTGTGTGTGCCTCCCGTAATGCCTTTTGGCTTGCACAACTTGTGAATTCAAGGACCCCCACTGCTGCATAGCCCAGGAAACCTGAAGGAAACACTGAAAGCCATGATGTCTTTGTTTGGGTCACTTGGACGAGGTAACTCCATTTAACCTGTTACTTTCAGTCATGTAGGACAGGTAGAGGGTGTGATTAACAAGTCTCTACCTCCAGAGATTTAAATATTAATGAATTATCAAAAGGCCAGGGGTGTAGCTAATTAAGTTATTCCCTCCCCTTTCTCCCTTCCCTTAAGACTGGTCTCCCCTGGCCTTTGGCGGGGGAAGCGCACAACACCTGCATCCATTCACCATGCCATGAACAATAAAAGCTTTGGAAAACCGGACTCCACGTGTCCATGGTCTCTCCGCCTGATTCCCAGCTTTTGGAACCTTGGAACCTTGCCGATGCACCCGCAGGCCAGCCCACCGACAGCTACGTGAATGTGGGATCCTCCACTGGCGGCGCAGGAAGCCCTGGTGCCGGATCACCCTGAGACTCTGTCACCGGACTCCCTCCCTTTCTCCCCCCGCCCGCGAGGATGGGTAACTCTGTGTTAATGAGAGATGTGGACCATGTGGAAGTAGTCTGGAGTCCCAGAGTGCGGGGAGATAATATGCCGTCCCTGACAGGCAATGTCTTGTTGGGTCTCCTGGCTATCTCAAACCCAGCGCTCTATCAAGGGGGCCTAGGAACAGGGCTAAACATCCTACCATCCCTAACAGGTCTCTGGGGTTTAAAGCCCGTTCAACCAGGCTATGTCTAAACCATGTCTTCACAGCCCAACATCTCACTGTTTTTAGTGAAAATTTTGGATGAGGTGGTCAAAATAAAACACTATGTAGGCCAGAGGGTGTAGTATAACTAAGTCAAGGGTAATGGGAATTGAGGGTAGGGTTTGGAAGGCAGGGAATCATTGAAACAATTAAATACAGATTGTATAGTTTGAGGGTAATGACATCTGATTAATCTAAATAGACATTATTTTTTCCTCACTAACATGTAACTTTAGCTATGTGACTTTGGCAAAGAGTTCATTTGTAGCTGGAAGGTCTGGATCTGTCTTCTGTAGTGAGCATCTCTGGGTTTTGGCGTGCATCTCTGGAGCCTGGTGTGGGTCTCTGGATCTCAGCATGTTCTGGGGTCTTCAGTCAGATGAGATGACTGGAAGAAGGCAGCTTGGCAGGTTCCAGGAGGTGGTGCTGTCTCTGGATCTCAGTGTGTCTCTGGAGTCTGCAGTCAGATGAGGTGGCTGGGAGAAAGAGGCTTGGCATCTCAGGCAGGTTCCAGAGGATGGCTGGACTCTGTTGGATCTGTGGGTATACCTGTAGGATAATCACAGGAGGGAAGGAGCATCTCCGGTAGGGAGATGTCTGTAGGCTGGATATGGAGCATTAAATTGTTTGGGAACAAGCACCTTATGGCCTGTCGTTAAGATCTTGGAAAAGCAAAGGTGTTTGAGGAAATTTAGTCTTAGAAGGTATCTTGGATAGCTGAGGGAGAAAAACAATGTTAATTTTGTATCTGGGATTGGCAGCAACAGTTTGTCTGAACCCAGTGTTGCCCCTTGATCACCCAAGCCCTAGCCTGATCTGTCTAGTGAGGTCTCATTACCTCTCCAGGGCAACAGGCAGGAAGGTTTTTCCACCTGCTTCCTGTAGTCGGTTTGTTCTTGGTCTCCTCTTGTGTTCTAGCCCTTTGCCCTCTATTTGCTGGCTTGTTCAGGTCCTGCAGAGGCCTGGGGAAAAAGGATATGGGAGAGGGCTTGTTCCTCATCAAAACTTACCTGTGTGTTACATTCATATTTCAGGAGGTGAAGAAAAGTGTAAAAGGTGTCTTGCATGCCCCCTTTTTTCTGTAAATCTATGGGCAAGTTTTGTTTAGGAGACACTCTTGGCCTAGAACACTAATACATCTTCCTACCTGAGCAGTCCCGGAGTGCAGAGTTGATGGCCCTGTGCTAGGACTCCTGCCTATTGCATGTAAGTCTTCATTACTTCTTACTCTTGGGAGTAGCCATCATAGAAGTCAGATGAGAAAGAGAAATTAAGGAGATAGATTTGAGGTGTGGAGAGACTGGTTAGTGTAGCAGGTCACTGCAATAGACGCCCAAGAGAGTAGCCAGCTAGAGTTGTGGTGGTCCAAAGTGCTGTGGAAAATAGATGTAGTTAAGAATTTTTTCCTGCCTCCATGTCTTGGCATGTCAAATTTACTCACCTGTGGAAAATGCTTCTTTGCCCCTGCCTGGAATGGTCCAGCATTTCAGTGTAGGAATTCCCCTCTTATACTTTGCCAAGGCTGGCCCTATGTAAACCTAGTAGTGCACCCATTGGGGAAAAAGTGCCCCCAAACTCCCTTGGCATCTCCAGCAGTCCCTGTTCTTCATTTTGTCTTGTCTTTCCCATGAGGTCAACAAGGCTCTCTCTGTCACCAACTGTACCTCGCCAGTGCCAAGCTAGGAGAGGCTCCCATCTCAGGCCCTACTAGCACAAGCAGCCATGTAAATTATGAAGGTGGTCAGCCAAAAATGGCAGACTGTTTGGAAGAGCACTTAGACAACCAAAATGCTCCCTGGATTTAACCTGGTACCCTGATGCTTGATAAGGGAGAGTGACAGTGTACTTCGTGTCCCTCACAGCAGGAGGCCAGAAGCAATGAGGTACATAAGGTCAGCTTATAGAGTTAAGAGGTATTTAGCAACCAGCACATATTCTGTGAATACCAATTTGTTTTTCATTGGAGGAATATGTGTGTAAACACACAAGATAGCTTAGCAAAAAATCATGGCTTTTCTCTGTGGGTGAGAACAGGGAATTAGCTTAAGTTTCAGGGATGAAAAGTGGGTATAAGCAAGGAGAGGAATCTCCCAGGTGAGACATCCAAATGTTCTTTAAGTCCTCCCTGGCTTTGGTGTTGGTTCTGAGTCTATTGGACCCTGTCATATCTTGCCCAGATCTCAGAAACAGGATTGGACCCCAGAGGACAGAGACAAGAAGAATGACAGAGTCCTTCCACACTGCCTTTTCTGCTCAGCTTCTGCAGGCACAGGTGTCCTAGTTTCTTTCTGTTGTGATAAAGCCATGACCAGAAACAACTTGGGCAGAAAAAGGCTTATTTCAGCTTATACTTCACACATCACAGGCCATCACTGGGTCAGGCCAGAAACCCAGTGCAGGAACCTTGAGGCAGGAACTGATGCAGAGGACGTAAAATCACATTGTTTGATTACTGCCTTGCTTCTGATGGCTTGCTCTCATATACCACCTGCCCAAGGATGCACCATCCACAGTGAATGAGCCCGATCAAATCCATCATTCATCAAGAAAATATCTCACAGACTTGCTTACAAGACAATCTGGTAGAGGATTAATGTTCTCTTTTCCCACATGACCATAGCCTGTGTCACACTGGTCAAAACTCACTAGCAGAACACTGCAGGAATCTCTGTATACTAATCAAGGGGATCTTGAAAAATGCTCTGGAGGCACCAAATAAAATATTCTAGTTACCTTCAATTGTCAACTTGATACAGTCTAGAGTCACATGCGGTTTCTCAATAACAAAGATGGTTAAGGAAGCCAGAGGTGGACAGCCAGTAGGCAGCCTTCTGTAGTTTCTGTTTCAGTTCCTGCTCCAGCTCCTGCTCTGACTTTCCTCACCAGTGACCTATAGCCTGGAAGTTTAAAGAAATTTAATTTCTTTCCATTCCTTTTGGTAACAGTATTTTATCACACTAACAGGAAAGCAAACCAGGATACGGAGCAACTTGAATGATGCTGGTTCTCTCTTAGTTCACTCCCACAGACAGTAACAGAGTCAGAAAAGATGTTTGAAGCATTTACACTCAGTTACATCATTTTACAAAGTATTTCCATAAAAAATTCTTTGTAGAGGAAACCACTATAATACAAATTGTATCCTAGCAGCTCCTTTGATGCACAATGTCAACACTGAGAGCCAGGTAGGAGTCTGTATCTGTGGGTCAGATTCACTCCTGTTTTTATCTTTGCTGTGTCTTCTCTGGACCAGTGTTAGAATACCATGGAGGATGTGTACCCAGGATTTCACTATCATTTTCTTTGGGTTCCCTGAACTTGATGATTTCAGTTGCATGACTTCCCACAGAGCATAGTGTAGATGACAGCAAGAGTTTATTACAGGATAGCATGAGAAATTCTCAATGGAAAACTGAGCAATGGACAGAGTCTATTGTGGAGGAAATCACCATCCAGGGATGAGAGCCAAAGAGCCTGTGGTTTGGCTTTACATACTGAGTTAGGCTTCATACTTTCCCAAAGGCTCTGGAACAGTCAGCTTTTTCAAGGGCTCTTTTCTGTTGATGGTGTTGACATACTATGCGTATTTATCCTTCTGGAAGGAGATGATAGTATGTCTCTGTTCCTTACTGGATTGCCCTGTCCAGAACGGTGGTGAACTGGGACCAAGGGACCACCTGGAAAAGAGAATGGGGGAACAGAGGTATGCTAGAAATGGACAGCAGGTCTGGAAGTCTGATTGAGCTGTCAAATTTTATTTTTCCCACACGGGGTTATATATAGATAGAGGCAGGATGTAGGGAGAGGGATGATGTAGGCTCTTGTTTGTTTCTGGGGGAATGCAGGTGTTCTCAGGAGCAGGATATTGGCTGGGTGAAGAGTTCACAGAAGAAGCAGAGTGGAACAGGTTACCATGTACCTGTTTATAAGATCTATTGGTCATATGTTCTTATCTAAGTTAGTACTTTCCCACCAAAGGCTAACTGTCTACAATATCTCTGATTGTTTTTCTTAGCTAGGCTAGTACTTACCCACCATAGGATACCTGTCTACAAGATCTATGATTATTTGTTCTTAGTGCTCTCTCACAGAGGTCAAGACTTTGCAAAAAGTTAATGATTAGCAGGGTTATTCCTGAAAGTGGATAACTAACTTCCTAGATACTTAGTAGTCTACCAAGGTGACAGGTTACTAGCAGTTCAGAAACTCATGTCTCCTAGCAGGGCCAGATGCACATCTCATATCCCATTATTTTGACTTAAATTCATGTAGTAACAGCTTTAAAAGAATTATGGAAAGAAAATAATACTACATATATAAGAACAGACACCTTCAGCACCTGGGAATTCCTTACGTTACCTGGGCCAAAGTGAAGCCCTACAATCTCAATTGTCCTCCATGTTGTCTAGTGGTGTCTACTCTTTTATGAGATTCTTTTGTAATTTGGGGAGGAAGAGTGGTGCTACTCTTCCTTTGCATAAAATTACTGTTCACACAAGGATACATATGAGAGATTCAAAGCTGGTTTTGAAGAAAAGGATGTGGACATACACTCTGGCAAATGTTGAAATATTCTATTAATCCACAAATCTTCTGAATCTTTCCCTTTGAGTAAGTTTTCTTTGAGACAGAAGTTTTATCCTATTTTCACAATTCTGGGCTTGAATGAAACTCTCCCTGCTAAAGCTCTGTCTTCTAGTTTGTTTGGTAGTTGAAATTTTGTGGTTTGGTTACTTATCATCCTTCAGGTCAGTTCTGGATTTTGCACACAGTTGACTGAAGGGGGAGGGCCCCTCCTTACTGACTTACAGACCTGTGGTGTGTACTACCACTTATTAAATAGAGACTCTGCATCTCTAACCAGCTGGAGTGTGATCAGCGTCTCCCTTCATTTATGTCCTTGCTTTCATCCCTTGACTTGATAGCATATACATAGATGTGGTTGTGCAGCAAAGCCTGCTCTTCTGGTAATGTTGAGATTCACCTTGAGTTACTTTCTTCCACAGCTTGGGTCCCAGAACTCTAGAGTTAGTGAGGAAATGAAGAAAGTATAGGCACACAAACCCATATGAAAAACCTTGGATTGGCTTAGGATCTCTGATGGAGAAGCCGCAGCACTCCAGAAGCTGAATGTGTATATTATATTCAGTTAAAAAAGGAAGTGATGTTTTGCATACAGATAAACAAGAAAGTAGGTTGTTGCATACAGTAGAGCAGGTAGGCAGGGTATAGCATACAGTAGGGCAGGGAGGCAGGTTTAGCTGCTCTCAGGAGTAACTGTCTCTGGAGTGGGCAGTCTTTGTGATATAAACATCTGGGAAAGAGGAAGCTATGGTGAACATCCTCTGCCCACATGGAGAACATTGCTATTTGGACCAGAGGTAGGCTTTGACATGCCACTGAGCTTTACCCAGGGAAGGTTTTCCCTTACCACGAGTCTGAGCCACTAGACATTGACAGAGCTGTGCCAATGTCAAATTACACCCATTCATTCAGGACTTGGCTAGTTTTCTACAGAACCATTCATGATTTATATCTTTCTTTTTATTATTTTTATTAGTAACTTTAAAAAAATGTTAATCAAAGACTTTATAAGTTTGGCAATGCTCAATAACAAGATGCCCATATAATCAGAAGTGTAACCCAATACCCAACCTAGATATACCAACTACCTTTGACTGGTGGAGACATGCGAACATCTGCCTCCATGTTTCTCTCTCTCTCTCTCTCTCTCTCTCTCTCTTTCTCTCTCTCTCTCCCAACTCCTCCTCTTCCTCTCCGTACTCCTCCTACCTTAGCTCCTCCTACATATCACCCTTCCTGTTAAAATAAAAATATGTTTTCTCTCAAAATACAATTAGAGCATAACTATACCAATTTCAATCACTAAGGTAAAAGATAGACCTAATACAAAGTCCATCATTTTGTTCACTAAAGAGAACCTCTGTCATCTCTCCTAACTAAAAGACTTACTTCTGAACCTGACTTTTTTCTTGGCTTTAGAATGAAGGTCAGCTGAAAACCATCCACTCAAATCTTTTTCTTTTCTCTCAAAGTAAATAGCTGGGATTAGCTATGATTCTATAAGTCTTCAACCCTGTTAGAAATCCAGAATGACCAAATTAACTGAAATTATGGGAAGCACAAAGCGTAGTTTCTAAAACTTAGCTAATTTATAGAGACCGCTGAACACCTAGAGAGTCCCTAGACTACAAGGTGTTGGAGCATCTGATCTTCAGCCTTCCGGCCCAGGATCATCTGTCAGACCTAGTAATACAGAATTATTAAGGGCTGATTACTCTGTCTTGGCAGATATAATCAGTCAACTATTCTGCAAGTGTGTCCTTTTCTGGACAGTAATTTGTCTGTAGATGAAAAGAGGCAATTCTTGCCTAGTGGCTGTTACACCACAACTGGAGTAACTCCAAAGATGCTCAATTTCTTCTTAGAATCCAAGACAGGAAGCTGTCAGGAGCAGACAGGTCTCTAATCAAAATGAACATTAATGCAGAAAAGTTGCTAATGTCAATTCTGTGGACTTATGACATTTTGAAAACCAACTATCCATGTAAGGTAATTTGGACTGTTGTCTTTTAACTCCTCTCGGCTATTTCTAAATAAGATATAGAAAACACCCTAACAATAAACTCAGAGTCATGAATTTGCTATAGGCCCTTAACTCACAGGCTAACCATCTTAGATCAGTTAGAAAAGTTAAAGAAGGATGGGGTCTAAGTCTTGTATTCCTAAATGTGTTATACAGGTGCAATGTCTATGAGAGTAACAATATTAATCTCACTTTTATATCAATAAGAAACGTGTACCAATGAATATCTTAAATTTGAAATCAAAGTAAATTTTGTACCATTTAAGAAATTATAACTTCATCTTAATAACAATTATACATATTTCTACCAATAGGTTATGGCTATGCAATAAATCCTAGCTAATCCTTGCTGTTCCAACAAACCACTACTTTTCCCTAGAAAGACAGCCCAATATTAACCACCTCTGTCCCCAAACCCAGGGAATAGGGGCACCAACTCTTCATTAACTTCTTCAAGCTGATTACAAGTGTTGAGATGTTAGAAGAGGTGTGTGTGGGGAGAGTAAATTGATAAACCAGTGATGTCTGTGTCTTCACTGCATCCAGCTGAAATTCCAGGACATCAGAGGTTTGAGTAGGTCTGCTCAGCTTGCTTGATGAGTAGATACACTAAGGCTGTGTATTCTGCAATGTACTATTCTCAAAACAAATTTTAGTATCAAGATAATTTTTTGTTTGAATTCTGGAATCTAGTCTTTTGGCAGCCTGCCTCTGTCATGTGTAATCCATGTAATTTTGGGAGTTTCTATGAGGGTGTTCTTCCACCATCCTCCCATTCCCACCTCCCTTCTTTTGAATTCCCCAACATTAGGAAATCCAAACTTTCAGACACCAAGACCCTCTACTTTCATTGATGCCTGACAAGGCCACCCTCAACTACTTATATAGGTGGAGCCATGAGTCCCTCCCTTTGTGTTCTTGAGCTGGAGGTTTTAGAATGGCTACTCCAGCTTGTTTCTTAGGACCATTTGCTTGAACAATTGTTTTCCAGCCTTTTACTCTAAGGTAGTGTCTGTCTTTGTCACTGAGGTGGGTTTCCTGTATGCAGCAAAATTCTGGGTCCAGTTTACTTATCCAGTGCATTAGCCTATGTCTTTTTATTGAGGAATTGAGTCCATTGATGTTAAGAGATATTAAGGAACAGTGATTGCTGGTTCCTGTTATTTTTGTTATTAGAGGTGGAATTATCTTTGTTTGGCTATCTTTTTTCGATTTGATGGAAGAGGATTACTTTCTTGCTCTTCCTAGGGTATAATTTACATCCTTGTATTGAAGCTTTCCTGCTATTATCCTTTGAAATACTAGGTTTCTGGAAAGATATTGTGTAAATTTGGTTTTGTCATGGAATATCTTGGTTTCTCCATCTATGGTAATTGAGAGTTTTGCTGGGTATAGTAGAATGTGCTGGCATTTGTGTTTTCTTAGTGTCTGTATGACATATGTCCTGGATCTTCTGGCTTTTATATTATCTGCTGAGAAATCTGGTGCAATTCTGATAGGTCTGCCTTTATATGTTACTTGGCCTTTTTCTTTACTGCATTTAATATTCTTTCTTTGTTTTGTGCACTTGGTGTTTTGATTACTATGTGATGGGAGGTACTTCTTTTCTGGTTTTGTTTATTTGGCCTTCTATAGGCTTCTTGTATGTATGTGGGCAGCTCCTTCCTTAGGTTAGGGAAGTTTTCTTCTATAATTTTGTTGAAGATATTTACTGGCCCTTTAAGTTGGGAGTCTTCACTCTCATCTATACCTATTATCCTTAGGTTTGGTCTTCTCAATGTGTCCTGGATTTCCTGGATATTTTGTGTTAAGAACATTTTGCATTTTTCATTTTCTTTGACAGTTGTGTCAATATTTTCTATGGTATGTTCTGCACCTAAGATTCTTTCTTGTTAGGAGCCAACAGTGGGTGGCTATCATCCTTGCTGCCATCTTGAGCCATATACCCTGACAAGAGACTTGTTTACAATAGCATACAAAAGCTGAACACACTCTGATAACATCTTGTTTTAGATTTTCCCTTGGATTTTTCCAGGATTTTCCCTTGGTTGTGTGAGACTTAAAGGTGTGATTTAGAGCCAAGACTTAATGGTGTGACTTAAAGGTGTAATTTAGAGATAAGACTTAAAGGCATGGCTTAGAAGTGAGACATATAAAAGGTGAGAGGCAGACAGAAGAAAGTAGTAGGTCCTTGAGACTCAAGACAGGCAACTAGGATTAGGCACTTAGCACTTGGAGAAAAAACTTGGAACTGGGAAACGGACTAGCAACTGGAACTAGGATTAGGTGCTAGGAACTAGGGATTTGGAACTATGGACTTGGACTAAAAAGAAAGACTGAAGAATAAATGGGATTGAATCATACTCTGTCTGGTTTCCATTCCTCGTGTCCTTCTTCACTTTCTCTCTTGCTGAACCCCCATGCATGGACCTGAGCAGCAGGCTCTAACAATTTAGCCCTAAGGCTTTTGGCAGTGTGGGTTCCAACACTGATAGAGTGGTTGGAGACATTTTGGCCCCCAAATGTGGGGTAATGTGCTTCTCATCACTCTTCCATCTCTAGTATTTTATTGGTGATGCTTACATCTATGACTCCTGATTTCTTTCCTAGGTTTTCTATCTCCAGGGTAGTTTCCCTTTGTGATTTCTTTATTGTTTTTACTTCCATTTTTATGTCCTGGATGGTTTTGTTCAGTTTCTTCACCTGTTTGGTTGTGTTCTCTTGTAATTCTTTAAGGTATTTTTGTTTCCTCTTTAAGGGCTTCTACCTGTTTACCTCTGTTCTCCTCAAATTTTTTGAGAGTGTTACTTATATCCTTCTTAAAGTCCTGTACTATCATCATTAGAAGTGATTTTAAATCTTAATCTTGCTTTCATGGTGATTTGGGGAATTCAGGACTTTCTTGTGTGGGAGAACTAGGTTCTAATGATGCCAAGTACCCTGGGTTGCTGATGCTTACGTTCTTGTGCTTGACTTTCACCATCTATATCTTAGTGCTACCAGCACTGTCTCTGACTGGAGCTGTCTTTCCTATCATCTTGGTTGTGTCATAACTGTTTGGGGTAGGTCTTACTACTGGTGTTAAAGTTGGAGCCCAAGATCTTCTCAGTGCTCAGGTCCAGACTGGAAGGATCCAGTACTCTGGGCCAGGAGTGAATTATTGTGTTTCAGTGGGTTACTTCCTGTTTGGGGCAGGTGTTGCTGTCTCCTTACCTAAGGTATTGCCTGGCTTCTTCTGGGTTCTGTGAGATTGGGTGCAGAACTGCCACCCAGGATCTGCTCAGTGCTCAGGCCCAGACTGAAGGTGATTTATATTTTTTTAAACTCTTAGAAATGTTCCAGTTCATTTGGCTAAAAGCTTATCATGGTGGGAATGCATGCTAGCAAGCAGTAGGCATGCCAGTTGGAATAAGAAACTGAGAACTCCCTTCTTAAATGTGAATCATGCTCAGTAGTTTAATACTGCTTCTCTCTGAATCTTACATGCAAGGTGACTGTAAATTTTCTTATACCTTAAGAATTAATTCTTAGTCCTCTTGCTCATTTCCTTAATACTTCAACACAATTTTAAGCAAGTCTCCAGACTATCTTCTCAGTCCTCTGAGGCCCGTGAGCATTTCCTCCTCCTTCAGTGTTTCTTTCACACCTCAGATGCAGGCTGTGACACTGTGTCAAGCACAGCAGTAGGTGGCAGTGTGCCCAGATGTCAGGCTGCTGAGCTCCATGTAGGCTGAGCTGGACAGTGTGTCTGTATCCAGGTGCTTCTGTCCTCAAACTCTCTCTCTCTCTCTCTCTCTCTCTCTCTCTCTCTCTCTCTCTCTCTCTCTCTTTCTCTCTCCTGGATGTCCCATCATGTCCCATCTTCTATTTCCTACCTCAGCACATTTGCCATAGGCTTCTTTATTGCCAGGTGATACTTAGAAGAGATTCTTATTACCAAAAGAAAGTTTAGATGATTGAAAAGTAGACAAAAATGTATGGTAAATAAAAAGATTCATAATAATAATGAAATAACAGTTGTGGCATAGCAACAAACATAATTTTATAGATGGAGGTCCCTACAACAGGAAGAACTGTATTAAATGTTTTCAGTGTTAAGAAGTGTGAGGACCACTTCCCTAGAACATCTTGTTGTTTCACCTTTTTGTCAGCATCTTGTCCTAAAGTATCCTGGTGTTTCACTTTTACTCTATGACTAAGAAAGTTTCCCTCCAGGAAGAATGACATTTAACTCTGGAGGAAACTGCTACATAACACACTTATAATAAGCGATTTTCAACATCCCATTTACTAGTTGTTTGAGTTGTCCAAGTTGTTCCAACTGCTCCAGTTTAGTCATCAGTAAATGACCCTTATAATAGAATTTAATTCAATACTAATGAGGATCTGATGAATAAATACAGTAAAACAAAGGTAATTGTGAGTGTCATTAATATTAATAAATGTTAGATGGTTTTATTAGAAAAAGGTAAACAAAGTAGATTCAAGCATCAAGCTTATCTGTCTCTTCTCATTGTTCTCAGTAAATCCTTTATCTACTCTCTCTTGATGAGACTTCTATATGTAGAGTTAGCATATTTATAGTTTCTTCTGAGTGAAAATATATTTGACTGTGGTTCATAAAAGAATGGGGCTTAGGTATAACCTAGATTTGAGGATCAAGGACCACTGTTGGATCTGTTGAAAGCATCATGGCACATTGTGACTCACTGGAAATGTTTGTTGAACAGTACACCATGGGTATAAAGGGGAGGCATCAAGCTTGCTCTGTGAAACAAGTCAGCACTGAGACCCAACCAGGATTTCACTGCAAATGTATCAATTTTCTGAGCTCAGGACCTTCAACTCATCACTGTGCTCTGGGCATCAACATAACTTTCCCTGCAGTCTCCATGAAGACCAATCTTGGAGAACAGCATCTCTTTATAGGCATTTGGAGTTACTGTCAAACCATGATTTTGTCATGTTCCTTGCCCAGCTTCTGATGCAACATTTTCATTTTTTCATAATAACTTCAATGTCCTGCCTCAATTGAATGTCCAGTTTCAGCCTCGAGTTTAATTTCATTCTGCTAAGGTCTCCTCTTAGTGAGAACTCACATCTTGAACCCATGCATAGAGCAGAGAGTGAACAGGAGGTGATATTAGGATTTTAGGTTAAACTTGCCCTAAGCTGCTTTCAGGTGCCTATAACTGCCTCCCCAATGGCCTCCAGCTTTGCCTCTCTCCCTCTATAGTTTCCTATAATTTCTTTTTAAACATACTTGTAAATATCACTTACAGCTTGAATCCTGAAGCTGAGCATATGGAAATTATGGCACACAGAACCAATACTAAATGGAATCCAGATATTCCACAAGAGGACTGACCCAGCAAAAGGCTGCCTGTTAACACTGGAGGGAGAAAGCCTCAGAGCTGATGGGATGCCCAGTAGTCTCTCACCTCAGAGCAGATATATCACAAAATATGAAATGGTTTGAGATTGATTACACCCGAGGTTCAAAATGAGCAAAGTTAGAGTTGTTTACTTGGTAAAAACTTTTGGATCCCTACCATAGGTATTGCAAGATAACTCACATTAAGTTTGTGCACAGCCCTCCCCAGATGGCTGTTATCCAGATCACAGGGAGTAAGGTCAAAGGTGTAAAAGATGCTCCTCTGGGATGCCAGATCTGCATGCTCCATAGTGAGAACTTGTCACTTTCTCCAAACACTAAATTTACAAATTGATCACATGCATTAAAGACTCTCTTAATCCCATGCAGTATCTCCTCAGGCTCAGAGTCCTCGCCTGCCAAGTTTGTCTGGGTAAGTGCAATGCACCCAAGTGCAGATTCAGAAGGTGGTCTGGTCCCAGGCAGGCTGAGGGCAGAGGAGTTCCGGAGACACTGAGATCTGACAGTTCTTCAGCACAGGGGACTGAGTTCTGCATGGATAAAGAATGTGTTTTCTTTTGAGGATATTCATTGGCACACTTCTGGAATATTCATAGATTTTTGGTTTGCATTTGTTTTTCTAAAGTAAATGGCTCTCTGTGTCAGTAGTTAAGTCACATAGTGAATTTCCTGTTTTATTCTTTCCTACAGATTATTTCATGCTACCAAGGGAACCTTAAAGCCACATCTTAATGTAACATCTTCAGCTCTTGTCTGTTTAGAGTTGTTATTGGACTTGACTTCTTTGGTTTGAATAATTCAGAGATTTGAAGCTGTGGTGGTTTGAATATGCTTGGCCCACAGAATGAACCTATTTGGAGATATGGCCTTGTTGCAGTAGATGTGGCCTTGTTGGAAGAAGTGTGTCACTGTTGGCATGGGCTTTAAGAAACTTATCTCAGAAGCCAGTCTTTTCATGTTTGCCTTTGGAACAAGATGTAGAAATCTCAGCTACTTCTGTACTATGCCTGACTGGATGTTACTGAGCTCCCACCTTGATGACCATGGACTGAACTTCTGAACCTGTAAGCTAGTGTTAACTAAATGTTACCTTATTAGAATAGCCCTGGCCATGGTGTTTTTTCATGTCATTAAAACCCTACCTAAGACAGAAGTTGGTACCAGGGACTGGAGTATTACTGTGATATGCTTGATCATGCTTTTGTTTGGAAGAATGTGGACTTTAGACTTTGGATTTGGAGTGCAGTGGGGTGCTGTAAGTGGGGCTTATTGGGCCATCCTAATAGGAATATGGATGACTTTTTTGCTAAGTGTGATTTGAACTGTGGAAGTTTTGCTCTAGAGGTTTCATAGGAAGAAGAATGTTAATATGTGACCCTATCCCTTTGGAGGATCTCAGATGATCAAGTGTGGATCTCTGACATTGGAACAAGAAGTCATCACATTGAAGTTGCCTTGGAGACCCCAAAATGGTTGAGCTGCCATAGTTCTGGGATATCTGCTGAGGAAAGCAGCTAACAAGAAGTGGAACCAGCCAAGGAGAAATACGATTGTTGACAGTCAACAAAGGTGAATAAGGAGTTGGAGATCTGAAAACTACTTTGACATCAGACATGGGGATGCAGTTTGGATTTTACTTAGCTTGTTTGGTATTTTGCTTTGGGATTTATAGTTAAGTGATTGAACCGAAGAAGAGACTTTGGACTTTTTACATTGTTGAGACTGCTATAAACTATGGGCACTTTTGAAATTCAACTAAATGTAATCTTTATGATGCTATGGCTATGGATGGCTTCCTTTAACTCATGTGTGTGAACAAGCCTATAGGAGCCAGGGAGTGGAATGTGGCGGTTTTAGTAAGCTTGGTCTAGGGAGTGGCACTATTAAGATGTATGGCCTTGAAGGAGTAGGTGTGACCTTTTTTTTTTGAGGAAGTGGTTCACTTTGTAGTGGGCTTTGAGACCCTCCTCCTAGCTTCCTGGAAATAGTCTTCTCCTGTTTACCTTTGGAACAAGATGTAGAAATCTCAGCTCCTCTACCACTATTCTTACTTGGATGCTGCCATGCTCCCACCTTGATTATGAAGTGAACTTCTGAACCTTTTAGCCAGCCCCAATTAAATTCTTCTAAGAGTTGCCTTGGTTATGATGTCTGTTCACAGCAGTAAAACCTTAAGTATGACAAAATAAGTTTCCAAGGAAATGAACCTGCATGTTCAAAGCTGCACAGTGGACAGCCTCACACTGTTCTGGCTCTTACTCTTAGTTCATTTAGAGCTATGAGATCTTTGAGGCTGTCCTTAGCTTGGTCTCTGGCCCCTGGGATGTCCCAGTTAAGGCACATGGTTGGAAGTTATGAAATATCAAGTCTATGGTGAACTTGGTAGTGGTTTCCCCAGGCCCTAAGAACTATGACTCTTGCTTCTTGGGAAAAACAATTGCAAAGCACTCAAATAATGGAAACACCTGGATTTTGTTGCTTTCTCTACGTCTGGTCTCTGTTACTAGCTCCCAAAATTTCACAAACTTTATTTTCTCACAAGGTTAGGAATAGATAAACAGAAATCTATCTCCCTTTGTGTTACAAAGAGACCATCAAAGCTGCTGGGCAAGGAGGCCTGTACTCCCTTGTGCCATCATGGGATCCATTACATCATAGGTTGTATCAGGAAAATTGTTTCCTGCAGAACATTTGGGTTTCTGTAATAATAGCAGGCATCTGTGACAAAACTCCTGTTATGTGTGTGACAAGGCTTCTCTGGGACTTCCTGTCCTTTCACCATAAGAGCACAGTGTCTTTTCTGGTGTTTCTGAATACATGTTTTGAAATACTCCAACAGTTTAGTTGCAGTGGTGAGCCTGGGGGACTAAAGGATTTCAGTCTACTCTTAGCCCAAGTATTTTTCATGTTTTCTCTATCACACCCTCACAGGCCTTTTCTTCATTTCCTCTCTGGACACAGTGTTGATATCTGCTTAGGGATGGTTTTCCTTGTCTCAGGCACTGGTGCCTTCTACCCCACTGTCTTCCAAGTCATTTTGTAAGTAGAATTGTTAGATACAGAATACTGACTGGTGCACCTCAATTCTAAACACCCCTTTTCATGAAGCAGAGCCAGTCCCACCTTCTAAACACTAAGTCCATTGTTCAGGGAGCCACAGCAGGGTCCAGAGTGGTGGTACCATGATAAAGATGAGCTGTGTGACAATAACAAACACAGAGTTTGATAAACATAAGGACAAACAGTTATTGCTCAGACATGACTTCAACCCTGCTCTTTAAACAGCCACTCACAGCAGGGTGTAGGTAGGCTGCATCCATGTTCTAGAGGAGGACACACACACTCTGCTTTTCTCCTCCCTGGATACAGTGCAACCAAAGGGCCATAAACACCCAGCACATAGTGGCTTCTGCAGAGATGTTTCTCTCTTCCATTCCGCTCTCTACTTCCCCTCAGATGACAAGGTCAGGTCATCACTGTGTTGAACACGGGACATTTGTTTGAGGCCTATTGATGATGTCATGGATCTCAGGCTGTCCATTATTTGTGTAACTGAAGGATAACACAGTGCCTACAGTCATGGGTTCCTGGCTTCCTACAGAATAGGGGTCCATCTCTGTGCTCCTGAGCAGTTGAAGCCTTACAGTTGCTCTATCAAGGAATGCTCAAGATTCTTTTGGATATTTCCTGATCCAGGTGCATTTTGTTCTCTTGTTCCTTTCTCTAAGCCTTTCCTTCCACCTCTCCAACGTATTTCACAAAGCCAAATTATTAAATGTTTTCACTAACTCTCCACCTCAGGGCTGATCTATTAATTTTTACCCAGTGTTGATGAATTCTTACATTTCCCCTATTGCTTCACTTTGTAATTCTTTGATTTTTTAAAGATTATAATACAATTATATGAGTTTTTTCTTGAGTCTCCCTCACAACCCTTCCAAATAACCCCCTATGCTGTCCGTTACTTTCATGGCCTTCTTTTCTTACATAATACATGTTTTTAAATTCATAACTACAGTATGTTCAGTCAGTCCGTGTAGTGCTACTTTTATATGTGTTTTTCATGTTGACATTTGGTTTTGGACACAAAGTTGGAGTGCTCTCCCCTGGAGAAGACAACACCACCTGTTCTTAGCTTTCCTTAGTTGTTTGTAGTTCTTCGTGCAGGCTAGGTAGTGGGCTTTCCTGTACCTTGGCATGTCTAATTGTTATCCTTATTTAGCTCATGTTTAGGCAGCCTCATCTCCTTAACATGACCTGGACACACAGTCTCACAGCAAACTCCCTGATCGCCCAGCTCTTCCATCTTTTCACCCATCTTCTGCAGGGTTCTCTGTGCCTTGGCTGCAGGAGTTCTTTGTTTATGGATCCACTTAGACTGGGATTCAGAACTCTACATATTGATTGCTTGTGGTTTTCTGTGGAACAATGGACCATGTCAGCAAACTTGGTAAGGTAGAATAAGTTTGAGACCCTGCAAGTTGTTAACCCCAAGCTGAGACAGTAGGCGCCTCCCTAATCCTTGCTAGATTTCTGGCCTGGAACAAGTGTCAAGCTCCACAAGTCAGTCATATTCCCCAAAAACAGAGTACTCCATGTAATGTGGTACTTAGAGGCCCTGAGTGTTTAGCCAATAAGCTTCCCTTCCTAGACATTCCTTCCCACAAAAGGTATTTAATCCTGGGCCATCCTGAGGAGTAGGTACACATACATTTTCCATGATGAACAAACAATAAACAGTTTGGAAGTAAAGACTGTTTCATCACCACTGCCATGGGGAGCATGGAGAAGTCCTTTACCTACTGAGCCTTGCTGCCTAAGTCTCCTGTAGAAGGCTTCTTTGTGCTTCCAGACAACCACTGCTTCATTCCCATCTGAGCTAATCTGGAGCTCCCAGCCCCAGCCTGGGGCAAGACACTTTCCTCAGCTGGTGGGTCCCCAGTGGTCTGGGCCTTCTCACAGGCCAGTGGCCCTTGAACATTTCATCCCTGACTTCTCTGTGCAGTTTTCCAGTGGTGACTAGATGCCTGGGAGTCAGGGAATATCAGCTTCGACTTGACCACATCTTAGAGTGGATTTCCCTCTCACCAGAGCAGTGTCTCAGAGCTTTCTTTAAACCTAGGAAGTTCAGAAACAACAGTGTTAACAGTGGGCATTGGGGAAACAGAGTCAAGTTTCCTGTGCTGGCAGTGCAAAATATGGACCCACAATTTTAATGTAATGGACTTCTTCAGTTGCAAAGAGAACTGTTATTGATTAAGTATTTAGAAAATTTTTAAACACTTTTGTTTCTTCTTAATATACTACATTACAGTACAATCTGAACTAAAAAACTATGAAATTATTTCATTTTACATCCTTGATTTTCAGTTGATAGTTCTTTACTATTTATCTAGGAAGTGGTGATTCTTTTGTTTTTGTGTTTTTTACAACAGTATAATCCTCATACACACTAACTATTCATTAAAGTAGGTGACAAGTTCTACATAAAATAGCAACTGCATTTCTCATATATATTGGGCAGGATTCTCTGAAGTCTGGAGAAGCCTCCTGTATCTAGAAGGAGATGGAAGATTCCTATGGAGTTGATCCTTCAATACTGGGTGATACTTTTCAGTTAATCATGACCTTAGAATGGGATGGCCCTAAATGTATTATCATTGTAGTTTATTTACCACTTGATTTTACATCCTCAAAGTGATAAAAGTAAGTCTGTTCATGCAGATATTTGATTCTCATGGTCTTTTTTTTTTTACAGAGAAATGCTATTTGTGAAAGACAGAGCAAGGAATAGGAATTAATGAGAGGCAGAGAAAAAATGGAGTGTGTGTGGGTGGGAAACACATACCACACACATGCACACACAGACAGAATCAGAGACAGAGACAGAAAGAAAGGAAGATAGAGATAGAGAGAGGAGAGGGGGAGAGAGGGAGAGGGAGAGATAGGAAGGAGAGAGAAAAACAGAGAGAGAGAGAGACAAAGAGAGAGAGAGAGAGAGAGAGAGAGAGAGAGAGAGAGAATGGAGAATGAATATTTGGCCTGTGTGCTGGATCCCATGGGCACACAATCCTCCAGGAGAGCACATTTTCAGATTTGTGCAATTTTTTCCATTCCTATTCACCAGATAGGTAAAGCTATTATATGTCTGACAATCAAAGGAGATGCAGCTCTTGGCCCAGAAGAAGCAAACCTATGGACCAGGAGTGGAAATGATTCTTAGAACTCATGGAAATGTTTAATTACAAGAAAGATTATAAATAGAGGTATGCCCACAATGGTATGCACAATTTGGCTTTCATTGGAAATCATTAGGACAGTGGGAATAGTGGTGATGGCTTTCAGGTGGTATGAGCTTGAGTTGAGTTCAGATAATGAAGAATTGGGATGAGGCAACATCTTGTTGCCAGCTTGGTGTTGGTTGACATTTGTAAACAAGGCTGTGTTTTGTAAGTAAGAGTTTTCTCTTTTCTCTTCAGGTTGTTGCTATTTGCTTCCTATCCACATATAATGAATAAAGACAACTTACTACACACTAATAACAACATGAAAATCACCTTGTTCTCTGAATTGGGTGTTGGGATCTCAGCTAACAGTATCCTTATTTTTGCTCACCTCTGCATGCTCCTTGGTGAGAACAGGCCTAAGCCCATTGATCTCTACATTGCTTTCTTGTCCCTAACCCAACTACTGTTGCTCATAACTATGTGCCTCATAGCTGTGGACATGTTTATGTCTGGGGGCAGATGGGATTCTACCACGTGCAAATTTCTTACCTATTTTCACAGGCTTCTGAGGGGCCTCACCCTTTGTGCTACTTGTCTGCTGAATGTCCTTTGGACTATCACCCTTAGTCCTAGAAGCTCCTGTTTAACAATGTTTAAACATAAATCTCCCCATCACATCTCAGGTGTCTTTCTTTTCTTCTGTGTTCTCTATATGTCTTTTAGCAGCCACTTTTTCATATCAATTATTGCTTCCCCCAATTTGACCTCAGATAATTTTGTATATGTTACTCAGACATGCTCACTTCTACCCCTGAGTTACTTCAGAAAAAGCATGTTTACCACACCGATGATCATCAGGGAAGCCTTTCTCATTGGTCTCATGGCACTGTCCAGTGGATACATGGTGGCTCTTCTATGGAGGCACAAGAAGCAGGCCCGGCATCTTTACAGCACCAGCCTTTCTTCAAAAGCATCCCCAGAGCAAAGGGCCACCAGGACCATCATGCTGCTCATGAGCTTCTTTGTGGTTCTGTATATTTTGGAGACTGTCGTCTTCTACTCAAGGATGAAGTTCAAGGATGGCCCAATATTGTACTGTGTCCAAACTATTGTGTCCCATAGCTATGCCACAGTCAGCCCTTTTGTGTTTATTTGCACTGAAAAGCATATAATTAAGTTTTTGAAGTCAATGTGTGGCAAAATGTAAATATTTGATTATTCAGTGATGAATATGGACCCTTAATATTATCCAGTATGTTGTCATCAGAGCTGTGGATGATGGCATATTCTGTGGCTTAAATTGACATATGAAATTATCTTTTTTCCTGTTACATCTTTTTTCATTGTTTGTAGTTCATAGATATATAAAAGAAAATTAAACTACATATCCTCTCAGATATCACATGAGGTTTTTATCTCTCACTGCGTTTTAGAAGGAGATTTGTGAGTTGGCTCTCATTCGACCTGGGTTAGAATGTAGCTTTTAAGTTCTGAAGAACTGAAGAAGGATATATTTTTTAAGATTTAAGAGTATCTCTGTGTGTGTCTGTGTGTGTCTGTGTGTATGAGAGAGAGAGAGAGAGAGAGAGAGAGAGAGAGAGAGAGAGAGAGAGAGAACTTGAGCAGTACTCATGGAGTTGAGAGGTGTCAGGTACTCTTGAATTCCATCAATAGGCACTTGTTGGCCACCCATTGTGTGTGTTGGTAACTGATCTTGAATTTTCTAAGGAGCAGGATACTTAAGTGCTGAACCATCTAACAGGCACATTCCATGACTTTAACCACGTGATAGCTATAAAATTTCCAATAATTTAGTTCCCTCCTCAGTTTATTATATTTAGCAAAATATATAAAGAATCATTGTTTTGAGAGTCGATTGTCACATAGACAAGTAAACACAAACACACATGCTTCCAAAACTATATGTAGAGAACCATACTGACATTTGCACAATGATACTCAGATAGCCAGATTTAAAATCATGAAAGGTAGGAATAGCCACTGTCTGGTGGTTTTAGAATGTGCGATCAGATTATGGTCACCCATGCTGAGGAGTGTTAGACTTAGTCCACCAGGATCATGTTGAACATGTACCCTGCCAGAGAGACACAAACACAGTGAACTATAAAGGACAGACCTTAGAGAAGTCAAATTGATAGAGATGATAAACAAAGTACTTTAGATAGAGTCAAACCATCCAAATTAAAATAGTAAGTTAGTCATAACTTTTTAGCTGTAGTATCAATAAATATCATGCTAATCATGGGCTTGTAGCATGCCTGAATACTTGAGATTAAACCTATACCTGCCCAGAGCAAGCTTTCTGCAGGGGAACACAAACTCAGCCACACACTTCACAGCTGAACACTCTCAGAGACAAACACACTTCACAATGCTGAGCATACCCAGAGACACACTTCACACAGTAAAACTGTTATCTGTCACTTAAAGTGAGGAAATGTCACCTACATGCACCACACCACACTTAGAATCCAGTCATTTCAGTGCTGAAATTTACAGGTAATCTAAAGAAATAACTGGAAACCGATTGGAGAAAATCAGCCTGGTGGTTCCTCAGAAAATTGAACATATTACTACCTGAGGACCCAGCTATACCACTCCTGGGCATATACCAAAAAGATGCTCCAACATATAGCAAGGACACATGCTTCACTATATTCATCACAGCCATGTTTATAATAGCCAGAAGCTGGAAAGAACATAGATGTTCTTCAACAGAGAAATAGATACAGAAATTGTTGTACATTTACACAATGGAATACTGCATAGCTATTAAAAACAGTGCCTCCATGAAATCCAGGCAAATGGATGGAACTAGAAAATATCATCCTGAGTGAGGTAACCCAGTCAAAAAAACACACATGGTATGTACTCACTGATAACTGGATATTAGCCCAAATACTCAAGATACAACTCACAGACAACATGGAGCTCAGGAAGAAGGAAGACCAAAGTTTGGATTCTTTAGTCCTCTTTAGAAGGGTTAACAAAATATGCCTGGGAGGAAATATGGAGACAAAGTGTGGAGCAGAGACTAAAGGAAAGGCCATCCAGAGACTGCCACACCTGGGAATTTATCCCATGTACAGTCACCAAACCCAAACAATATTGCTGTTGCCAAGATATGCTTGCTGACAGGAGCCTGATATAGCTGTTTCCTGAGAGGCTCAGCCAAAGCCTGACAAACACAAAGGCAGATGCTCACAGTTAACCATTGAAATGAGCCTAAATCAAGGGATCCCTGAGTTGAGCCTGTGTGTCATTCCACAGTTACCCAAATCATGCACAACCCAGGACCCATAGGATCATCAAATAGAGGAGTTAGGTAGGTGACACTGTCTCTTCTTGAGGATGAGGTTACTCAGTCAGGCTGCCTGCCTTTGGCATGATCCTAACTTAAACCTAGAAAGAAACTCGGGAGAAATCACTGGCACACCAGGAAAAGAAAAACATCCCTAAGCAGGTGCTGATGCTATTTCCAGAGTTACCAGAAATAAAGGACCTGTGGGAATGTTTAGCTCTGTATTCCATTTTAAAAATTGGGTTATTTGGGTTTTTGGTGTCTAACGTCTTGTGTTCTTTGTAAAGTTTGGATATTAGTCCTCTATCAGCTGTAGGGTTGATGAAGATTCTTTCCCAGTCTTTATGCTGCTGATTTGTCCATTTGACAGTGTGTTTTGACTTATAGTAGCTTTTCAGTTCCATGAAGTCCCATTTATTATTGCCTCATCCATTGTGTTCTATTCAGGATATTGTCTCCTGTACCAGTGAGTTCAAGGCTATTTTCTACTTTCTGATGTATTAGATTTAATGTAACTGGTTTTACATGAAGTCTTTGATTCACTAGGACATGAGTTTTGTTCAGCTAATAAATATGGATCAATTTCATTCTTCTACATGTAGTCACCCAGTTTTACCAGCACCATTTTTGAAGACACTTTTATTTTTTCCATTGTATGTTTTTGGTTCCTTATCAAAACACAATGTTCCATAGGTCTGTGGGTTTATTTCCAGGTCTTAGATTCAATTCCATTTACCAGCCAGTTTGTGTTTATAACAATACCATGAAGTTTTTAATCACTAGCGCTCTGTAGTGCAGCTTGAGGTCAGGGTTCGTGTTTTCCCCAAAGTTCTTTTATTGTTCAGGATTGTTTTGGCTATCCTGGGTTTTTTTGTTTTTGTTTCTTTTTCATATGAAATTGGAAATTGCTCTTTTCACGTCTAACAAATTTTGTGGGAATTTTGACTGGGATTCCATTGAATCTATAAATTGCTTTTGGAAAGATGGCCATTGTCACTGTGTTAATTCTGCTGATGTATGAGCATGAGTGATCTTTCCATCTTCTGATATCTTTTTCAGTTTCTTTCTTCAGGGACATGAAGTTCTTGTCATACATATCTTTCACTTGCTTGGTTAGAATTACTCCAAGGTATTTTATATTATTCATAGGTATTTTCAAGGGTGTTTTTCCCCTAATTTCTTTCTCAGCACACTTATCATTTATGAAATGGAACACTACAGATTTCTTTGAGTAAATTTGTATCCAGTAACTTTGCTGAAGGTGTTTATTGGCTAGGAATTCTCTGGAAAAATTTTTGGATTTCCATATATATGCTATCATATCATCCACCAATAGTGATATTTTGAGATCTTCCTTTCCAATTTATATCCCCTTGATCTCCTTCCTTTGTCTTATTGCTCTAGCTAGAACTTCAATTTTTATATTGGAGAGGAAGAGAGTGGTCAGCCTTGTCTTCTCCCTGGTTTTAGTCTTCTCAAAAGCATCTCTTCATTTAATTTGATGTTGGCTATCAGCTTGCTGTATATCACCTTTATTATGTTTAGGTACATTCCCTGTATGCTTGAACTCTCTAAAACTTATATCATGAAGAAGGGTTGGACTTTGTTAAAGCCTTTTTCAGAATCTATTGAGATAATCATTTGGGTTTTTTTCTTCCAGTTTGTTTCTATGGTAGATTTCATTGATAGATTTCCATTTGTGAACCATCCCTACATGTCTGAGAGGAAGTCTACTTTACTATGATGGATGATATTTTTTTTAAAATTTTTTGTGTTTTTGGATTCACACTGCAAGTATTTAATTGAATATTTTTGCATCAATGTTATAAGGGGAATTGATTTGTAATTCATTCTTTGTTAAATCTTTGTGTGGTTTAGGTATCAAGGTGACTGCAGCCTCACAAAAGAAAGTTGACAAGGTTCCTTGTGTTTCTCTTTTGTGGAATGATTTGAAGAGTATTAGTAATATCTCTTATTGGAATGTTTGATATAATTCTGTGTCAAAACCATCTGACCCTGTACTTTTTTAGGTTGGGAGACTTTTTATGACTATTTCTCTTTTCCTAAGGGTCAATAGGACTATGTGGTCTTGATTTAACTTGGGTAAATAGTACCCTTCGCAAACATTTTCTATTTCATTTAGATTTTTTTTTTCAAATTCATGAAGTACAAAGATTCTAAGTAAGACAATGATTCTTTGAATTTCCTCAGTGTCTGCTCTCATGTCTTCCTTTTCATCTTTTATTTTGATAATTTGGATATTCTGTGCATTTAGTTAGGTTAGATAAACTTTGTCTATCTTGTTGATTTTCTCAAAGAACCAATTTGTCGTTTCATTGACTCTTTGTGGATTAATTTGCATTCTTCTACATGTTGACCTCCAGTTGAGCCAGCACCACTTGTTGAAAATGCTGTCCTTTTTCCACTGGATGGATTTAGCTCCCTTGTCAAAGATCAAGTGACCATAGGTGTGCGAGTTCATTTCTGGGTCTTCAATTCTATTCCATTGATCATCCTGTCTGTCTCTGTACCAATACCATGCAGTTTTTATCACTACTGCTCTGTAGTACAGTTTGAGGTCCGGAATGGTGATTCCCCCAGAGGTTCTTTTATTGTTGAGAATAGTTCTCGCTATCCTAGGTTTTTTGTTATTCCAAATGAATTTGTAAATTGCTCTTTCCATCTCTATGAAGAACTGATTTGGAATTTTGATGGGCATTGCATTGAATCTGTAGATTGCTTTTGGCAGGATAGCCATTTTTACTAAGTTAATCCTGCCAATCCAGGAGCATGGGAGATCTTTCCATCTTCTGAGATCTTCTTCAATTTCTTTCTTCAGAGACTTGATGTATTGTTCTCTTTATTTCTACTTCATTGGTTTCAGCCCTGAGTTTATTTCCTGCTGTTTCCTCCTTTTGGCTGTGATTCCTTCTTTTTGGTCTAGAGCTTTCAGGTGTGCTGTTAAGTTACCAGTATGAGAAGTTACTGATTTCTTTTCTTAATGAATATTTTTAATAAATGTAGAATTTTCTCTTTTAGAAAGAAAAGTAAAGAAGCAGGAGTGAGATAGTAGGCATCACATGGTGAGGGTACAGTGTACCCTTCAAATGGTAAGGCTAGAGTGCACTTTAGTCTCTGTTTGCATATAGGATTTGGAGCATCTTATTTTGTCCTAGACAGAATGACATAGCATTAGGTGTGCTGTTTTATTTTTTATTTATTTTTAAATTATTGTTCTTTAACTTTTTTAGAGTCTAGTTGTTATTACCCCTAGTCCCCCCTCTAACTGTTCCTCATCCCCTAATCGCCACCCCCATGCCTAGACAATTCCCTCACTTTGCAACCTTATAGCACTAGACCTCTCCAATCCCTGGGGCCTCAAATCTCTCAAGGGTTCAGTGCATGTGTATCAGTCTGGTCAGACCAGGCAGTCAGTCATCTGCTGTATATGTGATGGGTCTAGTGTATGCTGCCTGGTTGGTGGTTCAGTGTCTGAGAGATCTGTGGGGTCCAGGTTAGTTGGGAATGCTGGTCTTGTTTTGGAGTCACCCTCCTCCTTAGCTTCTTCCAGCCTTTCCCTAAGGGAGGTGTTGGGACTCTCTAGAATATACCAGAGACCTGGGAGGTGAGAAATGCTCAGGACTCAAAGGGAGAAACCTTAGATAAATGCCCAACAGTGGGGAGAGGAAAATTGTAGAGTCTATCTCCAGGAGAAAGACAGTACATCAAGTGGAGAAATGGGGTTGCCACCCCACAGTCAAAAACTCTGACACAGACTTGTTCCTGTCTAAAAGAACTGCAGGGGAAAAATGGAGAAGAACCTGTGGGAAAGGAGGTCCAGTGACAGGCCCAAATTGGGATCCAGCTCAAGGTGAGGCTCCAAGGCCTGACACTATTACTGATAGTATGGTGTGTTTACACACAGGAGCCTAGCATGACTGTCCTCTGAGAGGCCTACCAAGCAGCTGAAAGAGTCAGGTGCATATTTAAAAAATGTTTTGAAAAGATTTTTAAATTTTTCGTTCTTCATGTGCACTGGTGCTTTGTTTGTGTGAGGGTGTTGCATGCTCTGGAACAGTTGTGAGCTGACACACAAGGACTGGGAATTGAACCTAGGTCCTCTGGAAAAGAAGCTAATGCTCTGAACTGCTGTGCCATCTCTGCAGCCAGAGAAGTCATTAATTTCCTTATAAAGGCACTTAGTGGTATGAACTTTACCACAACCACTGCTTTCAATGTGTCCCTTAACTTTGTGTATTTTGTGCATTCATTTTCATTGAATTCTGGAAAATCTTTCCTTCTTAATTACCTCCTTGATCCAGTGGCCATCCAGTAGAGAATAGTTCAGGTTATATGAATTTATAGACTTTCTGTTAATTCTGTTGCTGTTGAATAAAGCGGAAATTTCTGATTTCTTTGGTGGCTCAGTTGTGTCTTGTGATTTTTTTTTATGGTAAACTCCCTTATGAGAGGATGTTGCTGAAGCAGACACATCAGAGGATGTTTTGCAAAAAACCTGGTGTTTCTCTGGAAGCAGCCTGGAAAGGGGGCATGTGATATTTTCCTAGAGCACACACTTGGGAGAACATGTGATGTTTTGAAAGGGTATAAGTATAACCCAACAGCCAGTAGATGATGCTTTGTGGTATTGGTTTGCCTTGCCACACTTTGCTGGTCATTGTTTGCCATGCTTCATAGAGAGAAATGCATCAAAGAACATTTGGGTGTTCTTGTGGCTTCTTCCACCTCACAAGACTCAGTTAAATTGGCAGAGCCTGGAGGTTTCTTCTGGATGCAATTGCCATTGCTGATTCATGAATGGTGTTTGCTAGTGGATCAAGCTTCCTCTGGTAATTTGTGTGATCTGACCTGCTGAAATCCTGACAATGCAGATTTCCACATCCTCCTTTGCCCTATTAACCTCTTCTTTCCACTACCTCTGGTGGGTAGTTGGCTAGAAGGGAGATCAAAACATTTAAATCCAGTTACTAAAAGTAGCTTTTTGATACCTGAAGCCCACAGTTAAAGTCCAGTTTTAATTTATGGTGGCCTGATAAGGGGGATGTCAATTTTTTTTATATTTGTTGAGATATGTTTTGTGATTCAGTAAACGGTCAATTTTAAATTTTTTATTGGCTATTTTATTTAATTACCTTTCAAATGTTATCCCCCATTCTGGTATCTCCTCCAAAATCCCCCATTCAATCCCCTTACCCCTGCTTCTATGAGGGTGGTCACCCACCCACCCACCTACTCCCACCTTACTACCCCTACACTGGGGCATCAAGCCTGGACAGGAGCAAGGGCCTCCCCTTCCATTGATGCCGGACAAGACCATCCTTTGCTATATATGCATCTGGAGCCATGAGTCACCACCATGTGTATTCTTTGGTTGGTGGTTTAGTCCCTGGGAGCTCAGAGGGGATGGTTAATTGGTTTATATTGTTGTTCTTCTTATGGGGTTACAAACCCATTCAGCTTCTTCAGTTCTTCCCCTAAGTCCTTCATTGGGGTTCCCCTGCTCATCCTGATGGTTGGTTGAAAGCATCGACATGTATTCTTCAGGTTCTGGCAGAGCCTCTCAGGAGACATCCATATCAGGATCCTTTCAGCAAGCACTTCTTGGCACCAACAATAGTATCTGGGTTTGGTGGCTGCATATGGGATGAATACCCAGGTGGGACAGTATCTAGTTGGCCTTTTCTTCAGTCTCTGCTCTACCCTTTGTCTCTGTATTTCCTTTAGACAGGATCAATTCTGGGTTAAAATTTTGAGAAGTGTGGGTGGCCCCATCCCTTAACTGGGAGCCATGCTTAAACTCTAGATATGGTCTCTACAAGTTCTCTTTCTCCCTTGTTGTGCATTTCAGCTAATGTCATCTCTATTGAGTCCTGGGTGCCTCTTGCTTTCCTGCAGTCTGAGATGTTCATTTAGCTACTCTCAGCTCCCCGTACCCCATTGCTCCACAAGTCTTTTCAATTTTCTGACCCTCTGTACATCTCCCCTATCTCCTCCCACACCTGATCCTGACTCCTGTTTTTTGGTATTTGTTACACATCAGTGTGATTTTCCTAGGATCATCTCAAGAGACTCCAAAAACATTATGTGTGTACAGAAATTTATTGTACCTTATCTTTACTTTGAAAAATTACACTCTTTCCTCCTCCCTCTATTGAGCCTGGGAATCTAGTAGTATGTGCATGCTATAGAAACACTTCAAATTAAATGAGAATAATCCAATAAAACTTTTTACTTAATATGTTATTGCTATGACAATACTATATTATCTGGCAGAATGATTAACTTTGCTAATTATATTGCAAAACTTTTATTTTAGAAAATTGTTTCCTATAAATGTTTCAATCAATTCTCACCACAGCTCTGAGTTCTGAAAAACAAACTATTGATTATGAATTTAATATTATTCTTACCTTTAATACTTTATGTTATAGTCATGTGGTATAAATAACTATAAAATATTTTTATCTTATATCTTTCTTTTTAAGTGATAATATTTTTAATACAATTTCACTGAAAAAATATTAAAATTACTATGTTCTTATGCGTACCAGAGGGGGGCTTTGGAGAGTTGATTCTCTCTCTAACTTTATGTAGGTTGTGAGTGGTGACTTAAGGTCAAGCTTTCATACCCACTGACCCACTGACCCACTGACCCATTTGACAGTCCTTTAAGTATATGTTGTCTATACTCATTGTCATAATCCTCCTGTCTGTGCCTCTTACAATATCCACCAGCGCTCACCACCACAAGCACTCTTGGTGGTTACATCACCTGCTTCATATTTATTATGCTACAGTGAAAGTTAAAGTGTGTGCTCCATGAGAGACATTCTGCCAAGACGCTATTTTACCAACTTATTGGTATGAATTTTAGACTCAGGACCTTGGAATCTGGGAGAAGTAACACTGTTCATTTGCAAGAGAGATGATGTCAGAATCCTAAGGTGTCCACCTCTCTTGCTAGCTTGGGTGCTTTTCCTTACATTGGAACCATATGATGGAATGGCCCTTGGCTATAGTAATTGTAGTTCTATTTGAATCCACATCTATGAATTCTCATGCTTAAGGAGAAAAAAATATGAGAATCTAGTTTTTCTAATATTTGATAAGTGACAGGATCTATCTGGTATTGAAACTCGGTGAAGGTGACGGAGTCATAGGAACATTTAAGGATGAAAATCCATGGGAGATCTGCAGAGGATTGAGTAAACGTTTCTTCACTCTTGCTCTTTGTCCCCATTTCTGTCTTTCCTATTTTAGACAGGGGCAGAGCAGGCCAGTCATTAACAGAGCTGTTATAACTCTCCCAGGCCACATGCACCAATACTGCATGAGGATCTAGCAGACGTCACTTCAGAGACCCTCAAGTGCCCCACAGGCTCTATACACCTATGTGCCCCTCACTTGTTTAATGAATAGACATCATCTCATGTCACTTGTGGTTGTTCCAGCCATGGCACATGCCTGTCCATACACTCTAGAGAAGGTGACTGGAACTCAGCATCAGAGTGCTCAAAGTCACACTCTGAAGGTGGCAGATCAGAGGACAAATATAAAGAAGTCTGTTTTTAGAGATCACAGTTCTCAACATTTGTAATAGAATTCTCAGAAAATTGAACATAGCATTACCTGAGGACACAGCTATACCACTCCTGGGCATATACCCAAAAGATGCTGCAACATATAACAAGGGCATATACTCCACTATGTTCATAGCAGCCATATTTATAATAGCCAGAAGCTGGAAAGAACCCAGATGTCCTTCAACAGAGGAATGGATACAGAAAATGTGGTACATTTACACAATGGAATATTATTTAGCTATTAAAAACAATGACTTCATGAAATTCTTATTCAAAAGGATGGAAATAGAAAATATCATCCTGAGTGAGGTAACCCAATCACAAAAGAAAACACATGGTATATACTCACTGATAACTTGGTATTAGCCCTAAAGCTCACAATACCTAAGATACAACCCACAGACCACATGAAGCTCATGAAGAAGGAAGACCAAAGTGTGGGTGCTTCAGTAACAAAATACTTCTGGGAGCAAATATGGAGACAAAGCATGGGACAGAAACTGAAGGAGTGTTTGTCTGGAGACTGTTCCACCTGAATATACATTCCATGTGCAGTCACTAAAGGTAGATGTTGATGTGAGTGCCAGGAAGTGCTGACAGGAGTCTGATATAGCTGTCTCCTTAGAGGTCTGCCAGAGCCTGAAATATACAGAGACAGATGCTCACAGCTAACCATTAAACTGCTCATGTGGTTCCCAATGGAGGAGTGAGAGAGAAGACTGAATGAGCTGAAGGGGTTTGCAGCACAATGGGGAGAGCAAGAATAACAAACAACCAGAGCTCCTAAGGTCTAAACCACCAGTGAGCACATGGGGGAGACCCATGGCTCCAGCTGTATATGTAAGGGAGGATAGCATTGTCAGGCATATGTGGGAGAGGAAGTCCTTGGTCCAGTGTAGGCTGGATGCCCGTGTGGATTCCAGTGTGTGGGAGGTTGTGGGTGGGGAGGTGGGAGTGGGTAGGTGGCTGGGGGAGTATTTTCATAGAAGCAGGAGGACAGGGGATGGGATAGGGAGTTCTTGGGTGGGTGGGAAAATGGGGAATGGGGATTACATCTGAAATATAAATAAAATATCCAATTAAAATGTAAAAATAGAAGAATATTTGTGAGTAGAGTAAAAGAATAAAAAGATACTGAAAAAAAAATGACCCTGTCCATGTCATACCCACAGGCATATTGTCACCAGGGAGGTTGCATTTCTTATTTTATATAATTGTCCTCATTCAAATCTACCCAAAGCAGCTGTTTGTGTATGTGACAGTGGGGAAACTGCAGATGAAAGTCAGGTCAGGTCCCAGAGATCCTGGCACAGGGGCAGTGGAAAAAAGGGTATGTTCTGAGGTACTCAGAAGCTGTTAACTTGTAAGAATGATCATATACATGGAAGCCTGACATTTGGGTTTGTAAATAATTTGGACAGTAAGGACAGAGGGATGGCTTCTGAGGTTGGAGATGAGCTGAAGTTGAGGATTTTCAGTAGAGAGAGATGAATTGAGCTGAACTGATGTGTTTTCCCAAGGTGATATGATGATAAGATTCACAACCAAGGCTGTGTCTGGAATGAAGGGTATCTTTTGCTTTATCCTGCAAGGTTTGTTCTATGCTTCTTGACCATATAAAATGAATCATAACAGCAAACTGTTCACTGTCCTGAGATATCAGAAACACCTTCTTCTCTGAGATAAGGCTTGGGAGCTCAGGCAACAGTGTTCTCCTCCTTGGGAGCCTCGTGTTCAGTGGTGGGCACAAGTCCCGACTTGCTGACCTCTCAATTGGCTTACTGGCCTAAATCCACCTAATGATGCTGCTGGTTGTTGGCTTCACAGCTACAGATATTTTCATGCTTTGGTGATGATGGGATGACATCACATGCAAATCACCTATCTTCTTGTTCAGTTTTTTTGCAGGCGTCTCTCTATTTGCACTGCCTACTGGCTGAAGCTTCCAGGCATCACTCCCAATCCCAGACAATTCTGATGAGAAAAGAGCAAAAGCACCTTATCCCCATATGACATCCTATGGTCCTGGTTTGTCCCATCTTCCTTATATTGATCCATTTTTAGCAACTTTTTCATCTCTTTTGTTGTTACTCCTAATGTGTTGTCAGACCACCTCCTATATGTTACCAAGTCCTGTTCTCTTGTACCATTTTTCCATGCAATACATGTTATCCACATTGTTCATTTTCAGAAAAGCCTTCTTGGACAGTGTCATGGTCCTCTCTATCGGATACATGGTGGCTTTCTTGTGCTGGCACAGGAAGCAGGCCCAGCATCTTCAGAGCATCAGCTTCTTCAATTGCATCTCCATTTCTATGCCACTGCCAGTCCCTCTGTGTTCATCAGCACCAAAAAGTCATAAATGGCCCTTCAAGGTCAATGCTTAAGTGGAAAGTGATAATTTGATTATTCAGTGATGGGTAAGTACCATTGGCATCTGAACCATTAATCACTGTAGCTAGACTTGTGGCTACTTTATGGGTATCTATTTCTACCACCCTCTCCAATCTTTCAAACCCACCAACACTAGAAGAGGAAGGTAGACAGAAAGGGGGATGTCTGTAGCATTAGACTACTTTCCACTGATTAGGAGCATCAAGTTTTTTGGAGGCAATTTTGATCTTCATCTGTCAGACTATCACCACCCAGGAACAAGTAGCAATCTGCTGTAGGGAGCCGCGGTTAGCGGTGATAGCATCTGCCATTACAAGATGGTGCCAGCATTCTGTGCTCTCACAAGTAAACAACTAACTGCGCAGGTGCAAGAGGTGAAATCGCACCAAGCCACTGCCAATTCCGAGGCGTAACAAGGGGTGATGAGTGAACAGCCAATCAGAAGTGAACACGCCACTCTAGGGTAAATATAGCAGTGCCTTTCCTGAGCTTGGGGTCTTTCCGCTTCTGCTGATACAAGAATAAAGCCTCGTTGTAGTAACTACCCGAACACTGCCTCACGTGTCTCTTTCATGGACAAGGGGGCTCGAAGGGGCCCGGAAAATCTGGTGCCGAAACCCGAGATCTTCATGGCGCCGTGGGAGACCCCCCCCCCGAGATTCGGGGTGGGTTAAAAGACTACAGGATCGAGGTACATCTCTGAGAGATATGTTTGGGGTAGAAGCCTTAGTTGCGAGCGGATTCTCACCCATTGCTGCCGCTGCACTAGTTGGCCTCTTGCTTGTGTTGCTTTTGCTTTTAGCTTATTTGTGTTGTGGGGATCCAGCTCGCAGCACAGCTATTAGGGCAAGTCAAGAGGTTTCAGGAGAGGTCCACTCCAGGGTATCAGAAATAGAGCATGTTAGCCAGCATCAGGCCAAGGAGCCTGGGGAAAAAGATCAGGCCAAGGAACCTGGAAAGGAAAAGCAGGCAAAAAAGCCTGGGCAGCAGAGACAGGCCAAGAAGCCTGGTCAAAGAAAAGGGTACTCAAAAGGAACAGGGGCCACTGCAGGGCCTGTTAAGGTTAAGGACCCTTCACCAGCTGGTGAAGAGAGAGTGGAGGTCAAAAGGACCCCCCTATACCCCATTAAGGAGCTTGCCGCCATAAGACTAAGAAAGACCTTGAGCCCCTCGGGCCTGCCCTTGCCTCCGGCCTATGTCCCGGGCAGTGCCTCTAATTCATTTCTCAGCCCAGGAGATCAGAGGCAGCTACAGCTTGCATTTCCGGTCTTTGAAGTGGCAGAAGGAGCACCTGTTCATGCCGCAGTAGAGTATAGGCAGGTCAAAGAATTAGCTGAGGCAATACACGCATATGGAATTGGGGCTAATTTTACTGTATCCCAATCGAAGAGGTTAAGTACAGCTGCTATGATGCCAGGAAACTGGCAGGACACAGTGAAGGCCAATATGGGCCAATACCTAGAGTGGAAGGCCTTGTGGCACGAGGCACTGCAAGCACAAGCCAGGATTAATGCAAACACTGAGGGACAGCAATTATGGACTTTTGACATGCTGGCTGGAGTTGGCGTACACGCGAACGACCAGACCGCTCACCCTTGGCAGGTCTACGCACAGATAGCATCAGCTGCAATAAAGGCATGGAAGTCTCTCCTTAGGAAGGAAGGCAGTAACCTTTATTTGTCCAAGGTAGTTCAGACATCTAATGAGTCTTTTTCTGATTTTGTGGCCTGAATGACCCAGGCAGTGGGTAGGATTTTTGGTGAACCAGAGCAAGCAATGCCATTAATTGAACAGATGATCTTTGAAAATGCCACAGCTGAATGCCGTGCAGCCATTGCTCCTCGGAGACCCAAAGGGCCACAAGACTGGTTAAGAGTCTGCTGAGGCTTGGGAGGTCCCCTTACTAATGCCGGACTTGCAGCAGCTAACTTAGAAATGGCTGCAGTCCTCCAAAACATATGGCCCGATGCTTTGCCTGTGGGAAGGCGGGACATATGAAGAAAGAGTGCCCAAATAATCAAATACCATCAAAGCTGTGCACTAGGTGTGGAAAGGGCTATCATCTGGCTCGGGATTGCCACTCTGTTAGAGATATAAGAGGTCAGATCCTCCCTCCAAATCCCTCAGCCATTAAGGAAGGAAATTTTTCAAAAAACAGATATGTGGACCCAAGATCCCAGGGCCCCAAAAGATATGGGACACGGCTGAACACTCAGGGGACTCTTCTCTCTGCAGAGCCACAAGGGGTTCCACAGGAATGGACCTCTGTTCCACCTCCCGAGTCCTACTAATGCCACACATGGGGGTGCAGCCGATCCCGGTTGATTATAGAGGCCCCCTGCCAGGGGGAAGTGTTGGCCTTATTTTAGGACGCTCCTCTCTTACTTTAAAAGGACTCGTGGTACACCCTGGTGTAATAGATCAGGATTATACCGGAGAACTTCAAGTTCTCTGTTCTAGCCCACAAGGCGTATTCTCCATCTCCCCTGAGAACAGGATTGCTCAATTGGTTGTCCTTCCAAGCTTACATGATTGTTTTCCATCCACCGAGAAGCTTAGAGGTGCTCACGGGCTTGGTTCCTCAGGAACTGACTTCACTCATCTGGTGGTTGACCTTAAAACTAGACCCACCTTACAGTTAGCAATAGAGGGGAAGAACTTTACTGGAATTCTGGACTCGGGATTGGATAAAAGTATTATTTCTTCTAATTGGTGGCCTAAGGCATGGCCTGTAAAACGATCGTCCCACTCCCTACAAGGATTGGGATATGAGGCCAGTCCCGCAGTCAGTTCTCACTCGTTGACTTGGCAGGCACCAGAGGGTCAAACAGGAAGTTTTATGTGCTTCCTCTCCCTGTCAATCTCTGGGGAAGAGACATCTTACAAGACCTAGGGCTAGTTCTGACTAGTGAATACTCCCCACAAGCTATAAACATTATGAAGAGCATGGGATTTAAAGAAGGGAAGGGTCTTGGCAGGAACAAACAAGGAAGGTTAGATCCTGTCTCACAAGAATCAAACACAGGAAGACAAGGCCTGGGTTTTCCCTAGTTGCCACTGAGAGTTCTATGCCCATACCCTGGCTCACAGAGGAGGCCGTGTGGGTTCCTCAGTGGTCCCTATCCTCTGAAAAATTGGAAGCTGCTACAAGACTAATTAAAGAACAAGTGCAGCTTGGTCATTTAGAACCTTCTACCTCTCCCTGGAATACACCCATATTTGTCATTAAAAAGAAATCCTGAAAGTGGAGACTTTTACATGATTTAAGAGCCGTCAATGCACAGATGCGACTATTTGGCTCTGTGCAATGAGGCTTGCCTTTACTCTCTGCTTTGCCTAAGCAGTGGAAAATCATAATTATAGATATTAAAGATTGTTTTTTCTCAATTCCTTTGTGTTCACAAGATAGACCAAGATTTGCATTTACACTACCTGCTATTAATCATTTTGAACCTGATAAAAGATATCAGTAGAAAGTTCTGCCTCAGGGCATGGCCAACAGCCCCACTATATGTCAGCTGTATGTACAAATGGCCCTCGAGCCAATTAAGAAACAATTCCTCTCTCTGCTGCTGGCCCATTACACAGATGACATTATTATGTGTCATAAGGATTTAATTACTTTACAGACCTCATACCCCTTATTATTAAACACCTTGGAACAGTGGGGTCTGCATGTTGCTACTGAGAAAGTTCAATTTTCAGAAATTGGCTCCTTTTTAGGGATGGTTATCTATCCAGAAAAGATAATTCCTCAGAAATTGGAGATTCGTAGAGACCATTTACATACTTTGAATGATTTTCAGAAATTATTAGGTGATATAAATTGGTTAAGACCATTTTTAAAAATTCCCTCAGCTGAGCTGAAACCTTTATTTGATATTTTGGAAGGGGATGCTCATATTTCCTCACTGAGGGCCTTAACACCGGCTGCGAGCCGTGCTCTACAAGCAGTAGAAAATGCTTTACAGGATGCCCAACTAAAACGCATAGATGAAACCAAAACCTTTGACTTATGTGTTTTTAAAACTAGACACTTACCAACTGCTGTGTTATGGCAGGAGGGGCCTTTGTTATGGATTCATCCCAATGCTTCTCCCGCAAAGATTATTGAAAGGTATCCAGATTCAGTCGCTCAGCTTGCCCTTCGTGGACTAAAAGCAGCCATTACCCATTTTGGAAGGGAGCCTAAGGTTTTGATAGTGCCTTATACTGCCCATCAAGTCCAAATATTAATGGCGACCTCTGATGTTTGGGCAGTGCTGGTTACTTCCTTCAATGGTGAAATAGATAATCATTATCCTAAGCATCCCATCTTACAATTTGCCTTAACTCAAGCTATCATATTTCCACATATTGTGTCTCAGGAGCCACTCCCAGATGGAATGGTAGTTTATACGGATGGGTCAAAAACAGGAGTGGGTGCCTATGTGGTTAATGATAAGGTTACATCCAAACAATACCATGAAACCTCACCTCAAGTTGTGGAATGCTTAGTGGTGTCATAGGTTCTGGAAATCTTTCCAGGTCCCTTAAATATTGTTTCAGATTCCTTCTATGTGGTTAATGCAGTGAAAGCATTAGAAGTTGCTGGGTTAATTAAGACATCTAGCAGACTTGTAGAAATTTTTCAAAAGATTCAGCTTACCCTGGCTAAGTGAAGATTCCCTGTCTTTATAACTCATATTAGGGCTCACTCAGGCTTACCGGGACCAATGTCCTGTGGAAATGACCTGGCAGATCGAGCCACAAAGTTGATTGCAATTGCCCTTTCGCCAAAATTGGATTTGGCTAAAGCCTTTCATAAAAGGTTTCATGTGACAGCTGAGATGCTACGAGGTCGATTTAACATTACTAAAAAGGAGGCTAGAGATCTCGTGACTCAATGCCAAAACTGCTGTCAATTCCTACCTGTTCCCCATACTGGAATTAACTCTCAGGGAATTAGGCCATTACAGATCTGGCAAATGGATGTTACTCACATCCCATCCTTTGGCAAATTACAATATTTGCATGTCTCCATTGATACCTGTTCTGGAGTTATGTTCGCCTCTCCATTGACCGGAGAAAAGGAGGCTCATGTTATTCAACATTGTCTCGAGGCTTGGAGTACCTGGGGAAAGCCTAAAATCCTTAAAACGGACAATGGACTACACTTCTCAAAAGTTTCAACAATTTTGTCGCCAAATGGAGGTGACACACCTGATGGGTCTTCCTTACAACCCTCAGGGACAGGGCTTCATTGAGCATGCTCATCGTACCCTTAAAACTTATTTGATTAAACAAAAAGGAGAAGTTGAGGAAGCTCTCCCCATGGTGCCACAGGTTACTGTTTCTCTGGCACTTTTTACACTCAACTTTTTGAATTTGGACAGTCAGGGCAATACAGTGGCTGATCGCCATTGCCTGGAACCAACTATGCCAAAAGAAATGATAAAATGGAAAGATGTTTTGACTGGTCAATGGAAAGACCCGGATCCTATTTTAATAAGATCCAGAGGAGTGGTTTGTGTTTTTCCACAGGAAGAAGACAACCCATTTTGGCTGCTAGAGGAATTGACGTGGTGGCTCACGGTTCCTGAAAATGACCCCCCCCCCCCAAGGATTCATTGGCAGACGCTCTCAGTTCTCACTTGGACTCTCCTAAATTGGGTTCCTAGTATATATAGTGAATTTAGATGGCTATCCTATCTGCTTTTCCAAAACCTATGCCCTTGCCTTCTTAAAAGGCGCCGCTTCTGCTAAACAGAATTTCTCCTATACCCTTAATTGTAATGCCTCACTCCAGTTTGTGTGTATCCTCCATTTCTTTTCATCCTATCCAACAACTCCTTTAATACTTCTACCTATGTAACTTGCTTTATGTCCCAGTGCCGGTCTGCTCTTGTCTATAAGCAGGCCCTAATAGCCAGTATACCACTTGGATTTTTATTCCCGTTCAGACGTCTGGGACCTTGACCTTATTTTGACAGAAGAGAGATTATGATATAACTGCAGCCATTATCACTGCTATTACCATCTCTGCAGCTGCAGCTGTGACAGCCGGCATGGCCTTGGCTGATCAGGTTATAGCAGCTAGTGTTGTTAATCAAATTTCAGAAAAGACCTCTGAGGCTTTGACCACTCTACAGAAAGTGGATGATTACTTGGCATCAGGCATCCTGTTGGTCAATCAGAGAGTTGATTTGCTCCAAGCCCATGTGGAGCAGCTCACGGATGTGGTTCAAATGAGCTGTGTGTCAGCAACCCCACATCTATGTATTACACTTCTGAGATTTGTGAATGATGCATTTGTTCAAAGCCATAATCTTTCTGCTTATTTACAAGGGAGTTGGACTGGGGAGCTGGACTAGATGCAGCAGCAATTGCAGATCCAGATCTTGAGCCTTGATGGAGCACGGGTGGACCCTGTTACCCTTGGCGATTTTACTTCTTGAATTTCTTCTGCCTTTTTCTTTCTTTAAGGAAAGGGTGGGGATAGGCCTGTTTGGTGCAGCCCTATGTTGTGGATTAGTGTTCATGTTATGGTTGATTTGTAACCTCAGAGCCCAACAAAAACGTGACAAGGCTGCTATCTCCCAAGCACTCGCAGCCTTGGAGCAAGGATCTCCCCCTGAAATTTGGCTATTTATGCTAAGAAAGTAACTGATGACTGAGACCCTCAGTCGATGCACCTCAAGGGTTCACCCCATTGCACTGGGTCGATGAGAGGTCTAAGTCCAGCCAGACCTTGCCTGAATAACTGTGGTACCTGAATATTTAGAGGTGTTTGCGAGTGGGTACTCGACAGGGAATGTTCCACGAGTGTGGATAGATTTTCCGAAAGTATGCCTGATTGCACAAAGGTTTGATGCCAAAACCTCCTCTCTGCACATGGACGGCCGCCAGGCACTCCAGAGTGGAGGCTCCCTTTCCCCGTGAAAAGGCATCGAGATGGGTATGGGAAGTATTACTCATTGCACGACGACAAGAGAAGAAATCCATTACAATATCTCATTTTGCACAGGGGATCAGGCCTCTGCTTTCCCTCACTGAGTTGGTGCCACACTTGATAGGCAAAAGGCTGTTCCATCTTAATAATATAAATAGGGGGAGATGTAGGGAGCCGTGGTTAGCGGTGATAGCATCCGCCATTACAAAATGGCGCTGGCATCCTGTGCTCTCACAAGTAAACAACTAACTGCGCAGGTGCAAGAGGCGAAAGTGCGCCAAGCCACTGCTAATCCTGAGGCATAAAAAGGGGTGATGAGTGAACAGCCAATCAGAAGTGAACATGCCACTCTAGGGTACATATAGCAGTGTCTTTCCCGGGCTTGGGGTCTTTCTGCTCCTGCTGATACAAGAATAAAGCCGCGTTGTAGTAACCACCGAACACTGCCTCACGTGTCTCTTTCGTGGGTGAAGGGGACTCGAAGGGGCCCGGAATAATTTGCAAAAAGAAAGCTTAGCAGCAGGAGGAGCAGCAGAGGCCACACCCCTTTAGGGTGCTTGTATTTATATACCCTCTCAAGAGTTCTTGGAACTCTAAATGTCATACACTTAGAAAAAACTAAGTGCAATTGGCATCATGCCCTTGCCAGAATATTAGGCAAATCATAGACCACTGGTATGGACCATTTGAAACAGCCCCATATAACTGAGATAAAACAAAAATTTATTCCCATAACATTTCTGTTTTTAAAGAAATTAAAATCCTCATTATAAATCACTCTAACAGACTGTGTGGCAGACTATCTTCAGGTGGATTCAGTTTAGACAATGATGTACAGATTAGCAATAGTAGACTGCCTGGTCTGCGTCATGGCTTATATACCTGCCTCCTGGCTGAGGGTTTTCTGTTAGGTGAAAATTCTACATTTATAGGTTAAGGAGGGGATAGAGGGAAAGGGTGCTATCTGTGCAGAAATGATGACCCAAGCACAATACACCACCTTACACTGAAAAGTGAGGTTGGGCTAATTCACACATACTTGTAATAATAAATCTGAAGGACAGAGAGGAAGGAGGGTCCCTGGGGGCTACATATACAATATGCTAGAGCAGGAATCTATGAGAGACTTTGTCTATAAAGGATAAGATATACAGTAAAGGAAAATACTTGTGTAAGACATGAAATCAAATGTAAGAATATACTCAATTGTATTTTTATGCCAATGAATGTGTCCTGTCACTCAGCATGTAGATGATTTTCTAGTACCATGGAAGCTAGACCACAACAAGGAGGCTTTCAGGTCAGATTATGTCAAATAATCCATATCCTATGTTATAAGTGTGGCATCTTCAGTACCTATAACCTCTAAGAGGCAACTATGGCTCCATCACTAGTCTATGTTGTTTTGAGAATAACTGAACTACCCTGAGCATCTCTTAGAAGGAGGCTTCTTGTGCTTGCTCCCATGGTTTGTTATTCTACAGTTCTTGTGGGAGAACTGTCAGTCAAAGTGACACAGCCTTTTGCACCAACTCAGTTTCAGAAGTCACAGATTTGTGGTGTCAGCCCTTGACCTTGCTCACCTTGGTAGGAGCTGTCGCCTGATGGAGCTGTGATAATAAGGTCACAGGAAACTGATTGCCAAATGCACTGTGAATGTGAACCTAAGGTTGTGGAATACAAAGTGTTTTATTCCAGTAAGCTTTCTTCTCTGTCTGTCTTACTGAATGAAAATATACCTTCCAGTTTCACTCATAATGAAAATGCTTGAATCTTGTTTTCTTTTGTGGCAAATGTGATGTATTGAGCCTTGCCCCATCTTCCTCTTTATATTTAGTTTCAGATTCTTATTATACCACACCTTTTAAAGAAGTTTGGTAAAGAGGTGATTGTGAACCCACAACTTGTCTTGATCCTGACACACAGGTAACTGTTGTGGGAAGAATTAGAAATAAGGGGGTGTCCAGCTAGCTTCTGGCATGTTTGGCATGTTACTGCTCTATGTTCCTGCACTAAAGGTGGCACCAGCTGGCCAGTGGGCCAGCATAGGACCCAGGAGATGTTGTGGGGGTTGTTGCCTCCAGTGATCAGCTCTGTGGTCTCCATGACTCTAGGCATGGCTCCTGGGGCAACTCTGTCACCCCCATGCAGTAGATATAACAATTCACATTAGCCAGGAGAAATAAGACTTAATGCTTAACGATAAACCAAACAGATTTATATGTTAGCAAATACTCAATATACAAGATGCTTACACAATTAGAATTATTATCCCAATTACCTAACCATTTGATATGATACTTGAGACTGCTAGAGACACATACATCTGCTGCCATCTCACCTCCTCTCCTCCTTCTCTTCTTCTTTGTCTTCCTCTCCCTCTCCCCCAAACTTTTCTTTGTTTTTGGAAATTTTTTTATTGGATATTTTATTTACATTTCAGATGCCATCCCCTTTCCCCATTTCCCCTCCCTAGAATACCCCTATTTCATACTCCCGTCTCCTTTTTGCTTTTATACATTTTTTTAATGTTAACCAATGGCTTTATAAATTTGGTAATTCTCAATATCAAACAGAAGTGTAGCCTAATACCCAACCTAGATATATCAACTATCTTTGACTGCCAGAGACATGTGAACATCTGCCTCCATGTCTGCCCCGCCCCCCTCTTTCTCTCATCACCTAGCTCTTCCTCTCCTTCTCCTCCTCCTCTCCTTCTCCTCCTCCTCTCCTTCTCCTCCTCCTCTCCTTACTCCTCCTCACCTTATTCCTCCAACCTAGCTCCTCCTACATATCACCCTTCCTGTTGAAATAAAACTTTTCTCTCAAAATACAGTTATAGCATAACTATACCATTTTATGTCAGTAAGGTGCAAGGTAGACCTAATACCCAGTCCATCATTTTGTTGACTAAGCAGAACCCCTGTCATCTCTCCTAAATAAAAGACTTAGTTCTGAACCTGTTTTTTTTTTTTTTTTTTTTTTTTCTTGGCGTTAGAATGAATGTCAGCTGAAAACCATTCTCTCAAATCTTTTCTCTCAAAGTAAATAGCAAGGATTGGCTATGAGACTATAAGTTTTCAACCCCATCAGAAATTCAGAATGGGAGTTCGGAGGCACTCTAGGGAGGGCACGGATCGCAGAGCAGAATGTAGGAGAACCTGCCCAGAGCCTTAGGCCTTAGAAGCACAACTGGCAGTAGAGAGCCCTCCAGAGGGCACCTGGCAGCCAGACCCTGCCCCTGTGGAGAACCACGCCCTTACGCCTCTGGCCCAGATACCAGTGGCTCGAGCAGTCTCCCAGCCGATCTGCTCCCCTCTGGAAACTGAGTCCAGAGGCACCCTAGGGAGTTCACAGGTCACAGACCGCAGAGCTGCAGAGGCACCCAAGAGAGGTCAAGGACCATAGAGCTGTAGGCATCCTAGTGAGGACACGACCCTCAGAGCAGCAGAGCAGGGGACACCATATCCTGAAGCATCCTAGAGGAGCAACTACATTCAGAACAGCAAACACCTAGCTGGTCTACCACTGTGGAGACTCCATATACTGCAATATCCTAGAAGAGCCACTGAACCCAGAGCACCTGGAGCTCAGGATCATACAGTCATCCATATCCCAAGGAGTTCTGATACAATCAAGATAACTGGAAAGGCAGACTCCAGTCAGAACCAGTGGGTGCAAGTAGAACTATAGCTAACCAAATGGCAAAAGGTAAGCGCAGGAATGTAAACAACAGAAACCAAAGTTACTTTGCATCACCAGAACCCAGTTCCCCCACCATAACAATTCCTGAACACCACATCACAACAGACAGAAATCCATCAATGTAATCCACTACATAAATAAACTCAAAGAGAAAAACCGCATGGTCATCTCACTAGACGCTGAGAAAGCATTTGACAAAATTCAACATGCCTTCATGTTAAAAGTCTTGGAAAGATCAGGAATTCAAGGCCCATATCTAAACATAGTAAAAGCAATATACAGCATGCCAGTAGCCAACATCAAACTAAATAGAGAGAAACTTCAAGCAATCCCACTAAGATCAGGGACTAGGCAAGGCTGCCCACTCTCACCTTACCTATTCAATATAGTACTGGAAGTTTTAGCTAGAGCAATTAGACAACAAAAGGAAGTCAAAGGGATACAGATAGGAAAAAAAGAAGTTAAAATTTCACTATTTGCAGATGATATGATAGTATACTTAAGTGAACCTAAAACTTCCACCAGAGAACTCCTAAACCTGATAAACAACTTTAGCAATGTGGCTGGATATAAAATCAACTCAAAAAAATCAGGACCCAGAATTAAAATCACTTCTCATGATGATGTTAGAGGACTTTAAGAAGGTCATAAATAACACTCTCAAAGAATTTGAGGAGAACACAGGTAAACAGGTAGAAGCCCTTAAAGAAATGCAAGAAAACACAACCAAACAGATAAAGGAATTAAACAAAACTGTTCAGGATCTAAAAATGGAAGTAGAAGCAATAAAGAAATCTCAAAAGGAGACTACTCTGGAGATAGAAAACCTAAAAAGAAGACCAGAGGTCATAGATGCAAGCCTTACCAACAGAATACTAGAGATAGAAGAGAGAATCTCATGTGCAGAAGACACCATGGAAAACATTGACACAACTGTCAAAGAAAATGCAAAATGCAAAAAGCTCCTAACCCAAAACATCCAGGAAATCCAGGACACAATGAGAAGACCAAACCTAAGGATAATAGGTATAGATGAGGGTGAAGACTTCCACCTTAAAGGGCCAGGAAATATCTTCAACAAAATTATAGAGGAAAACTTCCCTAACCTAAAGAAAGAGAGGTCCTTAAATATAAAAGAAGCCTACAGAACCCCAAATAGACTAGACCAGAAAAGAAATACCTCTCATCACATACTAGTCAAAACATCAAATATAGAAAACAAAGAAAAAATACTAAAAGCAGTAAGGGAAAAAGATAAAGTAACATATAAAGGCAGACCTATAAGAATTACACCAGACTTCACACCAGAGACTATAAAAGCCAGAAGATCCTGGACTGATATCATACAGGCTCTAAGAGAACACAAATGCCAGCCCAGACTACTTTATCCAGCAAAACTCTCAATCGATATTGATGGAGAAACCAAAATATTCCATGACAAATCCAAATTTACACAATATCTTACCACAAATCCAGCCCTTCAAAGGATAATTGGTGGAAAACTCCAACACAAGGAGGGAAACTACAACCTAGAAAAAGCAAGAAATTAATCTTCTAACAACCCTAAAAGAAGGTAGCTATACAAACATAATACCACCACCAGTAACAAAAATAACAAGAAACAACATTCATTTTTCCTTGATATCTCTTAATATCAATGGACTCAATTCTCCAATACAAAGACATAGACTATCAGATTGGATACACAAACATGACCCAACATTCTGCTGCATACAGGAAACACACCTTTGTGAAAAAGACAGACACTACCTCAGAGTAAAAGGTTGGAAAACAATCTTCCAAGCAAATGGCCCCAAGAAACAAGCTGGAGTAGCAATTCTAGTATCAGATAAAATCGTTTTTCAACCAAAAGTAATCAAAAAAGATAAAGAAGGACACTTCATATTCATCAAAGGAAAAATGTGCCAAGAGGAACTTGCAATTCTGAACATCTATGCTCCCAATGCAAGGGCACCCACATACATAAAAGAAACTTTACTAAAGCTTAAAGCATACATTGCACCTCACACAATAATAGTGGGAGATTTCAACACCCCACTCTCAGCTATGGACAGATCATGAAAACAGAAACTAAATCGAGACACAACAAAACTAACAGAAGTTATGAACCTATTGGACTTAACTGACATCTATAGAATATTCCATCCTAAAACAAAAGAATATACCTTTTTCTCAGCACCTTATGGCACCTTCTCCAAAATAGACCATATAATTGGTCACAAAACAGACCTTAACAGACACAAAAAGATTGAAATAATCCCTTGTACCCTATCAGACCACCATGGAATAAGACTTGTCTTTGACTTGGACAAAAACAACAGAAATCCCACATACACATGGAAACTGAACAATGCTCTACTCAATGATAACTTGGTCAAGGAAGAAATAAAGAAAGAAATTAAAGACTTTTTAGATTTAAATGAAAATGAGGACACATCATAACAAAATTTGTGGTACTCCATGAAAGCAGTACTAAGAGGAAAAATCATAGCTCTCAGTGCCCACAAAAAGAAAATGTAAAGAACGTACATTAATAAATTGACAGCACACCTGAAAGCGTTAGAACAAAAAGAAGCTAATATACCCAAGAGGAGTAGATGACAGGAAATAATCAAACTCAGGGCTGAAATCAACCAAGTTGAAACAAAAAGAACTATACAAAATATCAACAAAACCAGGAGCTGGTTCTTTGAGAAAATCAACAAGATAGACAAACCCTTAGCCAGACTAACCAAAGGGCGCAGAGACAGTATCCAAATTAATAAAATCAGAACTGAAAAGGGAGACATAACAACAGAAACAAAGAAAATTTAAAAAATTGTCAGATCCTACTACAAAGGACTATATTCAACAAAATTGGAAAATCTGGATGAAATGGACATTTTTCTAGATAGATACCAGGTACCAAAATTAAAGGAGGAGCAGATAAATCATCTAAACAGTCAAATAACTCCTAAAGAAATAGAAGTAGTCATTAAAAACCTCCCCATCAAAAAAAGTCCGGGACCAGATGCTTTTAGTGCAGAATTCTATCAGACCTTCCAGGAAGACCTAATACCAATTCTCTTCAAACTATTCCACAGAATAGAAACAGAAGGAACAATACCCAATTCTTTCTATGAAGCTACAATTACGCTCATACCTAAGCCTCACAAAGACCCAACAAAGAAGGAGAACTACAGACCAATCTGTCTTATGAATATCAATGCAAAAATACTCAATAAAATTCTTGTAAACTGAATCCAACAACACATCAAAGCAATCATCCATCATGATCAAGTAGGCTTTATCCCAGGAATGCAGGGATGGTTCAATATTCGGAAATCCATCAATGTAATCCACTACATAAATAAACTCAAAGAAAAAAACCACATGATCATCTCACTAGATGCTGAGAAAGCATTTGACAAAATACAACATCCCTTCATGTTAAAAGTCTTGGAAAGATTAGGAATTCAAGGTCCATACCTAAATGTAGTAAAAGCAATATACAGCAAGCCAGTAGCCAACATCAAACTAAATGGAGAGAAACTTGAAGCAATCCCACTAAGATCAGGGACCAGACAAGGCTGCCCACTCTCACCCTACCTATTGAATATAGTACTGGAAGTCCTAGTTAGAGTGATTAGACAGCAACAGGAAGTCAAAGGGATACAAATAGGAAAGGAAGAAGTCAAAATTTCACTATTTGTAGATGATATAATAGTATACTTAAGTGACCCTAAAACTTCCACCAGAGAACTCCCAAACCTGATAAACAATTTCAGTAAATTGGCTGGATATAAAATCAACTCAAACAAATCAGTAGCCTTCCTATACTCAAAAGATAAACAGGCTGAGAAAGAAATTATGGAAATGACACCCTTCACAATAGTTACAAATAATATAAAATATCTTGGAGTGAATCTAACTAAGCAAGTGAAAGATCTGTATGAGAAGAACTTCAAGTCTCTGAAGAAAGAAATCGAAGAAGATCTCAGAAGATAGAAAGATCTCCCATGCTCCTGGATTGGCAGGATTAATATAGTAAAAATGGCCATCTTGCCAAAAGCAATCTATAGATTCAATGCAATCCACATCAAAATTCCAAATCAATTCTTCATAGAGATAGAAAGAGCAATTTGCAAATTTATTTGGAACAACAAAAAACCCAGGATAGCGAGAACTATTCTCAACAACAAAAGAAATTCTGGGGGAATCACCATCCCTGACCTCAACCTATACTACAGGGCAATAGTAATAAAAACTGCATCTTTGACAATGGAGGTAAAACCATCCAGTGGAAAATGAACAGCATTTTCAGCAAATGGTGCTGGTTCTACTGGAGGTCAACATGTAGAAGGATGCAAATCAATCCATTCATATCTCCTTGTACAAAGCTCAAATCCAGTGGATAAAAGACCTTAACTTAAAACTAGATACACTGAAACTAATAGAAGATAAGGTGGGAAAGATCCTTGAATACCTAGGCACAGGGGAAAAGTTCCTGAACAGAACACCAATGGCTTATGCTCTAAGATCAAGAATTGACAAATGGGACCTCATCAAATTGCAAAGCTTCTGTAAGGCAAAGGGCATTGTCAATAAGACAAATTGGCAACCAACAGATTGGGAAAAGATCCTAACCAATTCTACATCCGATAGAGAGCTAATATCCAAGATATACAAAGAACTCAAGAAATTATACTCCAGACAACCATATAACCCTATCAAAAATGGGGTACAGAGCTAAAGAAATAATTCTCAACAGAGGAAACTCGAATGGCCGAGAAGCACCTTAAGAAATGCTCCACATCCTTAATCATCAGGGAAATGCAAATCAAAACAACACTGAGATACCACCTCACACCAGTCAGAATGGCTAAGATCAAAAACTCAGGTGATAGTAAATGCTGTCGAGGATGCGGAGAAAGAGGAACACTCCTCCATTGCTGGTGGGATTGCAAGCTGGTACAACCACTCTGGAAATCAGTCTGGCGGTTCCTCAGAAAACTGGACATAGCATTACCTGAGGACCCAGCTATAGCACTCCTGGGCATATACCCAGAAGATGCTCCAACATATAATAAAGACATATGCTCCACTATGTTCATAGCAGCCTTATTTATAATAGCCAGAAGCTGGAAAGAACCAAGATGTCCCTCAACAGAGGAATAGATACAAAAAATGTGGTACATTTACACAATGGAGTATTACTCAGCTACTAAAAATAATGAATTTGAGAAATTTTTAGGTAAATGGATGGATCTAGAAATTATCATCTTGAGTGAGTTAACCCAATCCCAAAAGAACACACATAGTATTTACTCACTGTTAACTGGATGTTAGCCCCAAAGCTAGGATTAGTGAAGACTCAACCCACAGACCACATGAAGCTCATGAAGAAGGAAGACCAAGAGGGGATGACTCTGTTCTACTTAGAACGAGTAACAAAAATGATCAAGGGAGCAAATATGGAAACAAAACATGGGACAGAAACTGAAGGAGTGGCCATCAGGAGACCATTCCACCTGGGTATTCGTCCCATGTACAGCCACCTAAGCTGTACATCCACTGTTGTGGATGGCTGGAAGTGCATAATCTGAGAAACATGATATAGCTGTCTTTCTAGAAGTCTGTCATAGACTAACACACTCAGAGGACGATGCTCACAGTTAACCACTGATATGATCAGGGGTTTCCCAATGGAGAACTTAGAGAGAGTACTGAAGGAGCAGAAAGGGTTTGTGACCCCAGGAGGAAAGCAACAATACCAAACAACCAGAGCCCCCTAGGGTCTAAACCACCAGCCTGGGAACACACAGGGAGGGACCCAAGACCCCAGAGGTATGTGTAGGGGAGGATGGCCTTGTCGGGCATAGGTGGGAGAGGGATTTCTTGGTCCCATAAAAAATGAACACAGAATGGGGGGGGATGTGAGAGTGGGAGGGGATAATGGGGGGCGGGGTGCAGTCACTGCCTCATAGAAGCATGAGGAGGGGGATGGGATAGGAGGTTTCTGGGTGGTGGGAGGAAGTGTGGTAAGGGGACAAAATCTGAAATGTAAATATTACAACCAATTTTCAAAAAGAGAAAAAAAAGAAAGAAAAGTTGTTAGAACCAACATCTTTAAAAAAAATGTCAGCCCCCTGGGGGGGGAAAAATCTTTTTTTCTTGATACTAAAACTTGTTCTGAGAATTGTATATTGCAGAATACACAGCCTTGGTGTATCTACTCATCAAGCATACTGAGCAGACCTGCCCAAACCTCCGATGTCCTGGAATTCCATCTGGATTCAGTGAAGTCACAGCATCAGAGGCTTATCAACTTACTCTTCCCCCACCCCTCTTCTAATATCTCAACGCCCGTAATCAGCTTGAAGAAGTTAAAGAAGAGTCAGCCCCCCTATTCCCTGAGCTTGGGGACTAATGTGGTTAATAATGGTCTGTCTTTCTAGGGAAAAGTAGTGGTTTTGTTGGAACAGGGAGGATTAGCTAGGACTTATTGCATAGCCATAACCTATTGGTAGAAATCTGTATAATTATTATCAAGATGAAGTTATAATTTCTTTTTTCCCAAACACTTTATTTATCAGTATTTGTATATACATACATACTTATACATGTATACATATATACATACATATATGAACAATAATTAAATAAGATATATTTGAAAAGTATTGGCGGTTGGGAAGAGTGGGAGGAAGGAGAGAAAGAAAAAAATTATGTAAATACAGTACTCATATATGAAATTCTCAAAAAGGAATCCATCTTTTAAAAGATGTTCAACAGATTAACTTGCATGTTACATTATGAAAATAAATATGACCTATAATTATGTTGAAGGACATTTTAACTCACTACAAACTTTGAAATTTAATATGAAATCAATAAAAATTATTTTACCCAGCATACTAACAAAAACCACAATAACATTTTATAATTCAAAGTATTTCTGAGAACAAGAAAATGGATTGTCAGAAGCTAAGTCAGCAGAGCCAGGGGGACACTCTGTGTTATTTCTTTTCTTTTCATCTCTTTTTTTTTTCTTTTTTTAAAATTTTTTATTATTATCAAATCATAATTTTTACTTTTTAACACAGGGGTTATAAACATGAAAATGCAGGATGTGGGGAAGGGGATGACACAGGAGCATAGATGTTCAGGGGGAGTACAGATATCTTTCAGAACAGGGTATCAGCTGGGTGAAGGTTTAGGGGTCAGGTCACTATGACTCTGCCTATGCTTCACTTGTCCTTACCAAAGTTGGTACTATCTGCCAAGGCTGCCTATTTACAAGGTCTATAACTACTCAAGCTGGTAGATTTTCACAAAAGCTGCTTGTTTACAATAGTTTATAGACATCTGTTTCAGTGTTTTTCCATAGAGATCCAAGACTTTGTGTTAGCAGGCATGTATGTCAGGTCTATTGCTGATTTTAAGCTTATGGCTGATTTTAGGCCTTCAGTGTATAATCAGGGCTGCCCCTGACATCTCCTCCCTTCTCCAAATATAGAAGGGTTGTGGTGATTCTAATTTTGCCAAGGCGGGGATAGAGGTCTGACCTCCAGTAATTAAAGGGAACCTTGTAATGGCTCCAGTCCTCCTGTCGTTGTCCAGTGAGGCATGAGGGCCATACCTGTCCCAATGTCTTTTTCCTGGAGAGGGGATACTTTTGACATCAACTCCTATGCAGTCAGGCTTGTCCCTCAGGGAACCCAGAAACATATTTTTAACTTTTATTTATATTCCCTTGCAGTGCTTAGCCTCGCAGCCTAAGCAAGAATTCAGATCACCAGACAGAGGGGGTTCTGGGTGGCCCCTCACTGCTTGGTCTAGGGGCAGAAGTCCCCTCTTTTAGGTTGGGTGGAGATAAGACTTGGGAGCACCCTGGATAGAGTAACATCCTCATCTAGAGTCTTGTGGTCCTCCATAGCTAACTGATGATAATGTATCTGAATAGATTTTGCTATCAGATTATCTATCTGTTGTTTCACAAAGTTAGTCAGCCTATTTAAGGCCCAGGAACCAAAGGAAATAAGCAAAAATAACCTAATTAATGGTCCCAAGATGGAAGGAAGTAGGGTTAACAATCATGGAGAGGTTGAAGACCAATTCTTCTACAAGTTCTCATTTTTCTCTTTGTCTCTCTCTGTCTTTTCTCAAGACCTTCTCTGGCCTTTTTCATGCTTTCTTTAATAATAATCCCTGTTTTGTCTATGTAAAAGCAGCATTCTTCTTTAAGGACTGTACACAGTCTAGAGCTGTACACAATCTTTTCTATTGTAAAAGAGAAAATCAAGAACAATAAAGTCCTTTGCAATTTGGGGGGATTGCATCAGACAGTGAAACGAGGGATTTCTTCAGATTAGTGATGTCAGTCTATAGCTGTTTGATGTCCTTATCAAAGGCTCATTGGAGGTCTGAGTAGTATAAGTCCAAAAGCCAGCATCAGGATCAGATCTTCCAACAGCAGGCATCACCAGTGATTAATTTTTCATCTGGAAAGGAAAAAAGAAGGGAATTCACAGGAAAATTTCTCTTCCCTGGATGTCAATTGTTATTCATCTTATTTATAATTGGGCCTGGTTTTGTGGGGGTATCTATTTAGTTCATTAATCTTTTTGGTGGCCATTTAGCTGTGCCTTCTGTGGTATCAAACATGCATATCAGTCCTCAGCCCCATGTAGGAACTGGGTCCTGGCCATTCCATTTAAGGGTAAAAGGGTCCTTCCACATAGTTGTGGCTTAGTTTTTATTGGTCTCAGTGATGCCAGAGGCAATCAGCAGCAGATTTGCCATGAGCTTTCAGTTTTACCAAACTTATAAAGCCTATGATTAACATTTTTTTAAAAAATGTATAAATGCAAAAAGTAAAAGGGGGCATGGGATAGGGGTTTTCTAAGGGGGGGAAGGGAAAAAGGGGATGGCATCTGAAGTGTAAATGAAAGATCTAATAAAAAAAAGTTGATAAAAAAAAGAAAGTTAAGAGTAAACAAGGCATGCCCCTTCCACCCTCAGAGAGTCATGAAGACACTATTTAAAGAAATATAATTCTTTATTAATAATTTCTTTTATCAAAGGACTATTATAAAACAGCCAACAATTAATCAATCTATATAATATATAAATTAATGAGAGCTTCTTCTACTTTTTGTAAAATTACTCCTCTTTTGTCAATTAATTGTTGAGAGAAATTAGGATTTGCATCTCTCTTGAGAATATTAAACAGAGACATAAATTCTTTTGTGAAGAGCTTAAAATAAGATCTTAGCCAATAAGCATCTCCTGGAAACCTTTGAAAATCGTTTGAAATAAGTAAACTATCATTTTTTCCAGACTCATTATCTGGGTTGTTTTTTTGATATTTTACATATTTACCTTTCACTGCTATCTCCACTTCCTTTCTCCCCCAAACCCCTAATCCTATACCCCCTCTTTCAATTTTTATGAGGGTGTGCTCCCACCATTCTCCCAATCCCGCCTCCCTGCTCTTGAATTTCCCAACACTATGAATCCAATCTTTTGGGGAACATGGCCCTCCACTTCCAGTGTTGCCTAATGAGGCCACCCTCAGTTACCTATACAAGTGTAGCCATGAGTCCCTCCCTTTCTGTTCTCAGTCTGGAGGTTTAGACCCTGGGAGCTCTGGTTGAATATTTTGCTATTCCTTCTAAAAAAAAAAACACACTCACACTTCCTTCTTCCTCTTGAGTTTCATGTGGTTTATCCAGAAGTTATAATTTCTTAAATGGTACAAAATTTACTTTGATTTCAAATTTAAGGTTTTCATTGGTATGAGCTTCTTATTAATATAAAAGCGAGATGAATATTGATACTCTCATGGGCATTGTGCCTGTATAACACATTTAGGGATACAAGGCCTAGACCCAGTCCTTCTTTAACTTTTTTAACTGATTTGGGACAGTTAACCTATGAGTTACAGGACTATAGCAAATTCATGGCTTTGAGTTTATTGTTAGGAGGTTTCCCATATTTTATTTAGAAATAGCTGACAGGAGTGAACAGACAACAGGCCAGGTTACATTACATGGATAGTTGGTTTTCAAAACACCAGAAGTCCATAGAATTGATGCTACAAATATTTATATATTAATGTCCATTCTGATTAGAGACCTGTCTGCTCCTGACAGCTTCCTGTCGTGGATTCTAAGAAAAAATTGAGCATCCTTTGAGTTACACCACTTGTGTGGTGACAGCCACTAGGCAAGAATTGCCTCTTTCCATCTACAGACAAATTACCGTCCAGAAAAGGACACACATGCAGAATAGTTGACTGATTATATCTGCCTAGACAGAGTAATCAGCCCTTAATAATCCTGCATCACTAAGGTCTGTCAGATGACTCTGGGCCAGAAGGCTGAAGATTTGATGCTCCAATGTTCGGTAGTATAGAGGCTTTTCAGGTGTTCAGCAGTCTCTATTAATTGGCTAAGTTTTAGAAGCTATGTTTAGTGCTTCCCAAAATTTCAGTTAACTCAGTCATTCTGGATTTCTGACGGGGTTGAAGACCTATAGTCTCATAGCCAATCCTGGCTATTTACTTTGAGAGAAAAGATCTGAGTAGATGGTTTTCAGCTGACATTCATTCTAAAGCCCCCCCCCCCAAAAGCCAGGATCAAAAGTAAGTGTTTTAGTTATAAGAGATGACAGAGGTTCTGGTTAGTCAACAAAATGTTGGACCGGGTATTAGGACTATCTTGTACCTCACTGGTACAATTAGAAATAAGTATGCTCTAATTGTATTTTGAGAGAAAAGTTCTACTTTAACAGGAAGAGTGATATGTAGGAGGAGCTAAGTGGGAAGGAGTATTGAGAGGAAGAGATGGAGTAAGGAGAGAAGATGAAGGAGAGGAGAAGCTAGGTGATGAGAGTGAACGAGAGAGGGGGCATGGAGGCAGATGTTCACAGGTCTTTACTAGTCAAAGATGTTTTTTATATCTAGGTTGGGTATTGGGTTATGCCTCTGATTGAACATTACCAATCTTATAAATCCTTTGCTTAACATTTTAAAAAAATGTATAAAAGCAAAAAGGAAAGGGGGGGCATGGGACAGGGGTTTTCTAGGGAGGGGAAATGGGGAAAGGGGATGGCATCTTAAATGTAAATAAAATATTTTAAAAAAGAAAAAAGTGCACTCAATCCTTCTTCTGGGAAACTCCTCTTCTGTGGGGGAATAAAAGCACTCCAAAAAAAAAAAATACAGAAAATATCGCTGTTATTTTTGGTGAATAAAATCAATTTTGTATAGTTTATTTCAGTCTAAATAAAATGTGAATTTTGTTTAAAAAAAGAACATCTCATCCTAAACAAAAGAATAGGGGCTGGAGCAATGGCTCAGTGGTTAAGAGCACTGACTGCTCTTCCAAAAGGTCCTGAGTTCAATTCCCAGTAACCACACTGTGTCTCACAACCATCCATAATGGAATGCTATGCCCTCCTCTGGTGTTTCTGAAGATAGCTACAGTGTACTCACCTACATAAAATACATAAATAAAATCTTTTTTAAAAACCAAAAAAAAAAAAAAAAAAACCGAAAGTAATATACCTTCTTCTCAGCACCTCATGGTACTGTCTCCAAAACTGACCATATAAGTAGCCACAAAACAGGCATCAGGAGATACAAAAATACTGAAATAACTTCATGCCTCCTATCAGAGCACCACGGACTAAGACTGGTCTTTAATAACGAAAAAAACTACAGAAAGCCCACATACACATGGAAGCTAAACAATGCCCTACTCAATGATAACTTGGTCAAGGAAAAAATAAAGAAAGAAATTAAAGACTTTTAAAAATTTAATGAAATTGAAGGCACATCATACCAAAACTTGTGGGACATGATGAAGGCAGATTTAAGAAGAAAACTCTAAGCACCTACAAAAAGAATCTGGAGAGAGCATACACCAGCAGCTTGACAGCATACCTGAAAACTCTAGAACAAAAGGAAGGAAATACACCTGAGGAGTAGATGTCACAAAATAATCTAACTCAGGGCTGAAATCAACCAAGTAGAAACAACAAAAAAAATTATACAAAAAAATCAACAAAACCAGGAGCTGGTGCTTTGAGAAAGTCAACAAGATAGATAAACTCTTAGCCAGACTACCAAGAGGGCAAAGAGAGAGAATCCAAGTTAACAAAATCAGAACTGAAAAGGGAAACATAACCAAAGAAAGAGTGAAAATTTAAAAAAATCATCAGATCCTACTACAAAAGCCTATACTTAACAAAACTGAAAAATCTGCATAGAATGGATAGTTTTCTAGACAGATCCCAGGTACCAAAGTTAAATCAGGATCAGATAAACCATCTAAACAGTTCTATAACCCCTAAAGAAATAGCAGCAGTCATTAAAATCTCCCAACCAAAAAAGTACAGGACAAGATGGTTTTTGAGGAGAATTCTATCAGACCTTCCAAGAAGACCTAATAGCAATACTCTTCAAAATATTCCAGAAAATACAAACAGAAGTAAAACTACATAATTTGTTCTATGAAGCCATAATTGTGCTTATACCTAAACCACACAAAGACACAACAAAGAATCAGAACTTCAGACCAATTTCCCTTACGAATTTTGATGTAAAAATACTCAATAAAATTCTTGCAAACCGGTTCTAAGAACACATCAAAACAATTATCCAACATGATCAAATAAGATTCATCCTAGGGATGCAGGGATGGTTAAATATATGGAAATACATCAATGTGATTCACTATATAATAAATCTCAAATGAAAAAAAAACACATGATTATCTCATTAGATGCTGATAAAGTATTTGAGTAAGTTCAGTACCTCATCTTGGTAAAAGATGGAAGATCAGGAATTCAAGGCCAGTACCTAAACATAGTAAAAGCAATATACAGCAAGCCTGTAGCCAAAACCAAACTAAATGGAAAGAAACTTGAAGCATTGCACTAAAATCAAGGAATAGACATGGCTGACCATTCTCTCCCTACCTATTCAATATAGTACTCAAAGTCCCAGCCAGAGCAATTAGAGAACAAAAGAAAATTAAAGGGATACAAATTGGAAAGGAAGATGGCAAAATATCACTATTTGCAGATGATATGATAGTACAATAAAGGGACCCCAGAACTTTCACCAGAAACTTTTAACCTGATAAACGAGTTCATCAAAGTGACTGGATATAAAATTATCTCAAACAAATCAGTAGCCTTCCTCTACTCTAAAGATAAACAGGCTGAGAAAAAAATTAGGGAAATGACACCATTCACAATAGTCACAAATAATATAAAATATCTTGGTGTGACTCTAACCAAGCAAGTGTAAGGTCTGTATGACAAGAACTTCAAGTCTCTGACAAAAGAAATCGAATCTGATCTCAGAAGATGGAAAGATCTTTCATCTTCATGGATTGGCAGGATTGATATAGTAAAAGTGTCCATCTTGCTGGAAGCAATTTACAGATTCAATGCAATCTCCAACAAAATTCTAACTCAATTCTTCATAGAGTTAGATAGAGCAATATGCATATTCATTTGGAATAACAAATCTCAGGACATTGAAAATGATTGTCAACCATAAAAATTTCTGGGGGCAACACCATTCCTGATCTCAAGCTGTATTACAGAGCAATAGTGATAAAAACTGTGTGGTATTGGCACAGAGACATGCAGGTTGAATAATGGAGTGAAATTGAAGACTCAGAAATGAATCCACACACACTTATGGCCACTTGATCTGTAACAAAGGAGCAAAAACTATCCAGTGGAAAAAGGAACATTTTCAAAAAGGTCAGCATGTAGAATAATGTAAATCGATCTATTCTTGTCTCCTTGTACAAAGCTCAAATCCAAGTGTGTAAAGGATCGCCACATAAAACCAAGATACACTGAAGAAAAATTGGGGAAGGTCCTCTAAACCATGGGAAACGGGAAATTTCTTGAAGCGAACATTAATGGTTTATGCTCTGAGATCAATAATCACCAAATGGGAATTCATAAAATTGCAAAGCTTCTGTAAGGCAAAAGATACTGTCAACAGGACAAAATAGCAACTAATAGATTAGGGAAAGTTCTTTACCAATCTTACATCCAATAGATGGCTTATATCCAATATATACAAAGAACTCAAGAAGTTAGACTCCAGAGAATCAAACAACCCTATTAAAAATGTGGTACAGAGATAAACAAAGAATTCTCAACTGAGGAATATCGAATGTCTGAGAAGCACCTGAAGAAAAGTTCAACATCTTTAGTCATCGAGGAAATGCAAATCAAAACAACCCTGAGATTCTACTTCATACCAGTCAGAATAGCTAAGATGAAAAACTCAGGTGACATCAGATGCTGGCAAGGATGTGGAGAAAGAGGAACACTCCTCCACTGTTGGTGGGTTTGCAAGTTGGTACAACTAGTGTGAAAGTCAGTCTGGTGGATCCTCAGAAAGTTGGGCATAGTATTACCTGAGGACACTGGTATATCACTCCTGGGCATACACCCAGAAGATGCTCTAACATATCACCAGAACAAATGCTCGACTGTGTTCATAGCAGCTTTATTTATAATAAGCAGAAGCTGGAAAATCCAGATGTCCCTCAACAGAGGAATGGATATAGAAAATATGGTACATTTACATAAAGGAATACTATTTAGATATTAGAAATTATGACTTCATGAAATTTTTATCCAAATTGATGGAACTAGAAAATATCATCCTGACTGAGTGACAGAGTCACACAAGAACACACAAGGTATGTACTCACTGATAAGCGAATATTAACCCAAATGATTAGAATACTCAAGATCCAATTCACAGACAACATGAAGCTCAAGAAGAAGGACAACCAAAGTTTGGGTGCTTCAGTGCTTCTTATAAAGGGGAATAAAATACACACAGTTGTGAATACAGAGACAAAGTCTGGAGCAGAGACTGAAAGAAAGACCATCCAAAGACTGTACCACCTGGGAACCCATCGCAGATACAGTTACCAAACCCAGACACTATTGTGGATGCCAAGAAGTGCATGCTGATAGCAGCCTGATATAATTGTTTTCTGAGAGGTGCTGACAGAGCCTGACAAATACAGAGGCAGATGCTTGCAGCCAACCACTGAACTGAGCAAGTGGTCCCCTTGGGGTCCACATTGGAGGAGTTAGGGCAAGAACTGAAGGAGCTGAGGGGGTTTGCATCCCCATAGGAAGAGCTATAATATCAACCTACCAGAACTTCCAGAACTCCCTGAGATTAAACCACCAACCAAGGAGTACTCATGGAGAGACCCATTGTTCCAGCCACATAGATAGCAATGGATGGCCTTCTCAGACATCAATGGGAGGAGAGGCCCTTGGTCCTGTGAAGGTTCGAAGCCCCAGTGTATAAGAATTCTTAGGTGGGTAGGTGGCAGCAGGTGGGTGTGTGGTGGATCACCTTCATAGAAACATGGGGAGGGGGATGAGATAAAGGTTTTGGGAGGGTGAGAATCAGGAAAGATGATAACATTTGAAATGTTAATAAAGAAAATACCCGATAAAAAAAAGAAAAGAAAATGATGGGTGAATTCTGTGCCTGTCCTATTACTTCTCAGGGCTCTGAAGGTCCTCTCCCTACAGTTTTGACTGACAGCCTGTCTCTGGGCCAGTCCTCCCATGGAGCATCTGGTTTCCATTTAGTCTTGGTTTTCTGTTCCCTGGTTTCTGAATTGTGTTTCATGCTGCAAGATGTGAGTGAATTCTAAAATGAATCTAAAAAATGAAATAAGAAACACAGACAAGAATCAAAGCTCAGGGGTGTGGTGACCACAGGCAGGTGGTACATAGCTGGCCAGGTGTGTGACCTTGACTGACTGGATGTCAGCCACTGAGGAGCAGGAATGACCCCCTCATCCTCAGTGATGCTGTCAGAAAGAGGCAGGGCTTTACCTGAATAGAGCCATATGCATTGTTCTTCAGTCTCCTTTGTAGACATGGTGCTCGTGCTTGCACATAGGATTCAGGATATGGAGACTGGGCATATTTACTTCAAGAGAAGCCTGGCTGACTCACAGAGACCTTATTAAGAAAATCAGCCATTTTAAGGAGACCCTCAAGTAGGTATTTCAATTAGCAAACAATGCCAGTGTGTTCCAGACTATTCCCCACTTTCTCCTTTATGAGGTTCAGTGTATCTGATTTTACATTAAAGTCTTCACTGGACTTGAGTTTTGTTCCGGGTTATAGATATAGATCTATCTGGATACTTCCTCACAGAGAGACCTAGTAAGTCCAGCAACATTCTTTGAAGATGCTGCCTTCTGCATCATATAATTCTTGTTTCTTAATAAAAAAAATCAGTTATCCAGTTATTTGTGGATTTACATCTGGGTTTTTAATTCAATTCCATTGATCAACTTCTCTGTTTTCATGCAAATACCAGGTGGATTTTATTACTGTAGTACAGGTTGACATCCGGGTTGGTGGTACCTCCAGAAGTTATTTTTATAGAGAGGATTGTTTTAGCTATCTGTTTTTGTTTGTTTGTTTGTTTTGTTTTGTTTTTCAATACAGGGTTTCTCTGTGTAGCTCTGGCTGTCCTGGAACTCACTCTGTAGACCAGGCTAGCCTCGAACTCAGAAATCCACCTGCCTCTGCCTCCCAAGTGCTGGGGTTAAAGGCATATGCCAACACCACCCGGCAGATTATTGTCATACAGATTTTCACTTACTTGTTTAGTTACTCCAAAATATTTTATATAATTTGTGGCTATTGTGGAGGATGTTTTTCTCTGATTTCTTTATCAGCATGTTTATTATTTCTATGTAGGAGGACTACTAAATCTTTTTTTGATAATATTGCATTCAGACACTTTACAGAATATGTTTATCAGATATAGGAGTTTCTTGTTGAAGATTTGGGGTCACATATTCATACTATCATGAAATCTGCAAATAATGATACTTTAACTTTTTCATTTCAATTTGGCCTTGAGATTTTAACGACTGCTTCTATTTCATTAGTGTTTATAGATACATTTAAATTGTTTATCTGATCTTGGTTTAACTTTGGTAAGTGGCATCTATCAAGAAAACTGTCCATGTCTTTAAAGTTTTCAGTTTTGCAGAGTACAGATTTTTGAAATATGATGACATGATTCTTCGGGTTTCCTTGTTTGTTTGTTATGTATGCCCTTCCCCACTCATTTTGTTAATTAGGATATACAGACTCTGCCTTTTAATTAGTTTGTATAAGGGTTTGTCTACCTTGTTGATGTTTTCCAAGAAGCAATTCTTAGTTTCATGAATGATTCTTTGTTTCCTTCTCTTGGTTTCTATTTTATTGATAGCAGCAGAAGACAGAAGTGTCCAGGATGAGGCTGGACTGTGGTGAATCTCTTTTCCAAGTAACAAGGTATTGTGTACTTCTTCTCCCTGGATAACTCCCACCTAGGTTGATGTGTACAAAGACTTAGTCAAGATTTACTCTCACTTTGGAATGACCAAACAATGACTGGTCCACCTTGAGACACATACCATGAAAGGAAGCCCACGGCTGACACTACTAATGATATTAAGCTATACTTTCACCCAGAATCCTAGCATAACTGTCATCAGAGAAGCTCCACTCAGCAACTGATGTAAACAGGTGCAGAGACCCACAGCCAAACATTAGATAGAGCTTGGGGAATCATTATTTCTATTTGTTTCTGTTTCTATTATTATCTATCTGCAGGATCTCTTATTGAACTTTAAGGGGACTATTACAGCCAGACTGGTGAGGCAGTAATGTTTTCATTACCTGAATTACAGGCATGTGCAAACATCCACAACTTTCATTTGAGTGTTGTGGATCTGACTGAAGAGACACAGATAACCTACCCCATCAAATCCTGCACTCTCCTGTCCTTGTACTGAGTCAGAACTGTTAGTATTCCCTTTCTCCTAACCCCCAGTGCAGATGACCTTTGAAGAGGGCAGACAAAAGGGAGCCCAACCTGGTGCCTGAATATTGCACTTCCCTTTTTTTGATAGCACTCTCATGGTGCAGATGGATCTTGCCTTTGAAGGAGGCAGGAGTTACTATTCTTGAAGTGAAAAGCCCACTCTTGAGCTATGGGAAAGAGATAATTAAGTATTCCCAATCATCTGAGACCTCACTGTAAAAACACACTGGTCACCAATACTGGAATAAGTTACTTATTCCCAGGTGAAATAGGTCTTTCTCCAGCTGTGTGATTCTGCCTCTCCGTTTGAACAAATGTTATCTGGAAGGCACTCTTTTTCCCCTACCAAATCATGTAATGCCAGGGCTCAAGAGTCCTAGCTTATGATTCTTTGTGTGTGTGTGTGTGTGTGTGTGTGTGTGTGTGTGTGTGTGATGTGTGTGTATCTCAAACACCAAGACTCAGGGTTTCTTTCCTGGCCTGTGCAGTGGGAAGGACAACAATAGTCAGGCCATGGAAGGGTATCCTGGTTCTTGGGTTGTTGGTGTTCAGCCATGCCCCCAGAACCCAGGGCCCTGACACATGGTCTAAACTCCATTTTATCTGCACCTGTCAGTCATGTAGGACACAGGTGGAGGGCATGATTAACAGGTCTCCACCTCCAGAGATTTAAATCTAAAGTAGGGGGGCATAGCTAATTAACATCAAAATCAAACCATGTCCATTAACAGTGAGGATCAAGTAAGATGGAGGACACAGTATACTGGTCCGGGACCCTACCATCTCTGGACTAAATAAGATGCTACAGAAAGTAAGTAGCTCAAAGATGTTATGTTTCATTTAAGCTTTGATAGAGGTCTTAGAATGTAGCCCTTAGTCCTTGTTAACAGAGAGCTTTGGAGTCAGCATGGATATGAAGTCTCCTCTGTTACATAATTATGGATCCAGGAATAGATCTGCAGCCTGTCAGAGACCCCATTACTCATCTGTCAGATGGGAAGGGCAGTGCTTACTTCCCAGGGTATTGTGGGATTAAGGAAATCATAGATAGTAGGGGCTTTGTGCCCAGTGACTGCTCTCTATGTCATACTTTGGAGGTCTGACCCTGTGTATCCTTACCAAAGGACACCATCTTTGTGACTGGCCTATAGTAGGCACTGCAAATATTATCTTTGAGAGAGTACTGTGGCTGTTGTCACTGTAGACAAAGCTGTGGTGAAAATACCAGCTACTGTGATGAGAGAGCTTATGAGCATAAAACTACATTTCCCAGTATCATTTGCAGGTCAGAAGAGGCATGAGTGATCTGGCCAGTGCTAACTAGGCCAAAGCCATTGGACCTTGGGTCCTCTTCATTTCCTGTCCTAGAATCACTCCTGACATTTTATTACTTGTAATGGTTAAATACCACTCCATTTTGTTGACATTAGATACTTTATCAGGCAGTGGTACTTATTATAAATGAAGATAGTACATATAACCTAATCTTTTACCATTATGTCTCTTCCTTTCATCCAATGTTTGAGTTATTTCTTTCAGTAAAATTCCTAAAACTGGTGCTATTCAAGTATAAACAATTTAAAACATTGAGTGACACACAGTACTGTCACCTATGTGAAAACACACATGACAAGATATGATATTTCACTTCTAATGCAGAAGCGTATCTGAAGCTCCTGTCTTTATGCCATTAGCTAATATCAAAGACTTGAATGTCTGATCTTCTCTTTACATTTGACTTTTGCACTCACAGGAAACTCATCCAGGAGACACAACACTGGAGCTGCTTTTGCAGCCATGTGCCAGAAGCAAGCACAGAGCAGGCAGGACTCCATCAAGACCTTCGCTTTCCCAGGAGAGACTTCGAATAAGATTCAGATGAGCAGAGAGCAGTTTTCAAATCTGTGTTTAGTACATGTTTGTCACAAGGTTTTATTATTGAAAAATTACATTCTGGTGTTTATAGAGTCTTGTCATTATTTCACTATAGGGGGAAAAATTTAAATGTGTGTGTGTGTGTGTGTGTGTGTGTGTGTGTGTGTGTGTGTTCAAGTCTGTGAATATAGGTACCTATGCATCATGGTGTGCTTGTACATGTCAGATTTCAACTTATTTACACTAGTCTTGACTTTTCACATTGTTTCTTTTGGGTCTCTTGTTTTTCTCTACTATATGGTCCAGGTTAAGTAACACAGACATTCTGGGAATTCACCTCCTGTCTGCCCATAAGAACTCTGGGGGTGAAAGATGCCTCTTTGTCTAGTGATATGTAGATGCTGGGTATCTGAACTCAGGTGCAGGGTATATGGACTCAGGTCTTTGTTGTACAGTAAATATACTGTACCTCAGGGGCACTAGAGACAATACTGTGATACTTTTATGAAGATAATATGTCTTTATTATTAGGAAGCACCAAACCCACATGAAGATGCCATTTGATCACTCTAGCTACTTAATAAGTGCTAGTGAGGGCATATACATCATATGTCCCATAAATACACAGATCTGGGACACTTGTTTTTCTACTGAATTGAAAATCTATCAATAACCAAAAATTGTTACCTCTTTCTTGAACCTCACAAATGGCATTGTATTTTGTGTGTCTGAGTCTAACTGTATTGACACTCTCTGTCAGTCAATCCACATAAAACTTACCTTTTCTCTTATTGAGTTATCATGATTTTCACAGCAAGTTTATGGTTTTTCTGTTGTTCCACTGTTGCTGAAAACAACTGAGGTTGAGACAACCAAGTTGAGGTCAGAAGTCCGCTTATTGTATAGAAACAAAGCACCCAGAGAACATCAGTTCAATAGGTGAGCTCCAAGTAAATTTTAGAAAGATTTTTATGCCACCTATGTCTCCTTGCTTTAGCAATCTAGAGTGACTTGTGTGGGATTGGCTTATTAAACTTTTTAGAAGAGTTTACCCAATTGCCTCATAAGCAGTAATGCTTCACCAAGCAACATATTTTACCAGAAACTATTTATAGTGCAGACTGAAGGAGAGGAACAGGATTTCAGGAGAGGTGTGGTGTAGAGTCTTGAACCTCCAGAGAGCTGGCCAGTGTGGTGTGGATATTTCCTGTTGTTCGGGGCTCTATCCCACAGCATCCTGTGCTTGAATTGCCTTGAAATTACGGATTGAACACTATCACACACCATTCAGAGGCCCTGTTTGGTCATATGTTCTGTTAATTGTAGATTGTTGTTTCCATTTAAAATCCTGAAAATTATAATTCTTGTTATTTTTAGTATTACTGTACAAGTCACTATGTGACTTTGGTACATTATTCTTGAAAGCTTTGTGTTTAATTCCTTATCTTTCTGGATCATAGAATTATTTATGGCAAATAATGTTTCTTTTATTTGTCAAAATACATAATAGGAAAATGAAATATCAAAACGTATTTGAAGTGGTCAAACACTTACAAACTGTATGGGATATCTAAGACCAAGATGAGCAAGAACTACCTAACAGGGCTCCCTGAAAGGCTCATTGAGAAATAAAACAAAATAAAAATAAAATATTAAACACCCTTTTCATATATCAAAGTATTTTGTTAAATATTCTGTTACATGATTACCATCAAGTTAGCTAAAATAAATCATTTTAACAGAAAAACAACTTAATATTTCACGTCTGGCAAAGCACATAGGCAGCACACCATGATTAACAGTTCTGATTCCTGTACATTGGCTCCCCTTAAAGATTCTTTCCCATCAATAAATATTCAAACATTTATCACCCTCTTACACATGGACCTCAAAAAGTTAACAATATGCTTTTCACTGCTCATAAACACAAAAGGGCTGACTGTGGCATATATGTGTACCGCAAAGAGTTGGATAGATAAAGATGTTGGATCATTCAGGAACATAGTTCTTGAGCAGGAGATGATGCTGTCGAAGATGGACATCAGCACAAAGAAGCTCATGAGCATCAGGACGGTCTGGGTGGCCCTTTGCTCTGGGGATGCTTTTGGGGAAAGGCTGGTACCTTGTAGATGCTGGGCCTGTTTCCTGTGCCTGCACAAGAGAGCCACCATGTACCAAGTGGAGAGGACCATGAGACTAATAAGAAAGACTTCCCTGATGGCCAGCAGAGTAGAAAACATGATTTGCATGAGGTGACTCAAGGGTAGACTAGAGCAAGACTGAGTAATATAAATGAAGTCATTTGTGGTCAAATTGGGGGTGGCAATGATTGATACCAAGAGGTGACTGCTAATTAACATATAGAGGACAGTCAGCAAAAGAATGGCACATGAGATGTAACAGGGAGATTTGTGCTTGAACTTTGCTAAACAGGAGCTTCTGGGACTGAGGATGATGGCCTGGAGAACACTTAACAAGCTGGTGGTACAAAGGGAGAGACCCCTCAAACTTCTGTACAGGTAGACAAGGAATTTACATATGATGTCATCCCATCCCCTCCAAGAAATAAAAATGTCTGTGGCTATGAATGCCATGATCAGTAGCATCAGTAGGTGGATTAGGGACAAGAGACCAATAGGAAGGTCACTGAGTCTGGACCTGGGCCCACGAATGAACTTAAGGCTATGGAAGAGAAGAAGGATGCTGTTGGCTGAAATCCCAATGCCAATTTCAGAGAAAAAGGTGATTCTTATGTTAGAATCTATGTGGAGTTTGCTGTTTTTATTCATTGTATATGAGAACAGTAGCTGAAGAGAAAAGAAAAGAACCTTACACATCCCTCCTTGGCAATTCTTTTCCCCTTACCATAATTCACTGAAGACCTCAGCTACACCTGACACCTTACAGACTATCTCAATTGACCTAAGCTGAACCATGGCTGGATCCTGTGTTCCATGATCACTGCATCAGTGTGTGAGCTCCTTCAACATTAAATACTGCACACAGTATAAATTATGTCTTTTCTTATTTAGCATGTATGGGTTTTCCTGGAGCAGGAACAGCATCTTACTTGGTTTTCATCCATAACATCCTCACTGGCAGCAACATGACAGACAGTGTTTTACTATTTTGGGTGAGTTTTAATGAGAAGGATAGTGTGAAAGGAACCAGTTCTTTCCAATTACAGAGGCCCCATTGATTGTGTATGCACTTATTCTATTTGGGGCTATCTTTACTCAATTTATTGTAAAACCAAATTTCTTAATATATTTAAATAGCAAATGTTGAGAATTGTGATCTGTGAATCCAGATGTTTCTCATTCCACCCACAATCTGCAATTTTCTCCAAGTGTGACTAGAATGCTCTCAGGCTGAGCTCCAGTCAGTCACCTCCTCCTGAACATATACACAGCCACGTGCCTGTGTCAGGCGGGCACTAGTTATAGAAGAACATGCTGTTTTCACACCAAACATGGCAGTGTTCCAGAGCAATATGGTCTCTGTAGATATTTCTTATGCTGTTTTTTCTCATCCAGTGCCTTATGTTTGTCCTCTGGGAGAGATAAGGCAATACATAGTGACTGGTCAGCTCCATCCCTGCTAGAAACAGAAGCTGAAAGGTAAATAAATTACAAAACATCAGAACATTGTAGTGGAGCCCTCTCTAGAGATCTCAAGTGGATAATTTATTCTTTGAGCAATGCTCTGTATGAGCATCTTCCATGTTTGTAATCTCAATCAAGAACTGCTTCCATGAGGAGAGCAATGTGGGCTAATGTCAGGAGGAGCATACTCCATGTCTTCCTTCAGAATATGAAATCAGTGAGAAATAGAATTTCAATTAAAAGTGTTGGGGTATCCCTTATTACAGAATGAAAATAAAATGGTACAAGTCAATCTTGAAAGACAAGCTCTACAGTAGTTTGCATTCTTTCTTTACATAATTGAGAATTGTTTCTTTTCCAGATTCCTGTTATACCAGCTACAAGTTTATATTCATAAATGTGCTAAAAATTCTTTAAGATTACTACATTTTTTGATTGGTTATTGAGTTACTTAACACCATACCTAAACCCATAAAATGCAGAAAAGAACTATTTTGCATGTTACTGCTAAGAATCCATCATTCAGTGTTGTTGTGGGAAGAAGTTAAGGCAGATAATTATAGGCAGGAACTGATGCACAGACATAGAAGAGTGCTACTTACTGGCTTTTTGCTTCATGGATTTCCTGGGCTGTATTCTTAAGAATCCACCAGCCCAGAGTCTACACTCACACTGAGTTGGGTCCTCTCACATAGATCACCAATCAAGAAAATGTACGACAAATGTGCCCACATGTCAATCTGTTGGAGAATTATCTGAACTGACATTGCCTTCCTTCTTTCCAAGTGATTTTCCTTATTTCAAAACAAACAAACAAACAAACAAACAAATCAAAACAGCTGACATAGCTGACACAGCTGACCCCTTGTCAGGTTGACACACAAACACATCACTGATACACTATGATCTTGTCTCTTTTGTTGTTCCCAAGATATCCTACTAATATCAACATTTCAATATAAAAGTTCCACATACTATAAAAGTTCAGTCTCCTTTAAAATTTTAAATCCCTTTACACATGCAAAACCTCTCCAAAATTTTCAGTCTCTAAAATATCAAGTTTCTCTAGCATTTTCTTTTTTTTAAAGGGAACTAGTGATGTATTATTGGTGTCTCTAGCATTTTCAAAGATTCTATAAATACATATAGTCTCTGTAAAACTCAAAAGTCTCCATAAAACTCCAAAATCCCTTTAACTTTCAAAGTCTCTTAAATTGTGGGCCCCTGTAACACAAATAATAACCTAAATATTTTTTGTTTCCAAGAGAAAACAATCAAATCCAACAAAGTCCAACAGTGTAAAACTGTGTCACTGTCCTTTGACTCACTAAGAATTCTCTGGGCTCCTCCACAGGACTGGGAAGGCCTTCTTATGGGGCGGTGCACTGTGAGAGGTAGTGGGGTACCCAGTTGAGTCACGAGGGTGACCCTAATGGGATGGTAGGAGTTCAGTCTTGCTCCTGGTCCCTGGTTCCTTCCACTTAGCTTCAGCTATTCACAGCCCCTCACCCCAAAGAAAGTCTTGTGTCCTTTAGTCACATAGCACAGGTAGAGGGCATGACTTCAGGCCATAGAGCCTCAAGAGATCTCCATATTAATGAGATACCTAAAGGCCAGAGGGCTTAGCCAATTAAGCATTCTTTCCCAGACCCTCTTCCTTGAAAAGATATTTAACCTCAGGCCTGCCCTGATGACATGAGGTACAACTTCATCCACTTTCCACCATCACAATAAACATTTTTAAACCATAGACTTCCTTGGGTCTTTGGTGCCTGCTGTGGAGAAACTTGGAGGAGGTCTTTGACTAGTGAGCCACCTTCTAATCTCCCTTTGGGGACCTCTCTATGTTCCAGAATTGGAGCCCACCAAACTCAATCAAGCTAGCTGAGGCATCCATGACCCAGCCAAGCAAGTCACCATGACCAAGAGTCTCACTACGCCATGTGCTCTTCCAGAGCTCTCTCCCTCACCCCTCTCGGCTGTGAGCTGGTCGAGACATATGCCCCCTCCATCTCAGTCTTTTTGCATTCCCCATCAGTGTCTGGGTGCCCAAAGACTGAGACCAACAGTCTCCATGTCAACTGCCTCAGCTGGAGATTCCCAACCCAGGAGCTCTGCCGCCATGGTGTCTCAGGCTGAGATATCCCCAAGCCCAGAGCAGAGCTTTGTGGCTTCTCATAGCCTAGTGTTTGCCTGGCACTGTGTGGAATGAACTCAGTCAAATTCCCACGCTTCTGCTTCCCTGAGCCATGGCAGACACATTGGATCCACAACTCAGTCCAAGAGGACCCATGCCCATTCCTGAACCAGAGACCCACACCTTCTATAGCACACACAGCTTTTCTTGTAGACTTAACAAATTGCCCTAACACCATAGCACCTGCTCCTGTCCTTGGTAGATGTCCTGAAATGCTGATATCTCAGATTGCTTGAATCTGCACTTAACTGGGCTTCATTTCAATTGGCAGTCTCTCTTCGGCTCTCTTTAGGGGCTTTAACTCTGCCATAAGGGGACAAACTACATTGACAGTCCCTGATCCCTTTCTGCGTCAGAACCAGTACTACCTCAGAGACTCTTAAGGTACTAACTTTGATTCGAGCATGAGATGCAGCCTCAATCATATCTAAACCAGCATGTGTGTTTGCTGAACCCAAGAAAACACTATTCAGAAGATTTTTAATTGTTCCATCAAGGCAAACAATTCATTTTAGTGGTTCTTAACTTAAAATATGAACAACCCTCATAGAATCTTTAAGAGACTCTTGAAGTTCCCTCTGGAACTTCATTTGACAGCCAACATCATATGCAGTGGTCTCAGCTTTATATTCTAAGACCACAATGAATAATCCACTAAGAAATCAGCATTCTATGTATTGTGTTCTATGTATGTATTCTATGTATGTGTTGCTGTGATAAAATAACATGATCAAAAGCAAGTTGGGGAGAAAGGGATTATTTCACTATACAGCTTCTAGTTCTTCATCAAGGAAATCTGGGGAAATAACTCAAGACAGACTCCTGGAGGCAGGAACCAATGGAGAAGCCATTGAGTAGTGTTGTTTACCAGATTGCTCCTTATAGCTTGCTCTAGCTGTATTCTCATGGTGCCTCAAACACCAGCCCAGGTGTGAAAATGTCCACAGTGATCTGGGACCTCTCACATCAAATCAATCATCAATCAAGAATATGCATCAAGTGCTTTCCCATGAGTTAGTCTGGTGGCTGCATTTTGTCAGGTGATGTTACCTCTTCTAATATAACTATAGTTGTGTCAAGTTGCCATAAACAAAGTGGCATAGACACCAAGCATATGGGGCATGTAATTTTGTAATCCAATTCCTGATACAGAATAGAAATTTATCATGGGAAGACAAGGTTGTGGGTGAAATCATTTTATACTAATTTGGAACATGAGATGTTTTAGTGGAAGATATTAGGGAAAGGTAAAGGGGGTAAAATTCACAAGTACATGCTATTGTTTAAGTCATTAGACCTGAGGCAGGTAGTTGGAAAAAACACTTAACAGAGCGGATTTCCTGAAATAAAATATCTGTAGCGTCTTTACAAAGGTAAATTCTTTATAAAATTATGGGTAATGTATTTTAGATAAGATATATATGGGACTGTTAAGTATTTCTATTGTATTGTGAAGTTTATGGGTTTGTTTTTCAAATCCCAGTCACAAGAATCAGGACATAGGTGCAGATAGTGTTATATTTCCCTATTATCAAGGAAAATGTCAGTTGCTTTATGGGACAAATGCCACCAGGAGCACACACTCTGGATGTCATTTTGTGATATGTGTGCACTGAGTGGCAGGTGAAAGTTTATACACTTCATTTCATGGAAGGAAAACACACCTGTAGAGTTTAAAGTATTCCTGGCATCATATTCATGTTAGCACTAGCTAAGAAGTACAAAATTTTAAGTGCTTTCTCTCAGATTTTTTTCTGGAAATTTGCACTTTTATATAATTACTCAGAGATAATCATAAAAAAGAGTAAATAAAAGAAGTAAGGAAACAAGAAACAGAAACAAAGAAAAGAGAAAAGAAACAAAAAGGAACTTGATCTTTATGAACACATCTCCTTGTCTGATAAACAGGCAGTGTGGTATCAGCTCTGCAGAGTTGGTAAAATCTTGTCTCATGGTCACTTCAGAAAACTAAGCCCCACAAACCTGAAGCTCTTAGGAAAGTCAGGCAGGTACAGAATCTGTGACTGACTCCTTAGTGATATTCTCAACCTCATTACTTCAGGGACAGTTGTTTTAAAATACTAGGAAACCTTATCTTTCTGGAGGTCAAATTCCACATTAGCAAAGAGATAACTTAAACACTAATGTGATTGTCAGACATCACAAACAGCAGCTTCCCAGGAAAGACACAGATGGCATTTCTCTAGTTATCCTGCTTCCTCCAAATTCCACAGACAACACAATTTTATATAATTTTATATCATAAGAATCAGGGCCGAGCAGTGGTAGCACACACCTTAATTACAGCCCTTCAAAGGCAGAAGTTAGTGGACATTTGAGTTCATGGCCAAACTGGTCTACAGCTTCAATTCCAGGACAGTCAGGGCTACAGAGAGAAACCCTGTCTTGAAAAACCAAACAACAAAAAGAATCAGTAAGGCATGTGAATTCTAGACAGATGCATAATTTCTATAGAAAACACTCTGGTGTGTATGAACCCTCCTCAGATACAAGCCACAAAGAAGTCTCTGCCTGTCCCCTCAAAGCTGAGCCTCAGCAGCTCACACCTTCCTGGCTGAGCATGCATTAGGAGACCAGGAGAGAGGACCCACACTCTCTGATCTGCAGAATGATTTATGGGATATTCATCTAAAGAGTGGGCAGGAGAGAGCAAGCTGTGACAGGCCTGACATAATGTGTTGTAGCATGCACTGTTATTACACTTTGCACGTTGTAACAAACTGGCTACTCTCTAGAGACATGAAATTCTCTGCATAGTGTACACAGCATAAGGAAAGATGGCTTATTTCTGAAACAAGTCCCATTAGAAGATGCTACACTGGGGGGAAATGAAAAAAAGACACTTGGAGAGATTAGGAAAAGAATTATGTGTGGAACAAGAAATGACAAAGTAGAATCTGAGCAGTCTTCAATTAAAGTTGATTGTGAAGGCTGTGGCTGGTCAGGGCAGAAGAATTGAAACTCCCTGTACAGCCTGAATCAAGGAAGCCCTGTCTTTAGCCTTTGTGTCATTCCATAGTTACCTAAATCCTAAACAATTATGACCATAGAATCATCAACTAGAGGGGTTTGGAATGTGATGCTGGTCAGTAGCTTGAGGCTGAGGGTACTCAGTCAGGATGTCTACATTTGGCCCAATCCTAAGTTAAACCTAGAAAGACACCAGGGAGGAATGGATGGTAAAGCATGAAAGGCAAAATCATCACCCTGCAGATGATGGCACTGTTTCCAGAGATGCCTGAAATAAGTGAACTGTGAAATATGGTGGGCAAACCATGAAGAGCCCTTGGGTTGAGGAATGGCAGCTGCTTCTGAATGACAGTGTAAGAATCATTATTTTTAATCTTAAAGCCTTTGTGACTGTGTCTTCAGGCTCAGACTGGCAGTGGGAATGTTACCTGCCATTTCTAAATAAACCTCCAGAAACAGCAAGAACGGGTACCCCAGAGGGTATTTATTCAATGACTAGAACACAGAAATTATTAGTGATCACAAATGTGTTCATTTGGACCACGTTCACTGATTATTAACAATCTGTGTCTCTAACCTCAACACCACAGTGACTCAGGACAACTCCTACCAGGAAGAACAAAGATAATGAATAACATAATTTGTGAAGTTAAACAGGGAATGGAAAGGAGCTTAAAACAATTCCAGTCTATAAAGTTCAGCAAGGAGCTCCTTCTTAGGTGAGGTTTGAATATACAACCTATTCCTTATTTAAAGACTCTCAGAACTTCTAAGTATTCACACTATAGAAGCCAGTGTATCACAAAATTCCTTTTATGGTACATAATCAAGAGAAGGAAATTTGTTTTTGTTTAAAGTTAGAACATCATTAACTACCTTTCAAGATGCAGACAAAAAAATCACTTCTGAAACTCTTTGGAAATTACACCACACAACTTATGATTGATAAAGTAAATTTGGTAATTAGTTCAGAAAAATTAATTGAAATTAAAATTAAAAGACATCTTATAAAAATTAAGTAATTTTAGGACCTTAAGGAAATGAATATCCTAGAAAGAAAATGCAGTTGATGGGAACACAGTGCTCTGTGCTGAGAGACTGTCAGAGCTCAGTGTCACCATGGCAGAGGCTGAAACTCCTCCTGCAGTTCCAGAGTTCTTTCTCCCACAGCCTGCCTCAGACCTAATCACCTTCTGATTCTGTACTTACTCAGGGCACTTACTCAGATGGAAGCAGTTGAGGCAGGTAGAATCTGAGCCTGAGGAGATCCTGCACAGGCTTAAGTGAAGGGAGTCTTTAAAGCATTGCTGCAGCCTGTAATTTTAGTTACTGGCAGTGACAAGTTCCCACTGGAGAGCAGGGACATGTGGCATCTTACTGAAACATTTTACCTGTTGAGTTGACTCTACTCTGTTGGTTAATAGCCATCCTGGGAGAGCTGGGCCAAACTTTTCACTGAGCTGTCTTGGCACACCTGCAAGTTAGATCAGGACACAATCTAGTCAGCCCAACTTGCTAATTTTCCCCTCAGGCAAAATGAGTACATACTAAACTTCTACTGCATAATTCTCATGCTTAACTGTGAGACCTCTGGTGCTCTCCTTGAGCTTCCATGTTTCTGATTAAATCTTCTATACAGTGAGTAACAGACTGCTTCCTCAGGCTCCTTCAATATACAGAGAATTATATCCAAGAAATTTTGAATCTGTGCCCTATGACTTCCAGATTTCCACCTTGTAGTAAACAGTAAAAATGAATTTAAAGAAAATACAGAGATAAAGGAAGCCTTGAGAGTTTGAGGCTATGCAGTCATAGGCAGCTTAAGATAACTGTGCCTGAGGCCAATCCTGGAGTGGATTTTTCTCCGAAAGGAGCTAGAATGGCCAGCTTCCTCCTCATCAATGGAGTCAGGAAGTATTAACATCTGTATGGACTGAAATGACATGCAATTTTTCTTTAATCCCCTTGGTACTTTACATACAGTATAATATAAAGATCCTGACAAATAGAGCTATGAACCATACTCTGAAGAGGCATCTAGACTTCACAGGACCAAGGGCCTCCCAGGCCTTTGATGCCAGACAAGGCCATTTTCTGCTTTATATGCAGCTGGAACCATGAGTCCCTTCATATGTACTTGTTAGTTTATTACCTGGGAACTTGGAGGATCTGGGTGGTTGATATTGTTGTGCTTCCTATGGGGTTACAAACTCCTTCAGTCCTTCCCCTAATTTCTCTACTGGAGTCTCATGCTCAGGCTGATGGTAGGCTGTAAACATTCCCATCTGTATCAGTAGGGCTCTTGCTGAGCCTTTAAGGAGACATTTATATCAAGCTTTTGTCAGCAATCACTTCTTGGCATCAGCAACAGTGTCTGGGTTTGGAGGCTGCATATGGGATGGATCCCCAAGTGGACAGTCTCTGGTTGGCCTTTTCTTCAGTCTCTGTGCCACTATTTTTCCCTGTATAAGGAAATACAGGAGAAATTCTTGGTTAAATATTTCAGAAGTGTGGGTGGCCATATTCTTTAACCAGGGGCCATGCCTAACCTCTGGATATGGTCTCTACAGGTTATCTCTCTCCTTTGTTGGGCATTTCAGCTAATGTCATTCCTGTTGGTTCCTGGGAGCCTGTTGCTTTTCTGGTGTCTGGAACTTTCTGGTGTCTATCCCCAGTTCCCCATCCCCCATTGCTACACACCTCTGTTCAATTTCCTGACCTTATTTTCTCTCCTCTCATACCTGATCCTGCCTCCCTTTTCCTCTCTCACGTTCCACCCATACTCCACCTTCCATTATTATTTTGTTCCTCCTTCTAAGTAGGACTGAGGCATCCACACTGTGGTCTTCCTTCTTTTTGACCTTCACATGGTCTGTAAGTTGTATCATAGATATTCTGATCTTTTTTCCTAATATCCATTTCATAATATACAGGCTTCCCTCACCTATTCCATGCTTCTAAGGAATTGTTCAGAATGAGAGTGTGCACCTTCCACAATGCCGTGTGGCTAGCAAGGACTAGTGATGTCCAGGAGCTTCCCGTTTCTGTGTAGTCTAGAAGCTCCATGCTGCTGCCTGGCCCAGGAAACTTGAAGGAAATAGTGAAACTATGATGTCTTGTGTTGTGCAGGAGAAGCCAGCATCACTGTGCAATCACCCAATCCCTACCCTGAGCTATCTAGTGAGGTCTTATTACCTTTCTAGGCCAACAGGCAGGAATGTTTTCCTGCCCAGACTCTGTTGTTGGTTTACACTTTGTCTCCTGAGTTCTCCCTTTGCACCCTTGGTTTGCTGGCTCCATCATGTACTACAGGTACCTGGATATTCCGTGTCAAAACCAAATTTATACAATATCTTTCCACAAACCCAGCCCTACAAAGGATAACTGATGGAAAACTCCAACACAAGGAGGGAAAGTATTCCCTTGAAAAAGCAAGAAAGTAACATTTTTTCAATAAACCCAAAAGAAGTTAGCCACACAAACATAATTCTACCTCTAATCACAAAATAACAGGTACAGCTACAGGGTGTGATTAACAGGTCTCCACCTCCAGAGATTAAAATATTAATGAGTTATCTAAAGGCCAGAGGGCATAGCTAATTAAGTTATTCCCTCCTCTCTTCCCCCTCCCTATAAAAGCCAAGCTCCCCTGGCTTTTAGGGGGGGAGCTTGAACCATCTACACCCATTCACCAGGCCATGAACAATAAAAGCTTTGGGAAACTCCTGGACTCCAGGTATCTCCTGGGCCTGCATCTAGGTTCCCAACCTTTGGAACCCTGAACCTTCTGGAAGAAGCCACCAGCTCACTGTGGCCCACTGTGGCTGAGTTAATGTGTAACTCTCCACCTGTAGTGTGGGAAGCCGGCCCAGGAATCTCTCTCCAGACTGCCTCGTGACTTTGTCCCCACCACTGGACCCCCCACGAGGTTTTTCCCACAGCATCAGCACTGAAACCACTGGATTCTATTTATAGTGGGGCACATGGAGGTAATATTTGCTCACTTTGAGTGACAGATAATACTTTTACTGTGTGAAGTGTGTCTTGGGTATGCTCAGCATTGTGAAGTGTGTATCCCTCTGAGAGTGTTCATCTGTGTGAAGTGTGTGGCTGAGTTTGTGTTCCCCTGCACAAAGCTTCCTCTGGGCAGGTATGGGTTTAAGATGTTGGATCATTCAGGAACATAGTTCTTGAGCAGAAGACAATGCTGTCAAAGATGGACATCAGCACAAAGAAGCTCACAAGCATCAGGATGGTCTGGGTGGCCCTTTTCTCTGGGGATGCTTTTGGGGAAAGGCTGGTACCTTGAAGATGTTGGGCCTGTTCCCTGTGCCTGCACAAGAGAGCAACCATGTACCAAGTTTAGAGGACCACGAGACTAATAAGAAAGACTTCCCTGATGGCCAGCAGTGTAGAAAACATGCTTTACATGAAGTATGTCATGGGTAGAATACAACAGGACTAGGTAACATAAATAAAGTCATTTGTGGTCAGATTGGGTGTGGCAATGACAGATAGTAAGAGGTAACTGCTAATTAACATATAGAGGACACTCAACAAAAGAATGGCAGATTTGTGCTTGAACTTTGCTAAACAGGAGCTCCTGGGATTGAGGATGATGGCCTGGAGGACACTCAACAGGCTGGTGGTACAAAGGGAGAGACCCATCACAATCTGTACAGGTAGACAAGGAATTTACATATGATATCATCCCATCCCCTCCAATAAGTAAAAATATTTGTGGCTATGAATTGTATGACCAGTAGCATCAGTAGGTGAGTTAGAGACAAGAAACCAATGGGCAGGTCAGTGAGTCTGGGCCTGTGCCCACAAATGAACATGGGCCAAGCAGATAAGTGACCAGTAGGGCATCCTTTAGTGATAACACCAGTCTATCTTCTCCTGACTTCGTTAGGGAGCACTCACTGTGTACAAAACTACTACTCCCTAGTACTTAATTCCTCAACAGCCTGGGAAATAAGTACTTCCCTCCCAGTTTGACAAACAAGTAACAAGGGTTCTTTGAAGTTGTTAATATTCATGGCTCCATCAATACAGAACGGAGTCAGGCTTCACATCCATTCTAATGTGTCATGGACATCTGGCCCTTAACAAGTACTCAGGAATAGTGGCTACAACCTAGTTCCTATAAGATGTCAATGTCTGAGACCTGCTCCCCAGGATGTCTTAGTTAATGGACAGAGACAGAGTCCAAAGAGAGAAAAAGATAGAGCTCAAAGAGGAACATGGGATCATGTCAATAGGTGCTGAAAAGGCCTTTGTGAAAGTCTAACAACTTTTCATGATAAAAGAAGGCCCGAATATATGCACATACTTTTATATGATAATGGCTATTGTTGACAAATCTGTAGTCAACATTATACTCTAATGAATAGAGAACCTCAGTCATGTCCACTAAAATCAAGAGTGCTAACAAGGTGCCACCTTTGCTCTTGTTTACTACAATCCTTCAAGGCTTAGCTAGAGCAAGAAGCCATAGGAATGAGATAAGGGAGATAGAAGTGAAAAAGTCAGGCTACCTGCACTGTGTACCTAAGAGACCCTAAATACATTTTGGCCACGTAAAACACCACAAAGGAGCAGGATACACAATTAAATATGTGCAGCTTTCCTGTGCAGTGATAACAAACATGTTGTGAAGGAATCCCATTCACAAGAAGCTTAAGTGAGTAAGCAAATAAATAACTTGCCTTGAATTAAGTCTAACCAAGTAAGTGAATCAATTACACAATGAAAAAGTTTAAACACAGAATAAAGAAAATGCTGGAGGTCAGAAAGGACTCCTCATGGTCCTGGACTGAAAAGAATTGATATTGTGTAAATGCTTCTACTATCAAAAGCCACCCACAGACTAGACATAATCCCCATCAGAAATCCAAAGCCACTCTTCATAGAAATGGAAAACATATCCAAGGATTTATATGAAACACAAAAGATGAGGCATCATGAATATTTAGTAATAAAAATGCTTTAGATGTTATGTGCTGAAAATTTTTCTCATTATTCAAGGGCACTGGCTGCATTTGGAGGGATTCCAGTTCAGTTCCTAACATCTATTTAAGGGTTGACAGACATCTGTGACTCTAGCTTTTCAGGATCCATTACTTACTCTGAACCTATCAGGCCAAAGCAAGCATACAATGAACTTACATATAGGCAAAATGCTCATAAAAGTTTTTTATAATCATTTTTAAAGACTCAGAGAAATAAAAATTCATCATGTTAAATCACCTGTCCAGAGTCACAGAGCAAGTCCATTTTGAATCTGGAATGTGTACCTCTATCTCTTTATCCAAGAGGAGTCTGTTCTTCTCAAAAACAATGACTTCCAAAAGCAGGAGGAACAAAGGTCACCTCTTCTGCCACACCAGCTCCCATGCTCATTCTGAGAACCTGGTGACAATGGCCTGTGCAGTAAATTAGGACAGAAGTTTAACACACTCTGGGGAGGGATCGCCATGGGATGATGAATATTTTCTAGTGCCCTCCATGCTGGGGGCTTCCTCTTCCCCTGCTGAGCTATGCCTGTTGTATGACATCAAAATGCTCATGAAGGCACTGTGCAGTATTCAGACTTCCCCCTTGGCATGAGTTGGGTATTTATTAAATGGGTGCCTTGCCTTTCCTCTGAGGGGTCTACTCACTCAGGTGCGTTGTGTGGGATCTTAGACAGTACATGTTATTAGTTTTTACATATGTTTAGCTCCTTAATGTAGCAGATATTTTTTGTTACATTGTATTTGCAGTGGAGCTTGGTGATTGGGCAGTAGAAGAGGTAGGTAGAGTGAGGAGTTGGGAGGAAAAGGAGGGGAAAGAGAAAAGATGAGGGAGACAGGAAGCAGCATGGAGGAAGAACCATGGATCTTTAGCAGTTCCAGGTAACAATTTCTATCAAAAAGTTAGATATTGGATAACAATTCTAATTGGTTGGGTATCTTGTGTATTGATCATTTCCAAATATATAAATCTGTTGCATAATCTTTAGCATTAAGAGTCTCCATTCTACCAGGAACCACAAGCATGGCGAGTATTGTCTGGGGCTTAGCAGAGAACCATGAGGGTGATACGGTTGGCCCAAAATTCATGCTCTGGGGCATGGTCTCTTTGGAGCTCTCGGTGGAACCAGCTGCTACAGTTACATCTCATGGGATGCTCGTGGCCTCTGGCCACTTCTAGTGCAGGAACATGGTGGGCAGCACAGATATCTAGCAGAGACAGAACATGGTGAGCTGGGTGGCACAGAGACAGAAGGTGCTGCAGCATTTCTAAACACTACCTGATACAGATGATGCCCAAATGGGGCATGAACCCATGACAGTGAGAATAAGAGTCCCATGCTCTACAGACTAAGCTAGCTGGTCCTCTCTGAAATAAGCAATCTTTCAGGCTTTGCTAGTGTATGAACCTTTGGCATATTGAGAGCAGTTATTATAAAATGCTGTCTTCTAATTCTGAGATCCAAAAACAGGTGTATGCCATTCTGGATGTTTAGACTCTTCTGAGTATGGTGCATATCTCCATTTGTCAGGATCTTTATATTACTATAGGTAAAGGATCATAGGAAGGAAAGCAAAATTGCATGTCATTTCTGTCCATACAGATGCTAAGACTTCCTGATTCCATTGGTGAGGAGGAAGCTGGCCATTCAAGCTCCTTGGGGAGAAGAATCCAGTACAGGGTTGGCCTCAGACACACTTATGTTCAAGCTGCCTATGACTTCATAGCCCCAAACTCTCAAGGCTACTTTTACTTCTGTATTTTCATTAAATTCATTTTTACTGTTTACTAAGAGCTGGAAATCTGGAAACCACAGGACACAGAATGAAGAGTTCTCCATGTGTTAAAGGACCCTGAAAAAGCAGCCTGTCATCCACTGTGTAGATTTAATCAGAAACATGGAAGCTCAAGTAAGGCACCAAAGAGCTCACTGTTAAGCAGGTGAATTATGCAGTAGAAGTTTAGTTTGTACTCATTTTGCATGAGGGGAAAATTAGCAAGTTGGACTGACTAGAATGTGTCCTGATCTAACTTGCCGGTGTGCCAAAAACGCTCAGTGAAAAGTTTGGCCCAGCTCTCCCAAGATGGCTGTTATCCAACACAGTAGAGTCAACTCAACAGGTAAATTGTTCCAGTGGGATGCCACATGTCCCTGTTCTCCAGTGCTAACTTGTCAGTGACAGTCACTAAAATTACAGGCTGCAGAGATGCTTTAAAGACTCCCTTCACCTAAGCCTGTGCAGGATCTCCTCAGGCTCAGATTCTACCTGCCTCTGCCATTTCCATCTGAGTAAGTGCCCTGGGTAAGTACAGAATCAGAAGTTGGCTGGGACCAAAGCAGGCTGTGGGAGGAGGAACGCTGGCACTGCAGGAGTTTCAGCCTCTGCCATGGTGACACTGAGCTCTGACAGCCTCTCAGCACAGGGCACTGTGTTCCAGATCAAGTACATTTTCTTTCTGGGATATTCATTTCCTTGAGGTCCTAAAATTACTTAATTTTTATAAGATGTCTTTTAATTTTAATTTCAATTTCAATTTATTTTTTGAACTAATTACCAAATTTACTTTATCATCCATAAGTTGTGTGGTGTAATTTCCAGAGGATTTCAGAAGTGATCCTTTGTCTGCATCTTGAAAGGTAGTGAGTGATGTTCTAACTTTAAATTTAAACATAAAAACTTAATTTTGTTTCTGTTGATTATATACCATAAAAGGAATAGTGTTGATATACTGGCTATTAGTGTGAATATATATATATATATATATATATATATATATATATATATATATATAATGTGAGTACTTAGAAGTTCAAAAAGCCTTTGACAAAGAAATGGGTTGTATGTTCAAACTTCATTTACCAGAGGGTTCCTTGCTGACCTTTATTGACTGGAATCTTAAGGGCCTTTTTATTCCCTGTTTAACTTCACAAATTATGTCAGCCCTTTGTCTCACTCTGCCTGACAGGAGCAGTCACCTGAGTCACTGTGGTGATGAGGTTGCAGGACACATATTGTTAATAAACAGTGAACATTGTCTTAATGCACATGATATTTGTGTTCATTAATCATTTCTGTGTTCTAGTCGTTGAATAAATATCCCTCATAATTTTCTTTTTTATAGGATATTTTATTTATTTACATTTCAAATTTTGCCTCATTTCCCAGTTTCCCCTCTACAAAATGCCTATCCCATTCTCCCTCCTGCCAGAGCTCCCAGGGACTAAACAACCAGCAAAAAAGCATATATGGAGGGACCCATGGCTCCAGCTTCATATGTAGCATAGGTTGGCCTTATCTGCCATCAATGGGAGGAGAGGCCCTCGGTGCTGTGAAGGTTCAATGCCCCTTATAATTTTCTGATAATAGAAATTCCCAAAAAACTCACTGGGCTGGAGGTCAGATTTGCTTAGCAGCAAAGCATCACTGAATGATGAGAAAAGCAGGTTGTTCTGCAGCACTGTGTAGGGTCCAGTATATGTGGCTGGAGTCTGTGCCATGCTGCTCCTCTGAGATATCTGTTCTTGTTTCTGCAGGCTTATTTAGAAACACCTGGTAACATTCTCACTGCCAGTCTGAGCATGAAGATACAGCTGCAAAGTGTTTAAGATTCAAAAATAAAATTCATACACAGTCTTTCAAAAAGAGCTGTGATCCCTCAGCTCAAAGGCTCTTTATGGTTTGCCCATCACATTCCCACAGTTCATTTATTTCTGGCATCTCTGGAAAACAGCACCTGCACCTACTTGGTGGTGTTTTTGCCTTCCCTGTGTACCAACCATTTCCTCTTAGTGTCTTTCTAGGTTTAAGGTTATGACTGTGCCAAAAGTAGGCATCATGACTGAGTAGCCTCATCTACAGTCTACTGAGCAGTGTCACCTCCAAACTCTGCTAGTTGATGATCCTATGTGTCATGTGTTTCCATGACTTGGATAACTGTGGAATGACACAAAGGCTAAAGCCAGGGCCTCCTAGATTCAGGATGTGGGGAGGGGGGTCAATTTTTCTGCCCTGAGCAGCCATGGCCTTCACCATTGACATCAATCAAAGACTGCTCAGGTTCCTCTTTGTCATTTCATATTCCAAACAAGTTTCTTTTCCTTATCTGCCCAAATGCCTTCCTGTTGGGCCTAACACGAGGTCTAATCTCTATTCCACCTTCACCCTTCAGTCACGTACACAAGTGGAGGGCGCAAACCAGCCCTAGAGAGATTTATATACTAATGAGGTACCTGAAGGCCAGAGGTGGAGCCATTAAACATTCCTCCCTAGCCCCTCCTCCTTCTCCCCTCCCCTTTTAACTCAGGTCAATCCTGGGTTTATGAGGGTATGCATCCAGATCCATCCACCATCTGCCATGTGAATAAACCAGTTTTGGAAACCCAAGGGCTTCCTCGTGTGTTGGGGCTGCACCGCTATGAGGAACCGTGGGGAGCAAGGGAGAGGCTTTTAGTTAATGAGCAGCCAGGCCCAACTTTCAGCTGGAGGAACCCAGAGCGTTCCCAGCCGAGTACCCACAGCATGGCGGGAGGAACCCTGGGATCCCCAGCCTTTTTTTTTCCCAACATCTGGTGCCTAACGTGGGGCCTTGGAAGCCACACAGCCACGCAGCCACTGATACCTCGGGAAAAGTAAGCCACCCAACTCTTGAAACAAACAATCTATTTTTTCCTCCTGTGTTTCAGTTGGAAGTCATCGCGCGGATTTAAGTAAGCCAAGGTAGCTTTTGTTACCTCCTGGCCAGAGCCACTCTGGTGTTGGTTCAAGGCTTCCCTGGGCTCTGCTTAAATCCCGACAGCCCGAAACGGGCGTTGACAAAGACTCTCTAACTAGACTCTCTTTAAAACAAAAAGAAAACTGGTGATGCAGCAGCCATTTAAAAGCCATAAGGGCCACTTGCTGCCAGTTCTTAAATCTGCAGGAAGGCTTGGCGCTCTTGGACCATTGTGGAATCCCCCAAAGCCAATAGGCCAAGGGAACGTTCCCATTGGACAAGGCATTTCTCCTCTTTTTCTATCATGGGAAATTCCACCTCACATAAATGTTCACCTCAGGCCAGGCAAATATATTCCCTACTAAAGACCCACGGGATAAGAATAGGCAAAAAGCGAGCCTCCTTGTTTTGGGAGGAAGTTCTTCAGACAGCACCATGCATGGCAGAGGATAATATTTACAGTCCAGACTCATGGAGCAAAGTAGCTTCCCTTATCAAAAACAGAGATAAAAAACGCCCTTGTGAGTTTTTGCCCATCTTAGCTGCAATTCGGCAATGTATAGGACCATCGAAAATAGGACAGACTGAGAACAACAACACAGCTCCTGGGGCTCCTCAGTTAAATGAACCCAAAGATCAAGGTCCCAAAAATCACCTTGTTTCAGACCTTGAGGCCCTTACCCAACTAATAAGAAAGATAAAATCCATATACCCACCCCTCACCCCTTATGCCTTGGAGAAAGTGAAACCATGCCCCCCCCCAGTCCCTCCCTCTCCCATCCAAAGGCAAGGCTCCATTAAAATACCAAAGGAGCTTTCCCCTGCCTCCCCTCTTACCTCCCAACCAAAGAGATATAAGTCCCCTCCCCCTCCTCTTAGCCACAAAAGTAGCAGTCCTTCAAAATCCATAGTTAAAACCCAAACTGCTCGAACATTCCCAGTTAATATCCACCCCACTCAAGCTAAACCACTTAATTGGTACCCAGTCCAAGCCTCCGACCTAAAAGAACTCAGGCAGGCAGTGAAGAAAGATCGCATTCATGCACCGTGGACAAAATCCCTCCTACAGAGCCATATTGTCAACTTAAACACCCCCCAAGATTGGAAAGATATTTGCCGTTCTGTCCTTCCTGATCCAATGTTTCTAGAATGGGAGGCCTACTATCATGATGAGTGTCTTCAGCAAGTCAGGCAAAACCAGGGAAGGGAAGATGACACTCCATGGGGTTTTAAAGAACTCTTTGGCCAGGAAGATTTCTCTACTGGGGCACAACAGGCAAGTCAGCCAGCAGGCTACTATGATCAGGTCTGCCTCTGTGCCATTCAAGCCTGGAATAGGCTTACTCCACCTTCAGGGTCACAAGACCCTGCCCACTCCCTGCTCTCCCTTCATCAGAAGCCTGGAGAATCCCTATCTGATTTTATCCTCAGAACTAAAATGAGCTTAGAAAGAAAAATCTCCAACCCCACAGCTAGAGACCTTCTTCTTAAAACCATTGTTTGGGAAGGCATGACTTCTGAGTCTAGGCTAGTTTGCCAGGGTCTCCGAGAGGAGCATCACGATAGGTGGATTGTAGCAACCAGAGAAATAGGAACCCCATCAAATCAGGTCACATCCATAGCTCAGGCATTTGTGGCAGCAATAAAAACAGAAAAAATCTGCCTCAAATGTGGGGAGACAAGACATTGGAAGGATGACTGCCCTACAACCTGCCATCCCTGGGGCCGGGAGACACAGTGAGACTGTGAACACTCGTGTCCCCTGCCCTCAAGCTACAAAAGCAAGGCTTGCGGGGCAACCACCAGTGGCACCACGCTCCCACAGGCTGCGGCCAACACCGCGACATCTGTAGCACCCCCAGACCCGGCGCCTAAGAGCCCTGCGGACAGCAATGTTCCCCAAGCCCAGGCACCCGCCACGCTGCTTGCAGGGAGCCCCGGCAGAGACGCAGCCCCCAGGCCCACCCAGGCCTCATCATCTTCTGCAGGCAGCAGGGACGCAGAGAAAAAGGTTCTCGCCATCAAAGTCCTTGGCACTGTCAAATGGTTCAATGTCAAAAACGGATATGGATTTATAAACCAAAATGACACCAAAGAAGATGTGTTTGTACATCAGACTGCCATCAAGAAGAATAATCCACGCAAGTATCTGCGTAGTGTGGGGGAGGGAGAAATTGTAGAGTTTGATGTGGTTGCAGGAAAAGGGAGTCCTAAAGCAACAAATGTGACTGGCCCAGATGGAGTTCCAGTAGAAGGGAGCTGCTATGCTGCTGATCGGCGCCGATATGGCAGGCACCGTGGACCTCCCCATAATGCTGGTGAGATTAGACAGATGAAAGATGGAGTCCCCGAGGGAACACAACTCCTGGTCCATCGGAATCCAACCTACTGCCCGAGGTTCCGCAGGGGACCCGCTCACCCACGCACGAGCCCATATCGTTCCCTACAGGTGGTAGAGAACACGGAAAGAGCCAGCTCCAAGAGTGTTCCCCCCAGTTATTGCCCACAGAAAACCTCTCCCAGAAACTCCAGGACAGTGAGTATTCCCCAGCCTAATTCACAAGACTAGGCAGGCTTCTTTCTGTCTCCCCCCTCTCTTTCTCCATGTGTTCCTTGTTAGCTTCTTCTAATTTTTAGCTACCACTAGCTCCTGCCTAGTTCAAAAGACTAGGCCCCACTCTTTCTCCATGTGTTCCTGGTCAACTTCTCTACTTTAACTCCTCCTCCTCTTTCTCTCTTTCTGTCTCTCCCTCTCCATGCGCTCTCCAGCTCAAGGGCAAGATGGCAGCGATCCCCTAGCCTCCACTTTGCCCATCCCCCAGCTCCACAGAGAGGGCTCCTTCACAGACAACAGCTGTCTTTCAAGTCACAGTGCCTGCTGTGACCCTCCTAAGACTCCTTCCTTAGGTGAGAGATTCCTACAGCCTTTCACTCTCTGACTCTTGACTCTCCTACCAAGCCTATGTGTCTCTCCCTATAAACTTTATTCAAGTTAGCCTTTTGATCCTTCTGTACAATTAAAATTTCTAATAAAAAGAAAGGTGGAATACAGGTCCTCTCTGCCAGAGCACCCAGATGCCACATGGCAGAGCAAGGCCCCTCCCCACTGCTTCTAAACCCGCCATACTGCTTCTCCCCAACAGGAGGGCCTGCAACAAACGTTCCTGTTTTTCAACAAAAAATTTTCCTTTTCTTTCTAACAGGAACACCTAGCGCAACAATGCTTGTGTTTTTCAACCAAAATTTGTGTTATTTTTTTATTTTAATGCTGCCTTTTCTCTCTAATATTTGTGATATATGTCCAACATTATTTTTTTTCAACCTTTATAATTTCTTCAAGGTTTAAAAGCCATCTAATTTCCTTCCACAGTTAAGTCAATGTGCTGATCACCATTTCTTGAGTCTTAATTAACAACTAATTTCTTTTACAGGCAAACTGTTGCTGCCAATCTCAGATACAAAATAACATTGTTTTTCTCCCTCAGTCATCCAAAAACAGACTCAAAGATATCTTCCAGGACTAAACTTTCTTCAAACACCTTTGCTTTTCCAGGATCTTAACAACAGGCCATAAGGTGCTTGTTCCCAAGCAATTTAATGCTCAGTATCCAGCCTACAGACATCTCCCTGCCAGAGATGCTGCTTCCCTACTGTGATTATCCTACAGGTATACCCACAGATCCAACAGAGTCCAGCCATCCTCTGGAACCTGCCTGAGATGTTTGGTTTTTCAAGACAGGGTTTCTCTCTGTAGCCCTGACTGTCCTGGAATTGAAGCTGTAGACCAGTTTGGCCATGAACTCAAATGTCCACTAACTTCTGCCTTTGAAGGGCTGTAATTAAGGTGTGTGCTACCACTGCTCGGCCCTGATTCTTATGATATAAAATTATATAAAATTGTGTTGTCTGTGGAATTTGGAGGAAGCAGGATAACTAGAGAAATGTCATCTGTGTCTTTCCTGGGAAGCTGCTGTTTGTGATGGCAGGCAATCACATTAGTGTTTAAGTTTTCTCTTTGCTAATGTGGAATTTGACCTCCAGAAAGATAAGGTTTCCTAGTATTTTAAAACAACTGTCCCTGAAGTAATGAGGTTGAGAATATCACTAAGGAGTCAGTCACAGATTCTGTACCTGCCTGACTTTCCTAAGAGCTTCAGGTTTGTGGGGCTTAGTTTTCTGAAGTGACAATGAGACAAGTATAGATTTTACCAGCTCTGCAGAGCTGATACCACACTGCCTGTTTGTCAGACAAGGAGATGTGTTCATAAAGATCAAGTTCCTTTTTGTTTCTTTCCTCTTTTCTTTGTTTCTGTTTCTTGTTTCCTTTCTTCTTTTATTTACTCTTTTTTATGATTATCTCTGAGTAGTTATATAAAAGTGCAAATTTCCAGAAAAAAAATCTGAGAGAAAGCACTTAAAATTTTGTACTTCTTAGCTAGTGCTAACATGAATATGATGCCAGGAATACTTTAAACTCTACAGGTGTGTTTTCCTTCCATGAAATGAAGTGTATAAACTTTCACCTGCCACTCAGTGCACACATATCACAAAATGACATCCAGAGTGTGTGCTCCTGGTGGCATTTGTCCCTTAAAGCAACTGACATTTTCCTTGATCATTGGTTAATAGAATTGTATCTGCACCCGATTATGTCCTGATTCTTGTGACTGGGATTTGAAAAACAAACCCATAAACTTCGCAATACAATAGAAATATTTAACACACACACACACACACACACATAATATATATATATATATATATATATATATATATATATATATATATATATATATAATCTAAACTACATTATCCGTAATTTTATAAAGGATTTACCTTTGTAAAGATGCTACAGATATTTTATTTCAGGAAATCAGCCCTTTTAAATGTTTTTTCCAACTACCTGCCTCAGGTTCAATGGCTTAATCAATAGTATACACTTGTGAATTTTACCCCCTTTACCTTTCCCTAATATCTTCCACTAAAACATCTCATGTTCCAAATTAGTATAAAATGATTTCACCCACAACCTTGTCTTCCCGTGATGAATTTCTATTCTGTATCAGGAATTGGTTTACAAAATTACATGCCCCATATGCTTGGTGTCTATGCTACATTGTTTCATATCAACTTGACACAGCTATACTTATTTCAGAAGAGGAAACCTCAACTGACAAAATGCAGCCACCAGACTGGCTCATAGGCAAGCACCTGATACATATTCTTGATTGATGATTGATTTGATGTGAGAGGGCCCAGATTACTGTGGACATTTTCACACCTGGGCTGGTGTTTGAGGCACCATGAGAATACAGCTAGAGCAAGCTATAAGGAGCAATCTGGTAAACAACACTACTCAATGGCTTCTCCATTGGTTCCTGTCTCCAGGAGTCTGTCTGGAGTTATTTCCCCAGATTTCCTTGATGAAGAACTAGAAACTGTATAGTGAAATAATCCCTTTCTCCCCAACTTGCTTTTGATCATGGTATTTTAACACAGCATCAGAAGGCCTAACCAGGACAGAAATTGGTACTAGGGTATGGGGTATTACTGTGACAGTCCTGCCCATGCGTTTTTGGAAGATTGTGGAAGGACTTGAAACTTTGGGCTGTAGAATACATAAAATGCTGAATTCTTAGTGGATTATTCATTGTGGTCTTAGAATATAAAGCTGAGAGCAGTGCAGATGATGGAGGTTGTCTTATGAAGTTCCAGAGGGAACTTCAAGTGTCTCTTAAAGATTCTATGAGGGTTGTTCATATTTTAAGTTAAGAACCACTAAAGTGAATCCTTTGCCTTCATGGAACAATTAAAAATCTTCTGAATAGTGTTTTCTTGGTCTCGGCAAACAGACATGCTGGTTCAGATATAGTTGGGGCTGCATCTCATGCTCGAATCAAAGTTGGTAGCTTAAGAGTCTCTCAGGTAGTACTGGTTCTGAAGGCAGAAAGAGATCAGGGAGTGACACTGTAGTTTGTCCCCTTATGGCAGAGTTAAAGCCCCTAAAGTGAGCCAAAGGGAGGCTGCCAATTGAAGTGAAGCCCAGTTGAAGTGCAAATCCAAGCAATCTGAGATATCAGCATCTCAGGACATCTACCAAGGACAGGAGCAGGTGCTATGGTGTTAGGAAAATTTGTGAAGTCTACAAGAAAAGCTGTGTGTGCTATAGAAGGTGTGGGTCTCTGGTTCAGGCATGGGCATGGGTCCTCTTGGACTGAGTTGTGGATCTCAATGTGTCTGCCATGGCTCAGGAAGTCAGAAGCATGGGAATTTGACTGAGTTCATTCCACACAGTGCCAGGCAAACACTAGGCTATGAGAAGCCACAAAGTTCTTCTCTGGGCTTGGGGAGATCTCAGCCTGAGACCCCATGGGGGCAGAGCTCCTGTGTTGGGGATCCCCGGTTGAGGCAGTTGACATGGACACTGTTGGTCTCAGCCCTTGGGCACCCAGACACTGTTGGGGACTGCAAAAAGACTGAGATGGAGGGGGCATATGTCTAGACCAGCTCACAGCCGAGAGGAGTGAGGGAGTGAGCTCTGGCAGTGCCCATGGGGTAGTAAGACTCTTGATCAAGGTGACTTGCTTGGCTGGGTCATGGATGGCTCAGCTAGCTTGATTGAGTTGGTGGGCTCCAAGGCTGGAACAAAGAGAGGTCCCCAAAGGGAGATTAGAAGGTGGCTCACTAGTCAAAGGCCCCCTCCAAGTTTCTCCACTGAAGGCACCAAAGACACAAGGAAGTCCATGGTTTAAAAAGATTTATTGTCATGGTGGAAAGTGGATGAAGCTCTACCACATGTCCTCAGGGCAGGCCTGAGGTTAAATATCTTTTCAAGGAGGAGGGTCTGGAAAGGAATGCTTAGTTGGTGAAGCCCTCTGGCCTTTAGGTATCTCATTAATATGGAGATCTCTTGAGGCTCTGTGGCCTGAAGTCATGCCCTCTACCTGTGCTATGTGACTAAAGGACACAAGACTTTCTTTTTGGGGTGGGGCTGTGAATGGCTGAAGGTAAATGGAAGGAACCAGGGCCCAGGAGCAAGACTGAACTCCTACCATCCCATTAGGGTCACCCTGGTGACTCAACTGGCTACCCCACTACCTCTCACAGCTCACAGCCCCACAAGAAGGCCTTCCCAGTCCAGTGGAGGAGCCCAGAGAAATTCTTAGTGAGTCAAAGGACAGTGACACATTTTTAAACTGTTGGACTTTGTGGGATTTGATTGTTTTCTCTTGGAAACAAAAATATTTAGGTTATTTGTGTTACAGGGGCACACAATTTAAGAGACTTTGAAAGTTAAAGGGATTTTGGAGTTTTATAGAGACTTTTGAGTTTTACAGAGACTATATGTATTTATAGAATCTTTGAAAATGCTAGAGAAACTTGATATTTTAGAGACTGAAAATTTTGGAGAGGCTTTGCATGTGTAAAGGGATTCGAAATTTTAAAGGAGACTGAACTTTTATAGTATGTGGAACTTTTATATTGAAATGTTGATATTAGTAGGATATCTTGGGAACAACAAAAGAGACAAGATCATAGTGTATCAGTGATGTGTTTGTGTGTCAACCTGACAAGGGGTCAGCTGTGTCAGCTATGTCAGCTGTTTTGATTTGTTTGTTTGTTTGTTTTGAGATAAGGAAAATCACTTAGAAAGAGGGAAGGTAATATCAGTTCTGATAATTCTCCAACAGATTGACATGTGGGCACATTTGTAGTATATTTTCATGATTGGTGATCTATGTGAGAGGACCCAACTCAGTGTGAGTGTAGACTCTGGGCTGGTGGATACTTAAGAATACAGACCAGGAAATCCATGAAGCAAAAAGCCAGTAAGTAGCATTCTTCTATGTCTGTGCATCAGTTCCTGCCTATAAGTATCTGCCTTAACTTCTTCCTACAACAACACTGAATGATGGATTCTTAGCAGTAACATGCAAAATAATTCTTTTCTGCATTTTATGGGTTTAGGTATGGTGTTAAGTAACTCAATAACCAATCAAGAAACTGTAATAATCTTAAAGAATTTTTAACCCATTGATCAATATAGATGTGTAGCTGGCATAACAGGAATCTGGAAAAGAAACAATTCTCAATTATGTAAAGAAAGAATGCAGACTACTATAGAGCTCGTCTTTCAAGATTGACTTGTACCATTTTATTTTCATTCTGTAATAAGGGATACCCCAACACTTTTAATTGAAATTCTATTTCTCACTGATTTCATATTCTGAAGGAAGACATGGAGTATGCTCCTCCTGACATTAGCCCACATTGCTCTTCTCATGGAAGCAGTTCTTGATTGAGATTACAAACATGGAAGATGCTCATACAGAGCATTGTCAAAGAATGAATTGTCGACCTGAGATCTCTAGAGAGGGCTCCACTCCAATGTTCTGATGTTTTGTAATTTATTTACCTTTTATCTTTTTTTTTTACAAGCAGGGATGGAGCTGACCAGTCACTATGTATTGCCTTATCTCTCCCAGAGGACAAACATAAGGCACTGGATGAGAAAAAACAGCATGGGAAATATCTAGAGAGACCATATTGCTCTGGAACACTGCTGTGTTTGGTGAGTAAACAACATGTTCTTCTATAACTAGTGCCCGCCTGACACAGGCACGTGGCTGTGTATATGTTCAGGAGGAGGTGACTGACTTGTGCTCAGCCTGAGGGCATTCTAGGTCACACTTGAAGAAAATGGAAAACTGTGGGTGGAATGAGAAACATCTGGATTCACAGATCACAATTCTCAACATTTGCTATATAAATATATTTAAAAATTGGTTTTACAATAAATTGAGTAAAGATAGCTCCAAATAGAATAAGTGCATACCCAATCAATGGGGCCTCTTTAATTGGAAAGGACTGGTTCCTTTCACATAATCCTTCTCATTAAAACTCACCCATAATAGTAAAACACTGTCTGTCATGTTGCTGACAGTGAGGACATTATGGATGATAACCAAGTAAGATGCTGTTACTGCTCCAGGAAAACCCATACATGCTAAATAAGAAAAACCATAATCTATGATGTGTGCAGTATTTAATGTTGAAGGAACTCACACACTGATGCAGTGATCATGGGACACAGGATCCAGCCACGGTTCAGCTTAGGACAATTGAGATAGTCTGTAGGGTGTGAGATGGAGCTGAGGTCTTCAGTGAATTATGGTAAGAGAAAAAGAATTGCCAAGAAAGGATGTGTAAGGTTCTTTTCTTTTCTCTTTGGCCACTGTTCTCATATACAATGAATAAAAACAGCAAACGCTACACAGATTCTAACATAAGGATCACCTTTTTCTCTGAAATGGGCATTGGGATCTCAGCCAACAGCTTCCTTCTTCTCTTCCACATCCTCAAGTTCATTAGTGGGCACAGGCCCAGACTCACTGACCTGCCCATTGGGCTCTTGTCCCTAATTCACCTACTGATGCTATTGGTCATGGCATTTATAGCCACAGACATTTTCATTTATTGGGGGGGGGGGGTGGGATGACAGTATATGTAAATTCCTTGTCTATCTGTACAGAATTTTGAGGGGTCTTTCCCTTTGTATCACTACCCTTTTGAGTGTCCTCCAGGCCATCATCCTCAGTCCCAGAAGCTCCTGTTTAGCAAAGTTCAAGCACAAATCTCCCTGTTACATCTCATGTGCCGTTCTTATGCTGAGTGTCCTTTATATGTTAATTAGTAGTCATCTCTTGGTATCAATCATTGCCACCCCCAATCTGACCACAAATGACTTTATTTATATTATGCAGTCCTGCTGTATTCTACCCTTGAGTTACCTCATGCAAAGCATGTTTTCTACTCTGTTGGCCATCAGGGAAGTCTTTCTTATTAGTCTCATGGTCCTCTCAACTTGGTACATGGTGGCTGTTTTATGCAGGCACAGGAAACAGGCCCAGCATCTACATGGTACCAGCCTTTCCTCAAAAGTATCACCAGAACAAAGGGCCACCCAGACCATCCTGATGCTTATGAGCTTCTTTGTGTTGATGTCCATCTTTGACAGCATCATCTCCTGCTCAAGAACTATGTTCCTGAATGATCCAACATCTATCTCTATCCAACTCTTTGTGGTACACATGTATGCCACAGTCAGCCCTTTTGTGTTTATGAGCAGTGAAAAGCATATTGTTAACTTTTTGAGGTCCGTGTGTAAGAGGGTGATAAATGTTTGAATATTTATTGATGAAAAGAATCTTTAAGGGGAGCCAATGTACAGGAATCAGAACTGTCAATCATGGTGTTCTGTCTATGTGCTTTACCAGATGTGAAATATGAAGTTGTTTTTCTGTTAAAATGATTTATTTTAGCCAACAGGATGACAATCATGAAACAGAATATTTAACAAAACACTTTGACATATGAAAAAGTATTTAATATTTTATTTTTTATTTTGTTTTATTTCTCAATGAGCCTTCAGGGAGCCCTGTTAGGTAGTTCTTGCTCATTTTGGTCTTAGATAACCCACACAGTTTGTAAGTGTTTGACCACTTCAAATATATTTTGATATTTCATTTTCCTATTATGTATTTTGACAAATTAGAGAAACATTATTTGGCATAAATAATTCTATGATCCAGAAAGATAAGGAATTAAACACAAAGCTTTCAAGAATTATGTACAAAAGTCACATAGTGAATTGTACATTAATACTAAGAATAACAAGATTTATAATTCTCAGGATTTTAAATGGATACAACAATCTACAATTAACAGAACATATGACCAAAACAGGGCCTCTGAATGGTGTGTGATAGTGTTCAATCCCTAAGTGCAAGGCAATTCAAGCACAGGGTGCTCTGGGATAGAGCCCTGAACAACAGGAAATATCTACACCACACTGGCCAGCTCCCTGGAGGTTCAAGACTCTACAGCACCTCTCCTGAAACATTGTTCCTCTCCTTCAGTCTGCATGAGCACCATATCTGCAAAGGAGACTGAAGCACAATGCATATGGTTCTATTCAGGTAAAGCCTGCCTCTTTCTGACAGCATCACTGAGGATGAGGGGGCCATTCCTGCTCCTCAGTGGCTGACATCCAGTCAGTCAAGGCCACACTCCTGGCCAGCTACATTCCACCTGTCTGTAGCCAGGGGTCAATCACTACCTGCTCTGCCAGGCCAACACCTTTGCTACCCCACCCCAATGTTCATTTAGAGAACATAACCTGGTGACAACTGGATGGCAGTGGCCTGTGCAGGAGATTAGGACAGAAGCCCAGCACACATAGGGGAGGGGTGGGCAAGGGATGAACATTTCCCAGTGCCCTCCATGCTGTGGCTTCCTCTTTCCCAGCTGACATGTGCTTGTTGTATGAGCATTAAAATGCTCATGGAGCCACTGTGCAGCATTCAGACTTCCCCCTTGTCATGAGTTGTGTATTTATTAAATGGGTGCCTTCTCTTTCCTCTCAGAGTTCCTCTCCCCAAGGTGCCTTCTGTAAAATCTTAGATATTAGATGTTTTAGTCTTTAGTTTTTTACATATGTTGAGTTTCTTAAATCTCCAGTTCTTTCTGGAAATAGCTAATTCAAGCTAGCTCCTTGGGAATAAGAATCCAGTTTAGGGTTGGCCTGGGGCACAGTTACATTCAAGCTGTTTATGATTACACAGCCCCAGAACTTCCAAAACTTCCTTAATTCTGTATTTTCTTTAAATTTGATTTTACTGTTTACTAAAAGAAGGAAATCTGGAAGTCATAGGGCACAGAACCAAGATTTCTTGGATAAAGGTTCTCCCAGTGTTGAAGGACCTAGGAAGAAACAGCCTGCCATCCACTGTGTAGATTTACTCAGAAAATGGAAGCTCAAAACAGCACCTGAGATCTCACAGTTAAGCAGATGAATTATGCAGTAGAAATTTAGTTTGTACTCATTTTGCATGAGGGGAAAATTAGCAAGTTTTGGTTGACTACACTGTGTCCTGATCTAACTTGCAGGTGTGTCAAGGAAGCTCAGTGAAAAGTTTCCGCCCAGCTCTCTCTGGATGGCTGTCATCCAACAGAGTAGAGTCAACTCAACAGGTAAAATGTTCCAGTGGGTGCCACATGTCCCTGCTCTTTAGTGCGAACTTGTCACTAGCAGTAACTTAAATTACAGGCTGCAGAAATACTTTAAATGCCCTTCACCTAAGCCTGTGCAGGATCTCCTCAGGCTCAGATTCCACCTGCCTCTGCCACTTCCATCTGTGTAAGGTCCTAAAATTACTTAATTTTTATAAGATGTCTGTTAATTTTAATTTCAGTTGATTTTTCTGAAATCAACTGAAAAATTGATTTTACTTTAAATTTACTTTAAAGTAATTTAAATTTACTTTAAAGTTTACTTTATCATCCATAAGTTGTGTGGTATAATTTTCAGAAAATTTCAGAAGTGATCCTTTGTCTGCTTCTTGAAAGGTAGTGAGAAATGTTCTAAATTTAAATATAAACAAATGTACTTAATTTTGTTTCTGTTGATTATGTAGCATAAGAGAAATAGTGTTGATATACTGGCTTCAATAGTATGAATATTTAGAAGTTCTGAGAGCCTTTGAAAAAGATATAGGTTATGTGTTAACCCTCACCTAACAGAGATCTCCTTGCTGATCTTTATTTACTAGAATCATCTTAAGAGTCTTTCCATTCCCCGGTTAACTTGACAATCATGTCATTCCTTAGCCTTTCTCTGCCTGGTAGGAGTGGTCACCTGAATCACTGTGGTGATGAGGTCATAGGACACAGATTGTTAATGAACAGTGAACATGTTCCTAATGGACATGGTATTTGTGTCCATTAATCATTTTTATGTTCTAGTCATTGAATTAATATCCCTTATAATTTTCTGATACTAGAAATGCACAACATATGCAGTGGGAGAAAGTTCAGAGTTGCTGAGAAGCAAAGCCCAGCCTCTCAGGAGCCATCACTGGGTGATGAGGGAAGCAGGTTGTGCTGTAACACTGACTTGTGGGGTCCATGTTGATGGCGGGGGTCTGTGCCATGCTGCTCTTCTGAGGTATCCATTTCTGCTGTTTCTGGAGGCTTATTTAAAAACACCAGGTAACAATCCCACTGGCAGTCTGAGCCTGAAGACTCAGTCACAAGGCTTTTTTTATTTAAAAATGCAATCCTTACACAGTCTTTCACAAAGAGCTGCTATCCCTCAGCCCAAGGGCTCTTCATGATTTGCCCATCACATTCCCATAGTTCATTTATTTCAGGCATCTCTCTAGTGTCTTTCTAGTTTAACTTAGGACTGGCCCAAAGGTAGACATCCTGACCGAGTTACCTCAACCTCAAGCTGTTGACCAGTGTCACCTACCAAACCCCTCTAGTTGATTATCCTATAGGTCATGCTTGTTCATGATTTAGGTACCTGTAGAATAACACAAAGGCTAACGCCAGAGCTTCCTTGATTCAGGCTGTACAGGGAGTTTCCATTTTTCCGCACTGAGCAGCCACAGCCTTCACAATCTACTTTAATTGGAAACTGCTAAGATTCTACTTTGTCATTTCTTGTTCCACACATGATTCCTTTCCTAATCTGGCCAAATGCCTTCCTTTTCTTTCCCCTAGTGTAGCTTCTTCTAATGTGACCTGTTTCAGAAATCAGTGACCTTTCTTGGTGCTGGGAACACTATATTTAGAATTTTATGTCTCTTGAAAATAGCCCGTTTTGTTACAATGTACATAATGCAGTCACAGCACATGGTACAATAGATTATCCCAGGCCTGTCACAACTTGCTCTTTCCTGCCCACTCTTTAGATGAGTGTTCCTTAATTCTGCACATTAGAGAGTGTGGGTCCACTCTCCTGGTCTCCTAATGTATTCTCAGCCAGGAAGGTGTGAGCTGCTGAGGCTCAGCTTTGAAAGACAGACTAGAGAATTCTTATTGGCTTGTATCTGCAGAGAGTTCATACACACCAGAGTGTTTTCTTGTAGCTGCCTGTGGCCATGGACCAACTAAGTTCACCTGAAAAGGGGGCTGGAAAGAAGAAAGAGATGAATGGAGGGTGAGAGAAACATGGAGCCAAGACAAAGTTCTCCGACGAAGGCCTGAAGTTTAATGTTCAGCTATAAATTTAAAGGGAAAGCCCCACCAAACCCCTTCTTGTTTCAGCCAGATATGGGTGGGGGAACCCGTTCTTTGCCTCTGCCAGGTATCTCAAAGCAAGCTCACCAGGCACTTATTCTTCTGAGTTCCTGTAGCAGGCTGTACATGCAGCCAAGGTGGGTAAGTCCACCTAGGTCCTATTATTTGGTCTATTGTGGTAAACAAGGTCTTTCAGTCCTGCTCAAGGCTGAGGGAAGGGCACATTTTCTGTAGAAATTATACATCTGTTTAGAAGCTGCATGCTTTACCGATTCTTTTTCTTGTTTGATTTTTCAAGACAGGGTTTCTCTGTGTAGCCCTGGATGTCCTGGAACTCACTCTGTAGACCAGTTTGGCCTTGAACTTGAACATCCACAAACCTCTGACTTTAAAGTACAGGAATTAAGGCACCACTGCTTAGCACTTATACATATTATATGATATTATATAGAATCTTATGCTCCAGGAAATTCAGAGATAGCAAATTGACTAGAGAAATGTTGTCTATGTCTTTCCTGGTAAGATGGTGTTTGTGATAACCTGCAATCATATCACTGTAAGTTTTCCTTTGCTACTGTGGAATTCTACCTCCAGAAAGATAAGGTTTCACAATGCTTTCAAGGACAAAATCCCTGAAGTTATGTTGTTGAGAATACCACTGAGGAGTCACAGCCTCTGTGCTTGCCTGACTTTCCTAAGAGCTTCAGGTTTGCAGGGCTGAGGTTTCTGAAATGACCCTGACACTGGCACAGCCTGCACCTGCTCTGCAGAGCTGATAGCAAACTGCCTGGGCGGTGGGACAGGGCAATTGATGTGTCTGTTCTTAAAGATAAATTTCTGTTTTGTTTCCTTTCTCTTTTCTTTGTCCCTGTTTCTCATTCCCTTTCTTCTTTTATTCACTCTTTGATTTTATTTTCTGATTACTTCAGTGTAGTTATATAAAAATGCACATCTCCATAAACACCATGAGAGAAAGCATTTTGGAATTCTTGTACTTCTTATTCAGCTAGTGCCAACGTGCATATGATGCCAGCTACTACTTTAAACTCTAAAAACGTTTCCCTTCCATGAAAAGAAGTATATAAAACAGGCTCCTGCTGCTCACTTCACACAGATCACAAATGACATCCGGAGCTCATGGTGACATATGTCTTATAAAGCAACTGCCATTTTCCTTGACCACTGGGACACAGAACTATCTCTTTCTCCCCACTACTGTGTTCTCATTCTTGTGATTGGTACTTGGAAAACAAAGCCATAAGTTTTGTAAAGAACTACAAAATACAATGGGAATAATTAAGCACCATCAATTTAATATATATATATATATATATATATATATATATATATATATATTATGTAACCTATCTAGAACACATGATCCATAATCTTATAGAGAATTAACCTTTTCTAACGATGCTACAGAATTTTTATTTCAGAAAATCAGATTTGTTAAATGTTTTCACCAATTTCCTGCCTCAGGTGTAAGGCCTTATCCAGTACCTCATACTTGTGAATTTGATCTCCTATACCTCTTGTTAATATCATCCATTACAATATTACATGCTCTAAATAAGTTTAAAAAGTTTCACCTACTACCTTGACTTTCAGTGATAAATTTTAACAGGAATTTGTTGACAAAATTGCATGCCGCATAGGCTTGGTGTCTATGCTACATTGTTTCATGTTAACTTGACACAAGCTAGAGTTATTTTAGAAGAGGGAACCTCAACTGAGAAAATGCAGCCACCAGACTGGCTCATGGGCAAGCCCTGATGCATTTTCTTGATTGATGATTGATTTTATGTGGGAGGGTCCAGCTCACTGTGGACATTTCCACACCTGGTATGGTAGTCCTAGGTACCATGAGAATGTAGACAGAGAAGGCTATAAGGAACAATGTGGTAAACAACACTATTCCATGGCTTCTCCATCAGTTCCTGCCTCCAGGCTCCTGTCTGGAGTTCTTTCCCCAGGTTCCTTAGGTGAAGAACTAGAAGCTGTATGGTGAAACAATCCCTTTCTCCCCAACTTGCTTTTCATCATGGTATTTTATGCAATGCAACAGAAGGCCTAACCAGGACAGAAATTGGTGCTAGGGTATGGGGTATTCCTGTGACGGACCTGACCATGTGTTTTGGAAGACTGTGGAAAGACTTGGAACTTTGGGCTGTAAAATACATAGAATGCTGATATCTTAGTGGATTTTTTGGTATGGTCTTAGAATATAATGCTGAGACCAGTGCATATGATGGAGGCTGTCCTATGAAGTTCCAGAGGGAACTTCAGTAGTCCCTGAAAGATTCTACAAGGGTAATTTATATTTTAAGTTAAGAACCACTAAAGTAAAACATTTGCTTGGCTGAAACAACTAAAAATCTTACGTTTTCTTGGGCTCAGCACACAGAAAGAATAATCCAGATATTTCTGAGGCTGCATCTTATACTTGCAGCAAAGTTGGTAGCTTAAGAGTTTCTCAGGTGGTACTGGTTCTGAAGGCAGGAAGGGATCAGGGAATGACACTCTGGCTTGTTACCTTATGGCAGGATAAGAGTCCATGAAAAGAGCCAAGGAGAGTCTAGAGATGAAGCTTCAGCCCAGTTGAAGTGCAAACCCAAGAAATCTGAGATGTCAGTATCACAGGATAGCTGCCAAGAACAGCAGCAGCTGCTGTGGGGTGCAGCCAATGTGAGTCTAGGAGACAAGCTGTGTGTGCTATGGATGGGTTTTGCAGCACTGGGTAGGAGCCCAGAGGATGGTTAGTGAGTCTCAGAAAGCTGACACACTTTGACACTGTTCAACTTTGTTGAGTTTGAATGTGACTGTGTCCTGGTTCTTCCTTTTGGAACAAAAAATATTTTAAGTTATTTGTTTTACAGGGGCCTACAATTAAGAAACTTTAAACTTTTAAAGGGATTTTGGAGTTTTATGGAGACTTTAGAGTTTTACAGACTATCTGCATTTTAGAGAAACTTTGAAAATATTAGAGAAAATGAATATGTTAGAGACTGAAAATTTTGGAGAGGCTTTGCGTGTTGATAGAGAATTAAAGATTTAAAGGAGGTTGAATTTCTAAAATGTGAAACTTTTATATTGTGATGTGTATAGTAGTATGATATATTAAGAACAGGAAAATGAGACAGACATGGTTATTGTTCACCAGTGATGTTTTTGTGTGTCAACTAGTCAAGGGGTCACCTTGACCATTGTTTTGGTTTGTTTGTTTCTTTGTTTTGACACTCGGTAAATCATTTGGAAAGAGGAAAGGAAACTTCAGTTCAGATAATTCCCCCACCAGATTGACATGTGGGCATATTTGTAGCAAATTTTCTCAGATGGTGATCTATGTGAGAGGGCCCAGCTCAGTGTGAGTGTAGACTCTGCACTGGTGAATACTTAAGAATACAGACCAGGAAATCCATGAAGCAAAAAGCCACTAAATAGCACTCTACCAGGACTGTGCATCACTTCCTGCCTATAAGTATCTGTATTAACTTCTTCCCACAACAACACTAGATGATGGATTATTAGCAGTAACCTGAAATGAAGGTGTTCCTGCCAAGGTGGATTTGGCCATGGTGTTTCAATAAGTCAGTGTCTAGTCAAGAAACTGCAACAATTCAACAAAATATACAGGACATTGATGAATATAAACCTGTAGTTGTCATATCAGGAATCTAGAGAATTATCAAACCTCAATTATGAAAGGGAGAGACTGTAGACACCTATAGAGCCTCTCTTTCAAGACTGAGTTGGAATAACCCCAACTATTTTAATTGTAGTTCTGTTTCCTTCTGACTTCACATCCTGAAGGAAGACATGGAGTGTGCTCCTGCTGTCATTTGCCCACTTTGCTCATCTCTTGGAGGATGATCTGGACTGAGAGTAGAAACATGGAAGATGCACTTACAGAGTATCACTCAAAGCCTGAATTGTTCATGAAAGTTCTCTGGAAAGGACTCTGCTCCAATGTTCTGCTGTTTTGTAATTTTTTATCTTTTATCTTCTATTTCTGGCAGAGATGTAGCTGACCAGTCACTAGGAATTGCCTTAACTCTTCCAGACCACAAACATAAGGCACTGTATGAGAGAACCAGCAGGTAAAATATCCACAGAGACCATCTTTTGCTGAAACACTGGATGTTTTGGTGTGTGCACAGCATGATCTTATGTATCTAGTATCCTCCTGACACAGGCACATGTGGCTGTGTGTATGTTCAGGTAGGGGTGACTGGAGCCCAGCCTAAGAGTGTTCAAAGTCACAATTGGAGGAAATGACAGATAGTGTGTGGAAAAAGAAACTTCTGGATTCAGAGATTACAATTCCCAACATTTGCTATATAAATATATTAAGAAAATTGGTTTTAAAAAATAGAGTGAAATAGCCCCAAATAGAATAAGTGCATACACAATCCATGAGACCTCTTTCATTGGGAAGGACTGGTTTCTTTCACACAATCCTTCTCATTCAAACTCACCCAAAATAGTAAAACTCTGACTGTAATGTTCCTGGCAATTGAGATATTGTATAAGAAATCCATTAAGATGCTGTTGCTGCTCAAGGAAAAACCACACATGCTAAATAAAAAAAGACATAATCTATGTTGTGTGCAGTATTTAATTTTGAAGAAGCTCATACACTGAAACAACCACCAAGGAACACAGGACCCAATCATGGCTCAGCTTAGGACAGGTGAGATGGTCTGTGGGGTGTGAGGTGGAGCTGAGGTCTTCAGTGGAATAAAGGTGTATGGGCCACTGTGTTTTTCTGAGGGTAGAAGAGTGGTCTGAGAGTTATACTTGTGGATTTGTTCAGGATGAGGCACTGCTCCACATTTTTCTCAGCTTCTGTTCTCACATATGATGAATAAAAACATACTCCATACTGATTCTAACATAGGAAACACCCTTTTCTTTGAAATTGGCATTGGAATCTCAGCCAACAGCTTCCTTCTTCTCTTCCACATCCTCAAGTTCATTTCTGGGCACAGGCCCAGACTCACTGACCTGCCTATTGGTCTCTTGTCCCTAATCCAACTACTGATGCTACTGGTCATGGTATTCTTAACCACAGACATTTTCATTTATTGGAGTGTATGGGACAACCTCACATGTAAATTTCTTGTCTACCGGAACAGAATTTTGTGGGGTCTCTCCCTTTGTACCACCACCCTGTTGAGTGTCCTCCAGGCCATCATCCTCAGTCCCAGAAGCTCCTGTTTAGCCAATTTTAAGCATAAATCTCCCCATCATATTTCATGTGCCATTCTTTTGCTGTGTGTCCTCTATTTGTTAATTAGCAGTCACCTCTGGATATCAATCATTGCCACCCCCAAACTGACCATGAATGACTTCATTTATGTTACTCAGTCCTGCTGCAGTCTACGCTTGAGTTACCTCATGCAAAGAATGTTTACTACACTGCTGGCCATCAGGGAAGTCTTTCTTATTAGTCTCATGGTCCTCTCGACTTGGTACATGGTGGCTCTCTTGTGCAGGCACAAGAAACAGGCCCAGCATCTACAAGGTACCAGCCTTTCCCCAAAAGCATCCCCAGAGCAAAGGGCCACCCAGACCGTCCTGATGCTCATGAGCTTCTTTGTGCTGATGTCCATCTTCGACAGCATTGTCTCCTGCTCAAGAACTATGTTCCTGAGTGATCCAACCTCTTACTACATCCATATCTTTGTGGTACACATGTATGCCACAGTCAGCCCTTTTGTGTTTATGAGCAGTGAAATGCATATTGTTAACTTTTTGAGATCCATGTGTGATAAATGTTTGAGTTTTTACTGACTGGCAAGATCCTTTAAGAAAAGCCAATGTGTTGGCATCAGAAATGTCAATCATGGCATGCTATGTGTTTTGTCAGATGTGAAATATGAAATTGTTTTTCTGTTAAACTGATTTCTTTAACAACATGATGGAAAACATGTAACAGAAGATTGAACCACACATCCTTCGAGATATGACAAATATGTTTTTTATTTTATATTATTTTATTTTATTTTATTTCTAAATGAGTCTTTAAGGGAGCCCTGTGAAGTACTTCTTGCCCATCTTGTTCTTAAAAATCCTACACTCTTTGTAAGTATGTGACTACTTCTAATACATTTTGATATTTAAATTTCCTATTATATTTGTTTTGCCAAATAGAGAGACTTTTTTGCCATAAGTAGTGCTATGATGCAGAAAGAAAATGAATTACACAAATTATTTTCAAAATAAAACTATGTGCAAAAGTCACACAGTAACTTGCACAGTAATACTAAGAATAACAAGTTTTTAAAATTTCCAGGATTTAAAGTAGAAACAACCATTTAGAATTAACAGAATGTATGACTAAAACAAGTCCTCTATATGGTTTGTGATAGTGTTCAATCCTTAAGTGCAAGGCAATTCCAGCACAGGGTGCTGTGGGATGGAGCCCTTAACAACAGGAAATCTCCACAGCACACTGGCCAGTTCCCTGGTGGTTCAAGACTCTACCCAACAGCTCTCCTGAAATTCTGCTCCTCTCCTTCAATTTGCACTATGAATAGCTTCAGATAATCCTGTTTTGGAGAAGCATTACTGCTTATGAGGCAGCTGAATACACCGTATTAAGAAGTTTAATAAGCCAGTTGCATATAAGTCATTCTAGATTGCTAAGGTAAGCAGGCAGGGGACATAAAATTATTTCTAAAAATTTACTTGGAACTCAGCTTTTGAATTGATGTCCTCTGGGCTCATTGTTTCCATATTTTAAGCTGACTTCTGGCTTCAGCTTAGTTGTCTAGCTCTTGGTTATTTTCAGCAACAGTGGAACACAGACAAACCATGAACTTGCTGTGGAAAGTAAGATAACTCAGTGAGAGAAAAGAAGGCTTCCTTGAATTGACTGGAAGAGGTTGACAATACTGTTAGACTCAGAGACACAAAATACATTCTTTTTTGGAAGTTCAATTCAAAGGTGCCCAAACCAGCAGGGCGGTAGACTGGAACCAGGGGACCACCTGAAAGAGATAATGGGGGACAGGGGTATGCAAGAAATGACAGCAAGTCTGGAAGTCTGATTGACCTGTCAAATTTTAATTTTTCCACACGGGGTTATATACACATAGAAGCAGGATGTGGGTAGGAGGATGGTGTAGGATCTTCTTTGTTTCTGGAGAGTGCAGGTGTTCTCAGGAACAGGATATTGGCTGGGTGAAGAGTTTTCAGAAGAAGCAGGGCAGAACAGGTCACCATGTACCTGTCCATAAGAACTATTGGTCTGGGTGAAGAGTTCACAGAAGAAGCAGGGTAGAACAGGTCACTATGCACCTGTCCATAAGATCTATTGTTCATTTGTTCTGATTAGGTTAGTACTTTTCCACCAAGGCTACCTGTCTACAAGATCTATAGCTATCTATTCTAGGGTTAGTACTTTCCCACAGAGGCCAAGACATTGTGTCAGTAGGCATGTATGGCTAACTTAGGCCTATGGCAGATTTAGGACATGAATGTTTAAGCAGGGTCATTCCCAACAAAAAGGCAACAATTTTTTGTTTTATCTTGATAGACAGACTTTCAATTCAGCATGGAAACAAGTGTCCTCGATCTGTGTGTTTATGGGATTTATGATGTGTATGCACTTGAGTGGCTAGAATACTCAAATGGCATCTTTGTATGGTTTTTGTGATTCCTCATAATATAGACATATTATCTTCATACAGACATGACAGCATTGTCTCTTGTGCCCCTGAGGTTCAGTGGATGAAGTATTCACTGTACAAAAATAACTGATACTTAGCATCCACATAGCTCTAGACAGTGAGTACCAAGCATCTTTCACCCCACAGTTCTTATGGGCAGATGGGAGGTGATTTCCAAGAAGCTCTGCAGTGCTTAGCCTGGCCCACACAGTAGAGCATAACAAGAGACCCAACCTTAAACAAAGTGGAAAGGCAGGACCAGTGTAATATGTGGAAATCTGACTTCCAAATGCATACCAAGATGCATAGGTTCCTATATGCTCAGACATGAACACACACACACACACACACACACACACACACACAAATTTAAAGTATTTCCCCTAACATCAAATAATAAGAATCTAAGAACACTAGAGTGTCTTTTTTATAATAAAACCTTATGACAAACATGTACCAAACACAGATTTTAAAACCATTCTCTGCTCGCCTGAATCTTGTTCTCAGTCTCTCCTGGGAAAGCAAACCTCCTGCCAGAGCCATGCTTGCTTCTGGCACTCAGCTAAAGGCAGCTCCAGTGTTGTGTGTCCTGTGTTGTGTCTTCTGGAGGAGTTTCCTGCAAAAGTCCCATGTAAATAGCAGATCAGACATGTGAGTCTTTGGTATTAGCTGATGTCTTAAAGACATGAGCTTGAAATGTGCTTTTACATGAGCAATGAAATATCACATTTTGTCATGTATGTTTTCACATAAGTGATAGTATGTGTGTCACTCAATGCTTTAAAAGACCAATTCACACAAATGAGTCAATGCTATACACACATTCCAGACTTACAAAGCCATATACTTAATAACAATTTTTAGGGTTTTTTTTTTTTAACAGAAGGATATAACTCAAACTTTGGGTCATGGGAGGAAAGAAGCTGGCAAAAGGGTAGTTTACATGTACTCTCTTCATTTTTAATAAGTCACATTGCTTGACAAAGGGTCACATGTCAATAAAAGAATGATTCTTGGGACAGGTAAATGAAAAGAACAAAAAGCCCAGTAGTTTCAGCCTAGTTAGCACTGGTCAGATCATTCATGCCTCTTCAAACCTGCAATGGATATTGGAAATACAGTTTTTATGCTCACAAGCTCTCTCATCACAGAGGCTGATATTCCTCATCACAGCTATGTCTACAGTGACAACAGCCACAATACTTTCTCATAGATAATGTTTGCAGTGCCTTCTGTGGGCCAGCCACAGAAATGGTGTCCTCTGGTGAGGCTACATAGTCAGACCCCCCCTCCCCCAGGATTACTTAAGGAGCACTCGCTGGGCACAATGCACCTACTATATACTGTTTTCTTATTTCCACAACATCCTGAGAAGTAAGCACAGCCCTTCTTATCTAACAGATGAGTAAAGGGGTCTCTGACGGGCTGCAGATCTGTTCCTGGATCCATCATTATGTAACAGAGGAGACTTCATATCCATGCTGACTGACTCCAGAGCTCAGACTGTTAACAAGTACTAATGGATATATTCTAAGACCTCTCTTAAAGGTTCAATGAAACCCAACATTTGTGAGCTACTTACTTTCTGCAGCATCTTATTTATTCCAGAGGTGGTAGGGTCCAGGACCAGTATACTGTGTCCTCCATCTTACTTGATCCTCACTGTTAATGGACAAGGAGTGATTTTCATGTAGTAACCTTCGGGAGAGAGTTGGGAGATGGCTCACTTGACAAATAATTGCTGTACCTGCATGAGTTTCAGAGGTCAGATCCACAACACTCAAATGAAAGTCAAGGATGTATGCAAATGCCTGTAATTCAAGTAATGAGAACCTCACTGCCTTACCAGTCTGGCTGAAATAGTGTGCTTCAGGTTCAATGAGAAAGCTTGGAGATAGATAATAATAGAAATAGAAATACAGATTCCTCGAGTTCCATCTAATGTGATTGGCTGTAGTTCTCTCTGCTTGTTTTCATCAGTTGTTGTGTGAGGCTTCTCTGATGACAGTTATGCTGGCTCCTGTCTGCAAGTATAGCAAAAAATCATTAGCAGTGTCAAGGGTGGACTTCCTCTCATGGCATAGGTCTCAAGCTGGACCAGTCTTTCAGTGGCTGTAACAAAGTGAGAATAAGTCCTTGACTAAGCCTTTGTACACATGTAACCAGGTGGGGGCATCCAGGGAGGAAGGAGCCCACAGTCCTTTGTTACTGGAAAAAGAGATTCACCACAGTCCAGTCTCATCCTGGACTCAGCTGTCCTCTGCTGCAATCAATAAAATAGAAACCAAGAGAAGGATACAAAGAATCAATAATGAGAAGATACACCAAGGCTGTGTATTCTGCAATATACAATTCTCAGGAACAGTTTTAGTATCAAGAAAAAAATTTTTCCCAAGAGGGATGACATTTTTTTTAAAAGATGTTGGTTCTAACAACTTTTTTCCCCCTTTTAAAAATTGGTTGTAATATTTACATTTCAATTTTTTATCCCCTTATCCTATTCCCCCCACCACCCAGGAACCCCTTATCCCATCCCCACTACTTATGCTTCTATGAGGGTGAGATTTTCCTGTTTCTATGATGCTGTTTTCATTAACATAAACTGCCTCCTAAATTTCTAAATCCTGAGCATACTGAGCAGACCTGCCCAAACCTCCAATGTCCTGGAATTCCATCTGGATGCAGTGAAGACACAGCATCAGAGGCTTATCAATTTACTCTTCCCCCCACCCCTCTTCTAATATCTCAATGCCTGTAATCAGCTTGAAGAAGTTAAAGAAGAGTCAGCACCCCTATTCCTTGGGCTTGGCGACTAAGATGGTTAATATTGGTCTGTCTTTCTAGGGAAAAGTTGTGGTTTTGTTGGAACTGGGAGGACTAGCTAGGACTTATTGCATAGTCATAACCTATTGGTAGAAATCTGTATAATTAATATCAAGATGAAGCTATAATTTCCTAAATCGTACAAAATTTACTTTGATTTCAAATTTAAGGTTTTCATTGGTACGAGCTTCTTATTGATATAAAAGTGAGATGAATATTGATACTCTCATGGGCATTGTGCCTGTATAACACATTTAGAAATACAAGGCTTAGACCCAGTCCTTCTTTAACTTTTTTAACTGATTGGGGACAGTTAGCCTATGAGTTAGGGGACTATAGCATATTCATGGCTTTGAGTTTAATGTTAGGGTGTTTTCCATATTTTATTTAGAAATAGCTGAGAGGAGTTAACAGACAACAGTCCAGGTTACCTTACATGGACAGTTGGTTTTCAAAACATCAGAAATCCATAGAATTGATGTAACAATTATTTATATATTAATGTTCATTTTGATTAGAGACCTGTCTGCTCCTGACAGCTTCCTGTTGTGGATTCTAAGAAGAAATTGAGCATCCTTGGAGATACTCCAATTGTGCGGTGACAGCCACTAGGCAAGAATTGCCTCTTTCCATCTACAGACAAATTACTGTTCAGAAAAGGACACACATGCAGAATAGTCGACTGATTATATCTGCCTAGACAGAGTAATCAGCCCTTAATAATTCTGCATCACAAAGGTCTGTCAGATGATTCTGGGCTAGAAGGCTGAAGATTTGATGCTCCAAACTTCAGTAGTATAGGGGCTTTCCAGGTGTTCAGCGATCTCTATAAATTTGCTAAGTCTTAGAAGCTATATTTAGTGCTTCCCATAACTTCAGTTAACTCAGTCATTCTGGATTTCTGACGGGGTTGAAGACCTATAGTCTCATAGCCAATCCTGGATATTTACTTTGAGAGAAAAGATGTGAGTGGATGATTTTCAGCTGCCATTCATTCTAAAGCCAAGAAAAAAGCCAGGTTCAAAACTAAGTGTTTTAGTTAGTAGAGATAACAGAGGTTCTGGTTAGTCAACAAAATGATGGACAGGGTATTAGGACTATCTTGTACCTCACTGGTACAATTAGGAATAAGTATGCTCTAACTGTATTTTGAGAAAAAAATTTTATTTTAACAGGAAATGGTAACATGTAGGAGGAGCAAAGGGGGAAGGAGTACCGAGAGGAAGAGATGGTGTAAGGAGAGGAGAAGATGAAGGATAAGAGAAGCTATTTGATGAGAGAGAAGAAGAGAGAGAAAGAGAGGGGGCATGGAGGCAGATCTTCACAGGTCTCCACCAGTCAAATATAGTTGGTATATCTAGGTTGGGTATTGGGTTACACTTCTGCTTGAACATTACCAAACTCATAAAGCCTTTGTTTAACATTTTTAAAAATGTATAAAAGCAAGAAGGAAAAGGGGGCATAGGATAGGGGTTTTCTAGGGAAGGGAAATGGGGAAGAGGATGGCATCTGAAATGTAAATAAAATGTAAAAAAATAAAATAAAATATAAAAAAACAAAAAATCAATGAAACAAAAAAAAATGTTTCTTGAAGAAAATCAACAAGGCAGACAAACCCTTACTGAACCTAACTAAAAGGCAGAGACAAAATATCCAAATTACGGAAATCAGTGGGAAAGGAGAGCATAAAAACACACAAGGAAATCCAAAGAATCATTTCCTCATGCTTTAAACACCTGTATACCAGACAACTGAAAACTCTAAAAATAATAGACAATGTTTTTGACAGATGCCACTCACCAAAGTTAAATCAAGATCAGATAAAAATTTAAATGGATATATAATCACTAAGGAAATAGAAGCAGTTATTAAAACCCAAAGGACAGAAGGTAAAGACTTCTACCAGACTTTCAAAGAAAAGCTAATACCAATACTTCTCAAATTGTTTCACAAAATAGATACAGAAAAAACATTGTCAAATTCATTTTATGAGGTCACAGTCACCTTGTTGCCCAAACCACACAAAGGCTCAACAAAGAAAGAAAAGACCAATTATTTTCTCATGAACATTGATTCAAAAATTCTCAATAAAATACTCTGAACCAAATTCAGGGGCACATCAAAATGACAATTCACCATAATCCAATTGGCATCCTCCCAGAGATGCAGGGATGGTTCAACATATGAAAATCTATGAATGAAATCTACCATATAAATAAGCTAAGAGTAAAAACTACAAGCATTTTAATAGAATCTGAAAAGCTTTTGAGAAAATCCAACACTATTTATGATAAAGTCTTGGGAAAATCAGGGATACATACATTAAGATAATAACTGTAATAAACACCAAGCCAATAACCAACAATAAATTAAATTGAGAGAAACTTAACGCAATTCCACTAAAATCTGGAACAAGACAAGGCTGCTCATCCTCTTCATATCTATTCAATGTGGTGTTTAAAGTCCTAGCTAGAGCAATAATACAGCTAAAGGAGATCAAGGAGATACAAATTGAAAAGGAAGAAGTTAAAATATCATTATTTGCAAATGATATGATAGTATACATAAGTGACCCCAAATTTGTTGACAAGTGAACTCTTATAGCTGATAAACACCTTCAGCAAAATGTCTTGATATAAGATTAACATAAAAAGAATCAGTAGTCCTCCTACAAACAAATTATAAACAGCCTGAGAAAGAAATCAAAGAAACAGCACCCTTTACAATAGCCACAAATGATATCCAAAATCTTGGAGTAACTCTAACAAAGCAAGTGAAAGGCCTGTATGACAATAACTGAACATCTTCGAAAAAAAATTGAAGAAGATATCTAAAGAAGGAAAGATCTTCCATGTTAATGGTTCACTAGGATTAACATAGTCAAATGGCCTTTCTACCAAAAGCAAACTACAGTCAAGAAAAATCCTCATAATAATTCCAATACAACATGTTAAAGGCCTTGAAAGAACAATACTCAACTTCATGTTGAAAAACAAAACACGCAGATAGCTAAAACAATTTTCTATTACAGAGTTATAATAATGAAATCCACATTGCATAAAAACAGACAGGTTGATCAATAGAATGGAATTGAAACCCAGATGTAAATCCACACACCAATAGGTAACTGATTTTTGATAAAGAATCCCGAACTATGTAATGGGGAGCAGGAAGCATTTTCAACAAATGGTGCTGAACTAACTGGGTCTCCATATATAGAAGAATGCAAACAAATCCTTATCTATAGTCTGCACAAAACTCAAGTCCAAGTGAATCAAAGACTTTAATGTAAAATCAGATCGACAGAACCTCATAGAAAAGAAAGTGGGGAATAGTCTTGAACACACTGAGATTGTTTTCTATTTTGAATAGCTAATTGAAGATCTCCTTAAAATGGCTGCTTTTCTTGATAAGGTTTCTGTGAATCACCCAGGCTGCTCTTGAACTAAATATGCCCAGCTTCAATCTCCTGAGTCCTGGATGCAGGTAGTGCACCATGCCTGCACATGAGACTGAAGCACAATGCATATGGTTCCATTCAGACAAAGCACTGACTCTTCCTGAGGTTAGTAAGGGAGTGGTAGCCATTCCTGCTCCTCAGAGGCTGGGATCTAAGCAGACGTGGCCTCACTCCAAGCCATGTTTCACCTGGCTGTGGCTCTCAGCTTTGACTCTCATCTCTGGTTTTGATATCACTTTATTTTAGATTCACTTTTATTTTTTTTTAAAGCCTGTACTTTTTTATTTCATTTTTCATTTCAGATTTCATTCATTAGGATTAGAAAATCTGAGCAGGGCCTCATGCCTTTCTGATGTTTCATACCTGCTCTGGATTTTTCTCATACACTTATCATAGATATACACGGAAAAATCAGTTTATGTGTGTAACTTCTGCTTGGATCTGTGATTCCAGGAACTCTCCTATTATCCCCCACTTCCCCTTAACAACTCACCAAACCCTTTAAAGTAAATGTCTTCATGTATTGATGTCATCAATCAGAAGCAAAGAGAAGGTGAACCAAAATCCCCACTCCTTTCCCCTCTGCTTGTCTTTAGGTTTCTGGATAATCAAAAGCTTTCTCTGCAGAGGTATCTTCCTGTGACATTGCCTCTCTCTGAGGAGCACAGATTCATCTCCAATCTAGGATCTAGGATATTTATTTGATTTATGAAACAAAATTTATTTTTCAAATTGAGTCCACATGTGCAAATATTCTCTCCCTGGCCTCTGCCCACTCCCACCACACAATTCTGCAGTCTCCCCAAACCCTTGGCCACAATCATCTTCCATGTGAAGTAGTCTCATTTAGGCTCCCCTGAGACTGAGGCTGAGGCTGAGGCTGGCATAGCCTCTCATTCACAGCTCAGTGTGTCCTGTCTGCAGTGGCTTCTTAGCCAGAAGCTCAGTCCAGAAGGCCACTTCTTTATCTTTCAGTCTTTGGGCTTGTTGGGTGGTGGCTCCAATCTGCAGATAACCTGCCTTCTGGTCATACTCTGGCCAATGGGGCAGCCCCTGACCATTGGGATTCCCATTCCTAGCAAAGTTTGCCCAGAATTTCATCATCATCTTTCTGAGACTGATCTCTTTTTCTGAGGTTCCACCTCTTAAAATTGGGGCACCAAAGACAGAGTAGATTTCATCTCCATGGTCTCCTACCACAGTATCTGGTTTCACACTCACGTCTTACAGCATGAAACACAGTTCAGAAACCAGGGAACACAGAACCAACACTAAATGGAAACCAGGTGCTCCATGGGAGGGCTGGCCCAGGGACAGGCTGTCACTCAACACTGTAGGGAGAGGACCCCCAGAGCCCTGAGAAGTAATGGAAGGGGCACATCTTAAAGACAGGGATTACAAAGAATAAAATTAGTCCCAATTAAGTCTAAGGTGTAAAGTGAGAAAAATTAGGCTTGTCTGTATGATATAAACTTTCTGGTCCATCCCACAGGTGTGGCAAGGGAACTCAAAGTTGTCCTCAGCCCTCTGCAGATGGCTGTCATCCAGGACACAGTGAGTGAGATAAACAGGGAGGTAGGGTGCTCCACTGGGATGCCATGCTTCCGTGCTCCCCAGCGGGAACTTCTCATCCTCAACAGACACGAAAACTGAAAGCTGTAGAAATGCATTAAAGACTCCCTTCACCTAAGCAGGATCTCCTCAGTCACAGAGTCCCCCCATGACATGTCCATCTGGGTAAGTGCCCTGCACCCAAGTGCAAAATCAGAAGGTGGTCGGGTCCCAGGCAGGCTGTGGGAGGTGGAGCTGGGGGCTGTAGGAAGGTTTTCAGTGTCTGTAAAGGAGACGCTGAGCTCTGACAGCCATAGGAGATTATGCTCTACACAGGTAAAGAGCATGTTTTCTACTTAGGATATTTCCTAAAACCCCTAAAATTAGTTAATTTTCCATTGGAAACACCAAAGTTTCATATTTACATTTTGTTTTAATTAAATCACCCACCATGAAGAATTCTATCTTTTTTCCTTGGATGATGTAGTATATTATAGTGATTTAAAATTATGTGTGTACTTATTATAAAAACTGATGTTTTCATTTCATAGCTTCATATAAATCTTTACTTTTATTATATTCTTAACTGAAACAAAACTATGATGTATGCAACTTCTATATTTTGAGTAATTAAAAACAATTCCATTGTGTTTGGAAAGAAATGTCCTTGATGTACCAGTGTCATCCAGTAAGGAACGACCTCCCATTACTTCAAGGTTCTCACCAATATTTTCTCCTGAAGGAATTTTATCCAGATTTACTTTCAGAAATTATACACTAGTGTTCTTGGTTCACTGTCTGTGCACTACACATGTTCTCTGAGGGCACTTTCATGAGGCAGCTCCCAGATATTAATCACACAGTGAACACATTTATAGTTTTTCTTCCTGGTGTCTTAAGAACCAGGATCCAAATTCCAAGAGCTTATGAGAAACAAAGCCTGTGTCCATCCATCCTTCTGTTGCCCTAGTCAGAGAAAGTTGGTCAAGCTGCATCCTGTCCTGCTCTGTGCTTAGCTCTCAGATTTTCTCTGTCTATATTTTTCATAAACCCATCAGGACAGGCAAACATGGGCACACATCTTTCTTACTGCTGCACGCAGTGAATAAGATTAAGAGGGAGAGTGAGAGCTGTGCAGAGAGCCAGTCTTGGCTGGTGTTTTCTCACTGAGCTGAAAAGGCAAGAAGAGTCTGCTGCAGGCTGTGGTCACCCAGGCTGGCAGCTGGGTCAGACCTGAGGCTTCTCTGCTGCAGCCTCCTGAGTCTGTATTTCAAAAGAGGACTTAACTCTGCTATTGTTTCTGGGTACATGTGTAAATATTGGTCGGCATCCTAGCTGCAAGTATGAACCCCAAGAGGTACCCACAACAGTTTTAGTTTTTAAAAGATGACAGAGATTAATTGTCAAGATACTTTTCAGAAGTAGCCATCATTTCCTAATCAGGATGTTCTCCAGGCATCTGCCCCAGTGTTCCTGCAGTTTCTGTTCTTCATGGCCTCTCTAGACACAGCACTAACACCTGCTTGCTGGTGGCTTTCTTCCTTGATGCATCAGCGTCTCCCTGAGTCCTCTTAGTTTTCCAGACAGAATTGTGCAACAAAGAGAGCACACTGTTCAGTTCCACCCCATCACAGTCCCACAAGCAGATGGAGGAGTCTGTTCCACGTCCAAACTCCTGTGTCCATCTCACGTTGGCTCACAGAGGGGGTGAGGGGATGAGAACATGGTAAACGTGAGCTGTGTGATGGTGCGAACACAATTGGCTGATTCACAAATGTGAGAGTGGACAGGTGCTGATCGCCCTGACAGAAACCATGCGCTACTCACACCCTCTCTGCACCAGGACATGGGCAGGCTGACTTCATGTTGAGGAGGAGGAAACAGATGTGTCTGTCCTTCCTACTTCTCCCTGGATCAGTGCACACACAGGGCCATAAGCACCATCCTGCAGGGCATCTGCAGAGGGGTTTTCCCCTCCCATTTCACTCTCTATCTTCCTCCAGGTCACAAGTTCAGGTCCCTGCCCTGAGCACTTGTCATCTGTGCGAGGCTCATTTGGTTATGCCAGGCACTACAGGGTTCTCCCTGATTGCAGTAACTGCAGGATGGCACAGTCTGCAGTCCTCACTTCCTTGAAGTCTGTAGTTCAGGGCAATAATATAATAATTATTACCTATATAATAATTATTATATTATTATATATATAATATATATATATAATAATATAATAATATTATATTATTACCTCTATAATCCTGCAGGTGATATTACTATGGCTGACTCTAACAAAAGAGGGTTTGGGTTTTTCTTGGTCACTTCTTCCTCCTTGACTATATTATTTCCGCGATCTGTCCATCAAATTGGTTCATCCTCTGACTCTCACATGGAGGAAACTTTCCCAAGCCTATGTCACCTCTTCTGTGACTCATTTCTTTTTCTTAATAGACAGAGTATAACATATCTGTGAATCAACCTGTATTCTCCTCCATCTTCCTCCCCCCTCCTCCTCCTCCTTCTTCTTTCTTTTGTTTTCTGCCAGTTTTGTTTTGTTTTGTTTTTGAATTCTGCTGAAATTGAGATCAAGGTTATCAAACCCATTATATAAAGAACAGGGTAATCCAACATGAATCACTTGGTAAAACTTTGATAAACTTATTTAAAGCTCTTCTAGTACACAGAACTCACAGTCTATTAATCTTGTAAAAGTTTAACTCTTCCTAATAATGCTATATCATTTTATTTTAGAAAAATTTGTACTTAATTTTTTAGATTTGTTTATTTTTTAATGTGTGTTAGCGTTTTTTTCCCTGCATGTATGTATTTGTAACACATGGCTGTTGTCTGAGGCTCTCAGAATATTTGGATCCTACGCACCTGCAGTTACAGTTTTGAAATGCCATGGGAGTGGAGGGTATTACACCTGGGTCCTCTGTGGGAGCAGCAAACTCTCTTAACACTGAGCATCTCATTTTTAAAGTTTTAAACTGACCATCTACCTTAGTTTTTTTTCATTTCATTCATTTTGTGAATTGGGTTGGGGTGTGTATGCCACAGCATACATCTTTTTTTGATATTTTATTTACATTTCAGATGCCATCCCCTTTCTCCCAACATGGTGGGTTAGAACTCAGTTTTGAAATTATTTAGAGATTCTTGAATGGAACACACATACACACACACACAATATATATATATATATATATATATATATATATATATATATATATATATATATCCAGGAGAAGGGGAGAAGCTGTTTCTGAGCTATCCAAGTCACAGTTCACCAGTGAGAGCCTCAGCTCAGAGACACTGGGAGCCCCTGCTGTGCAAAAAGGCTGGCTGTTTCACTGGCCAGATGCTAGGAAGAAGGCAATGAGAAGCAGACAACAAATATGCTCTTGATATTCAAATGAAAATTATTGCTTATTTATTGTATAATAATTTCTAAATTATTACATAATTTAGGATTATGATAGTTGAACTAAATTAAATGCTTGCATTGCATGAGAATAATATCTTCTAGATGATCCTTCACCAAATCTTGTTGGGGATTAGTTCCAATGCTTTGAATTAATCAGACCCCCAAAATTGGGAATCTGCATATCCAATCACTGAAAGTCCTTGTCCCCAATTTTTTTTTTTTTGATTGATCAGTAAAGAGCCAATGGCCAATGGCTTGGCAGGCAGACTGATTTGCCTGGACTGGGAACTAAGAGAAAAAAAGAGAAACAAACACTATGATTCAGAGGGAGATGATCAGATTTAAAGCTTCAGAAGGAAAATCATCCAAAATGTAGGTGAGAAGTAATGTGGCCCTGAAAGGGCTGCTCAGAAGTATCTTGGGCAGCAGAGACTAGGGAGCCGCCCAGAAGGAGCCAAGGCAACAAAGATAAAATATAGTGTTAGAGGGCTTTAAACCAGAATTACAGGAGGGAAATGCTAGCCACAGGAGAAGATTACAACCACCCAGCCTTTGAGTTAGCCAAGGCATTTAAAAATAACTGGTGTGTGTGTGTGTGTGTGTGTGTGTGTGTGTGTGTGTGTGTCTTTCATTCGCAAACCCAGATTGTGCATGTACAACCCTCCAGGAGCCAAAAAGGTGTAGCCAGCTCCCTCTACAGGATGGCACACAACTTGGTGGGTTAAAACTCATTTTTTGAAATTATTTAGAGATTCTTGGATGGAACACACACACACACACAATTGATATATAAGTCCAAAGAAGGGGAGAAGCTGTTTCTAAGCTATCAAAGTCACAGTTCACTAGAGAGAGCCTCAGCTCAGAGATACTGGGAGCCCCTGCTGTGCAAAAGGCTGGCTGTTTCCTTGGCCAGGTGCTAGGAAAAAGACAATGAGAAGCAGACAACAAAATCTGCCTGCCTCCAGGCACCAGATAAATAAAAGATTTATGAATTTGATTTAATTCATTTTAAGGATAGAAAAGAATATAATGGTAATTGGTTAAATGTTCTTAAGTATACAGAGATATTAAGCTCCACAGCAGGGAGAAGTAAGAGAGATTAAATGAAAACATGCTTTAAAGAAATTTATAAGTCTTACCAGGGCAAATTCTCAAAATCTTTGAACATAATTCACATGGGATTTCTGGGATTGTTTAGCCTGGTATGACAAAAAGAGAGCCTGAAAATAGGCTTATAAAAGAATTAAATATAGATAATAAATATTGAGGCTTTCAAACCTTAAAAATTAGATCAAAAGCAGGGGATAGGGAGCTAACCTATCTCAGACAGTAGAAACTTAGGATCTGAGAATTATATAAAGAGAAAGTGGCATACTACAATATGTACCAACAGAGATATTAATCTCCATAGTAGGGGGGATTTAAATATACATAGATGTATAAAATATTGAGCTTTTGATCTTTAATTAAAAGATGAAAAACAGGAGATGGTGAAGAGGCACTGTCTCCATGGTTAACATTTGTTTAGATTGTTTTAATTGCTTTGAATTGCTTTAATTATCAACATGTGTGTTGTTATTTGTTTGGTGGTTATATTAAAATTTCTCTAGGAGAGAAGTCAAGCTATACCTTTAGTGATTTCTGGTTACTGGACCAAGAACATGCTATTTTAGGAGAGAGCCTCTTCATTTGTGGTGGCAGAAAAAGAGAAAAGGCTTTGGACCCCTTTCAGAGTGATAAGGATCAGATATGACAGAGGAAGACTCCCTAAAGATCTTGAAAAACTCAAGAAAATCAAACAGGACAGATAACTTTATCTTCTGCTTCTTTGATATTGAAACAGCTCAGTAACTGGCTTAGATATAAAAATGTCTCTAGCCAAACCTTCAGCTAAAATGAGACAATAAATCTTGTTGATTATGGAATCCTTAATATTCTTTGTGCCCTCCTTCATATGGCATGAATGGAGATTTATTACAATTGGCTATTGATAAAGTTAACTCATGAAAAAGACAGTTGTCTTTCCCCTGCTCAAACAAGGAGCAAATTTCATCCTTAACTGATCTGTGCACCCTGCACAAGACATATGAATGTCTTCAAGGTACTAAAATTTTGGTTGTAAGATTCATATATTACAGAATGTACAGCTTTTAAAAGAGCCATCTTCAGAGATGTTGAACTGACTTTCTTTTCCAGCCCCCTGCTTCCTGATGTTGTCCAGAGACTTGCTTCCAGAACAGATTCAGAAATTGCTACTGATTCCAGATGATGTCGCCTTATCTAACCTTTCAGATGGATTCAGTCAGAACTTCAGTCAAGCCATGAGCCATCTAAGCTACAGAGACTGGATAACAGCTGCTAAAGCTAGAATTCTGAAGTCTAACCAATTTTTCTAATTTTCCTTCCCCTGAACACCCCTTTAAAGAATTTCTCATTGCCCCAATTTAGCAGGAAGAAGCCATGAAGAGTCATCAGCCCAATCCCTTGGGTTTGAGTGTCTGAGCTATGGTTACTTTACCAATTATAGATAGGTTGTCATTTTAAGGGATAAAATAGTCATAAGTTTGAACAGGGAGGAAATAGGATGGATTACTAATTTTATTATTGAACAAATCATTGTGTAGCCATAATCTTACAGTGGTAGAAATCGTTGTAATTCATTTAAAATTGAAGTTATAATTTCTTACATTGGTATAGAATTATATCTTGATATAGAATTAAGGTTTTCATTGGCTTTGTGCAGGCTAGGAACTGAGAGACATTGCTGTTTTCTCAGAAAACCTCAAATGTGAATCAATAGGAAAAGAAATATTTCCATGATACATGGCAGGCTTTTTAAGATTTATTTATTTTATGTATGTGAGTACAATGTTGCTGTTTTTAGACACACCAGAAGAGAGCATCAGATCTCATTACAGATGGTTGTGAGCCCCAATGTAGTTGCTGGGAATTGAACTCAGGACCTCTGGAAGAGCAGATAGTGCTCTTAACTACTGAGCCATCTCTCCAGTCCAACACATGGCAGTTTTAATATGTAAGAAAGCTTATATACGGATGGGTCACATAACTGTTGAAACAGCAGAGAGAGTGGCTGTGGCTTCTGGCCACCTTTAGGTGGAGGCAATAGTAAGTAGAATAAGGCTGAACTGAAGAACATTGACATGTCGTACTGAGAGTAGTGGGGCTGTCATCGTCTAAAATTGTTGAGCAAGGCTAGATCTGGAGTAAGGAATCTTTATGCTATTTTCCCTGCACAGTTTCCACCTGCTTCTTTCAGCCTTAAAATGAATAACATCAATAGACTGTCACATAACACTAAGATAAGAAACACTATTTATTCTGGAGCTGGCATTGGGATCTTAGGCAACAGCTTCCTTTTTCTCTTCTACATCCTCAAGTTCATTCATGGGCAGAGGTCCAGACTCACTGACCTGCCCATTGGTCTCTTGTCTCTAATCCACCTGCTGATGCTGATAGTCTTGATTTTAGTCACTACAGACATTTTTATGCCATGGAGGAGGTGGGATGACACCACATGCAAGTTTGTTATGTCCTTGTACAGGTTTTTTAGGACCCTCTCTCTTTGTTCCACCAGCCTGCTCAGTATCCTCCAGGCTGTTACCCTCAGTCCCAGAAGCTCCTGCCTAGCAAAGTTCAAGCACAAATCTCCATGGCATATGCTAAGTTGCCTTCTTCTCCTGGGTGTCTTCTATACGGTCATTAGTAGTCCCCTTATTACATACATAACTGCAAAGCCTAATTTGACCTCACCTAGCTTTATATATCTCACAGCATCTTGCTCTCTGGCACCCATGAGTTACTCTGTCCATCACACTTTTTTATACTGTTGACCTCCAGGGACATCATCTTTGTAGGTCTCATGCTCCTCTCAAGTGGGTCCATGGTAACTTTTCTATATAGACATAGGAAGCAGTCCCAGTTTCTTTATAGCACCAGCCTTTCCCTCAAACCATCTGCAGAACAAAGAGCCATGAGGACCATTCTGTGTCTCATGAGCTTCTTCGTGCTGATGTACACCTTGGACAGTATCGTCTCCTACATAAGAAGTATCAATGATGGTCAGATTTTGTATTGTGTCCACATTCTCACAGTCCATGGCTATGCCACAGTCAGTCCTTTTTTGATTCTCAGTACTGAAAAACATAAAATTACCATTTTCAGATCCACATTTGGAAGGATGGTAAGCATGATGCTACTCAGGGATGGATAAATTCCTTTAAGATGAACCAAGGTACTAGCATCAGTTATGCATTGTAAAGCAGTTTGTATGAGCTTCACTGGAAAAACAGAGTTGTCTTTTTGTTGTTGCTAAACCTATTTATTGTCAAATGTGTGATGGTATACATAAAAGAAAAACCACATGCCAGATACATGAGTGTTTTGTACTTCCCACTGTATCGTTTGGGGAAATGTAAAACAACTATTTCTTGTCATGGCCTGGATCATCCACAGCAATTGATGACAACTTGTGGTAATCTTCATTTATTCAATTTTCTCAGTTACCTCTGTTTTGCCAAAGTATGTATATAAACACTTATTAATATAATTATCAAATAACCAGAAAATCTCATCTCATATCCTCCTCCTCCTCCTCCTTCTCTCTCTCTCTCTCTCTCTCTCTCTCTCTCTCTCTTTCTCTCTCTCACACACACATTACAGAAAAAGAGAGATAAAAATACAGAGACAGAGAGAGAGAGAGAGAGAGAGAGAGAGAGAGAGAAACAGAGAAAGACAGTCAGACAGACAGACAGACAACAAAATGGAGTCTATGGATAAAACAGTTCTAAGGATGGATAAACAAAGTGTAGGCCCTCTACACTAGACTGTTAATCAGCTTTAAAAGAAAATAGGATTTTACACATGGTACCACGTGAATAAACATGAAGATGCTGTGCTGGCTGATGTGAGAGTCATGTAGAATGGGGTCTGTGGATGACTTGGAGCAGGAAGAGCTAGAGGCCAAGGCAGAAAGCTCATTCATGAGTGCAAGGCTACCTATGAGCTACAGCCAGAGATACAGAATGAGATTCTGCTGAAATCAATCACTTTGTCCATCCATCCATCCATTCTGGGGATTTCTAAATAGCCAATGTAGACTAATTAATGAGCTCCAGGCAAAAAAGATCCCACCTCAAAGGAGTTTAATTAACCATGTTCCAAAGGATAATACCTGATGTCATCTTCTAGCCTTCACATACATGCACACAGACAAATTATACCCCCCCACACACAAATACACTAAAACAAAACAAAAAATCACACAGATACAAGTACCTGTTGACTCCAAGGAATACATATAACTGTCAAAGACTTGGATGGAGATAGGGCTCAGCCATTAAGAACACTTCCTGTGAGGATCCTACTTTGGTTCTCAGTATCAACATCAGTGATTCTCAAATGTCTATCACTCCAGCTCCAGTGAATCCATATACCTCTTCTGGCCACTATGATCACCTGCACTAATGTGGCATATTCCCACATAGACATACATGCATACCATACACATAAATAGAAATAAATGTCAACTGGCAAATATCCATTTATAAAGCAAAGAAAAGATTAAAACTAGCTGGTGTAGCTATTCTGGTATCTGATAAAATAGACTTCAAAATTAAAAGAGATAAATAAGGCCATTACATAGTACCATGGTGAACAAATTCTTCAGGAAGACATAACAATTATAAACATATATGCAGTGAATATTAGGGCTCCCGATTTCTAACATTAAAGGTAGGTAGATCCTAAAATAACAACAATAGGTAGCTTCAATGTCTTCCCCTGTTTGGAAAGGTCATCCAAATGAAAATCAGTCAAGAAAGTTCAGAGTTAAACTTCACCACAGATTAAGTAGATTTAATATAAGGGAGAATTCCACTCAAAAGATACAGAATAGAAGCACATTTCAGCAGTGCAAGTACTTCGGGGCTGAACAATAATACCCTGAGTGAAGAGTGGACCATGGAAGACAATGCAGAGTAATTCTAAAGTCCCTAGAATCGATGAAAATGAAGCACAACCTACCAGAACATCTGAAGTACAGCAAAAGTATCTCTAAAATGAGAGCTTATGGCTTTGAGTACTTAAACAAGCAGAGAGGTCATAAACAAATAACACAATGACAAACACATGGTCTCAGAAAAACAAGAATAAACCAACCCCAAACATTAGATGGTAGGATATATTGAAGAGAAGGGAACAATTTAATGAAATGAAGACTAAAAGAACAATACATAAGGTTAATCCAGAGTTAAGTCTTTGGGCAGGAGTAATGGCTCAGCAGTTAAGAGCACTGTCTGCTCTTGTAGATTACCTGGGTTCGATTCTCAGCACCCACATATCAGCACACAACCATCTGGAACTTCAGTCCCAGGGGATCCAATACCCTCTTCTGACATCTGCTGGTACTACATACATGTGCTACACAGGCATAAGTTCAGACAAAACACCCATATACATTTAAAAGGGGGGAGATTTAGTTCTTTACAAAAATAAGGAAAATTGATAAAGCCGAACCTAACCCCAATAAAAAGAAAATCCAGATTAATAAAACTAGGAATGAAAAGGAAGTGTTACAAAAGATTACAATGAGACCTAGGGGACACTCTGAAAGCTTATATTTTAAAAACTGGAAAATCTAGCAAAAATGAACTAACCAAAATTAATAGAAATATCTTAAAATACCCACAAATAATGGAATTTGAACAGTAATAGTTTTCAACAAAGAAGAGTCTGGAAGCAGATGCAGTCACTGCTGAATTTGCCCAATATTTAAAGAAGAGCCAACAGCAATGCTTTTCAAACTCTTCCAGACCATGGGGAAGGAAGAAACACCACCAGATACATTCTGTGACCCAGCATCACACTGACACCAGATAAACATACAACAAAAACAAAACTATAGACCAAATTCTCTGATATGCATAGCTACAAATGTTCTTCATAAAACATTTGCAAAGGAATTAAAAAAACACATGAAGAAGCTTCATAGATTATTAATGATCTTACTTTATTCCAGGGATGTAAGAGAGGCTCAATAGGCAAACCAATAAATGCAGCATGGCATGTAAGGATTCAGAAGAAGAACTTTGGAAACATTCAATATCTGTCCACAATAAAAGCCTGAAGAAAGCAGGAATAGAGCAGTCTTACCGAAATACAAGAGAAGCTATATATGACTAACTTATAGCCAATGATATACTAAATAGAGAGAATGTGAAAGAATTTCCTTTAAAATTAAGAATGAGAAAATGGTGCCCTTCTGCCCCTCTCTGGACCCCTGTGGCTGGAGCAGACACCCAGCAAGTCTACACCCATGTGGAAACCATATCCTAAGACATCCCAGAGAGACCACTGACCTCAGAGAGGCAGGTAAGATCAGTCACACATCGCCCTACACCCCAGAGCCACAGCTGGGAGTAGAAAGTTCTCAGGAGCCCTCAGGCACACAAACTCCACAGAATACTATCCCCTGCAGAATACTATTCCCCTTCCACCCCTTTTTGGATCACTGTGGCTGGAGCAGATACCCAGCCAGTCTGCTCTTTTGTGGAAAACCATATCCCGAGACATCCCAGAGAGGCCACTGACCTCAGAGTGGCAAATACCCAGCTGTTATGCTCCCATGTGGAAACCATATCCTGAGACATCAAAGAGAGGTCACCAACCTCAGAGCAGGGGACAACATACCCTGAGACATCCTGGAGGAGCCACGGAACTCAGAACAGCAGACACCATATCCTGAGACATTCTAGAGCAGCCACTGCACTCAGAGCAGTGAACACCTAGCTGGTCTGTTCTCATGAAGACACCTTATCCTGAGACATTCTAGAGGAGACACTGTACTCAGAGCAGTGGGAGCTCAGGATCATAGGATCACAGGATCACAGAGACATCTGGACCCTGAGTAATTCTGACACAAGCAAGATAAATGGAAAGACAGTCTCTAGTCAGAACCAGTGAGTGCAGGTAGCACTAGAGTTAACCAAATGGTGAAAGGCAAGCTCAAGAACTTAAACAACAGAAACCAAAGTTACTTGGCATCACCAGAACCCAGTTCTCCCACCATAGCAAGCCCTGAACACCACATCACACTGGAAAAGCAGGATACAGAATTAAAATCACTTCTTATGATGATGTTAGAGGACTTTAAGAAGGTCATAAATAACACTCTCAAAGAATTTGAGGAGAACACAGGTAAACAGGTAGAAACCCTTAAAGAGGAAACACAAAAATTCCTTAAAGAATTGCAAGAAAACACAACAAACAGGTGAAGGAAGTAAACAAAACCATCCAGGATTTAAAAGTGGAAGTAGAAACAATAAAGAAATCTCAAAGGGAGACTATCCTGGAGATAGACAACCTAAGAAAAAGGCTAGGAGTCATAGATGCAAGCATCACCAACAGAATACAAGAGATAGAAGAGAGAATCTCATGTGCAGAAGATGCCATGGTAAACACTGACACACTGTCAAAGTAAATGCGAAATGCAAAAAGCTCCTAATACAAAACATCCAAGAAATCCCGGACACAATGAGAAGGCCAAACCTAAAAATAGTAGGTATAGATGAGGGTAAAGACTCTCACTTAAAGGGCCAGTAAATATCTTCAACAAAATTATAGAGGAAACCTTCCCTAACCTAAAGAATGAGATACCCTTAAATATACAAGAAGCCTACAGAACCCCAAATAGACTAGACCAGAAAGGAAATACCTCCCGTCACATAATGATCAAAACATCAAATATACAAAACAAAGAAAAAATACTAAAAGCAGTAAGGGAAAAAGGTTAAGTAACATATAAAGACAGACCTATAAGAATTATATCAGACTTCTCACCAGAGACTATAAAAGCCAGAAGAACCTGTACTGATATCATACAGACCCCAAGAGAACACAAATGCCAGTCCAGACTAGTATACACAACAAAACTCTCAATCACTACTGATGGAGAAACCAAGGTATTCCATGACAAACCTAAAGTTACACAATATCTTCCCACAAATCTAGCACTTCAAAGGACAATTGATGGAAAACTCTAACACAAGGAGGGAAATACAACATAGAAAAACCAAGAAAGTAGTCTTCCAACAACCCCAAAAGAAGATAGTTACACAAACATAATTCCACGTCCAATAACAAAAGTGACAGGAAGCAACAATCATCTTTCCTTAATATCTCTTAATATCAATGGACTCAATTCTCCAATAAAAAGACATAGACTAGCAGACTGGATACATAAACAAGACCAAGAATTTTGCTGCATATAGAAAACACACCTCTGTGACACAGACAGACACTACCTCTGAGTAAAAGGATGGAAAACAATCTTCCAAGCAAATGGTCCCAAGAAACAAGCGGGAGTAGCGATTCTAATATCAAATAAAATTGATTTTCAACCAAATGTAATAAGAAAGATAAAGAAGGACACTTCATAGTCATCAAAGGAAAAATGTACCAAGATGACTCTCAATTCTGAACATCTATGCCCCAAATGCATGTGGACCCACATAGATAAAAGAAACTTTACTAAAGCACAAAACATACACTGCACCTCACACAGTAATAGTGGGGGATTTCAACACCCCACTTTCAGCAAAAGACAAATCATGAAAATTGAAACTAAACAGAGAGACAATGAAACAGAAGTTATGAAACAAATGGATTTAACTGATATCTATAGAACATTTCACCCTAAAACAAAAGAATATATCTTTTTCTCAGCACCTCATGGTACCTTCTCCAAAACTGACCATATAATTGGTCATAAAACAGGCCTCAACCATACAAAAAGATTGAAATTATCCCTTGTACCCTATCAGACCACCATGGACTAAGGCTGGTGTTTAATATGGACAAAAACAATGGAAAGCCCACATACAGGTAGAAACTGAACAATGCTCTACTCAAAGATGACTTTGTCAAAAAAGAAATAATGAAAGAAATTAAAGACTTTTTAGAATTTAATGAAAATGAGGACACATCATAACCAAACTTGCAGGACTCCATGAAAGCAGTACTAAGAGGAAAAGTCATAGCTCTAAGTACCTACAAAAATAAACTGGAGAGAGCATACACTAACAACTTGACAGCAAACCTGAAAGCATTAGAACAAAAAGAAGCAAATATACCCAAGAGGAGTAGACAGCAAGAAATAATCAGACTCAGAGCTCAAATCAACCAAGTAGAAACAGAAAGAACTATACAAAATATCAACAAAACCACAAGCTGGTTCTTTGAGAAAATCAACAAGATAGATAAACCCTTAGCCAGACTAAACAAAGGGCACAGAGACAGTATCCAAATTAATACACTCAGAACTGAAAAGGGAGACATAACAACAGAAATTGAGAAAATTAAAAAAATCATCAGATCTTACTACAAAGGCCTATACTCAACAAAATTGGAAAATCTGGATGAAATGGACAGTTTTCTAGACAGATGCCAGATACCAAAATTAAATCAGGAGCAGATAAACCATCTATACAGTCCTATAACCCCTAAAAAAATAGAAGCAGTCATTAAAAGTCTCCCCACCAAAAAAACTGGAACAGATTGTTTTAGTTCAGAATTCTATCAGACCTTCCAGGAAGACCTAATACCAATTGTCTTCAAACAATTCCATAGAATATAAACAGAAGGAACACTACCCAATTTGTTCTATTAAGCTACAATTACACCTATGCTGTACAAAGACCCAACAAAGAAAGAGAACTACAGACCAATCTCTCTTATGAATGTTGATGCAAAAATACTCAATGAAATTCTCGCAAACCAAATCCAACAACACATCAAAACAATTATCTATCATGATCAAGTATGCTTTATCCCAGGAATGCAGGGATGGTTCAATATTCAGAAATCCATCAATGTAGGCCACTAAATAAACAATCTCAAAGAAAAAAACCACATGATCATCTCACTAGAAGCTGAGAAAGCATTTGACAAAATTCAACATCCCTTCATGGTAAAAGTAGTGGAAAGATCAGGAATTCAAAGCCCATACCTAAACATAGTAAAGGCAATATACAGCAAGCCAGTAGCCAACATCAAACCAAATGGAAAGAAACTTGAAGCAATCCCACTAAGATCAGGGACTGGACAAGGCTGCCCACTCTCTCCCTACCTATTCAATATAGTACTGGAAGTCCTAGCCAGAGCAATTAGACAACAAAAGGAAGTCAAAGGGATACAAATAGGAAAGGAAGAAGTCAAAATTTCACTATTTGCAGATAATATAATATTATACTTAAGTGACAATAAAACTTCCACCAGAGAACTCCTAAACCTGATAAACAACTTCAGCAAAGTGGCTGGATGTAAAATCAACTCAAACAAATGAGTAGCTTTCCTCTACTCAAAGGATAAATAGGCTGAAATAGAAATTAGGGAAATGAAACACTTCGAAATAGGCACAAATAATATAAAATATCTTGGAGTGAATCTAACCAAGCAAGTGAGAGATCTGTATGACAAGAATTTTAAGTCTCTGAAGAAAGAAATTGAAGAAGATCTCAGAAGATGGAACGATTTCCCATGCTCCTGGATTGGCAGTATTAACTTAGTAAAAATAGCCATCTTGCCAAAAGCAATCTACAGATTCAGTGAAATTCCCATCAGAATTCCAAATCAATTCTTAATAAAGATAGACTGATCAATTTGCAAATTCATTTGGAATAACAAAAACCCCAGGATAGCGAGAACTATTCTCAACAATAAAAGAACTTCTGGGGGAATCACCACCCCTGACCTCAAACTGTACTACAGAGCAGTAGTGATAAATACTGCTTGGTATTGGTACAGAGACATGCAGGAAGCTCAGTGGATTTCACCATGTAGAAAAATGCAAATTAATCCATTCTTATCCCCTTGTACAAAGCTCAAGTCCAAGTGGATAAAGGACCTTCACATAAAACCAGATACACTAAAACTAATAGAAGAGAAGGTGGAGAATACCCTCAAATACTTAGGCACAGAGGAAAGTTCCTGAACAGAACACCAATGGCTTATGCTCTAAGATCAAGAATTGACAAATGGGGCCTCATAAAACTGCAAAGTTTCTTTAAGGCAAAAGACACTGTCAATAAGAGAAGACAGCAACCAACAAATTGGGAAAAGATTATTACCAATCCTAGATCCAATAGAGGGCTAATATCCAATATATACAAAGAACTCAAATTAGACACCAGACAACCAAATAACCCTATTAAAAATGGGGTACAGAGCTAAAGAAAGAATTCTCAACTGAGAAAATTCGAGTGGCCCAGAAACACCTTAAGAAATGCTCAGCATCCTTAGTCATCAGGGAAATGCAAATCAAAACAACCCTAAGATATCACCTCACACCAGTCAGAATGGCTAAGATAAAAAGTTCAAGTGATTGTAGATGCTGGTGAGGATGTGGAGAAAGAGGAACACTCCTCCATTGTTGGTGGGAATGAAAGCTGGTACAACCACTCTGGAAATCAGTCTGGCCGTTCTTCAGAAAATTGGACATAGCACTACCTGAGAACGCAGCTATACCACTCCTGGGCATATACCCAGAAAATGCCCCAATGTATAACAAAGACATATGCTCCACTATGTTCATAGCAGCCTTATTTATAATAGCCAGAAGCTGGAAAGACCCCAGATGTCCTTCAACAGAGGAATAGATACAAAAAAATGTGGTACATTTACACAATGGAGTACTACTCAGCTATTAAAAATAATGAGTTTGAGAAATTCTTAGGTAAATGGATGGAATTAGAAAATATCATCCTGAGTGAGGTAACCCAATCACAAAAGAACACACTTGGTATTTACTCACTGATATTCGGATATTAGCCCAAAAGCTTGAAATAGCCACGATTCAACTAACTGACCACATGAAGATCATGAAGAAGGAAGACCAAGTGTGGATGCCTCTGTCCTTATGGAAGGAGTGACAGAATGATCAAGGGAGCAAATAAGGCAACCATGTGTGTGACAGAAACTCTAGGAGGGGCTATCAGGAGACCACTCTACCTTGATATCTATCCCATGTGCAGTCACCAAAGATAGATGCTGATATGGATGTCAGGAAGTGCATGCTGACAGGAGCCTGATGTAGCCATCTCCTCAGAGGTCTGCCAGAGTCTGACATATCCAGAGGTGGATGCTCGCAGCTACCCATTGATCTGATCAAAACTTCCCAATGGAGAAGTCAGAGGACTAAATGAGCTGAAAGGGTTGGTGACCCCAAGAGGAGAGCAACAATATCAACCAACCAGAGCTCCCCAGGGTCTAAACCACCAGCTTGAGAGCACAAAGGGAGCCACCCATGACTTCAGCTCTATACTTAGGGGAGGATGGCCTTGTTAGGCATGGGTGGGAGAAAAGATCCTTGGTCCCATGAAGGCTGAACACTGAGTAGGAAAAAATTTGAGGGTGAAGTGGGTGGAGCAGGGGTAGGTGTGGGCACACCCTTGTGGAGGCAAGAAGGGGGATGAGAGAGGGGGTTCCTGGGCATTGGGGGGAATGGGGTGAGGGGATAAAATATGAAATGTGTTATAAAATAAAAAAATAAAAAGAATTGACAAATGGGACTTCATAAAATTGCAAATCTTCTGTAAGGCAAAGAACACTGACAAATCAGCACCCAACAGATTGGGAAAAGAATCATTACCAATCCTACATCCAATAGAAGGCTAATATCCAATATATACAAAAAGCTCTAGACATTAGACTCCAGACAACAAAATAACCGTATTAAAAATGGGGTACAGAGCTGAACAAAGAATTCTCAACTGAGGAAACTTGAATGGCCAAGAAGCACCTTAAGAAATGCTCAGCATCCTTAGTCATCAGGGAAATACAAATCAAAACAAGCCTGAGACACTACCTCACACAAGTCAGAATGGCTAAGATAAAAACCTCAAGTGATACTAGATGCTCGTAAGGATGAGGAGAAAGAGGAACACTCCTCCATTGTTGATGGTATTGCAAGCTGGTACCACCACTCTGGATATCCATCTGGCGGTTCCTCAAAAAATTGGACATAGCACTACCTGAGGACCCAGCTATACCACTTCTGGGCATATACCCAGAAGATGCTTCAAGACATAACAAAAACATATGCTCTACTATGTTCATAGCAGCCTTATTTATAATAGCCAGAAGCTGGAAAGACCCCAGATGTCCTTCAACAGAGGAATGGATACAAAATATTGGTACATTTACACAATGGAGTATTACTCAGCTATTAACAATAATGAATTTGAGAAGTCCGTAGGTAAATGGATGGAACTAGTAAATATCATCCTGAGTGAGGTAACCCAATCACAAAAGAACACACATGGTATTTACTCACTGAGAAGCAGATATTAGCCCAAAAGCCTGAAATAGCCAAGATTGAACTAACAGAAGACACAAAGCTCATGAAGAAGGAAGAAGAAGTGTGGATGCCAAGGTCCTACTTAGGAGTAACAAAATTCCCAAGGGAGCAAATATGGAGACAAAGTGTGGGACAGAAACTGAAAGAGGGGCCATCTGGAGACCATTCTACTTGTGTATCCATCCCATGTGCAGTCACCAAAGATAGATGCTGATATGGATGTCAGAAAGTGGATGCTGACTGGAGCCTGATATGGCTGTCTCCTTAGAGGTCTGCCAGAGTCTGACATACCCAGAGGCAGATGCTCACAGCTAACCATTAATCTGATCAAGGGTTCCTAATGGAGAAGTTAGAGAGAAGACTGAAGGAGCTGAAAGGGTTTGTGGCCCCATGAGGAGATCAAAAATATCAACCAACCAGAGCTCCCCAGGTTCTAAACCACCAGCCTGGGAGCACATATGGGGGGACCCATGACTCCAACTCTATATGTAGGGGAGAATGGCCTTGTTGGGCATATGTGGGAGAGGAGATCATTGGTCACATGAAGGCTGAACACTGAGTGAGGGGGAATTTGAGAGTGAGGAGGTGGGAGTGAAGGCTGGGTGGAGGCACACCCTCACAGAAACAGGAGGAGGAGGAGGGATGAGATAAAGGGTTTCTGGGTGGTGGGAGGAATGGTGTAAGGGGATAAAATCTGAAATATAAATATAATATCCAATAAAAAAGTAAAAAAGAATGTTAAAAAATATTACCAGAACAACAAACTGTATACTGTCATGAGTTATCAGAAACACTTTCTTCTTTGAGATAAGTGCTGGGATCTTGGGCAACAGTGTCCTTTTCCTTGTCCTTGTGTTGGGCACAAGCCCAGATTTGCTGACATGTCCATTGGCTTACTGGCCCAAATGGTGCTGCTGGTTGTTGGCTTCACAGCTACAGATATTTTCCTGCTTTGATGAAGATGGGATGACATCACATGAAAATCACCTCTCTTCTTGTTCAGTTTTTTGCGGGGTCTCTCCATTTGTACTGCCTTCTGGCTGAAGCTTCCAGGCATCATTTCCAGGCACAGACAAGTTTGTTGAGGAAAGATCAAAAGCAACTTATCTCCATATGACATCTTATGGTCCTGGTTTGTCCTGTCTTCCTTATATTGATCCATTTCTAGCAACCTTTTCATCTCTTTTGTTGTTACTCCTAATGTGATGTCAGACCACCTCCTACATGTTATCAAGTCATGTTCTCTTATACCATTTTTCCTTGCAATACGTATTATCCACATTGTTCATCTTCAGGGAAGCATTCTTGGTCAGTGTCATGGTCATCTCCATTGGATACATGTTGGCTTTCTAGTGCTGGCACAGGAAACAGACCTAACATCTTCAGAGCACCAGCTTCTCTAATTACATCCTCATTTCTTTGCTACTGCCAATCCTTCTGTGTTCATCAGCACTGAAAAGTTATAACTGCCTACCTAGGTCAATGCTGAAGAGGACAGTGACTATTTGATTTTTCAGTGATGGGTAAGTATCATTGGCATCTGAACTATGAATCACTGTAGCCAGACTTGTGGCTACTTTATGGATACCTATTTCTACCACCCTCTCCAATCTTTCAAACCCACCCACACTAGAAGTGGAAGGTAGATAGGAAAGGGGACATCTGTATCATTAGACTAGTTTCGACTGATTAAGGACATCAAGTTCTTTGGGGGAAATTTTGATTTTCACCTGCCAGGATATCACCACCCAGCAAAAAGGTACAATCTGCAAACAGAAAGCTTAGCAGCAGGAGGAGCAGCAGAAGCCACACCCATTTAGGGTGCTTTTATTTATATACCCTCTCAAGAGTCCTTAGAATTCCAAATGTCATACACTTGGCAAAACTATCTGCAGTTGGCATCATGCCCTTGCCAGAGCATGAGGAGAATTATAGACCACTGGTATGGACAACCTGAAGCAGCCTCATATCACATAACTGACATAAAACAAAAACTTATTCCCATAACATTTCTATGTTTTTAAATAAATCAAAATTCTCATTATAAATCACTCAAACAGATTGTGTGGCGACTATCTCCAGGTGGATTAAGTTCAGAACATGATTTACAGATCAGCCATAGAAGACTTCAAGGTCTACATCATGATTCCTATACATGCCTTCTGAGTGAGGGATTTCTGTTAGGTGAAAACTCTACATTTATAGGTTAAGCATATGATAGAGGGAAATGATGACCCAAGCACAATACACAACCTTACACAGAGAAGTGATGTTGGGCTAATTCACACATACCTGTAATATCAAATCTGAAGGACAGAGAGAAAAAAGGGTCCCTGGGGGGCTACATATACAATAGGCTAGAGCAGGAATGTATAAGAGACTTTGTCTATGAAGGATAATATATATATATATATATATATATATATATATATATATATATATAGTGAAGGAGGACACCTGTGTAAGATATGAAATCAAATGTAAGAATCTACTCAATTGTAGTTTTGTGCCAATGAAAGTATCCTGTCACTCAATAACTTAAAGTAGGAATTTGAGCCAGTTTACAAACCAAAAATGACAATCATATCTATGAGCTGTAATGCCATTGTTCATGCTTTGATTGTACAACTGAACCTCTAGGATTATTTAGAGAAATAACATGAGCATTGTATAATGCTAGCACAACATCTGGAGAAGGACTGTGACCCATCCTCTCTACATACTTAGCTGGTCAAAGATGCTGAGGTGGGTTCTATGCTAACAAACTGAGTGTCCTGAATGACTAACAGAGAGTAGATATGAAGAGACATAAAGATTAATAATATGAAGGGAAATGAATAAACTATTATGAGAAATGTGTAAAAACAATAACAGATTTAACTATGGTGACACAGGCTTGTAATGTCAACATGTGGTTTGAGGGATAGAGGCAGGCAGAGCTTTCTGAGTTTAAAACTGTCCTGGTGTGGTTGTGAGTGTTGGACCAGCAAAGGCTACATGGTGTGACCCTCTATAAAATTAGGAAAATATTCATTACCTCTTAATTTCTAGTTTTCTCTAGAATCATGTTATGATCTATAGTGTGTATTTAATTTTAACATTAGTCAGGGGTTGTTTAAAGGATTCTATATAAAATTATAATGCTGGGAATATTAATTACTCCACATGACATCCTTAGACTTGTTTTCTTTTCTGAAACTGCATGTCTCCATGTATCCAAGGCTAGCCTTGAACTTACAATTCTCCTACACACAACTCTGAAGTTATCACATTATTCAGACATCTGTAGTGTAACATCAGAGTCACTTAACTAAGGGCTTTAAGTACAGGTAACTGTGTCTCTTTCATAGAAGGGTTCACAATGTTTTTGGTAGCTATGCGTTAGATTTGTGGAAATGGAAACAAAATTTCATGTTGTTTCAGAGCCCATTGCTGCCTCTGTCAGTCAAGATACTGATAATTCAGGTGCTTCATGGAGCTCAGCTCAGGTAGCCTCAGCTATGTTCCCTCTGCCTGGTCACCTGGCTCTCCAGGGCAGCATGAGCTTTCTGCATTCTACCGAATTTCTTTTACAATTTACTTTATTTCACTCACAGCTAAAATCCTGTAACTAGGAGTTGGGAATATTAGAAAACAATCAACACTACGTTGAAAACAGAAGACCAACCCAGGGAAAGCCTGTCTATTATACCTTGTATAGGAAGGACTTTCAGGTGTACATGGAAATTGTGTAAGGACAAGGAGTCCTGCATCCCAGAAGAGAGCATCATAGTGAAGGAAAATGCTCAGAATTAAGTCTAAGGAGTAAAATGAGAAAAGTGAGGGCTGTCCGTTTGGTGCAAACTTTCTGATCTGGCAGATATATCAAAGGAGCTCAGATAAAGTTTGTGTTCAGCCTCTCAAGATAGCTGTTATTCAGGACAGGGTGACATAAAGGTAGGGATGATGCTCCACTGGGATTTCCATGCTCTTCAGCGGGAACTTGTCACCTGGGACAGACACTAACTTACAAGCTGTAGAGATGCATTAAAGACACCCTTCTCCTAAGCCTGTGCAGGATCTCCTCAGGCAGAATTTTCCCCACCTATGTTCATGTAGGTGGTAAGTGCTCAGCACCAAGTTCAGAATCTGAAGTTGGTCATGATCCAGGCAGGCTGAGCGATAAGGAGCTCAGAGACTGAAGGTAGCTTTTCAGCATCTGCAGAATGGGGGTATTAAGTGCTTTTCTATGGTCATTTTCTTTTTTGGTCCTCAGATGTTGGCTTTATTTTCCTAGAATCAGACATGATTTTCCTCCTGTTGAGGGAATTAGGTTCTACATCCAATCAGACAGCCACCTTCAAGGGTAAGTGCTTCTACTGCGTCTTTATTGCCAGCTCACCATGGACATGTTTCCTTGTGTTGTGGTTCATAAGTGTTGCAGCCTGATAGGAGTATGATTCTGTTCCTCCTTGTACAGCTTGTAGATGATTTTCTAGTACCATGGAAGCTAGACCATAGCAAGAAGGCTTTCAGGTCAGATTCAGTCAACTAATCCATATCCTATATTGTAAGTGCGGCATCTTCATACCTATAACCTCTGAGAAGCAACCATGCCTACATCACTAGTCTATGCTGTTTTGAGAATCACTGGACTACACTGAGCATCCCTCAGGAGGATGCTTCTTCAGCTTGCTCCCATGGTTTGTTATTCTACATTTTTTGTGGGAGAACTGTCAGTCAAAATGACACAGCCTTTTGATACAACTCAGTTTCAGAAATCACAGATTCATGATGTCAGCCCTTCACCTTGTTCACCTTGGTAGGAGCTGTCACCTGAGGAAGCTCTGATGATGAGGTCACAGGAGACTGATTGCCAAATACACTATGAACATGAACCTAAGGTCCTGGACTACAAAATTTTTTATTCCAAAAACCTTTCCTCTCTGTCTTATTTACTGAATGAAAATATGCCTTCCAATTTCACTCCTAATGGAAATGGTTGGATGTTGTTTTTTTGTTTTTGTTTTTGTTTTGTGGCAAATATGATGTAATTGAGCATGGTCCCATCTTCCTCTTTATATTTACTTTCAGATTCTTATCATACTTCACCTTTTAAAGAACTTGGATAAAGTGGTGATCCTAAACCCACTTGTCTTTATCCTGACACAAAGGTACCTGTTTTGGGAAGTATTTTAAAAAATGGAGGCCTCTGGCTAGCTCCCAGCATCTCTCAGCCTGTCTGCCATGTTTCTGCTCTAAGTTCCTCCACTAAAGGCAGCACTGGCTTGCCAGTGGTGCCAGCCTGAGACCCAAGAGATGTTGGGGTGGTTGTTGCCTCCAATGATCAGCTCTGTGGCTTCCATGACTCTAGACATGGCTCCTGGGGCAACTCTGTCGCCCCCATGTGGTAGATACAACAACTCTCACTACTCTGTAGAAATGAGACTCTTAATGCCTAAAGAGAAACTAAATAGATTTATATATTAGCAAATACTCAACCTACAAGATGCTCCAACAATTAGAATTGTTATCACAATTACCTAAACTTTTGATATGATACTTGAGACTGCCAGAGACACATACATCTCTGCCATCTTGCCTCCTCTCCTCCTCTTCTTCTTTGTCTCCCTCTCCCTCTTTCCTAAACTTTTTTACTTCACCTCCCTTTCTACTGCCCAATCACATGCTCTAGCATTTATTTTACAAATTAAGGTGGGCAGAAGTTTTCCAAGAAGTCAGCTGTATACTAATTCACTCCTCTTCACCAGCCTCTCCAAGGTAAACAAAATTAGCATCAAAATACAAGACCAGGGTACCAGATTCCAAAGATCATCCCACAACTGCATATGACTTGGAATAGATCTACCAGTGTTCACTCATGAATGCTTTTTATTCTTAACCCAAATTCAGACATTGGAAAATTGTACCAAGCCTCAGCCTTTGTTCAGCTTATTAGAAATTGTTCCCAAGAGCACCATGGCTGTGTGGTCCCTAGATCTCTGAGTACTCAGTTAACATGCATAAATTTTCAACTCTCTGTTATAAAGACAAATATTCAACTTCCAAAAGAAGCACTAGTTAGGTGTAAGTAACCCTTTCTCATGTCTTCTACTCATTGACATAAAATTGATTTCAATTTCTCTGACAATAGAAACTGTCTCAATCTCTTTTTATTTTGTGTTGAATAGTTCTGGATCAAGTGTAATTGTAGCTGTTACATACTCATTCCTTGATTGTTGAAAAAGGAAACAACAGATCTGATGACTGGGCTGTTATCACAGAGGCTGGTTGGTTTGTTTTTCTAGAGATCTTAAAACAACTGAGATATGGGGTTCCAAATGAGGATTCAAAGAAAAGGACTAAAGTTCTGCCAGAACTCTCAGGAGATGGACATCTCTACCATTCTACTGATTAGTAATTTTGATCTTCTCTGTTTCAGCTGAATGATTTTTAAAGGACTGTGTTAATTTCCCCCAGGCAGACCATCAGAAACAGCGTGATACTAAGACCAGTGGCTGACATTTCTATGGAGATCATGATACACAAGAAACATTTCCTCATTTGTTGTATATACCATATCTTGCTTCACACCTATGGTCTCTCTGAAACCGGCACATGAGTGTTCACATGTTTTAGAGGATGTGACTCCAGCCTGACCTCAGAGTGCTCAGGTGTGTGTGTGTGTGTGTGTTTGTGTGTTGTTGTTGCTGTTGTTTGTGTGTTTTTGTATCCGTTTGTGGGTGCAGGCCAATCTGAGCATGGGTATAACCTGAAAGAGCATGAATCTTTAGTTCACACTTATCAGCATTTTAAATGGAACTATGATAAGAATATGTGGTCTGGCTTAAATAGAAAGATAAAAAAGAATGCCTAAATTAAATAATTCTGAGTGTCTACTCCATGGGCACTCTTTCCTAGGAAAAGTCTCATTCTGTTTTGTGACATCTTCTGTTATGGGCCGAGCTGCCCCATGCTTGGGGGCAAAAATGTTGAGGACCACTCTATCAATGTTGGAACCCACCCTGCCAAAAGCCTTGGGGACTAACTTGTTAGCCTGCATTGCCCCAAGCAGCTCTGGTCTGTGGGTCGGGTTTCAGCAAGAGAGAGAGTGAGGATGGATGCCAGGAATGGAGACCAGACAGAGTTTGATTCAATCCCGTTTATTCTTCAGTCTCTCTTCTTCTTTCCAAGTCCCAAGTCTTGAGTTCCTAATCCCTAGATCTTAGTCCCTAGTACCTCCAAGTTCCAAGTTCTTTCTCCAAGTGCTAAGTGCCTAATACCTAATAATTAACTCCAAGTTGTACTCTTCCGAGTGCCTAATTCCTACTCCAAGTTGTATTCAACTCTTATGTCTTCCTCTGGCCTTTTATATGTCTCACTTCTAAGCCACACCTCTAAGTCACACCTTTAAGTCATGACCTTAGTCCTTGTCTCTAAATCTGACCTCTAAGTCACACCCTTAAGTCTCAGCTCTAAATCACACCTTTAAGTCTCACATGCCCAAGGGAAGATCCTGGGTGTCTAAAACAAGATGTTATCAGAGTGTGCTCAGCTGTTGTAGGCTATTGTAAACAAGCCTCTTGTCAGTGTATATGGCTCAAGATAGCTGCAAGGATGATAGCTGCCTTCTGTCATCTCCTCACAATCTTCTTCCTTCTGTTTCACTGAAAATAAAGATCTAGCTCATGCTTGACAAAGAAGATGATACAAATCAAAACCATGTTAAGCATTGCCCAAATAGATGGACATAATTGGTAATAAGAAAGGAAATATTTTCTATAGTGTATAAAATTCTATTGTGGAACAAAACTTACATTTAATAGAGATTCACAGTGGAAAACTTAAGCTTTCCATAGTTGGGGAGGATTAGAAAATGTGTGAGAGTAGGGATGGACTCTGAATGGCATGAGAGAGAGCTGAATTTCAACTTGTTGATGATAAATAGGGATGCATCTGTACACATTCAGGGTAATTTTTTGGATCTAGAAGGCAATATGTAAAAAAGGGGTCTCTTGCTTTCTCTTTAGGGAGATACTATGTGCTTCTACTCAGTAAAATATGAATGAAGAGCATAAACTAAACTGTAGTGCTTACATCAGAAATGCCTTCTCTGAGATAGGCACTGGGATCTCAGCCAATAGCTGCCTTTGCCTCTTCCACACCTTTATATTTATTTGTGGACACAGGCTCAGACTCACTGACTTGCTCATTGGAATCATGGCCCTCGTACACCTAGTGATGCTGTTACTTGCACCATATGTAACTGGAGACTTTTTTATGTCTTCAGGGGGATGGGATTATGTCACATATAAACTATTCATTTTCTTGCACAGGGTTTTCTGGAGACTGTTTTTTGCCACCTGTCTTCTGATTGTTTTCCAGGCCATCATCCTCTGCCCTCAAAGCTCTCACTTAGATAAGTTCAAACACAATTCACCACATCAGCTCTCATATTTCTTTATTTTACTGAGTATCTTCTATACATCCATCAGCAGCCATATTTTAATAGCAGCTACTGCCACACAAAATCTCACCTCTGTCAATCTTATATATATCACAAATTTTTGCTCTTTTACACCCATGAGTTCCTCAGTACAACACATCTTCTCTACACTGCTGGTTTTCAGGAATGTCTTCCTTATTGGTATCATGGCCCTCTCGACTTTCTACATGGTGACTCTCTTGTGAAGGAATAAGACTCAGTCCCAGTGCCTTCAGATTGCAACCTTTCTACAAAAGCATCTCTAGAGCAAAGAGCCCTCTGGACCATTCTAATGCTTATGAGCTTCTTCCTGGTGATGTCAACTTTTGACAGTATCATGTCCTACTCAATAACTATATTCCAGGGAAATCCATCTCTTTATTGTGTCCAGATTTTTGTAGCCCACAGCTGTGCTGCAATCAGTCCTCTGCTGGTTCTTTGTAATGAAAAATGTGTAACTATCCAGTTGATATCCATGCATGAGAGGATATTAAAGTTAGATTTTCTGGGATGGTAAGTTTTCTCATGATGAGCCAATGTATGGGTACCAGAGCTATGAATCTTGACGTAGTGTGCATGGTCTGAGGTTAAATAAAAATGTGGACTTTTGTCTTTTCTATTTAATCATGTACTTTTTCCATTACTGTGGTGATATCAGATTTATATCTAAAAAATAATCCACATGTACTGAACCTTTGCAAAGGTTTTCTCTTACCTCTCTTTGGGGACAATCTGAAATGTAATCTCCCTTGTCACTGCCTGGATGACTTACCCTCCTTTAAATCTGTGCTATATAATGACATTTCCCAATATCTCAACTGCTCTTTTATGTATTTTTTTAAAATTAGATAAACACTTATTGTATATAATGATATGATCTCCAAGACAAACACATGTGTGTCCACACACATATCAGTTATATTCAGGAGTAAAAAAATTCATATCAGCCAAAATGTGTATGACAAATTTTCAACATTCCAAGGTACAAACAACCTAAGAGCCAGAACTTTTTGAATATATGATAACAGTTGTTGCCTCTATATGAATGAAGTATTATCAGTATTCAGAATGGAGGAGACTCTAGCACATGAACTGATAGCAATGAGCCCTTAATCTACTCAGTAAAGTGAAATTTTCATCACACAGAAACAGATATTGTATGAATTTATATAGAGAGGACAGGACTCAGAGAACTCAACATGAGCTAAACCCAGCATGGTTTTCCAGATACTCAAGAAATAGACATTGTGGAGTTTTTCTGATTGAGTTGGAATTTCAGTACAAGGTTGCTGATGACACGTGCACTCTGGTTGGACAATAATGTAAGTGTCCTCTCCAACACCACTGTGTGTCCATGATGTTCAGAATGGGAAATGTATATCTCTGATTTATTTTCTTGTTGTGAAAATGTGTTCAGGTACTATACCCATGCTGCAGAAAATGAATATAAATGTAAAGATTCTAAAAGTACCAAACAATAATTTCTAAACAGTTTAAAAGCTTATAATTAATTTGTGCCATTCAGAAGGTTGACCATAGTTTCCTGATGCTCTGCCTTTTATCCTCTGTTTTCTCATGAAGAATACAAGTTCTTCACTTAATTCAGACTCTTAGACTCTTAGACTTCTTCACCTTGGAAGAGTTTCCCACCTAGCATAGGAGTACAGTGATGACTTCTTGATGAGGTGTTTTATATGTAGCTGAAACTCCATATGAAAGTTGATCAAACATAGAATTTTACCTAGCTGAAAATGACTGATCTTATAAAAAAGATTGGCTTATTATTTTGCATTGAAAAACAATCAATCAAAGATAAAACATGCTTGGCATTTTGCTTTTACATCAGTGACTCAGCATCATATGTACTTAATATACCAGAAGAACAACTTTGTGAAATATTATGAACTAAAATCACTACATCTTATTACCTAGAAATGCTCTTCATATGTCAATATGGTCACTTGACTTTTCAGGTTGTCATTCCTTTCCTTCTTTCTTTCTTTCCTTCCTTCCTTCCTTCCTTCCTTCCTTTTTTTCTCTCTCTCTCTTTCTTTCTTTCTTTCTTTCTTTCTTTCTTTCTTTCTTTCTTTCTTTCCTTCCTTCCTTCCTTCCTTTCTTTCTTTCTTTTTCTCTTTCTTTCTTTTTCTCTTTCTTTCTTTCTTCCTTTCTCTTTCTTCTTTCTTTCTTTCTCTTTCTTCTTTCTTTCTTTCTTTCTTTCTTTCTTTCTTTCTCTCTCTCTCTCTTTCTTTCTTTCTTTCTTTCTTTCTTTCTCTCTTTCTTTGCTTTTTAAAGGATTGTCATTCCTTACTTCTTTTAAAACTGTTATTGATTTTTGGGAATTTCACACCATGTATCCTTTGTATATTTTCTGTATCCTTGCAACCTCCCCACCCCAAGGAAAATAAAATAAGATATAATTTTTAAGTGTCTTATTGTAGAAGCTGTAGTATGTTTCACTGCTTTCCATGGGATGTGTAGGACCTGCTCTCCTGAGTGTTTCAGCAAGTTAGGGGCAGGATCTACTCTCCTGAGTGTGTTGGGGGTTGATGGGTGGGGTCAACTCATCAGAGTGCCACAGGTGGCACCTCAGACCAGGAATATCTGCAAAGCCTTAGAGGGTAACATGGCCTTGGAACATCATATAGAACTCATCTGCCTTAGACCACTGCCCAAGATTAACTAGAAAAACTTTTCTAACCTAAAGAAAGAGATGTCCAAATGTACATGAAGCCTACAGAGCTCCAAATAGACAGTACAAGAAAAGAAATTCTACTGTCACATAAATCAAAATACCAAATGCACAAAACAAAGAAAGAATATTAAAAGCAATAAAGGGAAAAGGTCAAGTAACATATATAATCAGATCTATCATAGTTACACCAGATTTCTCACCAGGGACTATAAAAGCCAGAAGATCCTGGACAGATGTCATACAGACAATAAAAGAACACAAATGTAAGGGCAGGCTACTATACCCAGCAAAACTCACAATTACCATAGATGGAGAAGCCAAGATATTCCATGATAAAACCAAATTTACACAATATCTTTCCACATATCCAGCCCTACAAAGGATAATAAACGGAAAACTCCAACACAAAGAGGGAAACTGCAGCCTAGAAAAAGCAAGAAAATAATCTTCTTTCAACAAAACTGAAAGAAGATAGTCACACAAACATAATATCACAACTAAAAAAAATAACAGGAAGCAACAATTACTTTTCCTTTGCATCTGTTAACACCAGTGGATTCAATTCCCAAATTAAAACCCATGAACTGAGAGGCTGAATATGTAAACAGGACTCAGAATTGTGCTGAATACAGGAAATGTACCTCAGTGAGAACAACGGAAAGTATCTCAGAGTAAAAGGCTGGAAAACAATTTTCCAAGCAAATGGTTCCAAAAAACAAGCTGTCACAGTCATTCTAATATCGAATAAAATCAACTTTCAACCATATGTCATTAAAAAAAAATAAGGAAGGATACTTTATACTGATCAAAGAAAAAAATTATTAATATAATCTCTCAATTCTGAATATTTATGTTCCAAATGCAAGGGCATCCACATTCATAAAAAATACTTTACTAAAGCTCAAAGCACACATTGTACCTCACACAATAATAGTGGGAGACTTCAACACCCCATTCTCATCAATGGACAGATCATGGAAACAGAAACTAAACAGATACACAGTGAAACTAAGAGAAGTTATAAACCAAACAAATTTAACAGATATTTATAGAACATCTCATTCTAAACAAGAGAATATACTTTCTTCTCAGCACCTCATGGTACCTTCTCCAAAACTGGCCATAAAACTGGTCAAAAAAGAAGCTGAAACTGATACAAAAAGATTGAAATAATCCCATGCCTCCTATCAGATAACCACAGACTAAGACTGTTCTTCAATAAGGACAAAAACAAGAGAAAGCCCACATAAACATGGAAGCTAAACAATGCTGTACCGAATGATAACTTGGTCAAGGAAAAAATGAAGAAATTAAAGACTTTTAAGAATTTAATGTAATTGAAGGCACATCATATCAAAACTGGTGGGACTGAATGAAGGCAGTGGTAAGACGAAAACTCATAGCTCTAAGTGCCTACAAAAGAAATCAGAGAGATCATACACCAGCAGCTTGACAGCACACCTGAAAACTCTAGAACAAAAGGAAGGGAACACACCCAAGAGGAGTAGAGGCAGAAAATAATCAAACTCAGGGTTGAAATCAACCAACTAGAAACAAAAATAACTATACAATCAAGAAAACCAGCAGCTGGTTCTTTGAGAAAATCAACAAGATAGATAAACCCTTATCCAGACTAACCAGAGGGCACAGAGACAGTACCTAAATTAACAAAATCAGAACTGAGAAGCAAAACAACAACAGAAAGGTTGAAAATTCAAAAAATGATCAGATCCTACTAGAAAAGCCTATACTCAACAAAACTGGAAAATGTGCATGAAATGGACAATTTTCTAAAGAGATCCCAGGTACCAAATTTAAATAAGGAGCAGATAAACTATCTAAAGAGTCCTATAACCCCTAATGTGAGAGCAGCAGTCATTACAACTTTCCCTACCAAAAAAAGATCCTAGGACCAGATGTTTTTTGTGCAGAATTCTATCAGACATTCCAAGAAGACCGAATAGCAATACTTTTCAAAATATTCCAGAAAATATAAACAGAAGGAACACTACATAATTCGTTCTATGAAGCCTTAATTGTGCTTATACCTAAACTATACAAAGACCCAACAAAGAATCAGAACTTGAGACCAATTTCCCTTATGAATTTTGACGCAAAAATACTCAATAAAATTATTGCAAACCAATCCAGGAACACATCAAAAACAATTATCAATCATGATCAAGTAGGATTCATCCTAGGGATGCAGGGATGGTTAAATATATGGGAATCCATCAGTGTAATTCATTATATAATAGAACTCAAAGGAAAAAAACACACATGATTATATCATTAGATGCTGAGAAAGTATTTGACTAAATAGAACACCCCATCATCATAAAAGATGAAAAGATGAGAAATTCAAGGCCCATATGTAAACATAGTAAAAGCAATATACTGCAAGCCAACATTAAACTAAATGGAGAGAATCTTGAAGCAATCCCAATAAAATCAGAGACTAGACAAGGTTGCCCACTGTCTTTCTACATATTCACTATAGCACTTAAAATGCCAGCCAGATTAATTAGACAACAAAAGGAAGTCAAAGGGATATAAATTGGAAAGGAAGAAATCAAACTATCAATATTTGCAAATGATATGATAGTATACTTAAGTGATCCCAAAAATTCCACCTGACAACTCCTAAACCTGATAAACAAATTCAGCAAATTGCCTGGATAAAAAATTGACTCAAACAATCAGTAGCCTTCCTCTACTCAAAAGATAAACAGGAAGAGAATGAAATTAGGGAAATGACACCCTTCACAATAGTCACAAATAATATAAAATACCTTGGTGTGACTCTAACCAAGCAAGTGTAAGATCTGCATGACAAGAACTTCAAGTCCCTGAAGAAAGAAATCGAAGCTGATCTCAGAAGATGGAAAGATCTTTCATCCTCATGTATTGGCAGGATTAATATAGTAAAAGTGATAATCTTGCTGAAAGCAATTTAGAGATTCAATGCAATCTCCAAAAAAATCTAACTCAATTATTTATAGAATTAGAAAGATCAATATTCACATTCATTTGGAATAACAAATCTCAGGACATCACAAATGATTGTCAACTATAAAAAAGTTCTGGGGGCAACACCATCCCGCATTTCTAGCTGTATTGCAGAGCAATAGTGATAAAAAAAAAAAAAAAAAAAAAACTGTATGGTATTGGTACAGAAACATGCAGGTTGAATAATGGAGTAGAATTGAAGACCCAGAATTGAACCCACACACTTATGGTCACTTGATCTGTGACAAAGGGTCAAAAACCACACAATGGAAAAAAGAACATTTCAACAAATGATGCTGATTCAACTGGAGGTCAGCATGTAGAAAAATATAATTTACCTGTTCTCATTTCCTTGTAAAAAGCTCAAGTCCAAGTGGGTAAAGGATCAGCACATAAAACTAGGTACGCTGAAAGTAATAGAAGAAAAATCAGGGAAGATCCTCGAACCCATGGGCACGGGGGAAATTTCCTGATTAGAACACAAATGGCTTATGCTTTGATATCAAGAATAGACAAACGGGACCTCATATTATTGCAAAGCTTCTGTAAGGTAAAAGATAGTGTCAACAGGACAAAACAGCAACTAATAGATTAGGGAAAGTTCTTTACCAATCCTACATCCAATAGGTGGTTAATCTTCACTACATACTAAGAACTCAAGAAATTAGACTCCAGAGAATCAAACAACCCTATTAAAAATGGGGTACAGAGGTAAACAAAGAATTCTCAACTGAGGAATATTGAATGTCTGAGAAGCACCTGAAGAAATGTTCAACATCCTTAGTCATCAGAGAAATCCAAATCAAAACTACCCTGAGATTCTACCTCACACTAGTCAGAATAGCTAAGATAAAAAACTCAGGTGATATCAGATGCTGGCAAGATTGTGGAGAAAGAGGAATACTCCTCCTTTCTTGGTGATTTTGCAAGCTGGTACAACTACTGTGGAAGGTAGTCTGGTGGCTCCTCAGAAAATCGGGCATAGTATTACCTGAGGACCCTGGTATATCACTTCTGAAAATGTACCTAAAAGATGTTTCAACATAAAACAAGGTCACATGCTAAGCTGTGTTCACAGCAGCCTTATTTATATTAGGCAGAAGCTGGAAATAACCCAACCCAGATGTACCTCAACAGAGAAATGGAAACAGAAAATGTGGTACATTTACATAAAGAAATACTACCTAGTGACCAAAAAAATTACTTCATGAAATCTTTAGGCAAACTGATGGAACTAGAAAATACCATCCTGGTTCATATAACCCAGGTACAAAAGAGCACACAGGGTATGCAGTCACTGATAAGTAGATATTAACCCATATGCTTGGAATACCCAAGATCCAATTCACAGATCACATGAAGCTCATGAAGGACAACCAAAGTTTGGGTGGTTCGGTCATTCCCAGAAAGGGGAATAAAATATTCATAGGAGCAAATACAGAGACAACATAGAGAGTGAAAGAAAGGCCATCCAAAGACTGCCCCATCTGGGAATCCATCCTATATACAGTTAGCAAACTCAGACACTACTGTGGATGCCAAGAAGTGCATGCTGATAGCAGCCTGATATAACTGTTTCCCGAGAGGCTCTGCCAGCGCCTGACAAATGCACAGTGAGATGCTCACAGCTAACCATTGGATTGAGAACGAGGTCTCCTTGTTGTCCAATATGGAGGAGTTAGAGAAAGGACTGAAGGAGCTGAAGGGGTTTGCAACCCCATAGGAAGAACAATAATACCAACCAACCAGAACTCCTAGAGCTCTCAGGGACTAAACCACCAAACAAGGAGTACTCATGGAGGGACATATGACTCCATCCCCATATGCACCAGAGGATTTTTTGACAGACATCAATGGGAAATGAGGCCGTTGGTCCTGTGAAGGTTTGATGCCCCAGTGTACATGAATTCTTAGGTTGGGAGGTGGCAGTTGGTGGGTGTGTGGGAACTGGACTTGAGTTTTGTGCAGAGTTATAGATACGGATCTATTCGCATACTTCTACACAGAGCAACCTAGTAAGTCCAGCAATATTTGTTGAAGATGCTGCCCCCTGCATTGTATAGGTCTGGTTTCTTTATGAAAAATTAGTTTTTCATGTGTTTTTGGATTTACATCTGGGTCTTTAATTCAATAACATTGATAAACTTGTCTGTTTTTATCCAAATACTAGGTGGATTTTATTACTATAGCTCTGTAGTAAAGCTTGACATCTGAGTTGGTGGAACCTCCGGAAGTTCTTTTCTGTATAGAGGATTGTTTTAGCTATCTGGGTTTTGTTAGTTTGTTTGCTTGTTTTTGTTTGTAAACATGAAGCTTATTATAGTACTTTCAAGGTCTTTAAAGTGTTCTGTTTGAATTTTTATGGGTATTGCCATGACTATGTAGATTGATTTTCATTAGAATGGCCATTTTACTGTGTTAATCCTACTGATCCATGAAAGATATTTCCATCTTTTGATATCTTCCTCAATTTCTTTCTCCAACGATGTTAAATTATTGTCATACAGATATTTCACTTGCTTGGTTAGAGTTACTGCAAAATAGTTTATATAATGTGTGGCTATTTTGGAGGGTATTTTTTCTCTGACTTCTTTTTCAGCCTGTTTATTATTTCTATGTAGGAGGACTACTGATTCTTTTTTGTTAATCTTGTATTTAGACACATTACTGAATGTGTTTATCAGATACAGGGGTTTCCTTGTTGAAGATTTGGGGTCACGTATGTATACTATCATATCATCTGCAAATAATGATACTTTAACTTCTTTATTTTGATTTGCACCTCCTTAATCTTCTTTAGCTGTATTACTGCTGTAGGTAGAAATTGAGGCACTATATTGAATAGGCATAAAGAGAGTGACCAGCCTTGTCTTGTTCCAGATTTTAGTGCAATTGCTTTATGTTTCTCTACATTTAATTTGATGTTTGATATTGGCTTGCTCTATATTACGTTTAGGTATGTGCCTTTTATCTCTGACCTTCCCAAGTCTTTTATCATGAAAAGTGTTGTATTTAATGAAAAGGTTTTCTGCATCTATAATATATTTGTGGGTTTTTTTTCCTTTCTGTTTATTCACATAGTAGATTACATTCATAGATTTTCATTTTTTGAACCATTCTTGAGTCTCTGGGATGATGTTGACTTGATCATGGTGGACCATCATTTTGATGTCTTCTAGAATTTGGTTTGGTGTATTTTATTGAGGATTTTTCAATCAACGTTCATGAGAGAAATTTGTCTCTTGGTTGAGACATTTTATGGTTTGGTTATTAGGGTGACTATGACCATATACAATGAATTTGGCAATGTTCCCTTTGTTTCTATCTTATGGAATAATTTGAGAAGTATTGCTATTAGCTCTTTTACAGTCTAGTCGAATTCTGTGCTAAAACCTTCTGTCCTTGGGCTTTTAATGACTGCTTCTATTTCCTTAGTGGTTATAGGTCCATTTAAATTTTTTATCTCATCTTGGATTAACTTTTGTAAGTGGCATCTATTAAGAAAAGTGTCCATTTCTTTAAAGATTTCAATTTTGCAGAGTACAGATTTTTGAAATATGATGACATAATTCTTTGGATTTCCTTGTTTTGTTTGTAATGTACCCTCTTTCCCCACTTATTTTGTTAATTAGGACTCTGCCTTTTAGTTAGTTTGTATAAGGGTTTTTCTACCTTGTTGATGTTTTCCAAGAAACAATTCTTTGTTTCATGAATGATTCTTTGCATTCTTCTCTTGGTTTCTGTTTTATTCATTGTAGCACAGGACAGCAGCTTCCAGGATGAGGGTGGACTTTGGTGAATCTCTTTTCCAAGTAACAAATGACTGTGGGCTTCTTTCTCCCTGGATAACTCTGACTTAATTTGATGTGTACAAAGACTTAGTCAGAATTTACTCTCACTTTGGAATGACCAAACAATGACTGGTCCACCGTGAGAACCATGTCATGAAAGAAAGACCATGGCTGACAATACTAATGTTGTTAAAGCTCTATCCCACAGTACCTTGTGCTGGAATGCCTTGCGCTTAAGGATTGAACACTATAACACGCCATACAGAGGCCGTGTTTTGGACATATGTTCTGTTAATTTTAAGGTGTTGTTTGCATTTTTAATCCTGGTAATTTTAAAACCTGTTATTCTTAGTATTACTGTATAAGTCACTGTGTGCCTTTTGCACATAATTCTGCTTTGGAAACTATTTTCCAATTTTCTTTCTTTCTGGGTCATACCACTACTTATGGCAAGAAATCTTTATTTGTCAAATACATATAACAGAAAATTTAAATATCAAAATGTGTTTGAAGTATTTACATACTTACAGTGGAGGATATTTAAGACCAAGATGGGCAAGAACTACCTAACAGGGTTCCCTTACACACTCATTTAGAAATAAAATAAAAATAAAATAAAATGAAAAACATACTTGTCATATCTTGAAGGATTTGTGGTTTAGTCTTCTGTTACATGTTTACCATCCTGTTGGTTAAAGAAAATCATTTTAACAGAAAAACAATTTTATATTTCACATCTGGCAAAGCACATAGACAGCATGCCATGATTGACAGTTCTGATTCCAGCACATTGGCTCCTCTTAAAGTATCTTGCCAGTCAGTGGAGACACAAACATTTATTACACATGGACTTCAAAAAGTTAACTATGTGCTTTTCAGTGCTCATAAACACAAAAGGGCTGACTGTGGCATATATGTGTACCACAAAGAGTTGGATAGAGTAAGATGTTGGATCATTCAGGAACATAGTTCTTGAGCAGGAGACGATGCTGTCGAGGATAGACATCAGCACAAAGAAGCTCATGAGCATCAGAATGGTCTGGGTGGCCCTTTGCTCTGGGGATGCTTTTGGGGAAAGGTTGGTACCCTGTAGATGTTGGGCCTTTTTCCTGTGCCTGCACAAGAGAGCAACCATGTACCAAGTCGAGAGGACCATGAGACTAAGAAGAAAGACATCCCTGATGGCCAGCAGAGTAGATAACATGCTTTGCATGTGGTAACTCAAGGGTAGAATTGAGCAGGACTGAGTAACATAAATAAAGTCATTTGTGGTCAAATTGGAGATGGCAGTGATTGATACCAAGAGGTGACTGCTAATTAACATATAAATGATACTCAGCAAAAGAATGGCACATGAGATGTGATGGGGAGATTTGTGCTTGAACTTTGCTAAACAGGAGCTTCTGGGACTGAGAATGATGGTCTGGAGGACACTCAACAGGCTGGTGGTACAAAGAGAGAAACCCCTCAAAATTCTGTGCAGGTAGACAATGAATTTACATATGATATCATCCCATCCCCTCCAATAAATGAAAATGTCTGTGGCTATAAATGCCATGACCAGTAGCATCAGTACGTGGGTTAGGGACAAGAGGCCAATAGGCAGGTCCGTGAGTCTGGTCCTGTGCCCACGAGTGAACTTGAAGATGTAGAATAGAAGAAGGAAGCTGTTGGCTGAAATCCCAATGCCAATCTCAAAGAAAAAGGTGTTCCTTATGTTAGAATCAGTATGGAGGATGATGTTATTCATATTTCTAAGAAGCTGAAAAAAATGTGGAACAATGCCTCCTACTGAACAAAACCAAAAGCATCACTCCCAGATCACTCTTCTACCTTCAGAAAAACACAGTGGCCCATACACCTTTATTCCACTGAAGACCTCAGCTCCACCTCACACCCACAGATCATCTCACCTGTCCTAAGCTGAGCCATGACTGGGTACTGTGTTCCATGGTGGCTGTTTCAGTGTATGAGCTCCTTCAACATTAAATTCTGCACACAACATAGATTATGTCTTTTCTGTTTAGCATGTGTGGGTTTTCTTGAAGCAGATATATCATCTTAATGTTTTTCCTGTACAACATCTCAATTGTTAGGAACATTACAGCAGAGTTTTACTATTTTGGGTGAGTTTGAATGAAAAGGATTTTGTGAAAGAAACCAGTCCTTCCCAATGAAATAGGTCTCATGGATTGGGTATGCAGTTATTCTATTTGGGGTTATTTTTACTCTATTTTTAAAACCAATTTTCTTAATATATTTAAATAGCTAATGTTGAGAATTATAATCTTTGAATCCAGAAGGTTTTTTTTCCACTTACAATCTGCCATTTCTCCAACTGTGATCTTGAACACTCTGGCTGGGCTCCAGTAACCTCTTCCTGAACATATACACAGCCATGTGCCTGTGTCAGGCTGGCACTAGTTATATAAGAACATGCTGTTTACACACCAAAACATGGCAGTGTTCCAGCACAAGATGGTCTCTGTATATTTTGCCTGCTGGTTCTTTCATGCAGTGCCTTATGTTTGTGGTCTGGCAGAGTTAAGGCAATTCCTAGTGACTGGTCAGCTACATTCCTGCCAGAAATAGACAATAAAAGATTAAAAAATAAAAAACAGTAGAACATTGGAGCAGAGTCCTTTCAAAAGAACTCTCATGTACTATTCAGTCTTTCTGTGATACTCTAAGTGCATCTTACATGTTTCTACTCTAAATCTAGAACATCCTCCAAGAGACAAGCAAAGTGGACAAGTGTCAGCAGGAGCATACTCCATGTCTTCCTTCAGGGTGTGAAGTCAGAAGGAAATAGAACTACAATTAAAATAGTTGGGGTTATTCCAACTCAGTCTTGAAAGAGAGGCTCTATAGGTGTCTACAGTCTCTCCCTTTCATAATTGAGGTTTGATAATTCTCTAGATTCCTGATATGACAACTACAGGTTTATATACATCAATATCCTGTATATTTTGTTGAATTGTTGCAGTTTCTTGATTAGACACTGATTTATTGAAACACCATGGACAAACCCACCTTGGGAGGAACATTTTCATTTCAGGTTACTGCTAATAATTCATCATCTGGTGTTGTTGTGGGAAGAAGTTAAGGCAGATACTTATAGGCAGGAAGTGAAGCACAGTCCTGGTAGAGTGCTGTTTAGTGGCTTTTTGCTTCATGGATTTCCCGGTCTGTATTCTTAAGTATTTACCAGTGTAGAGTTTACACTCACACTAAGCTGGGTCCTCTCACATAGATCACCATTTAAGAAAATTTGCTACAAATATGCCCACATGTCAATCTGGTGGGAGGTTTATCTGAACTGAAGTTTCCTTTCCTCTTCCCAAATGATTTACTTAGTGTCAAAGAAACAAACAAACCAAAACAGTGGGCAAGGTGACCCCTCTTCACGTTGACACACAAAAACAACACTGCTGAACAATAACCATGTCTCTCTCATTTTCTTGTTCTCCATATATCATACCATTATAAACATCACAATATAAAAGTTCCACATTCTAAAAGTTCAACCTTCTTTAAATCTTCAATCCTCTTTCAACATGCAAAGCCTCTCCAAAATTTTCAGTCTCTAACCTATTTTCTCTAATATTTTCAAAGTTTTTCTAAAATGCATATATTCTGCAAAACTCTGAAGTCTCCATAAAACTCCAAAATCCCTTTAAAATTTTAAAGTCTCTTAATTATAAGCCCCTGGAAAACAAATATCTTAAAATATTTTCTTATTCCCAAAAAGAAGAACCAGGACATAGTCACAGTGAAATTCAACAAAGTTGAACAGTGTTAAAGTGTGTCAGCATTCCAGGACTCACTAACCATCCTCTGGGCTCCTCCCTGGGTGGAGGAGAAACTGGTGCTGGGAAACCCATCCATAGCACACACAGCTTGTCTCCTACACTCACATTGGCTGCACCTCACAGCAGCTGCTGCTGTTTTTGGTAGATATTCTGAGATACTGACATCTCAGATAGCTTGGATATGCACTTCAACTGGGCTGAAGCTTCATTGGTAGCCTCTCCTTGGCTCTTTTCATCGATTCTAACCCTGCCATAAGGTATCAAGCCAGAGTGTCCTTTTTGATCCCTTCATGCCTTCAGAACAAGTGCCACCTGAGAGACTCTTAAGCTACCAAATTTGTTGCACGTATAAGATGCCACCTCAGTAATATCTGGACAATTGTTTCTGTGTGCTGAGCCCAAGAAAACATAAAATTTTTAATTGTTTCAGCAAGGCAAATGTTTCACTTTAGTGGTTCTTAACTTAAAATATGAATGACCCTTGTACAATCTTTAAGGGACTCTCAAAGTCCCTTAAAGGGACTCTGGAACTTGATAAAAACAAGCCTCCATCACATGCACTGGTCTCAGTGTTATATTCTAAGACCACACTGAATAATCCACTAAGATATCAGCATTCTGTGTATTTTATAGCCCAAAGTTCCAAGTCTTTTCACTGTCTTCCAAAACACATGGTCAGATCTGTCACAGGAACACCCCATACCCTAGTATCAGTTTGTGTCCTGGTTAGGCCTTTTGTTGCTGTGATAAAATACCATGATGAAAAGCAGGTTGGGGAGACAGGAATTATTTTACCATACAGCTTCTAGTTTTTCATCCAGGGAATCTGGGGACAGAATTCAAGACAGGAGGCTGGAGTCAAGAATTAATCAAGAAGCCATGGAGTAGTGTTGTTTTCCACATTTCTTCTTATAACTTGCTCAATCCACAATTTCATGGTACCTAGGACTACCATCCCAGGTGTGGAAATGTCCACAGTGAGCTGGACCCTACCATATCAAATCAATCATCAATCAAGGAAATGAATCAGGTGCTTGCCAATGAGCTAGTCTGGTGGCTGTGTTTTCTCAGTTGAGGTTTCCTCTTCGAAAATAACTCTAGCTTGTGTCAAGTTAACGTGAAACAATGTAGCACAGACGGCAAGTATATGGGGCATGTAATTTTTTTTAAAAAAAATCCTGTTACAGAGTTAAAATTTATAATTGAAAGTCAAGGTAGTAAGTGAAACTTTTTGAACTTATTTAGAGCATATGATATTTTAATAAAAGATATTAACAAGAGGTATAGAGGATCAAATTTACAAGTATGGGGCACTGATTAAGGCCTTAGACCTGAGGCAGGTAATTGGTGAACACATTTAACAAATCTAATTTTCTGAAATAAAAATTCTTTAGCATCATTAGAAAAGGTTAATTTTCTATAAGATTATGGATCATGTGTTCTAGATAGGTTATATAATAATATATTATAGAATATAACATATATGTATATGATAAATGGATGGTGCTTAATTATTCCCATTGTATTGTGAAGTTCTTTATGAAACTTACAGCTTTGTTTTCCAAGTTCCAGACACAAGAATCAGAACACAGTAGTGGGGAGAAAGAGATAGTTCTGTGTCCCAATGATCAAGGAAAATGGCAGTTGCTTTATAAGACGTATGTCACCATGAGCTCTGGATGTCATTTTGTAATCTGTGTGAAATGAGCAGCAGGAGCCTGTTTTATACACTTCTTTTCATGGAAGGGAAACATTTTTAGAGTTTAAAGTAGTGGCTGGCATCATATGCATGTTGGCACTAGCGATTAAGAAGTTCAAGAATTCTAATATGCTTTCTCTCATGGTGTTTATAGAGATGTGCATTTTATATAACTACACTGAAGTAATCAGAAAAGTAAAGAGTAAATAAAAGAAGAAAGGGAATGAGAAACAGAAACAAAGAAAAGAGAAAAGAAACAAAACAGAACTTTATATTTATGAGCAAACACATCAATTTCCCTGTCACAGTGCCCAGGCAGTGTGCTATCAGCTCTGCAGAGCAGGTGCAGGCTGTGCTAGTGTCAGGGTCATTTCAGAAACCATTTCAGCCCTGCAAACCTGAAGCTTGTAGGAAAGTCAGACAAGCACAGAGGCTGTGACTCCTCAGTGGTATTCTCAACATCATGGCTTCCGAGATTCTGGCTTTAAAGGCATTGTGAAACCTTATCTTTCTGGAGGTAGAATTCCACAGTAGCAAAGAAAAACTTACAGTGATATGATTGCAGTTATCACAAACACCATCTTACCAGGAAAGACATAGACGACATTTCTCTAGTCAATTTGCTATCTCTGAATTTCCTGGACCATATGAGTCTATATAGTATTATATAATAAGTATAAGTGCTAAGCAGTGGTGCCTTAATTCCTGTACTTCAAAGTCAGAGGTTTGTGGATGTTCAAGTTCAAGGCCAAACTGGTCTACAGAGTGAGTTCCAGAACATCCAGGGCTACAGAGAAACCAGTCTCGAAAAATCAAACAACAGCAAAAATCAGTAAGGCATGCAGATTCTAGACAGTTGTATAATCTCTACAGAAAATGTGCCCTTTCCTCAGCATTGAGCAGGCCTGAAAGACCTTGTTTACCACAATAGACCAAATAATAGGACCTAGGTGGAGTTACCCACCTCTGTTGCACGTACAGCCTGCTACAGAAAATTAGAAGAATAACTGCCCCTTGACCTTCCTTTGAGATATCCAGCAATGTCAAATAATTGGTTCCCCCACTCATATCTGACTGAAACAAGAAGGGATTTGGTGGGGCTTTCCCTTTAAATTGAGAGCTGAACATTAAACATCAAGCTTTGATCAGTGAACTTTGTCTTGGCTCCATGTTTCTCTTACCCTCATTCTATCCCTTTCTTCATTTCCAGCCTCCCTGTCAGGTGAACTCAGTTGGTCCGTGGCTGCAGGCAGCTACAAGAAAATACTTTGGTGTATATGAACTCTCCTCATATAGAAGCCACAAGGAATTCTCTAGTCTGTCTTTCAAAGCTGAGCCTCAGCAGTTCACACCTTCCTGGCTGAGAATACATTAGGAGACCAGGAGAGAGGACCCACACTCTCTGATCTGCAGAATTAAGGAACACTCATCTAAAGAGTGGGCAGGAGATAGCAAGCTGTGACAGGCCTGGGATAATCTACTGTACCATGTGCTGTGATTGCATTATGCACATTGTAACAAAACAGGCTACTTTCAAGAGACATGAAATTCTGAATATAGTGTTCCCAGCACCAAGAAAGGTCACTGATTTCTGAAACAGGTCCCATTAGAAGAGGCTACACTGGGGAAAAGGAAAGGAAGGCATTTGGCCAGATGAGGAAAGGAATCATGTGTGGAACAAGAAATGACAAAGTAGAATTTCAGCAGTCTTCAATTAAAGTAGATTGTGAAGGCTGTGGCTGCTCAGTGTGGAAAAATGGAAACTCCCTCTACAGCCTGAATCAAGAAAGCCCTGACGTTAGCCTTTGTGTTATTCCTCAGTTACCTAAATCATGAACAACCATGACCTATAGGATCATCAACTAGAGAGGTTTGGTAGGTGACACTGGTCAACAGCTTGAGGGTGAGGTAACTCAGTCAGGATGTCTACCTTTAGTCCAATCTTAAGATTTAACCTAGAAAGACACTAGAGAGAAATGGCTGGACACCAAAAAAAGGTAAACTCATCACTCTGCAAATGATGTCACTGTTTCTAGAGATCCCTGAAATAAATGAACTATGGGAATGTGATGGGCAAACCATGAAGAGCCCTTGGGCTGATGGATGACAGCTCTTTCTGAAAGACAATGTAAGAATTGTTTGTGTTTTTTTTTTTTTTTTATCTTAACCTTATGGCTGAGTCTTCAGGCTCATCTGCCAGTAGGAATGTTACCTGGTATTTCTAAATAAGCCTCCAGAAACAGCAGGAATGGATACCTCAGAAGAACAACATGGCACAGACCCCAGCCATTGAGATGGACCCCACACAGTCAGTGCTGCAGCATGACCTGCTTTCCTCATCACCCATTGATGACTCCTGAGAGGCTGGGCTTTGCTGCTCAGCAGCTCTGACCTGGCTCCCACTGCATCTGTTGTGCATTTCTAGTATCAGAAATTATAAGGGATATTAATTCAATGACTTAGAACATAAAAATGATTAATGGACAAAATATTGTGTCCATCAGAAATAGTTCACTGTTTATTAACAATCTGTGTCCTCTGACCTCATTACCACAGTGATTCAGGTGACCACTCCTACCAGGCAGAGAGAGGCTAAGGGATGACATGATTTGTCAAGTTAACCAGGGAATGGAAAGGCTCTTAAGACTATTCTAGTCAATAAGAATCAGCAAGGAGCCCTCTGTTAGGTGAAATTGAACACATAACCCACTTTTTTCCAAAGCTCTAAGAACTTCTAAGTATTCACACTATGGAAGCCAGTATATCAACGCTATTCCTTTTACAGTACATAATCAACAAAAGCAAAATTAAGTATATTTGTTTAAATTTAAAGATAGAACATCACTCACTATGTTTCAAAATGCAGACAAAGGATCACTTCTGAAATCCTCTGGAAATTACACCACACAGTTAACAGATAATAAAATAAATCTGGTAATTAATTCAGAAAAATAAATTGAAATTAAAATTAACAGATATCTTATAAAAATTAAATATTTTTAGAACCTTACACAGATGGAAGTGGCAGAAGCAAGTGGAATCTGAGCCTGAGGAGATCCTGCATAGGCTTAGGTGAAGAGAGTTTTTAAGCATTGCTATAATTTAGTGACTGCTAGTAACAAGTTTGCACTGGAGAGCAGGGACATTGGGATCCCACTGGAAACATTTTACCTGTTGACTCTACTCTGTTGGATGACAACCCATCCTGGGAGACCTGGGCCCAACTTTTCACTGAGCTTCCTTGGCACTCCTGTAAGTTAGATCAGGACACAATCTAGTCAGTTCAACTTGATAATTTTCCCCTCATGCAAAATGAGTGGAAATTAAACTTCTACTGCATAATTCACCTGCTTAACTGTGGGATCTCTGGTGCCTTCTTGAGCTTCCATGTTTCTGAGTAAATCTACAAAGTGGGTGACAGGCTGCTTCTTCCTGTGTCCTTCAACACAGGGAGAACCTTTATCCAAGAAATCTTGGTTCTGTGCCTATGACTTTCAGATTTTCATCTTTTACTAAACAGTTGAAAACAGATTTAAAGAAAATACAGAATAAAGGATGTTTTGGGAGTTCTGGGGCTGTGTAATCATAGACAGCTTGAACCTAACTGTGCCCAGGCCAACCCTGAAACTGGATTTGTCTTCCCAAGTAGCTAGCTGGAATTAGCTATTTCCAGAGAGAACTGGAGACTTAAAAAACTAAACATATGTAAAAAACTAAAGACTAAAAATATCTAATATCTAAGATTCTATATAAAGATACCTAGGGGAGAGCAACCTTCAGAGGAAAGAGAAGGCACCCATTTAATAAATACCCAACTCATGCCAAGGGAAGTCTGAATGCTGCACAGTGGCTTCATGAGCATTTTAATGCTCATACAACAGGCATAGCTCAGCTGGGGAAGAGGAAGCCCACAGCATGGAGGGCACTGGAAATGTTCATCCCTTGCCCATCCCTCCCCTAAGTGTGCTGGGCTTCTGTCCTAATCTCCTGCACAGGCCACTGCCATCCACTTGTCACCAGGTTCTCTAAATGAACATGGGGGCTGGTAGTGGCAAAGGTGTTGGCCTGGCAGAGGAGTAGTGATTGACCCCTGCCCTTTGCTTTATGAAGCCACTGCTGTCTGGAGTAACAGACTCCTCTGGATAAAGAGATACATTCAAGATCCTAAATGACTTGCTCTATAACTCTGGATGGGTGAATCAACCTTGCTGAATTTTCATTTCCCTCAGTATTTAAAAACTGATTTTTAAAATTTTATGAGCATTTTCATATATATATGTATATGTATATGTATATGTATATGTATATGTATATGTATATGTATATGTATATGTATATGTATGTTTACAGCATGCTTGTTTTGAACCTGATTTAGATTAGAATCAGGTAGTGTATCATCCAGAGCTAGAGTCACAGATGTTTGACAACCCCTACATAGGTGCTAGGAACTGGAATCCCTCAAAAAGTAGCCAGGGCTCTTCACTGTTAAACATGGGGAATTATTTCTGTCTTCTTTGATTTCCTATTCTTTTTTCTTTTCTTTTTGATCTTTGAAAATGTTCATTGTGTAATTCATTCACTTCCTTGGTTAGATCTAATCCAAGGTAAGTTTATTACTTATTCATTTTCTTTAGATTCTTGTGAATGGGATTCTTTCTCAACAATTTTGTTATCACTACACAGGAAAGCTGCACATATTTAATTGTGTATCCTGTTCCTTTCTTTACCTGGCCAAAAAGGTTCTTAGGATCTCTTATGTACTTAGCTATAAATAGCCTGACTTTTTTATTTCTATCTCCCTTATCTCATTCCTATGGCTTCATGCTCTAGCTAAGCCTTGAAGCATTGTAGTACATAAGAGGAATGCTGGCACCTTTTTCAGACTCTTAATTTTAGTGGCTATGCCTGAGATTCCCATTGTAGTATAATGTTGACTACAGATTTGTCAAACTATAGCCATTATCATATGGAAGTATGTGCACATACTCCTGCCTTCTTTTATCACAAAAAGTTGTTAGACTTTCACCAAGTGCTTTTCTGCATCTATTGTCATGATCCCATTGATCTCTCTTTGAGCTCTATCTATTTCTCTCTTTGGACTCTGTCTTTGTCCATTAACTAAAATATCCTTCAGAGCAGGTTTCAGACATTGACATCTTATAGAAACTAGGTTGCAGTCACTAGTCTAGAGTACTTGTTAAGGGCCAGATGTCCATGACAGATCAGAATGGATGTAAAGCCTGGCTCTGTTATATATTGATGGAACCATGAACATTTTCAGCCTTATTGAGAACCTTGTTACTTGTTTCTCAAACTGGGAGTGAAGTACTTACTTCCCAAGATTTTGAGGAATTAAGTACTAGAGAATTTGAGTTTTGTACACATTGAATGCTCCCTAAGCAAGTCAGGAGAAGATGACTTTATATTCTCACCAGATAATTCCCTACAGGAAGCTTATGTGCTTGGCCCATGGTGGCCACCACAAATAGATGCTGTGAGTGAGTATGGCTATTGTCAGTGTAGACAAATGGACGGAGTCAATACCAGTTATTGGGACAGGTTTGAACTAGCCATGATTGGTTCTGGGCCTCATGAACACTGAAGCTAACTTTTGGTTTACTGTCCTTCCCCTGCCCTTGAAGAGCATTCTTGAGTAGGACTTTGAAGTGGAAACAGACTATTTTGGTGCATGGTATCCTGGTGAGCAACCATAGCAGGCCACACTGCCCAGGTAAGTGGTTATTCTTCCAGGGTCACTAGTGAAAAGTCACCAGGTACTTCATTTCCTCATTGCCCTTTTTCTGGTTTTGTACTCAGGCTGTGGGGACAAATTTCCAAATCCAGAAAAAAAAGAAGAACTGTTTCTCTAAATCTGTCCTTAGATCTCCGCACGCTGGGATAGAAGTACTAGAGTATGCCATACCTCTCTTTAGGCCTTGTTCAGGCTTCTGTGGCCTCCTCAGAGGTTTCACAAGCAAAGGAAGAGTCTTTTCTATAGGTAACAATGCCAACTCCAAGATCCCTGGGCTTCTATGGCTTTCTTGTACGTTGTCTCACAAATACTCTTCAGGATGACATGAATAGGGAAAGAACATGACAGAGCTCGGCATTGTTGCCACAGTCCAGCAGCCCTGTGTTGGGCATGGATATGATAGCTAATACTGTCAACTTTAAGAACTCATAATGCAGTAGGGTCCTAAGTATGTTCCAGGCATGTCTGAAACAAATATTTTAACTGGTTTTCTTTGGGTGGGAAGACTCACTCTAACTCTCGATAATCCCCCTTTATGTACTTGCCAAAATGAGAAAGCAGTTAAGTACCAGCATTCATCTCTATTTCTAGAATGTGTAATTTTTACCAGTTGCTTCATGTTCCTGCTATAATGGGATACCAACCATGATGGACCACACTTTCAAATTATGAGCCAAATAAACATTTTTTTTCTTAATCTGTTTCTGATGAAAACAAACAACAACAATAACAAACAAAACAAAAACCAGGGAACTAATATCACTCCAAAAGGGGCCCTATTCAGTGTTTGTCTAAATTTATTCCACAGCTCCCAGAATTTCCCTGCAGTTTCTGATAGATGGAAAACAGAGGACCACAGGTTGCCAGACAGTCTCTCCTCACGTGGAGATCCCTCTTGAAGCAGAATCACCTTCCTTTCATAAGGCAAGTTCCTAAGGCACTGGATATTGGTGAGTTGGTGACTGTGAGATTTTATGATGTACAGACTTCCCTGACTTACTCCAGTCTTCTAAGAAATTGCTCAGATGATAGTGTGCTTCTCCCACAATGTGTTTTGGCTTGCACAACTTGGTGAATTCCAGTGTGAAAAAAAAAACACCTCGTGGGGGGTGGGGGGGGAGGTCCAGCAGTGAGAAAGCCAGGAGGGCCGGCGGCAGGGTCCCGCCACACTTCCCACACTGGCAGTGGAGGGTCCCATATTCACACAGCCAGGCAGGCTGATGGTTGCAGTTCAAGGTTCCAGGGTTCTAAAGGCTGGGAATCTGGCTGTAGGCACAGGAAGGCCCAGGCGACATGTGGAGTCTGGTTTTCTAAAGCTTTTATTGTTCAAGGCATGGTGAATGGGTGTAGATGGTATGCGCTCCCTGCCAAAAGCCAGGCTCCTCTGGCTTTTATAGAGAGGGGGAAAAGGAGGAGGGAATAACTTAATTAGCTACACCCCCGGGCCTTTAGATAACTCATTAATATTTTAATCTCTGGAGGTGGAGACCTGCTAATCACGCCCTCTACCTGTGTGTTACGTGACTGATGGTACGGGTTAAATGGAGTTACATGTCCAAGGTGTCCAAGGCCCAACATTCCAGGACCCCCACTGCTGCATAGCAAAGGAAACCTGAAGGAAATACTGAAAGCCGTGGTGTCTTTAGGTCACTCATTGAAAGCCAGTGTTGCCTCTTGATCACCCATGCCCTAACCTGAACTATCTAGTGAGGTTTTATTACCTCTCTAGGGCAACAGGCAGGAAGCTTTTCCTGCCTGCTCCCTGTAGTCAGTTTGTTTTTGCTCTCCTCCTGAGTTCTGACCTTTTGCCCTAGATTTGCTGATTCCTTCAGATGGCTGGGGAAATAGCATGTGGGAGAGTGTCTGGGACCCCTCTGCCAAATGTTGGAACCCACACTGCCAAAAGCTTGGGGGCCAGAATTGTTAGCCCTCGCACTGCCCCAAGCTTTGGGGGCTAAGTTGTTCCGGTTTGTACTGCTGCTGTGGTCCACAAGTCAGGGTTGATCAAGAGAGTGTGTGAGGGTGGATGCAAAGAATGGAGACCAGACTGAGTGTGATTTAGTCCCATTTATTCTCAAGTCTCTCTTCCTAGTCTAAATCCCAAGTTTTGAGTTCCTAGTCCCTATTTTTTAGTCCCTAGTGCCTCCAAGTTCCAAGTTTTCCATTCCCCTCTTCTGTCTGCTACTTGCCTTTTATAAGTTTCACTTCTTAAGTCACACCTTTAAGTCACACCCAAGGGAAAATCTTGGGTATATAAAACAAGATGTTATCAGAATGTGCTCAGCTGTTGTAGGCTATTGAAAACAAGTCTCTTGTCAGGGTATATAGCTCATGATGGCTGCAAGGATCATAGCTACCTTCTGTCAGCACCCCACAGGTCCCCCTTTTAAAATTTTTTTTCAAAAGAAAGGCTGGGAAAACTTACAGAAAACGTGCTTGCCTTAGGTTGGAACAAAGGACCCTAGCCTCCCATTCCCATCTTTGGATACTCAATGGCCATTGGTTGAGCTCCTGTCTTAGGATGGTGAGGCCTCCCTTTTTAGGGTCGAGGGTCTTGAAGTGTTCTTTTACACATCATTGACTATCCGACTTAGCGAGTAAGTTAGATGTTAATCCTCATTAGTCTTGATAACAGTGGTTATAGAATCCCCTACTTCCAGCCTGTAATGATGGACCTGTATGGGTTTCATTTGAATGGCATCTATCTGTTGTTGTACAAATGCTATCAGTTTGTTGAACAGCATGGACCCGAGAGACAAGAAACTAACAATGCCTGAATAGTCAGTATAGCAGCAACACTCTTTTTTAAAGAGCAACACATAACTCTCTCTGTCTGAGGAGTAAAAAGTATAAGGCTCTTCTATTCTGTTTACAAATGTGTTATAGCAGAATCTAAATCTATAGAAATACAGAACTGATCATAGCTTTGATCTTAACAAAACAAGTAGGGAAATTCCCGTTCCTGTTCCAGTGAATCTCAAACCCAAAAAACAACTATAGAGTATGTGGTTGTGGGTTTTCTCCTGGGTGTAAACAATGTTTCCCACTAAATCATAAGTTGGGGAACCAAGAGTCCAATAGGGCCACCCTGTAGGTACTGGTGGTGATGTCTCTTTCTACATTGAAGACTTCCCAATCAGGTTTGCTGGTTGATCTGTTCCAGTTTGAAGGCAATGAGGAGCATTTTCATGTTTCCTTCAAAAAATATGCTTCTTAGGGGGTTTCTCCTCCATGGGTTTGTTATTGTTGTCTATTTGTTTAATCAGTCTCTCTGGCAGCCAACATGTGGCATCTGCAGTTTGGGAATATAAGCAGACAGAACCTCTTCCCCATATAAGCACTGGATCTGGCCCATTCCAGGTTCCAGTTAATGGGTCTTTCCAGAGGACTGTTGCAAAATTCTTTTTGGTATCAGGATGCCAGAATCTATCTGCAGCAGATTTTCCTTCAGAATCCTAAGTTAAAAATTTAAAATAAGGAGCATGTGATGAAGGATATTTCTGGGGAATCCCTTGGTAGGGTAACATTCCCCCTTTTTAACTTTTTCAGATTGACATTTAATGTTCGATACTCCCTTTCTACTATACCTTGGCCCTGTGGCTTATATGGAATACCTATTTTATGTAGTATTCCCAATTTTTCACGAAATTGGTGGAAACTGGAGCTTGTATAACCTGGGCCAGTGTCAATCTTTATCTATTTAGGCACACCCAATATAGCGATTGTAGCAATCATATGCATGATCATATCCTTGCTTGTTTCTCCAGATTGTAATGTTGCATAAATCAAACCACTGTATCTACACATACATGCATATATTTTTGCTTGCCAAATTCATTATAATGAATAACATCCATTTGCCAGCGACTGTTTAGTATCAGTCCCTTTGGATTTACACCTAAATGAGGAACTGTTAAAAGTGTAACAAATGATTGACATTGTTTAACAATTTGTCTAGCTTGTTCCCTGGTAATTTTAAACATAATTTTTAAAGTTTTAGAATTAAGGTGATGTAATTCATGAGCCTTTACGGCCTGATTCAAGTTAGATGGCATATCTGATAAAGTCACTGCAGCTGCACAAGTAGTTAGATCTGCTTTGATGTTTCCCTCAGAGAGAGGACCTTGTAGCCCAGTGTGGTATCTCAGGTGTCTATAAAGAATTTACACTTTCTCCTCTAAAGTTTTTTGGCACTGTAAAAACAAATAGGCTACTTCTGAGGAATTCTTTATTTGTGCAGCAGTTTCCTGCAAAGGGATAGATTGAGCTATATACGAGCTATCTGTATAAATATTAATGGTTTGATTTGGAAATGATTGAAACACAACAAAAACAGCATGTAATTCAACCAATTGGGCTGACACAGATGATGTAGCAAAGAAGATTACTTGATCTTGAAAGGCATAAACAGCTGTTCCTGATGAGGAACCATCAGTGAAAACTAGCAATGTTTCCTTGATAGGTGCATGCACAATACGAGTTGGAAAAAAGAATGCATGGTGATTACAAAACTGAATCAATTTATCTGGTGGATAATGATTATCTATCTTACCAACAAATGAGGGACATGCAATAGGCCAGACTTCAGAACTCTGCATAAGCCAATCAACCTGATGCCTTGTATAGAGTTGTACTATTACATCAGGATCCTTTCCAAAATATTTTTGACTATTATCTCTGCCCAACATAATCACATCAGCTACAGCAGCATAGTATGGATAAAGAACTTTCCTAGGAAATGAGGGAAGATGAACCCATAATATGGGTGCATTTTGCCAAAAAAACTGCAGTAGGATTTAGTTTAGTGTTAAAAATAAGAAAATACAAAAGTTTACAATAATTAATATGAGTTACCAATTGGGATGTAATAGCACTCTCTACCTTCTGTATGGTTTTTCTACCCTCCTCTGTGAGAGCCCTGTCAGACTAGGGCCAGGATCTCCTATGAGAATCTCAAACAGAGGCTTTAATTCTCCTGTTGTGAGTTTCAAATATGGTCGAAGCCATTTAATGTCTCCAAATAATTTTTGAAAATCATTAAGTGTCTTAAGGGAATCACTATTCAAAGTGGCCTTACTATTAATAATACATGGACCATTAATCTGAATTCCTAAATAAGTATATGGATCTTGTAATTGTACCTTTTCTGGTGCTATTTGTAATCCCGCAATCTGTAAAGCTGTTCTAAGATCATCAAAGCACTGGAGTACCTGTTTTTCATCTTTTCCTGCTATTAAGATATCATCCATGAAATGAATCATATAGATTTGCTTCCACATGGTTCTAACACCCTCTATGGCAGAAGCCATAAACTTTTGGCACAAGGTAGGACTATTGTCCATACCCTGAGGTGAGACCTTCCATTGATATCTCTTCATAGGTTCTCTAAAATTTATAGCGGGAACACTGAAAGCAAAGCACTTTCTGTCATTAGGATGCAATGGGATAGTAAAAAACAGTCTTTTAAATCTATAACTATTTTATAGAAGCCTAAAGGTATGGCCACTAGTGTGGGCAGCCCAGGTTGTAAGGCTCCCATTCAAATCATGGTTGCATTAACAGCCCTCAAGTCCTGCAACAGTCTCCACTTTCCTAACTTTTTCCTAATGATAAATGTTGGGGTATTCCAGGGAGAGATACTCTCCTCTAAATGTCCTGCCTGTAATTGCTCTTGCACTAGCAATTGAACAGCTTGTAATTTTTTGGTGGTTAGGGACCACTGATCCACCCAGACTGGTGAATCCCCTTTCCAGGTAATGGGATCTGCACAATTCCCTAGGGGTGTAGCTGAACCAGTAGCCCCCCATAAAAAATACCCCAAGCCTCTTCTTTCAGTGTCACCATGGACCTCAACAGGATGAGTAATCCCTTTTTCACTTTTCCCTAATCCTTTCCCTGGAGAAAATACAGAGTTTATCATTTGAGCTGTGATTACTTCATTAGGGCTGCACATAATCAATCCCAACAGAGATAACAGATCTCTGCCCCAGAGATTAATGGGGAGGCCCAGGATGACATACGGTTGTATATTTCCTGTATTACCTTCTTTATCTTTCAATGTCAGCACCTTAGAGCTTTGTTGTGGGTTTTGACTTTGGCCAATAACCCTTAGATTGGTTAAGCTTGGGGTCAGAGGCCAAGTGGCAGGCCAATCATGTTACTTTAGGATAGTTACATCAGCTCCTTTGTCAACAAAGCCTTGGAATGCCTTTCCATCCAGCCATAGTGTCATCATAGGTTTTTGTTTAACTATAGGCTGTACCCAGTATGCATCAGAGGAACCAAAGCCTTGATCCCATCTCTTAGGACTCTTATATTTGTGATTAGTAAGGAACAATGGAAGTAAAATAGGTGAGCTATCCTCCTTCCTGTAGGAATAGTGATTATATTCTGAATTGCCTGTGCCATTACCTTAATCTCACCTTGATAATTACTGTCTATAACTCCAGGAAAAATTTGTAGTCCCTATATAGTGGCACTGCTTCTTCCCACTATCAGGGCAAACACATTTGGATAGAGTGGTCCAAACACTCCAGTGGGTAAGGCCTGAGGTCCCATTTCTGGGATTAATACTGTGTGCATGGCAGAACTGAGGTCCAGTCCTGTGCTTCCTGGTGTTGCTTGACTAAATTCAGAAAGGGATTGCTGTTTGCTGGTATAAAACTGACTGCTCCATAAGTCTGTTTTGGCTTGTGTTGGTTTGGGGCCCGGAACTGGCCCCTATTCCTGTTTCCCTGATTATGGGAAAGAGTGTTTCCTTGTGCATCTCTTTTGGACCTACATTCACTAGCCCAATGCCTTCTACATTTGCAAAGTGGGCAGAGCCCAGGCTGTTTTCTGGGCTGTCTCTGGTTTAACTCATTTTCTGCCTCACAATATCTTGCAAAGTGTCTAGGCTTGCCACATTTAAAACAGACCTTTTGGTTTCTACTAGCCAAAAAAAATCTCTTACAGATTGTCCTTGCATGGCAGCTGCCATAGCTAAGCTCTGTTGGTAGGAGGGATCTATGTCAGAACAAAGTCTGATATACCCCATAAGGTCTGTCATTTTCCTATAGGGTCTAATGGCTGCTTGGCAGGCAGGATTGGCATTTTCATATGCAAGTTGTTTTACATAATCTACATCTGCCTCGCCATTACCCTAAATCCTCCCCACTGTTGTCATTAATCCATGAATAAAGTGAGAAAATCATTCATCAGGCCCTTGTCTGACTGCTGTCAAGGCTGCACCAGGGTCTCCCTTTACCAGGAGTTTACACCAAGCCTTTATGTCTGCATTTTGAATTTGCAAATAAGCCTGGATCATATTGCATCTGGTTATCACTAGAAGCAAACTGCCCTTCCCCTACTAAGACATCAAAGGACCAACCATTGCTTGCCTGAATATTTCTCCTAGCTATCTCTTTACAATACTCATGATACTCTAATTTCCAAATAAGATAGTCACCACTGCTAAGAACTGCTCTTACTAATGTATTCCAATCACCAGGAGTCGGCCACCTTCTCTGGATGATCTGTGGCTAATCTAAAGCCCGATGATAGGGACTGCCTTTGGACTCTGGGTTGAGGAACACAACGACCTGGGGAATTTTTGCAGTTTACCTCTAGAGACACCTTCCCTTCCTTTAAGTTTTCTAGCTGATTAATTAAGTCCCGATACTCTTTTTCTAACTCTATTTGTTGCTTAAGAAAAGATATTTTTTCCCTGTAACTCCCTTCTGGGATCTATAACCACCATCTCCATTGAGGGAGCATTTGGAGGCAGAAGAGGATACGGAGGGGGTCTTTGGGAAGAGGGCCATTCATGGTTGTAATGTTCGGCTGCCTCTTCCTCTAGGACAATACAGTCTGGCTCTGACAAATTATCATCAACTTTTGGTTGTATTTTAGATTCTAATTTTGGATAAATACATTTCTTTTTATTTTGAACATGAAAGATAGCATTTAAGGAAGGAAGCAAAAGCAGATGATTAATACATGTGAGGAGTAAACAGCAAAATAAAAACAGAGAATTGAGTTCAGGCTGACGTATTTCTTCCCTCATTTTCATTATCATGACTTACCTTTCTCGATGTGGCAGATTCCCGTGGTGATCACGTTCATTTCACTTCTAAATTTTTGGCAGATCTTCTTCCAGTAACATCCCTCACTGGGTCTCTCATTCTTGCTGCCCCATGTTGGGCACCAAAGTGTCGGGGACCGCTCTGCCAAATGTTGGAACCCACACTGCCAAAAACTTGGGGGCCAAAATTGTTAGAGCCCACAGTGCCCCAAGCTTTGGGGGCTAAATCGTCCCTGCTCTGGTCCATGGGTCAGTGTTCAGCAAGAGAGAGTGTGAGGGTGGATGCAAAGAATGGAGATCAGACAGAGTGTGATTCAGTCCCATTTATTTTCAAGTCTCTCTTCCTAGTCCAAGTTCCAAATCTCAAGTTCCTAGTCTCTATTTCCTAGTCCCTAGTGCCTCCAAGTTCCATGTTTTCAATTCCCCTCTTCTGTCTGCTTTTCGCCTTTTATAAGTCTCACTTCTTAAGTCATGTCTTTAAGTCACACCTTTAAGTCACACCTTTAAATCACACACACCCAAAGAAAAATCCTGGGTATATAAAACAAGATGTTATCAGAGTGTACTCAGCTGTTGTAGGCTGTTGAAAACAATTCTCTTGTTAGGGTATATGGTTAAAGATGGCTGCAAGGATGATAGCCACGTTCTGTTGTCTCCCCACAGGAAAGGGCATGTTCCCCATCAAAATTTACCTGTGTGTTACATACATATTTCAGGAGGTGAAGAACAGAGTAAAAGTTGTCTTGCATGACCCATTTCTCTGTAAATATACAGGCACAGTTTGTTTAGGAGACACTGTTGGCCTGGAACACTAATATATCTTCCTGCTGAGCTCCCAGAGTACAGAGTTGATGTCCCTGTGCCAGGACTCTTGCGTATTGCATGTAAGTTTTTATTACTCCTTACTTCTGGCAGTAGGCATCTTAGAAGGCAGAAGAGGAAGAGAGATTAAGGAGACAGATTTGAGTTTCAGGGAGACTGGTGAGTGTAGCAGGTCACTGCAATAGATGCCTGTGTGAGTACCCAGCTAGAGTTGTGGTCCAATGTGCTATGTAAAATAGATTTAGTTAAGGAGTTTTCACAGCCTCCATGTCCTGGCATGTCAGATTTAAAAACCTGTGGGAAATGTTTCTATGCCCCTGCCTGGAATGGTTCAGAATTTCAGTGTAGAAATTCCCCTTTTATACTTTGCCAAGGCTCACCCTATGCAAACCTAGTAGTAAATCCATTGGGGAAAAAGAGCCCCAAACTTCCCTTGACATTTCCAGAATTCCTTGTTTTTCATTTTGTCTTGTCTTTCCCATGAGGTCAACCAGGTTCTCTCAGGCACTGACTGTACATGTCCAGTGCCAAGCTAGGAAAGGCTTTCATCTCAGCCCCTACTAGAGCAGGCAGCCACGTAAATTATGAAGGTGATCAGCCAAAGTGCCAGACTGTTTGGAAGAGCACTTCAACACCCAAAATGCTCCCTAGATTTAACCAGGTATCCTAGTGCCTGATAAGGGACAGTGACAGGGTACTCCCTGACCCCCACAACAAGAGGCCAGAAGAAATCAAGTACATAAAGTCAGCTTACAGAGTTAAGAAATTTTTAGCCACCAGCACATTTTCTGTGAATACCAAATTGTTTTTCATTAGATAAATTTGTGTATAAACACAGAACATAGCTTAGTAAAAAAACATGGCACTTCTTTGTGGGCAAAGACAGGGGATTTTGGTTAAGTTTCAGGGATGGAAAGTAGGTATAAGCAAGTAGAGGAATCCCCTAGGTAAGGCATGGAAATGTCCTTCAAGTCCTCCCTGGCTTTGGTGTTGGTTCTGAGTCTATTGGACCCTGTCATATCTTGCCCAGATCTCAGAAACAGGATTGGACCCCAGAGGACAAGGACAAGAAGAATGACAGAGTCCTTCCACACTGCCTTTTCTGCTTAGCTTCTGCAGGCACAAGTGTCCTAGTTTCTTTCTGATGTGATAAAGTAATGACCAGAAACTACTTGGGGAGAAAAAGGCTTATTTCAGCTTATACTTTACACATCACAGGCCATCACAGTGTCAGGCTAGAAACTCAGCATAGGAACCTTGAGGCAGGAACTGAAGCAGAGGACATGAAATAACATTGTTTGATTACTGCCTCTCTTCTGATGGCTTGCTCTCACATACCACCTGCCCAAAGATGCACCATCCACAGTGAATGAGCCCTATCAAATCCACCATTCATCAAGGAAATATCTCACAGACTTGCTTACAAGACAATCTGGTGGAGGATTGAGGTTCTGTCTTCCCACATGACCCTAGCCTGTGTCACACTGATCAAAACACACCAGCAGAGCACTGCAGGAATCTCTGTATACTAAGCAAGGGAACCTTGCATAATGCTCCAGAGGAACCCAAATAAAATCTTCTGGTTACTTTCAATTATCAACTTAATACAGTCTAGAGTCACTTGGGGGGTTTCTCAATACCAAGGCCAGTTAAGGAAGCCAGAGGTAGAAAGACAGTAGGCAGCCTTCTTCTGTAGTTTGTGTTTCAGTTCCTGCTTGAGCTCCTGCCCTGATATTCCTCACCAGTGACCTATAGCTTGTCAATTAAAAGGAATTGATTTCTCTTCATTGCTTTTGGTCACATTATTTTGTCATAGCAACAGGAAAGCAAAAGAGGATATGGAGCAACTTGAATGATGCTGTTGGGTCTTAGTTTGCTCCCACAATAACACAGACAATAATACAGTCAGAAAAGATGTTTGAAGCATTTACATTCATTTATGCCAGTTTAGAAAGTATTTCCATTAAAAAATCGTTTGTTGAAAAAACCACTATAATACAAATTGTATCCTAGCAGCTCTTTTTAGTGCACAGTGTCAACACTGAGAGCCAGGTGGGAGTCTGCATGTGAGAGTGGGATGCACTCCTGTGTTTATCTTTGCTTTGTCTCCTCTGGACCAGTGTTAGAATATCATGAAGGATGTGTTCTCAGGATGACAGTATGGTTTTTCTTGGGCTTCCTGAACTTGATGATTTTAGTTGAATGACTTCCCACAGAGTACAGTGTAGATGACATCAAGAATTTATTACAGAGTAGCATGAGGAATTCTCAATGGCAAAAGTGAGCCTTAGCCAGACACCATTGTGGAAGAAATCACTGTCCAGGGATGAGAGCCAAAAAGCCTGTTGCTTGGCTTTACATACAGAAGTAGCCTTCAGACTTCCCCAAAGACTCTGGAACAGGCAGCTTCCCTAAAGGCTCCTTTCTGTTAATGGTGCTGACATGCCATTTGTATTTACCCTTAAGAAAAGGAATGATACTATGTCTTTGCTCCTTAGTGGATCACTAACTTCCTTCTAGGTAGTTAGTTGTCTACCAAGGTGACAGGTTACTAGCAGTTCAGAAACTCATGTCTCCTAGCAGGGCCAGATGCACCTCTCATATCCCATTATTTAGACTCAAATTCATGTAGTAATAGTTTTAAAAGAATTACAGAAAGAAAATAATAATACATATACAGAACAGACATCTTCAATACCTGATAATCCCTTCCGTTTCCTCAGACACAGTGAAGCCCCACTATCTCCATTGTCCTCCATGTTGTCTAGTCTGTGTCTACCCTTTTATGAGATTCTTTTGTAATTTGAGGAAGAGAAGCTCTCTGACAGTCCCCTTTCTTAAAATTAGTGTGCTCACAAGAACATATATGGGAGATTCAAAGGTGGTGTTGAAGTTAAGGATAGGGACATACATTCTGGCAAGTGTTGAAATATTCCATTATTCTACAAACCCTCTGAAACCTTTCCCTTTGGAAAAGTGTTCTCTGAAACAGAAGATTTATGCTATTTTCACAATCTTGGACTTGAACAAAACTCTCCCTACTAAAGCTCCATCTTCTCATTTATTTGGTAGTAGAAATTTTGTGGTTTGGTAACTTAGCATGTATGACAGTTGTAAGCATGTATGACAGTTGGAATAAGACACTGAGAACTCCATTTTTTTTTCAAGACAGGGTTTCTCTGTGTAGCCCTGGCTGTCCTGGAACTCACTCTGTAGACCAGGCTGGCCTCAAAATTAGAAATCTGACTGCCTCTGCCTCCCAAGTGCTGGGATTAAAGGCGTGTGCCACCACTGCCCAGTGAGAGCTCCCTTCTTAAATGTGAACCAAGTTCAGTAGCTTAATACTGCTTCTCTCTTAATCTTACATGTAAGGTCACTATAAATTTCCTTATACAGTAAGAATTACTCCTTATTCCTCTTGCTCCTTTCCTTAATAATTCAACACAATTTTAAGCAAGTCTTCAGACTACTTTTCTCAGTCTCAGGCCCATGAGTGTTTATTATTTCTTCAGTGTTTCTGACATACCTCAGATGCAGGCTGTGACACTGTGTCAGGCACAGCAATAGATACCAGTGTGCCCAGATGTCAGGATGCTGAGCTCCATGTAGGCTGAGCTGAACAGTATGTCTGTACCTTAGCATGTCAAATTGTTGTACTTGATTAGCTCATGTCTAGGCAGCCTCATCTCCTTAAGACCAGGAGACACAGTCTTACAGAAAACCAGCTCTTCAATCTTTCCACCCATCTTCTGCAGTGTTTACTGTGCCTTGGCTGCAGGAGTTCTTTGTTTATGGAGCCACTTAGACTGGGATCCACAACGCTATATATTGATTGCTTGTGGTTTTCTGTGGAACAGTGGACCATGTCAGGAAACTTGGTAAGGTAGAACAGGTCTGAAACCCTGGAAATCATAAATTCTAAGCTGAGACAGTAGGTGCCTCCTTGCTCCTTGCTAGATTTCTGGCCTGGAACAAGTGTCAAGCTCCACAGGTCAGTCATGTTCTCCTAAACAGAGTATTCCATGCTAATGTGGTACTTAGAGGCCCTGAGTGTTTAGCCAATAAGCTTCCTTTCTTAGACATTTTTTTTGCACAAAAGGTATTTAATCTCTGGGCCATCTTGAGGAGTAGGTACATATCCATTTTTCATGATGAACAACAATAAACAATTTGGAAGTAAGGACTGTCTCTTTCCTCTACCACTGCCATGGGGAGCATGGAGAAGGCCTTCACCTACACAGCCTTGCTGCCTAAGTCTCCAGTAGAAGGCTTCTTTGTGTTTCCAGACAACCACTGCTTCATTATCATCTGAGTTAATCTGGAGCTCCAAGGCCCAGCCTGGGGCAAGACACTTTCCTCAGATGATGGGCCCCAGTGTTCTTGGCCTTTTCACAGGCCAGTGGCCAACATTTCATCCCTGATTTTTCTGTGCAGTTTTCTAGTGGGAACTTGATGCCCAGGAGTCAGAGAATATCAGCTTGAACTTGTCCACATCTTAGACTGCACTTTCCTCTCCCCAGAGTAGAGTCTCAGAGCTTTCCTTAAACCCAGGATGCTCAGAACCAACAGTGATAGAAACTGGGCATTGGGGAAACAGAGTCAAGCTTCCTGTGCTGGCAGAGCAAAACACAAACCCACAGTTTTATGTAAAAGACTTCTTCAGTTGCAAAAAAAAGTGTTGTTGATTAAATATTTAGAACATTTTAAACACTGTTGTTTCTTCTTAATATACTACACTACAGTACAATCTGAACTAAAACCCATCAAATTATTTTATCTTACACCCTTGATTTTCAGTTGATAGTTCTTTACTATTTATCTAGGAAGTGGTGCTTTTGTCTTTGTTTCTGTTTACAACAGTGTAGTCCTCATACATGCTAAGTGTTCATTAATGTAAATGACAAGTTCTACATAAAATAGCAACTACATTTTTTATGTTCTTTGTGTTGGCTTCTCTGAAGTCTGGAGAAGCCTCCTGCACCTAGAAGAAGATGGAAGACTTCTGTGGAGCCAATCCTTCAAAGCTGGGTTATACTTTTCATTTAATCATAACATTAGAATGGGATGGCCCTAAGTCTGTTATAACTGTAGTTTATTTACTGCTTGATTTTACATGCCCAAAAGTAAGAGTATGCTTACTCTGATATTTGATTCTTGTGTTCTTTTCAGAGAGGCATCATAGCAAGAGATTAAAAGTATAGGTTGGATGCAAAGTCACTTATAATTTAGAGAAGACCAGGATTTTACACTGTTTAGAAGCAGAAACTTGCTAAGTCATTCTAACATTTTGGTCACATTTTTCATTTCTGTTTCAGTCAGGGCAAAGGCTGATCGGTCATTAACAGAGCTGAATTGTCTCTCCTAGGCCACATGTCAAGGCACTGCATGAGAAAACCTTCAGCTGACATGTCTATAGAGATTATTCTGTGCCTGAATCAGTTCCATATTTGGTGGGTATGTATACAGTATGTTCCTTCACACCTAGAGTCCTCTGACACAGGTATAGGAATGACTGTCCATATGCTCTAGAGGAGGTGACTGTAGCTCTGAATGCTTAAGGTCACACTCTGAAAAAAATAGCATTGGGTAAAATTTGATTCAGAGTCCAAATTGATAATCATTTGTTCTAGAGATTTATTGATACTATTTGGCCTCAAAGGGCAGTGCTGGCATATGTCTTTAACTTGTAAGGAAGAAATATCTTTGGTTTAGAGGCCATCCTGGTCCTCAGAGTGAGTTCTAGGACAGCCAGAGCTACAAAAAGAAATGCTGTTTGTGAATAGATAGTAGAGAGAGTGAAGAGGGAAGAAAGAAGAGGAAAATAGAGTATAGTGGTGAGGAAAACACACACACACACACACACACACACAGAGAGAGAGAGAGAGAGAGAGAGAGAGAGAGAGAGAGAGAGAGAGAGAGAGAGAGAGAGAGAGAGAATATTTGGCCTAGATGTAAATGGCCACACAGTCCTCCAGGAGAGCACACTTCTAGTTTTTTGTAATCTTCTCCATTCCCATCCACCAGATAGGTAAAGCTGTTGTGTGCCTGATAATCAAGTGAGATACAGCTCTTGCCCAGAATAAACCAAACTCAGGGACCAAGAGTGTGAATGCTTCTTAGAACTCATGGAAGTGTTTAATGTACAAGAAAGTTTATATGCAGAGGTAGACCAGTGACAGTACATACAATTCAGCCTTGATTGGAAAGCCTTAAAACAGTAAGGACAGTAGGGATGACTTTGAGGTGGTACAAGCTGGAGCTCAGTTGATGACATGGATCAGGATGAGGCAACAGCTTGTTGCCATCTAGTTGTTGGTTAACATTTGTGAACAAGGCCATATTTTGTAATGAAGAGTTTCTCTTTTCTCCCCAGGTTTTTGCCTTTGGTTCCTACTCACATACAATGGATAAAGCCAAAATACTCCATACTGACACCAACATGAAAATCACCTTGATCTCTGAAGAGGGTGTTGGGATCTCTGCTAACAGTATCCTTATTTTTGCTCACCTCTGCATGCTTCTTGGAGAGAACAGGCCTAAGCCCATTGATCTCTACATTGCTTTTTGTCCCTAACCCAACTAATGCTGCTTATAACTAATAGGCCTCATAGCTGTGGATATGTGTATGTCTTGGGGTGATGGGATTCTACCATATGCCAATCCTTTATCTATTTGCAGAGGCTTCTTAGGGCCCTCGCCCATTTTGCTACCTGTATGCTGAATGTCTTTTGGACCATCACCCTTAGTCCTAGAAGCTCCTGTTCAACAAAGTTTAAACATAAATCTCCCCATCATATCACAGGTGCCTTTTTTCCTTCTGTGTCATCTATATTTCTTTTAGCAGTCACCTCTTCTTATCAATTATTGGTACCCCCAATTTGACCTCAGATAATTTTATGTATGTTACTCAGTCATGCTCACTTCTACCCCTGAGTTACTTCAGAAAAAGCATGTTTACCACACTGATGGCCATCAGGGACACCTTGCTCCTTGGTCTCATGGCACTGTCCATTGGGTACATGGTGGCTCTTTGATAGAGGCACAAGAAGCAGGCCCAGCATCTTCACAGCACCAGCCTTTCTTCAAAAGCATCCCCAGAGCAAAGGGCCACCAGGACCATCCTGCTGCTCATGAGCTTCTTTGTGGTTCTCTTCATTTTGGATACTGTTGTCTTTCACTCAAGGATGCAGTTCAAGGATGGCCCAATATTGTAATGTTTCCAAATTATTGTGTCCCATAGCTATGCCACAGTCAGCCCTTTTGTGTTTATTTGCACTGAAAAGCATATAATTAAGATTTTGAGGTCAATGTGTGACAGAATATTAAATACTTGATTATTCAGTGATGAGTATGGACCCTTAATATTATCCAGTATGTTGTCATCAGAGCTGTGGATGATGGCATATTCTGTGGCTTAAACTGACATATGAAATTACCTTTTTTTCTGTTAAATCTGTTTACTTTGTAGATGGTAGGTATATAAAAGAAAATTAAACCACATATTCTCTAAGATATTACATGAAGTTTCTATCTTTCAGTGTGTTTTCTTTTTTCTTTTCCCCCTTTTTAATTAGTTATAATATTTACATTTCAAATTTTATCCCTTTATCCCATTCCTCCCACCACCCAGGAACCCCTTATCCCATCCCCCCCGCCCCCTTGTGCTTCTATGAGGGTGTGATTTTCCTGTTTCTATGATGCTGTTTCCATTAACATAAACTGCCTCCTAAATTTCTAAATCTTTCCATTTGTGTTATTAAATCTCCTTTTTACTTTTCTTTTTCTTTCTTTTTTCTTTTTAAAAAATTGGGTATTATATTAACATTTCATATTTTATCCCCTTACCCCACTTCTTCTCACCACCCAGAAACCTCTTATCCCATTCCCTCTCCTCATGCTTCTATGAGGCTGTGCCCTAACCTACCCCCCACCCCCACTACCCCCTCTCCACCATCACATTCCCCCTACTCTGTGTTTGTTTTTCATGGGACCAAGAATCTTCTCTCCCACCTATGCCCGACAAGGCCATCCTCTCCTACATATACTGATGGAGTCACGGGTCCCTCCCTATGTGCTCCCAGGCTGGTGGTCTAGACCCTGGGGGGCTCTGGCTGTTTGGCATTGTTGCTTTCCTCCTGGAGTCAAACCCTTTCTGCTCCTTCAGTCTTCTCTCTAATTTCTCCATTGGGAAACCCTTGATCATATCACTGGTTAGCTGTGAGCATCATCCTCTGAATGTGACTGTCTCTGGCAGACCTCTAAGGAGACAGCTATATCATGTTCTTGACAGCATGCACTTCCAGCCATCCACATCAGTGTCTAGCTTAGGTGACTGTACATGGGATGGATACCCAGGTGGAATGGTCTCCACATGACCCCTCCTTCAGTTTCTGTCCCATGATTTGTTTCCATATTTGTTCCCTTGAATATTTTTGTTACTTGTTCTAAGTGATGCCTAGGGGATACCTCAGTGTGTTTTCAAAGGAGATTTGTGATCTGGCTCTCAGTTGACCTGGGTTAGCACATAGCTTTTAAGTTCTGAAGAAGAATATACTTTTAAGATTTAACAGTATTTGTCTGTGTGTGTTGTAGAGTGAAAAATTATAAAGACCATTTTATGAAATATATATAGGCTTTTTCTTTACCCTAAAGCTGAGCAAGAGAATGCAGGTTCCAGAAGATGGAACTGAATGTAAAATTTCAGGCCTTCACTGCCCCGGGACACATTCTGGGTGGAGGGCATTATCCCTGAATCAGAGGACACTTGCTGGATTAACATTCCTCAAGCCTCAGTGTTTGGAAGGCCCAAAGCAAGAACACACATTCCTGACAACAGAGAAAGATGCAAGTCATCTGGGTGGTTCCAAGAACTAGCTAACTTTCCACTGTTCTTGGTTATCCCCCCCCCTTGAGGTTTTCCCAGTGTTACAGCCTGCTGATGTTCAAAATTTGTAAAACAACCAATCATGTGTAAGCACGTGAAACTTCAACCAATCATGTGTAACTGCGTGAAAATGCAACCAATCATTTGTAACTGCACAAAAATTCCTTCTTTTCCCCAACCCTGTGCTATAAAAAAGGACCCTCAGCTTGCTGGCCTTTTGTAAAACTTTGTTCCTGCATGGACGAGCAGTTTGACCTTGGCTAGCCAACTTTCCCCAATAAACCTCTGCTGATTGCATCCAGGTACGGTGTCTTGTGATTTTGGTGTGGCCGTGATTTCCTGAGACTTGAGTAAGGGTCTCCTGATTTGGGGGGTCTTCAGTGTGTGTGTGTATGTGCATGAGAGAGAAAGAGAGAGAAAGAGAGAAAGAGAGAGAGAGAGAGAGAGAGAGAGAAAGAGAGAGAGAGAGAACTTGAGTGCAGGTGCTCATGGAGTTGAGAGGTGTCAGGTACTCTGAAATTCCATCAATTGACACTTGTTGGCCACCCAATGTGTGTGTGTGTTGGTAATTGATCTTGAGTCTTCTAAGGAGCAGGATACGTAAGTGCTGAGCCATCTATCAGACACATTCCATGAATTTAACTATGTGATAGCTATGAAATTTCCAATAATTCAGTTCCCTCAGTTTTTTTATGTGGGGCAGGAATTTCACGGGCGGGGGGGGGGGAAGGGAGTCCGTCGACAGAGTCTCAGGGCAGTCGGCACCAGGGCTTCCCGCGCCGCCAGTGGGGGATCCCACATTCACGCAGCTGTCGGTGGGCAGGCCGGCGGCTGCATCGGCAAGGATCCAGGGTTCCAAAAGCTGGGAATCAGGTGGAGAGACCATGGACACTTGGAGTCCGGTTTTCCAAAGCTTTTATTGTTCATGGCATGGTGAAAGGGCGCAACTGGTATGCTTCCCCCGCCAAAAGTCAGGGGAGACCAGTCTTATAGGGAAGGGAGAAAGGGGAGGGAATAACTTAATTAGCTACACCCCTGGCCTTTTGATAATTCATTAATATTTAAATCCCTGGAGGTGGAGACTTGTTAGTCACACACTCTACCTGTCCTACGTGACCAAAGGTAACAGGTTAATTGGAGTTACCTCGTCCAAGGCCCAACATTTTTATATTTGGCAAAATATATAAAGAATCATTCTTTTGAGAGTCCATTGTCACATAGTCAACACACACATGCTTCCAAAACTGTATGAACAGAACCATGCTGTCATTTGCTCAATGCTACTCAGATGGCCAGATTTAAAATCAAGAAAGATAGGAATAAATGCTGTCTGGTGGTGTTAGAATGCAGAACCTGATCAAGGTCTCCTAATGCTGAAGAATGATAGACTTAGTCCACCAGGATTATGTTGAACATGTACACTTCCAGAGAGACACATACATAGTGAACTACAAAGGACAGTACTTAGAGGAGGTGAATTGATAGAGATGATAAACAAAGTACTTTACATAGAGCCAAAACATCCAAATTCAAATAAAAAATTAGTAATAGATAATTACTTAGCCATAATATAAATGAATGTTATGAGAAACATGGGCTTGTAGCATGCCTGCATACTTGAGATTAAACCCATACCTCCCCAGAGAAAGCTTTGTGCAGGGGAACACAAACTCAGCCACAGACTTCACATAGCTGAACACTCTCAAAGAGAAACACACTTCACAATGCTGAGCATACCCAGAGGCACACTTCACACAGAAAACTGTTATCTGTCACTCAAAGTGAGGAAATGTCACCTACATGCACCACACCAGACTTAGAATCCAGTAGTTTTTTGGTCCTTGGACATTGGCTTTTTTTCTAGAATCAGACATGATTTTCCTCCTGTTGAGGGAATTAGGTTTTCCATCCAATCAGACAGCTACCTTCAAGGGTAAGTGCTTCTATTGCACCTTTATGGCCAGCTCGCCATGTTTTCTTGTGTTGTGGCTCATAAGTGTTGCAGCCTGACAGGAGTATGATCCTGTCCCTCCTTGAACAGCTTGTAGATGATTTTTTAGTACCATGGAATCTAGACCACAGCAAGAAGGCTTTCAGGTCAGAATCAGCCAAATAATCTATATCCTATGCAGTAAGTGTGGCATCTTTAGTACCTATAACCTCTTGGATGCAACCATGCCTACATCACTATTCTATTTTGTTTTGAGAATCACTGGATTACACTGAGCGTCCCTCAGAAGGATGCTTCTTCTGCTTGCTTTTAGGGTTTGTTATTCTACAGGTCTTGTAGGAGAACTGTCAGTCAAAGTGACATAGCCTTTTGATCCAACTCAGTTTCAGAAATCACAGATTCATAGTGTCAGCCCTTTGCCTTGCTCACCTTGATAGGAGCTGTCACCTGAAGAGCTCTGATGGTGAGGTCATAAGAGACTGACTGCCAAATACACTGTGAACATGAACCTAAGGTCCTGGAATACAAAATATTTTATTCCAGTAACCTATTCTTTCTGTCTTAATTACTGAATGAAAATATACCTTCCAAATTCATTCATAATAAAAATAGTTAAATCTTGAAAGTTTTTTTGTTTGTTTGTTTTTTGGGTTTTTTTTTTTTTTGTGTGTGTGGCAAATGTGATGTAATTAAGCCTGGTCCCATCTTCCTCTTTATATTTAGTTCCAGATTCTTATCATACTTCACCTTTTAAAGAAGTTTGGTAAAGTGGTGATTGTGAACCCACAACTTGTCTTGATCCTGACACACAGTTACCTGTTATAGGAATTATATGAAATAAGGGAGCATCTGGCTAGCTCCCAGCATGTCCTGGCATGTCCACCATGTTCCTTCTCTAAGTTCCTGCACTAAAGGCTGCACTGGCTTGCCAGTGGTGCCAGCCTGGGATCCAAGGGATGTTGGCATGGTTGTTGCCTCCACTGATCAGCTCTGTGGCCTCCTTGACTCTAGGCATGGCTCCTGGGGCAACTCTGTTATCCCCATGTGGTCGATACAACAACTCTCAGTACCCAGTAGAATTAAGACTCTTAATGCTTAAAGATTAACCAAATAGATTTATATATTAGCAAATACTCAATCTACTGAAGAGTCCCAAACTCAGGAGACCCTTACTCAAGTCTCAGGAAGTCACGGCAACCCACAAACTCCAAGACACCACACCTGGATGCAATCAGCAGAGGCTTTATTAGGGAAGTTGGCCTGCCAAGGTCAAATCACGAGCTCTCTCAAGAGCAGAGTTTTGACCCCGCCAGTCAGTCTGAGGAGGGTTTTTAAAGGGGTAAACCACAAACCAGGTAAGTGGGAAGGGTGTGAGGAGTTGTCAAGGATACATAACATAAAAATAGTGTAACATTTCAGAGGAACCCACCCCCAAATGATTTAGAGTCATGTGAAAATCACTCTGCACACTCATTCTTCTCAAGAATGTAGTTTTACCATGTCACTGTGCCCTACCCTGTCATTACCAATTATTTCAGGTTAACTATTTCTCACTTGCTCCAGCCATAGCCTCACCTAGATGACTTGCATCTTTTTTATGGTCAGGAATGTGTCTTCCTGCTTTGGGCCTTCCTCAGCCACAGGTGAATTCTTTTCCCTGAGGCTTGAGGGCCTGAAATCTTACATTCAGTTCCACCTTCTGGAACCTGCATTCTCTTGCTCAGGTTTAGGGTAAAGAAAAAGCCTATATATATTTCATAAAGTGGTCTTTATAATTTTTCACTCTACATCACAAGATTCTAAAACAATTAGAATTGTTATTCCAATCACCTAAACTTTTGATATGATACTTGAAGCTGCCAGAGTCATATACATCTGCTGCCATCTTGCCTCTTTTCTTCCTTCTCTTCTTTGTCTTCCTCTCCCTCTTTCCCAAACTTTTCTACTACACCTCCCTTTCTACTGTCCAGTCACCAGCTCTAGCCTTTATTTTACAAATTAAGGGGGGCAGAAATTTTCCAAGAAGTCAGCTGTATACTGATTCACTCCTCTTCAGCAGCCCCTCCCAGGAAAACAAAATTAGCATTAAATAGGAGACAGGTCTATCCACAACAGGTACCAGATTCCAAAGATCATCCCACAACTGCACATGACTTGCAATGGATCTATCAGTGTTCACTCATGAATACTTTTTATTCTCAATACAAATTCAAACATTGGGAAATTGTATCAACCCTCAGTCTGTGCTCAGCCTAATAGAAATTGTTTCCAAGAGTACCATGGCTTTGAGGTCCTTAGAGCCCTGAGTACTCAGTTAACAAGCATAAATTTTCCACTCTCTGCTATAAAGACAAATATTCAACTTCCAAAAGAAGCACTAGTTAGGTTCAATTAACCCTTTCCCCTGTTTTCTACTCATTGACTTAAAATTTATTTCAATTTCTTTGACAATAGAAACTGTCTCAATCTCTTTTTGTTTTGTATGGAACAGTTCTGGTTCAAGTGTAATTGTAGCTGTTACATACTCAATTCTTGATTGTTGAAAAAGGAAACAACAGGCCTGACTCTGCCAGTGTCTGATGACTGGGCTGTTATCACAGAGGCTGGTTGGTTTGTTTTTCTAGAGATCTTAACACAACTGAGATATGGAGTTCCAAATGAGGATTCAAAGAAAAGGCCTCAAGTGCTATCGCAACTCCTAGGAAATGGACATCTCCACCATTCTACTGATTAGTAATTTTAACCTTCTCTGTTTCAACTGAATGATTTTTAATTTCCCCCAGACAAAGCATCAGAAACAGCATGAGAATAAGACCAGTGGCTGACATTTCCATGGAGATCATGATGCAGAAGAAACGTTTCCACACTTGGTGTGTATACCATATCTTCTTTCACACCTATAGTCTCTGTGACACTGGCACATGAGTGTTCACATGTTTTAGAGGATGTGACTGCAGTCTGACCTCAGAGTGTTCAGATGTGTGTGTGTGTGTGGTATTTGTGTGTCTGTGTGTCTGTGTGTGTGCCCACGCAAATCTGACTGTCGGTATAACCTGAAAGAGCATGAATCCTGAGTTCACAGTTATTAGCATTTTAAGTGGAACTATGATAAGAATATGTGGTCTGGTTTTAAATAGAAAGATAAAAAAGAATGCCTAAATTAAATAATTCTGAGTGTCTACTGCATGGGCACTCTTTCCTAGGAAAAGTCTCATTTTGTTTTGTGACATCTTTCCCCTTCATTTTCACTAAAAATACAGATCTAGCTCATGCTTGACCACAAAAATGATACAAATCAAAAAGTTGTTAGGCATTGCCCAGATAGATGAACACAAGAGGTAATAAAAAGTGAAATATTTTTCATAATGTATGAAATTTCACTGTAGAGCAAAACTTACACCTGATAGAGGTTCACAATGGAAAACTTAAGCTGTCCACAGATGGGGAGGATTAAAAAATGTGTAAGCCTATGGATGGATTCTGGATGGCATTACAGAGAGCTAAATTTCAACTTGTTGATGATAAACAGGGATGCATCTGTACACATTCAGGGTAATTTTTATTTATTCATTTATTGGATCTAGAAGCCAATAGCTGCCTTCGCCCCTTCCACACCTTCATATTCATTTGTGGACACAGGCCCAGACTCACTGACTTGCCCATTGGACTAATAGACCTCATACACCTAGTGATGTTGTTACTTGCAGCATCTGTAACCAGAGACTTTTTTTTATGTCTCCAGGAAGATGGGATGACATCATGTGTAAACTATTGATTTTCTTGTACAGGGTTTTCAGGAGCCTATCTTTTTGTGCCACCTGTCTTCTGAGTGTCTTCCAGGCCATCATCCTCTGCCCTCAAAACTCTCACTTAGCTAAGTTCAAACCCAATTCCCAACATCAGCTCTCATATTTCTTTATTTTACTGAGTATCTTCTATATATCCATCAGCAGTCATATTTTAATAGCAGCTACTGCCACACAAAATCTCACCTCTGTCAAATATATATATATATATATATATATATATATATATATATATATATATCATAAAATCTTGCTTTTTACACCCATGAGTTCCTCAGTGCAACACATCTTCCCCACACTGCTGGTTTTCAGGAATGTTTATCTTCTGGGTATCATGGGCCTCCCGACTTTCTACATGGTGACACTCTTGTGCTGGAATAAGACTAGGTCCCAGTGCCTTCAGAATGAAAAACTTTCTCCAAAAGCTACTCTAGAGCAAAGAGCCCTCTGGACCATTCTAATGCTCATAAGCTTCTTCCTGGTGATGTCAACTTTTGATAGTATCATGTCCTACTTAAGAACTATAGTCCAGGGAAATCCATCACTTTATCGTGTCCAGATTCTTGTAGCCCACAGCTGTGTTGCAGTCAGTCCTCTACTGGTTCTTGGTAATGAAAAACATGTAACTAACCAGTTGATATCCATGTATGAGAGGATAGTAAAGTTTGACTTTCTGGGATAGTAAGTTTTCTCATGATGAGCCAATGTATGGGCAGCAGATTTGTTAATCTTGACATAATATGCGTGGTTTGAGGTTAATGAAAATGTGGACTTTTGTCTTTTCTATTTAACTCATGTACTTTTATATTACTGTAGGGGCATCAGATTTATACTTTAAAAAATCAATCCACATTCACTGAACATTTGCAAAGATTTTCTCTTAACTCTCTTTGGGGACAACCTGAAAGGTGATCTCCTTTGTCACCACCTGGATGACTTACACTTCTCTAAATCTGTGCTGTATAATGACATTCCCCAATATCTCAACTGCCCCTTTGTGTATTTTTTAAAATTAGATTAACACTTAGTGAATAAAATGATACAATCTTCAAAACACACACAGGTGTATCCACATACATATCAGTTACATACAGGAGTAAAAAAAATCATATCAGCCAAAATGTGTATGACAAATTTTCAACATTCCACAGTACAAACAATCTAAGAGCCAGAACTTTTTGAATATAGGATAACAGTTGTTGCCTTTATATGAGTGCCAACACCACTGTGTTTTCATGATGTTCAGAATGGGAAATGTGTACCTCAGGTTTATTTTCTCAAGGTGAATATGTGTTCAGGTAGTATGCCCATGCTGCAGAAGATGAATATAAATGTAAAGATTCTAAAAGTACCAAACTACAATTTCTAAACAGTTTAAAAGCTTATAATTATTTTGTCCCATGCAACAGGTTGACCATCATTTCCTGATGCTCTTCCTCTTATCCTGTTTTTCCATGAAGAGTACCAGTTCTTCACTTAATCCAAACTCTTAGACTCTTAGACTTCTGCACCTTGGAAGAGTTTTCCACCTAGCATAGAAGTACAGTGATGACTTCCTGATGAGGTGTTTTATATGCAGCTGAAACTCCATATGAAAGTTGATCAAACATAGAATTTTACCTAGCTGAAAACAACTGATCTTAAAAAAAGATTTGGCTTATTCTTCTGCATTAGAAAACAATCAGTCAAAGATAAAACATACCTGGTATTTATTTTTACATCTGTGACTTAGCATTGTATGCACTTAATATACCAGAAGAACAACTTTGTTAAATATTATGAACTAAAATCACCTATATCATATCACCTAGAAATAACTCTTCATATGTCAATATTGTCACTTGACTTTTAGAGTTGTCATTCCTCTCCCTTTCTTTCTTTCTTTCTTTCTTTCTTTCTTTCTTTCTTTCTTTCTTTCTTTCTTTCCCTTTTTTAAGGATTGTCATTTTTTTCTTCTTTTAAAACTGTTCTTGATTTTTTGTGAATTTCACACCATTTAACCTTTTTATATTTCTTGTATCCTTGCAACCTCTCCACCCCACAGAAAATAAAATAAGATAGAATTTTAAAATGTCTTCTTGTAGAAGCTGTAGTGTGTTACAGTGCTTTCCAGGGAAAGTGCAAGACCCACTCTATGAGTGCTTTAGCAAGTGAGGGGTAGTATTCATTGGTGGTTGTTGGGTGGGTCAACAAATCAGAGTGCCTCTGGTGGCACTTTAGACCAAGGACATCTGCCAAGCCTTAGAGGGTAACATGGCCTTGGAACATCAAATAGACCCCATCTGCCTTAGACCACTGCCCCAAACATGACTTCCAGAAGCAACAGGGTCACAGATGTCCCCATGTCCTAACTTGCAGCCTAGACCACTCACAACAGTATGTAATCACTCAGGAGCATGTCCCTCAGTCATCCACATGATCTCCAGAGCAGCCCAGAACACAGACGTCAGTTGTACTTTGGTGGTAAATCAGGCCACAGACATTGACACAGACCTCAGCTGCAGGAGGACCATGGATCCAGACAATGTTCTTGGGGGCAGCCAGGACCATACCATGGCCTTCTCACCTCTGTCTCTTCCTCAGTGCTTTGCCTTTCAAGTTCCATTTCTCCACAATGCATGGATGCCTCTGGTTTGCTTTCTCTTCCATCTCTTCACATGTACTCAATCTTTCCTATCCCGCCACCACATATTCTTCTCTACTAATGGCACCCAGAGATGGTCCTTGGGTGTCTTTCTTCCAGCCTTCCCAGAACAGCATTGCCAGGGCAGTTGTTTAAGTCAGGTTGTCATTTTTACATTTTACAATTGTGTGTTATCATCTTTATTCTGAACATCATGCAATGATATAATATTATTATATTAGTAACTAAATGAAATATATAATATTTAACATTATATATAATTGTTATAATGTGTATAATCATCTATTTATACATCATATATATTATAATCACTTATAATTTACACACACACACACACACACAGCCCTCACTCTAACTTTCTACCAGGCTAAGGTCCTTTGATATGGATATGAGTAATTAAATCAAGCTCAATAGAGGGTATGCAGGAAAAGGTAAAATGTAGTATTTCATAAACAGTAACCAGACTTTTAAGACCTTTTCAAAGACAGAATGTAATGGCTATTTTCAGAATCAACATAGTCGTAGTTGCCAGAATACCATGACATTTGTAGGCCATACATGATACAAAACATTAATATTAAAAACCAATCATCCTGAAAGCTTTCATGCTTCTTTGACTACTAAGGGAACAGAGGCCTGAATGCTTCATAGTTTGAGGGAGTGTGTCAGTCTTTTACAACCTGGAAGGCACACTGTGCTCCAGGACTTATGGACTGTAATCTGAAAAACCTATAAAGAGGTTCTTCAAGGAAGGTAGGTCAATACAACTTCATGATTCCTGCAACACACACACACACACACACACACACACACACACACACACAGAGAGAGAGAGAGAGAGAGAGAGAGAGAGAGAGACCGAGAAAGAGAAAGAGAAAGAGAGAAAAAGAATAATATAGAAATCTTTAAATCATGCTAAATGTATTTATCTCTAACAATTGTCACTTCCTTTTTCTTTTTTTAATTGGATATTTTATTTAAATTTCAGAAGCCATCCCCTTTCCCCATTCCCCACCCTTAGAAAACCCCTATTCCATGCCCTCTTTTACTTTTTGCTTTTATACACTTTTTAAAAATGTTAATCAAAGGTTTATAAGTTTGGTAATGCTCAAGCAGAAGTGTAACCCAATACCCAACCTAGATATATCAACTATATTTGACTGGTGGACACACATGAACTTCTGCTTCGATGTCCCCCCTCTCTTTCTCTCTCTTTCTCTCTCTCATCACCTAGCTTCTCCTCTTCTTCTCCTCCTCCTCTCTTTACTCCTTCTCTTTCTCTCGGTACTCCTCCCACCTTAGCTCCTCCTACATAGCACCTTTCCTGTTAAAATAAACTTTTCTCTCAAAATACAATTAGAGCATAATTATGCCAATTTGTACCAGTGAGGTATAGCATAGACCTAATACCCAGTCCATCATTTTATTGACTAACTAGAACCTCTGTCATCTCTCCTAACTAAAACACTTAGTTATGAACCTGGCTTTTTCCTTGGCTTTAGAATGAATATCAGCTGAAAACCATCCACTCAAATCTTTTCTCTCAAGGTAAATAGCCAGGATTGGCTATAAGACTATAAGATTTCAACCCCGTCAGAAATCCAGAATGGCTGAGTTAACTAAAATTATGGGAAGCACAAAGCATATCTTCTAAAACTTAGCCAATTTATAGAGACCACGGGACACTAATGGAGCATCTGATCTTCAGCCTTCTGGCCCAGGATCATCTGACAGACCTTAGTGCTGCAGAATTATTAAGGGCTGATTACTCTGTCTAGGCAGATATAATCAGTCAACTATTCTGCAAGTGTGTCCTTTTCTGGACAGTAATTTGTCTGTAGATGGAAAGAGACAATTCTTGTCTAGTGGCTGTCTCACCACAACTGGAGTAACTCCAATGATGCTCATTTTCTTCTTAGAATCCAATACAGTAAGCTGTCAGGAGCAGACAGGTCTTTAATCAAAATGAACATTACTACAGAAATGTTTGTAACATCAATTCTGTGGACTTCTGACGTTTTGAAAACCAACTATCCATGTAAGGTAATCTGGACTGTTATCTGTTAACTCCACTCAGCTATTTCTAAATAAAATATCGAAAACACCCTAACAATAAACTCCAAGCCATAAATTTGCTACAGGCCCTTAACTCACAGGCTAACCATCTCAAATCAGTTGAAAAAGTTAAAGAAGGACTGGGTCTAAGCCTTGTATTCCTAAATGTGTTATGCTGGTACAATGCCTATGAGAGTATTAATATTCCTCTCACTTTTATATCAATAAGAAGCTTATACCAATGAAAACCTTAAATTTGAAATCAAAGTAAATGTGTGTCATTTAGGAAATTATAACTTCATCTTGATAATAATTGTACAGATTTCTACCAATAGGTTATGGCTATGCAATAAATCCTAGGTAATCCTCTCTATTCCCACAAAACCACTACTTTTCCCTAGAAAGGCAGCCCAATATTTACCACCTTAGTCCCCAAGCCCAGGGAACAGGGGCGCTGACTCTTCATTACCTTCTTCAAGTTGATTATGGGTGTTGAGATATTAGAAGAAAGGTGGGGGAAAGAGTGAATTGATAAGCCTCTGATTCTGTGTCTTCACTTCATCCAGATGGAATTTCAGGACCTCAGAGGTTTGAGCAAGTCTGCTCAGCTTGCTTGATGAGTAGATACATCGAGGCTGTGTATTCTGTAATATAGGATTCTCAAAACAAATTTTAGTATCAAGATAATTTTTTAGAGGGCTGACATTTTAGTAAAGATGTTGGTTCTAACAGCTTTTCTTTTTTCCCCCTCTTTTATTGGATATAATATTTACATTTTGAATTTTATTCCCTTACCCCATTCCTACCACCACCCAGGAACCCCTTATCCCTTCCCCCCTCCTCCTGCTTCTATGAAGGTGTGCACCCACTTACCCCCCACTCCTACCTCCCCACCCTCAGATTTCCCCCCTCAGTGTTCAGCCTTTATGGGACTAAAGATCTCCTCTCCCACCTATGCCCAAAAAGGCCATACTCCCCTAAATATACAGCTGGAGTCATGTGTCCCTCCCTATGTGCTCCTAGGCTGGTGGTTTAGAACCTGGGGAGCTCTGGCTGGTTGGTATTGTTGCTCTCTTCATGGGGCCACCAACCCTTTAGGCTCCTTCATTCTTCTCTATGACTTCTCCATTGGGAACCCTTGATTAGATTAATGGTTAGCTGTGAGTATCTGCCTCTGGGTATGTCAGACTCTGGGGGACCTCTAAGGAAACAACCTTATCATGCTGCTGTCAGCATGCACTTCCTGTCATCCATATCAGTGTCTATTTTTGGTGACTGCACATGGCATGAATACCCATGTGGAATGGTATCCATAAAACCTCTCCTTCAGTTTCTGTCCCACACTTTGTCTCCATATTTGCTCCCTTGGGTATTTTGTTACTCCTTCTAAGTAAGACCTAGGCATCCACACTTGTTCTTCCTTCTTCATGAGCTTCATGTGGTCTATTATTTGAATCTCTGTTATTTCAAACTATTGGGTTAATATCTGCTTATCAGTGAGTAAATACCATGTGTGTTCTTTTGTGATTGTGTTACCTCAATCAGGATGATATTTTCTAGTTCCATCCATTTACCTAAAAATTTCCCGAATTCATTTTTAATAGTTGAGTAATATTCCATTATGTAAATGTACCACATTTTTTGTATTCATTCTTCCGTTGAAGGGCATCTGGGTTCTTTCCAGCTTCTGGCTATTATAAATAAGGCTGCTATGAACATAGTGTAGCATATGTCTTTGTTATATGTTGGAGCATTTTCTGGGTATATGCCCAGGAGTGGTATATCTGGGTCCTCAGGTAGTGCTATGTCCAATTTTCTGAGGAACCACCAGACTGACTTCCAGAGTGGTTATACCAGCTTGCAACCCCACCAACAATGGAGGAGTGTTCCTCTTTCTCCACATCCTCGCCAGCATCTACTTCAAGAAGGACATAAATAACACTCTGAAAGAATTTACGGTGAACACAGGTAGACAGGTAGAAACCCTTAAAGAGGAAACACAAAAATCCCCTAAAGAATTGCAAGAAAACTCAACCAAACAGGTGAAGGAATTAAACAAAACCATCCAGTATTTAAAAATAGAAGTAGAAACAATAAAGAAATCACAAAGGGAGACTACCCTGGAGATAGAAAAGCTAGGAAAAAGACCAGGAGTCATAGGCACAAGCATCACCAACAGAATACAAGAAATAGAAGAGAGAATCTCATGTGCAGAAGATACCATAGAAAACATTGACACAACTGTCAAAGAAAATGCAAAGAGCTCCTAACCCAAAACATCCAAGAAATCCAGGACACAATGAGAAGACCAAACCTAAGGATAATAGGTATAGATGAGGGTGAAGACTCCCAAATTAAAGGGCCAGTAAATATCTTCAACAAAATTATAGAGGAAAACTTCCCTAACCTAAAGAAAGAGATATCCTTAAATATACAAGAAGCCTACAGAACCCCAAATAGACTAGACTAGAAAAGAAGTACCTCCTATCACATAATAATCAAAACATCAAATGTACAAAGCAAAGAAAAATACTAAAAGCAGTAAGGGAAAAAGGTAAAGTAACATATAAAAGCAAACCTATAAGAATTATATCAGACTTCTCACCAGAGACTATAAAAGCCAGAAGATCCTGGAATGATATCATACAGACCCTAAGAGAACACAAATGCCAGCCCAGACTACTATACCCAGCAAAACTCTCAGTCAATATTGATGGAGAAACCAAAATATTCCATGACAAAACCAAATTTACAGAATATCTTACCACAAATCCAGCACTTCAAAGGATAATTGGTAGAAAATGTCATCACAAAAAGGGAAACTACAACTTAGAAAAAGCAAGAAAGTAATCTTCCAACAACCCCATAATTCCACTGCCAATAACAACAATAACAGGAAACAACACTCATTTCTCATTAATATCTCTTAATATCAATGGACTCAATTTTCCAATAAAAAGACATAGACTATCAGAGTGGATACATCATACGACCCAGCATTTTGCTGCATACAGGAAACGTACCTCTGTGAAAAAGACAGACATTACCTCAGAGAAAAAGGATGGAAAACAATCTTCCAAGCAAATGATCCCAAGAAACAAGCTGGAGTAGTGATTCTAATATCAAATAAAATTGATTTTCAACAAAAATTAATCAAAAAAGATAAAGAAGGACACTTCATATTCATCAAAGGAAAAATGTACCAAGAGGAACTCGCAGTTCTGAACATCAATGCCCTAAATGCAAGGGAATCCACATACATAAAAGAACATTTACTGAAGCTTAATGCATGCATTGCACCTCACACAATAATAGTGGGAGATTTCAACACCTCACTCTCAGCAATGGACAGATCATGGAAACAAAAACTAAACCGAGACACAATGAAACTAACAGAAGTTATGAACCAATTGGACTTAACTTACATCAATAGAACATTTCATCCTAAAGCAAAAGAATATACCTTTTTCTCAGCACCTCATGGTCACTTCCTTGTGATGGAAATTTTCAAAGCATGTTTTCTTTATGTTTGAGATCTCTGGTAAAGTATTGTGGAGATAGTTTTCTTTCTGTTATTTTGTTCCTCTTACTGAAAATACATTGTTTTTCTCATAAGATACATGCTGATTACAGCTCAACTACACACTATTCCTCCCAGTTCCTCCCAATCTCCTATTTTATCCAGACCCACATCAATTCTTTCTCTCATTAGAAAAGAAAAGCCTTCTAAGAGGTAATAACAAAAGGTGAGAAAACAATATGTCCTATGATAAAACAAAAATCATCATTCATCCAGTCTGAGCCTGTGCCCTGAGCTGACCTTGGGAGCTGGTTCGTCACCCAGTCACAAAACACCCAGAGGAAGCTTGACTCCCAGGGGCTCTAACATGCCCAGGATTACAGGAGAGGCCACACCATTTGCCTCAACACCTGCACTAACTGGGTTGTCCAGGATCCAGGGATGCAGGACACACCCCAGCCAGTGGCACAAGTTACTTCTGGTCTGAAACTGCACTTGAAGCAGACCTGGAGTGCTGGCTCTGCATGCACACTTAAAACACCCAGAGAGAGTCTAACTCCCAGATGCTCTGAAATACCCAGGATCAGAGGATCACAGAATTACTTAGGAAGCTCAACTCCCAGGAGATCAGACATGCAAGAAGCACTGGAGCTCTGAAACACTCAAGATCACAGCTGAGGCCACATCTTTCCCAACATTCAGTGTAACTGTGAGCCCCACAGAAATCAGGGAAACACAAACCCCTGCCCAGCCAGAGGCAAGAGTTTCTTCAGGCTTGCATCTGTGCCTGGAGCAAACCCAGGGCTCTGACTCCCCCCACACACCTGCAATACCCAGAGAAAGCTATATTCCCAGGAGCTCTGATACAACAGGGTCTCATGAGCTTGGTCACATCAGGATTTCAGGATCCTAGAGACAGATTGACTCCCAGGAGCTCTGAAACACACAAGATATCAGGATCAAAAGATCACAGAATCATAGTTGGACTCTGTGGAGGTCTGACACAACCAGGATCACAGGAGGGACAGGTTTCAGTCAGAAAAAGCAAACCAGGTAGCACTAGAGATAACCAGATGCTGAGAGGCAAATGCACAAACATAAGCAACAGACACTAAGCCTACTTGGCATCATGAGAACCAAGTTCTTCCACCTTAGCAAGTCCTAGATATCCCATAACACTGAAAAATCAAGATTCAAATTTAAAATCACTTCTCATGATGATGATACAGGACTTTAAGAAGAACATAAATAACTCCCTTAAAGAAATACAGGAGACTAAAGGTAGACAGGTAGAATCCCTTAAAGAGGAAACACACACACACACACACACACACACACACACACACACACACACACACACAAAACCCTTAAAGAATTACAGGAAAACACAACAAAACAGATGAAGGTATTTAAAAACCAGTCAGGATATAAATGGCAATATAAACAATAAAGAAATCAGAAAGGGAGAAAACTGTGGAGATAGAAAGCCTAAGAAAGTGATCAGGAGTCATAGACACAAGCATCATCAATGGAATACAAGAGATAGAAGAGAAAATCTCGAGTGTAGAAGATACCATAGAAAACATTGACACAAGAGTCAAAGAAAATGCAAAATGCAAAAACCTCCTATCCCAAAACATCCAAGAAATCAAGGGCACAATGAGAAAACCAAACCCAAGAATAATAGATATAAAAGAAAGCAAAAATACACAAATTAAAGGGCCAGGAAATATCTTCAACAAGAATATCTAGGTAAACTTTTCTAACCTAAAGAAAGAGATGTCCATGAACTTACCAAAAGCCTACAGAACTCCAAATACACCGGACAAGAAAAAAATTCCTACTGTCACATAAATCAAAATACCAAATGCACAAAACAAAGAATGAATATTAAAAGCAATAAAGGGAAAAGGTCAAGTAACATATAAAGACAGACCTATCATAATTATACCAGATTTCTCACCAGGCACTATAAAAGCCAGAAGATCCTGGACAGATGTCATACTGACCATAGAAGAACACAAATGTCAGCCCAGGCTACTATACCCAGCAAAACTCTCAATTACCATAGATGGAGAAACCAAGATATTCCATGATAAAAACCAAATTTACACAATATCTTTCCTCAAATCTAGCCCTACAAAGGATAATAAATAGAAAACTCCAACACAAAGAGGGAAACTGCAGCCTAGAAAAAGCAAGAAAATAAACTTCTTTCAACAAAACCAAAAGAAGATAGTCACACAAACACAATACCATCTGTAACAACAACAAAAAAGCAGGAAGCAACAATCACTTTTCCTTAGTGCCTTTTAACACCAGTGGATTCAATTCCCAAATTAAAGACATAAACTTACAGGCTGAATATGTAAACAAGACTCAGAATTGTGCTGCATACAGGAAATGCACCTTGGTGAAAAAGACAGACACTATCTCAGAGTAAAAGGCTGGAAAACAATTTTCCAAGCAAATGGTTCCAGGAAACAAGCTGGAATAGCCATTCTAATATTGAATAAAATCAACTTTCAACCATATGTCATCAAAAAAATGAGGAAGGACACTTTATACTGATCCAAGGAAAAAATCTATTAAGATGAACTCTCAATCTGAACATCTATGTTCCAGATGCAAGGGCACCCACCTTCATAAAAAAAAAAAAAAAAAAAAAAACTTTACTAAAGCTCAAAGCACACATTGTACCTCACACAATAATAGTGGGAGACTTCAACACCCCATTCTCATCAATAGACAGATCATGGAAACAGAAACTAAACAGATACACAGTGAAACTAAGAGAAGTTATAAACCAAATGAATTTAGCAGATATCTATAGAACATATCATTCTAAACATAAGCATATACCTTCTTCTCAGTACCTCATAGTATCTTGTCCAAAACTGGCCATATAATTGGTCACAAAACAGGCTGAAACAGATACAAAAAGATTGAAATAATACCATGCCCCCTATCAGATCCCCACGGACTAAGACTGGTCTTAAATAATGACAAAAACAACAGAGAGCCCACAAAAACATGGAAGCTAAACAATGCCCTACCGAATGATAACTTGGTCAAGGAAAAAAAAATAAAGAAATGAAAGACTTTTAAAGAATTTAATGTAATTGAAGGCACATCATATCAAAACTTGTGGGACACAATGAAGGAAGTGTTAAGAGGAAAACTCATAGCTCTATGTGCCTACAAAAGAAATCTGGAGAGAACATACACCAGCAGCTTGACAGCACACCTGAAAACTCTAGAACAAAAGGAAGGGAACACACCCAAGAGGAGTAGAGGCAGAAAATAATCAAACTCAGGGTTGAAATCAACCAACTAGAAACAAAAATAACTATACAAACAATCAACAAAAACAGCAGCTGGTTCTTTGAGAAAATTTACAAGATAAATAAACCCTCAACTAGTCTAACCAGACTAACCAGGGCACAGAGACAGTATCCAAATTAACAAAATCAGAACTGAAAAGGGCAACAATAACAGTAAGGGTAAAAAAATCAAAAAATCATCAGATTCTACTACAAAAATCTATAGTCAATAAAACTTGAAAATCTGCACGAAATGAATATCTTTCTAAAGAGATCCCAGGTACCAAAATTAAATAAGGATCAGATAAACCATCTAAAAAGCCCCATAAGCCCTAAAGAAATAGCAGCAGTCATTAAAATTTCCCTACCAAAAAAAAAATATCCCAGGGCTAGATGGTTTTCGTGGAGAATTCTATCAGACTTTCCAAGAAGACCTAATAGCAATACTTTTCAAAATATACCATAAATTATAAACAAAGGAACACTATCTAATTTGTTCTTCAACAGAGGAATGGATACAAAAGATGTATCCGGCTGAAGGGAGGGAGCGGCTGTCAGTGTTCTGCCAGGTCCTAATAGCTGTGAGGGGCAGCCCGGTGCCCCACCAATTTGGCTAAGGTAAGGGAAGTGATGCAGGGCCCATTGAGCCACCATCCGTGTTCCTTGAGAGGTTGATGGAAGCCTATAGGCGATATACACACTTTGATCCAACCTCTGAGGGGCAGCGGGCTGCATTGGATATGGCTTTTATAGGGCAGTCAGCACTTGATATTAGAAAGAAGTTACAGCATATAGGAGGATTGCAGGACTATACTTTGTAGGATCTTGTTAAGGAGGCGGAGAAAGTATATCATCAGAGGGAAACTGAGGAAGAGAAGCAGGAAAGAGAAAGAAAAGAGAGAGACGAGAGAGAGAATAAGCGAGATTGCAGACAAGAGAAGAATCTGACTAGGATTCTGGATGCAGTAGTAGGAGAGAAAGACAGGGATAGGACAAGATTTAGGCAGACAGGGGACCTGGGCAACAAAGGGTCAAGACTGAGTGGAAGTAGAGAAGGGCAGCGACCTCTGCTGGAGAAAGACCAGTGAGCCTACTGCAAAGAGAGAGGACATTGGGCTCGGGACTGCCCAAAGAAGAAAAACAGGGCCCATAAGGTCCTGACCTTTTAGGATGATGACAGAGGGGACAGGGTTTGGCTCCCCTCCCCGAGCCCAGGGTAACCCTAAAAGTAGAGGGGACCCCTATGGACTTTCTGGTTGATACCGTAGCAGAATATTCAGTTCTGAAACAATCACTGAAAAAAATTGAAAAACAAAAGGACAATAGTTATAGGGGCAACCAGGCAGAAACAATATCCTTGGACTACTTCACGAGTTGTCGATTTGGGAAAGGGACAAGTGTCTCATTCTTTTCTGGTTATTCCTGACTGCCCAATGCCTTTGCTAGGGAGAGATTTGTTGATGAAGTTAAAGGCACAAATAAAGTTCACCCAAACAGGACTGGAGGTGATCTGAGGAATCCCCACATCTATGATACTGGCTTTGAAACTAGAAGATGAATATCGACTTCATGAGTTTCAAACACAGTGAGAGGTCCCAGAAATTGATAAATGATTAACAGAATTTCCAAAAGCTTGGACTGAAACCAGTGCCTTCTCTATTGGAGTGAAGCAGTACCCAATGAGTCATGAAGCCAGAAAAAAATTAGACCTCACATTCATAGACTGTTACAATAGGACATTCTGGTTCCTTGCCAGTCACTGTGGAATACCCCCCTGCTACCGGTAAAGAAGCCAGGCACTACATTTGATTACACTTAAAGGCCTACAAAGAACTAACAAATGAGAGAGTTTCTAGACACTGCTGGCTTTTGACCTAGTTGCCAGCAGATGGCCTACTTGTCTGAAAGCCATCAATACTGTGGCCTTACTTAAATTGACTCTGGGACAGCAGACTGCTGTGACACCCCACTCCCTTGAAAACATTATCTGGCAGCCCCCTGACCGATACTAATGCCCACATGAAAGGGTGATCTTTGCCTCCCTGGCCATCCTGAACCCTGCCACCTTGCTGCCTGAGATTGATGATTCCTCCCCTGTCCATTGACATTCTGGCAGAAGACCAACCTTGGCCAGGGAGTCTGAACTGGTATACGGGTGGGAACAACTTTGTAATTGAAGGTAAGCGGATGGCAGGAACAGCAGTGATAGATAAAAAACAATTGATTTGGCCCAGCAGCCTGCCAGAAAGAACACTGATAACAGGTATGCTTTTGCCACTGCCCATATTTTTGGGACAATTTGCAGACAGAGGGACTGCTGACTTCTGCAGGAAAAGACATTAAGAACAACAACAACAACAAAAAACTACTGAGCCTCCTCGAGGCCATCCATTTGCCTAAAAAAGTGGCCATAATTCATTGTCCTGGACATCAGAAAACTCAAGACGCTGTTGCTAAAAGAAATCAGATGGCAGATTTGATTGCTAAAAGGACTGCTCAAAGAGCTATGATCCTGACTGTTGAAAGTCCTAGAAAATATCTTAATGCCCATGTGACAAATTTACATTGTTTAGCTCACCTAGGAGCTAAACACCTGAAGAGCTTGATAAAGTCCTCCCAATCTTATGTGATGAACTTATCTGATGTAACTAAAGAAGTAATAAAAAAACCTGTGAGGCCTGTGCCCTGACTAACACTAGGTATTCAAGATGTCCCCCAGGAAGAAGACTTCAAAGAGACAGACCTGGGGCCTACTGAGAAGTGGACTTTAGGAAAGTCAAACCTGCTAAATATGGTAACAAATACTTGTTAGTCTTTATAGATACTTTTTCAGGCTGGATAAAAGCCTTTCCTACAAAGACTCAGACAACATGGTGGCTAAGAAGATCTTAAAGAAAACTTTCCCAGGTTTGGAATACCCAAGATAATTGAGTCTGACAATAGACCTGCCTTTGTTGCCCAGGTAAGTCAGGGACTGGCCACCTAGCTAGAGATTAATTAGAAATTACATTGTGCTTACACACCCCAGAGCTCAGGACAGGTTAAAAAAAGATAAATAAAACAATTAAAGAGACCTTAATTAAATTAGCCCTGGAGTCTGGCAGGGGATGACTGGACAGCCCTCCTACCCTTTGCCTTGATCTGGGTTATACTTTAAGTTAACACCTTATAAGATTTTATGGGGGGGGGTCCTCCACCACTTTATGAGATAGATAAAATATATCATTCTGATGTTGTTCTTTCTAAATCCCTGTTTGTCCACATGGAAACACTTCACTTGAGGTGGTCCAACGTGAGGTCTGGGAGCAGTTAAAAAAAGCTTATGAGACTGGAGACCTGAGTCTGCCTCATCAGTTCCAGGTTGGAGATGCTGTTCTCATCTGCCACCACTGGGTTGAGAACCTTGAACCTCACTAAAAAAGACCATACCTGGTGCTCCTGACTACCCCCACAGTGGTGAAAGTCAAAGACATCTCTAAATAGATTAGTTACATTTGTTAAAAAAATAATAAGTGCTGTTCAGATTTTGATGTTATGCCAAGTTTTATGATTAAAACTCTTACATCAGAAGAAATGGGGAAATGAAAGGGTTAAAAATTTTCAAAAACTCTCCTAACAGGCAAGCAGAACCAAGAGTACAGGTCAGCATGGTCGTGAGCTCTGTGTTTCAGGAACTTGGCTCACCACAAGATAGATGGTTGATTATGAATTGCCTCTTAGAGAATAGCCTATACAAAATGTTCCCCATGGCTGTTCCTTGGATCCTGATACAAACTGAATAATGGACTGGGACTTTCCACAGGTACTCTCCAATAACCCCCCTTCACTCTCCCTGGGTTGTGGTTTCCCCTCTTAGGTTGTGGTTTTTGCCTTTAAATTCTCTCTGTCTCTAAAGCCCCAAGGTCAGACCCCACTGCCCCTGCATGGGTCATGGGTCTTGACCTAAGTATACTGATTAAAATATACCTCTTGCTGATTGCATCAAGTTCAGTGTCTTGTGAGTTAATGGGTGGCCATGAATTCCCAAGGTTTGGGTGAGGTCCTCCCTTCCTGGGGGCCTTAAACTAGCACCTAATCCTAATTCCAGTTGCTAGTCCCTTTGCCAGTTCCAAGTTACTTCTTCCTAGTGCAAGTGTCTAATAATTGTTGCCTGTCTAAAGTGTCTACTCCAAGTGCCTAATCCTTAATAATAATTTCTTCTGTCTGCCTCTCTCTTTTTATATGTCTCACTTCTAAGCCACACCTTTAAGTCACCCCTAAGGTCATGCCCTTAGGTCTTGTCTCTAAATCTGATCTCTAAGTCACGCCCTTAAGTCACATACCTTTAAGTCTCACACACCCAAGGGAAAATCCTGGGTATCTAAAAAAAAAAGATGTTATCAGAGTGTGCTCAATCAAGTTGTAGGCTATTGTAATGAGGTCTCTTATCAGGGTATATGGCTCAAGATGGCTGCAAGGCTGATAGCCACCTTCTGTCAGCTCCCCATAGTTTTAGCTATCTGGTTTTTATTTGTTTGTTTGTTTGTTTGATTGATTGATTGATTGACTCTTTTTGTGTGTCCACATGAAGTTTAATATTGTACTTTCAGGGTCTTTAAAGTATTCTGTTGGAATTTTTATGGGTATTGCCATGACTCTGTAGATTGCTTTTTATTAGAATGGCCATTTTACTGTGTTAATCCTACTGATCCATTACCACAGAAGATATTTCCATCTTTTGATATCTTTCTCAATTTCTTTCTCCAAAGATGTTAAATAATTGTCATACAGATCTTTCACTTGCTTGAATAGAATTACTACCAAATATTTTATAAAATTTGTGGCTATTGTGGAAGATGTTTTTCTCTGATTTCTTTCTCAGCCTGTTTATTATTTCTACATAGGAGGACCACTGGTTCTTTTTTTGTTAATCTTGTATTCAGACACTTTACTGAATGCTTTTATCAGATATAAAAGTATATGAGTATCTAATAAGATAATTGTGTTTTTTTTCTGTTTATTCACATAGTAGATTACATTTGTAGATTTTCATTTGGTGAATCATTCTTGAGTCTCTGGGATGATGCTGACTTGATCATGGTGGACCATCATTTTGATGTGATCCTGAATTTGGTTTGATGTATTTTATTGAGGATTTTTTCTTTCTTTCTTTTTTCTTTTTTTTTTTTTGGTCTTTCAAGAATTTTTCAATCAATATTCATGATAGAAATTTGTCTTTATTTCTCTTTCTTGTTGGGGATTCATATGGTTTTGGGTATTCAGGTGACTGTGACCTCATAAAATGAATATGGCAATGTTCCTTTCTTTTCTATTTTATGGAATAATTTGAGAAGTATTGCACTTTGACAGTCTGGTGGAATTCTGTGCTAAAACATTCTGGCCTTGGGCTTTTAATGACTGCTTCTATTCCCTTAGTGGTTATAGGTCCATTTAAATTGTTTATCTGATCTTGGTTTAACTTTGGTAAATGGCATCTAGAAGAAAACTGTCCATTTCTTTAAAGTTGTCAATTATGCAGAGTACAGATTTTTGAAATATGATGATATAATTCTTTGGGTTTCCTTGTTTTGTTTGTTATGTACCCCTTCCCTCCACACCCCCCTCACAACCCTCTCCCCACTCAATTTGTTAATTAGGATATTCAGTCTCTGACTTTTAGTTAGTTTGTATGAAGGTTCCTCTACCTTGTTTCCCAAGAAACAATTCTTAGTTTCATGAATGATTCTTTGTATCCTTTTCTTGGTTTCTAAGTTATTGATTGCAGCACAGGACAACAATGTCCTGGATGAGGCTGGACTGTGGTGAATCTTTTTTTCAAGTAACAAAGAACTGTGGGCGTCTTTCTCCCTGGATAACTCCCATCTAGGTTGATGTGTACAAAGTCTGAGTCAAAATTTACTCTCACTTCAGAATGATCAAACAATGATTGGTTCAGCTTGAGAACCATGCCATGAAAGAAAACCCACAGGTGAAACTGCTAATAATATTATGCTATACTTTCAGACAGAATCCTAGCATAACTGTCAGCAGAGAAGCTTCATCCAGTAACTGATGGAAACAAGTGCAGAGACTCACAGCCAAACATTAGACAGATCTCAGGGAATCATTATTACTATGTGTTTCTGTTTATGTTTCTATTATTATCTATCTCCAGGGTCTCTCATTGATCCCTAAGGGCACTATTTTAGCCAGACAGGTGAGGCAGTAATGTTTTCATTACTTGAATTACAGAAATGTACAAACATCCAAAACTATTATTTGAGTGTTGTGGATCTGACTGAAGAGACACAGGTAACCTACCCCATCAAATCCTGTACTCTGCTGTCCTTGTGCTGATCGAGAACAGTTAGTATTTCCTTCCCCCTAGCCCCCAGTGCAGATGCCCTTTGAAAAGGGCAGACAAAAGGGAGCCTGTCCTGGCTCTTGAATATTTCACTTTCTCTTTTCTGATAGCACTGTCATAGTGCAGATGGATCTTGATTTTGAAGGAGGCACCAGTTAGTATCCTTGAAGTGAAAAGCCCACTCTTGAGCTCTAAGAGAGAGGTATGTAGGTATTCCAAGGCAGCTGTGATATTGTAAAAACATGCTATTCACCAATAATGGAGTAGGTTACTTATTCCCATGTGAAATAGGTCTCCCTCCAGCTGTGTGATTCTGCCTCCCTGTCTGAACAAATGTTATCAGGAAGGCACCCTTTTCCCCTACACAATCATGTAATGCCAGGGCTCAAGAGTCCAGCTTATGGTTCTTCACACACACGTGCATATATATATCTGTGTTTGTGCATATATACATGTACATATGTATGTATGCATATGAAACCAATAGTCTCAGGATTGCTTTCCTAACCTGTGCATCGGGAAGGAGAGCAATCTGATCCCAGGCTCATAATAAAAACTCTCTTTGTTTATTACATTGGTATTATAATTTCTGGTGGGCTCCTGGGGTTTCTGCAATCTGGGCATAACATGACCTATGAGACTCATGTATGGACAGCAATTATTTTATCCAGTGAATCATCTTCCAACCCTGTTCCTAATGTTAATACATGGAAATCACCCCATGTCCATTAACAGTGAGAATTAAGTAAGTTTGAGGACACAGTACACTGGACCTGGACCCTACCACCTCTGGACTAAATAAGACACTGCAGAAAGTAAGTGACTCACAGATGTTAGGTTTCATTGAGGCTTTCATAGCAGTCCTAAAATGTAGCCCTTAGTACTTGTTAACAGTCTGACCTCTGGAGTCAGTCATCATAGATATGAAGTCTCCTCTGTTACATAATGATGAATCCAGGAACAGATCTGCAGCCTGTTGGAGACCCCATTACTCATCCGTCAGATGAGAAGGGCAGTGCTTAGTTCCCAGGGTATTGTGGTATTAAGGAAATCATAGATAGTAGGTGCTTTGTGCCCAGTGACTGCTTCCTAAGTAACCCTAGGGAGGTCTGACCCTGTTCAGCCTCATCAGAGGACACCATCTGTGTGGCTGGCCTATGGTAAGCACTGCAAACATTATCTCTGAGAGAGTACTGTGGCTGTTTTCTCTGTAGACAAAGCTATGGTGAAAAATATCAGCTACTATAATGAGAGAGCTACTGAGCATAAAAACTACATTTCCTTATAACTTTTGCAGATAAGAGGAGGAATGAGTGATCTGGCCAGTGCTAACTAGGCTGAAGACACTAGGCTTTTGGTTCTCTTTATTTCCAGTCCTAGAATCACTCCTGACATTTTATTAATTTTAGTGGTTAAATTCCATTCCATTTTCTTGACATTAGTCCCTTTAACAGGCAGCATGACTTATTAAAAATGAAGACACTACATGTAACCTAATCTCTTACCATTATTTCTCCTTTCAGCCAATGTTTAGTTATTTCTTTCAGTAAAATTCCTAAAACTGGTGCTATTCATCTATAAACAATGACTTTGTCAGGGCTGGAATATGTATTTAGCATTGACACATTTCTGTGAATTGGTCTTTTAAAACATTGAGTGACACACAGCACTGTCACCTATGTGAAAACATATATGACAAGATTTGATATTTCATTTCTAATGTAAAAGTATATCTCAATTTTGTGTCTTTAAGGCATCAGCTAATATCAAATACTCACATGTTTGATCTGCTATTTACATTGGACTTTTGAACTCACAGGAAACTCAATAGGAGACACAACACTGGAGCTGCCTTTGCAGCAGAGTTCCAGAAGCAAACATGGCACTGGCACGACCCCAGCAAGATCGTTGCTTTCCCAAAAGAGACTGAGAACTAGATTCAGATGAGCAGAAAGCACTCTGTGTTTGGTACACATTTTTCACAATGTTTTATTATTGAAAAATTACATTCTGGTGTATTTAGACACTTGTCATTATTTCACTATAAGGGGAATAATTTATATTTGCTTGTGTGTGTGATTGTTTTTGTATGTTTGTATGTGTGTGTGCATGTGCATATGCTCAGACATTTCTCTCTCTCTCTCTCTCTCTCTCTCTCTCTCTCTCTCTCTCTCTCTCTGTGTGTGTGTGTATGTGTGTGTGTGTGTGTGTTCAAGTCTCTGAATATATAGGCACCTATGCATCATGGTATGCTTGTAGAGTTCAGATTTCAATTTAATTACACTGGTCCTGACTTTCCACATTGTTTCCGTTGGGTCTCTTGTTTTGCTTTACTATGTGGTCCAGGCTAAAGTAACATAGACATTCTAGGTATTCGCCTCCTGTCTGCCCATAATAACTCTGGGGTGAAAGATGCCTCTTTGTCTAATGATATGTGGATGCTGGGTATCTGAATTCAGGTGCTGAGTTTATGGACTCATGTTTATATTGTGCCATGAATACTTTATTCACTAGACCTCAGGGGCACTAGAGACAATGCTGTGATATCTGTATGAAGAGAATATGTCTTTAATATTAGGACACAACAAAAACATGAAGATGTCATTTGAACACTCCAGCTTCTCAGTAAGTGCTAGTGAGTGCATACACATCATATGTCCCATAAACACACAGATCTATGACACTTGTTTCTCTGGTGAATTGAAAGTCTATCAAGCCAAAACCAAAAACAGTTGCCTCTTTCTTGAACCTCACAAATGGCATTGTATTTTGTGTCTCTGACTCTAATTGTATTGCCATTATCTGTCAGTCAATCCATGCAAAACTCTTTTCTCTCACTGAGTTAGCATACTTTCCACAGCAAGTTCATGGTTTGTCTGTGTCTGAAAACAACAAAGGGTGAGACAACCAGACTGAGGTCAGAAGACATCTTATTGTATAGAATCAATGAGCCTAGAGGTCATCAACTCAAAAGATGAGCTCCAAGTACATTTTAGAAACATTTTTATGCCCCCTATGCCTGCTTGCCTTAGCAATCTAGAGTGACTTATGTGTGATTGGCTTATTACACTTTTTAGTAGAGTTTGCCCAATTGCCTCGTAAGCAGAAATGCTTCCCCAAGCAACATATTTTACCAGAAACAATTTATGGTGTAGACTGAAGAATGAGGAACAGAGTTTCAGGAGAGGTGTGTGGTAGAGTCTTCAACCTCCATGGAGCGGGCCAGAGTGCTATGGATATTTCCTGTTTCTCGGGGCTCCATTGCACAGCACCCTGTGCTGGAATTGCCTTGCACTTAAGGATTGAACACTATAACACACCATGCAGAGGCTGTGTTTTGGTCATATATTCTGTTAAACTTAGAGTGTTGTTTTCATTTTAAATCCTGAGAGTTTTAAAACCTGTTATTATTAGTACTACTGTACAAGTTACTGTGTGCCTTTTGCGCATAATTTTGTTTTGAAAATTATTTGCACAACTCCTTTTCTTTCCACTTCATAGCACTAATTATTGAAAAAAGTTTCTGTAATTTGTTAAAATACATATAACAGAAAATTTAAATATAAAAATGTATTTGAAGTGGTCACAAACTATGTGAGATAGGTAAGAACAATATGGGAAAGAACTACCTAACAGGGCACCCTTAAAGTCTCATTGAGAAATAAAATAAAATAAAAAATAAGATAAAATGTGAAACACCCTTTTCATATGTCAAAGTGTATTGTTAAATATTCTGTTACATGTTTACCATCATGTTGGCTAAAATAAATCTTTTTAACAGAAAAACAACTTCATATTTCACATCTGTCAAAGCACATAGACAGCACACCATGATTGACAGTTCTCATGCCAAAATATTACCTCCTCTTTGGTAAGATTCTTGCCCATCAATGAATATTCAAACATTTATCACCCTCTTACACATGGACCTCAAAAAGTTAACAATGTGCTTTTCAGTGCTCATAAACACAAAAGGGCTGACTGTGGCATAAATGTGTATCACAAAGAGTTGGATAGAGTAAGATGTTGGATCATTCAGGAACATAGTTCTTGAGCAGGTGGCAATGCTGTCAAAGATGGACATCAGCACAAAGAAGCTCATGAGCATCAGGATGGTCTGAGTAGCCCTTTGTTCTGGGGATGTTTTTGGGGAAAGGCTGGTACCTTGAAGATGCTGGGCATGTTTTCTGTGCCTGCACAAGAGAGCCACCATGTACCAAGTTGAGAGGACCATTAGACTTATAAGAAAGACATCCCTGATGGCCAACAGAGTAGAAAACATGCTTTGCATGAGGTAACTCAAGGGTAGAATAGAACAGGACAAAGTGACATAAATGAAGTCATTTGTGGTCAAATTGGGGGTGGCAATGATGGATAGTAAGAGGTGACTGCTAATTAACATATAGAGGACACTCAACAAAAGAATGGCACATGAGATGTGATGGGGAGATTTATGCTTGAACTTTGCTAAACAGGAGCTTCTGGGACTGAGGATGATGGCCTGGAGGACACTCAACAGGCTAGTGGTACAAAGGGAGAGACCCCTCAAAATTTTGTACAGGTAGACAAGGAATTTACATATGATGTCATCCCATTCTGCCCAATAAATAAAAATGTCTGTGGCTATGAATGCCATGACCAGTAGCATCAGTAGGTGGGTTAGGGACAAGAGACCAATGGGCAGGTCAGTGAGTCTAGGCCTGTGTCCACGAATGAACTTGAGGATGTGGAAGAGAAGAAGGATACTGTTGGCTGAGATCCCAATGCCAATTTCAGAGAAAAAAATATCTCTTATGTTAGAATTAGTGTGAAGTTTGTTGTTTTTATTCATTGTATATGAGAACCGTAGCTGAGGAGAAAAGAACAGAATCTCACTCATACCTCCTTGGCAACTCTGCTCCCCTCACCATAATTAACTGAAGACCCCAGCTCTACCTTACACCCCAGAGACACTATCTCACTTGTCCTAAGCTGAACCATGGCTGGATCATGTGTCCCATGATCACTGCATCAATGTGTGAGCTCCTTCAACATTAAATACTGCACACATCATAGATGATGTCTTTTCTTATTTAGCATGTGTGAGATTTCCTGGAGCAGGAACAGCATCTTCCTTGGTTTTCATTCATAACATCCTCACTGGCAGCAACATTACAGTGTTTTACTATTTTGGGTGAGTTTTAATGAGAAGAATTTTGTGAAAGGAACCAGTCCTTCCCAATAAAAGAGGTCTCATTGATTGGGTATGCACTTATTCTATTTGGAGCTATCTTTACTCAATTTGTTGTAAAACCAAATTTCTTAATATATTTATATAGCAAATGTTGGTAATTGTGATCTGTGAATCCAGATGTTTCTCATTCTACCTACAATCTGCCATTTTCTCAAATTGTGACCTAGAATGCTCTCAGGCTGAGCTCCAGTCACCTCCTCCTGAATAGATACACAGCCACATGCCTGTGTCAGGCGGGCACTATGTATATAAGAACATGTTGTTTACACACCAAACATGGCAGTGTTCCAGAGTAAGATGGTTTCTGTAGATATTTCGCCTGCTGTTTTTCTCATCCAGTGCCTTATGTTTGTCCTCTGGGACAGATAAGGCAATACATAGTGACTGGTCAGCTCCATCCCTGCTTGAAATAGAACATAAATGGTAAATAAATAAATTACAAAACAGAAGAACATTGGAGTGGAACCCTTTCCAGAGAACTCAGGTGGACAATTCAGTCCTTAAGCAATATTCTGTAAGAACATTTTCCACGATTCTAATCTCAATCTAGAACTGCTTCCAAGAGAAGAGCAAAATGGGCAAATGTCAGCGGGAGCATACATCATGTCTTCCTTCAGAATATGAAATCAATGGGAAATAGAATTACAACTAAAAGTGTTACAGAATGAAAATAAAATGGTACAACTCAATCTTGAAAGACAAGCTCTATAGGAGTCTGTATTCTTTCTTTTCATAATTGATGGTTGATTCTCCTCCAGATTCCTGATACACCAACTACAAGTTTATATTCATCAATATTCTGTTAATGCTGTAAGATTATTACAGTTTCTTGATCAGTCATTGCATTGACTTACTTAACACCATAACCAAACCCATGTTGGGCAGAAAAGCATTTTTTTTTTGCATGTTACTGCTGAAAATCCATCATCCAGTGTTGTTGTGGGAAGAAGTTAAGGCAGATACTTATAGGCAGAAACTGATGCACAGTCATGGAAGAGTACCATTTACTGGCTTTTCCCTTCATGGAATTCCTGGTTTGCATTCTTAAGTATCCACCAGCACACAGTCTATACTCACACTGAGCTGGCCCTCTCATAAATCACCAATTAAGAAAATGTACCACAAATGTACCCACATGTCAATCTGGTGGGGGATTATCTGAATTGACATTACCTTCCCTTTTTCCAAATGATGTACCTTGTATTAATACAAACAAACAAACAAACAAACAAACAAATGAAAACAGCTGGCACAGTTGACTCCTTGTCAGGTTCCTGACAAACACATCACTGATACACTATAACCTTGTTTCTTTTGTTGTTCCAAAGATATATTAATATCAACATTTCAATATAAAAGTTCCACATACTGTAAAAGTTCAATCTCCTTTAAAATTTCAAATCTCACTCAACATGCAAAGCCTCTCCAAAACTTTCAGTCTCTAAACTATCAAGTTTCTCTAGCAATTTCAAAGTTTCTTTAAAATACATACAGTTCTGTAAATCTCTAAAATCTACATAAAACTCCAAAATCCCTTTAACTTTAAAAGACTCTTAATTCTGGGCCCCTGTAACATAAATAATAACCTAAATATTTTCTTGTTTCCAAAACAAAACAACCAAATCCAACAAAGTCCAGCAGTGTAAAACTGTCACTGTTCTTTGACTCACTAAGAATCCTCTGGGCTCCTCCACAGTGCTGGGAAAGCCTTCTGCAGCACACACAGCTTGTTTTGCTGACTCAACAAATTGGCCTAATGACACAGCACCTCCTCCTGTCCTTGGTAGGTGTTCTGTGATGCTGACATCTCAGATTGCTTGGATCTGTACTTCAATTGGGCTGAAGCTTCATTGGTAGCCTCTCTTTGGCTCTCTTTAGGGGCTATAAGCCTGCAATAAGGTGACAAGCTACAGTGTCACTCCTGATACCTTCCTGTTTCAGATCTAGAACAACCTGAGAGACTCTTAAGCTACCAACTTTGCTGCAAGCACAAGATGCAGCCTCAATCATATCTGGACCAACATGTCTGTGTGCTGAGCCCAAGAAAACACTCCAGAATAGTTTTAATTGTTCCATCAAGGCAAAGGAGTCACTTTAGTGGTTCTTAACTTAAAATATGATTGAGTTTTGTAGAATCTTTAAGGGACTCTCAAAGTACCTTCTGGAACTTTATAAGACAGCCTCCATCATCTGCACTGGTCTCTGCATTATATTCCAAGTCCACAATGAATAATTCACTAAGATATCAGCCTTCTATGTATTTTACAGCCCAAAGTTCCAAGTCTTCCAAAAACACATGGTCAGGTCTCTCACAGAAATAGCCCATACCCTAGTAACAATGTCTGTTTTGGTTAGGCCTTCTGTTGCTTTGATAAAATACTATAATGAAAAGCAGATTGGGGAGAAAAATAATTATTTAACCATATAGCTTCTAGTTCCTCATCAGAAAAACTGGGGAAATAACTCAAGACAGGCACCTGGAGGGAGGAAATGATGTAGAAGTCATGGATTAGTGTTGTTTACCACATTGGTCCTTATAGCTTGCTCTAGCTATATTCTCATGGTGTCTTGAACAGTATCCTGGGTGTGAAAATGTCCACAGTGAGCTGGACCCTCCCATGTCAAATCAATCATCAATCAAGGATATGTATCAGGTGCTTGCCCATGAGCCAGTCTGGTGGCTGCTTTTTCTCAGTTGAGATTTTCTCTTCTAAAATAACTCCAGCTTGTGTCAAGTTATCATGAAACTATAAAGCACAGACATCAAGCATATGGGGCATGCAACTTTATAAACAAATTCCTGATACAGAATAAAAAAATTATCACTGGAAGTCAAGAGTTTGGGTGAAATCATTTTATACTAATTTAGAACATGAGATGTTTTAGTGGAAGATATTAGGAAAAGGTAAAGGGGGTAAAGTACAGGGTACTCAGGCATGAGACCTGAGGTGTGTAGTCAGAAAAACCATTTAACAGAGTTGATTTCCTGAAATAAAATTTCTGTAGAATCTTTAGAAAAGGTTAATCCTTTATAAAATTATGGATAATGTATTCTAGATTTATATGTGTGTGTGTGTGTGTGTGTGTGTGTGTGTGTAGTGTATGGTGCTTAATTATTTCCATTGTATTGTGATGTTCTTTTAAAATTTATGCATTTTTCCAAATCCCAGTCACAAGAATCAGAACATAGTAGGATGCAAAAAGATATAGTTCTGTTTCCCAATGATCAAGGAAAATGGCAGTTGCTTTATGGGACAAATGCCACAAGAAGCACACATTCTGGATGTCCTTTTGTGATCTGTGTGCACTGAGTGGCAGGTGAATCTTTATACATTTCATTTCATGGAAGGAAAACACAGCTGTAGAGTTTAAAGTTGTAGCTGGCATTATATCCATGTTGACAGTAGCTGACTAAGAAGTATAAAAATTTTAAATGCTTTCTCTCACATTTTTCTGGAAATTTGCATTTTTTATATAACTACACAGAGATAATCAGAAAAAAAGAGTAAATAAAAGAAGAAAGGAAACAAGAAACAGAACCAAAGGAAAGAGGAAAGAAACAAAAAGGAACTTGATCTTTATGAACATATCTCCTGGTCTGACCAACCAAGCAGTGTGCTGTGAGCTATGCAGAGCAGGTGCAATCTGTACAAGTGTCAGGGTCACTTCAGAAAACACAGCCCTGTAAACCTGAAGCCCTTAGGAAAGTCAGGCAGGCACAGAGTCTGTGACTCCTCAGTGATACTCTTAACATCATGACTTCAGGGATTGTTGTTTTAAAAGGACTAGGAAACCTTATCTTTCTGGAGGTGAAATTCTACAGTGGTAAAGTGAAAATTTATACTAATGCGATTGTCTGCCATCACAAACACCAGCTTACCAGGAAAGACACAGAAAGCAATTCTCTAGACATCCTGCTTTTTCCAAATTTCATGGGCCATACAATTCTTTATAATTTTAGATGATAAGAATCACAGATGAGCAGTGATGACATACACCTTAATATCATCTCTTCAAATGCAGAGGTTAATGAACATTTGAGTTCAAGGCCAAACTGCTCTACAGAGTGAGTTCCAGGACATACAGAGCTACATGGAGAAACCATGTCTTGAAAAACCAAACAACAAAAAGAATCAGTAAGGCATGCAGATTCTAGACAGACATATAAATTCTATAGAAAATGCTCTGGTGTGTATGAACTCTCCTCAGATACAAGCCACGAAGTATTCTCTAGTCTATCCCTTCAAAGCTGAGTCATCAGCTCACACTTTTCTGGCTGAACTCACTTTAGGAGACTAGGAGAGAGGACCCACACTCCCTGATCTGCAGAATTAAGGAACACTCATCTAAAGAGTGGGCAGGAGAGAGCAAGCTGTGACAAACCTAGGATAATCTATTGTACCATGCTCTGTGATTGCATTTTGCACATTGTAACAAAACAGGCTATTTTCAAGAAACATGAAATTCTGAATATAGTGTTCCCAGCACCAAGAAAAGTCACTGATATCTGAAACAGGTCCCACTAGAAGAGGCTACACTGGGGGAAAGGAAAGCACTTGGCCAGATTAGGAAAGGAATCATGTGTGGAACAAGAAATGACAAAGTAGAATCTGAGCAGTCTTTAATTAAAGTCGATTGTAAAGGCTGTGGTTGCTCAGGGAGGAAAAATGGGAACTCCCTGTACAACGTGAATCAAGGAAGCCTTGGCTTTAGCCTTTGTGTCATTCTTCAGTTACCTAAATCATGAACCACCATGACCTATAGGGTCATCAACTAGAGGGATTTAGTAGGTGACACTGGTCAATGGCTTGAGGTTGAGGTAACTTAGCCAGGATGTCTACCTTTGGCCCAATCCTAAGTTAAACCAAGAAAGACACTAGGGAGAAATGGCTGGTATACCAAGAAAGGCAAAATCATCACCCTGCAGATGATGGCACTGTTTCCAGAGATGCCTGAAATAAATGAACTATGGGAATGTGATGAGCAAACCATGAAGAGCCCTTGGGTTGAGGGATGGCAGCTCGTTGTGAAAGACTGTGTAAGAATTGTATGTTTAAATTGTAAAGCCTTGTGACTGAGTCTTCATGCTCAGACTGCCAGTGGGATTGTTACCTGGTGTTTCTAAATAAGCCTCCAGAAACAGTAGGAATGGATACCCCAGAAGAGCAGCATGTCACAGACCCCAGCCATCAACATGGACCCCACACAGTCAGTGCTGCAGCACAACCTGCTTCCCTCATCACCCAGTGATGACTCCTGAGAGGCTGGGCTTTGCTGGTCAGCAGCTCTGACCTCCCTCCCACTACCTCTGTTGTACATTTCTTGTATCAGAAAATTATTTAAAAATTTTATTCCATGACTAGAACACAGAAAATGTTAATGGACACAAATATTGTGTCCATTAGGACCATGTCCATTGTTCATTAACAATCTGTGTCCTGTGACCTCATCACCACAGTGACTCAGGTGACTGCTCCAACCAGGCAGAGAGAGGCTAAGGATTCACAAAATTTGTCAAGTTAATCAGGGAATAAAAAGGCTCTTAAGACGATTCTAGTCAATAAGAATCAGCAAGGAGGCTTCTGTTAGGTGAGGGTTGAACATATAACCCGTTTACTTTTCAAAGGTTCTCAGAACTTCTAACTGTTCATACTATAGAAACCAGCATATAAACACTATTCTTTTTATGGTACATAATCAAGAGAAACAAAATTAAGTGTTTTGTTTAAATTTAAAGTTAGAACATCGATCACTACCTTTCAAGAGGCAGACAAAGAATAACTTCATAAATCCTCTGGAAATTATACAATTTACAGATGATAAAGGAAATTTGGTAATTAGTTCAGAAAAATAAATTGAAATTAAAATTAAAAGACATCTTATTGACATTAAGTAATATTAGGACCTTAAAAAATGAATATTCCAGGAAGAAAATGCACTTGATGCAGAACACAGTACCCTGTGCTGAGCGGCTGTCAGAGCTCAGTGTCACCATGGCAGAGGCTGAAACTCCCCCTGCAGTTCCAGAGCTCCTCCTCCCACAGCCTGCCTGGGTCCCAGCCACCTTCTGATTCTCTACTTACTCAGGGCACTTGCTCAGATGGAAGTGGTAGAGGCAGGTAGAATCTTAGCCCAAGGAAATCCTGCACAGGCTTAGGTGAAGAGAGATTTTAAAGCACCTCTGCAGCCTGTAATTTTAGTGACTGCTAGTGACAAGTTCCCCTGGAGAGCAGGCAAATGTGGCATCCCACTGGAACATTTTACCTGTTGAGTTGACTCTACTCTGTTGGATGACAGCCATTTAGGGAGATTTGGCCCAAACTTTTTGCTAAGCTTCCTTCTCACAGCTACATGTTAGATCAGGACACAATCTAGTCAGCCCAACTTGCTAATTTTCCCTTCATGCAAAATGGGTTCAAAGTAAACTTCTAAGGCAGAATTCACCTGCTTAACTGTGAGACCTCTGGTGCCTTCCTTGAACTTTCATATTTCTGATGAAATCTACATAGTGGATGACAAGCTACTTTTTTGTAGGTCCTTCAACACAGGAAGAACTTGTATCCAAGAAATCTTGGTTCTATGCCCTATGACTTCCGGATTTCTATCTTTTAGTAAACAGTAAAAATGAATGTAAAAAAATATAGAATTAAAGAGAGTCTTGGAAGTTTGAGGCTGTGTAATCATAGGCAGGTTGAAAGTAAATGTGCCCAAGGCCAACCCTGAACTAGATACTATCCTCTTCAGAAGCTTGAATGGCCAGCTTCCTTCTCACTGATGGAGTCAGGAAGTCTTAACAACTGTATAAACAGAAATTACATGCAATTTTACTTTAGTCCCCTTGGTACTTACATACAGTAATATAAGGATCCTGTCTAATGGAACTATGAATCACACTTGATGAGAATCCAATCATCCAAGGTGGCCAACTCCTGTGTTTGGGTCTCAGAATTAGAAGATAGCATTTTATAATAACTGCTCTTAATATGTCAAGAGTTTACACAGGAGTAAAGCTTGAAGTATTAGCTATTTTCAGAGAGAACTGGAGACTTAAGAAACTAAACGTATGCCAAGAACTAAAGACCAAAGCATCTAATATCTAAGATTCTACAGAAGGCACCTGGGGGAGAGAAACCCTCAGAGGAAAGGAAAGGCACCCACTAACAAGTACCAAACTCATGACAAGGGAAACTCTGAATGCTGCACAGTGGCTTCATGAGCATGTTAATGCTAATACAATAGGCACAGCCCTGCTGGGGAAGAGGAAGCCTGGAGCATGGAGAGCACTGCAAAATGTTCATCCCTTGACCATCCCTCCCCTAAGTGTGCTGGGCTTCTGTCCTAATCTCCTGCACAGGCCACTGCCATCCAGTTGTCACCAGGTTCTCTAAAAGAAGATGGGGCTGGTGTGGCAAACGTGTTGGCCTGGCAGAGGAGGTAGTGATTGTCCCCTGCTCTTTGCTTTATGAAGCCACTGTTGTCTGGAATAACAGACTCCTCTTGCATAAAGAGATACATTTTAGTTCCTGACTTTCTCTATGACTCTGTAAGGATAAATCAACATTGCTTAATTTTCATTTCCCTCAGATTTAAAAAAAATTGATTTTTAAAATTTTATGAGCATTTTTCTGTATATATGTATGTATACAGCATACTTGCTTTGAACCTGATTGAGATCAGAAGCAGGTACTGGATCCTGCAGAGCTAGAGTCACAGATGTTGGACAGCCCCTATATAGGTGCTAGGAACTGAACTAGAATCCCTCAAAAAGTGGCCAGTGCTATTCATTGTGGCTCATGAGGAATTATTTTTGTCTTCTTAGATTCTGGGGTTCCTATTGTTTTCTCTTGTCTTTTTTTTTGTTGTTGTTTTCAAGACAGGGTTTCTCTGTGTAGCCCTGGATGTCCTGGAACTCACTCTGTAGACCAGGCTGGCCTCAAACTCAGAAATCTACCTGCCTGTGCCTCCCAAGTGTTGGGATTAAAGGTATGTGCCACGACTGCCCAGCAAAGATTTATTTATTTATTTTATTTATATAAGTACACACTGCAGCTATCTTCAGACACACAGTAGAAGAGAGCATCAAATCATAATACTGATGGTTGTGAGCCACCATTTGGTTTCTGGGAATTGACCTCAGGACCTCTGGCAGAGAAGTCAGTGATCTTAACCATTGAGCCATCTCTCCAGCCCTTCTCTCCTTTCTTTTTGATGTTTATAAAGGTTCACTGTGTAATTCATTTACTTTCTTGGTTTGATTTAATCCAAGGTAAGTTACTTACTTACTTATTCATTTACTTAAGATTCTAGTGAATGGGATTTTTTCTCAACAGTTTTGTTATTACTATACAGGAAAGCTGCACATATTTAATTGTGTATCCTGTTTCTTTCTGGAGAATTACATGGCATAAAAGATTCTTAGGGTTTTTTATGTACTTAGCTGTAGATAGCCTGACTTTTTCATCTCTATCTCCCTTATCTCATTCCTATGGCTTCTTGCTCTAGCTAAGCCTTGAAGCATTGTAGTACATAAGAGGAATGGTGGCACCTTTTTCAGACTCTTGATTTTAGTGGCTATGCTTGAGATTCCCCATTGTAGTATAATGTTGACTACAAATTTGTCAAGTATAGCCATTATCATATGGAAATATGTGCATATATTCCTGCCTTCTTTTATCATGAAAAGTTGTTAGACTTTCACAAAGGGCTTTTCTGCATCTATTGACATGATCTCATTGTTCCTCCCTTTGAGCATTATCTTTTTAATGGCTTTCTTGTGCAATGACTCCCAAATATGAGCCAAAATAAACATTTTTCTTCTTAAGCCATTTCTGATTAAAACAAAAGAAAACAATAACAACAAATAAAAACAAAAACCAGGGAACTAATATCACTCCAAAAAGGGCCCTATTCAGTGTTTGTTTAAATTTCTTCCACAGCTCCCAGGATTTTTCTGCAGTTGCTGATAGATAGAAAATGGAGGACAGCAGGTTTCCAGGCAGTCTTTCCTCACCTGGAGTTCTCTTCAGAAGCAGAATCACCTTCCTGTCATAAGGCAATTGCCTAAGGCCCTGGACACTGGTGAGTTTGTGACTGTGAGGTTTTATGATGTACAGACTTCCCTCACCTACTCCAGGCTTCTAAGGAATTGCTCAGATGAGAGTGTGCTTCTCCCACAATGTCTTTTGCCTTGCACAACTTGGTGAATTCCAGGAGCCCCACTGCTGCATAGCCCAGGAAACCTGAAGGAAACACTGAAAGCCATGACGTCTTTGGGTCGATCAAGAGAAGCCAGTGTTGCCTCTTGATCACCCATGCCTTAGCCTGATCTATCTAGTGAGGACTCATTACCTCTCCAAGCCAACAGGCAGGAAGGTTTTCCTGCCTGCTCCCTGTAGTCAGTTTGTTCTTGGTCTCCTTCTAAGTTCTGACCCTGTGCCCTAGATTTGCTGGCTCCTTCAGAGGCCTGGGGAAATAGCATGTGGGAGAGTGCATGTTTCTCATCAAAGCTTACCTGTGTATTACATACATATTTCAGGAGGTGAAGAAAAGAATAAAAGGTGTCTTACACGCCCCCTTTCTCTGTTACAGGCACAGTTTGTTTAGGAGACACTGTTGGCCTAGAACACTAATACATCTTCCTGCTGAGCTACCGGAGTGCAGAGTTGATGTCCCTGTGCCAGGACTCTTGCCTATTGCATATAAGTCTTCTTTACTCCCTACTCCTGGGAATAGCCATCTTAGAAGGCAGAAGAGGAAGAGAGATTAAGGAGATAGATTTGAAATTTAAAGAGACTGGTGAGTGTAGCAGGTCACTGCAATAGATGCTCAAGTGAGTACCCAGCTAGAATTGTGGTTCAATGTGCTATGGGAAATAGATATAGTTAAGGATTTTTTTTGAAGCCTTCAGGTCCTGGCATGTCAGATTTCCTCACCTTTGGGAGATGCTTTCTTGCTCCTACCTGGAATGGTCCAGAATTTCATTGTAGGTATACTCCTCTTGTACATTTCCAAGGCTGGCCCTATGCAAACCTAGTAGTGAACCCATCAGGAAAAAAAATCCCAAACTTTCCTTGGCATTTCCAGCATTCCCTGTTCTTCATTTTGTCTTGTCTTTCCCACGAGATCAACCAGGTTCTCTCTGGCACCGACTGTATATGTCTAGTGCCAAGCTAGGAAAGGCTTTCATCTCCGTCCCTACTAGAGCAGTCAGCAATGTAAATTATGAAGGTGCTCAGCCAAAGGCACCAGACTGTTTGGAAGAGCACTTCAACACCCCAAAATAATCCCAGGAATTAACCTGGTATCCTGGTGCCTGATAAGGGAGAGTGACTGGGTACTGTGCATCCCTTACAACATGAGGCCAAGAAGCAATCAATTACATAAAGTCAGCTTAAAGAGTTAAGTGGTGTTTAGCCACCAGCACATTTTCTGTGAATACCAAATTGTTTTTCATTAGAGGAATGTGTGTATAAACAGAGAACATATCTTAGTAAAAAACTATGGCATTTCTCTGTGGGCAAGGACAGGGGATTTACCTTAAGTTTCAAGGATGGAAAATGGGTATAAGCAAGAATTTCCCAGGTGACACATCCAAATGTCCTTCAAGTCCTCCCTGGCTTTGCTGTTGGTTCTGAGTCTATGGGACCTCATCATATCTTGCCCAGATCTCAGAAACAGGATTGGACCCCAGAGGACATGGACAAGAATAATGACAAGAGTCCTTCCACACTGCTTTTTCTGTTCAGCTTCTGCAGACACAGGTGTCCTAGTTTCTTTCTGATGTGATAAAGCCATGACCAGAAACAACTTGGGGAGAAAAAGGCTTATTTCAGCTTATACTTCACACATCACAGGCCATCAGTGGGTCAGGCCAGAAACCCAGTGCAGGAACCTTGAGGCAGGAACTGAAGCAGAGGACATAAAATAACGTTGTTTGAGTATTACATTGCTTCTGATGGCTTGCTCTCATATACCACCTGCCCAAGGATGCACCATCCACAGTGAATTCGCCCTATCAAATCCATTATTAATTAAGGAAATATCCCACAGACTTGCTTACAAGACTATCTGGTGGCGGATTGAGGTTCTGTCTTCCCACATGATTATAGCCTGTGTCACACTGTTCAAAACTCACTAGCAGAACACTGCAGGAATCTCTGTATACTAAGCAAGGGAACCTTGCATAATGCTCCAAAGGCACCCAAATAAAATCTTCTAGTTACTTTCAACTGTCAACTTGATACAGTCCAGAGTCATTTGTGGCAGTTTCTCAATAACAAGGACAGTTAAGGAAGCCAGAGGTAGAAAGACAGTAGGCAGCCTTCTTCTGTAGTTTGTGTTTCAGTTCCTGCTTGAGCTCCTGCCCTGACATTTTTCACCAGTGACCTATAGCTTGTAAGTTAAAAGGAACTGTTTTCTCTTCATTGCTTTTGGTCACAGTATTTTACCACAGCAACAGGAAAGCAAGCCCGGATATGGAGCAACTTGAATGATGCTGTTGGGTCTTAGTTTGCTCCCACAATAACACAGACAATAACACAGTCAGAAAAGATGTTTGAAGCATTTACACTCATTTATGCCAGTTTAGAAAGTATTTAAATAAAAAATTCTTTGTTGAGAAAACCACTATAATACAAAATGTATCCTAGCAGCTCTTTTCAGTGTACAGTGTCAACACTGAGAGCCAGGTGGGAGTTTGCATGTGAGAGTGGGATGCACTCCTGTGTTTATCTTTGCTGTGTCTTCTCTGGACCAGTGTTAGAATATCATGGAGGATCTGTACCCAGGATTGCACTATGGTTTTCCTTGGGCTCCCTGAACTTGATGACTTGAATGACTTCCCACAAAGCATGGTGTAGATGACATCAACAGTTTATTACAGAGTAGCATGATGAATTCTCAATGGCAAAAGTGAGCTTTAGCCAGATTCCATTGTGGCAGAAATCACTGTCCAGGGATGAGATCCAAAGAGCCTGTTCTTTGGCTTTACATACATAGGTAGGCTTCAGACTTCCCCAAAGACTCTGGAACAGGCAGCTTCCCTAAAGGCTCTATTCTGTTCATGGTGCTGACATGCCATTTGTATTTACCCTTAAGAAAAGGGATGATGCTATGTCTTTGTTGCTTAGTGGATGACTAACTTCCTTCTAGGTAGTTAGTAGTCTACCAAGGTGACAGGTTATTAGCAGTTCAGAAACTTATATCTCCTAGCTGAGCCAGATGCACCTCTCATATCCCATTATTTAGACTCAAATTCATGTAGTAATAGTTTTAAAAGAATTACAGAAATAAAATAATACTACATATAGAAGAACAGACATCTTCAATACCTGATAATCCCTTCCCTTCCTAGGCCACAGTGAAGCCCTATGATCTATATTGTTGTCCATGTTGTCTAGTCTGTGTCTACCCTTTTATGAGATTCTTTTGTAATCTGATGAGGAGAAGCTGTCCAACAATCCCCTTCCTTAAAATTGGTGTCCTCACAAGAACATATATGGGAGATTCAAAGGTGATTATGAAGGAAAGGAGAGGGACATACACTCTGGCAAGTGTTGGAATATTCTATTATTCTACAAACACTCTGAAACCTTTCTTGTTGAAAAAGTGTTCTCTGAAACAGAAGATTTATGCTATTTTCACAATCTTGGGTTTGAACAAAACTCTCCCTGCGAAAGCTCTGCCTTCTCGTTTGTTTGGTAATAGAAATTTTGTGGTTTGGTAACTTAGCATTCTTTAGGTTCAGTTCTGAATTTACAAACACTTAACTGTGGGGTGGGCCCCTCCTTACTGACCTTCAGAGTAGTGGTGTGTAGTACCACTTATTAGATGGAGCCTCTGCATCTCTAACCAGCTGAAGAGTATCAGCCTCTCCCTTCATTCATGTCATTGCTTTCATCCCTTGACTTGATAGCATATGCATCAACGTGGTTGTGCAGCAAAGCCTCATCTTCTGGTAATGTTGAAATAATTCTTGTGCTACATTCTTCCACAGCTTGGGTCCCAGCACTCTAGAGTTAGTGAGGAAGTGAAGAAAGAACAGGCACACAAATACATGCAGAAAAGCTGGGATTGTCTCAGGATCTCAGTAAATCCTTTATCTACTATCTCTTGATGAGACTTCTATATGTAGAGTTATCATATTTATACTTTTACTAGTTGTTTGAGTTGTCCAAGTTGTTCCAACTGCTCCAGTTTAGTCATCAGTAAATGACCCTTATAATAGAATTTAATTCAATACTAATGAGGATCTGATGAATAAATACGGTAAAACAAAGGTAATTGTGAGTGTCATTAATATTAATAAATGTTAGATGGTTTTATTAGAAAAAGGTAAACAAAGTAGATTCAAGCATCAAGCTTATCTGTCTCTTCTCATTGTTCTCAGTAAATCCTTTATCTACTATCTCTTGATGAGACTTCTATATGTAGAATTAACATATTTATATTTTCTTCTGAGTGAAAATATCTTTGACTGTGTTTCATAAAAGAATGAGGCTTATGTATAACCTAGATTTGAGGATCATAGACCACTGTTGGATCTGTTGAAAGCATCATGGCACATTGTGACTCATCAGAAAACTTTGTAGAACTTTGGAAATGAAGGGGAGGCATCAAGCTTGCTCTGTGAAACAAGTCAGCACTGAGACCTAAAGAGGATTTCACTGGAAATGCATCAGTTTTCTGTGCTCAGCACCTTCAACTCATCACTGTGCTCTGGGTATCCACATAACTTCCTCTGCAGTCACTGTGAAGACCAATCTTGGATAACAGCATCTCCTTATAGACATTTGGAGTTAATGTCAAAGCATGATTTTTGTCATGTTCCTTGTCCATATTGTCATATTCCTTGTCCATATTCAGATGCAAAGTTTTCACTCTTTCATGATAATTTCAATGTCCTGCCTCAATTAAATGTTCAGTTTCAGCCTTCACATAAATTTCATTCTGCTAAAGTCTTGTCTTATTGAGCACTCATATCTTGAACCCATGCATAGCACAGAGAGTGAACAGGAGGTGATATTAGGATTTTAGTTTAAACCTGCCCTAAGCTGCTTTCAGGTGCTCAGGACTGCCTCCCCAAAGACCTCCAGCTGTGCCTCTCTCCATACTACATGGAATCCAGATATTCCACAAGATGACTGACCCCGCAAAAATGCTGCCTGTTAACACTGGAAGGAGAGTGCCTCAGAGCTGATGGGAAGTCATGAGAGGCTCAGGAGTCTCTCACCCCAGAGCAGACATACCACAAAGTATGAAATGGTTTAGAATTGATTACACACAAGGTTCAAAATGAGCAAAATTAGAGTTGTCTATTTGGTGAAAACTTTTTAATCCCTCTCACAGGTACTGCAAGATAACTCACATGAAGTTTGTGCCTAGCTCTCCCAGGATGGCTGTTATCCAGATCACAGGGAGTAAGGTCAAAGGAAGAAAAGATGCTCCACTGGGATGCAAGGTCTACATACTCCATAGTGAGAACTTGTCACTTTCTACAAACTGTTAACTTACAAATTGCTCACATGCATTAAAGACTCCCTTAATCCTGTGCAGAATCTCCTCAGGCTCAGAGTTCTTACGTGTCATGTCCATCTGGAAAAGTTCCTGGTACCCAAGTGCAGAATCAGAAGGTGGTCTGGTCCATGGCAGGCTGAGGGTGAAGGAGTTCCCAGGCTACAGGGAGATTTTCTGCATCTGCAATGGAGACAATGAGATCTGACAGCTCTTCAGCACAGGGGACTGTGTTCTGCATGGATAAAGAATGTGTTTTCTTCTGAAGATATTAATTTGCACACTTCTGGAATATCCATAGATTTTTGGTTTGCATTCATTTTTTTCTGAGGTAAATAGCTCTCTGTGTCAGAAGTTAAGTCACTCAGTGAATTTCCTGGTTTATTCTTTCCTACAGATCATTTCATGTTACTAAGGAAACCTTAAAGCCACATCTTAATACAATGTCTTTAGTTCTGTTTCTGTCTAGAGTTGTTATTGGACTTGACTTCTTTGGTTTGAATAATTCAGAGATTTGAAGCTGTGGTGGTTTGAATATGATTGGTCCACAGAATAAACATATTTGGAGATATGGCCTTGTTACAGTAGGTGTGGCCTTGTTGGAAGATAACTGCAAGATAACTCACATGAAGTTTGTGCCTAGCTCTCCCAGGATGGCTGTTATATAGATCACAGTGGGCATTGGCTTTAAAACCTCATCCTAGATACCAATCTTTTCCTGTTTGCCTTTGGAACAAGATGTAGAACTCACAGCTTCTCCTGTACTATGCCTGCCTGGATGCTACCATGTTCCTACCTTGATGACCATGGACTCAACTTCTGAACCTGTAATCTAGTGTTAATTAAATGTTGCCTTATTAGAATAGCCCTGGTCATGGTGTTTTTTTATGTCATCAAACGCTACCTAAGACAGAAGTTGGTACCAGGGACTGGGGTACTGCTGTTATAGGCTTGACCATAATTTTGTTTGGAAGAATGTGGACTTTGGACTTTGGATTTGAAGTGCAGTGGGATGCTGTAAGTAGGGCTTATTGGGCCATCCTAATAGGAATATGGATGATATTTTTGCTAAGGGTGATTTGAACTGTAGAAGCATTGCTCTAGAGGTTTCAGGGGAGAAAGGAATGTTAATATGTGACCCTAGCCCTTTGCAGGAAGGATCCTAGAAGATCAAGTGCAGAGCCCAGACACTGGGACAAGAATTCATAATATTGAAGTGGTCTTGGAGACCCCAAATGGTTGAGCTGCCGTAGCTCTGGGATATCTGCCAAGGAAAGCATTTAACAGGGAGTGGAATCAACCAAGGAGAAAGACAATTGTTGACAGTCAACAAAGATGAAAAAAAAGTTGGAGATCTGAAAACCACTTTGATATCAGACATAGAGATGCAATTTAGATTTTGCTTACCTTTTTTGGTATCTTGCTTTGGGATTTATAGTTAAGTGATTGGATGAATCTCAGAAGAGATTTTGGACTTTTTTTCATTGTTGAGACTGCTATAAACTATGGAAACTTTGGAAATTTGACTAAATGTAATCTTTATTATGCTGTGGCTATGTATGGCTCCCTTCAACTCATGTGTGTGAACAAGCCCATGGGAGTCATGGAGTGGAATATGGTGGTTTGAGTAAGCATGGTCCAGGGAGTGGCATTATTAAGGTGTGTGGCCTTGAAGGAGTAGGTGTGCCTTTTTTTAGGAAGTAGTTCAACTTTCAGTGGACTTTAAGACCCTCCTCCTAGCTTCCTGGAAATAGTCTTCTCCTGTTTACCTTTGGAACAAGATGTGGAACTTTCAGCTCCTACTACACTATTCCTTTATTTATTTTTTTATTGGATATTTTATTTACATTTCAGATGCCATCCCCCTTTTCCATTTTTTCTCCCTAGAAAACCTGTATCCCATGTCCCCTTATCCTTTTTGTTTTTTACAATTTTTTAATGTTAATCAAAGGCTTTATAAGTTTGGTAATATTCTATATCAATCAGAATTGTAACCCAGTACCCAACCTAGATATATCAACTGTCTTTGACTGGTGGAAACACAGAAACATCTGCCTCCATGTTCCTGCCCCCTCACTCTCTCTTTCTCTCTCTCTTATCACCTAGCTCCTTCTATCCTTCTCTGCCTCCTCTTCTTACTCCACCTCTTCCTCTCCATACTCCTCCCACCTTAGCTTCTCCTACATATCACCCTTCTTGTTAAAATAAAACTTTTCTCTCAAAATACAATTAGAGCATAGCTATACCAATTTGGGTCAGTAATTTATGAGATAGACCTAATACCAGGACTAACCAGGACTTCAGTCATCTCTTCTAACTAAAAGACTTAGTTCTGAACCTGGCTTTTTCCTGGCTTTAGAATGAATGTCAGCTGAAAATCATCTTCTCAAATATTTTCTCTCAAAGTAAATAGCCAGGATGGGCCATGAGACTATAAGTTTTTAACCCTGTTAGAAATCCAGAATGACTGAGTTAACTGAAATTACAGGAAGTACAAAGCATAGCTTCTAAACCTTAGCCAATTTATAGAGACCACTGAACACCTGGACAGTCCCTATACTACAAAATGTTGGAGCATCTGATCTTCAGCCTGCTGGCCCAGGATCATCTGACAGACCTAGTGATGCAAAATTATTAAGGGTTGATTTCTCTGTCTTGGCAGATATAATCAGTCGACTATTCTGCAAGTGTGTTCTTTTCTGGACAGTAATTTGTCTGTAGATAAAAAGAGGCAATTCTTGCCTAGTGACTGTCTCACTGCAACTGAAGTAGCTCCAAAGATGCTCAATTTCTTCTTAGAATTTAAGACAGGAAGCTGTCAGGAGCAGACAGGTCTCTAATCAAATAAACATTAATACAGAAATGTTTGTAACATCAACTCTGTGGACTTCTGGTATTTTGAAAACCAACTACCCATGTAATGTAATCTGTACTGTTGTTGTCTTTTAACTCCTCTCAGCTATTTCTAAATAAAATATAGAAAACACCCTAACAATAAACTCAAAGCCATGAATTTTGCTATTGTCTTTTAACTCACAGGCTAACCATCTCAAATCAGTTAAAAAAGTTCAAGAAGGACTGAGTCTAAGCCTTGTATTGCTAAATGTGTTATACAGGTAAAATGCCTATGAGAGTAACAATATTCATCTCACTTTTATATCAATAAGAAGCTCATGCCAATGAAAACCTTACATTTGAAATCAAAATAAATTTTGTACCATTTAAGAAATTAAAACTTCATCTTAATAACAATTATATATATATATATATATATATATATATTTCTACCAATAGGTTATGGCTATGCAATAAATTCTAGCTAATCCTCCCTGGTTCAACAAAACTACTTTTCTGTAGAAAGACAACCCAATATTAACCACCTTAGTCCCTAAGCCCAAGAAATAAGGGCACCGACTCTACATTAACTTCTTCAGGCTGATTACTGGTATTGAGATATTAGAAGAGGGGCAAGAGAAAGAGTAAATTGATAAGTTCTGTTGCTTTGTCTTCACTGCATCCAGCTGGAATTCCAGGATATCAGAGGTTCGAGCAGGTCTGCTCAGCTTGCTTGATGAGTAGATACACCAAGGCTGTGTATTCTGCAATATGCAATTCTCAAAAAATTTTGAGTGTCAAGATAATTTTTGTTTGAATTCTGGAATTTAGTCTTCTGGCAGCCTGCATCTGTCTTGTTTAATTCATATAATTCTGGGAGTTTCTATGAGGGTGTGCTCCCACCACCCTCCCATTTTCACCTCCCTGCTCTTGAAATTCCCAAACACTAGGGAATCCAAACTTTCAGGCACCAAGGCCATCCATTTCCACTGATGCTTGGCAAGGCCACTCTCAACTATATATACAGGTGGAGCCATGAGTCCCCCTTTCTGTTCTCAGGCTGGAGATTTTAGAATGGCTACTCCAGCTTGTTTCTTAGGATCATTTGCTTGAAAAATTGTTTTCCACCCTTTCACTCTAAGGTACAGTCTGTCTTTGTCACTGAGGTGGGTTTCCTGTATGCAGCAAAATGCTGGGCCCTGTTTATGTATCCAGTCAATCAGCCTATGTCTTTTAAATGGGGAATTGAGTCCATTGATTATAAGAGATATTAAGGAACAGTGATTGTTGCTTCCTGTTATTTTTGTTATTAGAGGTGGAATTATCTTTGTGTGGCTATCTTCTTTTGGATTTGTTGGAAGAGGATTACTTTCTTGCTCTTCCTAGGGTATAATTTTCATTCTTGTATTGGAGCTTTCCTGCTATTATTCTTTGTAATGCTGGGTTTGTAGGAAGATATTGTGTAAATTTGGTTTTGTCATCATACACTATTCCTACTTGGATGCTGCCATGCTCTCACCTTGAACTTCTGAGCCTGTTAGCCAACCCCAATTAAATGTTGGCCTTCTAAAAGTTTCCTTGGTTATAATGTCTGTTCACAGCAATAAAGCCTTAAGTAAGACAGAATAACTTTCCAAGGAAATGAACCTGCATGTTCAAAGCTGCACAGTGGACAGCTTCATACTGTGCTGGGTCTTAGTCCTAGTTCATCTAAGATGAGATGTCAGAGGCTGTCTTTAGCTTGGGCTCTGACCCATGCAATGACTCAGCTAAGGAACATGGTTGCCAGTTATGAAATAGCAACTCTAAGGTGAACTTGGTGTTGGTCTCCCCAGGTCTTAAGAACAGAAATTTATGACTCTTGTTTCTTGGGAGAAACAATTGAAAGCACTCAAGTAATGGAAACACCTGGATTTTGTTGCTTTCTCTAGGTCTGGTCTTTGTTACTAGCTCCCAATATTCCAGAATCTTTATTTTCTCACAAGCTTTGAAACAGATAAACAGAAATTTATCTCCCTTTGAGTTACAAAGAGGCCATCAAAGCTGCTGGGCAGAGAGGCCTGTACTCCTTTGTTCCATCATGGGATCCATCGCATCATAGGTTGTATCAGGAAAATTGTTTCCTGCAGAATGTTTGGGTTTCTGTAATAACAGCAGGTGTCTGTGACAAAACTCCTGTCAGGTATGTGACAAGGCTTCTCTGGGACTTCCTGTTTCTTCCCCATAAGAGCATACTGTCTTATCTGGTATTTCTGAATACACATTTTGAAATACTGCAAGAGTGAGCCTGGAGCACAATAAAGGATTTAAGTCTCCTCTTAACCCAAGTAATTTTCATGGTTTCCCTACTACAACCTCATAGGCCTTTTTTTTCAATTCTTTTCTGGACAGAGTGTTGACATCTGCTTAGTGATGGTTTTCCTTGTCTGAGGCACTGGTGGCTTCTCCCCCACTGTCTTCCAAGTTGTTGTCCAAGTAGAATTGTTAAATAAAGAATACTGACTGATGCAACACCTCCTTTCATGAAGCAGAGCCAGTCCCACCTTCTAAACCTTAGGTCTATTGTTCAGGAAGGCACAGCAGGGGCCAGACCCATGGTATCCTGGTAAAGATGAGCTGTGTGACAATGACAAACACAAACACAGAGTTTGAAGGACAGGTATTGATCAGACCTGATTTAACCTGCTCCTTAAAAGACTGAACCATCTATCAGACATGACTTTAACTGTGTGATTGCTATGAAATTTCCAATAATTCAGTTCCCTCAGTTTTTTTTGTTTTTGGCAAAATATATAAAAAATCATTGTTTTGATAGTCCATTTTCACATACTCCAGTAAACACACACACATGCTTCCGAAACTATATGTAGAGAACCATACTGTCATTTGCATAATGATGCTCAGATAGCCAGGTTTAAAATCATGAAAGGTAGGAATAGCCACTGTCTGGTGGTGTTAAAATGTGGGACCAGATCACAGTCTCCTAATGCAGAGGAATGATAGACTTAGTCTTCCTAGATCATGTTGAACATGTAGCCTGCCAGAGAGACACAAACACAGTGAACTACAAAGGACAGATCTTAGTGGAATTGAATTGATAGAGATGATAACATAGGACTTTACATAGAGTTAAAACATGCAAATTCAATTAGTAAATTAATAATAGATAATTATTTAGCCATAGTATAAATAGATGTTATGAGAAATGTGGGATTGTAGCATGCCTGCATACTTGAGATTAAACCCATACCTCCCCAGAGCAAGCTTTCTGCAGGGGAACACAAACTCAGCCACAGACTTTACACAGCTGAACACTCTCAGAGAGAAACATACCTTACAATGCTGAGCATACCCAGATGCACACTTCACACAGAAAACTGTTATCTGTCACTCAAACTGAGGGAATGTCACCTACATGCACCACACCACACTTAGAATCCAGTGGTTTCAGTGCTGACATTTACATATAATCTAAAGAAATAACCAGAAAACAATTGGAGGAAAGAGAAAGATGGAGAAGGTCTGTTGAGTGTTCTGTCTTCACTTTGAGTAAAGCCTCAGATGGCATGGACCAATGACACAACAAAGACAGACACTCAAGTGCAGGCCTACATCATTTCCCACAGGTGGTAGAGGAAGCTTGCAAATCTAGCTCCAAGAGCACCCCTCCTGCTGCATGCAAGAACCTCTCCATGAGACAGTGAGTAACCCCCAGCCTGGGTCAAAAAACCTAGTCCTCTACCTCTTTCTCTCTTTTTCTCTTTCTCTTTGTCTGTCTCTCTCTCCATGTGTTTTCCAACTCAGGGGCAAGTAGCAGTGGCTCCCTAGCCACCCACACTTTTAATCTTCCCAGCTCCACAGAGGGTTTCTTCACAGCTAACAGCTGTTCTTCAAGCCACAGCCCATGCTGTGACCCTCGTTCTAAGACTCTTTTTCTTGGGTGAGGGACTCCTTTTTGTAGCTGAGACTCTTCTCTCTCTCTCTCTCTCTCTCTCTCTCTCTCTCTCTCTCTCTCTCTCTCTCTCTCTCTGTCTCTCCAGCTCTGAACTGTAGTCCCCTGCACCTCTCTCACAGGGTTCAGTCTTTCACTTTCCTTCCTCCTCTGTTATCTGCTGCTGGCTAGAGTTACTTAGCCCAGCTGGCTTGCCTGAAGCTGAGGGTCTAAAACAGTTCCTGCTCCCTTCACTCCTGTGTTCTTCACAGTTTCTTTCTCACAGCTAAAAATTCCAGGCTGAGCCTGGAAAAACTGCTAGCTGCCTGCTAGCTTCTCCCAGGAGCTGCCAGCTCCAAACCAGCTTTCACATGTCTCTTTCCTATGGTTTTGTCTTTTACACAGAATCTTGCTCCATCTGATTCTGACTCTCCTATCAAGAACCTACGATTCTTGCTTTGAGCTTTTCTTCAAGGTTGGCCGTTTTCTTCTCTACATTTGGGATTTCTAAGAAAAACAAATGGAGAATATCCTGGCCTCTCTACCAGAACACAGAAGCCACATGGCAGAGCAAGCCCCCTCCCACTGCTTATAAACCTGCCACTAATTCTTTTTTCTCCCTAACAGGAACACCTAAAACAACAATGTTCGCACTTTTCAACCAAAATTTTTTTGTTTTTGTTTATATATGTTCAACATTTTTTCAACTTTTAAAGATTTCTCCAAGGTTCAAAAGTCCTCTAATCTACTTCCACAGATCAAACCAACATTTTGATCACCAATTTCAGCTCTTAATTAACAGTTTCCTTTCACAGACAAACTGTTGCTGCCTATTCCAGATACATAATTAACATGATGTTTTCCTCCCTCAGCTATCCAAAAACTGACTCAAAGATACCTTGTAGGACTAAAATTTCCTCATACACCTTTGCCATTTTAGGATCTTAATGACAGACCATGCTCCCAATTGACTTAATGCTTAATACTCAGCCTTTGCAGACATCTCCCCACTGGGGATGCTGCTTCCCTGTGATTATACCCATGGATCCAACAGAGACAGCACCACCTCCTGGAACCTGCCAAGCTGCCTTCTCCCAGCCATCCCATCTGACTGAAGACTCCAGAGACATGCTGAGACCCAGAGACAGAGTCACCCCCTGGAACCTGCCTGGGACACCAAGCTGTCTTCTCCCAGCCACTTCCTCTGACATGCTAAACTCCAGATACATGCTAAAACCCAGAGACACATGCTGAGACCCAAAGAAGACAGATCCAGACTTTCCAGCTACAGATGAACTCTTTTGCCAACGTTATGTAGCTGAAGTTACATGTTAGCAAGGAAAACAATGTCTAACTAGATTCATCAGATATTAATACCCTCAAACTGTACAACCTGTATTTAATTTGTTCAATGATCCCTTGCCTTCCTAACTCCCACCCACAATTCCCATTACCCCATGACTTAAATGTGCTAACCCCTATGACGTATGTAGTGTTTTCTTTTGACTTCCTCATCCAAATTTTTACTACAGATGACACAGAGATGCCCTTCTTTTTAAAAGAGAGTGGGATGTATGATTGTGAAGGGATGATTTGGTCTCCACAGTAGAGCACTTGGTTTGAGATAGCTGGAGACCCAACAGGTGACCATTGCCTGTGTCTGAATGGCACATATCTCACCACACCCCCAGATACTAGACTCCTGACACTCGGTCTACATCTCCATTAACCTGCACCTTGCAGACTACAGATGACACAGAGACACCCCTTTCTTTGTTTTAAAAACAAACAGGGGGAGTTGTCAGGCCATGGAAGGTTATTTTGGTTCTTGGGTGGGCACAAGCATGGAAGCTCGCAACCCCAATGGGGCAACGGCAGGTGTTTGGCCATGCCCCCAGAACCCAGGGTCCCAACGTGAAGTCTAATCTCCATTTAACCTGCACCATTCAGTCACATGGGACACAGGTAGAGGCTGTGGCTACAGGCCTCCACCTTGAGAGGTTTCCATATTAATGAGTTAACTAAAGGCCAGAGGGCATAGCTAATTAAGTTATTCCCTCCCAGATACTCTCATCTTCACCATCCCTATTTAAACCAGGCCCACTCTGGCTTAACTAGGGAGTGCACACCATTTACATTTTCAATGAACAATAATCTCTTGAAAACCCATGGACTCCCTTGTGTTTATTGAAGCATGCTGTCTTGTGACCATAAAGGACTTCCTTGCAACCCAACTGCCAGTCCACTTCGGCTTTTTCCCACAGGGAAGAACCTTGAACACATGGGCACAGGGGAATTTTTTTGAGTAGATCACCAATGGCCTTTGCTCTAAGATCAACAATAGATAAATTGGACCTCATAAAATTACAAAGCTTCTGTAAGGCAAAGGACACTGTCAATTGTACAAAATGGCAACCAACAGATTGGGAAAAGATCTTTACCAATCTTACATTCGATAGAGGACTAATATCCTAATTATAAAAAATTCAAGAAATTTGACTCCAGACAATCAAATATCCCTATTAAAAATTATGTACAGAGCTAAACAAATAATTCTCAACTGAGGAATATCAAATGTCCAAAACCCACGTAAACTAATGTTCAACATCCTTCGTCATCATGGAAATGAAAATCAAAACAACCCTGACATTTTACCTTACACCAGTCAGAATGGCTAAGATGAAAAACTCAGGTGACAGCAGATGCTGGCAAGGATGTAGAGAAAGATGAATACTCTTCCATTGTTTGTGGGATTACAAGCTGGTACTACCGATGTGGATATCAGTCTAGTGTTTCCTCTGAATATTGGACATTTTGTTACCTGAGGACCCAGCTATACCACTCCTGGGCATATATCCAAAAGATGCTCCAACATATAACAAGGACAAATGCTCCAGTATGTTCATAGCAGCCTTATTTATAATAGCCAGAAGCTAGAAAGAACCCAGATGTACTTCAACAGAGGAATAAATACAGAAATTGTGGTATATTTACCCAAAGGAGTACTGAACTGCTATTAAAAACAAAGACTTCTTAAAATACTTAGGCAAATGGATGAAAGTAGAAAATATCATCCTGAGTGAGGTAACCCAGTCACAAAGGAACACACATGGTATACACTCACTGATAAGTATATATTAGCCCCAAAGCTCACAATACCCAAGATACAACTCACAGAGCACATGAAGCTCAAGAAGAAGTAAGACCAAAGTTTGGATGCTTTAGTCCTTCTTAAAAGGGGGAACAAAATACTCATGGGAGGAAATACAGAGACAAAGCATGAGGCAGAGATTGAAGGAAAAGACATCCAGAGACTGCCCTACCTGGAGATCCATCCCATATACAGTCACCATACCCAAACAATATTATTGTTGCCAATATGTTTGCTGACTGGAGCCTTGATATAGTTGTCTACTGAGAGGGGAATTTGTGGGTGGGGAGGTGGGAGTGAGCCGGTTGGTGGGGCACATCCTCATAGAAGCAGGAGGAGGAGAGATGGAATACAGGGTTTCTGGGAGGGGAGAAATGGAAAAAGGGGATCACATTTGAAATGTAAATAAAATATTCAATTAAAATGTAAAAAAAAATATTTGTGAGTAGAATAAAAGAAGAAAGAGGCACTGAAAGAAATGACCCTGTCCATGTCATACCCACAGGCATATTGTCACCAGGGAGGTTGCATTTCTAATTTAATGTATTGTCCTTATTCAAATCTACTCAAAGCATCTGTTTGTATATCTGACAGTGGAAAAACTGCAGATAAAAAGCAAGGACAGGTACCAGAGATGCTGGCACAAGAGAAGTGGGAAAAGGGATATCTTCTGGGGTGCACAGTAGTTCTTAACTTGCAAGAATGGTCACAAACAAGCAAGCCTGACATTTGGGTTCTTAAATTGTTAGGACAGTGAGGACAGAGGGATGTCTTCTAAGGTTGAGGAAGAGCTGAAGTTGAGGATTTTCAGTAGAGAGAGATGAATTGAGCTGAACTGATTTGTTTTCCCAAGGAAATATGATGATTAAGATTCACAATCAAGGCTGTGTCTGGGATGAAGGATATCTTTTGCTTTATCCTGTAAGGTTTGTTCTATGCTTCTTCACCATATAAGATAAATCAGAATAGCAAACTGTACAGTGTCATAAGATATAGGAAACCCTTTCTTCTCTGAGATGAGTGTCATTATCTCAGGCAATACTGTCTTTCTCCTCCTCAGTGTCCTCATGTTTAGTGTTGGGCAAAAGCACAGATTTGCTGACCTCTCAATTGGTTTACTGGCCCAAATAATACTGCTGGTTGTTGGCTTCACAGTTACAGATATTTTCATGATTTGGTGAAGATAGGATGACATCACTTGCAAATCACCTATCTTCTTGTTCAGTTTTTTGCAGGGTCTCATAATTTGCACTGCCTACGAGCTGAAGCTTCCAGGCATCACTTCCAGTCCCAGACACTTCTGATGAGGAAAGATCAAAAGCACCTTATCCCCATATGACATCTTATGGTCCTGGTTTGTCCTGTCTTCCTTATATTGATCCATTTCTAGCAACCTTTTCATCTCTTCTGTTGTTACTCCTAATGTGATGTCAGACCACCTCCTATAGGTTACTAAGTCCTGTTCTCTTATACCATTTTTCCTTGCAATACATATTATCAACATTGTTCATCTTCAGGGAAGCATTCTTGGACAGTGTCATGGTCATTTCCATTGGATACATGGTGGCTTTCTTGTGCTGGCACAGGAAGCAGACCTAACATCTTCAATGCACCAGCTTCTCCAATTGTATCTCCATTTCTTTGCTACTGCCAAACCCTCTGTGTTCATCAGCACTGAAAAGTTATAACTGCCTAACTAGGTCAATGCTGAAGAAGAAAGTGACTATTTGATTATTCAGTGATGGGTAAGTATCATTGGCATCTGAACTGTGAATCACTGTAGCCAGACTTGTGGCTACTTTATGGGTACCTATTTCTACCACCCTCTTCAATCTTTCAAACCCACCAAAACTAGAAGAGGAAGGGAGATAGAAAACGGGATGTCTGTATCATTAGACTACTTTCCACTGATTAGGGGCATCAAGTTCTTTGGGGGCAATAGTGATCTTCATCTGTCAGGATATCACCACCCAGCAAAAGATACAATCTGCAAACAGAATGCTTAGCAGCAGGAGGAGCAGCAGAGGCCACACCCTTTTAGGGTGGTCTTATTTATATACCCTCTCAAGAGTCCTTGGAATTCCAAATGTCATACACTTGGCAAAACTATCTGCAGTTCTGCCCTTCCCCCAGGCCTGAGTAGGCCTGCAAGTTATTTACCACAATAGACCAAGCAACAGTAGGACCTGAGATGCATTGCATTACCAGCCTTGGCATCTTGGAGCCTGCTACCTGAGCTAAGAAGAATGGACTGCTTGCTGAGCTAGCCTTGACACCTTCAGGATTGCTGTCTCCTTGCCCAGCCCCTGGGCTGAGAAGAGACTCTGGGGGTGGGGCTTCCCCTTTATATGTGAAAGCAAATTATTAAACTTCAGGCCTTGATCAGAATACTTTGTCTTGGCCCCACATTTCTCTCGCCCTCCATTCCCATTAATTTCCAGGCTTCATCTCAGGAGAACCCGGTACTCATGACTGCAGGCAGCTACATGGAGTTGGCATCATGCCCTTGCCAGAGCATGAGGAGAATTATAGACCACTGGTGTGGACAACCTGAAGCAGCCTCATATCACATAACTGACATAAAACAAAAATTTATTCCCATAACATTTCTATGTTTTTAAGAGAAATCAAATTCTCATTATAAATCACTCTAACAGACTGTGTGGCAGACTATCTCCAGGTGGATTCGGTTCAGACCATGATGTACAGATCGGCCATAGAAGACTGGTCTACATCATAGCTCCTATACCTGCCTCCTGACTGAGGGTTTTCTGTTAGGTGAAAACTCTACATTTATAGGTTAAGAAGATGATAGAGGGAAAGGGTGCTATCTGAGCAAAAATGATCACCCAAGCACAATGCACCACCTTACACAGAGAAGTGAGGTTTGACTATATTACATAATTATATAATAATTATATTAATTATAATATTGTTATTAATATTATATTACACATACCTGTAATATCAAATCTGAAGGACAGAGAGGATGGAGGTTCCCTGGGGTCTACATATACAATAGGCTAGAGCAAGAATTGATGAGAGACTTTGTCTATGAAGTATAATATATACAGTGAAGGAGGAGACCTGTGTAAGATATGAAATCAAATGTAAGAATCTACTCAACTGTAGTTTTATGCCAATGAAAGTATCCTGTCACTCAATAAACTTAAAGGAAGAATTTGAACCAGTTTACAAACCAATAATGACACTCATATCTATGAGCAGTAAAGTCACTGTTCATGCTTTGATTCCACAACTGAGCCTCTAGAATCATTTACAGAAATAACAAGAGCATTGCATAATGCAAGCAGAACATCTGGAGAAGGACTGTGACTCATCCTGTCTACATGCTTAGCTGGTCAAAGATGCTGATGTGGGCTCTATCCTAACAGACTGAGTGTCCTGAATGACTAACAGATAGTGGATCTGCAGAGACATAAAGATTAATAATATGAAGGGAAATGAATAAACAGTTATAAGAAATGTGTAAAAACACTAACAGATTCAAATATGATGACACAGGCTTGTAATGTCAACATGTGGTTTGAGGGACAGAGGCAGGCAGAGCTTTGTGCGTTTAAAACTTTCCTGTTGTGATTGTGAGTGCTAGGCCAGCGAAAGCTACATAATGAGTCCCTCTGTAGAAAAATTAGGAAAATATTCATTTCCTCTTCATTTCTAGTTTTCTCTAGAATCATGTTACGATCTATAGTGTCTATTTAATTTTAACATTAGTCTTGGGTTGTTTAAAGGATTCTATACAAATTATAATGTTGGGAATATTAATTACTCCACATGACATTCCTGGAGTTGTTTTCTTTTTTGAAACTACATCTCTCCATGTAGCCAAGGCTAGCCTCAAACTTACAATTCTCCTACACATAACTCTGGAGTTACCATTTTATTCAGGCATCTGTAGTACATCATCAGAGTCACGTAACTAAGGGCTTTAAGTACAGGAAACTGTGTCTCTTTAGTATAATGGCTCATAATGCTTTTGCTAACTATGTGTTAGCTCTGTGGAAATGGAAACAAAATTGCACATTGTTTCAGAGCCTATTGCTGCCTCTGTCAGCCAAGAAGATACTAATAATTCAGGCTCCTCATGAAGCTCAGCTCAGCCTCATTTATGTTCCCTCTGCCTGGTCACCTGGCTCTCCAGGGCAGCATGAGCTCTCTGCATTTCATCTATTTTTTTATTTACAATTTACTTTATTTCACTCACCGTTAAAATCCTGTAACTAGGAGTTTGTGAATAGCAGAAAACAATCAACACTACCTTGAAAACAGAGAAGACTAACCCAAGAAAAGGCTGCCTATTATACCTTGTATAGGAAAGACCTTCAGTTGCACATGGAAATTATGTGAGGACAAGGAGTCCTGCATCCCAGAAGAGAGCATAATAGTGATGGAAAATGCTCAGAATTAAGTCTAAGGAGGAAAATGAGAAAAGTTAGGGCTGTCTGTTTGGTGCAAACTTTCTGATCTGGCAGATATATCAAAGGAGCTCAGATAAAGTTCGTGTTCAGCCTCTCAAGATAGCTGTTATTCAGGACAGGGTGACATAAAGGTAGGGATGATGCTCCACTGGGATTTCCATGCTCTTCAGCGGGAACTTGTCACCTGGGACAGACACTAAACTTACAAGCTGTAGAGATGCATTAAAGACGCCCTTCTCCTAAGCCTGTGCAGGATCTCCTCAGGCAGAATTTTCCCCACCTATGTTCATGTGGGTGGTAAATGTTCTGCACCATGTGCAGGATCTGAACATAGTCATGACCCAGGCAGGCTGCAGGATAAGGAGCTCAGAGGCTGAAGGGAGATTTTCAGCATCTTCAGAGTGATGGTATTAAATTCTTTTCTATGGTCATTTTCTTTATTGGTCTCAGAAGTTGGCTATGATTCTAGAATCAGACATGATTTTCCTCCTGTTGAGGGAATTAGGTTCTACATCCAAACAGACAGCTACCTTAAAGGGTAAGTGCTTCTGCTGCACCTTTATGGCCAGCTCGCCATGATCCTTTTGGTTGTGGTTCAGTCAATAGCCGCCTTTTCCTTATCCACAACTTCATATATATTTGTAGACACAGGCCCAGACTCACTGACTTGCCTATTGGACTCATGGCTCTAATACACCTAGTGATGCTGTTACTTGCAGCATATATAACCAGAGATGTTTTTATATCTTCAGGAAAATGGGATGACATCATATGTAAACTATTCATTTTCTTGCTCAGGGTTTTCTGGAGCCTCTCTGTTTGTGCCACCTGTCTTCTGAGTGTCTTCCAGGATATCATCCTCTGCCCTCAAAGCTCTCACTCAGCTAAGTCCAAACACAATTCCCCACATCAGCTCTCATGTTTCTTTATTTCACTGAGGATCTTCTATACATCCATCAGCAGCCATACTTTAATAGCAGTTACTGCCATAGGAAATCTCACCTCTGTTAATCTTATATATATCATGATATCTTGCTCTTTACACCCATTAGTTCCTCAGTGCAACACATCTTCTCTACACTGCTGGTTTTCAGGAATGTCTTCCTTATTGGTCTCATGGCCTCTCGACTTTCTACATGGTGACTCTCTTGTGCAGGCCTAAGACTTTGGCCCAGTTCCTTCAGAACTAAAAACTTTCCCCAAAAGAATCTCCAGAGCAAAGAGCCCTTTGAGCCATTCTAATGCTTATAAGCTTCTTCCTGGTGATGTCAACTTTGAAAGTATCATGTCGTACTCAAGAAGTATATTCCAGGGAAATCCATCTCTTTATTGTGTTCAGATTCTTGTAGCCCACAGCTGTGCTGCAGTCAGTCCTCTGCTGGTTTTTGATAATGAAAAACGTGTAACTAATCTATTGATATCCATATATGAGAGGATAGTAAAATTTGATTTTCTGTGATGGTAAGTTGTCTCATGATGAGCCAATATATGGGTACCAGAGCTATGAATCTTGATGTAATGTGCATGATTGGAGGTTAAATGAAAATGTGGACTTTTGTCTTTTCTATTTTACTCATGTATTTTCTATAACTGTAAGGATATCAGATTTATATTTTAAAAAATCAATCTACATGCACTGAACATTTGCAAAGATTTTCGCTTAACTCTCTTTGGGGACAACCTAAAAGGTCATCTCCCTTGTCACTTCCTGGATGACTTACCCTTCTCTAAATCTGCTCTGAATAGTGACATTTCCCAATATCTCAACTGCTCTTTTATGTATTTTTTAAAATTAGATAAACACTTAGTGAATATAATGTCATGATCTCCAAAACACACTCATGAGTGTCCACACACATATCAGTTATGTTCAGGAGTAAAAAACAAAAATCATATGTGCCAAAATGTGTATGGCAAATTTTCAACACTACAAGGTATAAACAACCTAAGAGCCAGAACTTTTTGAATATAGGATAACAGTTGTTGCCTCTACATGAGTGAAGTATTATTCATTATTTAGAATGGAGGAGACTCTGGCAAATGAACTAACGGCAATGAGCCCTGAATCTACTGTGTAAAGTAAAATTTCCATCACACAGAAACAGATATTGTATGGAATTATATTGAGAGGACAAGACTCAGAGGACTCAACATGAACTAAACCCAGCATGGTTTTCCATATACTCAAGAAACAGTCATTGTGAAGTTTTTCTGATTGAGTTGTAGTTTCAGTTCGTAGGTGCTGTAGACAGGTGCACTCTTGTTAGACAACAATGTAAGTGTCCTCTCCAACACTACTGTGTGTCCATGATGTTCATAATGGGAAATGTGTATCTCAGGTTTATTTTCTTGCGATGAAAATGTGTTCAGATACTGTACCAATGCTGCAGAAAATGAATATTAATGTAAAGACTCTAAAAGTACCAAACTACAATTTCTCAGTTTAAAAGATTATATTAAGTTTGTCCCATGCATCAAGTTAACTATCATTTCCTGATGCTCTGCCTCTTATCCTCAGATTTCCCCATGAAGGATACAAGTTTTTCAGTTAATCCAGACTCTTTGGGAGGAGCTTCTGCACTTTGGAAGAGTTTCCCACCCGGTGTAGGAGTACAGTGATAACCTTCTTGATGAGGTGTTTTATATGCAGCTGAAACTCCAAATAAAAGTTGATCAAACATACAATTTGAACTAGCTGAAAACAACTGATCTTATAAAAACATTTGGCTTATTCTTTTGCAATGGAAAACAATCAATCAAAGATAAAACAAACCTGACATTTTATTTTTACATCAGCAACTTATCATCGTATGTACTTAATATACCAGAAGAATAACTTTTTGAAATATTATGAACTAATGCCACCTACATCCTATCACCTAGAAATGTTCTTCATATGTCAATATGGTCACTTAATGTTTAGGGTTGTCATTTCTTTCTTTCTTTCTTTCTTTCTTTCTTTCTTTCTTTCTTTTCTTTCTTTCTTTGCCTTTTTAAGGATTGTCATTTCTTACTTCTTTTAAAACTGTTCTTGATTTTTTTGTGAATTTCACACCATGTACTCTTTGTATATTTTCTGTATCCTTGCAAACTCCACACCCCAAAGAAAATAAAAATAAGATAGAATTTTAAAATGTCTTGCTGTAGAAGCTGTAGTATGTTACACTGCTTCTCAGGGGATGTGCATGACCCACTCTCCTGAGTGCTTCAGCAAGTGAAGGGAAGTACCCATTCACCTAAGTGTGTTGGTGGTGGATAGGTGGAGCCAACTCATCAGAGTGATGGAGTCTTTCTCAACCTGGAAGGCACATTGTGCTCCAGGACCTATGGACTCTGCCCTGTTAAACCTATAAACAGGTTCTTCAAGGAAGCTAGGCCAGGACAATTTCATGATTCCCACAACACACACACACACACACACACACACACACACACACACACGCACACGCACATGTACACACACACTGACACACACAGAGACACAGAGCATAATATAAAAATACTTAGATTATGTTAAATATGTTTACCTCTAACATTTGTCACTTCTTTATAATGAAAATTTTCTAAGCATTTTTTCTTGGTGTTTGAAATCTCTGGTAAATTATTGTAGAGATGGTTTTCTTTCTGATATTTTGTTCCTCTTACTGAAAATATATTGTTATTCTCATAAGACATATGCTGATTACAGCTCAATCACACTCTATTCCTCCCAGTTCCTCCCAATCTCCTATCCTATCCAGATCCACTTCAATTCTTTCTCTCATTAGAAAAAAAGCAGCCTTCTAAATGTTAATAAGAAAATGTGACAAAACAATATGTCATATTATAAAACAAAAAACATCATCCTTCCCATTTGAGCCTGTGCCCTGAGCCGACCTTGGGAGCTGGTTTATCACCCAGTCACACAACACCCAGAGAAAACTCAGATCCCAGGAGAGGAGAGGACAAAAGTACATGCCGAGAGAAGAGAGAACAGAAGGGCATCCAGAAAAATGATAGAACAGGACAGAATACAGAAATAGTAGAGATCAGAAGACCTTCCAGAGAGAGTAGAAGACTGACGGACATCCTGAGAGAGAAGAGGACTGAAGGGCATCCGGAGAGAGGAGAAGACAGAAGGGCATCAAGAGAGAGGAGAGGACAGAATTGTATCCAGTGAGAGGAGAGAACAGAAGGGAATCTAGAGAGGAGAAGTCAGAAGGGTATCCAGAGTGAGGAGAAAATTATCAGGCATCCAGATAAAGGAGAAGACAAAAGGGCATCTAGAGAGAAGGGAACTGTAAAGAATCCAGAAAGAGCAGAGGACAGAAGGGCATCCTGAGAGAAGAGAAATAGAAGGTCATCCAGCAAGAAAAGAAGGTAGAAGAGCATCTGGAGAGAGGAGAAGACAGAAGGGCATCCCAAGAGAGTTGAAAACAGAAAGGCATCCAGAGAGATGAGAGAAAAGAAGATACTCTAACATACCCAGTATCACAGGAGAGGCCACACTATTTGCCCCAACACCTGCAGAAACTGGGTCACCCAGGATCCAGGGATGTAGGACACAGCCCAGCCAGTGGCACAAGTTACTTCTTGTCTGAAACTGCACTTGAAGCAGACCTAGAGTGGTGGCTATGTACCCAGTCTTACAGCACCCATAGGACATCCAACTCCAAGATGCTCTGAAATGCCCAGGTTCTCAGGATCACAGGACCACAGAGGAAGCTCAGCTCCCAGGAGATCAGACATATTAGAAGCACTGGAGCTCTGACACACTCAAGATCACAGCTGAGGCCATAACATCTTTCCCAAATACCAGGGTAACTGGGAGCCCCATAGAAATCAGGGACACACAAACCCCTGCCTAGCTAGAGGCAAGGGTTTCTGCAGGTTTTCATCTGTGCCTGAAGCAAACCCAGGGCTCTGGCTCCCAACACACACCTGCAATGACAAGAGAAAGCTGGATTCCAGGAGCTCAGATACAACAGGATCTCAGTCACATCATGATTTCAAGATCCTAGAGCCAGACTGACTCCCAGGAGCTCTAACACATACAGGATATAAGGATCACAGGATCACAGAATCATAGCTAGACTCTATGGAGTTCTGACACAACCAAGATCACAGGAGGGACTGGCTCCAGCCAGAGAAAGCAAGTCAGGTAGCACTAGAGATAACCAGATTCTGAGAGGCAAGTATATAAACATTAAAAAACAGACACTAAGCCTGTTTGGCATCATGAGAACCAAGTTCTCCCAACATAGCAAGTACTAGATACCCCTTAACACTGAAAAATCAAGATTCAAATTTAAAATCACTTCTCATTATGATGATACAGGACTTTAAGAAGAACATAAATAACTCCCTTAAAGAAATTCAGGAGAATACAGGTAAATAGGTAGAATCCCTTAAAGAGGAAACACACACACACACACACACACACACACACACACACACACAAAACTTAAAGAATTACAGGAAAACACAACAAAACAGGTGAAGGTATTGAAAAATCATCAAGAATATAAAAATGGAAATATAAACAATAAAGAAATCACAAAGGGAGACAACCCTGGTGATAGAAAACCTAGGAAAGATATCAAGAGTCATAGAACCAAGCATCATCAATGGAATACAAGAGAGAGAAGAGAAAATCTCAGGTGTATAAGATACCATAAAAAACATTGACACAAGAGTCAAAAAAATGCAAAATGCAAAAACCTCCTAACCCAAAACATCCAAGAAATCAAGGGCAATATGAGAAAACCAAATCCAAGAATAGTATGTATAGAAGAAAGCAAAGATACACAAATTAAAGGGCCAGGAAGTATCTTCAAAAAGAATATTGAGGAAATTTTCCCTAACCTAAAGAAAGAGATGTCCAAGAACATACAAGAAGCCTACAGAACTCCAAATAGACTGGATCACAAAAGAAATTTCTACTGTCACATAAATCAAAATAATAAATGCACAAAAAAGGAAGAATATTAAAGCAATAAAGGGAAAAAGTCAAGTAACATATAAAGACAGACTTATCGTAATTACACCAGATTTCTCACCAGGGAATACAAAAACCAGAAGATCCTGGACAGATGTCATACAGATCATAAAAGAACACAAATGCAAGCCCAGGGTACTATACACAGCAAAACTCTCAATTACAATAGATGGAGAAACCAAGATATTTCATGATAAAACCAAATTTACACAATATCTTTCCACAAATCCAGCCCTACAAAGGATAATAAATAGAAAACTCCAACACAAAGAGGGAAACTACAGCCTAGAAAAAGCAAGAAAATAATCTTCTTTCAACAAAACCAATAGAAGATAGTCACATAAACATAATACCACCTGTAACAAAAAAAAAAAATAACAGGAAGCAACAATCACTTTTCCTTAGTATCTCTTAACACCAATGGTTCAATTCCCAAATTAAAAGACATAAACTGATAGGCTGATTATGTAAACAGGACTCAGAATTTTGCTGCAAACAGGAAATGAACCTTAGAACAACAGCCACTATCTCAGAGTAAAAGGCTGGAAAACAATTTTCCAAGCAAATGGTTCCAAGAAACAAGCTGTAGTAGCCATTCTAATATCGAATAAAATCAACTTTCAACCAAATGTTATCAAAAAATAAGGAAGGACACTTTATACTGATCAAAGGAAAAAATCTATTAAGATGAACTCTCAATTCTGACTATGTATACTTCAAATGCAAGGGCACCCACATTCATAAAAGAAACTTTATTAAAGCTCAAAGCACACATTGTACCTCACACAATAATAGTGGGAGACTTCAACACCCCATTCTCATCAATGGACAGATCATGGAAACAGAAACTAAACAGATACACAGTGAAACTAAGAGAAGTTAACAGATATCTATAGAACATATCATTCTAAACAAAAGAATATACCTTCTTCTCAGCACATCATGGTACCTTCTTCAAAACTGGCCATATAATTGGTCAAAATACAGGCTGAAACAGATCCAAAATATTGAAATAATCCCATGCCTCCTATCAGATCACCATGAACTAAGACTGGTCTTCAATGAGGACAAAATCAACAGAAAGTCCACATAAACATGGAACCTAAACAATGCCCTACTCAATGATAACCTGGTCAAGGAAAAATAAAGAAATTAAAGACTTTTAAGAATTTAATGTAACTAAAGGCATATTATATCAAAACTTGTGGGACACAATGAAGGCAGTGTTAAGAGAAAAACTCATAGCTCTAAGTGCCTACAAAAAGAAATCCAGAGACAGCAGCTTGAAAACTCAAGAACAAAAAGAAGGGAATACACCCAAGAGGAGTAGAGGCAGAAAATACTCAAACTCAGGGCTGAAATCAACCAACTAGAAACAAAAAGAACTATACAAACACTCAACAAAACCAGCAGCTGGTTCTTTGAGAAAATCAACAAGATAGATAAACCTTTAACAAGACTAACCAGAGGGCACAGAGACAGTATCCAAATTAACAAAATCAGAACTGAAAAGGAAAACAACAACAGAAAGTTTGAAAAATTCAAAAAAAAATCATCAGATTCTACTACAAAAGAGTATACTCAACAAAACTGGAAAATCTGCATGAAATGGGTAGCTTTCTAAAGAGATCCCAGGTACCAAATTTAAATCAGGATCAGATAAACCATCTAAACAGTCCCGTAACCCCTAAAGAAATAGCAGCAGTCATTAAACGTTTCCCTACCTTAAAAAAATAAACAAATTCCAGGACCAGATTGTTTTCATGCAGAATTCTACCAGACCTTCCAAGAAGACCTAATAGTGAGGCAGCCCACTCTCTCCCTACCTATTCAATATAGCACTTAAAGTGCTAATCAGATTAATTAGACAACAAAAGGAGGTCAAAGTGATATAAATTGGAAAGGAATAAATCAAAATATCACTATTTGCAAATGATATAATAGTATACTTAAGTGAGACCAAAAATTCCACCTGAGAACTCCTAAACATGATAAACAAATTCAGCAAAGTGGCTGGATATAAAATTGACTTGAACAATCAATAGCCTTCCTCTACTTAAAAGATAAATAGGCATAGAAAGAAATTAGGGAAATGACACCATTCACAATAGTCACAAATAATATAAAATACCTCAGTGTGACTCTAACCAAGCAAGTGTAAGATTTGTATGACAAGAACTTCAGTTCCCTGAAGAAAGAAATCAAAGCTGATCTCAGAAGATGGAAAGATCTTTCATCCTCATAGATTGGCAGGATTAATATAGTAAAAGTGATCATCTTGCTGAAAGCAATTTACAGATTCAATGCAGTCTCCAAAAAATTCCAATTCAATTCTTCATAGAGTTAGAAATAGCAATATTCACATTCATTTGGAATAACAAATCTCAGGATATTGAAAATTATTGTCTTTACTCCAAACATTTGGGAGGCAGATGCAGGGGGATTTCTGAGTTCAAGGCCAGTCTGGTCTACAGAGTGGGTTCCAGGACAGCCAGGGCTACACAGAGAAACCCTGTCTCATAAAACAAAAAAAAAGAGAAAGAAAGAAAGAAAGAGAGAGAGAGAGAGAGAGAGAGAGAGAGAGAGAGAGAGAGAGAGAGAGAAAAGAAAGAAAGAAAGAAAGGAAGGAAGGAAGGAAGGAAGGAAGAAAGGAAGAAAGGAAGAAAGGAAAGAAAAAAGAAAAGAAAAGAAAATGATTGTCAACCATAAAAAATTCTGCAGTCAACACTATTTCTGATCTCAAGCTGTATTACAAAGCAATAGTGATAAAAAACTGTATGGTATTGGTACAGAGACAGACAGGTTGAATAATGGAGTGGAATTGAAGACCTAGAAATGAATCCACACACTTGATCTGTGATGAAGGAGCAAAAACCATCAGTAGAAAAAAGAACATTTTCAACAAATGATGCTGATTCAACTGGAGGTCAGCATGTAGAAGAATGTAAATTTACCTGTTCTCATCTACTTGTACAAAGCTCAAGTCCAAGTGGGTAAAGGATCCCCACATAAAACCAGGTACACTGAAAGTAACAGAAGAAAAATAGGGGAAGACCCTCTAACCCATGGGAACAGGGGAAACTTCCTGATTAGAACACAAATGGCTTATGCACTGAGATCAAGAATAGACAAGTGGGACCTCATATAATTGCAAAGCTTCTGTAAGGCAAAAGATAGTGTCAACAGGACAAAACAGCAACTAATAGATTAGGGAAAGTTCTTTACCAATCCTACATCCAATAGGTGGTTAATATCCACTACATACAAAGACTCAAGAAATTAGACTCTAGAGAATCAAACAACCCTATTAAAAATGGGGTACAGAGGTAAACAAAGAATTCTCAACTGAGGAATGTTGAATGTCTGAGAAGCACCTGAAATAATGTTCAACATCCTTAGTCATCAGAGAAATCCAAATCGAAACTATCCTGAGATTCCACCTCACATCAATCAGAATGGCTAAGATAAAAAACTCAGGGGATGGCAGATGCTGCCAAAGTTGTGGAGAAAGAGGAACACTCCTCTATTGTTGTCGAGTTTGCAAGCTGGTACTTTGGAAGTTAGTCTGGTAGCGCCTCAAAAAATTGGTCATAGTATTACCTGAGGACCCTGCTATATCACTTTTGGGATTATACCCAAAAGATTCTCCAACATATACATGGACACATTCTCCACTATGTTCAGAGCAGACTTATTTATATTAGGCAGAAGCTGGAAATAACCCAGATGTCCCTCAAAAGAGGAATGGATACAGAAAATGTGGTATATTTACATAAAGGAATACTACTTAGCTATTAAAAATTACTTCATGAAATCCTTAGGCAAATGGATGGAACTAGAAAATATCATCCCCAGTCACAAAAGAACACTCATGGTATGCAATCACTGATAAGTGGATATTAACCCAAATGCTTGGAATACCAAGATCCAATTCATAGACTACATGAAGCTCAAGAAGAAAGACAACTGAAGTTTGGGTGCTTCGGTCATTCTCAGAAAGGGGAATAAAATGCTCATAGGAGCAAATAGAGAGACAAAGTCACAGACTGGAAGAAAGGCCATTCAAAGACTGCCCCATCTGGGAATCCATCCCATATACAGTTACTAAACCCAGACACTACTGTGGATGTCAAGAAATGCATGCTGATAGCAGACTGATATAACTGTTTCCTGAGAGGCTCTGCCAGAGCCTGACAAATGTACAGGCAGAGGCTCACAGCTAACCATTGGACTGAGAACAAGGTCTCCTTGTGGTCCAATATGGAGGAGTTAGAGAAAGGACTGAAGGAGCTGAAGGGGTTTGCAACCCCATAGGAAGAACAATAATACCAACCAACCAGAACTCCCACAGCTTTCCAGAACTAAACCACCAAACAAAGAGTACTCATGGAGGGACCTATGACTCCAGCCCCATATGTAGCAGAGGATTTCCTTGACAGACATCAATGGGAGGAGAGGCCCATGATCCTGTGAAGGTTTGATGCCCAAGGGTACATGAATTCTTAGGTGGAGAGGTGGCAGTGGGTGGGTCTGTGGGGACTGGACTTGAGTTTTGTGCAGAGTTACAGATATGGATCTATTTGCATACTTCCACACAGAGCAACCTAGTAAGTCCAGCAACATTTGTTGAAGATGCTGCCCCCTGCATTTTATAGTTCTGGTTTCTTTATAAAAAATTAATTATCCATGTGTTTGTGGATTTACATCTGGGCTTTAATTCAATACCATTGATCAACTTGTTTGATTTTATGCAAATATGATGTGGATTTTATTACTACAGCTCTGTAGTAAAGATTTCATCTGGGTTGGTGGTACCTCCAGAAGTTCTTTTTATACAGAGGATTGTTTTAACTATCTGGTTTTTGTTTGTTTGCTTTCTTGTTTTTGTTTGTAAATATGAAGCTTAGTATTGTACTTTCAAGGTCTTTGATGTGTTCTGTTGGAATTTTTATGGGTATTGCCATGACTTTGTGGATTGCTTTTTATTAGAATGGCCATTTTACTGTGTTAATCCTAGTGATCCATTACCATGGAGGATATTTCCATCTTTTGATATCTTCCTCAATTTCTTTCTCCAATGATATTAAATTATTGTCATACAGATCTTTCACTTGCTTGGTTAGAGTTACTACAAAATATTTTATATAATTTGTGGCTATTGTGGAGGATATTCATTCTCTGATTTCTTTTTCAGCCTGTTTATTATTTCTATGTAGGAGGACTACTGATTATTTTTTTGTTAATCTTGTATTCAGACACTTAACTGAATGTGTTTATCAAATACAGGAGTTTCCTTGTTGAAGATTTGAAGACACCTATGTATACTGTCATGTCATCTGCAAATATTAATACTTTAACTTCTTCATTTCAATTTGTATCTCTTTAATCTTTTGCTGTATTACAGCTGTAGGTAGAAATTGAAACACTATATTGAATAGGCATGAAGAGAGTGAGCAGCCTTGTCTTGCTCCAGATTTTAGTGTAATTGCTTAAGAACAGATGCTCCAATGTTTTGTAGCAAGGGTGTGTCCAGGTGTTCAGAGGTCTCTATAAATTGGCTAAGTTTTAGAAGCTATGCTTTGTGCTTCCCACAATTTTAGTTAACTCAGTCATTCTGGATTTCTGACGGGGTTGAAAACTTATAGTCTCATAGCCAATACTGGCTATTTACCTTGAGAGATTTGAGTGTATGGTTTTCAGCTGACATTTGTTCTAAAGCCAAGGGAAAAGCCAGGTTCCGAACTAAGTGTTTTAGTTAGGATAGATGACAGAGGTTCTGGTTAGTCAACAAAATAATGGACTGGGTATTAGGACTACCCTTGTACCTCACTGGTACAAATTGGCATAATTAAGCTCTAATTGTATTTTGAGAGAAAAGTTTTATTTTAACAGGAAGGGTGATGTGTAGGAGGAGCTAAGGTGGGAGGAGTACTGAGAGGAAGAGAAGGAGTAAGGAGAGGAGGAGAAGTAGGAGATGAGAAGCTAGGTGATGAGAGAGAAAAAAAGAGAGAAAGGGGGGAGACAGGGAGGCAGATATTCCCGTGTCTCCACCATTCAAAGATAGTTGATATATCTAGGTTGGGTAGTGGGTTACACCTCTGATTGAGCATTACCAAATTTATAAAGCCTTTGATTCACATTTTAAAAACATGTATAAATGCAAAAAGTAAAAGGGGGCATGGAATAGGGGTTTTCTAAGGGGGGGATGTGGAAAGGGGATGACATCTGAAGTATAAATAAAATATTCAATTAAAAAAGTCTGTCCACCAAGAAAAAGCCAAAATTTGTTGTGGTTTTCTTGAACTTACAAAAAAGAATGTATTTTGTGTCTCTGAGTATAACTGTATTGCTACCCTTTATTAGTCAATTCAAGGAAACTTTCTTTTCTCTCACTAGTTTATCGTACTTTCCACAGCAAGTTCATGGTTTGTCTGTGATCCACTGTTGCTGAAAATGACCGAGAGCAAGACAACCAAGATGAAGCCAGAAGTCAGCTTACAATATAGAAACAATGAGCCCAGAGGACATCAATTCAAAAGCTGAGCTCCAAGTAAATTTCTGAAAATATTTTTATACCCCCTGCCTGCTTACTTTAGCAATCTAGAGTGACTTATGTTGGGTTGGGTTATTAAACTTCTTAATACAGTGTATTCAGCTGCCTCATAAGCAGTAATGCTTCCCCCAAAGCAGAATTACCAGAAGCTATTTATAGTGCAGACTGAAGGAGAGGAGCAGGGTTTCAGGACAGCTGTGGGGTAGAGTCTTGAACCACCAGAAAGCTGGCCAGTGTGCTGTGGAGATTTCCTGTTGTTAAGGGCTCCATTTCACAGCACCCTGTTCTGGAATTGCCTTGCACTTAAGGATTGCACACTGTCACATACCATGCAGAAGCCATGTTTTGGCCATACATTCTGTTAATTGTAGACTGTTGTTTCTATTTTAAATCCTGGGAATTTTAAAACCTGTTATTCTTAGTATAACTGTACAAGTTGCTGTGTACATTTTGCACATAATTCTGCTTTGAAAATTATTTGTGTAATTCCTTTTCTTTCGGGATCATAGCACTACTTTTGGCAAGAAATCTTTATTTGTCAAAATATATACAACAGAAAATTTAAACATCAAAATGTATTTGAAGTAGTGACATACTCACAGTGTTGGATATTTAAGAAGATGAGCAAGAACTACCACACAGGGCTTCCTTAAAGACTCATTTAAGAATAAAATAAAATAAAATGAAAAACATACTTGTCATATATGGAAGGATTTGTGGTTTAATCTTCTGGTACATGTTTACCATCATGTTGGTTAAAGAAAATCATTTTAACAAAAAAATCATATTTCACATCTGACAAAACACATAGAGAGCATGCAACGATTGACATTTCTGATGCTAGCACATTGGATTTTCTTAAAGGATCTTGCCTGTCAACGAAGACTCAAACATTTATCACACATGGACCTCAAATAGTTAACGATATGCTTTTCACTGCTCATAAACACAAAAGGGCTGACTGTGGCATAAATGTGTATCACAAAGAGTTGGATAGAGTAAGACGTTGGTTCATTCAGGAACATAGTTCTTGAGCAGGAGACGATGCTGTCAAAGATGGACATCAGCACAAAGAAGCTCATGAGCATCAGGACGGTCTGGGTGGCCCTTTGCTCTGGGGATGCTTTTGGGGAAAGACTGGTACCTTCTAGATGTTGGGCCTGTTTCCTGTGCCTGCACAAGAGAGCCACCATGTACCAAGTCGAGATGACCATGAGACTAATAAGAAAGACTTCCCTGATGACCAGCAGTGTAGTAAACATACTCTGCATGAGGTGACTCAAGGGTAGACTAGAGCAGGACTGAGTAACATAAATGAAGTCATTCATGGTCAGATTGGGGGTGGCAATGATTGATAGTAAGAGACGACTGCTAATTAACATATAGAGGACACTCGGCAAAAGAATGGCACATGAGATGTGATGGGGAGATTTGTGCTTGAACTTTGCTAAACAGGAGCTTCTGGGACTGAGGATGATGGCCTGGAGGACACTCAAAAGGGTAGTGGTACAAAGGGAGAGACCTCTCAAAATTCTGTGCAGGTAGACAAGGAATTTACATATGATATCATCCCATCCCCTCCAATAAATGAAAATGTCTGTGGCTATAAATGCCATGACCAGTAGCATTAGTAGGTGGATTAAGGACAAGATTCCAATGGGCAGGTCAGTGAGTCTGGGCCTGTGCCCACGAATGAACTTAAGGATGTGAAAGAGAAGAAGGAAACTGTTTGCTGAGATCCCAATGCCCATTACAGAGAAAAAGGTGTTTCTTATGTTAGAATCAGTATGGAGGATGATGTTTTTGTTCATATTTCTCAGAAGCTGAGAAAAGTGTGGAACAATGCCTCATTCTGAACAAATCCACAAGTATAACTCTCAGACCACTCTTCTTCCTTCAGAAAAACACAGTGGCCCATATGCCTTTATTCCACTGAAGAACTCAGCTTCAGCTTAAACCCCACAGACCATCTCACCTGTCATAAGCTGAGACATTACTTTGTCCTGTGTTCCATGGTAGCTGCTTCAATGTGTGAGTTCCTTCAACATTAAATACTACACACATCATAGATGGTGTCTTTTCTATTTAGCATATGTGTGTTTCCCTTGAGCAGGAACAGCATCTTAATGGTTTTCTTGTAAAACATCTCAATTGCCAGGAACATTACAGTCAGAGTTTTACTATTTTGGGTGAATTTGAATGAGAAGGATTGTGTGAAAGAAACCAGTCCTTCCCAATGAAAGAGGTCTCATGGATTGGGTATGTACTTATTCTATTTGTAGCTGTTTTTACTCTATTTTTAAAACCAGTATTCTTAATATATTTATATAGCAAATATAGGGAATTGTAATCTCTGAATCCAGAAGTTTTTTTCTACCCACAATATACCATTTCCTCCAAGTGTTACCTTGAACACTCTTAGGCTGAGCTCCAGTCACCTCAGCTGAACATATACATAGCCATGTGCCTGTGTCAGGAGGACACTAGATACATAGATATACATGCTGTGTATACAGCAAAACATGGCAGTGTTCCAGCACAAGATGGTCTCTGTGGATATTTTGTCTGCTGGTTCTCTCACGCAGTGCCTTATATTTGTGCTCTGGAAGAGTTAAGGCAATTCATAGAGACTGGTCAGCTCCATTACTGCCAGAAATAGAAGATAAAATATTTTAAAAAACAACAAAACAGCAGAACATTGGAGTAGAGTTGTTTCCAGAGAACTCCCATGGACTATTCAGTCTTTCTCTGATACTCTTTAAGGGCATCTTCCATTTTTCTAATCTCAGTGCAGACCATCCTCCAAGAGAAGAGCAAAGTGGGCAAGGGTCAGCAGGAGCATACTCCATGTCTTCCTTCAGGATGGGAACTCAGAAGAAAACAGAACTACAATTAAAATAGTTGAGGTTATTCCAACTCAGTCTTGATAGACAGGCTCTATAGGTGTCTACATTCCCTCCTTCCATAATTGAGGTTTGATAATTCTCTAGATTCCTGATATGACAACTACAGGTTTATATTAATCAATGTCCTGTATATTTTGTTGAATTGTTGCAGTTTCTTGATTAGCCACTGACTTACTAAAACACCAGGGCCAAACCCACCTTGGGAGGAAAGCCTTCATTTCAGGTTTTTGCTAATAATCCATCATCTAGTGTTGTTGTGGGAAGAACTTAAGACAGATACTTATAGGCAGGAACTGATGCATAGATATGGTAGAGTGATATTTACTGTCATTTTGCTTTATTTATTTCCTGGTCTGTATTCTTAAGTATTCACCAGTGCAGAGTCTACACTCACACTGAGCTGGGCCCTCTCATATAGATCACCATCTAAGAAAATTTGCTACAAATATGCCCACATGTCAATCTGGTGGGGGAATTATCTGAACTGAAGTTCCCTTTCCTCTTCCCAAATGATTTAACTAGTGTCAAAACAAAGAAACAAACAAACCAAAACAACGGGCAAGGTGACCTCTTGTCAAGTTGACACACAAAAACATCACTGGTGAACAATAACCATGTCTGTCTCATTTTCCTGTTCTTACTATATCATACTACTATACACATCACAATATAAAAGTTTCACATTTTAGAAATTCAACCTCCTCTAAATCTTTAATTCTCTTTCAACATGCAAAGCCTCTCCAAAATTTTCAATCTCTAACCTATCAATTTTCTCTAATATTTTCAAAGTTTCTCTAAAATACATAGTCTGCAAAACTCTAAAGTCTCCATAAAACTCCAAAATCACTTGAAATGATTAAAATCTCTTAATTACAGGCCCCTGTAAAACAAATAACTTAAAATACTTTTTTGTTCCCAAAAGGAAGAACCAGGACACAGTCACAATCAAATTCAACAAAGTCGAACAGTGTCCAAGTGTGTCAGCTTTCTGAGACTCACTAACCATCCTCTGGGCTCCTACCCAGTGCTGGGAAAGCTGTCCATAGCACACACAGCTTGTCTCTTAGACTCACATTGGCCGCACCCCACAGCAGCTGCTGCTGTTCTTGGTAGATATCCTGTAATACTGACATCTGAGATTGCTTGGATATGCACTACAACTGTGCTGAAGCTTCATCTCTAGACTCTCCTTGGCTCTCTTCAGGGACTCTAACACTGCCACAAGGTACCAAGCCAGAGTGTTACTCCCTGACCTCTTCCTTCCTTCAGGAACAGTAACACTTGAGAGACTCTTAAGCTACAAACTTTGCTGCAAGTATAAGATACAGCCTCAGCAATGCCTGGACAATTTTTCCTGTGTGTTGAGCCCAAGGAAACATAAGATTTTTAATTGTTCCATCAAGGCAAATGTTTCACTTTAGTGGATCTTAACTTAAAATATGAACAACTCTTATAGAATCTTGAAGGGACTCTTGTAGTTCTCTCTGGAACTTCATAAGACAGCCTCCATCATCTGCACTGGTCTCAGTGTTATATTCTAAGGCCACAGAGAATAATCCACTAAGATGTCAGCATTCTATGTATTTTACAGCCCAAAGTTCCAAGTCCTTCCACAATCTGAAAAACAAATGTTCAGGACTGTCACAGGAATACCCAATACACTAGTATCAGTTTCTGTCCTGGTTAGGCCTTTTGTTGCTGTGAAAAAAAATACCATGATGAAAACCAAGTTGGAGAGAAAGGAATTATTTTACCATACAGCTTCTAGTTCTTCATCCAGGGAAGCTGAAGACAGAATTCAAGACAAAAGCATGGAGGCAAGAACTGATGGAGAAGCCATGGAGTAGTGTTGTTTACCACATTGTTCCTTATAGCTTGCTCTGTCTACATTCTCATGGTACCTAGGACTACCATCCCAGGTGTGGCAATGTCCACAGTGATCTGAACCCTCCCATATCAAATCAATCATCAATCAAAAAATGTATCAGGTGCTTGCCCATGAGCCAGTCTGGTGGCTGCATTTTCTCAGTTGAGGTTACACTTCTAAAATAACTCTAGCTTGTGTCAACTTAACATGAAACAATGTAGCACAGACAGCAAGTATATGCGGCATGTAAGTTTGTAAACAAATTTCTGTTACAGAGTAAAAGTTTATCTTTGAAAGTCAAGGTAGTAAGTGAAACTTTTAAAACATATTTAGAGCATATGATATTATAATGGAAGATATTAATGAGAGGTATAAGGGATCAAATTCACAAGTATGAGATACTGGTTAAGGCCTTAGACCTTACCTGAGACAGGTAATTGGTGAAAACCTTTAACAAATCTGATTTTCTGAAATAAAAATTCTGTAGTATCATCTGAAAAGATATGGATCATGTGTTCTAGATTATATATATATATATATATATATATATATATATATACACATATACGTATATATATATATATACGTATATATATGTATACATATATACGTATATATATATACGTATATATATATGTGTGTGTGTATATACATATATATATATGTATATATATATATATAATAAATATATATATATAATAAATATATATATATAATAAATATATATAATAAATGGATGGTCCTAAATTATTCCCATTTTATTGTGAAGTACTTTATAAAACTTATGTGTTTGTTTTCCAACTCCTAGTCATAATAATCAAAACAGAGTAGTGGAGAGAAAGAGATGGTTCTGTGTCCCAGTGATTAAGGAAAATGGCAGTTGCTTTATAAGACAAATGTCATCATGAGCACACTCTCCAGATGTCTTTTTGTGATCTGTGTTAACTAAGCAGCAGAAGCCTGTTTTATACACTTCTTTTCATGGAAAGGAAACATTTTTAGACTTTAAAGTAGTGGCTGGCATCATATGATGTTGGCAATAGCTGACTAAGAAGTACAAAAATTCTAAAATGCTTTCTCTCATGTCGTTTATGGGGATGTGTATATTTATATAACTACACTGAGCTAATCAGAAAAGAAAAGAGTAAATAGACTAATGGGAATGAGAAACAGTAACAAAGAAAAGAAGAAAGAAACAAAAAAGAACTTTATCTTTATGAACAAACACATCGATTGCCCCGTCAAACCACCCAGGCAGTGTGCTATCAGCTCTGAATAGCAGGTGCAGGCTGTGCTAGTGTCAGGATCATTTCAGAAACCTCAGCCCTGCAAACCTGAAGCTGTTAGGAAAGTCAGGCAAACACAGAGGCTGTGACTTCTCAGTGTTATTCTCAACAACATGGCTTCAGGGATTCTGGCTTTGAAAGCATTGGGAAACCTTATCTTCCTTGAGGTAGAATTCCTCAGTAGCAAAGGAAAACTTACAGTGATAGGATTGCAGGTTATCACAAACACCAAGACACAGATGACATTTCTCTAGTCATCTTGCTATCTCTGAATTTCTGGACCACACAATTCTATATACTATCATATAACAAGTTTAAGTGAAAAGCAGTGGTGCCACACTTAATTTCAGCACTTCAAAGTCAGAGGTTTGTGGATGTTCAAGTTCAATGCCAAACTGGTCTACAGAGTGAGTACCAGGACATCAAGGGCCACATAGAGAAACCATGTCTTGAAAAACCAAACAACAAAAATAATCAGTAAGGCATGCAGATACTATACAAATGTATAATTTCTATAGAAAATACTCTGGTGTGTACAAGCTCTCCTCAGATACAAGCCACAAAGAATTCTCTAGCCTGTCCCCTCAAACCTAAGCCTCATCAGCTCACACCTCCCTGGATGAGAATGCATTTGGAGACCAGGAGAAAGGACCCATACTCTCTGATCTGCAGAATGATTTAAGGAACACTCATCTAAGAGTGGGCAGGAGAAAGAAAGCTGTGACATGCCTGGGATAATCTACTGTACCATGCACAGTGATTGTATTTTGTACATAGTAACAAAACAGGGTACTTTCAAGAGACATGACATTTTGTATATATTGTTCTTAGCACCAGAAAAGGTCACTAATTTCTGAAACAGGTCCCATTAGAAGAAGCTACATTGGGGGAAACAAAAGGAAGGCATTTGGCCAGATTAGGAAAAGAATCATGTATTGAATAAGAAATGGCAAAGTAAAATCAGAGCAGTCTTCAATTAAAGTTGATTGTGAAGGCTGTGTGGCTGCTCAGTGTGAAAAAATGGAAACTCCTTGTACAGCCTGAATCAAGGAAGCCCTGACTTTAGCCTTTGTGGCATTCCTGAGTTACCTAAATCATGAAGAAGCATGACCTATAGGATCATCAACTAGTGGGGTTTAGTAGGTGACACTCGTCAACAGCTTGAGGGTGAAGTTACTCAGCCAGGATATCTACCTTTGGCCCAATCCTAAGTTAAACTAGAAAGACACTAAGGAGAAATGGCTGGTACACCAGGAAAGGCAAAATCATCACCCTGCAGATGATGGCACTGTTTCCAGAGATGCCTGAAATAAATGAACTATGGGAATGTGACAGGCAAACCATGAAGAGCCCTTGGGCTGAGGGATGGCTGCTCTTGTGAAAGACTGGGTAAGAACTGTATTTTTAAAGTGTAAAGCCTTGTGGCTGTGTCTTCACACTCAACTGCCAGTGGAAATGTTACCTGGTGTTTCTAAATAAGCCTCCAGAAACAGCAGGAATGGGTACCCCAGAAGAGCAGCATGCCACAGACCCCAGCCATCAACATGGACCCCACACAGTCAGTGCTGCAGCACAACCTGCTTCCCTCATCACCCAGTGATGACTCCTGAGAGGCTGGACTTTGCTGCTCAGCAGCGCTGACCTTCCTCCAACTGCATCTGTTGTGAATTCCTATGATTAAAAAATTATACGGAATATTAACTCAATGACTAGAACATATAAATGATTAATGTACACAAATATCATGTCCATTAGGAACATGTTTACTGTTTATTAACAATCTGTGTCCTGTGACCTCGTCACCACAGTGACTCAGGTGACCACTCCTACCAGGCAGAGAGAGGTTAAGGGATGACATGATTTGTCAAGTTAACCAGGGAATGGAAAGGCTCTTAAGATGAATCTACTAATTAAAGATCAGCAAGGAGATATCTGTTAAGTGAGGGTTGAACACATAACCCATGTCTTTTTCAAAGGCTGTGAGGATTTCAAAGTATTCACACTAAAGCCAGTATATCAACAATATTAGTTTATGGTACATAATCAATAGAAACAAAATTAAGTATATTTGTTTATATTTAAATTTAGAACATCACTCACTGCCTTTCAAGATGCATACAAAGGATCACTTCTGAAATCCTCTGGAAATGACACACCACAACTTATGGATGATAAAGTAAATTTGGTAATTAGTTCAGAAAAGTCAGTTGAAATTAAAATTAACAGACATCTTATAAAAATTAAGTATTTTTAGGACCTTACATAGATGGAAGTTGCAGAGACAGGTGGAATCTGAGCCTGAGGAGATCCTGCACAGGCTTAAAGCATTGCTTTAAAGCAATTAAAGCATTGCTGCAGCCTGTAATTTTAGTGGCTGTCAGTGAAAAGTTCACACTGGAGAGCAGTGACATGTGGGATCCCACTGGAACATTTTACCTGTTGAGTTGACTCTACTCTGTTGGATGACAGCCATCTTGGGAGAGTTGGGCCCAAACTTTTTGTTGAGCTTCCTTGGCACACCTGCAAGTTAGATCAGGACACAATGTTGTCAAGCAAAACTTGTTAATTTTCCCTTCATGCAAAATGAGTACAATCTAAACTTCTACTGCATAATTCACCTACTTAACTCTGAGATCTCTGGTGCCTTCTTTGAGCTTCCATGTTTCTGAGTAAATCTACAGTTTATGACAGGCTGTTTCTTCCTGTGTCCTTCAAAACAGAAAGAACCTATATCCAAGAAATCCTGGTTCTGTACCCTATGACTTCCAGATTTCCATCTTTTAGTAAACAGTAAAAAAAAAATTAAAGAAAATACAGAATTAAGGAAGTTTTGGAAGTTCTGGGGCTGTGTAATCATAGGCTGCTTGAATGCAACTGTGCCTCAGGCCAACTCTGAAATGCATTCTTCTTCCCAAGGAGCTAGCTTGAATTAGCTATTTCCAGAGAGAACTGGAGACTCAAGGAACTAAATGTATGTAAAAAAAACCTAAAGACTAAAACAGCTAATATTTAAGATTCTACAGAAGGCACCTGGGGGAGAGGAATTCTCAAAGGAAAGAGAAGGCACCCATTTAATAAATACCAAATTCATGCCAAGGTAGAAGTCTGAACACTCCACAGTGGCTTCATGAGCATTTTAATGCTCACACAAAAGGCATAGCTCAGCTGGGGAAGAGGAAGCCACAGCATGGAGGGCACTGGAAAATGTTCATCTCTTGGTCATCCCTCCCCTAAGTGTGCTGGGCTTCTGTCCTAATCTCCTGCACAGGTCACTGCCATCTAGTTGTAACCAGGTTTTCTAAATGAACATGGGGGTTGGTGTGGCAAAGGTGTTGGCCTGGCAGAGGAGGTAGTGATTGACCCCTGCCCTTTGCTTTATGAAGCCACTGTTGTCTGGAATAACAGACTCCTCCTGAATAAAGAGATACATTTAAGATCCTAATTGACTTGCTCTATGATTCTGGATGGGTGAATCAACCTTACTGAATTTTTCACTTCCCTCAGCTTTTAAAAACTGATTTTAAAAATTTTATGACCATTTTTCCTGTATATATGTATGTTTCCAGCATGCTTGCTTTGAACATGATTGATATCAGAAGCAGGTACTGGATCCTGCAGAGCTAGAGTCACAGATGTTTGACAGCCCCTACATAGGTGCTAGGAAGTGGAATCCCACAAAACATGGCCAGTGCTGTTCACTGTTAAACATAAGGAATTATTTTTGTCTTCTTGGATTCTAGCATTTCCTATTCTTTCCTCTTTTATTTTTGATGTTTAAAAATGTTCATTGTGTAATTCATTCACTTCCTTGGTTAGATTTAATCCAAGGTAAGTTTCTTAGTTACCTATTCATTTACTTTAGATCCTTGTGGATGGAATTCTTTCTCAAAATTTTTGTTATCTCTACACAGGAAAGCTGCACATATTTAATTCTGTATCCTGTTTCTTTCTGGAGCTTTACATGGCCAAAAGGGTTCTTAGGGTCTCTTATGTACTTAACTGTACATAGCCTGACTTTTTAATTTCACTCTTCCTTATCTCATTCCTATGGATTCTTGCTCTAGCTAAGCCTTGAAGCATTGTAGTAAATAAGAGGAATGGTGGCACCTTTTTCAGACTCTTGATTTGAGTGGACATGCCTGAGATTCCCCATTGGAGTATAATGTTGACTACAGATTTGTCAACTATAGCCATTATCATATGCAAGTATGTGCATATATTCCTGCATTTTTTATTATGAAAATTCATAGACTTTCACAAAGGGCTATTCTGCATCTATTGACATGATCCCGTTGTTTCTCCTTGAGCTCTATCTTTTTCTCTCTTTGGGCTCTGTCTCTGCCCAATAACTGAGAGATCCTGGAGAGCAGGTCTCAGACATTGACATCTTATAGAAACTAGGTTGCAGTCACTAGTCTAAAGTACTTGTTAAGTGCCAGATGTCCATAACAGATCAGAATGGATGTGAAGCCTGGCTCTGTTATATATTGATGGAACCATGAACATTTTCAGCCTTATTTAGAACTTTTGCTACTGGTTTCTCAAACTGAGAGTGAAGTGCTTACTTCCCAGGGTGTTGAGGAATTAAGTACTAGAGAGTAAGAGTTTTGTACACAGTGAGCGCTCCCTAAGCAAGTCAGGAGAAGACAACTGTGTATTCTCACCAGAGAATGCCCTACAGGAAGCTTATGTTCTTGTCCCATGGTGGCCACCACAAACAGATGTCTGTGAGTGAGTATGGCTTTTGTCACTGTAGACAAAATGGATGACTCAATACCAGTTATTGGGACAGGGTTGAACTAACCATGATGGTTCTGGGACTCATGAACTCTGAAGTTAACTTTTGGTTTATCCTCCTTCCCCTGCTCTTCCAGAGCATTCTTGAGTAGGGCTTTGAAGTGGAAACAGAGTATTTTGGTTCATGGTGTCCTGGTGAGCACCATAGGAGGCCACACTACCCAGGTGAGTGATTATTCTTCCAGGGTCACTAGTTAAAGGTCAATAGGTACTGGATTTCTTCATTGCCCTCTTTTCTAGTTTTGGTGTTCAGGCTATGGGGACAAATTTCTAAGCCCAGAAAAAGAAGAAGCCTGTCTCTCATTAAATCTGTCCTTAGATCTCAGAGGCTGGGATAGAGGTACTAGAGCATGCCCTGCCCTCTTCTTAACCTGATTCAGGCTGCTGTAGCCTCCTCAGAGGTTTCACAAGAAGAAGTGTCTTTTCTATAGGTAACCAAGCCCAACTCCAAGATCCCTGATCCTCTATGACTTTCCTCTGCATTGTCTCACAAATACTGTTCAGGATGTCATGAATAGGAACATGCCATAGCTTGGCAATATTGCTACAGCACAGCAGCCTTGTGTTGGGCATGGGTGTGATAGATAATACAGTCAAGTTTAAAGAACCTAGAATCCACTGGGATCATAAGCACATTCTAGGGATGTCTGTGACAAAGTCTTTTAAGTGATTTTCTTTTGGTGGGAAGACTCACCCTAACTCTCGATAATCCTCTTCTATGTGCTGGGTAAAAAGGAGAAAGTAGCTAAGTACCAGCATTCATCTCTGCTTCTAGAATGTGTAATTTTACCAGTTGCTTCATGTTCCTGCTATAATGGCACACCTACCATGATGGGCCGCACATTCAAATTATGAGCCAAAATAAAGTTTTCTTCTTAAGCTGTTTCTGATGAAAACAAAAGAAAGCAACAACAACAATAACAACAAACAAAAAAGAAGTAACTAATATCACTCCAAAAGGGGTCCTATTTAGTGTTTGTTTAAATTTCTTCCACAGTTCATGAGATTTTCCAACAGTTACTGATAAATGGAAGATAAAGGACAGCAGGTTGCCAGAAAGTCTCTTCTCACCTGGAGGTCTCTCTAGAAGCAGAATCACCTTCCTGTCAAAGGAAATTGCCTAAGGCCCTGGACACTGTTGAGTTGGTGACTTCCAGTTTTCATGATATAAATGATTCCCTCACCTATTCCAGGCTTCTAAGGAATTGCTCAGATGAGAGTGTGTACCTCTCACAATACCTTTTGGCCTGCACAACTTGGTGAATTCCAGTACCCCCACTGCTGCATATTCCAGGAAATCTTAAGGAAACACTGAAAGCCATGATGTCTTTGGGTCACTCAAGAGAAACCAGTGTTGCCCCTTGATAACCCAAGCCCTAGCCTGAGCTATCTAGTGAGGTCTCATTACCTCTCCAGACCAACAGGCAGGAAGGTTTTTCCACCTGCTCCCTGTAGTCTGTTTGTTCTTGGTCTCCTCTTGTGTTCTAGCCCTGTGCCCTTGGTTTACTGGCTTGTTCAGGTCCTGCAGAGGCCTGGGGAAAAAGGATGTGGGAGAGGACTTGTTTTTTGTCAAAACTTACCTGTGTGTGACATTCACATTTCAGAAGGTGAAGAAAAGTGTAAAAGATGTCTTGCATGCCCCCTTTCTCTATATATCTATGGGCAGGGTTTGTTTAGGAGACACTGTTGGCCTAGAACTCTAATACATCTATCTTTCTGCCCGAGCTTCCTAAGTGCAGATTTGATGGCCCTGTGCCAGGACTCCTGCCTATTGCATGTAAGTCTTCATTACTTCTTACTCTTTGGAGTACCCATCATAGAAGTCAGAAGAGGAAGAAAAATTAAGGAGATAGATTTGAGGTGTGGAGACACTGGTGAGCTTAGTAGGTTACTGCAATATACACCCAAGAGAGTAGCCATCTAGAGTTGTGGTCCAAAGTGCTGTCGAAATAGATGTAGTTAAGAATTTTTTCCTGCTTCCTGGTCCTGGAAAGTCAGATTTATTCACCTGTGGGAAATGCTTCTCTGACACTGACTGGAATGGTCCAGAATTTCAGTGTAGAAATCTTCATCTTATACTTTGCCAAGGCTGGGCCTATGTAAAACTAGTAGTGCACCCATTTGGGGAAAAAGAGCCCCAAACCTTTCTTAGCATCTCCAGCTATCCCTGTTCTTCATTTTGTCTGGTCTTTCCCATGAGGTCAACAAGGCTCTCTCTGGCATAACTTGTACCTGTCCTGTGCCAAGCTAGAAGAGGCTCCCATCTCAGCCCCTACTAGAGCAGGCAAATATGTAAATTATGAAGGTGACCAGCCAAAGTGCAAGACTGTTTGGAAGAGCACTTAGACACCCCAAATGCTCCCTGGATTTAAACTGGTATCTTGGTGCCTGATAAGGGAGAGTGACAGAGTACTCTGCCATCCTCACAAGATAAGGCCAGAAGCAGTGAAGTACATAAGGTCAGCTTACAGAGTTAAGAGGTATTTAGCAACCAGCATATTTTCTGTGAATACCAGTTTGTTTTTTATTGGAGGAATATGTGTGTAAACACACATCATAGCTTAGTAAAAAGCATGGCTTTTCTCTGTGGGCAAAAACAGGGGATTTAGCATAAGTTTCAGAGATGGAAAGTGGATGTAAGCAAGGAGAGAGGAGAGGAATCTCCCAGGTGAGACATCCAAATGTCTTTGAAGTCCTCCCTGTCTTTGCTGTTGGTTCTGAGTCTATGGGACCCCGTCATATCTTGCCCAGATCTGAGAAACAGGATTGGACCGACCCCAGAGGACAGGGACAAGAAGAATGACAGAGTCCTTCCACACTGCCTTTTCTGCTCAGCTTCTGCAGGCACAGGTGTCCTAGTGTCTTTTGTTGTGATAAAGCCATGACCAGAAACAACTTGGGGAGAAAATGGCCCACTACCCCATGGCCTCACAACTCCCCCTTTTTTTCTTTTATTAAAAAAGAAGTGTGGAATCACTGTCATTAGTAGTGGAAATTTTGGATGAGGAAGTTAAAAGAAAACACTATGAAGGCCATAGGGTGTGGCACAGTTAAGCCATAGAGTAAGGGGAGCTGGGGATGGGGGTTTGGAAGGCAAGGGATCATTGAAACAATTAAACAAATGTGGTACAGTTTCAGGGTAATAACATCTGATTAATCCAGATAGACATTATTTTTTCCTTACTAACATGTATCTTTTAGCTATTTAACTTGGGAAAAGAGTTCATCTGTAGCTGGAAGGTCTGGATCTGTATTCTGTAGGACTCAGCATGTCCCTCTGGGTTTCAGCATGTGTTTCTGGAGTCTTCATCTTGTATTTCTGGATCTCAACATGTGTTTCTGGGTCTCGGTGTGTATCTCTCAGATCTTCAGTCAGACGAGGTGGCTGGAAGAAGGTAGCTTGGCATCTCAGGTAGGTTCCAGAAGATGGCATTGTCTCTGCTGGACTTGTGAGGGAACGCCTATAAAGTAATCACAACAGGGATGCAGCACTTCGACAGGGGGATATCTGCAAAGGAAGTGTAGCAAGCATTAAGCTACTTAGAGGCAAGCACATCATGGTCTTCCAGACCTCAAGGGGGAATAACCAAAGGCAAAGGTGTTTGAGGAAATTTAGTCTTGAACAGCACCTTTGAGTTTTGTTTTGAATGGCTGAGAAAGAAAACATCATGTTAATTATGTGTCTGTGGTAGGCAGCAACAGTTTTTCTGTAAAAGGAAAGTAGTTGTTAGTTAAGAGCTAAAAAATGGTGATCAGCATATTGATTTAACCTGTGGAAGTAGATAAGATGACTTTTGAACCTTAAAGAAATCTTAAAATTGAAAAAAAATTGTTGTGCATATATCAGGAGTCTTAGAGAGAAAAGGAGACATTTAGACAAAAAACAAGAAATTTTTCAGTTGAAAAGCACGAACATTGTTGCTTTAGGCATTCCTGTTAGGGAGAAAAGGAAACATTTAAAATTTTTGCTTGAAAAATAGGAATGTTGTTGCAGGTCTTCCTGTTGGGGAGAAGCAGCAGGTTTAGAAGCAATGGGGGAAGGGTCTTGCTCTGCCATGTGTCATCTGTGCTCTAGCAGAGTAGTCAGGGTATTCACCCTTTGTTTTTCTTAGGAAGCCAACATTGAAAAAAGCTCAAAGTGAAGACCCCCAAACTTGGGAGACCCTTCCTTAAGTCTCAGGAAATCACGGCCACCCCAAAATCGCAAGACACCATACCTGGATGCAATCAGCAGAGGTTTACTAGGAAGACTTGGCTGGCCAATGGTCAAACAGCTTGTCCATGCAGGAACAAAATTTGACAAAAGACCAGCAAGCTGAGGGGCTTTTTATAGCATGGGGTGGGGAAAGGTAGAAATTTTCTCGTGGTTACACATGATTGGTTGCTTTACAAATTTTGAACATCAGCAGGCTGTAACACTGGGAAGACCCCAAGGGGGAATAACCAAGAACAGTGGAAAGTTAGCTAGTTCTTGGAACCACCCAGATGACTTGCATCTTTCTTTGTGGTCAGGAATGTGTCTTCCTGCTTTGGACCTTCCCCATCCACAGGTGGGTTTTCTTCCCTGAGGCTTGAGGAATGTTAATCTAGCAAGTGTCCTCTGACTCAGGGATAATGTACTCTTCCTGGAATGTATTCCTGGGCAGTGAAGGCCTGAAATCTTATATTCAGTTCTGCTTTCTGGAACCTGCACTCTTTTGCTCAGGTCTAGTGGTAAAGAAAAAGCCTATATATATTTTATAAAATGGTCTTTATAATTTTTCACTCTACATCAGCAAGAAACATAGGGGCATGTTAGCAGAGTCACAAGCAATGAGATTCTGTGTAAAAGACTAAGTCATAGGAGACACATAGGAGACACAGGCAGCTCTTGGGAGAAACTGGAAAGTGGCAACCAGGCCCAGCCAGGCATTTTTAGCTGAGAGGAAGAAACTGTGAGGAACACAAGGGGGAAAGGGAACAAACAGGGTTTGCTTCAGGTGAGCCAGCTGGGTAAAGTAGCTCTAGCTGGTTGCAAATGATAGAGGAGGAGGGGAAAAGGCTATGTTAGCAGGCTGTGCACTTAAGACTGACCCCCTGGGGGAGAAACACTGGGGACTAGAGTTCAGAGTCAGTGCTCTTGAAATGCTGGCAGGCACCCCTGTGGGGAGGGGCAGAGAGCGAGGATTAGGAAGGCATCGCCATCTTGTTGAGTTGGAGAACATGTGGGGAGAGAGAAAAAGAGAAAGAAAGTTAGGTTAGCAGGTAGTGCACAAAGACTGAAGCTGGTGCTACTGGAGCTCAAAACAAAAGGGGCAAAGGGAAAGAGTCTTAGAAGGAGGGCCACAGCAGGTACTGTGGCCTGAAAGACAGCTGTTAGTGGTGAAGAAGTCCTCTCTATGAAGCTGGAGGGATGGGCAAAGTGGAGGCTAGGGAGTCACCACCACATTGCCCTTTAGCTGGAGAGCACATGGAGGACAGTGAGAGACAGAGAGAATGAGGAAGAGAGAGGAGTTAAAGCAGAGAAGCTGACCAGGAACACATGGAGAGAGAAAGAGAAGGGAGTCAGAGAGAGAGAGAGGCCTGTCTGGTCTTGTGAACCAGGCTGGATTTACTTGCTGTCCCATGGAGAGGCTTTTTCGTGGGTGCCAGTGGCAGGGAACATTCTTGGAACTGGCTTTGTACATGTCCTCTACCACCTGTAGGGAAGGATCTTGGCCCATGTGTGGGCATTCGTGAACATAAGTCTCTGTTGCTTTATGGGTCCATGCTTCTGCCACAGTTCAGTCGATTGGAACTGTGGCTCAGCATGGCAGAAGCCAAAGTGAGGAATCTTTGACTGAGTTGGTTCTGCACTGCCGGGGGTGGGGGGGTGTGCTATGGGCCCTGTCTGGTGGGGAGAGTTCTCACTCAGTCTGAAGTTCCTTGGGGTGCAGAACTCTTGGATGGAGACCGCCAGGCAAGAAGGCTTGTGGGGATCAACTGGCCTCAGACTCCTGGGCTCCCAGCACCACTGAAAGCTGTGGAAGAGTGGAGACTGGAGGCATGCAGGCTGGACCAGCCTACAGCCAAGAGGGGCAAGAGGGAGAGCTCTGGCGGGACCCCACGGTGTGATCCTCACTCACTTGGCAGGGTCGGCTAGCTTGGTTGAATCGATTGGGAATGATTAGCTCGTGCTTGTGCATGGGCATAGCTTCTTAAATCTTGTTGTGCTGTTGTGATTCCCATGGCTCCAAAGAGACTGGAACGTGGGAGTCTTGACTGAGTTCACTCTACGCAGGGCACCAGGCGAGGGTGGCGGGGACCCACCCAGGATAAGATGTCTCAGTCTGGTTCCACAGGGGTGCAGAGCTCTTGGGTTGAGGATCCTTGGGCCTGTAGGCAGCGAGGGATCAAGTGGTCTCAAGCCCTTGGGCTCTCAGACCACCAAGAGGCCGCAGAAGGACTGAGACTGGGGGCATGGGGGAGCATGACTGGCTGGCCCACAGCCAAGAGAAATGAGGAAACAGAGAGAAGAAAGAAGCCCTGGCAGCACCCCGAGGGAAAGAGGTTGATTACTGTACTTGCTTTGTTGCATGGGTGATCGAGCCCGACATTAGGTGCCAGCTGTGGGTAATTGCGGCTGGGGATCACAAAGAGTTCCTCCACGTGGAAGTTAGGTGCCGAGGTTGTGGCTCATTAAAAGCCTCCTCCACAGTTCCTCATGGGCATGGTTCCTCACTTGCACAGTTCCAACAACATGAGAAAGACCTTGAGTATATTACAGGCTTTATTTTCATGGTGGATGTAGACGTATCTGGATGTGCACCTCCCTGAAACACAGGGCAGACATGCCTTAAATAAGGAAGGAGAGAGGGAAAGGGGCTGAGGAAGAATGCTTAATTGGCTCCACCCTCTGGCCTTCCAGTATCTCATTAGTATGTAAATCTCTCTAGGGCCTGAGGCCTGTTCCTGGGAACTGATGGCCATAGACCTCTCTGTGGGAGGGGCTGTGGAGAGGGCTGAAGCTACATGAAAAGAAACAGGGCCCAGAAGCAGAGTTGAACTCCTGCCGTCCAATAATGGTCTGGGCTTCCAAGCTCATGCTCAACCAAGCGCCCAACTGCTTCTCACAGCTCACCACCCCACCGCCCCACAGAGGTAGGCTTCATAATTTCCCAAAGACTCTGGAACAGTCACCTTACCAAAGGGCTCTTTTCTGTTAATGGTGCTGACATGCTATGTGTATTTACCCTTAAGGAAGCAGATGATAGCATGTCTTTGTTCTGTATTGGATTGCCCTGTCCAGCAGGGTGATGGACTGGGACCAAGTGACCACCTGAAAGAGAGAATGGGGGAACAGGGGTATGCTAGAAATGGACAGAGGTCTGGAAGTCTGATTGAGCTGTCAAATTTTATTTTTCCCACATGGGGTTATATACAGATAGAGGCAGGATATGGGGAGAAGGATGATGTAGGGTCTTCTTTGTTTCTGGGGGAATGCAGGTGTTCTCAGGAACAGGATATTGGCTGGGTGAAGAGTTCATAGAAGAAGTAGAGTGGAACAGGTAACCATGTACCTGTTTATAAGATCTATTGGTCATTTGTTCTTATCTAAGTTAGTACTTTCCCACCAAAGGCTAACTGTCTACAAGATCTCTGATTATTTGTTCTTATCTAGGCAAGTACTTTCTCACCAAAGGCTACCTGTCTACAACATTTTTGATTATTTGTTCTTAGTGCTCTCCCACAGAGGTCAAGACTTTGGAAGGAGTTAATGATTAAGCAGGGTTACTCCTGAAAGTGGATAACTAACTTCCTTCTAGGTAGTTAGTAGTCTAGCAAGGTGACAGGTTACTAGGTGACTGCACAAGTGGTCTCCCTGGGGTCCTCAATGGAGAAGTTAGGGCACGGACTAAATGAGATGAGGGGGTTTGCAACCCTCATTGGAGGAACTATAATATCAACCAACCAGAAACCCCACAGCTCTCAGGGACTAAACCACCAACCAAGGAGTACTCATGGAGGAACCCATGGCTCCAGCCACATAAATAGCAGAGGATGTCCTTGTCAGACATCAATGGGGTGAGAGGTCCTTGGTCCTGTGAAGGGTCAATGCCCCAGTGTACAAGAATTCTTGGGTGGGGAGGTGGCAGTGGGTGATTGTGTGGGAGAACTCCCTCATAGAAGCTGGGGGAAGGGGATGAGATAAATGTTTGGGGGCAGGAATTGGGAAAGTGGATAACATTTAATACATATATAAAAAATATCCAATAAAAAAAGAAGAGAAAATGATGGGTGACTCCTGTGCCTGTCCCATTACTTCTCAGGGCTCTGAAGGTCCTCTCCCTACAGTGTTGACTGACAGCCTGTCCCTGGGCCAGCCCTTCCATGGAGCATCACGTTTCCATTTGGTCTTGGTTTTTTGTTCCCTGGTTTCTGAACTGTGTTTCATGCTGCAAGACGTGAGTGCATTCTAAAAGTGAGTCATAAAAAAATTAAAATCAAAAACAGAGATGAGAGGCAAAGCTTAGAGGTGTGGTGGTCACAGGCAGAAAGAAAAAATAGCTTGCCAGGAGTGAGGCCATGTCAGAGTGAACCCCAGCCACTGAGGAGCAGGAACAGCCACCACTTCCTCAGTGACCTCAGGAAGAGGCTGTGCTTTATCTGAGTAAAACCATATGCATTGTGCTTCCATCTCCTGTGCAGACATGGTGCTCATGTCTGTACACGGGACTCAGGAGATGGAGACTGCACATATTTACTTCAAGAGAAGCCTGGCTGACTCACAGAGACCTTATTAAAAACAGCCATTTTAAAGCAACCCTCAATTGGGTATTCTAATTATAAAACAATACTAGTGTGTTCCAATTATCCCCCACTTTCTTCTCTATGAGGTTCAATGTATCTGATTTTATTTTATGCAAATACCAGGTAGATTTTATTACTGGAGCTCTGTAGTAAAGCTTGACATCCGGGTTTGTGGAACCTCCAGAAGTTTTTTTTATATACAGGATTGTTTTAACTATCTGGTTTTTGGGTTTTGTTTGTTTGATTGATTGTTTTTGTGTACACATGAGGTTTACTATTGTACTTTCAGGGTCTTTAAAGTGTTCTGTTGAAATTTTATGTGTATTGCCATGGCTATGTAGATTGCTTTTTATTAGAATGACCATTTTACTGTGTTAATCGTACTGATCCATTACCATAAAACATATTTCTATGTTTTGTTATCTTCCTCAATTTCATTCTCCAAAGATGTTTTATAATTGTCATGCAGATCTTTCACTTGCTTTGGTTAGAGTTACTCCCAAATATTTTATATAATTTGTGGCTATCTTAGAGGATGTTTTTTCTCTGATTTCTTTTTCAGCCTGTTTATTATTTCTATATAGGTGGACCATTGATTCTATTTTTCTTAAACTTGTATTCAGACAGTTTACTGAATGATTTTACCAAATATAAAAGTTTCATTGTTGAAGAATTTGGGTCACCTATGTATACTATAATGTCATCTGCGAATAATACTTTAACTTCTTCATTTTCAATTTGCATCTCCTTAATCTTCTTTAGCTGTATTACTGCTGTAGGAAGAAACTGAAGTACTATATTGAATATATATGAAGAGAATGAGCAGCCTTGTCTTGTTCCAGATTTTAGTGTAACTGCTTAATGTTTCTCTACATTTAATTTGATGTTGGATATTGGCTTACTGTATATTACATTCATTATGTTTGGGTATGTGTCTTGTATCCCAAATCTTCCCAAGACTTTTATAATGAAAAGTGTTGGATTTTCTCAAAAGATTTTAAGCATCTAATAAGATGATTCTGGGTTTTTTCCTTTCTGGTTATTCACATAGTAGATTACGTTCATAGAGTTTCATTTGTTGAATCATTCTTGAGTCTCTGGGATGATGCTGACTTGATCATGGTGGACCATCATTTTGATGTGATCCTGAATTTGGATTGGTGTATTTTATTGAGAATTTTTAAATCAATGTTCATGAGAGAAATGTGTCTTCATTTCTCTTTCTTTGGGTTTTTATGGTTTTGGGTATTCAGGTAACTGTGACCTCATAAAATGAATTTGGCAATGTTTCTTTCTTTTCTATTTTATGGGATAATTTGAGAAGTATTGCTATTAACTCTTTGACATTCTGGTAGAATTCTGTGCTAAAGATTTCTGGCCTTGGTCTTTTAATGACTGCTTTTATTTCCTTAGTGCTTATAGGCCCATTTAAATTGTTTATCTGATCTTGGTTTAACTTTGGTAAGTGGCATCTAGAAGAAAACTGTCCATTTCTTTAAAGTTGTCAATTATGCAGAGTAAGTAGAGAGTTTTGAAATATGATGATATGATTCTTTGGATTTCCTTGTTTTGTTTGTTATGTACCCCTTCCCTTCACACCCTCTCACAACTCCCTCCCCATTCATTTTGTTAATTAGGATATTCAGTCTCTGCCTTTTAATTAGTTTGTTTAAAGGTTTGTCTACCTTGTTGATTTTTCCCAAGAAACAATTCTTAGTTTCATGAATAATTCTTTGTATACTTGTCTTGGTTTCTATATTGATTGCAGCAGGGGACAGCAATGTCGTAGATGAGGCTGGACTGTGGTGAATCTCTTTTCCAAGTAACAAAGGACTGTGGGCTTCTTTCTCCCTAGAAAACTCCCACCTAGCTTGATGTATACAAAGGCTTAGTCAAGATTTACTCTCACTTTGGAATGACCAAACAATGACTGGTTCAACTTGAGAACCATGTCATGAAAGAATACCCATGGCTGACATTGCTAATGATATTATGTTATACTTTCAGACAAAATCCTAGCATAACTGTCAGCAGAGAAGCTTGATCCAGCAACTGATGGAAATAGGTACATAGACCCATAGCCAAACATTAGACAGAGCTTGGGGAATCATTATTTCTATTTGCTTTTCTTTATGTTTCTATTATTATCTATCTCCAGGGTTTCTCATTGAACCTGAGGGGCACTATTTCAGCCAGACTAGTGAGGCAGTAATGTTTTCATTACTTGAATTACAGGCATGTGAAAACATCCACAACTTTTATTTGTGTATTGTGGATCTGACTGAAGAGACACAGGTAACTTTCCCCTTCAAATCCTGCACTCTGCTGTCCTTGTGCTGATTGATAACTGTTAGCATTCCCTTTTCACTAACCCCCAGTACAGATGCCCTCTGAAGTGGGCAGACAAAGGGGAGCCCTTTCTGGTGCCTGAATATTGCACTTTCTTTTTTCTGATAGCACTCTCACAGTGCAGATGGATCTTGACTTTGAAGGAGGCAGGAGTTAGTATCCTTGAAGTGAAAAGTCCACTCTTGAGCGATAGGAGAGATGTAGTTAGGTATTCCTAGGCAGCTGTGATATTGTAAAAACATGCTGGTCACCAATAATGGAATACATTACTTAATCCCATGTGAAAAAGGTCTCCCTCCAGCTCTGTGATTCTGCCTCCCTGTCTGAACAAATGTTATCAGGAAGGCACTATTTTCCCCTAAAAAATCACGTAATGCCATGACTCAAGAGTTAAGCTTATGCTTCTTTACACACACACACACACACACACACACACACACACAGATATGTGTGTGTTTCTGTAATATATATACACATACACATACACATGTTTATGAAACCCCTAGACTCAGGGTTGCTTTCCTGACCTGTACAGTGAGAAAGAGAGCAATCTGGCCCCAGGCTCATAATAAAAACTCTCTTTGTCTACTATATTGGTATTACAATTTCTGGTGATCTCCTGAGGTTTCTGCGTACTGGGCATAACATGACCTATGAGACTCATATATGGACAGCAATTATTTTATCCAGTGAACCATCTTCCAACCCTCTTCCTAATGTTAATACATGAAAATCACTCCATGTCCATTAACAGTGAGGATTAAGTAAGATGGACGACATAGTATACTGGTCCTGGACCCTACCACCTTGGACTAAATAAGACGCTGCAGAATGTAAGTAGCTCATAGATGTTAGGTTTCCTTTTAGCTTTCATAGAGGTCCTAGAATGTAACCCTTAGTACTTGTTAACAGTCTGAGCTCTGTAGTCAGTCAGCATGGATATGAATTCTCCTCTGTTATATAATGATGAATCCAGGAACATATCTGCAGACTGTTAGAGACCCCATTACTCATCTGTCAGATGGGAAGGGCAGTGGGATTACTTCCCAGGGTATTGTGGGATTAAGGAAATAGTAGATAGTAGGGGCTTTGTGCCCAGTGAGTGATCCCTAAGTAACCCAGAGGAGGTCTGACCTTGTGTAGCCTCACCAGAGGACACCATCTGTGTGACTGGTCTATGGTAAGCACTTCAAACATTATCTCTGAGAGAGTACTTTGGCTGTTGTCACTGTAGACAAAGCTGTGGTGAAAAATATCAGCTACTGTAATGAGAGAGCTTCTGAGCATAAAAACTACATTTCCTAATAACATTTGCAGGTCAGAGGAGGCATGAGTGATCTGGCCAGTGCTAACTGGGCTGAAGACACTAGGCTTTTGGTTATCTTTATTTCCAGTTCTAGAATCACTCTTGACATTTTATTAATTGCAGTGGTTAAATTCCATTCTATTTTGTTGACATTAGACACTTTATCAGGCAGTGATAAAGTGCCTTACTTATTCTTACTTACTTTTACTTATTAAAAATGAAGACAGTACATGTAACTGATCTTTTACCATTATGTCTCCTTCTTTCACCCAATATTTTAGTTATTTCTTTGGGTAAAATTCCTAAAACTGGTGCTATTCGTGTATAAACAATGACTTTGTCAGGACTGGAATATGTATTTGGCATTGACACATTTCTGTGAATTGGTCTTTTAAAACATTGAATGACACACAGTACTGTCACCTATGTGAAAATATGTTGGGCCTTGGAGGAGGTAACTCCATTTAACCTGCCACCTGCAGTCACAGGTAGGACACAGGTAGAGGGCATGATTAACAAGTCTCCACCTCCAGAGATTTAACTATTAATGAATTATCAAAAAGCCAGGGGCATAGCTAATTAAGTTATTCCCTCCCCTTTCCCCCTCCCTATAAAAGTCCAGATCCCCTGGCTTTTGGCAGGGAAGTGCGTACCATCTATATCCACAAAACATGCCATGAACAATAAAGCTTTGGAAAACCAGACTCCACGTGTCGCCTGATCCTGCTGCCAGACTCCCAGCTTTTGGAATCCTGGAACCTTGCCTATGCAGCCAATGGCCCGCCCACTGACAGCTGCGTGAATGTGGGACCCTCTGCGGTGGTGTGGGGGTCCGGCCGCCGAGACCCCACCGCCAGACTCCCTCCCCCCCCTGTGAGATTTTTTCCCCACAAAAATATACATGACAAGATTTGATATTTTACTTCTAATGTAAAAGCATATCTCAAGTTTGTATCTTTAAGGCATCAGATAATACCAAAGCCTTGCATGTCTGATCTGCTACTTATAATGGACTTTTAAATTCACAGGAAACTCATCCAGGAGACACAACATTAGACCTGCCTTTGCAGCTGAGTGCCAGAAGCAAGCATGGAGCTGTCAGGACCCCAGCAAGAGCTTCGCTTTCCCAGGAGAGACTGAGAACAAGATTCAGATGAGCAGAGAGTGGTCTGTGTTTGGTACATGTTTGTCACAATGTTTTATTATTGAAAAATTATATTCTGGTGTATTTAGAGACTTGTCACTATTTCACTATAGGGGGAATAATGTATATCTGTGTATGTGTGTGTGTTTGTGTGTGTGTATGTATGTGTGTGTGCACACATGTGCACATGCTCAGACATTTTTGTGTGTGTGTGTGTGTGTGTGTGTGTGTGTGTGTGTGTGTTCAAGTTTGTGAATATATAGGCACCTATGCATCATGGTATGCTTGTAGAGTTCAGATTTTAATTTAATTACACTGGTCCTGACTTTCCACATTGTTTCTGTTGGGTCTCTTGTTTTGTTCTACTATGTGGTCCAGGCTAAGAAACACAGACATTCTGGGAATTCACCTCCTGTCTGCCCATAAGAACTCTGGAGTGAAAGATGCTTTTTTGTCTAGTGATATGTGGATGCTGGGTATCTGAATTCAGGTGCTGGGTTTATGAACTCAGGTTTTTATTGTGCAGTGAATACTTAGTTCACTAAACCTCACGGGCACTAGAGACAATGCTGTGATATCTGTATAAAGATAATATGTCTTTATTATTAGGAAGCAACAAAAACATGAAGATGCCATTTGAACACTCTAGCTTCTCAGTAAGTGCTAGTGAATGCATATACATCATATGTCCCATAAACACACAGATGTATCACACTTGTTTCTCTGCTGAATTGAAAGTCTATCAAACCAAAACCAAAAATTGTTTCCTGTTTCTTGAACCTCACAAATGGCATTGTATTTTGTGTCTTTGACTCTAACTATATTGCCATCTTCTGTCAGTCAATCTATACAAAACTTTTCTTTCACTGAGTTAGCATACTTTCCACAGCAAGTTCATGGTTTTCTGTTCTTCCACAGTTGCTGAAAACAACCAAGGCTGAGACAACCATGCTAAAGCTGAAGTCAGCTAATTGTATAGAAACAAAGAGCCCAGAGAACATTAAATCAAACGCTGAGCTCCAAGTTAAATTTTAGAATGTTTTTAATGCCCCCTGTGTCTCCTTGTTTTAGCAATCTAGCGCATGACTTATGTTGTGCTAGGTTATTAAACTTTTTAATACAGTGTATTCAATTTCATCATAATGAGTAATGCTTCCAAAAGCAACGTATTTTACAGGAAGCTATTCATAGTCTAGACTGAAGGATGAGGACCAGGGTTTCAGGAGAGGTGTAGGGTAGAGTCTTGAACCTCCAGGGATCTGGCCAGTATGCTGTGGATAACTCCTGTTTCTCAGAACTCCATCCTATAGTACACTGTGCTCAAATTGCCTTGTATTTAAGTATTGAACTCTATAACACACCATGCAGAGGCCGTGTTTTGGTCATATGTTCCAACCAAATTCTAGAGGATTGTTTCCATTTTAAATCCTGAGAATTTTAAAACATGTTATTCTTAATATTACTGTACAAGTTACTGTGTGCCTTTTGCACATAATTCTGTTTTGAATAATATTTATGTAATTCCTTTTCTTTCTGGATCATACCACTACTCATGGTAAAAAAAAGTCTCTCAAATTTGTTAAAATACATATAACAAAACATGAAATTTCAAAACATATTTGACGTGGTCACAAACTTATAAACTATATGAGGAATCTAAGACCAAGATGGGTAAGAACTACCTAACAGGGCTCCCTTAAAGACTCATTGAGAAATAAAATAAAATAGAAAATAAAATAAAATATTAAACACCTTTTTCATATGTCAAAGTGTATTGTTAAATATTCTATTACATGTTTACCATCATGTTGGCTAAAATAAATCATTTTAACAGAAAAAACAATATTTCACATCTGGCAAAGCACATAGACAGCACACCATGATTGACAGTTCTCATGCCGACACAGTGGCACCTCTTAAAGATTCTTGCCCATTAATGAATATTCAAACATTTATTACCCTCTTACACGTGGACCTCAAAAAGTTAACTATGTGCTTCTCACTGCTCATAAACACAAAAGGGCTGACTGTGGCATAGACGTGTATCACAAAGAGTTGGATAGAGTAGGATGTTGGATCATTCAAGAACATAGTTCTTGAGCAGGAAACGATGCTGTCGAAGATGGACATCAGCACAAAGAAGCTCATGAGCATCAGGATGGTCTGGGTGGCCCTTTGCTCTGGGGATGCTTTTGGGGAAAGGCTGGTACCTTGTAGATGCTGGGCTTGTTTCCTGTGCCTGCACAAGAGAGCCACCATGTACCAAGTCGAGATGACCATGAGACTAATAAGAAAAATGTCCCTGATGGCCAGTAGAGTAGAAAACATGCTTTGAATGAGGTAACTCAAGGGTAGACTAGAGCAGGACTGAGTAACATAAATAAAGTCATTTGTGGTCAAATTGGGGGTGGCAATGATGGATAGTAAGAGTTGACTGCTAATTAACATATAGAAGATAATCAACAAAAGAATGGCACATGAGATGTGATGGGGAGATTTGTGCTTGAACTTTGCTAAACAGGAACTTCTGGGACTGAGGATGATGGCCTGGAGGACACTCAACAAGCTGGTGGTACAAAGGGAGAGACCCCTCAAACTTCTGTACAGGTAGACAAGGAATTTACATATGAGGTCATCCCATCCTGTCCAAGAAATAAAAATGTCTGTAGCTATGAATGCTATGACCAGTAGCATCAGTAGGTGGATTAAAGATAAGACACCAATGGGCAGGTCAGTGAGCCTAGACCTCTGCCCACGAATAAACTTGAGGATGTGGAAGAGAAGAAGGAAGCTGTTGGCTGAGATCCCAATGCCAATTTCAGAGAAAAATGTGTTTCTTATGTTAGAATTAGTGTGGAGTTTGCTGTTTTTATTCATTGTATACGAGGACAGTGGCTGAGGAGAAGAGAACAGAACCTTACACATCCCTCCTTGGCAGCTCTGTTCCCCTCACCATAAACCACTGAAGATCTCAGCTCCACCTTATACCCTACAGAATATCTCACCTTAATCAATCATCAATCAAGAATATGTATCAGGTTCTTGCCCATAAGGCAGTCTGGTAGCTGCATTTTTTTCAGTTGAGATTCCCTCTTCTAAAACAACTCTAGCTTGTATCAAGTTATCATGACAATGTTTAGCACAGACACCAAGTATATGAGGAATGTAATTTTGTAAAGAAATTTCTGATACAGAGTAAAAATTTATCACCTGAAATCAAGGGTGTGGGTGAAACCATTTTATACTATTTTAGAACATGAGATATTTTAGTGGAAGATATTATGGAATGGTAAAGGTGGTAAAATTCACAAGTACAGGGTACTGGTTAAGGCATTAGACCTGAGGCATGTAGTTGGAAAAACCACTTAACAGAGCTGATTTCCTGAAATAAAATTTCTGTAATATCTTTAGAAAAGGTTAATCTTTATAAAATTATGGATAATGTATTCTAGATTATTCATATATATATATATGTGTGTGTGTGTGTGTGTGTGTGTGTGTGTGTGTGTAGTGTATGGTGCTTAATTATTTCCATTGTATTGTGAAGTTCTTATAAAATTTATGGGTTTGTTTTCCAAATACCAGTCACAAGAATATAGTCACAGGACATAGTCGAGTGAAGAAAGATACAGTTCTGTTTATCAATTATCAAGGAAAATCGCCATTGATTTATGGGACAAATGCCACAAGAAGCACACACTCTGGATGTCATTTTGTGATCTGTGTGCACTGAGTGGCAGGTGAATCTTTATACACTTCATTTCATGGGAGGAAAACATACCTGTAGAGTTTAAAGTTGTAGCTGGCATTTTATCCATGCTGACACTAGCTGACTAAGAAGTACAAAATTTTAAATGTGTTCTCTCACATTTTTTGGAAATTTGCATTTTATATAACTACACAGATATAATAAGAAAAAAAGAGTAAATTAAAAAAGGAAAGAAGAAACAGAACCAGAGAAAAGAGGAAAAAACAGAAACTTGATATGTATGAACACATCTCCTGGTCTGACTAACCAAGCAGTGTGCTGTCAGCTATGCAGAGCAGGTACACTCTGTACTAGTGTCAGAATCACTTCAGAAAACTCAGCCCCACAAACCTGCAGCTCTTAGGAAAGTAAGGCAGCCATAGAATCTGTGACTCCTAGTGATATTCTTAACATCATGGCTTCAGGGATTATTGTTTTAAAAGGACTAAGAAACCTTATCTTTCTGGAGGTGGAATTCCACAGTAGCAAAGATAAAACTTACACTAATGTTATTGACTGCCATCACAAACACCAGCTTACCACGAAAGACACAGACAGCATTTCTCTAGTCATCCTGCTTCTTCAAAATTCATGGACCATACAATTTTGTATGATTTTATATCATGAGAATCAGGGCTGAGAAGTGATGGCACATACCTTAATTCCAAACTTTCAAAGGCAGAGGTTTGTGGATATTCGAATTTAAGGCCAAACTGTTCTACAGAGTGAGTTCCAGGACATCCAGAACTACACCGAAAAACCCTGTCTTGAAAAACCAAACAACAAAAAGAATCAGTAATGCATGCAGGTTCTAGACAGACATATAATTTCTACAGAAAACACTCTGGTGTGTATGAACTCTCCTCAGATACAAGCCACAAAGAATTCTCTAGTGTGTCCCTTCGAAGTTGAGACTCATCAGCTCACTTTCCTGGCTGAGTACACATTAGGAGACCAGAAAAGAGGACTCACACTCTCTGATCTGCAGAATTAAGAGACACTTATCTAAAAAGTGGGCAGGAGAGAGCAAGCTGTGGCAGGCCTGGAATAATCTGTTGTACCATGCACTATGGTTGCATTTTGTACTTTGTAACAAAACGGGCTACTTTCAGGAGACATGAAATTCTGAATATAGTGATCCCAGCACCAGGAAAGGTCACTGATTTTTGAAACAGGTCCCACTAGAAGAGGCTACACTGGGGGAAAGGAAAGGATGGCACTTGGCCAGATTAGGAAAGGAATCATGTATGAAACAGAAACAACGAAGTAGAATCTGAGCAGTCTTCAATTAAAGTCAATTGTGAAGGCTGTGGCTGCTCAGGGAGGAAAAATGGAAACTCCATGTACAGCCTGAATCAAGGAAACCCTGACTTTAGCCTTTGTGTCATTCCAACATTACCTAAATCATGAACAAGCATGACCTATAGGATCATCAACTAGAGGGGTTAAGTAGGTGACACTAGTCAACAGCTTGAGGGTGAGGTAACTCAGTCAGGATGTCTACCTTTGGCCCAGTCCTAAGTTATACCAAGAACAACACTAGAGAGAAATGTCTGGTACACCTGTAAAGGCTAAAACACCACCCAGCAGGTGCCGTTGCTGTTTCCAGAGATGTCAGAAATAAATGAACTCTGGGAGTATCATGGGCAAACCATGAAGAGCCCTTGGGCTGAGGGATGGCAGCTATTTCTGAAAGACTGTGTAAGAATCATATTTTTAAATCTTAAATCTTTTGCCTGTGTCTTCAGGCTCAGACTGCCAGTGGGAATGTTACCTGGTGTTCCTAAATTAGCCTGCAGAAACAGCAGGAAAGTAACCCCAGAGATACAACATGGCACAGACTCCATCCATCAACATGGACCCCACACAGTCAGTGCTGCAGCACAACCTGCTTCCCTCATCACCCAGTGATGTCTCCTGAGATGCTGGGCTTTGCTGCTAAGCAGTTCTGACCTTTTTCCCACTGCATCTGTTGTGCACTTGTATCACCAGAAAATTATAAGGGATTTTTATTCAATGACTACAACACAGAAATTATTAATGATCACAAATGTGTCTGTTAGGATCATGTTCACTGATTATTAACAATCTCTGTCCTGTGACCTCATCACCACAGTGACTCAGGACAACTCCTAACAGGCAGAACAAAAATAATGGATGACATAATTTGTGAAGTTAAACAGAAATTTCCAATCTATAAAGTTCAGCAAGGAGCTCCTTTTTAGGTGAGGTTTGAACATACAACACATTCCTTATTCATAGACTCTCACAACTTCTAAGTATTCACAGTATAAAAGCCAGTGTATCAACACTATTCCTTTTATGGTACATAATCAACAGAAGCAAAATTAACTGTTTTTGTTTATATTTAAAGTTAGAACATTATTCACCACCTTTCAAGATGTATACAAAGGATCACTTCTGAAATCATTTGAAAATTACACCACACAAATTATGGATGATAAAGTAAATTTAATAATTAGTTCAGAAAAATAAATTGAAATTAAAATTAAAAGACATCTTCTAAACATTAAGTAATATTAGGACCTTAAAAAACTGAATATCCCAGGAAGAAAATGCACTTGATACAGAACACAGTACCCTGTCCTGAGCGGCTGTCAGAGCTCAGTGTCACCAGAGCAGAGGCTGAAACTCCTCCTGCAGTTCCAGAGCTCCTCCTCTCACAGCCTGCCTGGGTCCCAGCCACCTTCTGATTCTCTACTTACTCAGGGCACTTACTCAGATGAAAGTGGCAGAGGCAGGTGGAATCTGAGCCCGAGGAGATTCTGCACAAGCTTAGGTGAAGGGAGTTTAAAGTATTTTTGCAGCCTGTAATTTTTGTCACTGTCAGTGACTAGTTCCCACTGGAGAACAGGGACATGTGGCATCCCACTGGAACATTTTACCTGTTGAGTTGAGTCTACTCAACCATCCAGGGAGAGCTGGATTCAAACTTTTCACTGAGCTCCCTTGGCACATCTGCAAGTTAGATCAGGACTCAATCTAGTCAGCCCAACTTGCGAATTTTCCCCTCAGGCAAAATAAGTACAAACTAAACTTCTATTGCATAATTCACCTGCTTACCTGTCAGACCTCTGGTGCCTTCCTTGAGTTTCCATGTTTTTGGGGTCTCGCATGTACTCAGTCTGATGACGGGCTGTAAGCATCCCCATATGTAACATTACGGTTCTTGCTGAGCCTCTCAGGAGACATCCATATTAGGCTTTTGTCAACAACTCCTCCTGGCATCAGCAATAGTGTCTGGGTTTGGTGGCTTCATATGAAATGGATCCCCAGGTGGACAGTCTCTAGTTCGACTTTTCTTCAGTCTCTGCTCCACTTTTTGTCACTGTATTAGGAAATACAGGAGCAATTCTTGGTTAAAATTTTCAGAAGCATGGATGGCCACATCCTTCAACCAGAAGCCATGGCTAACCTCTGGATATGGTCTCCACAGGTTCTCTCTTTCCTTTGTTGGGTATTTCAGCTAATGTAGTCCCTGTTGGGTTCTGGAAGCCTGCTGCTTTCCTGGTGTCTGGGACTTTCAGGTGGCTATCCCAAGTTTCCTACCTCTCATTGCTACATACCTCTTGTTCAATTTCCTGACCCTCTTTTGTCTCCTCTCATACCTTGTACAACCATCCCCTTTTTTCCTTTCCCAAGTCTCCTTCATTTTCTACCTCCCATAATTATTTTGTTCTCCCTTCTAAGTAAGACTGAGTCATCCACACTTTGGTCTTCCTTCTTCTTGACTTTCATATGGTCTGTAAGTTGTATCATAGATATTCTGAACTTTTTTCGAAATATCTTTTTTTTTATTTTATTAGATATTTTATTTACACTTCAGATGGCATCCCCTATCCCCATTCCCCCCACCCCCCTTAGGAAACCCCTATCCCATGCCCCCTTTTCCTTTTTGCATTTATACATTTTTTTTTAAAATGTTAATCATAGGCTTTATAAGTTTGGAATTGTTCAATCAGAGGTGTAACCCACTGACTGACCTAGATATAACAACTATCTTTGACTGGTGGAGATACATGAATATCTGCCTCCCTGTCTCCCAACTCTTTCTCTCTTTCATCACCTAGCTTCTCCTCTCCTTCCCTGTTGTTGGTTTGCACTTTGTCTCCTAGTTCTCTCTGTGTGCCCTCAGTTTGCTGGCTCCATCACATACTGTGGAAGCTTGAAGAAATAGGATGCAGGAGAGGGTGGGTTCAGAACTCACTGAGTTTTCCTCATCAAAAGTTAACCTATGTGTTACATACATATTTTGGGAGGTAAATAAAAGAGTAAAAGGTGTCTTGCACACCCCTTTTCTCTCTAAAGCCTATGGGCACGATTTGTTTAGGAGATGCTGTTGGCCTAGAACACTAACACATTTTCCTGCCTGAGCTCCTAGAGTGCAGAGTTGATGGCACTGTACCAGGACTCATACCTATTACACCTAAGTCTTTATTACTCCTTACTTCTGGGAGTAGCAATCTTAGAGACAGAAGAGAATGATATCTGCCTCCTTCCTTGAGTTCCTGACACTATAAATTTAATATGGGGAGAGACTAGTGAGTGCATCAGGTCACTGTAATAGGCACCCAAGAAATTACCCAGCTGAGTTGTGGGCTCTGAAGTGCTATGGAAGTAAGACATTGTTAAGGATTTTCCCCTGCCTCCGGGTCTTGTATGTCAGATTTTCTCACCTGTGGGAAATGCTTCCCTACTCCTGCCTAGAATGCTCTAGAATCTTGAGTGTAGAAATCCTCTTCTTATACTATGTGGAGGCCAGCCCTATGCAAAGCTAATAGTAGATCTACTGGGAAAAAGGGCACCAAACCTTCCTTGGCATCTCTAGCAGCACCTGTTCTGCATTTTGTCTTTTCTTTCTCATGAGGTCAACAAGGCTCTCTCTGGCACCAAAAGTATATATCCAGTCCCAAGCTAGGTAAGGCTCCCATCTAAGCCCCTACTAGAGCAAGCACAAATGTAAATTATGAAGGTGACCAGCTAAAGGTGCAAGACTCTTTAGAAGAGCACTTAGATACCCCAAATACTCCCTGAAATTAACCTGGTATTCTGGTGCCTGAGAAATGAGAGTGATTCTGTTCCCCCAACACCACCCAACAACATGTCTCAAAGCAGTCAAGTACCTAAAGTCAGCTTATAGTTTAAGAAGAGTTTATTCACTAACAGACTTTCTGTGAACACAAAATTGTTTTTCAAAAAAATCTGTGTATACACACTACATAGCTTAGTAAAAAACTATGGCTTCTTCCTGTTGGTGAGGAGAGGGGATTTACCTTAAGTTTCAGAGATGGAAAGTGTGTAAACAGAAAAAGGAGAGGAATTTCCCAGATGAGGTATCCAAATATCCTCCAAGCCCTCCCTGTCTTTGGCATTGGTTTTAGGTCTAAGAGACTTCATCAGATCTTCCCCAAACCTCAGAAACAGCATTGGACTCCAGAGGACAGAGATAATAAGAAACTTTAAGACAAATGGATGGAACTAGAAAATATCACCATGAGTGAGGTAACACAGATTTGAAAGGACATGCATGGTATGTACTCACTAATACGTGGATATTTGCCAAAAAATTAAAGAATAACCAGGAAACAATCCAGAGAACTCAAGAAGGTTATCAAGTTAAAGGATGCAAGTGAAGATGCCTCAATCCCACTTGAAGGGAGAAGAATACATTCACAGGAGGCTGGGAGAAAGGGAGGCACTTGGGTGGGAGAGGAAATAAGGGGAGAAAGGGGGAAAACGATCAGGCACTGGGCAGGGGCCAATGAAAAATGGAAACAGATAACCTCTGGTGGTAGGAGATGGAGGTCCCTCTAAAATATACCAGAGGTCTGGGAGGCAAGAAACTCTCAGGACTCAAATGGACGGACCTTAGATAATATGCCCTACAGTGGCTATTGTGAACTTGTTGAGTCCATGTACAGTAGAAAGACAGAGCATCAAGTGGACGTATAAGGTTGTGATTCCACAATCAAAAGCTCTAACCCACAATTGTTTCTGACTGAAAAACAAAAAAAGGAGAAGAGCATAAAAGAAAGGAGGTCCAGTGACAGGCCCAAATTTGTATTGAGCTCCAAAGGAGACCTGTGGCCCTGAGAGTGTTACTGACACTGTGGTATGCTTGCAGACAGGAGCTCAGCATGGCTAACCTCTGAGAAACCCAACAAGCAGCTGAAAGAGTCAGATATAGATCTTTACAGTCAACCAATGGACAGAAGCTGGTGACCACTGTGGTTGAATTCGGGAAAATCTGAAAGAAGCTGAGGAGGA